>NC_085988.1:61688434-63017128 GCF_030014385.1 Trichomycterus rosablanca | reverse complement strand
CACACGGCAGTGGGGTTCCTTCCTTTAATCACTGCATGAGTAACCCTCCAACTGTAATTCTAACTATCTACATAATAACAGACATCCCAAGTCTCCCGGAAGTTCCGTGAGTCTCCCGCATATACATAGCGGCTCCCTGATGCCTGCAAGTCAGATAAAATCTCCCAGAATCTAGAACGAGCGGCCAAGAGCGACACACACGCGCACGCAAGCGACACAGACTTTTTCCCCCGATCGCGTATTAAATCCGTTATCTGATATACAATCTAGCGCACTGTGTAGGGAACATAAATCAATTGTCTAATATACAGTCTAGTGCACTATGTAAGGAACATTAATCCGTTATCTGATATACAATCTAGTGCACTATGTAGGGAACATAAATCCGTTATCTGATATACAATCTAGCGCACTGTGTAGGGAACATAAATCAATTGTCTAATATACTGTCTAGTGCACTATGTAAGGAACATAAATCCATTATCTGATACACAATCTAGTGCACTATGTAGGGAACATAAATCCGTTATCTGATATACAATCTAGCGCACTGTGTAGGGAACATAAATCAATTGTCTAATATACTGTCTAGTGCACTATGTAGGAAACATAAATCCGTTATCTGATATATACAATCTAGTGCACTATGTAGGGAACATAAATCCGTTATCTGATATACAATTTAGTGCACTATGTAGGGAACATAATTAATTATGTAATACACTATATCTAGTGCACTATGTAAGGAACACAAATCATCATCTAGTTATACTTTCTAGTGCACTATGTAGTGAACATGAAAGCGTTATCTAATACACTATCTAGTGCACTATGTAGGGAACATAAATCCGTGATCTGATATACAATCTAGTGCACTGTGTAGGGAACATAAACCAATTGTCTAATTCACTATCTAGTGCACTACGTAGGGAACATAAATTCATATCTAAAATACTATCTAGTGCACTATGTAGGAAACATAAATCCTGTATCTGATATACAATTTTAGTGCACCATGTAGGGAACCTAAATCCGTTAACTAATACGCCACCTAAAGCATTATGTAAGAAACATAAGTCTATTATCTAGTACACTATCTAGTGCACTAAGTAAGGAACATAAATTCTTTTCTAATATACAATCTAGTGCACTATGTAGGGAACATAAATATGTTATCTTTCACACTATCTAGTGCACTATGTAGTACACATTAATGTGTTTGTGACGCAACCAGTTAGCTTAGCACCCATATACTTTGGTGTGTGTGAGAGGTTTTTTAGCTTTTTTTTTTTTTTTTTGGGCTTGGGGGGTCGGGGTCCAGGTCCGGGGGTACCTCCCTGAAATGAGTATTCGCAACTTGGGATGTCTGTAATAATAAAGCTTTCTTCATACCTACAGCACATATTCATCGATCTACACACCTACATAACCAGTAATACTATAGAACCATGTTCTAACCTAAACATCTACATATTTCCTGATCTACCTACAGCGTATATTCATCGATCTACACACCTACGTAACCATCGATCTACCTACTACTAGCTATAGAACCATGTTCCAACCTGAACACCTACAGTACATATTTCCTGATCTACCTACTTACTAAGCTGCCTGCTTGCCCACATGTTTATTCACCCATACTAGCCACGTGCAGCTTCATAATCCGTTAATAATCCAACTAATAGATCAATCAGAATATAATCTGTCCATGTACACACCTAAGTCAGATTAAGGCCATCCCGAATACAATTTCTATCCGACTGCAGAAGGTGGGTTATCCTAAATAAAAGCCATGTAAACCCCTGTATCTGATTACATTCCTAATCAGAAAGTTTAAGCACAGTCTGCACATGCATGTTTCCATCAAAGCGGAAACTTACAATATTCAACATGACCGGAGCAAAAAACTGGACTGCAAAAGTTGTGAGGTGGGGCCTCCATGGATTGGACTTGTTTGTCCATAACATCCCACAGATGCTTAACTGAATTTAGATCTGGGGAATTTGGAGGCCAAGTCAACACCTCAAACTCGTTGCTGTGCTCCTCAAACCATTCCTGAAGCATTTTTGCTTTGTGGCAGGGCGCATTATCCTGCTGAAAGAGACCACAGCCATCAGGGAATAGTGTTTCCATGAAAGGGTGTACATGGTCTGCAACAATGCTTAGGTAGGTGGTGCGTCTCAAAATAACATCCACATGGAAGGCAGGATCCAAGGTTTCCCAGCAGAACATTTCCCTAAGTATCACACTGCCTCTGCCGGATTGCCTTCTTCCCATAGTGCATCCTGGTGCCATGTGTTCCCCAGGTAGCGACGCACACGCACCCGGCCATACACGTGATGTAAAGGAAAACGTGATTCATCAGACCAGGCCACCTTCTTCCATTGCTCCGTGGTACAGTTTCAATGCTCACGTGCCTATTGTTGGAGCTTTTGGTAGAGGACAGGGGTCAGCATGGGCACCCTGACTGGTCTGTGGCTGTGCAGCCACATACGCAACAAAGTGCAATGCACTGTGTATTCTGACACCTTTCTATCGGACCACACGGGCCAGCCTTCGCTCCCCACGTGCATCAATGAGCCTTGGCCGCCCATGACCCTGTCGCCAGTTTACCACTGTTGGACCACTTTTGATAGATACTGAACACTGCAGACCGGGAACACCCCACAAGAGCTGCAGTTTTGGAGATGCTCTGACCCAGTCGTCTAGCCATCACAATTTGGCCCTCATCAAACTCGCTCAAATCCGTAAGCTTGGCCATTTTTCCTGCTTCTTACACATCAACTTTGTAGGATAAAATGTTCATCTGCTGCCTAATATATCCCACCCACTAACAGGTGCCGTGATGAAGAAATAATCAGTGTTATTCAATTCACCTGTCAGTGGTCATAATGTTATTTATTATTTTATTTAGAATTATATTTTTATTTATTTTCGCTATCATTATCATCGCCTTCATGATGAAACAATTATCATAAGACAATTTTTTGACACATTAAAAATATACAATTTAAATTTCTTTCTTTCTTTCTCTCTCTCTCTCTTACACACACACCTGTCTGAATTACACATTTCCTCAAAACTTCAAGGAAAATCAAGCAATGCTGATGGTCCTGAATTTCCCTCCACAGTCACCTGACCTAAACCCATTAAGCACACCTCAGACAGGACACCAATCCATCACTGGGTCTTGGTCATCACCCCTAGACATAATCAATCATTTCTGTATGTAGACACCTGACCGGCTGATAGCACCACTGGGGTTTAAACCGTGGATCTTAGTGGCAGTGGGCTACATAATTTATTGCTGCGCCACATGGACGGCCATATATGACACACACACACACACACACACACATTCTATCTAATACACACAAATGCACATTATATGGCCAAAAGTATGTAGACACATGATCAAGGGCTTGTTGAATATCTTAAATAGATATTTTTAAAATAAATGTATATGCCAATCCTTTGAAGCTGGGGTTTGAAATATTATTATTTATTCATCATGTAGGACCAGAAAACTGAGTGAACTAACCCCTACGAGGGTGGAACAATGGTAGCCTAGTGGGTAGGGCTTTGGGCTATCAATCGAACTAACCCATATGTAGGGTGGAACAGTGGTAGCCTAGTGGGTAGGGCTTTGGGCTATGAATCGAACTAACCCCTATGTAGGGTGGAACAGTGGTAGCCTAGTGGGTAGGGCTTTGGGCTATGAATCGAACTAACCCCTATGTAGGGTGGAACAGTGGTAGCCTAGTGGGTAGGGCTTTGGGCTATGAATCGAACTAACCCATATGTAGGGTGGAACAGTGGTAGCCTAGTGGGTAGGGCTTTGGGCTATAAATCAAACTAACCCCTATGTAGGGTGAAACAGTGGCAGTCTAGTGGTTAGAGCTTTGGGCTATCACTCAAAATAACCTTTATGTAGGGTGGAACAGTGGTAGCGTAGTGGGTAGGGCTTTGGGCTATCACTCAAAATAACCTTTATGTAGGGTGGAACAGTGGTAGCCTAGTGGGTAGGGCTTTGGAAATGCTATCAGAACATTTTAGGCCTTCATGGGCTGTATGGTGGGGCAACTCTATACAAATGACTGTAGTTAGACAGTTAGTCAGGTGTCCACATACTTTTGGCCAGATGTTCTATATAAATGCTTCAGTATCATTTTAGCAAATTGTTTATTGATGAAATATCAAACCATATTTACACCTGATGACAGAGAAGCATTTTGCTTTTATTCTGAATCAATAACAGTGGTCCTGCAGCACATTTTCTGGGGGAGGGGTATGGGAGATCTGCCACAGCACAAGGACGGAGTAGGCACACGTGCAGATGTGCTCGCGTACGCCGCATTAGCATTGCTTTCTTAAATGACTGCATGAGTATGCAACCGGAATGCTGTAACATTACAGCGCGACATCTGTCCGTTAGTGTTCTCCATTAAATCAAGGGCATGTAGGTATTAGGTTTAAAGATCGGTTTCAGTGCAGGTGGATCAGACTTTTGCGACTGAAGTGTGTAAAGTACCAGGATTATCTAAAGACATCTATAATCACGGATATGCATGCGAACTGGAGGACGTGCATAAGTGTGTGTGTGTGTGGCTGCGGGGGCAGCAAATGCCACGGCAGCATAATAAAAAGTGGCGAGAAGCTGGCAAAGCGCTGCTCAGTTTCTGCTGCGAGAGCTAGCGCTGTCTCTGAGACGATGATGCATTGTTTATCCATAAGTCTGTTAATTATAGAAGTGCGTTGCTTTTTTATTTATTTCACTACAGGGACGACAGTGTGCTGCTGCTTACTGACTCTAATCTTTTTTTGCATATGTGGAATACTTAGCTGTTCTATTTGTGTGTGTTCCTGAGGCTTGTCACAATTTGTATTAATAATTTGACGTCTGTATTTCTGAACATGAAGGTGTAAAGATTTGACAGTGTCAAAATATTCCTTCATTTTTAATTCATTTATTTCCAGTAACTGATTCTTCTGATTTATGGATATGGTGAAACTAACTCTTAGGTAGGGAGGGACAGCAAAAGTCTAGTGGGTAGGGCTTTGGGTTATCAATAGAACTGACCTCTATGTAGGGTGGAACAGTGGTAGCTTAGTGGGTAGGGCTTGGGGCTATCAATAAAACTAACCCCTGTGTAGGGTGGAACAGTTGTAGCCTAGCGGGTAGAGCTTTGGACTATTTATTGAACTAACCTTTATGTAGTGTGGAACAGTGGTAGCCTAGTGGATAAGGCTTTGAGCTATCAATCAAACTGACCCTTATGTAAAGTGAAACAGTTATAGCCTAGTGTGTAGGGCTTTGAGCTATCAGTTAAAAAAAAACCTTTATATAGGGTGAAACAGTGGTAGCCTAGTGGATAAGGCTTTGAGCTACCTATCAAACTAACCTTTATGTAGCATGGAACAGTGGTAGCCTAGTGGGTAGGGCTTTGGACTATTTATTGAACCTTTATTCAGGGTGGAATAATTGTAGCCTAGTGGGTAGGGCTTTGAGCTATCAGTCAAACTAACCTCTATGTAGTGTGGAACAGTGGTAGCCTAGTGGGTAGGGCTTTGGACTATTTATTGAACCTTTATATAGGGTGAAACAGTTGTAGTCTAGTGGGTAGGGCTTTGGGCTATCAATAGAACTGACCTCTATGTAGGATGGAACAGTTGTAGCCTAGTGTGTAGGGCTTTGAGCTATCAATAGAACTGACCCCTGTGTAGGGTGAAACAGTGGTAGCCTAGTGTGTAGGGCTTTGGGCTATCATTTGAACTAACCACTATGTAGGGTAGAACAGTTGTAGCCTAGTGGGTAGGGCTGTGTCCTATCAGTTAAACTAACCCCTTATGTATGGTGGAACAGTTGTAGCCTAGTGGCTAGGGCTTTGGGCAATCAATCAAAAAGTTGTGGGTTCATATCTTAGCTCTGACATGCAGCCACTGTTGGGCCCTTGAGCAAGGCCCTTAACCCTCTCGTCTTCAGGGGCATCGTACAATGAAGAACTTTGGGCTTCATTGGTAGCACAGTGGGAACTAACCTTTATGTAGAGTGGAACAGTTGTAGTCTAGTGGGTAGGGCTTTGAGCTATCAATAGAACTAACCACTATGTAGGGTGGAAAAGTGATAGCCTAGTGAGTAGGGCTTTGGGCTATCAGTCAAACTAACCTTAATGTAGGGTGGAACAGTGGTAGCCTAGTGGGTAGGGCTTTGAGCTATCAGTCAAAATACCTATATGGGGTGGAACAGTTGTAGCCTAGTGAGTAGGGCATTGGGCTATCAGTCAAACTAACCACTATGCAGGGTGGAACAGTGGTACCCTAGTGGTTAAGGCTTCAGGCTATAACTAGACAGTGAACACAGCATTTGCCTTAAGTGTGCAATTATGGTAAAAAATGGTCATGATTGTAAAAAGTTGGATTTGTAATAATGCTAATTCAGCTCAGCGCTTTGCAGCATTTGGCCCGGTGAGTCCCAGACCACAGAGGGATGCTGCGAAGCTTTACCTGTCACACGTGTTAACGGGAAGCAGCTGTGCTAAGCAAATAAGCATAAAAAAACAGATGTACTAAGCAAAGACATGAGCAGGTGAGATGCTGACTGGTGCAAAAAACTTGGAGTAGTCGGAGATCCATAACAGCACAGAGTAAAGTTTTCTGGGGAAAAAACAGCATCTAGATGCCAGAGATGTCAGGTTGTATTTTTTGCCTCTGGGATTTACTGTAACATGATGTTACTGAGTATACTGAAGTAAAAATAATACTAAAACTGCCCTGATTACTATTCTTTTCTTTTAATTTGTGCATTTTCTCCCATTTTCACCCAATTTAGTGTAGTCGATTTGTCCTTCGCTGCTGGGGGATCCGTGATTGCAGTCGAGGTGGGTATATTGCTGCTCACGCCTCCGCCGACCCACGCACAGCCTTTAGGGCCTCCGCATACTTCCTGCCAAACTAAGTTCGCAAGCGTCGCACGAAGGGAAACGCATCTTGTGAGCTTACAAGCTGCCATACTTCTAGCGGTTTCGTTTTGCCTGTCACGTCTGCTCCACAGCTGAAGGTGGAGCTGTGACATTTATGATGTTAAGTTCCATGACTACCGAAAAACGATGGCTGTGTCCGAAATCGCATAGTTAAACAGTACAGTAGACCCTTGACTCACGAATTTAATTGGTTCCGAAGGGCTGTTAAGTCAAAATGTTCGTTAGTTAAACCTATTTTTCCCATAAGAAATCATGTAAATAGAATTAATCCGTGCCAGACCTCCCAAACCCCCCCTTACCTAACCCTTCTAATGTCTTAAATGGTCAAGTTTTTTTCCCCCTAATCTTAAATTATAGAATAGACATTCCTGTAATAAACAATAATAAACAACAATACACAGTAGTACTGTACTGTACATAAAAAACACACATCACATTTCAGTACAGTGCGTGTGCTGTACCATACACCATAATACATTTCCTTCTTTTTTTATAAAATGTATCTACCAGAAACAACAATAACTCTCATATTTCTCTATTATTTCCTTCTTTATTTCAGTAGTATTGTATTTTGTAGATGTAATTGCACGAAAAAAAGAATACTTTACTCGGCCGACTTCCTTCTTCTCTCTCACTCACTGCCCCCTCTCTGTCTGATACACAGTGACAGCTACTGGCAGGAGTAATTATACAACAAAAAGTAATAGATCTGTTTATTTTCTCACCACTGCGCTTCCTCTGCACATTCTCTGGGGACATTTTAATATAGAATTTTACAAAATATAAAGAAAACACCAAAAAAACACAGTCCACTGTCCGAATGTTCGCTCACTGTATATATATATTTAGAGAGAGACGCTCGGAGTCAACTTGTTCGTGACGTCACGTGTTTCGGGAATTTCGGTTCGTAATCTGAAATTTGTTGGTACGTTAAGTTGAAAAAGATCGTTCGTAACACAAAATTTTCGTATGGTAAACCGTTCGTAACTCAAGGGTCTACTGTACGTACTAAATTAGAGGCAGTGCGCACTGCTCGGCCGGTACAGAAGTAAGCTCTTTCAGTACGCAAGTGTGCTGTGTTTGCATACACAAAAAATGCTGCCCAAGCAGTAGATTACCCGGGTACTTTTCACGTAGTGTTTAATGAATACTACGTATTCGGACACACTATGAAAGTATGAAAGTAGTGATTTCAGACGAAGCCAATGATCACAGTTGAGACAACCCTCAAAATCCATGTTTGTTTTCATGGCACGCCTCTTTTTTCACCGACCAATCACAGACGTCGTCCGCGGAGTTCGCCCAGCTTCCATGTGTGTGACAAGGCAAGCGAAGCCTCTGCACGACGTCCGTGGTCGTTTGCTTTCTCGGCAATTACGTCACATTGGTCGCTGAAGCCAGACAAACGTCGTCTCCGCATGAAGTATGCTCAGGCCTTTAGCGTAACCCTTTTTCACCTGCTAATCAGGGTCCTTACACGGCGTTTGAAGACCACACCTAGATAATCCGGTCATCCCGCCCTAGCAGAAATGTGTCTGCTAGATGGTGTCCAGCCAACCGGTGGCAATGCCGGGTTTCGAACCGAGGAGTTCAGAATCCAATTCAGTGTCAGTATCCCGCTGCGCCACCTAGGCACCTCCTGATTACTATTCTCGAACAGTTTTTAAACATCTCCCATATTGACCAATTCAGTTATCAACCAAAAAAAAAGTCTAGGGTTGTTGGCAGTGTTTTCAGTTCTTAACCAACCAGTTTTAACTGGCCAGTTTGCCATGTTGGCACAGTCAGTGCACACTTCCGCAATAATTCACCATGTTAATGTGCTCGTTTTTCTTCAGGGGTTTTTGGACGGCACGGTGGCTCGGTGGGTAGCACTGTCGCCTCACAGCAAGAAGGTCCTGGGTTTGATCCCCAGGTGGAGCGGTCCGGGTCCTTTCTGTGTGAACTTCGCATGTTCTTCCCATGCAAATTTGCAAGTGAGGTGAATTGGAGATACAAAATTGTCCATGACTGTTTGACATTGAACTTACTAACTGTCCTGTCCTTCTTAAAAGGAATCTGGAATGATATTGCTACACAGTTCAGAATGGCGAAGTCTACGATCCACACTAAACTAAAAGAATAAGAAACCATTGTAAAAGCTGATGTTGCAAAAGGTACGAAAGTGCTGTGTGGAGTTTGCATGTTCTCCGTGTCCATGTGGGTTTCCTCCGGGTGCTCCGGTTTCTTCTTGTATATACACCAATCAGCCATTACATTAAAATCACCTCCTTGTTTCTACACTCACTGTCCATTTTATCAGCTCCACTTACCATATAGAAGCACTTTGTAGTTCTACAATTACTGACTGTAGTCCATCTGTTTCTCTGCATGCTTTATTAAATGGTCAGGACTCTCCCAGGACCACTACAGAGCAGGTATTATTTGGGTGGTGGGTCATTCTCAGCACTGCAGTGACACTGACATGGTGGTGGTGTGTTAGTGTGTGTTGTGCTGGTGTGAGTGGATAAGACACAGCAGTGCTGATGGAGTTTTTAAACACCTCACAGTCACTGCTGGACTGAGAATAGTCCACCAACCTAAAATATTCAGCCAACAGCGCCCCGTGGGCAGCGTCCTGTGACCACTGATGAAGGTCTAGAAGATGACCAACTCAAACAGCAGCAATAGATGAGCGATCGTCTCTGACTTTACATCTACGAGGTGGACCAACTAGGTAGGAGTGTCTAATAGAGTGGACAGTGAGTGGACACAGTATTTAACAACTCCAGCAGCGCTGCTGTGTCTTATCCATGCAAACCAGCACAACACACACTAACACACCACCACCATGTCAGTGTCACTGCAGTGCTGAGAATGATCCACCACCTAAATAATACCTGCTCTGTGATGGTTCTGTGGTGGTCCTGACCATTGAAGAACAGGGTGAAAGCAGGCTAAAAAAGTATGTAGAGAAATAGATGGACTACAGTCAGTAATTGTAGAACTACAAAGTGCTTCTATATGGTAAGTGGAGCTGATAAAATGGACAGAGTGTAGAAACAAGGAGGTGGTTTTAATGTTATGGCTGATCAGTGTATATAGGCCTTTTAAAGTGCCAATGCTATCATGCAGGAATCAGAACTGGACATCAGAGCAACTGTCTAATTATTATTGGGGTATGAAATCATGTGTCCACATAGTTTTGGACATACAGTGTATGTTTATGTTCAAATATAAAAACCTGGTCATAAGTTTAGGGC
This sequence comes from Trichomycterus rosablanca, assembly GCF_030014385.1. Classification (NCBI taxonomy): domain Eukaryota; kingdom Metazoa; phylum Chordata; class Actinopteri; order Siluriformes; family Trichomycteridae; genus Trichomycterus; species Trichomycterus rosablanca. Next base: position 63,006,903 of record NC_085988.1, on the reverse strand, counting down.
TTTTATCTCTTAAGATATACTTTTTTTGAAACACTAGGTACAAGGCAGGAACAACCTGGACAGGGTGCCAATCCATCACGGCTTGGCATGACTTCCCCCAGACACAGACAATCATGTCTGATATTGCTACACAGTTCAGAATGGCGAAATCTACAATCCGCACCAAACAAAAAAAAAAAGAGGCCATCATGAAAGCTAATGTTGAACAGCTTTGGAATGAACTGGAACAACAACTTAGGCTTTCTTGACCAACATCAGTGCCCAGCCATACTAAAGCACTTTTGACTAAATGTGCACAAATTCCCACAGACAAACTTTAAAGTCTTGTGAGAATTCTTCTCAGAAGAGTAGCAGTTGTTAAAGCTACAAATATCACATAGAGGTTACTCTTTTTTAATACCAATGTCTAACAAGGTCATAGTCAGGTGTCCAAATACTTTTGGCCATCTAGCGTAACACCTTTTTAATGTTAAAGTTTATTAGATTTTCTTATTGGCTTTAGCTCCTACATGACAAGGCTGAAGCAATAAAGATACTGACGCTGCTCAAACTGCAGAATTCATTCAGAGTAATTATATTCCGAATTCCATTTTACCTGCTCCTCTCTCTCCCTCTCTCTTCCTCTCTCCCTCTCTCTCCCTCTCGTTTTTCTGACTATTTTCTTCACATCTCGCTCAGATTTTTCCGGCTGGTGCTTATCTTTCCCCTGCCGTGATCAGTCATCTTCACTTCACTCCACCATCCATCTACTCACATTTCCTCCATCCTGGCAGCTGGGTGGCTCACCGCACTGTGAAGCGTGGCACACAGCCCAACCCTGCTCAGACATAAAGCTGTACACATTACATCTGTACAGTATAAGCACACTCACCCATGAGCCACAACATTCAGACTCTAAAACATTAGAAATGCATATTTCATAAGAATTGTGCATGTTACAGTCAGGGAGATATTAAAGGTTTAGCTGATTACTAAACATTAGTTACTTGTAGTTAAACGCAGTAGATATGAGCAGCATAAAAACCTGAGAGACTTTAATAAGGACCAAAACATTATAGCCAGATGAGGTGCTGACAGTAAGGGGTGCTGACAGGCAGCCATAGTTCGTACCCACCAACAGTGATCTGAGATAGGACAAGCCACAAACCTCTGACAGGTTGTTGGGCAGCCAAGACTCATTGATGCCAGAGGACATGAAGGCTACGGTGTCTGGTACAGACCAACAGAAGAGCTACTGTGGCTTAAATTGCAGATCTGTTGTTTAGCTGTTTAAAGCTGTTTAGCGCGCTAATGCTACCTCCTGTCCACTTTTGCAGGTATCTACAATGGAAATGCTTTAGAGCAACCGTCTAACTATTGTTATTGTTGTTATTATTATTACTACTATAACTATTGTTATTATTACAATTATTGTTATTATTATTATTACAATTATTATTAAAATTACTATTATTATTGTTATTATTACAATTATTGTTATTATTATTGTTATTATTACTATTATTATTGTTGTTATTATTACTATTATTATTATTACAATTATTATTATTGCTATTATTATTATTATTATTATCACTATTATTATTGTTATTATTACTATTATTATTATTACTATTATTATTGTTATTATTATTGCTACGATTATTATTATTACTATTATTATTGTTATTACTTTTATTATCATTACTATTATTATTGTTGTTATTATTATTGTTGTTACTATATCTATTATACTACTATAATTATTGTTTTATTATTGCTTATTATTATTACTATTAATATTACTGTTATAACTATTATTATAATTATTATTATTGTTATTATTGCTTAATATTATTACTATTACTATTATTATTATTATTATTACTATTATATTGAGGATGTACGTACATTACACAGTTGAGAAGAAAATAATCACCTCCTCTGATGAGATTAAGACACTTGTTTCTCATTGTACGTCTAAACAACCAGAAAGATCTCAGAGAAGAATAAAAGCTCATCTCTGTAGTGCACGACAAGCCTGACAATTCTTTCTCTCCCCTCAGTAATGTTTTGTGTTCAATTCCTTTCAGCTTTCTGTCTAATCTGTTTCCATCTCACCACTCAATGTTTCACGCAGTGCTCTGAGCCCGTCAGTACAGTGTATCACAAAAGTGAGTACACCCCTCACATTTCTGCAGATATTTAAGTATATCTTTTCATGGGACAACACTGACAAAATGACACTTTGACACAATGAAAAGTAGTCTGTGTGCAGCTTATATAACAGTGTAAATTTATTCTTCCCTCAAAATAACTCAATATACAGCCATTAATGTCTAAACCACCGGCAACAAAAGTGAGTACACCCCTTAGTGAAAGTTCCTGAAGTGTCAATATTTTGTGTGGCCACCATTATTTCCCAGAACTGCCTTAACTCTCCTGGGCATGGAGTTTACCAGAGCTTCACAGGTTGCCACTGGAATGCTTTTCCACTCCTCCATGACGACATCACGGAGCTGGCGGATGTTCGAGACTTTGCGCTCCTCCACCTTCCGCTTGAGGATGCCCCAAAGATGTTCTATTGAGTTTAGGTCTGGAGACATGCTTGGCCAGTCCATCACCTTTACCCTCAGCCTCTTCAATAAAGCAGTGGTCGTCTTAGAGGTGTGTTTGGGGTCATTATCATGCTGGAACACTGCCCTGCGACCCAGTTTCCGGAGGGAGGGGATCATGCTCTGCTCGGTATTTCACAGTACATATTGGAGTTCATGTGTCCCTCAATGAAATGTAACTCCCCAACACCTGCTGCACTCATGCAGCCCCAGACCATGGCATCCCCACCACCATGCTTGACTGTAGGCATGACACACTTATCTTTGTACTCCTCACCTGATTGCCGCCACACATGCTTGAGACCATCTGAACCAAACAAATTAATCTTGGTCTCATCAGACCATAGGACATGGTTCCAGTAATCCATGTCCTTTGTTGACATGTCTTCAGCAAACTGTTTGCGGGCTTTCTTGTGTAGAGACTTCAGAAGAGGCTTCCTTCTGGGGTGACAGCCATGCAGACCAATTTGATGTAGTGTGCGGCGTATGGTCTGAGCACTGACAGGCTGACCCCCCACCTTTTCAATCTCTGCAGCAATGCTGACAGCACTCCTGCGCCTATCTTTCAAAGACAGCAGTTGGATGTGACGCTAAGCACGTGCACTCAGCTTCTTTGGACGACCAACGCGAGGTCTGTTTTGAGTGGACCCTGCTCTTTTAAAACGCTGGATGATCTTGGCCACTGTGCTGCAGCTCAGTTTCAGGGTGTTGGCAATCTTCTTGTAGCCTTGGCCATCTTCATGTAGCGCAACAAATTCGTCTTTTAAGATCCTCAGAGAGTTCTTTGCCATGAGGTGCCATGTTGGAACTTTCAGTGACCAGTATGAGAGAGTGTGAGAGCTGTACTACTAAATTGAACACACCTGCTCCCTATGCACACCTGAGACCTAGTAACACTAACGAGTCACATGACATTTTGGAGGGAAAATGACAAGCAGTGCTCAATTTGGACATTTAGGGGTGTAGTCTCTTAGGGGTGTACTCACTTTTGTTGCCGGTGGTTTAGACATTAATGGCTGTATATTGAGTTATTTTGAGGGAAGAATAAATTTACACTGTTATATAAGCTTCACACAGACTACTTTTCATTGTGTCAAAGTGTCATTTTGTCAGTGTTGTCCCATGAAAAGATATACTTAAATATCTGCAGAAATGTGAGGGGTGTACTCACTTTTGTGATACACTGTATACATATACACATGTACAATACAATGAAATTCTTTCACATATCCCAGCTTGTTTGGAAGCTGGGGTCATAGCGCAGGGTCAACCATTGTACAGTGCCTCTGGAGCAGAGAGGGTTAAGGGCCTTGCTCAAGGGCCCAACAGTGGCTGCATGGCAGAACTGGGATTTAAACTCTCAACCTTTTGATTGATTGCCCAAAGCCCTACCCACTAGGCTACCACTAGCTCAAAGATTTTCTGCACTGTAGATGAATAAATAATGATATTATGCACGGTAGATGAAGAAATAATGATATTATGCACTGTAGATGAATAAATAATGATATTAAGCACTGTACATGAAGAAATATTCATATTATGCACTGTAAATAAAGCAATATGTAAATCCTTTCCAATCCTTCTTTGAGGAACTATATATACAATATATATACAGTATATATATATATATATACACAGGTATATATACAGTATATATATATATATATGTTTTAAAGTGTCATGTTTTACACTCTTTGATTACATTAATGACAGGAACGGTAGTTACTCATTACACAAGATTCATCAGTTTACAAGGTTATATCGAACACAGTCATGGACAAGTTTGTATCTCCAATTCACCTCACTTCCGTGTCTTTGGACTGCGGGAGGAAACTGGAGCACCCGGAGGAAACCCACACAGACATGGGGAGAACATGCAAACTCCAAACAGAAAGGACCCGGACCACCCCGCCTGGGGATCGAACCCAGGACCTTCTTGCTGTGAGGTGCCAGTGTCACCCACTTATACACTACCCGTTATATATTTTTGTTTCATTATTAATTTTTTTATTATTTAATTGCCCCATCATGACTTTCCTGAATGTGTTGCAGCCCTAAAACTCAAGAATGAAATGAACAAATGAAATTAAGTTGACCAGACAAAGCATGAAATCTTGATAGTATAGTATAGTATCTTGATACTATCTGCAATGAAGTAAAGGCCAAAGTAAATGTAAGAAACACTGCTTTTTATCTTTTTTTTTTTTTATTTATTATTTATTTATTGTACTGTCCTAATTTGTTTCTGATTTAAGGCTGTTCTAAGTTTTAAGTTAAACATTAAATGTAATAATTAGAAGTGCTATCCACATACTTTTGTTTGAACAGTATGATTACCACATCGGGAATTTGTAAAAAAGAAAATGAAATGAATCCCATCATTGCCATATGTTATCTCAGTGCCAAGGAAACGTTTAAAAAAATCTGCTCATGGACAAAGTGAAAGAAGAGCTCAGCAGTTTAGAGATGGAAGACATTGTGTGTTCAAGAACCTGTAGACGAGTGCACAGGGATTGTCCCTCTGGTGAAACCTAATGGGAAGATCAGTATCTGCTGTGACCTTTGTCACCTCACTCAGAGTATCTGCAGAGAAAAGCAAATTCTATCAGCAGTAGCACAGCTATACACAGCAAAAGTCTTCAGAAAGATTGATACCACCTCCAAGCTTTTTGTAAGTACCATTCTATACAAATTCAATGTCTATTAACACATTTGTTACCTATTTTGCTTATAGTGCTTACATTTCAAATAAGTAGTTGGATTTTTAAGCTTATTGAGTGAATGCAACTGTACAATGCAGTAAAAATAATCTGTAATTTGTTAATGAACTTGTACCTTTATTTAATTGTCAAAAGTACAAAGATATTATTTAGGTGATCGATAATTCTCAGTGTGTGTTGTGCTGGTATGAGTGGATCAGACAGAGCAACGTTTCGGGAGTTTTTAAATACCATGTCCACTCACTGTCCACTCACTGTCCACTCTATTAGACACTCCTACCTAGTTGGTCCACCTTGTAGATGTAAAGTCAGAGATGATCGCTCATCTATTGCTGCTGTTTGAGTTGGTCATTCTCTAGACCTTCATCAGTGGTCACAGGACGCTGCCTACGGGGCGCTGTTGGCTGGATATTTTTGGTTGGTAAACTATTCTTAGTCCAGCAGTGACAGTGAGGGGTTTATAAAAATCCATCAGCGCTGCTGTGTCTTATCCACTCATACCAGCACAACACACACTAACACATCGCCACCATGTCAGTGTCACTGCAGTGATGAGAATGATCCACCACCCAAATAATACCTACTCTGTAGTGATCCTGGGAAAGTCCTGACCATTGAAGAACAGCATAAAAAGGGGGCTAACAAAGCATGTAGAGAAACAGATGTAATTGTAATTGAAGTGCTTCTACATGGTAAGTGGAGCTGAAAAAATAGACAGTGAGTGTAAAAATTAGGAGGTGGTTTTAATGTTATGGCTGATCAGTGTATAATGCGCTATACATTTTTAATGGGAGACAGCTCTGAACTGTATGCAGGCCAATCAAGCACACACACTCTGTGTTCATGAAGCCATGCTGTTATAGCATGTGCAGAATGAGGCCTGGCATTGTCCTGCTAAAATAACCATGAACTTTTTGGAAAAACATGTTACCTTGATCTGCGGTCATGTAGACCCGTTACAGTGTCTCTCTAAAATATCATATGATGACAAGAATGCTACCTTCACACAAATGCAAGTCACCTATGCCGTGGGTACTGGTGCACCCCTATACCAAGACAGATGTTGGTTTTTGTACCTTTCACACTAATAACAGTCTGGCTTGGCTTTTTTTGTCTTAGGCACTGGGAACTTTTTTTTCCCCAAAGTCCATCAGATATGATATGCTAGGTTGCTGATGTTGGGCCCTTGAGCAAGGCCCTTAACCCTCAGTTGCTCAGACTGTATACTGTAACTGTAATGTAAGTCACTTTGGATAAAGGTGTCTGCTAAATGCTGAAAATATAAATATAATATAAATATAAATACATAGTTAATATACTGTATATGAGCCTGGGTGTAGAAAACTTGGCAACGTTTCTTCATAAAATGAATGAAATTTCTCTTTGTGTAAAGTTTCGGGTAACATTTCATGATGCAGCAGCCGACTGTGCTGCATAACAGCAGATTTCTGAAGTACTCTCAAACCCTTGTACCTAAATTTATCACAGTAGTATGACTGTTCTTTATGCAATGACATTTAAGGGCTTAAAGGTCAAACACACAGATTTATTCTGATTTTTTGGATCTTTCTACAATGTTATGTATGGTAGATGGTGAAAGACCTAAATTATGTGCAGTCTTGCATTGACAAATGTTCTGGAAAAAGAAGAAAATTCTTGTCTGGTTGAACCACTGCGTCAGTAAATGCTACTTAAGTAAATGTCTACAGCTTCCATCAACCCACCAGCCCAGAAGGGAGGAGGCCTTTCACCATGGATTGACTTCTCTGGATTGAGCAAGGTCACGGTCAAGTACCCATATCCTCTGCAACTCTTCCCCTCTGCATTAAAACAACTGTGAACTGCCACCGACTTCACTAAACTGGACCTGTGCAGTGCATATAATTTGATGAGAATCCGCTCTTGTAATGAGTGGCACTACAAATATTTAGTCATGCCCTATGGTCTGTCATCGGCCCCAGTGTATTCCAAAATTTAATCAACAACATGCTGCAAGACATGCTGGGGAGTTTTGTCACTGCATAAACAAAATTCTAATCTACTCTTTAACAAAGCAAGAACATATTCAGCATGTTTGTCAGGTGTCAAACATTTGCCAGTCCAAAAAACAGACCCAAATCCAAACTCTTAGTAAACTCTGATCCACTTGCCAACATGGACAGTCAGTTGCATACACCGATGAGGCATAACATTATGACCACCTCCTTGTTTTTACACACTTCTACACTGTCCATTTTATCAGCTCCACTTACCATATAGAAGCACTTTGTAGTTCTACAATTACTGACTGTAGTCCATTTATTTCTCTACATACTTTTTTAGCCTGCTTTCATGCTGTTCTTCAATGGTCAGGACCCCCACAGAGCAGGTATTATTTGGGTGGTGGATCATTCTTAGCACTGCAGTGACACTGACATGGTGGTGGTGTGTTAGTGTGTGATGTGCTGGTATGAGTGGATAAGACACAGCAGCACTGCTGGAGTTTTTAAACACCTTACTGTCACTGCTGGACTGAGAATAGTCCACCAACCAAAAATATCCAGCCAACAGCGCCCCATGGGCAGCGTCCTGTGACCACTGATGAAGGTCTAGATGACGACCAACTCAAACAGCAGCAATAGATGAGCGATCGTCTCTGACTTTACATCTACAAGGTGGACCAACTAGGTAGGAGTGTCTAATAAAGTGGACAGTGAGTGGACACAGTATTTAAAAACTCCAGCAGCGCTGCTGTGTCTGACCCACTCATACCAGCACAACACACTAACACACCACCACCATGTCATTGTCACTACAGTACTGAGAATTATCCACCACCTAAATAATACCTGCTCTGTGGTGGTCCTGACCATTGAAGAACAGGGTGAACGCAGGCTAAAAAGATATGTAGAGTAACAGATGTACTACAGTCAGTAATTGTAGAACTACAAAGTGCTTCTATATGGTAAGTGGCGCTGATAAAATGGACAGTGTGTAGAAACCAGGAGGTGGTTTTAATGTTATGGCGGTGGCACGGTGGCTAAGTGGGTAGCACTGTCGCCTCACAGCAAGAAGGACCTGGGTTCGATCCCCAGGTGGGATGGTCCGGGTCCTTTCTGTGTGGAGTTTGCATGTTCGCCTCGTGTCTGCGTGGGTTTCCTCCAGGTGCTCCGGTTTCCTCCCACAGTCCAAAGACATGCAAGTGAATTGGAGACCCTAAATTGTCCAGGACTGTGTTCAATATAAACTGGTGAACTGATGAATCTTGTGTAATGAGTAACTACTGTTCCTGTCATGAATGTAACCAAAGTGTAAAACATGACGTTAAAATCCTAATAAACAAACAAACAAAATGATGTTATGGCTGATCTGTGTATTTCTCAGTGCGTTTAAATCAAAAATTGGAAAGCTGTACACACTCCTTGTTATCATTTCATTAGGAAATATAAGATAAAGACATTAGCATTCTGTGTGTGTATCTGTTTGGAAAAACAACCCAAATTGCAGCAGACGCTAAATAGAAAAAACCTGGTGTGCAAAGCTCTGCATGGGAAATGTCACTGTAATCCCACCATTAGAGAGATTTATAAGATGAATATTCTCTGCATGTGTAATTACGGCTAATTAGCTAATTGTTTTATGTTGTTCCAGACACGGTAATGAGGGAATTGAAGTAGGTGCACATAAAAGATGTTTATAGAAGGCAAGAAATTATACAACTTTTATAAATATGTGTTATTTCTGTATCATTTAAGAGTTTATTCTCTAAATGATATACAGAAATTCTGATTGATTTGTTAGATGTTGTTAGGTTGTCATATTAATTACATTAAATTGTATTAGTTATTTAATTAAAATAACTATTATATTGGAATATTCTTATTATTTCATATTATATTTTATCTTTCAACTATAATATGTACCAGTCAAGTATAAACTGACTGATAAAAAATGGCATTCTTTAAAACATACCTTAATGAAGTTGTCATCTTTCATCATCATAATCATCCTGTTTAATGCTCATGATTTCAGGGGCACGGCAGCAAAAGGACAAGCAAAAAAGACCAGGCGTCTCTTCTTCCAGCTCTTCCAGTGTGATATCCAGGCATTCCCAGGCCAGTCGGGAGATATAATTCCTTCAGTGGGTCCTGGGTCAACCATGGGACCTCTTCCCAGTTGGCCATCCTTTTCAGATGCCTGAACCACCTCAGCTGGCTTCTCTCCACGGGAAGGAGCAACATTTCTACTCCAAACTCCTCCAGTATTGCTGAGCTCCTTGCCCGATCACAAAGAGTATGTACCCGCCAGCAAAAACCCATTCTGCTGATTGTATCCCAGGTCTTGTTCTTTTGGTAATTACTGAAATATCATAACCATAGGTGAGAGTGGGGACCTAGATTGCCCGGTAAGTTAAGATCTTTGCTTCACAGCTCAGCTCCCTCTTCAACAATACGGTCTGGTACAGCAACCGTATTACTGCCAATGCTGCAACTAACCTACAGTCAACCTCACGATCCCTCTTTCCATCACTTGTGAACAACATCACTAGAACAAGACGTGGGGTGAAGGTGTACAAAGGCCACATCGACCAAGCCTGACTTTCTGCCTAAAATGCGAACACAACTCAAACACAGAGAGCACAGGGATCAAACAGCTCACCTTAGGAAACCTGACACCCTATAGTCCCAGAGCACCCCACACAGAATTGCATATGCCTTTTCCAAATCCACAAAACACATGTAGACTGGATTAGCAAAATGTCATGTCCTCTAAGTTATCTGTGAGAAGGTGAAGAGTTGATCCGCTGTTCCATGACCAGGATGAAATCCAAATAGTTTTTCTTGAATTGGACAGTGTACCTCCCTTCTCCTCCTAAACTGTTGTGTTTTCCAGAACCTCTTTGAGGTTGCCTGGAAGTCATTCTCCATGACCTCTCCAAACTCCTTCAATGCTGGCTCTTTCAGATGTAAGAATTAAAATCAATCCAGACAGTGTTTTCTATCCGCATTTCCCAGAAAACCCTCACTATACATTTGCGCCTACCAGGTCTGTCTGACAGTTTTTCCTGTCATCTGATCTATATCCCCACAAGATTATCAGTTGACAGCTCAGGCCTGCTTATTACCTGAGTGTCCAAAAGACACAACCTTGACCAAGTTAATAGTTGACCTTTAAACTAAGGTGCTTTGATACCAAGTACAATTATCAGCCTCCCAGTCACTCCTCTCAAGGTTTTCCAAGTCGTTGCCAGCATGAGCGTTAAACTTCCCCCAGCAAAACAATGGAGTCAGTTTATGGAACTCTTTCCAGAACTCCATCAAATATCTCTATAAAGGCAGAATAGTCTGAGCTGCTTTTCGGTGCATATGCACACACAACAGTCAAAGACCCTCCAGCATTGCCTTTTCTGGCAAATCCCTGCAGGGTCACCTCTACAGCTGGGAACCAGGGTTCAAATCTTAAGGGGGTTACGTCCAATGGGAGGTTGAGGTGATCACTGTCAGCAATGGATTAGCGTCCTGTCCAGGGTGTGTTACCACATTGCACCAGGTGATTTGAAGGAGACACGATCCACCATGACCCTATATAGAAAATAAAATGAAAGAACCCTATTTCCAGAAAAGTTGGGACATGTAAAATTGTAAAATTCAATAAAAACAAGAATCTGTGATTTGTTAATTCACTTGAACTTTTATTTAACTGACATAATTACAACAAAATTACTTTTAATGTTTTGGTTGACCAACTACTGTATGTTGTATTTTGTAAACTATGTTGTGCCTGACTTTTAAGACTTAAGATGGTGTTGTGTGAAAAAAATGCTACTGCACAAGCTGCTATCAAGGAAACACTGGTTTCAGGAAAGTCTGTGATTATTTTAGTATGACAATACCAGTCCTTATACTCCACAGGCTACAGCAGCATGGCTACATAGACACACAGTGTGTATGCTTTTGAGTGGCCTGCCTGCAGTCCATATCTGTCTTTTATAGAAAACATCTGGCACATCAAGAAGAGAAGAATCAGACAACAGCAACCACAGACTGTTGAACAGATGTTGTCTTGTATCAAGCAAAGTAAGCACAAATTTACCTTGCAAAATGTGTATCCTTAGTTCTCAAACAATCCAAAAGTGTAACAGGCACTGTAGGTCCCCAGTCACCTGGAAAAAAATGGCCAGCAAACGGAATATACCGTAGGATATTCTAGGCAACAGTACATGGCACCTAAGTGTTTTTTAAATCAAGTAATCCATTTTCGGCATGTTTTTGAAAGTGGGTAAACAAAGAGTACACAGAGAAAACTCATGTGTGTTGTACTGTGTTTAGTTACCCTAGCCCTATTGTCCTGTATTTAGTTGACAGTTAGACATCTGCTTTGCTTCCTCCTTGATTCACATCAAAAGCAATTTCCCTTTTAATAAAATCAGCAACATTTCTCCTCTGGACTCGTCCTTGTCTACTCCAAAGCCACAGTATTAACTGTACATGCTAAGACTGATGTTTTAAATAGTACTTTTTGTGCTTGTTTTCTATATACACCAGTGTGAAGTCCCTGTTCAGGAGTGGATCCCACCAGTGATGACCGGTACCGTTATGGAACCTTTGTGATGGATCCCACTGGAGCAGGATGAAAGACAAGAACACACACAGAAGACATCAATAATGCACATGTTCAGTGTCACCATGACAACGCTAAAAAAGAGATGGGTGAAAAGGGGTTGTTTAAGGCAGTCTTAAAGTAGGCACATAGTCTGCTAGATGTCATAAATAAACATGAGGGTATGGACCACTTTGGAATCAAAGCTGAATGCTAGTGGATGCTTTTAGCCTAAGCTTTTAGCTTACGGCATAGTCAATCCAGAGTTTGAATTATAGTTTTAAAAGTGTCTTGGGGATTGGTTGGAGGGAGGTTTGGGGTTACTTGATAAAGAACATTTATGGCAGGCAGGGGGCATGGAGACGCAGAAGATTGACAGGTTAGTCCCTCACAATTACTTAGATATAGAGATGTTGGTGCCTCTAATGAAAACCTGCATTCCTTTGGAACCATGACGATTCAGCCAGCAGGACATTTTGGCCATCATGATAATAATAATAATAATAATACATTTTATTTATATAGCGCTTTTCAAGATACTCAAAGACGCTTTACATAAGACAAATAATCAAAACAAATACATACACCATACAAATCATAGTACAAAATCAAAATAGTACATCAACATCAAGAATAATTAAGATAAAAACAAAGAGAGCAGCATAAGACAGTTCATTAAAAATTAGCTAAATTATGAGAGAGAACAACAAATATAGAACAATTTCTTAAAATTAGACAGAAACAGGACAGATTCACATGCAATCAGGAAACTGAAAACTTTACAAGTTTTAGGATCTAGGACTTCACATTTCTGTCGTGATCTAAGTATAAAAACTATTAAAAAGAATAGCAAAAATAAAAGCATTTATTTCGTGTTGTTACAAGTTAAATGCCATTTTGAATAGATGAGTTTTGAGAAGTGACTTGAATTTGGACAGGTCAGGACAATCTCGTAGGTGTTTGGGGAGAGCATTCCATAAAGATGGAGCAGCTATGGAAAAGGCCCTGTCACCCCAGGTCCGGTGCTTGGTCCTAGAGGGTATGGACAGTAGGTTAGCCTCAGAAGAGCGAAGGCTACGGGAGGGAATGTGCTGATGGAGCAGGTCGGTGAGGTAGGATGGGGCCTGATTATGGAGAGCTTTGTGAGTGAATAGAAGAATTTTGAATTGAATGCGTTGAGCAACGGGAAGCCAATGAAGTTTTTGTAGAACAGGTGTAATATGATCACGGGAGCGAGTATGAGTAAGGAGGCGAGCAGCTGAATTCTGGATATACTGAAGTTTTTTTGGATTTTGTTAGATGTACCATAAAGGATGCTATTGCAATAATCAATTCTGGATGTAATAAAAGCATGAATCAAGGTTTCGGCGGCAGAAAAGGAGAGTGATGGACGTAGACGTGCTATGTTTTTTAGATGAAAGAAAGCAGTTTTGGTGATGTGATTTACATGGAGGTCAAAAGAGAGGTTGCTATCAAAAATTACACCAAGATTTCGGATGTTAGAAGACGGAGACAAAGTGTCATTATCAATGGTAATTTGAAAATTTTTTGTGGTTTTTGCCAGGGTTGTAGGACCTACGATGATCATATCAGATTTTTCACAGTTTAATTTGAGGAAATTAGCTTTCATCCACAATTTCATTTCAGTGATGCAATTTGTCAGAGTGGAGTGAAGTTCAGTATTAATGGATTTGGAGGAGATGTAAAGCTGAATATCATCAGCATAGCAGTGGAAATGTAAACCATGCCGACGTATGATGTCACCAAGGGGGAGCATATAAAGAATAAACAAAAGGGGACCTAACACTGAGCCTTGGGGAACGCCTTGGGACAGTGGAGCAATGGCAGAACTACAATTTTTGATATTAACAAACTGTTGTCTGTTTACGAGATATGACCTTAACCACAAAAGGGCAGTACCAGTGATGTTGACAGAGGATTCAAGGCGGGACAGAAGAATGGAGTGATTAATGGTGTCAAAAGCTGCAGTAAGATCAAGGAGGACGAGAATATTAATTTGTCCAGAGTCTGAGGAAAGAAGAAGGTCATTTGTGACTTTGAGGAGGGCTGACTCAGTGCTGTGCTGGGGGCGGAAACCAGACTGAAATGATTCAAATAGATTATTGGAATTTAGGTGATCTTTGAGCTGTGAGGCAACAACACGTTCCAGTATTTTCGACAGAAATGGAAGATTGGAAATGGGCCGAAAGTTACTCATAATGTTAGAGTCAAGTCCAGGTTTTTTAAGTATGGGAGTAACAGCAGCCAATTTGAGTGATTGAGGGACTGAGCCAGAACTAAGAGAGGAATTGATTATCTCTGTGATAAGTGATGAGATAACTGGAAAACAACCCTTAACAAGTTTTGATGGAGCAGGATCCAAAACACAAGTGGAGCTTCGCATCCCTGTTAAGATCTCAGATAGGTCCAAATGAGACACAGGTGAGAACTGAGACAGAGGCTGGGTAATAAATTGAGGTGAGATAGGCGGAGAAACAGAGATGACAGGGGAAACTGTCAGAAAATTGTGGATATTCTCAACTTTTGTTTGAAAAAATGAGAGGTAAGAGTTACACTTGTCAACTGTAAAGGAATTGGTAGTATTGTCAACTGGTTTGAGAAGTTTATTTATTGTGGAAAAGAAAGTCTTAGGATTTGTTGATCCAGCATGTATGAGTTCGGAATAGTAAGTGGATCGGGCTGCCGTAAGAGCGTCTTTGTAATGTTGAAGATAATCAGAATAAATCTGATAATGTACTGTTAGACCGGTTTTCTTATAAAGTCTTTCAAGCTGGCGTTTACGGGATTTCATTTGGTGAAGCTCAATTGTGTACCATGGTGCAGAATGACTAAATGAAACAAATTTGGTTCTCAAAGGAGCCAGCTCATCAAGACATGAGGCGAGTATGTCATTATAGTAATCGACAAGGTCAGATGAATTACTAGACAGTACAGGACAGACAGACATCTTTTTAACAAGAGAATCTGAGAAAGCAGAGGGAGAGATATATTGAAGATTCCTGAAGGATATTTTACGTTTAGCTCTAGTGATGGGCCTAGTGACCTCAATGTCCATGATGATTGTCAAATGATCAGAGACAGTAAGGTCATGGCTGGACGGCTGATGAACTAGGACACCAGTAGAGCAGACAAGGTCAAGAGTATGACCTTTTTTATGAGTTGGAAAATGTATATGTTGTGTGAAATTAAAACACTGTAACAATTCCAAAAATTCCCTGGCAAATTTACAGTTGTTGTCATCAATATGGATGTTAAAATCACCCATAAGCAGTACAGAGGATGAGAGGGCACTAAGCTGGGTTAAAAAATCTGAAAAATCAGAGAGAAAGGAAGCGTTTGGCTTTGGCGGACGATAAACTACAGCAGTGACCAGAGGAGTAGGCCCTGACAACTTGAAAGCCAGGTGTTCAAAAGAAAGAGCAGCAGGAAAAGACAAAGTGGTTATTTTAATATCATCCCTATAGACTGCAGCAACACCACCACCTCGCCCTTCCATACGAGGTTCATCAATATACGAGTATCCCATTGGCGTGGTCTGATTTAACGTAAAATAATCCAAGGGTTTATGCCAAGTTTCAGTGAGACAGAAAAAGTCTAGTTCACTGTCAGATATAAATTCACTAAGTACAGTACTTTTTGTGTTGAGTGAACGAACATTAAGCAATGCCATTTTCAAGTGGTATTGTTGTGTAGTTGGCTGTGAGGAACGAGGAAGAGAACGGAGATTTGCAAAGTCCACTCCGCGTTTCCTATCCCACTCCGTGGACAGCGTTGTCATGGAGACTACACCGCTACTGGTGTGCAAGGCAGCAGCGCTCTGATGACGTGTTTGCGGAGCGACAGTGCGCACGGATGACCAGAAGGATGGAATAGCGTTACCGTTTCGAAAATAAACAAGCTTTCTCCGGGAGCCCCTGTGAATATAACGAGGCCGGCGAAGGAGTCCAAGCTGTTTGATGACTGAAATACACGATGGAGTAGTGCAGTTGTTGAACTTCCTCAGCTGGTCAACGGAATAGTTCAACATCGTGCCGATCCCAGGAAAACTCATCCACCGTTCACCACCGGCCGCAGACGCGATGTACAGTAGAAAGAACAAAAAGTATCAAAAGCACAAATAAAAGTATCAAAAGTAACATAAAAGAAATAGATCCACAAGGTGTGTAAAAAGGTGAAAACGAAAAACGATAAAAATACAATAAAATACGGTAAAATACGGTAACGGTAGCGGCAGCCAAGTGCGCCAGCGTCCACCATCACCATGGCAACCTATGATAGAACTACCCTGGATAAAGAAGCTGAAACGGAGGTGGTGTGACAGGCCTTTTTGGGCTGCGGCAGTTGGTGGGGTGGATTGCAGGTCTTTATTGCCGTCCCTGTCTTATTCTGGGTTTTATCTCTTTATTTATTTATTTTTTTTGGAGACCTTGGATGTCAATGGTGGCTGGTTGCCATATTGTAACAACCAGTCATCATTCCTATTCTATCTCTTTTCTAGCCCCTTTCTCCGTTGTGAACTGCAGATGTTTTGTGTCTTTTGTTACTTGGTTTATTTCTGTTATTTTGGCCACCACTTTTATGTTGCTTTTACCCTTTGTGATTTTTTGTCCCCAGTATTGTTATACCTTGGTCATACATACTGCAAATTGGCTTATTTTTCAATTTGCTAAAGTATAAGGCTGTACTTGGTGCCAAATTTAGAGTATTTACAGTGTCAAAAATATACAGTAAATTTATCAGTATCTCATTTGGCTAAATTAAACTAGTGTGTTTGATTGATGCTTCAGTCACCTGTTCTGTGTCCTGTGGTGACATGATTACATCTGTAGCATCGCTAAATGCCCCAGTTAATTTGGCTGTCAGCAGTAACAGACTGAGGCATATGAGTGTGTGTGTGTGTGTGTGATTAAACTGTTTTGACACTTCCTTGCCAGGAATGCACACCTGTAGAAGAAGGCAGACTGTTGCTCTAGCATCAGACATGAGATTAATTTTTCCCTTTTAAAATTTACAAGATGTCACTCCTGAGATCCACACCCCTCCTTAGATGTTTGGAGTGCTATGTAACAAACATTAGCATTTACAAGTCTGTTTCATGCACACACCGGCCTAAAAATATACAACCCCAAATCAGAAAAAGTTGGGACAGCATGGGACAAAATTCTCCACACATTCTCTATTGGGGACAGGTCAGGACTGCAGGCAGGCCAGTCCAGTACCCGTACCCTCTTCTTCCACAGCCATGCCTTTGTAATGTGTGCAGCATGTGGTTTTGCATTGTCTTGTTGAAAAATGCATGGATGTCCCGGGAAAAGATGACGTCTTGAAGGCAGCATATGTTGCTCTAACATCTCAATGTACTTTTCTGCATTAATGCTGCCATCACAGAAGTGTAAACGACCTTTGCCAAGGGCACTGACACAGCCCCATACTATGACAGACCCTGGCTTTTGGACTTGTTGCTGGTAACAGTCTGGATGGTCCTTTTCGTCTTTGGTCCAGAGCACACAGCGTCCATTTTTTTTCCAAAAAGACCTGGAATGCTGATTCATCTGATCACAATACACAATTTCCACTGTGTGATGGTCCATCCTAGATGACTCAGAGCCCAGAGAAGTCGATGCCGCTTCTGGACATGGTTAACATAAGGCTTCTTTTTCGCACAGTAAAGTTTTAAGTGGCATTTGTGCATGTAACTCTGTATTGTAGTGCTTGACAAAAGTTTGCCAAAATAATCCCTCTTCTAATTTTCTCACACATTTGTGGACAAACTGGAGATCCTCTGGCCAACTTTGCTTATCAAAGACTCAGCTTTTCCTGGATGCTGCTTTTGTACCAAACCATGATTACAATCACCTGTTGACATCACCTGTTTGGAATCACATCATTATTTAGTTTTTTCACCTCATTACTAGTCCTAAATTGCCCCTGTCCCAACTTTGCAGGAATGGAGGTATATTAACAAATGAAATGAAGTTGGGCAGACAAAACATTAAATATCTTGGGTTCAAACTGTCTGCAATCAAATAAAAGTCAAAGTAAATTTTTATTTTACATGCATTTTCCATACTGTCTCAACTTCTGATTTGGGGTTGTAGATGCCAACTAGAACCTTACTGTAATGTAGTGGGGCTTGCCTTAACATTGGGGCAGCAAGTGTATCCCTGTACCTGCGAGACTGGGAATGATGAACCCAACATGCAGGATGCTTTACCAAGACAGAACAAAAAAGAAGAAGTTAAATAAAATCTGTAGCCCAAAGCGGAGAGGTAATAAAACAGATAGATGTGTGCATTAGTGAATAGGAGATATCACACATGTGCTTGCCCAGAAATGAAAAGGGATGTTTGCCCCACAGGGACATGAGGCTAAACTGTCTTAAATGTCAGAAAACTCAGGTGGCCATGCACCTGCTCCATCAGCAACATGCCCCCAGCAAAGAATACTGCCACAAAGGAAAGTAGGAAACAAATAAACAAGACAAAAAGGGCAGAACTCGTTACTTGGCCCACCAGTGTGTGGCAGTTATTATTATCTTTAAGCAACACACTTAACCCTTGCAACTTGCAACGGCTGGATAAATTATCTTCCCAATTACTATATTATGTTTAATAGGTGCAGTCAAACTAGCTCTATTTACACAGAATGTTTTAATCATTCCATTGCAGGAAACAAATTGGGGTTACTGAGTGCTAAGGTGCATACAAGTTGCCAACGCTCTGCTGACTCAGTAACTCCAAACCCTCTCTGGCATTAACATCAACACAAAAACTGTGCACTTGAAGCTTAATGGCATGGGGTTTCATTGTTAAGCAGCTGCATGCAAGCCTTGTATCACCAAGCACAATGCCATGCATCGGATGGAGTGGAGTAAAGCATGTCACCACATGTTCTGTAGAATGATGCATCATGCTTATCTAGCAGCCTGATCGACTGAAGCCAGGAGAACATTACCTGCCTGACTGCATTGTACCAACTGTAAAGCTTGGTGGTGAAAAGATGATGTTATGTAGATGTTTTTCAGAATTTGGTCTAGGCTGCTTAGTTCCAGTATAGCATTATGTACATTTGAACATTATGGACAATTGTATGCCTCCTACTTTGTGGGAACAGTTTGGGGAAGGCAGTTTTTGTTCCAGCTTGACTGTGCCCCGATGCACAAAACAAGGTCCATAAAGGCATGGTTGGGTGAATTTGGTGTGGAAGAACTTGCTTGGTCCACACAGAGCCCTGACCTTAACCCCATTAAACACCTTTGGAGTGAACTAGAACGTAAATTGCGAGCCAGGCCATTTAGTCCAACATCAGTGTCTGACCTCATAAATGCTCTTCTGGATGAATGGGCAAAAATGATCACAGACACATGTAAAGGGTCTCAAAACTACAAAGGGAGGAACCAACTCCATGTTAATGCTTTTGAATTTGAAATGTGATGTCATAAAATGAGACAACGACAACCCTGTACTGATGCACACCTTTAAATGTATTTGCAGGAAGATTGGGGCAAAATAACACCTGAAACTTCGTTATTTGGTATCCTCAGGGCCAAAACGTTCTTTAAGTGTTGTGAGAGGGAATGGCAGTATTACAATGGTAGGTAAAGTGATAAAATACTTTTTTGGAATGTGTTGCAGGCCTGAAATGCAGGAATGGATGTATTTTGACAAATGAAATGAAGTGGACCAGAGATAATATGAAATTGGGTTAAAACATGTCCCATCTAGGATGTGTTACTGCATTGTGCCTAGTGATTCCAGGGAAAGCCAGACTCAAACTCAACTCAAACTCAAAGGAAGCTTTATTGGCATGACAAATAAGGACATCCGTATTGCCAAAGCAAATAATAACAATAAAATAAACATTAACAGTAATGAGGTAGTAATAAAAATTAGTTGTGTGCGTACGTGTGTGTGTGAGAAAGCCAGACACTGAGCCTGGCCAGGATAAAGCAGTGGTAAGGTCAGGGCTCTGTGCAGATCACTGGAGTTTCTTTAAGCCAAGCTTTACTGCAGTGCACATAATTATTTATATTACCTAACACACACACACAGCAGATTTTCTATAAACTCATGAATGTTTTGGAGGATTTCTTTTTCTTACACACAACTGACCATAAGCTTGTTGGACATCCCATTTAAAAGCCAAGGACATTAATATAAATCTCCCAATATTCTTTTAGTTATTATATTTAGAAGCGGATAAGGGCCTTCTCCAAACATTTAGTTGGAAAAAACAAAAGTTGAAGGATATCATTAATTTTACATAATTTACATTCTATTTCCAACAATAGGTTTGGCTAAAACATCTGAACTTTATGCTTGTAATTGGTTCATGGATTAAACCACTTTCTAAAAATCAGCAAAGGTGCAATTAGCACAAGAAGTGTTTTGAGAGACAACTGTTGCATATGACCACAATATTCTATAATATATCTATCATCTGCAAATTGCAATCTGTTGCTGCTTTGCCAAAACCTTAATTACATACCAGCATTCTGTATAGAACATAGAATCCCACTGCTGTGAGCCACTGTGTAAGCATACATACTAACTGAAAATGATCAGTTGAATTGTGGAACAATAAAGGTTCATTGGTCTGTCACTATACAGAGCTGGCTAATGACTGCCATGAATTGACCCACACTCGTCCCTGAGGGAGGTAGCATTGGCTGACATCACTCTTACCTTTTCTCTTTCTCTCTGTGTTGCCATATATCCATCTAGCAAATCCAATAAAGGGTAAGAGAATTTACTCATGCTCAGCCAAACATAGCTAATGAGTAAACGCACAAGAAATCCTGCTCTTCCTTCTCTTGCATGTATATGTTACTTTGACAACATTTAAGTTATAAGATTAAAATATCGATGTCACAAATATATAGAACATGCCATATGCTATTATAAGTTGTACTGATGAGTAATGTAAGGTTATATAGCAGATTTAAGGCAATGTAAGTAGTACATACTAGCTAATGTTGACATAGTTAGATGATATAGGTTGCTATAAAATCTCAAAGTACTTTTCTGTATTAATGCTGACATCACAGCAGTGTGAATTATCCTATACCATGTCAGACCCTGACTTTTGGACTTGGTGCTGATAAGTCTGGATAGTCCTTTTCTTCTTTGATGCAGCACACACTGCATCTATTTCTTCCAAAGAAAGATCTTAAATACTGATTCTTCTGACCACAATACACATTTCCACTATGTGATGGTCCATCCTAGATGCCTCAGAGCCAAGAGAACTTAATGTTGCTTCTGGACATGGTTAACATAAGGCTTTTTTTGCACAGTAAAGTGATGTGGCATTTGTGAATGTAACTCTGTATTGTAGTACTTGACAAAGGTTTGCCAAAATAATTGCCGATGTGGTTATATCAGCTGTTGATGAGTGATGTTAGTGATGCAGTGGCACCTAAGGGATGGGAAATCACAGGTGTTTAGCTTATGCATAGTTCACACTACACGCTTTTTGCTCTCCGACAGGTTGCTGCTAGATGTGGCAGCTCGGAGGCAAATCGGTGGTTCGCTTAGGGCTCGAAATTCGGCTCTCGATCGCTATTTGTGAATTGTTCAACGACTGGATCTGAGCGGCAGACTCAAGAAAAATATCTAGCATGCTAAATATCTGGACCTGTCGACCACTCATAATCATGTAGTTTGAAAGGTTTTTCCGGGGGGGGGGGGGGGGGGGTTGGCAGGGGCATAAAATAGTTTTTATCAGAATTCATCAGCACACACGCTTCACAGTATTTGTGACCTTATCGTCCACGCCAAACCATAATAACAACATTGCATTGCTAAAAATATTTATTGGAATTTTTTTATTGGAATTTTATATTTATTTATCTCTCTCTGCAGAACAGACAATTCCTGCTGGTCAGATTAACTTTCTATGCAGAACAGACAATCCCCGCTGGTCGAGTAGCCAAATCCACTCCTTTAGCCAGATTCACATTCGAAACTGAATCTCCCTGCACATCCATTCATTTACATATTTAAACATTTGCACATTCATTTTGTTTATTTATTTATTCACTCATCTATTCAACCTCACTTGTGGTGTTTACTTGCTACAGCTATCAATTTACACTGATCAGCCATAACATTAAAACCACCTCCTTGTTTCTATACTCACTGTCCATTTTATCAGCTCCACTTACCATATAGAAGCACTTTGTAGTTCTACAATTGCTAACTGTAGTCCATTTGTTTCTCTGCATGCTTTGTTAGCCTCCTTTCATGCTGTTTTTCAATGATCAGGACCCCCACAGAGTAGGTATTATTTAGGTGGTGAATCATTCTCAGCACTGCAGTGACACTGACATGGTGGTGGTGTGTCAGTGTGTGTATGAGTGGATCAGACACAGCAGCGCTGCGTGAGTTTTTAGACACCATGTCCACTCACTGTCCACTCTATTAGACACTCCTACCTAGTTGGTCCACCTTGTAGATGTAAATTCAGAGACGATCGCTCATCTATTGCTGCTGTTTGAGTTGGTCATCTTCTAGACCTTCATCAGTGGTCATAGGATGCTGCCCACAGCAAGCTGTTGGCTGGATATTTTTGGTTGGTGGACTATTCTCAGTCCAGCAGTGACAGTGAGGTCTTTAAAAACTCCAGCAGCATTGCTGTGTCTCATCCACTCATACCAGCACACCATACACTAACACACCACCACCATGTCAGTGTCACTGCAGTGCTGAGAATGATCCACCACCCAAATAATACCTGCTCTGTAGTGGTCCTGGGAGAGTCCTGACCATTGAAAAACAGCATGAAAGGGGGCTAACAAGGCATGCAGAGAAACAGATGGACTACAGTCAGTAATTGTAGAACTACAAAGTGCTTCTATATGGTAAGTGGAGCTGATAAAATGGACAGTGAGTGTAGAAACAAGGAGGTGGTTTTAATGTTATGGTTGATCGGTGTATGTAAATGCAGGTTCCTTGAAGGTCTTTATTGTTGTGTTTGTGTATGTTCAGTTTTTGTATCTGTATCTGTACTGTTATTTGTACACTGTTTTTTGCATCATTTTTGTTATTTCACATATGAATTTATATAGTGTATACTTTCATTGCTGTATAATGCTACTGGGGCTTTAATTTCCTTCAGGGTCAATAAGGTATCTATCTATTATCTAGCTACATATCAGCGCACAAACAACTTTGATTGCTCGCTTCATATTGACGTGCATTTTTGGACTTGATATCTTTAAACCCCTTATCACTTCTCGCATGTATTTTTGTGACAAAACATATTTTGGCAGAACAGACAGACTCGTCTGAGATTCCTCCTGGTGATAGATCGTGTAGTGTGTGACCCCTCTATCGCCAATCAATAGTATACTTTGAAAACCACAAAAATACTTTGTGTAGTGTGAATTGTACAGCCACCTGAATACCTTACGCTGGTGTAGTAGGCCCTGGGTTCTTGTTCTCGGTCTCATGTGGCTAGAGTGTGTAGGCAGTTCCTTGACAATGAAGGCATTGATGCTATAGAGTGGCCCTCACATTCCCTACATTTACATTTTCAGCATTTAGCAGACGCTTTTATCCAAAGCGACTTACACAATGATCTGAACACGATGAGCAATTGAGGGTTAAGGGCCTTGCTTAGGGACCCAACCTTGGCAACTTGGTGGTGGCGGGGCTTGAACCGGCAACCTTCTGCTTACTAGTCCAGTACCTTAACCACTGAGCTATCATGATGCCCTGATCCAGGTTTAGAACCACCCGCCGTCTAATCAGGAGCATGCCCAGACGTTGCTGGGAGTGCATACAGGCACGTGGGTGACATAAACACTGCTGAGTAATATTATGAGTTGCCGTGATGAATTCACGGAAATTGAATGAGTTGAATTGGATGAATTTGAGTCCAGCCCTCCATGGGTTGGTGATTTTGGTTTCCAGTGATTGTTAATATGTCATGTTCTTAACTAATTACACAATTTATATCAGTAAAATTTTTCAACTTGAATCTTTCGTACATTGAGATCCGATGTGTGATTTAAGTGTTCCCTTAATTTTTTTTAAATAAAATGGTCCTTCAAGTCTTAAGAACATTACATGGGAAATACAAGCTGTTGTGTGTTCTTTTCTTCAGTCCACTCCTGTGTAGGTGTTGTGGATGAAAAAGGCACACTAGTCAGGGTTATAGATTAACCCACACTGTACAAAGAGCTGTCCCTTCAGCCGATGACCTTTATTGTGAACTTCACAGATCAGGCCCAGGTGATTACCACACCAGCTGTGTGTAAAGCAAAAAAGGGGAGAGAGAGTAAAAGAGAGGTGATAGGCGGTACAGTTGGGCAGTTTTTGCTGAGTGGAGGTGAGCAAATTTGGCCAACTCACATACGTATTTAATAATTGATAGATGAGCAAGCAGATGTTGGTGGCATTAAGCGACAGGACAACAGTGGAGCGACCTTGGTCTGTACTGACAGGTATCATCATCATCACGCTAAACACACACACACAAACACTCACTCACACACACTTATACACACACTCACATACACAGTTACACACGCACACACACTCCTACACACATACACACAATGAAAAAGACAAGCAGGACAGGCAGCATATGCAAATGTAACCTTACAGAGAGGGTAATGATTGTAGCCGTCCAGCAGATGTTCTAAATTACCCACTACACCCACTGTTTAATTCCACTGGTGTGTTAATTAAGAAGTTTCTTTTTTATGACTATTCCAGTAGGCTTATGAAGCCAGTTGTAATCTCCTAATGGCATTTTACTTACTGCACGTGTAGTAAGTACAGAGAAGCCAGGTTGAACTCCATATGCAGGATGCTTAACCAAGGTGGAACAATACTGTGGCTTTAGAGTCACAACCAAAAAGTGGGGATGATTAAAAACATTCACAAGCTATGGTGGACATAGTGAAAAAGATGGATAGAATCTGAATGAGAATGGGTTGTCACAATTGGCCAGCTAGTCGGATCTACTGGAATGTGACATCCAGGTTTTTGAGAAAAAAAGGAGAAAGAACCCATACTATAAATCATACTTTATAAAAAACTATACTACTACACACTGATCAGCCCTAACATTAAAACCATCTCCTTGTTTCTACACTCACTGTCCATTTTATCAGCTCTACTTACCATAAAGAAGCACTTTGTAAGTCTACAATTACTGACTGTAGTCCATCTGTTTCTCATACTTTTTTAGCCTGCTATCACCCTGTTCTTCAATGATCAGGACCCCCACAGAGTAGGTATTATTTGGGTGGTGGATCATTCTCAGCACTGCAGTGACACTGACATGGTGGTGGTGTGTTAGTGTGTGTTGTGCTGGTATGAGTAGATAAGACACAGCAGCGCTGCTGGAGTTTTTAAATACCGTCTCCACTCACTGTCCACTCTATTAGACACTCCTACCTGGTTGGTCCAACCTGTAGATGTAAAGTCAGAGACGATCGCTCATCTATTGCTGCTGTTTGAGTTAGTCATCTTCTAGACCTTCATCAGTGGTCACAGGACGCTGCCCATGGGGCGCTGTTGGCTGGATATTTTTGGTTGGTGGACTATTTTCAGTCCAGCAGTTACAGTGAGGTGTTTAAAAACTCCATCAGTGCTGCTGTGTCTTATCTACTCATACCAGCACAACACACACTAACACACCATCACCATGTCAGTTTCACTGCAGTGCACCGCCTAAATAATACCTGCTCTTTGGTGGCCCTGTGGGCGTCCTGACCATTGAAGAACAGCATGAAAGGGGGCTAACAAAGCATGCAGAGAGCCAGATGGACTACAGTCAGTAATTGTAGAACTACAAAGTGCTTCTATATGGTAAGTGGAGCTGATAAAATGGACAGTGAGTGTAGAGACAAGGAGGTGGTTTTAATGTTATGGTTGATCGGTGTAATAATCAAGGAAAATAAAATTAAGACAGCCAGGCTACAGAGAAGCTTCTTTCAACAGGCAATCACAATCATGAACAGTTAAACATTACAAAATGCACATAACGTTCTATCTTCTAGACTTCTAAGGCACTTATTTATCCTGATATACAGTAGTTACTTAGTTGAGTGGATTTTTAAACAAAAGTGTCACATTTCAGTTTTTAAATAACACTAACAATACACAGCACAGCTTACTTTAAGACAAAAATACTTGTCCATGTTTTGACACCCACCCCACATCCACAGAATCGGTTGGGAGTTTTCCAACCTCAGCTTTGTCTAGCCAATTGCCAATGTAACCGAGAGTCTTTAGAGTTTGCTGAGTTTATAAAGTAAGAAATAAACTGTACATAGACAAACTATCAGGAGCAGAATACTTTACTGGCTTGTTCTTTTGAGCACAGACTACAGAGAGGTGATCACCTGTGTAGAGAAGCACACTTTTTATTGACACTCAGTACGTAAACACATACATCATACAACATTGTCAGCACACCACAGAAAAGTCTGTTACACTAACGTAATTATGATGCCGTATGATTGCTATGACCGCCTCATATTGCATACTGCGCCTCATATTTCATACGCTAAGCGAAATTAGGTAGGGCCCTAAGTAAAGGCTGCACATAACACATTAAAGAATAATTCACATTGGACACACACATATAGCGATTACAGGTATAATTGTCTGTGTGTTTATGTCTGTTTGTGTCTTTTGTAAAATGTTGTCTGTTACTGTTCATTGTCTTTATATGTATAACCGTACATGGCCAATAAAGCCTGTTTCTGATTCTGGGAAAAAAAACAAAAAAAACATAGTAGCTGCTCCACTGACTGGCGCAGCCTGTGTCCAGCATGGATTCATGTGTGGGGCTTGCTTATAGGTCACAGCAATAGTGTGTGAGTCCCAGAAAAGAAAAGAAAGCGTGCCAACATTAGCACCAGCAGGAAACCAGACCTGGCTGAGCCCGGAATCATGGTTTCAAAGAAAAAAGATCAAGTTGCCAACAGAGAAGTTTTCAACCTCAATCTTTTCAACCTCAAAGAAAAAGAAAAAAAAAGTTGGGACAGCGTGGAAAATGTAAAAACAAAACCTGCAGTGTTTCTTACATTTACATTAAATTATATTTCAGACAGAATGAACTTAAGATATTTCATCTTTGGTCTAGTCAACTAATTCGTTAATATATATTCATTCCAGCATTTCAGGCCTACAACAAATCTTAGCCTTCATTAAAATGTAATTATTAACTTGTTGATAATTGTTGACATTCTTGGGTCAGGTCTGATGTAGATGGTCAGGGAATAATAAACACCTTAGGGCTTTAAATTCCATAGTTTCTCCACCCACTTCACACCTGCGCCACATGGTTTAATTCACTAATGCCATCTGTGGAGGGAGGGCGGGAGGGAGGGAGGATTTATCTGATTAAAGGCTAAGAATATATACAGTATGTACTTAATTCTCCTTAGCTCTCTAAGACCAAGTATATTCTGATAGCCCTATGACAAAAGGGAAATGAGCAAAATTAATACCTGATTCCACTTTGGTAGTCATAAATCTTTTAATGAGGGTCTCTGTTTCTTTTTTTGGCTAAAATGATCTGATAATTTCAGACTCTTCTCATGTATTAGAATGCTGTATTTTAAATTCACTACATTTTGATTTCCTGCTAAGAATTTATTCTCCTTTCGTCTACATGGATGACATTTACATTACATGTTTTTTGGTAATTATAAAGCTTTTTAAAGGTCTCAAAATTGAGCACAATTCCATTTTCAGGACAAACATGCCCCGTGTCTGTATAATACAGCAAGTAGTAAGTAGTATCTCTGGGCTAGCAACATTACTTAACATCAAACTAATTAAATAATACATTGTTGGATTGACCTACTTAAAAGAGGAATAATGTGGTCCCTCTCATTTAAAAGACATCAAAGCACCTGGTCTCTTACTTTAAGCAAGTAATTACAGTTCTCATTTATTTCTTAGTTAATGAAAATGGTATAGTGGTTTAAAGTGTTAAAATCAGATATTCAATAAAACTGTGAACCACAGGAAATAAAAACAATATTTATATAGATATCATTCCTAATTGGTCAGATAGTGAAAATTACAGCAGGATGCCTAACCAAGGTAGAACAATACTGTGGCTATAAGCTTATGTGGCATTCACAGCTTATGGTGGCCATAGTGAACAGAAGATGGATAGAATCTGAGTGAGAAAGGGTTGTCACAATTGGCCAGCTAGTCGGTCTACTGGAATGTGACACCCAAGTAAAAAAAAATGAGAGAGAAAGAACCCGTACTATTAATCATACTATAAAAAACTATACTACTATATAAATCAAGAAAAATCAAATGAAGACAACCAGGCCACAGAGAAGCTTCTTTCAAAAGGCAATCCAAATCATGTGTCACGGTGGGGCTAAGGACTAAACAAAGACAAGACAAAGGGGGCGGACACACACGCAGAGATGTAGGGCAAGATATTTATTAATGAACTAAACAAGGGAATGACAAGAGTATGGAACATGAACTAGGTACACGGACTGGGAACACAGACTGGGAACACGGACTGGGAATATAAACTAGGGATACAGACTAAACACAGGCTAGGAACACAAACTAAACATAAGCTAGGAACACTGGCTAAACGCAGGCTAGGAACACTGGCTAAACACAGGCTAGGAACACTGGCTAAACACAGGCTAGGAACACTGGCTAAACACAGGCTAGGAACACTGGCTAAACACAGGCTAGGAACACTGGCTAAACACAGGCTAGGAACACAAACTAAACATAAGCTAGGAACACTGGCTAAACGCAGGCTAGGAACACTGGCTAAACACAGGCTAGGAACACTGGCTAAACACAGGCTAGGAACACTGGCTAAACACAGGCTAGGAACACTGGCTAAACACAGGCTAGGAACACAAACTAGGAACTGACTACAAACAAGTGCCAGAAACATAGAGCAAACCAGAGTCAAAAGAAACCAAAGTAATCACCTAGGAAGTCCAACACAAACAAGTCAAAAATAACCACCATAAACCAAAATAACCCCTGCCAGCCTGTTCCTCAGCTCTCCTTTTTAAACTGGTCCCTGATTAGGAACAGCTGGGGCTGATTGCTCAGGGGGACCAATCAGGAGTGAGGCATGGCAGGAGTGAGTGTGCTCACAGAGAAGAGGGGCGTGGCACATATGAGCACACCAAGGCTAGCAGTGTGACAGATGCCCCTCCCAAAGGCACTACACCTGGAGTGCCTAAAAAAAACAAAAACAAGGAGGTCCTGGGCCCTGCGGGGTAAATTTGAAGTCATTAAAAATGTCCTCAGGCAGGCATGACAAAAGTTCAGATGCGCCGTCGGTGGGTGCTGATAAAGAACCAGGAGCACCCTCTGGGGGTGCTGACTTGACAGGAGCGCCTTTGGAGACAGGAGTGCCATCAGGGGGCACCGACTCGGGAACAAGAGCGCCATCGGAGGGCGCCAACTCGGGAACAGAAGCACCATCAAAGGACTCCAACTCTGGAACAGGAGCGCCATCAGGGGGCGCCAACTCAGGAACAGGAGTGCCGTCGGAGGACACCAACTCAGGAACAGAAGTGCCATCGGAGGACACCAACTCAGGAACAGGAGTGCCATCAGGGGGCACCAACTCAGGAACAGAAATCAACTGCGGTGAGCCTGGCGAAGAGGCTTCGGGAGTCAGCTGCGGTGAGCCTGGCGAAGAGGCTTCGGGAGTCAGCTGCGGTGAGCCTGGCGAAGAGGCTTCGGGAGTCAGCTGCGGTGAGCCTGGCGAAGAGGCTTCGGGAGTCAGCTGCGGTGAGCCTGGCGAAGAGGCTTCGGGAGTCAGCTGCGGTGAGCCTGGCGAAGAGGCTTCGGGAGTCAGCTGCGGTGAGCCTGGCGAAGAGGCTTCGGGAGTCAGCTGCGGTGAGCCTGGCGAAGAGGCTTCGGGAGTCAGCTGCGGTGAGCCTGGCGAAGAGGCTTCGGGAGTCAGCTGCGGTGAGCCTGGCGAAGAGGCTTCGGGAGTCAGCTGCGGTGAGCCTGGCGAAGAGGCTTCGGGAGTCAGCTGCGGTGAGCCTGGCGAAGAGGCTTCGGGAGTCAGCTGCGTTGACCCCTGAGAAGAGGCGTCCGGAGTCAGCTGCATGGACCCTTGAGAAGAGGCGTCCGGAGTCAGCTGCGTGGACCCTTGAGAAGAGGCGTCCGGAGTCAGCTGCGAGGACCCTTGAGAAGAGGCGTCCGGAGTCAGCTGCGAGGACCCTGGCGAAGAGGCGTCCGGAGTCAGCTGCGAGGACCCTGGCGAAGAGGCGTCCGGAGTCAGCTGCGTGGACCTTTGAGAAGAGGCGTCCGGAGTCAGCTGCAAAAACACTGGAGAAACGTCATTAATCAGCTGCACAAATCCTTGAGAATCTCCTTGATTCAGCTGTGAGGACTCTGGAGTGGTGTCCAAAGTCACTTGCGAAAACACTGGAGAAACGTCAGTCAGCTGCGAGGACCCTGGAGAGGCGTCCAAAGTCAGCTGCGAAAACACTAGAGAAACATCACTCAGCTGTGAGGACCCTGGAGAGGCGTCCGAAGTCAGCTGCGAAAATCCTTGAGAAACTCCTTGAAACAGCTGTGAGGACTCTGGAAAGGCATCCGAAGTTAACTGTGAAAACACTGGAGAAACGTCATTAATCAACTGCACACATCCTTGAGAAACTCCTAAATTAAGCGGTGAGGACCCTGGAGAGGCGTCCGAAGTCACTTGCGAAAACACTAGAGAAACATCACTCAGCTGTGAGGACCCTGGAGAGGTGTCCGAAGTCAGCTGCGAAAATCCTTGAGAAACTCCTTGAAACAACAGTGAGGACCCTGGAGAGGCGTCTGAAGTCACTTGCGAAAACACTAGAGAAACGTCATTCAGCTGCGTGGACCCTGGAGAGGCGTCCGAAGTCAGCTGCAAAAATCCTTGAGAAACTCCTTGAAACAACGGTGAGGACCCTGGAGAGGCGTCCGAAGTCACTTGAGAAAACACTGGGGAAACGTCACTTAGCTGCGAGTACCCTGGAGAGGCGTCCGAAGTCAGCTGCAAAAATCCTTGAGAAACTCCTTGAAACAACGGTGAGGACCCTGGAGAGGCGTCTGAAGTCACTTGCGAAAACACTGGAGAAACGTCACTCAGCTGTGAGGACCCTGGAGAGGCGTCTGAAGTCACTTGCGAAAACACTGGAGAAACAGTACTCAACTGTGAGGACCCTGGAGAGGTGTCCGAAGTCACTTGCGAAAACACTAGAGAAACGTCATTCAGCTGCGTGGACCCTGGAGAGGCGTCCGAAGTCAGCTGCAAAAATCCTTGAGAAACTCCTTGAAACAACGGTGAGGACCCTGGAGAGGCGTCCGAAGTCACTTGAGAAAACACTGGAGAAACGTCATTCAGCTGCGTGGACCCTGGAGAGGCGTCCGAAGTTAGCTGCGAAAACACTGGAGAGGCGTCCGAAATCAGCTGCTTGGACCCTGGATATGCGTCAAAAGTCAGCTGTTTGGACCCTGGAAAGACCGGACTCAGCTGCGAAAACACTGGCGAGGCGTCCGGAATCAGCTGCTTGGACCCTGGATATGCGTCAGAAGTCAGCTGTTTGGACCCTGGAGAAACTGGACTCAGCTGCGAAAACACTGGAGAGGCGTCCGAAATCAGCTGCTTGGACCCTGGATATGCGTCAGAAGTCAGCTGTTTGGACCCTGGAGAAACTGGACTCAGCTGCGAAAACACTGGAGAGGCGTCCGAAATCAGCTGCTTGGACCCTGGATATGCGTCAGAAGTCAGCTGTTTGGACCCTGGAGAAACTGGACTCAGCTGCGAAAACACTGGAGACATTGGACAGACTTGGACAGACGAACTCGGCCTAGGACTGACCCGAACTTGAGAACACGGCACTGGGGCCGGTGAACAAACAAAAAGACCCCTGGAGCCCTTGGGGTGACGACGAGAAAATTGAGCTCGCATGAGGCCCTCAAACTCTTGCACAGAGTTCAGCACTGCTCCCTTCTCAGTCCAGAGCTGCCTCGCCCATTCTCGCGCAGCACCCTTCAGCCTAGACATCATGAACATCACCTTTTGTGTTTCAGAAGGCTGCGGGTCGAGAAGGTTTTGCAGGTAGAGCTGGCTC
This sequence comes from Trichomycterus rosablanca, assembly GCF_030014385.1. NCBI lineage: Eukaryota > Metazoa > Chordata > Actinopteri > Siluriformes > Trichomycteridae > Trichomycterus > Trichomycterus rosablanca. The sequence continues at coordinate 62,974,894 of NC_085988.1, read as the reverse complement.
TGAAGCAGCAAGCCCTCAACCAAAAGGTCGCTTCCATCATAGGGAGCTGGCTTGTAAAGTAAGAAGATTAGAGGAAACCTCATGGAGTCAAACTCCGGAAAATTACTAAGACTAAACATCTCGCTGTGTCCTAGAGAGGGGTTATTATGTCACGGTGGGGCTAAGGACTAAACAAAGACAAGACAAAGGGGGCGGACACACACGCAGAGATGTAGGGCAAGATATTTATTAATGAACTAAACAAGGGAATGACAAGAGTATGGAACATGAACTAGGTACACGGACTGGGAACACAGACTGGGAACACGGACTGGGAATATAAACTAGGGATACAGACTAAACATAGGTTAGGAACATAGGCTAAACATAAGCTAGGAACATTGGCTAAACACAGGCTAGGAACATTGGCTAAACACAGGCTAGGAACACTGGCTAAACACAGGCTAGGAACACTGGCTAAACACAGGCTAGGAACACAAACTAAACATAAGCTAGGAACACTGGCTAAACGCAGGCTAGGAACACTGGCTAAACACAGGCTAGGAACACTGGCTAAACACAGGCTAGGAACACTGGCTAAACACAGGCTAGGAACACTGGCTAAACACAGGCTAGGAACACTGGCTAAACACAGGCTAGGAACACTGGCTAAACACAGGCTAGGAACACAAACTAGGAACTGACTACAAACAAGTGCCAGAAACATAGAGCAAACCAGAGTCAAAAGAAACCAAAGTAATCACCTAGGAAGTCCAACACAAACAAGTCAAAAATAACCACCATAAACCAAAATAACCCCTGCCAGCCTGTTCCTCAGCTCTCCTTTTTAAACTGGTCCCTGATTAGGAACAGCTGGGGCTGATTGCTCAGGGGGACCAATCAGGAGTGAGGCATGGCAGGAGTGAGTGTGCTCACAGAGAAGAGGGGCGTGGCACATATGAGCACACCAAGGCTAGCAGTGTGACATCATGACAGTTGAACATTACAAAATGCACATAACGTTTCCTCTTCTGGACTCCTTATCCTAATTCACACCTAATACACACATATATAGCGTTTACAGGTATGATTGTAGAAGTGTTTGTGTGTTAACGTCTGTGTGTTTGTGTCTTGTGTAAAATGTTGTCTGTTACTGTGCATTGTGAGATATTGTAACTAAAAACTAATTCTTTGTGTATATGAGCATACATGGCCAATAAAGCCAATAAAGTGCAGGGCAGCCACTCCACTGACTGGCGCAGCCAGTGGCGATAATGGTATAGTGGTTTAAACCGTTAAATCAGAATTGCAATAATACTGTGAACCACAGGAAATAATAAAAACAATGTTTATATAAATATCATTTCAAGTGGGCCGGTCTGGGTTCTTTCTGTGTGGAGTTTGCATGTTCTCCCCATGTCCACGTGGGTTCTTCCTCCAGGAGCTCCGGTTTCCTCCCACAGTCCAAAGACATGCAAGTGAGGTGAATTGGAGATACAAAATTGTCCATGACTGTGTTTGATATAACCTTGTAAACTGATGAACCTTGTGTAATGAGTAACTACTGTTTCTGTCATGAATGTAACCAAAGTGTAAAACATGACGTTAAAATCCCAATAAACAAACAAACAAACAAACAATACAGGGGGTAATAAAATGTACACAGGAACAGATAGGCTACAGTCAGGATAATAATACTAATAATACTGAGTAATTTTGTACCCATCTGCTTCATCTGGTTAGAGAGTGTTGGTTATAAAATAGTCAGTGGATGTACCAGTTGAGTATCCATCTGTTTCTGCCTGTCTGTATGTCTGTCTCTGTTTCTCTGTCCCTGTCTCTCTCTCTCTCTCTCTCTTTCCTTTTTTCTTTTTCTTCCTTTCTTGTGTTTACCATACATACCATATGATGCACTTTTGAGGTATTTATTGACTTTAAATAGATTGTTTATTTTAATTATTATTATTTTTTTTTATTCTAATCTCTCTCTCTCTTTGTGTATGGAAAAGAGGGTACAGGTACTGGACTGGCCTGCCTGTAGTCCTGACTTTTTCCCAATAAAGAATGTGTGAAGAATTTTTTTCCTAAAAAAAATCTTTTTTTTTAGGAAGAATGGGACAAAATAAATCCTGAAACATTTCGTAGCTTGGTATCCTTGGTGCCAAAACAGTGTTGTGAGAAGAAATGCAACAATACAGTAAGTGCTAAATGCTTTACTGTCCCATTTTTTGGAATTTGTTGCATGCCTGAAATGCAGGAATAGATATTAACAAATGTATATTAACAAATGACATGAATTTGACCAGATGGAACTTCAATGTAGTCAATGTAGTAAATATTATAAATATATAAGATCTTTTGGACATTTCTATACTGTCCCAACTTTCTGATTTAAGGTTGTACTTTCCCTCTTGTTTGCGGCTATTTAGCAGCACTATTGTTTTTGCCTTGGTTAAGCATCCTGCTTATTAGGTTCATCCTCCCTGGTCTTTTTTTAGGTACCGGACTACACTGGCCACCTCCGTGGCAAGGTGTGCCCGGTCCAATTACAGCATGAGCCAGCTAACTTATGAACTAAGCGGTGCCCCACCAAGTTTAAAAGCTAGCTGGGTCATGTTGTAATTGGACAGGGCACACCTCACTACTGGTGCAGCAGGTGTAGTCGCATACCTGGATCTACAGACATGATTAGCTTTCTCTGGGACCCTGTGATGGATTGGAAGCAGACCCTATCAGGATAAAGCAGTTGGTGAAAATGAAATGGTAAAACATCCCTTACAATTTTAATTGTATACAGAGCTCACATGTGAATTCCAACATCTAGTTAACATATAATTAGTGAATGTCTGCACACTACATGTCATGTTCAGTGAGAAAGCTTAGAACAGAACAACACAAAAACATGCTTTTAAATTCAGTTAAAGACTCATTTGCAAACCACTGAAATGGCCAAATCTGTGATGTTCCTCAAGGCCTGCAGTGAATTTCAGTCCCACCCTCAAGGAGTTTTTGCTTAGTGGATGTAATAGTATATACTGTATAATTAATTGGATTTAACTTAGATCAATTATTTCACTTAATCCACTTTTTACCACAACATCCACTCAAATCCACAAGTCTGAGCAAATTCTTTAGGTTTCACACAAATTTTAGTGAGTATATTTGTGTTTCCCATAGTTAAATATTCACTGCAACTATGCCATAATCAGTCAACTATCTCAAAACTGAAAGAGAGCATTTTTGGATAAATGAACATGGGCATTTGCAAAGCAGCCAACACTAAATGGAATCTAAAAAGTACTCAAGGGAAATATAATGAAACCATTTCCACACACAATGGCAGTTTAGGGTTTTACAATGCATGGTTTAATGACTGAAAACTATTTTGAGCACTGGAAAAGGGACACAAGTTTTTGTATTCTAAATTTCAAAATGACTTATAACCATATTATGACTAAGCTGCTGGCCCAAAGGGCCTATTTTGAAGGCTTAATAGGCAGCTACATTGTCTCTGATGTAATAAATTAAAATTATACTAGAACTTTAAACTAAAATTTTTAAGGACCTTTTAGAGTTCTGTAAGATATAAGATGTACTTTGTAAGATTAAATCAAACTAAATAAATCTTAATACAGTCAAGCCGGAAAGTCTTCACACCCCTTTCACCTCCACATTTTATTACGTTACAGACTCATTCTATAATAGATTGAGTTCTTTTTTTGCCTCAAACATCTACACACAATCACCAATAATTACAAAGTGAAAACAGGGTTTAGAAACGGGGTTACATATCAGTACACACCCTTAGCCTAATACTTGGTTGATGCACCTTTGGCAGCAATTACAGCTTCAAGACATCTTGGGAAAGAAGCTACAAGCTTGGCACACTTATTTCTGGACATTTTTGCCCATTCCTCTTGGAATATCCTTGCAAACTTTGTCAGGTTTGATGGGGAACATCGGTACACAGCCATTTTCAGCTCCTTCCACAGATGTTAGATTGGGTTCAGGTCTGAGCTCTGGTTGGTATTCAGGCCAAAAAGTTCAATTTGGTTTCATCAGACCAGAGAATCTTGTTTCTCATGGTTTGAGAGTCCTCTAGGTGCCTTTTGGCAAACTCCAAGTGGTCTGTCATGTGCCGTCTGGCCACTCTACCATATAGGTGTGATTTGTGGAGTGCTGCCTTGATGGTTGATCTTCTGATAGGTTCTCCCATCTCCACAAGGATATGTTGGAGCTCTGTCAGAGTGACCCTCGGGTTCCTGCTCACCTCCTTGGCCAAGGCCCGTCTTCCCAGATTGCTCAGTTTGGCCGGGCGGCCAGATCTAGGGAGATTTTTGGTGGTTCCAAACCAGTTACATTAATGAGTAATGGTGGCCACTATGCTCTCGGAACCTGTAAAGCTGCAGCACTGAAATTACAGGCTAATCCAGTTTGTGTAAATTTCATCACGGCAACTAATAGTGTGACTCAGTAGAGTGTATGGACCCATATGCCTACATGTACTCTTAACAACATTTGTGAATGTTCCTGATGAGATAACTGATGGTGTCCTGGGGGATGTCCTCCCAGACCTGGCATCAGTGAGCTTCTGGACAGTCTGTATTGCTACTATTTAAAAATACATAATGTCCCAAAGGTTCTCAATTGGATTCAGGCCTGGGGAATGTGAGGGACAATCAATGGCATCAATGGCTTTGTCACTAAGAAACTGCCTACACACTCTGGCCACATGAAGCCAGACATTGTCCTGCACCAGAAGGAAACCCAGCGCAATTTCTGATAATGGTTACAAGGATTTTATCTCAGTACCTAACAGCAGCCACGGTACCACTGGCTATCACGTGGATGTTTGTGCGACCCTACAAGGGTATGCCTCCCCAGACTATCACTGACAACATTCTTTTAAATTCTATTTTATTCTATTTTTTAAAGCGTTCTTACTTTGCAGAATTTTTTCCACACCTGACATTAAAAATCTGTACATTACATTTATTTAGAAAGGCTGGTCTCAAGTCCTGTAGTGATCATCATCACAAAATGAGATCAACACATCATGAGATCAAGTTCCCGATAAACCGCCTGCTTTTTGAGGGTTTAGAGTGGACCTGGAGGGCTTTTTCTGTATTGGCTCTTGGGCTTCTTACTTTATCACACAATTGCTCAACTTAGGTACTGCTGAAGACCCATACATTTTTTTCTTAGAGTGAGAGGGAGATGCAATACCCCCTGTAATATAGCTCCACACTCTTAACGGTATTACTGACATGTATGTAATTACTGCACACTGTGGGCGGCATGGTGGCTAAGTGGGTAGCACTGTCGCCTCACAGAAATAAGGTCCTGGGTTCGATCCCCAGGTGGGGCAGTCTGTGTGGAGTTTGCATGTTCTCCCCGTGTCTGCGTGGGTTTACTCCGGGTGCTCCGGTTTCCTCCCACAATCCAAAGACATGCAAGTGAGGTAAACTGGAGACACTAAATTGTCCATGACTGTGTTCAATATAACCTTGTGTGAATTGATGAACCTTGTGTAATGAGTAACTACCGTTCCTGTCATGAATGTAACCAAAATGTAAAATATGCCGTTAAAATCCTAATAAAACTAACAAACAACTGCACATTGTAAAAGTGCTGGGGGAAACATGCCATGTGGTGAAGTTTTGAATTCAGTGTTTAATGAGTGGCATCAGATATTAAAATCCCGGGGATGACAGGCCAAGCATTTATCAATACAGTAAATGCTAGACTGGTTTATATCATAAGCTCACAGTCCAGAATTAAAAACTACATTGTAAAGCCAAAGATACGTAGAAAACTGTGTCTATTTAGATTGCCTGGCTTGCAATCTAAGCTCCAATTAATCCCAAATGAGCTCCACTTATCATCTTACTGGACCTCACTTGTGCATAGAAAAGGTCCTTCTACAAACTGTTGTCCTAAAATTTTGTATCATTTACATTATACATACCTGCACACCACAATTTCATCCAGAGGCATTAGCAATCTCATCAGGAAAATAATATTGGACAGATGTGTCTGTGGAATTAACTACAGTATATTTTAGTTGTACAGTGTATCACAAAAGTGAGTACACCCCTCACATTTCTGCAAATATTTTATTATATCTTTTCATGGGACAACACTATAGAAATAAAACTTGGATATAACTTAGAGTAGTCAGTGTACAACTTGTATAGCAGTGTAGCTTTACTGTCTTCTGAAAATAACTCAACACACAGCCATTCATGTCTAAATGGCTGGCAACATAAGTGAGTACACCCCACAGTGAACATGTCCAAATTGTGCCCAAAGTGTCAATATTTTGTGTGACCACCATTATTATCCAGCACTGCCTTAACCCTCCTGGGCATGGAATTCACCAGAGCTGCACAGGTTGCTACTGGAATCCTCTTCCACTCCTCCATGATGACATCACGGAGCTGGTGGATGTTAGACACCTTGAACTCCTCCACCTTCCACTTGAGGATGCGCCACAGGTGCTCAATTGGGTTTAGTCCATCACCTTTACCTTCAGCTTCCTCAGCAAGGCAGTTGTCATCTTGGAGGTTGTGTTTGGGGTCGTTATCCTGTTGGAAAACTGCCATGAGGCCCAGTTTTCGAAGGGAGGGGATCAAGCTCTGTTTCAGAATGTCACAGTACATATTGGAATTCATGTTTCCCTCAATGAACTGCAGCTCCCCAGTGCCAGCAACATTCATGCAGCCCAAGACCATGATGCTACCACCACCATGCTTGACTGTAGGCAAGATACAGTTGTCTTGGTACTTCTCACCAGGGCGCCGCCACACATGCTGGACACCATCTGAGCCAAACAAGTTTATCTTGGTTTCGTCAGACCACAGGGCATTCCCGTAATCCATGTTCTTGGACTGCTTGTTTTCAGCAAACTGTTTGCAGGCTTTCTTGTGCGTCAGCTTCCTTCTGGGATGACGACCATGCAGACCGAGTTGATGCAGTGTGCGGCGTATGGCCTGAGCACTGACAGGCTGACCTCCCACGTCTTCAACCTCTGCAGCAATGCTGGCAGCACTCATGTGTCTATTTTTTAAAGCCAACCTCTGGATATGACGCCGAACACGTGGACTCAACTTCTTTGGTCGACCCTGGCGAAGCCTGTTCCGAGTGGAACCTGTCCTGGAAAACCACTGTATGACCGTGGCCACCATGCTGTAGCTCAGTTTCAGGGTGTTAGCAATCTTCTTATAGCCCAGGCCATCTTTGTGGAGAGCAACAATTCTATTTCTCACATCCTCAGAGAGTTCTTTGCCATGAGGTGCCATGTTAAATATCCAGTGGCCAGTATGAGAGAATTGTACCCAAAACACCAAATTTAACAGCCCTGCTCCCCATTTACACCTGGGACCTTGACACATGACACCAGGGAGGGACAACGACACATTTGGGCACAATTTGGACATGTTCACTGTGGGGTGTACTCACTTATGTTGCCAGCTATTTAGACATGAATGGCTGTGTGTTGAGTTATTTTCAGAAGACAGTAAATCTACACTGCTATACAAGCTGTACACTGACTACTCTAAGTTATATCCAAGTTTCATGTCTATAGTGTTGTCCCATGAAAAGATATAATGAAATATTTGCAGAAATGTGAGGGGTGTACTCACTTTTGTGATACACTGTATATGATGGGTGTGTACAAAAAACCTAGTGAGCTCTCTACATAGACACATTTTACATCATTCTACATGCGTTCCCGAGAAGTAGGCTGTCCCAGCCTTCAGTGCGGCACAACTTTTCTCACAAAAAAAAAAATATATATATGGCAGATGGGTTATTTTCAAACATAAATAAATGATAATTTTTTGTTTTTAATTTGTATAAAATTGCACAAGTGTCATTTATTTGCAAATTTGGGCTTGTCAGCGAATTTAACCATTTCAGTCCACAGAGAGAGATGTTAGTTGACATGCTAGCACGTTGTGCCACACCATCCCATTGGTTTGAATGGCATGAGGCTAACTTTGTTAGCTTAGTAAGCAAAAACTGATGGAATCGCTGTCTAAGTAGTGCATTCGAAAAACCTGCCTTACAAGTCAATGACTTATTAGAATCCTCTCTACTTAGGCAGCTGCCTTTGTAGGCAGTAAGACAGCAAGGCAGCTCACTAGGTTTTCGAACACACCCGATGTGTAATATCTGACTGCTATTATTTGGTGCAATTAGGCCACATTTGCCAGAAAAAACATTGTTTTTCTATTAAACTCTGAGCCAACAATACAGGTAATACACTGCTTATCATGCAGCAGCTTAATAATGTAAAAATATAAAAGGAAAAAGTTGGCACTGAAAGTCAAATATAGATAAAAACAGCTAACAGTTATTTGTACACTTTCAGCACAAATATCAATACTAAAAGCCTGTGCGCTTTGATACCTCAGCTGCCCATGCATTATAAACTGACCTGCTTCATACTTTTATAAAGAATGTAACTACATGATTTGGAAATAATTGGCAGAGCCATGCCAGGAAAAATAGTTGCACTGCACCAACAGCAATAAACTTTTTTACAGACTTCTACTTTTTCTGTGATTCATCCTAATTTGCATATAAAAGACCAACACAATTTGCACCTTGCACATGTTGTGTAAACCACACGTTGCTAATCCTGGTTAATTTGCCTGCTTAATACAGAAAACAAGGTTTTTTTTTGCTTAAGATGTGACTGAAAAATAACTAACATTTCTCCTCAAATTAAGCGTTAAAATCTGTGCAGACTGCAGTGACACAAAGATCTATTTCACATGCGTCTCTACAGTGTCAAAGCTCTTAGCAGTTCAAAACCATGCCACTGTCTAACTCTGAAATATCCATATGCTTGTTAAATTTTAGTATAATGTTACAATGTAAAGGTTCTTCATTAATATTTGGTACCAGGGATGTTTAATAAGATTTAAATTTTAAATCAGAGAAACACCCTTTTGCTCAGGCAGATGATACTGAACAGACTGCTGCTGAGGGAATGGTCCTAAAGTAGGCAGAACAGCAGTGTCTTTTTGCTCAGGCAGAGGCTGGCTCATAGTTTATGAATATTAATATACAACATTAATTGTTGAAATGTATGTGACTCAATTTATGAAACAAATTCAAAGATCTATAAAATATCCATAATGCATCATAATGAGATGGAAATACTTTGTTGCTGTACTTAAGTATGTTTTGAGACTTTTTCTTCAGCAAAAAATGTTTTTGGCTGAGTGCGTAGCCTCTGATGCACGGCTGCTTTCACAACATTATCAGATGAAAATCTTCTTCCCCTTAAAGCTTCTTTGAGAGGTGGAAATCAGATGGCACTAAATCCGGACTATAAGCTCTCTCATAGCGCTATTCCACCAAAAGAGCTCTGGTCATTGAACCGGTTCTGTTCAGGTTTCTTCTTACCTTAGTGTTTTGTAGAGAACAGATCCGCGTTTCCACCAGTTTTTGGGAACCAAGCATGCGTCATCAACGGTGGGCGTTACACAATGAAAGTGAAGAGTAGTGATGTGATGGCGGAGCATGTAGATTATGTGCGAGCATTTGTGCTGTTGTTACAGATGTTCGTTTTTATGCAAAAAGCATCGCTGCAACTGCATCGCTTATTACTATTGGTGATAAGAAGATGTAGATGTGTTTGCCGCAGTTGTTGTTTTCTTTAGTTAATTGACGTGAGAAGCGTTTTGTGCTTCGCTTTCACCGTGACCCTCGGCGCAAATAGCCGACTTGCTCAGCGCTGGGCTTGAGCGATAAAACTTCACTGAAGTTCCATGACATGAACATCCATTTGTGTGAAATAACCATCAAATCCACTCTAAAAGCTCCACATGTAACTGTGTTTAGCTGGATTTACTTCACGTGTGGTGGTTTTGCAGCTCAGCGTTCTGAATCTGTTTCTCGGGACAGTCGAAAAAGCTTTATGTAAAAAAGCGTAACATGTCTAAATGTACTAAAAGCACTAGATAGAAACACTAAATTTCTGGTCACTGTTTTAGTACAATAAGCCAAGTTACGCTTTATTTTTCACGTTAAGCATTTTTTATACTGTCCGGGTCACTTTTACCACGTCATATCACACAGTTCATCGCTTTGAAAATATCAGCAAATATTAGCGGCAAACTGGCTCAAAATTGAATCAGGTGAACTTTAAAAGATAAAAGTTTAGCGCCAAAGTGGTTTAGCAGCTTCTCATATAAAAGCACCCAAACCTCTACACTGTGACACGCCCACAGATGACGTCACGGTTCGCGCTGAAAAACCAAGTATTCTGTGGTGCCAGATTAGAATGCTAGTTTGCTGTCTGGAACCTCTTTTTTTTGGTGGAAACATGCAGAACCGGTTCAAAGTCAAGTTCGCGAACCGGAACAGAGCTGGATCTGCGTCGGTGGAAAAGGGGTATCAGTAATTGGACACGACCATTTGCTACTCCTCCCACCCTCACCATTTCCAACAAAAATACAAAAGTGCAGAAACTTATTGAAGATCCCTTGTAATAATAATAATAATAATAATAATAATAATAATGCTCAGGTCGTTCAAGTGGTCTTAATGCTATTGTTACGGTTCGATTCTCAGCATTGCAATTGACTGGCAGGGTTTGTACTTGGCTATTTCTTACGGTGTGTGGGTGCCTGGGGGGGGGGTGTTGATTAAAGCCTGTTAAAACCAGAGTTGTCATGACCCTGACCAAGATAAATCAGTTGATGAAAATAAAGGATGAATAATGTTACATAAAGATAAGTTTATAATCAATGTCTTGTAATAATTAAGCCCTAATTGGCTGTTTTTGTTTAGTTAAAGTTGCTTTCTGGCCATGACAGAGCTCCAAGCTTAAGCAGTAAATTCTTTGTGTTTTGAATCATCCTGCTGGCTGTAGCCAAGGTGATAGATGTAGCCAGGCTCCATAACACATTACAGCATAACATCTGTGCATAAAGTAGTAAGAAAGGTAAAGAAATATGTAAAGATTAATTGTAAACAAGAAAATAAAGCTGCATTTAACATCTTATTTCACTATACAGCCTCATTTCTGCCTGTACCTTCCAAGTATTATCATTATCATATATTTCATTCTGACACCATATGTGAAAAAAACTCAGTTTAGCTTTTCTCAACAATTTAGTCTCAGAGATCGTATTATTACTATTATTATTGTTGTTGTTGTTTTTGTTGTTATTTTTATTTTTTCGTCTGCTCCTGTATATTTTAGGGGTCATCAGACCAGATCTGGTCTGTGTACCAGACTTGGCACAGTCTTTATGCTGGATGCCCTTCTTGATGCAATCCTACTTTGATCCGGGCTTTGGACTGGCACTAAGAGCGCACTGGTTGTTGCATCTGGTAATGGTCATGCTGTTTTCGCTATTGATTGTTATTTTTGTGGGGTAGAAGTTCATCTTTTTAAGGAACAACAACCCTAAGCATAATGTTAAAGTTACATTAAAGTGTCAAAGTCAAAGCCCAGACCTTAATCCTGACCTATTTACAAATAAGCTGACATACAAATGAGCTACAACTGCTATGTGGGAGGAAATAAACATGGCCCGTGTTCAAAGAGGGGCTCTAATAGGAGCTGTAGGACAAGTTAGCCACCAGAGATTCACCATCATTCATGGATCTCCTTTATGACCTCGCCATTTGGTTGGACAACCATTTCTAGGAACGTGAATAAAGCCACTGGGCAGAGGCCACCTGGATGATGAGGTCTGACCATACCTGAGTCTAAACCCCTTGCCTTCCTGCCTCCACCACACTTGGCCCATGCAGATATGGAACCCATGCAGCTCGGGAACACCCACCTCCTGTGATCTCAAGCACAGCCCAGTGCCCAGTGAGATCAAGCTAATGGTAAGGGGTAACGTGATGCAATCCTATTTTCATCATTGAGAGCACACTGATAAGTTACATCTAGTAATGACCAGGCTGTTTCAGCTATCGACTATTATTGTGTTATTTTTGGGGGGCAGAAGTTCACCTTTTTAGGGAACAACAACCCTAAGCATAATGTTAAAGTGACATTAAAGTGTTAAATGACCAAGTCAAAGCCCAACCTCAATCCAATGTAGAATCTGTAGCAGGACTACCTGTTTACCAGCTGTCATTTTTTAAACTGACATGAGCAAGACATGAGTTATTGCAGCCAAAGGTGGACCAGGTATTGACCCATGTTATACATATTGTGTAAATACAATGCTAAAAGTTCCAATTAAAATCCCAGTTGTAATATTACAAAAAAGTTCAAGGGGTAAAACTACTGTATCTTTAAATACACAGTACAGTTATTAATAAAACTCTTTACAAAAAAATATTATAAATGGTAGCACTACTAAACAATATGTTTCACATATTGTACATCATTTATATTCATTTGTGTCTATCCTTGACAGGCTCTTTTCTTGTCTCCTTTTTTGTCTGTCACTATAAAATGGGGGCAGCAGGTCCCTTAGGTGTACCTTAGCCACTCCGAATCATTTATGTTGTCAGCTATGTGTGTGTGTGTGTGTGTGATTGAAAATAGACTACAGGTAGAAGAACAGTGGATGTTTTAACAGTAGTTGATGTGGGTTAGTAAGATGAAAACAATAAGTGAGTGTGTAAAGGGGAATGATAAAGGGTTGGTAAATTGGCAAAGGTAAGTTGGAGAGAACTCAAAGGTCACAGTGTGTATGACAGCAAAAATAATAAAACAGGATAGAAAAGAATAAAAGAAATAAAGAAAGCACAATCATTTAGCCACAGAGCTGTTTCTGAGGACACACACTGGTATGACCAAAGATACAACACATCATCAAAAACACAAACTAGATAAGACTTGTGAAATGTGACTTTTTGGGTATTTGGTGTTAACAGTTTGGTGCTTAAGGTTTTTACACCAGCTACCATTTTAGTTTAAGTTAAGTTTAGTTAAACTGGATGCTTGGGTGGTGCAGCATCCTAATACTCAAATTTTAGCAAACAAATGTCGGTTCCAAAGTCACAATTAGCCTTGTCAGAGGTAGAGAAAGTTTTTGCAACAGCAATGCACAAAGTACTGTACATCATATAGTGTACACCGATCAGCCATAACATTAAACCACCTCTTTGTTTCTACACTCACTGTCCATTTTATCAGCTACACCTACTATATTAAAGCACTTTGTATCTCTACAATTACTGACTGTAGTCCATCTGCATGCTTTGTAAGCCCCCTTTCATCCTGTTCTTCAATGGTCAGGACTCTCACAGGACCACTACAGAGTAGGTATTATTTAGGTGGTGGATTATTCTCAGCACTGCAGTGACACTGACATGGTGGTGGTGTGTTAGTGTGTGTTGTGCTGGTATGAGTGGATAAGACACAGCAGCGCTGATGGAGTTTTTAAACACCTCACTGTCTCTGCTGGACTGAGAATAGTCCACCAATCAAAAATATCCAGCCAACAGTGCCCTGTGGGCAGCGTCCTGTGACCACTGATGAAGATCTCAAAGATGACCAACTCAAACAGCAGCAATAGATGAGCGATCGTCTCTGACTTTACATCTACAAGGTGGACCAACTAGGCAGGAGTGTCTAATAGAGTGGACAGTGAGTGGACACAATATTTAAAAACTCCAGCAGTACTGCTGTGTCTGATCCACTCATACCAGCACAACACACACTAACACACCACCACCATGTCAGTGTCACTGCAGTGCTGAGAATCATCGACCACCAAAATAATACCTGCCCTGTGGTGGTCCTGTTGGGGTCCTGAGCATTGAAGAACAGGGTGAAAGCAGGCTCAAAAAGCATGTAGAGAAACAGATGGACTACAGAGCTGATAAAATGGACAGTGAGTGGAGAAACGAGGTGGTTTTAATGTTATGGCTGATCGGTGTATATCACAATGGTTCACACCCTCTGTGAAATTTGGTGATTATCTGGGGTGCTTTAGAAGAATGGAATTGGGCAGATTTGCATCAAGTGAAGCACAAGGTTATTCTAAAAGAAAAATCTTTTGGTTGCAACACATTCAAAAAGACAGAAGGGGATGTTTACCACTGAGTCACATAGATTTTATTATTATTTCAACAGTAACATTCATGTTTTTGGAACCGAAGACTCGGAAAGTGATTTTTTTTTCCAATCTTGCTTGATAACACTTAAGCTGCACTGCTGTCATATATTGCACTTTATAATGGGCCTTATTGTGAAACGGTCATATAAGATTCTGCTCAAAGATTTTCTCGATGTTGTTGATAAAGGGCTTCCGCTTTGCACAGTAGAGTCTTAACTTAAGAGTCTGTATAACAGTAGCATGATGGTTTCTCAAGAGCTCAAGAGCTCAAGAGCTCATTGAATAGTCTATTCTGTTGTTGTCATACATGGAGGTGTGTGTTTGGCGTTCGTGTCCTATGTAAGATCAAATCCTATTGAGAGCTTGTTAGTCTACAAATAGTTTCAGTAATGGTGAGTCTGGAGACACTGCATGAGACCTAAGGTACAAAAATAAAACTGAACTTTGATCCAGACCTATCTATTATAGCTTAGCTTTTTGTATTATAACATAGTTTTTATTAGATTCTCACAAACAGCATGATCTCTTGCTTTCTTAATGCTATGGTGTCAGTGTTTGAAGACTGTGTTGGGTTTGGATGAGGGTTTGCTGCCTCTATTTTCTGGTCTTTCCCAATGCTGGGGTTTTCTGGCTATGACTTCTTGGCACACTCAAAAACTCATTTATTTCTACACCAAAACAAAGCTTGCATTTAAAGGTTAATGTGATTTTTGATAGTTTACTTATTTGGAATTCTGTCCTCAGAGACAGACACTGTTTGTAATATGCTGAATCTGCTGTTTGCAAAAGAGAAGCTATACAAAGAAATTCATTGAATTCACAACTGTTGATTCACAGCTGTATGGGCTTACGCTTGTATTGTATATATGCAAGTAATATTTTCAAGTGTTTGTACGTGGACGTGTGGGGTTGCTCTGTTCTCTTAGGCTACATAGAGTTAGATAATATCATGAATGTCCCTGCATTATGTCTCTGGATGTTGGATTGTGTGTGTGTTATATACCCTTTCATGCTGTGTCTTGTGTCCAGTTCAGGGAATATTGAGCCACTTCATATTTCTGCAATATGTCAGCTCCTGTTTATGTGATTTTATAATCCACTTTTTATGAAGCATGTGTGACACATACTTGTGGCCCTGGGAAAGAGTACACTCTCCTGAAGACACTTGATAAGCCAGGAGGAAGGGTGTGGAGTCCCTCCCTTTAGGCTAGAGTTGGAAATGTTCAACCTGCAGTGGACAATAGGCCAATTAGAAGCACAATAGTCCTTTATGGTGCCCTCACACAATGCTATTTCGGCTCCAGGCTGACACCTGTCAGGTTGTTATGGCAACCATGCAGCTTCCCAAAGTTTGAAGATATGACAGGAGCTGCTACTGGGCATCATACCACCATGAGTTTGAGCTGGTGGCCACACCAGCAGGTTGGAGTAAGCAAACATAATCAGAGCAGCTGGCTGGCAGGCTGCAAGCCTTCATGGACCTCCCACCTAAACAAGGTTTGGCATAGAAGTGGCTAACTGGGAACCTGTATCAGTGCTTTGGTGAGTGGCTGAGGGTCCCAGAACTTAAACAACAACTCCACCAGAATGATTCCACACTGTTGCCACTGGAAAATAGCCACTGATCAGATACAAACAGTAAACAGACAAGCTGAGAAGTTCAGAGGACAACAACTTCTGCTCTTAGAACTCAAATCAAACATGATATCATGGTGGTAGAGATTGGGGACAAGTGCATCCTGGGTTTTGACATCTTTGCTGCTCTCAAGCCACAGTCATTCCTACTGTGCCAGCACTGCGGTTGGAAAATGGAAGTGCATGGTTTTGCTGTCTCTGCATAAAAAAAAAAGAAATAATAATAATAATAAATAAATAACACAAAACTATTAAAATAGCAGGCAGAATTTTTCATAATGATGCCCTCTGTCTCATGCTCCAGCGCAGCAGCCTGGGTCTGAGCACCAAAACACCAGCAGCTGTCAGCCCTTAGTCACCATTACCTCCACGTCTTTGCAGTCAGTATGTGCCGCAACATTAACATCTGCCAATATGAGATTTACACAGGCGATGCCGCCCTGATTTGCCAGTGAACCCCCTGCCTGCCAATCATTCTGTTATAGTGGAAATTGGTATGACTGGGGTCATCCATGGGTGGGAGAGGCTGAGAGCCTTGCAGGTGGTGTTACCCAGAAAGAAGGACTCTTCATGGAGATTTTGGGATTCAACCTGGTTCAGCTCACTGAACCAGAGAAATGGATCCTGGCAGGTGCTGCTTTTTCCTGCTGCCCCACCAAAAACTGCTTCGTCATTATGCAAGGAACTGTGGAATTTTACCATTTCACATCTTAACAGAAAAAAAAAAGTCATTCTTGTGGACCATCAACTGTCACTGGGTGTTTGACAAGCTGAAAAAAAGACTGTGAAAAGTGCCAGTGTTGAGCCTACTAAACTTAGAAAAAAAAGTTCTGAACACAGATGCCACTGACCAGGGCATTGTGATGGTGCTTAGCCAGGAGGATAAGGGTGGAGAGAAAGTAGTGACCTACTACAGGAGAGTGCTTAGGCGGCAAGAACATAACTACATTACATGCTGAGACCTACTAGAAGTGGTGAAAGCAAATAAGCACTACTTAAATGGTCAGAAATACTCTGCACTTACCACTACTCACTCTGCTGGCTATTAAGTGTTAAATTGCCAGCTGACAAGATGGATACAAGTGCTACAGTCCTTCCAGTTTGATATGGTTCACTGGGCAGGCGTAAAGCATGAAAAATCCAATATCCTGTCCTGGTGGCCATGTCAGGTGGAAGGCTGCAGCAAGTGTGCAATCAGCAAGTGGCAGGCAGCAGAGAATGATGCAACAACAGAAGCGGCAAGGGCTGCAGACATAACAATAGCAGTGGACAACTAGTATTCAACAATACTGGTGGTAGATCAGTGGGCAAGTGTTGGGTTAAATGGAAAAAGGGCATCATCCAGATAGATTCACACTTACTCCCCACAGTAAGTCATCAAGGCTGGAAAAATGTGATCAAATCTCTGTCTGCATGATGGACTGCTGTTCAGGAGATGGTGCATTCAGGAGATGGAGTTAGAGGTTGGCCATCTGTGTAGTTAATTGGGCAGAATTTGGTCTGCCAGCATGACTGGAATCATCATCTCCATATATTGCTGTTTGCCTGTTGCACTGTGGTCCAAGAAACCACAAGCGGCATGCCAGCAGCTCTTATGTTGCACATGCTATGCATATCTCTGGGCACCACTTTGTCAGTAGACTTGTCTTTGAGAAGTGCCGAGTACCCATCTCCTGGTGAAGAGGTCACTAGAAGTCAAAAGTTCCCCTGAAGTATCACTGACCTTGCTGTCTTCAACAAGTGCAAGAAACAAAAACTTCAGTTCCTTTGACCATTCCTTTACATTATGCGCCCATGCTCTCTCTATCAGCCCAGAAACTAAAAGGCTATAGATGAGTATATCCAGGATGCCTTAGCCTTGGGGCATATTTGTCCATACTCACCACAGCCAGGGCTGGATTGTTTTTGTGGAACAAGAGGACGGTTTCCTGCACCCCTGCATAGACAACCGAGGTCTCACTAACATAACTGTTAAGGACTTCAATCCCCTGCCACACTTTTAAGTAATTGCAGCAGGTCTCAGTTTTTCCCAAGTTGGACCTGCACAATGTCTATAACCTAGTCTAAGTTCAAGGGTGACAAATGGACATTGGTGTCCATCACTCCCTCTGATCATTAAAAGTACTAGGTGATACCTTTCGGGCTTACGAATGCTCCTGCAGTCTTCCCGCGATTTATTTACCGCTGATTAATGAGATACTCCATAAGGCACTGGATCATTACCTGTTTATCTATCCTGACGATAAATTAATAGACAGCAGAAACCAGGACAAACATTTAGCACATTATTGGCATGTCTTGCAGCTGCTCCTAGACCATCATTCTAACATCAAGCCAAAAAAATAAAATTTTCACACCAGTTCAGTTACCTTCCTCGGCTTTGTATTTTGCAGGGGCCACTTGCAAATAGATCCAGCTAAAACTGAGGCCATCACTGAATGGCCCCGCCTCACCTCAGCCAAGCTAATCCAGTGCTTTGTGGGCTTCACAAGTTTCTTTAGGGGGTTTCATCACTCACCGGCTTCACTAAGAGAACAGAGGGCAGGCTTTGGTGGACACCAGAGGTCCAGGAGGCTTTTGAAAATGCCTTGTGACTGCCCCAGTGACAGACTTTGCATGAGGAACACTAAACCTGATGCCTTCTCCAAGCAGAAAGAGTTTCATCAGCCAATTCCAAAAAAATGTTCTGCCCTCTTCTAGAAGTCTCCATCATCCTATCCCTAACCAATACCTTAAAGAATGCTTTAATATCGAGCCTTGACCAACACTACATCCTGGTCAAAGCATTTGCTCAGGATGGAATATGCCTGTAACACCCCATGACACTTGTCTATTAGCACATCTCCTTTTAGTGTCAGTTCTTCCCTTTCCCCAGGGCAATGAGTAAAGTTGTCTATAAAAAATTTTCCTCTTTGAATCCTTGATGTTTACTGGGTCACATGCAATAACCAGTATCTAGCTGATTAGAAAGGTTATAGACCTGAAGAACGGTCATGGGTGCTAGCTCAACATATATTGGACACAGAGCTAATCAGAGAGTTCCAATGCAATCCCTTAAGGGACGGGGACTCAATTAGCTTTGTCCGCATCATCTTTTGGCAGGAAGCATCGATTGGCCCATCATAGTTCGAAACAAACTACTATTCCCAGGAGCTGTAGCGCTAATCAGCGTTAATGCACCACACCTGAAAATGAAGCTACTTAAGCAACTCCCAGGAAGCAGTGCAGTGCTGAGTCACTGTCTAAACTCATTTGGTAAGGTTGTTGACTAATGTGCAGTCCTTTTTAGTTGTGCATGCACATGCAGTCACTGTCAATGAAAAAAAAAGGCCTTTAAATGAATTAATTCTGTTGTGAAATTAAATAAATGTGATTTTTAAAATTCAGCCAATGCAGTTCTCTGAAGCAATAAGTGACATTACAGGGGCACTTCAAAGGCCAATTAGTTCACTTGGATAACACTGCTGGATAAGTAGCTATCAGCACTAGCGCTTCTTGAGATGCATTGCTGCTTTTACATGGCAAAGTGGCACAATGACCAGCCAAAAAGCTAGATAATCAGTGAAGATGGGTAAAGATGACCCATTAAGTCAGTAAGGAGAGACATGGATATTTAATATAATAAATATAATAATATAATAAAAAGGTAGAAATGTCTTAGAAGTGAACACATTAAAAAAACTGTTTTATCTACACTGGTATGAAACATTTGTAAACACTTGTTAACAATACTTAAATTATATGAGAATAAGAGACTTATAAGGGGTCACTGTGTATTATTTTCATACTGAATTGCCTTCATGTGAAGGCAGATGTGTGTTATCTTTTGTAGTCTTAAAATCTTAGTAAGAAATCACTGACTTTGATGAATTTACTTCTGAGGTTGAGTATTTCTTTATTCATGATAAAAACCATAAATAGTTAAGCACTAAGCTGTGTAGATACAGGCAGCCATGACAAGGTAAATTAAATTTATAACTTTCTTAATTATTAAATTGATAATGTACGTCATTATATACTTTTTAACCCAGCATTATTTATTTACAACCCCAAATCAGAAAAAAGTTGGGACAGTATGGAAAATACAAACAAAATAAAAATGCAGTGTTCCTTACATTTACTTTGACTTTTATTTGATTGCAGACAGCTTCATGTTTTGCTTTCCTGCATTTCAGGCCTGCAACACATTCCAAAAAAAGTTGGGATGGGGGCAATTCAGGGCTAGTAATGAGGTGAAAAAACTAAATAATGATGTGATTTCAAACAGGTGATGTCAACAGGTGATTGTAATCATGGTTTGGTACAAAAGCAGCATCCAGGAGAGGCTGAGTCTTTGATGAGCAAAGATGATCAGAGGATCTCCAGTTTGTCAACAAATGCTTGAGAAAATTATTGAAATTTTAAAAACAATGTACCTCAAAGAAAGATTGGAAGGGATCTTAATACGTGTTTGCAGGAAGAATGGGACAAAATAAAACCTGAAACACTAAATCACTTGGTATCATCGGTGCCAAAACGTCTTTTAAGTGTGGTGAAAAGAAATGGCAACATTACACAGTGGTAAATGCTTTACTGTCCCAACTTTTTTTGGAATGTCTTGCAGGCCTGAAATGCAGAAATGGATGTTTATTAATAAATGAAATGAAGTTGACCAGACAAAAGATGAAATATCTCAGGTTCATCCTGTCTGTAATCAAATAAAAGTAAATGTAAGAAACTCATCAACATTTATTGTATTTATATTATAAATATATTTATATATACACTTGCAGAGTACCATTTTATTTGGCTCACAAAACTGTGGTTTACCAAACAAGCAACTGTTAATAGTTTAGATTATTTAAACTGTTTTATATTATGTGACCCTGTTATACAATAACCAAACACTTTTTTAGGCTCACTCCGCATGTACCTACAGTCACTAGGCAATTTCTCATGTACAGTGTATCACAAAAGTGAGTACACCCCTCACATTTCTGCAAATATTTCATTATATCTTTTCATGGGACAACACTATAGACATGAAACTTGGATATAACTTAGAGTAGTCAGTGTACAGCTTGTATAGCAGTGTAGATTTACTGTCTTCTGAAAATAACTCAACACACAGCCATTAATGTCTAAATAGCTGGCAACATAAGTGAGTACACCCCACAGTGAACATGTCCAAATTGTGCCCAAATGTGTCGTTGTCCCTCCCTGGTGTCATGTGTCAAGGTCCCAGGTGTAAATGGGGAGCAGGGCTGTTAAATTTGGTGTTTTGGGTACAATTCTCTCATACTGGCCACTGGATATTCAACATGGCACCTCATGGCAAAGAACTCTATGAGGATGTGAGAAATAGAATTGTTGCTCTCCACAAAGATGGCCTGGGCTATAAGAAGATTGCTAACACCCTAAAACTGAGCTACAGCATGGTGGCCAAGGTCATACAGCGGTTTTCCAGGACAGGTTCCACTCGGAACAGGCTTCGCCAGGGTCGACCAAAGAAGTTGAGTCCACGTGTTCGGCGTCATATCCAGAGGTTGGCTTTAAAAAATAGACACATGAGTGCTGCCAGCATTGCTGCAGAGGTTGAAGAAGTGGGAGGTCAGCCTGTCAGTGCTCAGACCATACGCCGCACACTGCATCAACCAGGTCTGCATGGTCGTCATCCCAGAAGGAAGCTGACGCACAAGAAAGCCCGCAAACAGTTTGCTGAAGACAAGCAGTCCAAGAACATGGATTACTGGAATGCCCAGTGGCCTGACGAGACCAAGATAAACTTGTTTGGCTCAGATGGTGTCCAGCATGTGTGGCGGCGCCCTGGTGAGAAGTACCAAGACAACTGTATCTTGCCTACAGTCAAGCATGGTGGTGGTAGCATCATGGTCTTGGGCTGCATGAGTGTTGCTGGCACTGGGGAGCTGCGGTTCATTGAGGGAAACATGAATTCCAACATGTACTGTGACATTCTGAAACAGAGCATGATCCCCTCCCTTCGAAAACTGGGCCTCATGGCAGTTTTCCAACAGGATAACGACCCCAAACACAACCTCCAAGATGACAACTGCCTTGCTGAGGAAGCTGAAGGTAAAGGTGATGGGCTAAACCCAATTGAGCACCTGTGGCGCATCCTCAAGTGGAAGGTGGAGGAGTTCAAGGTGTCTAACATCCACCAGCTCCGTGATGTCATCATGGAGGAGTGGAAGAGGATTCCAGTAGCAACCTGTGCAGCTCTGGTGAATTCCATGCCCAGGAGGGTTAAGGCAGTGCTGGATAATAATGGTGGTCACACAAAATATTGACACTTTGGGCACAATTTGGACATGTTCACGGTGGGGTGTACTCACTTATGTTGCCAGCCATTTAGACATTAATGGCTGTGTGTTGAGTTATTTTCAGAAGACAGTAAATCTACACTGCTATACAAGTTGTACACTGACTACTCTAAGTTATATCCAAGTTTTATTTCTATAGTGTTGTCCCATGAAAAGATATAATAAAATATTTGCAGAAATGTGAGGGGTGTACTCACTTTTGTGATACACTGTACATACAACATGGATGTACTTTGATGGATACAATCACTGTATTTGTTATTTTGTCTACTTTGTCACTCTGTCTACCCCATAAATTAATAGGGGGGAACCATAATTGGACTCCCACTGACCAGATGTATTTGGGTGGTGGACGATTCTTAACACTGCATTGATGCTAACATGGTAAAGACAGGGCAAAGCAGTGCATAAACAATCGTTAAAACAGAATGAGCATAAACAAATGTTACATTACAAACCTTCCACTTTTATGTCTGTATGCGCATGGGTACAGGTCATATATATGCTCTAAAATTCCATTTGTTACTCAAAAACATAGTCTCTGTTCCTGATCTTTGCTATTCCATTTATTATCCTTCTAGGAGAGTGATAGGTTTTGGCACTATATCTTTGTAAAATGCTACCAGGACAGACACTGAATGATTGGGCCAAAACAGGGTTAGTGTTAAAAAGAGTAAAGGTAAGAAAGAAAAATGGCAGGTAAGTTTCTAGTTATTATGTGATAATATCAGACCACACCACTGTAATCTTTAATTCTCTCTAAACCTCTGACATCTCATTAAGTTCAACATAAAGAAAAAAGATGTAATAAGAGATCTGTATTTGACAACAAGGTTTTATTACACAGCCAGTGTGGCTCAGTAAGAAGTGCTAAATAGTAACAAAGCATTTTCTTAATTGTGTTCTTTGGTGAGCATTTTTATTTATATAGCTCCTGTACTACGTGGGTAGCCATCAGGGCCATCTAAGATATTATAAAAATAGTACAATCTATATAATAACATAACAAGTGATCTAATTTTGTCTGCTCATAATTTGACAATCAATATTTAAACAAATCAAAATCTAAAAATTAAACCATTTAAACATGCCTATTTAATTTGTGTTAGAATGCAAAAGGATTAAATTAAAGCCCCCCTTTTGTACCTCTGCAGTTGCTAGAAAGAACATGGGTCCAGCTATAAATTCTCAGTGGGCACAGCAATAACAATTCTTTAAGATACTCACTGTCCATTTTATCAGCTCCACTTACCATATAGAAGCACTTTGTAGTTCTACAATTACTGACTGTAGTCCATCTGTTTCTCTGCATGCTTTGTTAGCCCCCTTTCATGCTGTTCTTCAATGGTAAGGACCCCCACAGGACCACCACAGAGCAGGTATTATTTGGGTGGTTGATCATTCAGCACTGCAGTGACACTGACATGGTGGTAATGTGTTAGTGTGTGTTGTGCTGGTATGAGTGGTTCAGACACAGCAGCACTGCTGGAGTTTTTAAATACCATTTCCACTCTCTGTCCACTTTATTAGACTCTCCTACCTAGTTGGTCCACCTTGTAGACGTAAAGTCAGAGACGATCGCTCATCTATTGCTGCTCTTTGAGTTGGTCATCTTCTAGACCTTCATCAGTGGGCACAGGACGCTGCCCACGGGGCGCTGTTGGCTGGATATTTTTGGTTGGTGGACTATTCTCAGTCCAGCAGTGACAGTGAGGTGTTTAAAAACTCCATCAGCGCTGCTGTGTCTTATCCACTCATACCAGCACAACACACACTAACACCATGGCAGTGTCACTGCAGTGCTGAGAATGATCCACCACCCAAATAATACCTACTCTGTAGTGGTCCTGTGGGAGTCCTGACCACTGAAGGACAGTTTGAAAGGGGGCTAACAAAGCATGCAGAGAAATAGATGGACTACAGTCAGTAATTGTAGAACTACAAAGTGCTTCTATATGGTGAGTGGAGCTGATAAAATGGACAGTGAGTGTAGAAACAAGAAGGTGGTTTTAATGTTATGGCTGATCAGTGTACATGTGTATAGTACAAAGAAATTCTTTATTCGCATATCTTTGGAAGCTGGGGTAAGAGCGTAAGCACAGCAATTTAACAATCTCTGCTCCCTGGCACTGCATCAAGAACCGTCATTCATCAATAGCTGATATAACCACATGGGCAAGGAATTACTTTGGAAAACCTTTGTCAAGCACTACAATATAGAGTTACCTTCACAAAAACCACTTAAAACTTTACTGTGCAAAAAAGAAGCCTTATGTTAACCATGGAAGAAGTTGAAGTCCAAAAGCCAGGGTCTGTCATGGTATGTAGTTGTGTTAATGCCCTTGGAAAAGATAATTTGCACTTCTCTGATGGCAACATTAATAAAGAAAAAAGTACACTAATACTGTAGAGCAACATATGCTGCCTTAAAAACAAAATCTTTTCCAGGGACGACCATGCATTTTTCAGCAAGACAAATCAAAACATGCTGCACACATTGCAATTGCATGGCTGCGGAAAAAGAAAGTATGGGTATTGGACTGGCCTGCCTGCAATCATGACCTGTCCCCGATAGAAATGGGCTCATTCAGTCACTTACTGACATTGGACTAGAAGGCCTAGCTCCCAATCAAAGATCCACTTCAACTTAAAAAAGGGTTCACTGGGGTTCATATAAATAAAAAATTGTCACACCATGTTTTTATTCAATTTATATACACAGATTAGGCATAACATTATGACCACCTTCCTAATATTGTGTTGGTCCACCTTTTGCTGCCCCATACTCAACAAACTGTGATGCACATTAACTTCTTCAGCAATTTGAACTACAGTAGCTCGTCTGTTGGACCACACGGGCCAGCCTTTGCTCCCCACGTGCATCAGTGAGCCTTGGCCGCGCATGACCCTGTCACCGGTTTACCACTGTTCCATCCTTGGACCACTTTTGATAGACACTGACCACTGCAGACCGGGAACACCCCACAAGAGCTGCAGTTTTGGAGATGCTCTGACCCAGTCATCTAGCCACCTCAATTTGGCCCTTGTCAAACTTGCTCAAATCCTTACGCTTGCCCATTTTTCCTGCTTCTAACACATCAACTTTGAGGATAAAATGTTCACTTGCTGCCTAATATATCCCACCTACTAACAGGTGCCATGATGAAGAGATAATCAGTGTTATTCACTTTACCTGTCATATTATGCCTGGTCAGTGCAGATTTATTTAATACCTCCTAATACCTCCTGACAACCACCTAAACATAATAATTAGGTTGTTAGGGGTGTCCAAATACTTTTGTCATATATATATATATATATATATATATATATATATATATATATATATATATACAGTGTATCACAAAAGTAAGTACACCCCTCACATTTCTGCAAATATTTTATTATATCTTTTCATGGGACAACGCTATAGAACTAAAACTTGGATATAACTTAGAGTAGTCAGTGTACAACTTGTATAGCAGTGTAGATTTACTGTCTTCTGAAAATAACTCAACACACAGCCATTAATGTCTAAATAGCTGCAACATAAGTGAGTACACCCCACAGTGAACATGTCCAAATTGTGCCCAAAGTGTCAATATTTTGTGTGACCACTATTATTATCCAGCACTGCCTTAACCCTCCTGGGCATGGAATTCACCAGAGCTGCACAGGTTGCTACTGGAATCCTCTTCCACTCCTCCATGATGACATCACGGAGCTGGTGGATGTTAGACACTTTGAACTCCTCCACCTTCCACTTGAGGATGCGCCACAGGTGCTCAATTGGGTTTAGTCCATTACCTTTACCTTCAGCTTCCTCAGCAAGGCAGTTGTCATCTTGGAGGTTGTGTTTGGGGTCGTTATCCTGTTGGAAAACTGCCATGAGGCCCAGTTTTCGAAGGGAGGGGATCATGCTCTGTTTCAGAATGTCACAGTACATGTTGGAATTCATGTTTCCCTCAATGAACTGCAGCTCCCCAGTGCCGGCAACACTCATGCAGCCCAAGACCATGATGCTACCACCACCATGCTTGACTGTAGGCAGGATACAGTTGTCTTGGTACTTCTCACCAGGGCGCCGCCACACATGCTGGACACCATCTGAGCCAAACAAGTTTATCTTGGTCTCGTCAGACCACAGGGCATTCCCGTAATCCATTTTCTTGGACTGCTTGTTTTCAGCAAACTGTTTGCGGACTTTCTTGTGCGTCAGCTTCCTTCTGGGATGACGACCATGCAGACCGAGTTGATGCAGTGTGCGGCGTATGGTCTGAGCACTGACAGGCTGACCTCCCACTTCTTCAACCTCTGCAGCAATGCTGGCAGCACTCATGTGTCTATTTTTTAAAGCCAACCTCTGGATATGACGCCGAACACGTGGACTCAACTTTTTTGGTCGACCCTGGCGAAGCCTGTTCCGAGTGGAACCTGTCCTGGAAAACCGCTGTATGACCTTGGCCACCATGCTGTAGCTCAGTTTCAGGGTGTTAGCAATCTTCTTATAGCCCAGGCCATCTTTGTGGAGAGCAACAATTCTATTTCTCACATCCTCAGAGAGTTCTTTGCCATGAGGTGCCATGTTGAATATCCAGTGGCCAGTATGAGAGAATTGTACCCAAAACACCAAATTTAACAGCCCTGCTCCCCATTTACACCTGGGACCTTGACACATGACACCAGGGAGGGACAATGACACATTTGGGCACAATTTGGACATGTTCACTGTGTGGTGTACTCACTTATGTTGCCAGCTATTTAGACATTAATGGCTGTGTGTTGAGTTATTTTCAGAAGACAGTAAATCTACACTGCTATACAAGCTGTACACTGACTACTCCAAGTTTCATGTCTATAGTGTTGTCCCATGAAAAGATATAATGAAATATTTGCAGAAATGTGAGGGGTGTACTCACTTTTGTGATACACTGTATACAGTGCTGGCCAAAAGTATTGGCACCCCTGCAATTCTGTCAGATAATACTCAATTTCTTCCAGAAAATGATTGCAATCACAAATGCTTTGGTATTAATATCTTCATTTATTTTGCTTGCAATTAAAAAACACAAAAGAGAATGAAAAAAAAGTCAAATCAATTATCATTTTACACAAAACTCCAAAAATGGGCCGGACAAAAGTATTGGCACCCTCAGCCTAATACTTGGTAGCACAACCTTTAGACAAAATAACTGCGAACAAACGCTTCAGGTAACCATCAATGAGTGTCTTACAATGCCCTGCTGGAATTTTAGACCATTCTTCTTTGGCAAACTGCTCCAGGTCCCTGAGATTTGAAGGGTGCCTTCTCCAAACTGCCATTTTGAGATCTCTCCACAGGTGTTCTATGGGATTCAGGTCTGGACTCATTGCTGGCCACTTTAGAAGTCTCCAGTGCTTTCTCTCAAACCATTTTCTAGTGCTTTTTGAAGTGTGTTTTGGGTCATTGTCCTGCTGGAAGACCCATGATCTCTGAGGGAGACCCAGCTTTCTCACACTGGGCCCTACATTATGCTGCAAAATTTGTTGGTAGTCTTCAGACTTCATAATGCCATGCACACGGTCAAGCAGTCCAGTGCCAGAGGCAGCAAAGCAACCCCAAAACATCAGGGAACCTCCGCCATGTTTGACTGTAGGGACCGTGTTCTTTCTTTGAAGGCCTCGTTTTTTTCCCTGTAAACTCTATGTTGATGCCTTTTCCCAAAAAGCTCTACTTTTGTCTCATCTGACCAGAGAACATTCTTCCAAAACGTTTTTGGCTTTCTCAGGTAAGTTTTGGCAAACTCCAGCCTGGCTTTTTTATGTCTCTGGGTCAGAAGTGGGGTCTTCCTAAGTATCCTACCATAGAGTCCCTTTTCATTCAGACGCCGACGGATAGTACGGGTTGACACTGTTGTACCCTCGGACTGCAGGGCAGCTTGAACTTGTTTGGATGTTAGTCGAGGTTCTTTATCCACCATCCGCACAATCTTTCGTTGAAATCTCTCGTCAATTTTTCTTTTCCGTCCACATCTAGGGAGGTTAGCCACAGTGCCATGGGCTTTAAACTTCTTGATGACACTGCGCACGGTAGACACAGGAACATTCAGGTCTTTGGAGATGGACTTGTAGCCTTGAGATTGCCCATGCTTCCTCACAATTTTGCTTCTCAAGTCCTCAGACAGTTCTTTGGTCTTCTTTCTTTTCTCCATGCTCAATGTGGTACACACAAGGACACAGGACAGAGGTTGAGTCAACTTTAATCCATTTTAACTGGCTGCAAGTGTGATTTAGTTATTGCCACCACCTGTTATGTGCCACAGGTAAGTAACAGGTGCTGTTAATTACACAAATTAGAGAAGCATCACATGATTTTTCAAAGGGTGCCAATACTTTTGTCCACCCCCTTTTTTATGTTTGGTGTGGAATTATATCCAATTTGGCTTTTTGACAATTCTTTTTGTGGTTTTCCATTGAAGACAAATTAAATGAACATTTTAATATCAAAGCATTTGTAATTGCAATCATTTTCTGGAAGAAATTGAGTATTATCTGACAGAATTGCAGGGGTGCCAATACTTTTGGCCAGCACTGTATATATATATACTGTATATATTAGGGCTGTCAAACGATTACAATTTTTAATCACGATTAATCTCAGAATTTCATATAGTTAATCGCGATTAATCGCATTTGTTTAAAAAAGAAGAAAACAAGGATTTTTAAGTAAAATGTTACAATTAAAATGGTGAACACATTTTATGCTAAATTTACTCATGTTAAAAACTGCTGGGACAAGAGAAAACTGTAAGGGAGTTTTATTCACTCACATACTAGGCAGTAATTCTATCCAGCAGAGACCCTTGACTTCGTATAAATGTCAGATTGTAGGTTAGAATTTCTCCAAACATTGTAGATCAGCGGTGCTTTAGGTGGGATAAGGCGTAGTTATTGTAACAGACTTTTCTGTGGTAGTATCGTGACATTTGATGGACGTTTCTACACGAAGTGAGTGTGTTTTGACCCTTTGCGGCTTCCATAGTTCATGGACTAGCATGCTTGGCTAACGCGATGACTCCAGCTGTCCGGTACCATAACAGAAGGAGTTAATAAAAGTGTTCTGCTCGCGACAACTTGTGAATATACCGTGTATTTATTTCTTTATTATGCAAGTGCATCACTACACGCTCGGTTACATTATGTTAACAAACCGCAAATGAAAAACGGTGGCAAGCCTCAACATGAACTACGGATGACTCGCAGGGCCAAATAGAATTTGCGTTAACGGCACTATTTTTTTTAATCGCGTTAAATTGAGATTGCGTTAATGCGTTATTATCGCGTTAACTTCGACAGCCCTAATATATATATATATTGTTTTACTTTACTTTAAATGGAAATATTTTCAATGGAATTGTTAATTCTACCTGAGATAGTCAGGAGCCCGATTCCCACGACAGATCCTGTTCGGTGAACTCGCATCGGGAAAACGACCCCTCTGTGCCTCAAGGAAACGCTACAAAGACCTATAAAAGCAGACCCTAAAATCTACAGGCATTGACCCCAAGACCTGGGAAGCATAGACTCATGAAAGACCACTGTGAAGAAGAGCTGTCAAAAAAGGAATTACACGCTTCAAAGCCAAAAGAAGAGTGGAAGTGGAGGTGAGATGACAAGGAGGAAGGACAGA
Source organism: Trichomycterus rosablanca (assembly GCF_030014385.1). Classification (NCBI taxonomy): domain Eukaryota; kingdom Metazoa; phylum Chordata; class Actinopteri; order Siluriformes; family Trichomycteridae; genus Trichomycterus; species Trichomycterus rosablanca. The sequence goes on along the minus strand of NC_085988.1, from coordinate 62,945,240 downwards.
GCACGGCAACCCAGAGCTCCTATAATCCCCTGTGAACAATGTCCAAGAATGTTTGCCTCAAGAACTGGCCTCACCAGCCAACAGAGAGCCAAACACTGACGGAGAACCAAGCATCGCACTGGAGATCTATCCTCGGATTACGAGGGAACGCCATCATCCCCTAGATAACTCTATATGCTACTATCTCCCTTATGCTCTTTGTTCACATTTCAAAGCTGAAAGACAATATGAGTGTGTATTTAAAGTGAATATGAGCAATATAAACAACAACAAAAAATTTTAAAGTGGTTGTATACTCGCTTCTTTCTCAATTGTGTAAGACATGTTAGGTGAAGCATAAATAAGTGTTACTGTCCTGATTCATACAAACTGGGACAAAACAAGAATGCAGTGCAGTCTCTTATTGGGACTCCCCAAACATGACTTTTTAAGCAAAGTGCTTGCATTTTGCATAGCTTCAGTCAAGTTATTTACTCTCCTTGGTGTTTACTACTTTGTTTTTATGCTGACTGGATGCATGTTCAATAATGCTGTATTGAAAATATAAACAGCATTTAATGTGTCCACAATAAAACACCTACTGCAAGTTCTTACACTAAACTTTAATGACACCAATTAAAGGTTGAGGTCATTGTTAGCATTTCAGCAGAATGCATTGATCTTTTTGGTCTATACATTATAATAAGCCATTATTGAATCTGACACATGGGGTGTGTTCGAAAACCTAGGGACCTGCCTCGCTGTCTTACTGTCTACATAGGCAGCTGCCTAAGTAGAGAGGATTCTAATAAGTCATCAACTTATAAGGCAGGTTATTCAAACGCACTACTTAGACAGCGATTCCATCAGTTTTCGCTAACTAAGCTAACACTGTTAGCCGCATGCCATTCAAACCAATGGGATGAGGTGGCACAATGCACTAGCATGTCAACTAACATCTCCCTCCGTGTACCAAAAACGGAAATTTCGCTGACAAGCCCGAATTTGCAAATAAAAACACTTGTGCAAGTTTATACAAATTAAAAATCCATCCAGATGCTTACTCGTTCTTGAGTCAAAATAGCATTGAAATTTTAAGATACCTTAGTAGTGAGGATATTAAGGCATCTAGGATTTCAAACAGCCTCCTTCTCGGGAGCACGCGTAGGATGACGTAAAATGCTATCTATGGAGAGAGCTCCCTAGGTTTTCGAACACACCCACAATCTTACTATATGTATATTACCCATTATGGGGTATTTACAGTATACCCATTGATAATTTGTGTATACAATTATTTTGTTTACTTCATCATGCATGTTGTTGGTCTTTAAAATGGCTTTCTTTATTACTCTGTAAAAGACTGCACACAAAGCACTAAAACAAATGGAAAGTAAAACAGTAAAAACAGTTGGTAATTGTGCCCAGAGGATGTTTGTATTTACTTGGTGCATTATGAGAAGAATAATAAGAGAGATTGGGAATAGACATTTTTATGGTGGCATAATTTCTGTGTTATTGGCATTTGAATATAGCATGCTGTGACGCTCAGATGTTACTGCCTGGAGATGTAGCACTAAGGTTGGGCTGGAGGGAAACAATTCTCATAGGTATCTGTAGAAAATGAAAACAATGAGAAGGTGTAGGGTGTGTAGGGTAGAAGCAAATTTCCAGGACAGTTTAGTGTGTGTGTGTGTGGGCGGGGGGGGGGGGGGGGGGGGGTGAGGCTATAAATGGCTATTTACAAAATATTTACTAGCAAAATGTAGGTTGCAGACAGCTGGTCTTTACAATGCTAAAAAAAATAAAATGCTGCCAGAGGGTTGTTCTTGGCTAAACCTAGAACATTTCCACTTCTTAGTAATGCCTCACATTTTCCAAAATAGATAACAACAACATCAATAATAATAATAATAATAAATGAAGGACGACCAATGGTTCCAGACACAACCATTCATGGCAGGACTGATTAGAAGGCTTTTGGCTGGGACTAGAGATAGATGAATTAAGCCATGATCCTTTCTGTGTAAAGTTTGCATGTTCTCTCTGTGTCTGTGTGGGTTTTGTCCAGATGCTCCAGATTTAATCCCTCAAGTCAAAAGACAGGCCAGTTGGAGCTACTAAATATTTCCCTAAGTGTGAGTGTGGGACAGTGGTAGCCTAGTGGGTAGACCTTTGGGCTATTAACTGAAAGGTTGAAAGTTTGAATTCCAGCTCTGCCATGCAGCCACTGTTGGGCCCTTGCTCCAGGGGCACTGTACGATGACTGACCCTGCGCTCTGACCCCAGCTTCCAAACAGGCTGTGATATGCGAAGAAAGAATTGTTGTACTGCACACGTGTACAGTATATGTACAGTGTATCACAAAAGTGAGTACACCCCTCACATTTCTGCAGATATTTAAGTATATCTTTTCATGGGACAACACTGACAAAATGACACTTTGACACAATGAAAAGTAGTCTGTGTGCAGCTTATATAACAGTGTAAATTTATTCTTCCCTCAAAATAACTCAATATACAGCCATTAATGTCTAAACCACCGGCAACAAAAGTGAGTACACCCCTAAGAGACTACACCCCTAAATGTCCAAATTGAGCACTGCTTGTCATTTTCCCTCCAAAATGTCATGTGATTTGTTAGTGTTACTAGGTCTCAGGTGTGCATAGGGAGCAGGTGTGTTCAATTTAGTAGTACAGCTCTCACACTCTCTCATACTGGTCACTGAAAGTTCCAACATGGCACCTCATGGCAAAGAACTCTCTGAGGATCTTAAAAGACGAATTGTTGCGCTACATGAAGATGGCCAAGGCTACAAGAAGATTGCCAACACCCTGAAACTGAGCTGCAGCACAGTGGCCAAGATCATCCAGCGTTTTAAAAGAGCAGGGTCCACTCAGAACAGACCTCGCGTTGGTCGTCCAAAGAAGCTGAGTGCACGTGCTCAGCGTCACAGCCAACTGCTGTCTTTGAAAGATAGGCGCAGGAGTGCTGTCAGCATTGCTGCAGAGATTGAAAAGGTGGGGGGTCAGCCTGTCAGTGCTCAGATCATACGCCGCACACTACATCAAATTGGTCTGCATGGCTGTCACCCCAGAAGGAAGCCTCTTCTGAAGTCTCTACACAAGAAAGCCCGCAAACAGTTTGCTGAAGACATGTCAACAAAGGACATGGATTACTGGAACCATGTCCTATGGTCTGATGAGACCAAGATTAATTTGTTTGGTTCAGATTGTCTCAAGCATGTGTGGTGGAAATCAGGTGAGGAGTACAAAGATAAGTGTGTCATGCCTACAGTCAAGCATGGTGGTGGGAATGCCATGGTCTGGGGCTGCATGAGTGCAGCAGGTGTTGGGGAGTTACATTTCATTGAGGGACACATGAACTCCAATATGTACTGTGAAATACTGAAGCAGAGCATGATCCCCTCCCTCCGGAAACTGGGTCACAGGGCAGTGTTCCAGCATGATAATGACCCCAAACACACCTCTAAGACGACCACTGCTTTATTGAAGAGGCTGAGGGTAAAGGTGATGGACTGGCCAAGCATGTCTCCAGACCTAAACCCAATAGAACATCTTTGGGGAATCCTCAAGCGGAAGGTGGAGGAGCGCAAAGTCTCGAATATCCGCCAGCTCCGTGATGTCGTCATGGAGGAGTGGAAAAGCATTCCAGTGGCAACCTGTGAAGCTCTGGTAAACTCCATTCCCAGGAGAGTTAAGGCAGTTCTGGAAAATAATGGTGGCCACACAAAATATTGACACTTCAGGAACTTTCACTAAGGGGTGTACTCACTTTTGTTGCCGGTGGTTTAGACATTAATGGCTGTATATTGAGTTTTTTTGAGAGAAGAATCAATTTACACTGTTATATAAGCTGCACACAGACTACTTTTCATTGTGTCAAAGTGTCATTTTGTCAGTGTTGTCCCATGAAAAGATATACTTAAATATCTGCAGAAATGTGAGGGGTGTACTCACTTTTGTGATACACTGTATATATGACAAGTAAAGACTTTCTATTCTGTGTGTTTGTGTGTGTCTGCCCTAGGATGGACTGGTGACCTGTCGGGGTGTTTCCTGCCATTCACCCAACATATCTGACCAACAGCGACTGACCAACTTGACCAGGATTAAGCGGTGGTAAAACAGACCAATAAATATAAACATTCCTAAACAAGTCCTAAACCGTTATCTTCTAATAGTCTTTACATTTGCAGCCAATCAGGGCTTCTCAGAGACAGGTGATAAGTGATGAATGGATAAATGTAACCAAATGGAGGAACATCCTTGAAAAAAGCTCCTGTAAAGTACATGCAAGTACAAACTCAGCCTAGGACAACAGTTCACCTTTCAACACACCAGTGACCCAAAACATACAGCCAAAACAACAATGGAATTAGTTTAGGGTAAGTCTGTAAATGTTATTGAGTGGCCCAGTCAAAGACGAGACTTTGCACAGCCCAGATACATCAGACAACTGTGGAAAGACCTGAAAATGGCAGTTCACTGATGCTTACCATCCAAACTAAAAGAATTGAAGTTGACAAACCAGCCTTGGAAAGAGAACCATCAGGGGACTATCAGAACCTGCCTACTCAGATATGAATGAGTGGTGTAAAGTGGTTTCACGGGTGGTTCCGCTCCGGAAGCAAGGACATCACGGCACTACTGAAGCAATTCTCTTTCCCAGTGTGTCTATCTTCCTAGACCCTAAAACTCCACAAAACAGGGCACTTTCCCAGAAATTAAAGGAATGCTGATATCCCAAGTCCAAGCAATCCAGCATCACGGCATCAAGAGAAAATGCAAGTGTGCCAATAACAAGCTGCCAAAAAAGATAGAAGCTGTGATTATATATTAAAAAAGCCCCTTCATTTGGAACAAATTATCATTCATGAGGCGCAGATGATTTCCAATTAAGAGGGATTGATGAACTAGGCAGCACAGAGGGACACTTTTCCTAACATAGGTGAGCTGGTAAACCCCATTCTGAAGCCAATATTTACAGTAAGAGTTTTACCGTTACAAAGGAAATTAATATTACATTTTCTTCTTGATTTACAAGATGGACTTTGTCTTCAAACCACTTTTAAATTCACTGGAGTTTTTAAATATCTCCACTCACTGTCCACTTTATTAGACACTACTACCTAGTTGGCCCACCTTGTAGATGTAAAGTCAGAGACGATGGCTCATCTATTGCTGCTGTTTGAGTTGGTCATCTTCAAGACCTTCATCAGTGGTCACAGGACGCTGCTCATGGGGTGCTGTTGGCTGGATATATTTTTGGTTGGTAAACTATTCTCAGTCCAGCAGTGATAGTGATATCCTCTCATACCAGCACAACACACACTAACACACCACCACCATGTCAGTGTCACTGCAGTGCTGAGAATGATCCACCACCCAAATAATACCTGCTCTGTAGTGGTCCTGTTTAACCTCCTTTTACTCTGTTCTTTAATGATCAGGACCCCCGATCATTAAAGAACAGAGTAAAAGGAGGTTAAAAAGTATCTAGAGAAACATATGGACTACAGTCCGTTTTTTTTTTTGTTAAAAATAAATGTTTGGTTTTTAATACACTAATTGTTTAATGATGCACCGTATAAAATTTTTTGTCAGGCAGTCCTAGATCTGCCATCTGTATGGTTTCTGTTTATGGTATATGAAAAAAAAATTTTCACAAAGATTTTATCATACAATGTTTTGATTTAGTCCACTTTGTTTAGGCTAGACTCACAAAGCTTTAGCTATTCACGTTGGAAACTGACACAGGAGTGATGATAAAACAAAATACTGTGCACTGTCGGACTATTATAAAGCATTAACCACACCTGTAGATGTTTTTCCTTTTCTGGAAAAAAAAACAACTACAGCACTGAGCAATTGACACTAAACCACTAATAGCTAAAATAATGGGCTAGGTCATGTTAAAGCAAAATGAAAATGGATATGTAGTGAATGAGTTTCTTTTATAAAACGGATAGTTCCGGTCCTAAAATCTGATTGGCTGAGCCGTGTTCGAATCCGTTGTAAAATCCCCGATATACCCACACCTATGACCATCTCACATCATTCCATATTAATACGCCACTGTCAGTTTGCACCTAGTTTGCAGCACATTAAAAATACTTTGTGCTATTAAGAAAGGCTTTACTAAAGTACCAATGCAGGTGCTAATAAGTAAGACATACATTTTTGTACTTTAATAGTTCCTGTAAATTGTGGAATCTTTCTGATTCCTGAGCACCATCATCACCTAAGATCTCAAGTGGAAGCAGAACAGCAGCTCCACCAACAAAAGGGACTTCAAAGGATGTACTTCTTGCACTTCAACACTGTCACATTTTGTCAGGGTGGACTCAATGGTGGCAGTGTGGGGTTTCCTCCTGATCCTGATTACTTTTAATAGTTATGGTCAAACTAGATTCCTTCCCTGGGTTTCCCCTCACCCTGTATTTGGGGTTCTCATTGGCTGTAGTTCAAGCCAAGTCAAGTCAAATTTATTTATATAGCGCTTTTTACAATGAACATTGTCTCAAAGCAACTTTACACAATCCAGGACCAAAAACCCCTATTGAGCAAGCAGAGGGCGACAGCGGCAAGGAAAAACTCACTTGAAATTACAGGAAGAAACCTTGAGAGGAACCAGACTCAGCAGGGACCCATCCTTCTTGAGTGGCCTGGAGGATACTTTAAATAAATAGGATTTAAACAAATCATACAAACACAAAATTAAATTGAACTGAAAGTTATAACTAGCAAAAAAAAATAATAATAATAATTGGAGTTCTTCATTGTTCAGTCCAGTTCAACATAGCACTCACTGCCACTCGCAACCTGCTTGCAATGCTTTTCATACTATACGATTTTGACTTGCCGACAGGTCCAGATATTTAACATGCTAGATATTTTTCTTGAGTCTGTGAGCGCTCTGCAAGTGCTAGGATCAAGTCATTGAACAGTTCACACATAGCGATTGAGAGCCAAGTTTTGATCCCGAGCGAACGCTGAGTTGCTTCCGAGCGGGCATATCTAGCGGAGACCTGTCAGTGAGCGGAAATTCAGGGCAAAAATCGTGTAGTGTGAACTAGACATAGCGCAGCAAAACTACATAACAATGCCAAACTTAATTTAAGTACGTCTGGAAATGCTGCAATGCCTCAGACTCTGCAAAGAAGATGTGCTGCGTCACACTGATAAGTGACTATCTTTCTCCACTACAAGATCTGTATTCACCCACGCTCTCAAGCATGATGGGAGGCACATTCTTGTGAATTGCTGTGCCACTACTCAATCCTTCAAAACATAAAGTACAGAACACTCCTTCCTGTGGAGACTTGAGCTGCAGTTTGTCTGTGGAGACTGGCGACCAACCTGGAGTACAGATCCATTTCACATCTGTTTGGCCTTGGTTTGTCTACTTGATGCATCATTACCCAGCAAGTTGTTACACCAATAAATGTGTTCATGAACGATAATACATAAAAACACCATCTGCAGCTGATTTTAGGACCATAATGCAATTTTCATAACAAGTGCAGATTCCCACAAGTTGCTGGTGCAGTTGACACACAAACCAGAGCTGACATTTCAAACTCATCGCTTCGAAACTTAGCTCTGCTATTCGGCAGGCTGGGCGCCTACACGAACAATGATTGGCTGTTGTTCTAGGGGGGTGCTGGACGGGACCTCATAACTGATGCAATTACGACCTCTGCACCTGCACAGAGATGAGGGATAACGCATTGATCATGGTGTGGCTCTCCGTACACAAAGCTGATCCGCATATAGACTCGCCTCGGGCAGGTGAAAAGATGCAGTCGGCTACCGCACAAGTGTCGGAGGGGGCGTGTGTCAGTCTCTGCTCTCCTCAACTAGGGTGGAGATCAACATCAGTAGAAAGGAAGCATAATGCGATCGGGTAATTGAATGATACTCATGTGTTTTCACTTTTATCACTTTGTTCTCGATGCCAGGACAGCATACCACAATGGACAGAAACATTTAAGGGAAAAGATGTGCCGCTGGTCGTCCTGGGCAACTCAGCCTACCCATTATTCCCCTGTCTTTTAAAGCTATTTCCATAATCCAGAGAGGTCACAGCTGCACAGCTCAGTTTTAATTAGTGACTGATTCAGGCACAGATGACTGTAGAAAGAAGCTTTGGACGCCTCAAAGGGTGATGGAAATGCCTCCTTAAACAAAATGAGGCACACATTATCCTTGTCCGCCGCAAAATCTCTGCCTGCTGTGTACCACAATTTTGTGAGACTCAGAATTCAATTAGGGAGACAACAAAGACGATGATAAAGTTAATGAACTGGACAACGATGAAAACTTGGGAGGTGGCAGGTGGGAGAAAAAGGGGGTCGTAAGATCCGTGTAATGTAATCATTGCTAAAATGTGCCATGTAAATAACTATACCATAAAACAATGCTGCAATATTTTACTGTATTGTTGTGTTGCTTAGAGACAGCCATATATTTTTCTACAACCCTGAATCAGAAAAAGTTGGGACAGCATGGAGAGATATAGCATGAGATATTTCATGTTTTGTCTGCTCAACTTCATTTCATTTATTAATAAACATCCATTCCTGCATTTCAGACCTGCAACACGTCAAAAAAGTTGGGACAGTAAAGCATTTACCACTTTGTAATGTTGCCATTCCTTTTCACCACACTTAAAAGACGTTTTGGAACCGAGGATACCGAGTGATTTAGAGTTTTAGGATTTATTTTATCCCATTCTTCCTGCAAACACGTCTTAAGATGTGCAACAGTACGGGGTCGTCGTTGTCGCATTTTTCGTATCAAAATTCTCCACACATTCTCTATTTTTGACAGATCAGGACTTCAGGCAGGCCAGTCCAGTACCCGTACCCTCTTCTTCCACAGCCATGCCTTTGTAATGTGTGCAGCATGTGGTTTTGCATTGTCTTGTTGAAAAATGCATGAACGTCCCTGCAAAATATGACGTCTTGAAGGCAGCATATGTTGCTCTAAGATCTCAATGTACTTTTCTGCATTAATGCTGCCATCACAGAAGGGTAAATGACCTTTATCAAGGGCACTGACACAGCCCCATACCATGACAGACCCTGGCTTTTGGACTTGTTGCTGATAACAGTCTGGATGGTCCTTTTCGTCTTTGGTCCGGAGCACACGGCGTCTATGTCTTCCAAAAAATGATCTAAAATACTGATTCTTCCTATCACAATACACGTTTCCACTGTGTGATGGTCCATCCTAGATACCTCAGAGCCCAGAGAGGTCGCCGCCGCTTCTGGACAAGGTTAACATAAGGCTTCTTTTTTGGACAGTAAAGTTATAAGTACCATTTGTGAATGTAAGTCCGTATTGTGGTGTTTCACAAAGGTTTGCCAAAGTAATCCCTTGCCTATGTGGTTATATCAGCTATTGATGAATGACGGGTCTTGATGGAGTGATTTCTGAGGGATACATACTTGCACACACCTTAGAAACCACTTTGAACACCATAGCAACAACCCACCAGCAACCACCTGAAACACCTTACCAACCACCTAGCGACAGCTTAGTAATCCTAGTACACTTTGGCAACCACACACTAGCAACTGCATAACTAAATCGAAGCCATCAACCCATTACAGTAGCAACTGCCTAAGGCCACCTTAGCAACCATCCCCTTTATTCTACTACCCACCTAGTAACACTTAGTATACCGTGGCAACCACCTAGCAACACCTTAGCGACCACCTAGTAGCAGCTAACTATCCCTAAGCAAATAACTTGTTAGCAAAGCAATGTCTGTACGCCTTGGCAACTGTGTAGCAAAGCCTTAACAACATGTTAGCAATTAACCCGCTAACACTTTAGCCACCTTAGCAACCACCTGGAATCATCTTAGTAACTGCCTAGCAACTCTTAAAAAAACAGCATGTTACCATGTCAACCATTTAGCTATATCGTAGCAATCACCTTATCAGCAATAAAATCTAAACAACCAAAGAGTGCACCTTGGAAACCACCTAGCAACACATTAGTGTCCGCTGAACCATTAGCATAGCATGTTAGCGTCCGACAAGTCTCTGCTAAGCTCACATTTTTTTCAGCAAATGCACCTCTCTAGTGTTGTCTGACATTTTGTTTGTCTAAAATTATATTTGTCTATGAACTTGATTCATAGAGGGAAGATGCTGTATAATAATTTCTCACTGAGTGTGAGTGTGTGGTCTTTGTGGACAATCCTTGGACTCTGATGGTGTACAGCTTTTACAAAAAATGAAGTACCCTGTGACCATTTATCATATTTTTGCATATTTGTCACACTTCTATGTTTCAGATATAATGATTTCATGTAATATATGAAAAATTATGTTTAGCTCTACCTGGCCCTTCATGAACAGGTTATTGACCTCCCTAGCTACTATATCAACAAGTTAAACAAATTCAATTGGGCCGCTCAGGTGGCGCAGCGGTAAAAACACACGCTGGAACCAGAGCTGGGATCTCGAATACATCGTATCGAATCTCATTTCTGCCTGCCGGCTAAGGCTGAGCAACCACATGAACAACGATTGGCCTGTTGTTCAGATATGGGTGGGACTAAGGGGTGCCATGACTTGTGCAATTACGACCTCTGCTGGCTGATTGATGATGCCTGCACAGAAATGAGAAAAGAGTGCTCTCAGGGTGTGTCTCTCCGTACACAACGCTGGGCTGCACTTCACTCGTCAAAGTGCAGGTGATAATATGCATACGGCATGCTGCCCACGTGTCGGAGGGGGCGTGGGTTAGCTTCGTTTTCTCAATCAGAGCAGGGATCGGCATTGGTGGAGAGGAAGCATGACGCAATCGGGCAATTGGACGCACTAAAAGGGAGAAAAAGGGGAGAAAATGCATTAAACAATGGGTATGATTACTGCCGGTGGTTAAAATCTTAACATTAATTAAATAGAACCTGTCTTGCAATGTGAAGCAGGCTAGAGGTTCTTAAAAAGCAGCACATGATGCCACGTTCTAAATAAATAGATACAAATGCAGAAGCAAAAACACTGAAATCTACTATCTTGGAAAGAGTTACAAAGCCATTGCTAAGGCTCTGGGACCTCAAAAAACCACAATGAGAGCCATTATCCACAAATGGAGAAAACCTTAAACAGTGGTAACCCTTCCCAAAAGTGACCAGCCTACCAGGCCAGGGTCCTTTCTGTGTGGAGTTTGCATTTTCCCTGTGTCCAGGTGGGTTTTCTCTGGGTGCTCTAATTTCCTCCCAGAAGTCCAAATGCATGCAGTCAGGACAGCTAGATCTACAACAAATTTCTATAAGGGTGAGTGTGTGTGTGTTTGCCCTGTGATGGACAAGGTGTTTACTACCATTTTGCCCAATGAATCAGACCCAATGTGACCTTGACCAGGATAAAGCAGTGGTAAAACAGACAATGAAGGCAAATACTTTTTATTTTTTACAGCACTGTATAAACAAAGGCAATGTTTAATCTATTTTAATATGGGGTTCACCCTTGGAAAAGTCATCTAATTTCATTTAATCAAAAAATATTTTTTTCTTGTTGTTAAAGGTAGAGATGGATTATTTTTGACCCATATGAAAACACAAGGTTAAGCTATAATTAATTCAGAAGTCTTAAGCCCATGCATTAGTGACTTCTGTGTTTTGTTTTGTTTTTTGGAGTATTTTTTTTTTTGGGTGGGAAGCTGTTGTGATTGATTTATGAGGGGCTTAAAGTGTGATTAGTAGAAATGGGTGTGGGATGATTATTAATGCAGAGCGTGTTTTCTCTGTCTTTTATCACTTTGGAGGACGGTGAAAGGACAGTGAGTATAAATGAGAAAAACAGGTCAGTGTTGAAGTGTGTCAGGAGAATAATTAGACATTATCAGAATCCAGATGTTGCCAGGCTTGGTCACACCTGGCGAGAGCACTCGTAGTTAAGCATCACAGGTCATCTTTCCAGTGAACATCTGTGACCACAGTGTACTCTGTATGTGTGTGTGTGTGTGTGTGTTTCCACAATCAAAATAAAGTGTGTGGGCTCTTCATTCATTTATTTATTCATTTTAAGCTTTATCCATGGTCACATTTTTAAAAGTACAACCCAATAGGGTGCAGAAATGTACTTTGAATTAATGTAAGAATGCCTTTATTTGTCATATATACTGATCAGCCATAACATTAAAACTACCTCCTTGTTTCTACACTCACTGTCCATTTTATCAGCTCCACTTACCATATAGGAGCACTTTGTAGTTCTACAATTACTGACTGTAGTCCATCTGTTTCTCTACATACTTTTTTAGCCTGCTTTCACCGTGTTTTTCAATGGTAAGGACCACCACAGAGTAGGTATTATTTAGGTGGTGGATCATTCTCAGCGCTGCAGTGACACTGACATGGTGGTGGTGTGTTAATGTGTGTTGTGTTGGTATGAGTGGATCAGACACAGCAGCGCTGATGGAGTTTTAAAATACTGTGTCCACTCACTGTCCACTCTATTAGACACTCCTACCTAGTTGGTCCACCTTGTAAATGTAAAGTCAGAGACGATCGCTCATCTATTGCTGCTGTTTGAGTTGGTCATTTTCTAGACCTTCATCAGTGGTCACTGGATGCTGCCTATGGGGCGCTGTTAGCTGGATATTTTTGGTTGGTGGACTATTCTCAGTCTAGCAGTGACAGTGATGTGTTTAAAAACTCCATCAGCGCTGCTGTGTCTTATCCACTCATACCAGCACAACACACACTAACACACCACCACCATGTCAGTGTCACTGCAGTGCTGAGAATGCCACCACCCAAATAATACCTGCTCTGTAGTGGTCCTGGGAGAGTCCTGACCATTGAAGAACAGCATGAAAGGGGGCTAACAAAGCATGCAGAGAGCCAGATGGACTACAGTCAGTAATTGTAGAACTACAAAGTGCTTCTATATGGTGAGTGGAGCTGATAAAATGGACAGTGAGTGTAGAAACAACCACTAATGTTATGCCTGATCAGTGTATACAGGTGTACAACACCATTTCTTTTTTTTTCGCATATCCCAGCTTGTTTGGAAGCTGGGGTCAGAGTGCAGGGTCAGCCATTGTACGGCGTGCCTGGAGCCGAGAGGTTTAGGGTCCTTGCTCGAGGGCCCAACAGTGGCAGCTTTTCAGAGCCAGGATTCGAACTCTCAACCTTTTGGTCGATAGCCCTAGGCTCTACCCACTAGACTACCACTGTCCCCAAGTGGACAGGGAACCAATCTATTACACAGTAATTTACGTTGTCGTTTACACCTGAGGACATTTTTGGAAGGTTAAAGGAAACAAATACTTCCAATGGAAACCCAAAAATACATGGAAAGAACAGGCTAAACACCTTATAGATCAAAGGTGAGGAGTGTATGTGGTGTGTTCCTGGTTTTTAGATTGGGGAATCTCTTTATAGTCAAACACTGGCAAACAAGTGCAAAGTGCAGTCGAGGCAAAGTAACTCAGTGGGTGTGTTCAAAAACCTAGTGAGCTACCTTACTGTCTACTGCCTACATAGGCATCTGCCTAAGTAGAGAGAATTCTAATAAGTCATTGACTTATAAGTCAGGTTATTCGGACTCATTACTTAGACATCGATTACAGCAATTATGTTAGTTTTCGCTTATTAAGCTAACACAGTTAGCCTCAGGCCATTCAAATGAATAGGATGAGGTGGCACAACTAGCTAGCATTTCTAATATCTCCCTCTGTGTACTGAAAACGATTAAATTGTCAGCCTAAATTTGCAAATAAATTACACTTGTACACCTTTATAGAAATTAAAAATCAATGAGAATTTATTTACATTTGAAAATAACTCAGTTTGCTGCACCGCATTCGTCCGCCATATTTGTAATTTTTTTTGTGGGCTTGCCTTCACTGCTAAGGCAGCATTAAATACTCCCTCGTTATTCAAACAAAATACAGTTCAAATTTAAGGTGCCTTATTAGGCCTTCACAGGACCACTACAGAGCAGGTATTATTTAGGTGCTGGATGATTTCTCAGCACTACAGTGACAATGACATGGTGGTGGTGTGTTAATGTGTGTTGTGCTGGTATGAGTGGATCAGACACAGCAGCACTGCTGGAGTTTTTAAATATCGTGTCCACTCACTGTCCACTCTATTAGACACTCCTACCTAGTTGGTCCACCTTGTAGATGTAAATTCATAGACGATCGCTCATCTATTGCTGCTGTTTGAGTTGGTCATCTTCTAGACCTTCATCAGTGGTCACTGGACGCTGCCCATGGGGCGCTGTTGGCTGGATATATTTTTGGTTGGTGGACGATTCTCAGTCCAGCAGTGACAGTGATGTGTTTAAAAACTCCAGCAGCGCTGCTGTGTCTTATACGCTCATACCAGCACAACACACACTAACACACCACCACCATGTCAGTGTCACTGCAGTGCTGAGAATGACCCACCCCCCATATAATACCTGCCCTGTGGTGGTCCTACAGAAAATGTAAATGGTCCTGGAAGAGTTCTGACCATTGAAGAACAGCATGAAAAGGGGCTAACAAAACATGCAGAAAAACAGATTGACTACAGTCAGTTCAAATTTAAGGTGCCTTACTATGCTGTCTATGTAGAGAGCTCACTAGGTTTTCGAACACACCCAGTGACTGTCAACAGAGAACTGTCATAAGATGCTTCTTAAACAACAGGTAATCAAATTTCATCAAGAAAAAAGAACTGTTCACCACAGAAGCATATAACACAGAATTTGGCAGCAGAACACATGCCCACACAAGTCAGCACATGCAGATCCAGGCATGGGTTAAATATGGGCTGTTTTTAATGGTTTGAACTGGACTTCTGGTCTTTTATTTTACTCCTGGTTGGTGAAAGACAATGCAGAGTAAAGAAAAATAGATGGTTGACCTTTGTCGATACATTTTGGCTTCATAAAACACACACACAATACAGTCATCAACAACAAAATGAATAAAAGATGGGCAGGAAGATAGAGGTCAGAGGTTGATTGCTTTCCATCACACTCATTCAAAAGATGGAATGGGGTGCTGGCAACAGGGCAGTGAGCAAATGACTAGACTCAAATAGGCGGATTGTGTGTGAGAATGTGTGTATCCATTGTGGTGGTGCTTAAATTGTCATGGATATCTTAAATCATGTCTTAAAACTATGCCTTAGGTACTGTGTGGCTGAAGTGAATTTTCTTGTTTTTAGCTTTATCTCCCAACAGTTCACTTTTACTGCAGCAACAGTAAAACAAACAGTGACTAACAGGTCTCAGGAGTGCATTTTCCTAGAACTGCTAATTTCTGACCAATGATTTGTTGTGTTGTCTATTAAGACTATTATATGGACTCTTTTTGCCAAGACGTACACACTTACACCAGAGTACTGTAGATATGTAACTAAAAAAATGAAGGGAACACTTAAATCACACATCGGATCTCAATGAACGAAAGATTCAAGTTTAAAATCTTTACTGATATAAATTGTGTAATTAGTTTAGAACAAAATGACAATAACAGTCAATGGAAACCAAAATCATCAACCCATGGTAGGCTGGACTCAAATTCATACCGAAAATCAAAGTAAAACATTGAAATCACAGGCTCAACTCATAATGTTACTTAGTGGTGTGTATGCCCCCCATGTGCCTGTATGCACTTCCAGCAACGTCTGGGCTCCTGATGAGACGGTGGATGGTGTCCTGGAGGATGCTCCTGGACAGTCTGTATTGGCAGCGTCAAGGCACTGATACATACACCGATCAGCCATAACATTAAAACCACCTCCTTTTTTACACACATTGTTCATTTTATCGGCCTCACCATATAGAAGCACTTTGTAGTTCTACAATTACTGACTGTAGTCCATCTGTTTCTCTGCATGCTTTGTTTGCCCCCCTTCATGCTGTTCTTCAATGGTCAGGACCACTACAGAGCAGGTATTATTTGGGTGGTGGGTAATTCTCAGCACTGCAGTGACACTGACATGGTGTTGGTGTGTTAGTGTGTGTTGTGCAAAACACAAAACTAGAGAAGAATCAGTCAGGAAAGATAAGGAGAGAGTATTTGTTTCTGGCCACCACCTGTAAAACCATTCCCTTTTTGGGGGTTGTCTTGCTGTTGCGTCTCCGGGGCACCTGTTGTCACTTTCATTTGCACCAAAGCAGGTGAACTTGATTCACAATCACTTATGCCTCCTAACTGGGTAGATTGATATCCCTGAAGTTTAACTGACCTTGTGTTATACTGTGATGATTAAGTGTTCCCTTATTTTTTTTGAGCAGTGTACATTATGTGCTACCCTGAAAATGCTTGTATTATTCAAAATGTGGAAGCCAACGATTTAATAATGTCAGTGCAACTTAGGTCCTTTGAGATCCCATGTCTACTCTAATGCACTTTTTTTTTACTCTTTTACAACACCAACCCCCCAAAAAGCAAACACCTATTACATTGCAGTAGCCAATGTTTTTTATGTGATGTACATAGTAACAGTAGATTTATGTGCTGCACATTTATTTAGTGTCGATGGAGTCAGGTTTGGCAGATAACTGATTTAAGATTTGAAGCATTTTGGACTATTCCTACGAATACAAGTCCACTAGTAATAAAACCTTCACCTAAGGACATATTTTATTTGTAAGTCTTGTTTAAAATATTAGTTTTTATATGACAGCAATGATATATCACATGCATTTCCTAAATTACCCTGCAGTTATAACACCTCATTCACACATATCATTTGTTTATCCCCGTAGGGTTGTTGATTAAAAAGATACCTCTGAAGGATTGTTAAAGACATTGAATTGTGATCAATAAGTCCCTAAAGTGAACAGCTTTTAGTGCCCTAGAACCATGCTGGCTTTTATTAGTTCTGATGCTTTATGGTCCTTCAGAGAGTGGTAATAATGGTACAGACCTTTTAACAAAGATGCATTCATAAATGAATGAAAGTGTTAATGGTGTAAGTGTCGGTGGTGAGGACTGACCAGTGGATAAACTTGCCACCAAGCTAATTCTACAACCCAAAATCAGAAAAAGTTGGAACAGTATGGAAAATGCAAATAAAATAAAAATGCAGTGTTTCTTACATGTACTTTGACTTTTATTTGATTGCAGACATGATGAACCTGAGATATTTCATGTTTTATCTGCTCAACTTCATTTCATTTATTAATAAACATCCATTCCTGCATTTCAGGCCTGCAACACAATCCAAAAAAAGTTGGGATGGGGCAATTTAGGGTTAGTTATGAGGTGAAAAAACAAAAAAATGATGTGATTCCAAACAGGTGATGTCAACAGTCTTTGATAAGCAAAGATGATCAGAGGATCTCCAGTTTGTCAACAAATGTGTGAAAAAATGACTGAAATGTTTAAAAACAATGTACCTCAAAGAAATATTGGAAGGGATTTGCATATTTCTCCCTCTACAGTGCATAATATCATTAAACAATTCAAGGAATCAGGAGGAATTTCAGTGTGTACAGGCCAAGGGCGCAAACTTAAGCTGAACGCCTGTGATCTTCAATCCCTCAGACGGCACTGCATCAAGAAACGCCACTCAACAATAGCTGATATTACCACATGGGTGAGGGGTTACTTTATCAAACTTTTGTCAAGCACTACAATACAGAGTTACATGCACAATTCCCACTTAAAACTTTACTGTGCAAAAAAGAAGCCTTATGTTAACCATGTCCAAAAAAGGCGTTGACTTCTCTGGGCTCGGAGGCATCTAGAATGGACGTGTGGAAGAAGAGGGTACGGGTACTGGACTGGCCTGCCTGCAGTCCTGACCTGTCCCCAATAGAGAATGTGTGGAGATTTTTGAAACGTAAATGCGACAATGATGACCCCGTACCACATCTTAAGACGTGTTTGCAGGAAGAATAAGACAAAATAAAAGCTGAAACACAATCACTCGGTATCCTCGGTGCCAAAACGTCTTTTAAGTGTGGTGAAAAGGAATGGCAACATTACAAAGTGGTAAATTCTTTACTGTCCCAACTTTTTTTGGAATGTGTTGCAGGCCTGAAATGCAGGAATGGATGTTTATTAATAAATGAAATAAAGTTGATCAGACAAAACATGAAATATCTCAGGTTCATCCTGTCTGCAATCAAATAAAAGTGAAAGTAAATGTAAGAAACTCTGTGTTTTTTTAATTTTATTATTATTTGCATTTTCCATGCTGTCCCAACTTTTTCTGATTTGGGGTTGTAAATAAGAAACTGGGGGGGGGGGGCTATAGACAGTACACTAGCTACTCTGTCCACCACCACAGTGCGTCTTCTCTACCCTGACTCACAGTTTGAATTGACACACTGTTTGAAGGTGATTCAGATTTGATTGGATGTGGACATATAACAGATAAGCATTTTACTTAGCAATAGCCATAGCCCAGTGGTTAAGGTAATGGACTAGTATTCAGAAGGTTTCTGGTTCCATCCCCATCACTGCCAGATTGCTGCTGTTGGGCCCTTGAGCAAGGCCCCTAACCCTCAGTTGCTCAGACTATACTGTATAGAGAGTATACTGTAAATGTAATGTAAGTTGCTTTGGACAAAGCGTCTGCTAAATACCGAAAATGTAAATGTAAATGTAGCCTAAATAAAAGGACACTTTTACTGGCTTGTAACTTTGCAGCCCTGTACACAGAAGGGTTTGATTTACTTTTGTGTTGTGACACATTTAGCTGATCACGATACTAAAATGATTTGCAATTTGAGCCTCAGTAGCCCTTCTGTTAGTTCATACCAAATGTCACATCCCCCTTACCAGGATAAGGTGGTAAAACATAAATATGAAATATGAAACAGTATACACCGATTAGGCATAACATTATGACCACCTTCCTAATATTGTGTTAGTTGCTGACAAAACAGCCCTGACCCATCAAGACATGGACTCCACTAGACCCCTGAAGGTGTGCTGTGGTATCTGGCACCAAGATGTTAGCAGCAGATCCTTTAACTCCTGTAAGTTGCGAGGTGGGGCCTCCATGGACCAGACTTGTTTGTCCAGCAGAACATTACCCAAAGCATCACACTGCCTCCGCCGGCTTGCCTTCTTCCCATAGTGCATCATGGTGCCATGTGTTCCCCAGGTAAGCGACGCACACACACTCAGCCATCCACGTGATGTAAAAGAAAACGTGATTTATCAGACCAGATCACTTTCTTCCATTGCTCTGTGGTCCAGTTCCGATGCTCATGTGCCAATTGTTGGCACTTTCGGCGGTGGACAGGGGTCAGCATGGGCACCCTGACTGGTCTGCGGCTGTGCAGCCCCATACACAACAAACTGCGATGCACTGTGTATTCTGACACCTTTCTATCAGAACCAGCAATAAATTCTTCAGAAATTTGAGCTACAGTAGATCGTCTGTTGGATCGGACCACACGGGCCAGCCTTCGCTTCCCACGTGCATCAATGAGTCTTGGCCGTTCATGACCCTGTCGACGGTTTACCATTGTTCCTTCCTTGGACCACTTTTGATAGATACTGACCACTGCAGACTGGGAACACCCCCCAAAATTTATGATTCATCCATCAACCAAAGAAACAACTGAGCAACTGTTAAAATATTGTATATAATCAAATAGCCCTTTGACAATAAAATAACTCAAATTCATCACATTTATTTTGTCTGATTTATTGTCTGGGGCTGAAATTGTTTTCATCCCTTTGGGTATCTTTTCAGTGACTGTGTGGCCTTGAAATCAGCACACACACCACACACACCCTAGAGACTTCAGAGAATGCTTTTGTCCAAAGGGCTGTGAACTTCTGTTCCTCTGTACTAAGAAAAAGACGATTGTTGAATGTTGCAGTGCGAATTATGATGTTTATATACTGCAAACACATAGTTTCCACTGTCAGTCAGCCAGGAGAAGAAATCCCAGGGCTTTAGGCCTCTGTCACTCATGGGGAACATATTTAGAGGAAAGTATTTAGCCCTTTAAATTATACACCCTATTTTCATAAAACTTGGCACATTTTGGAAAATGCAATTAAAACAAGAATCTGTGATGTGTTAATTTGTTTTATCTTTCTCTCTCTTACTTTGAATTCAATGCCTGCAAAACAAACAAAAAAAAGGTTAGACAGGGTAAAAAAAAGAAGTAGAAGTAAAAAAATATATAGGATATTTAATGTTTTACTGTTTCACCCACAGTAAGCATTTACGTCACATTTACACCATTTAGCAGACGCTTTTATCCTAAGCGACTTACAGTTATGACTGAACAGGATTTTGAGCAGTTGCTCATGGGCCCAACAGTGGCGGTGGGGCTTAAACCAGCAAGCTTCTGATTGCTAGTCCAGTACCTTAACCACTGAGCTATCACAGCAGGTAGAATTGTTATCTGGTTAAAGTATCAAGACTGGGTATAAAAGGAGAATTCAAGGGTAAAGGTGTGTCATGGTTCACCACTTTGTTCCAGATTTCGTGAGAAAATTGTCAACCAGTTCATAAACAACATTTCTCAATGCAAGACTTAAATTAAAGTAGGTCTTTTACCATCTACCGTACATAGCATCATAAAAAGATTCATAAAATCGGGAGAAATCTCAGCCATTGTCATTGACACAGTCCACATCAATATACAGTACAATGACAATCTACAGTGTAAGTATTTTGTAGATCAGCTGTTTCCTGTTAATATACAAGAATGAATAGCCCTATAGAAGAATTTATATCTCTTCGTGAGGCTTTGTAATATGGTAAAGATACTGCAAAACATTAAAATAATCATTTAAAACATCATCTGAAAGGATCATCTTAAATGAACTGTATAGTTAATTTGTAGCCTAGTGGTTAGATACTGGACTAGTAATCAAAAGGTTGCTGGTTCGAGCACCACCACTGCCAGGTTGCCACTGTTGGGCCCCTGAGCAAGGCTGTCACAGTACTGTAAGTCGCTTTGGATAAAAGCGTCTGCTAAATGACTCAAATGTAAATGAACTGGACATATTTTATACTTTGTTTATTTGGATTTTAACGTCATGTTTTATACTTTTGTTACATTTATGACAGGACAGGTAGTTATAGGTTACACATGTTTTATCAGTTCAAATTCAATGTCAAACACCAGAGGCAATTTTGTATCTCCAATTTTTCCTAATTTGCATGTCTTTAGAATGTGGAAGGAAACCGGAGCTCCCAGAGGAAACCTATTCAGACACGGGGAGTGCATGCAAACTCCACCTGGGAATCAAACCCAGGACCTTCCTGCTATGAGGCAACAGTGCTACCCACTGAGCCACTCTGCCACCTATTTTATATTCAAGTTGGATGTTCTTGATTAAGTCACACTTTTAATCACTTTGAACATCTGTGGCAAGATGTACATTGCTCCCAAAGTACTCTGGCAGAACTGTTTGCCCTAATTGCCTGTAAGTGAAAAATAAACACTGCAACATAAAAGACAAGCGTAAAAGATAAGCATTAAGCTGCCGATACGGGTAAGCTTATCGACAGCTTAGAAAGAAATTAAAAAAAAAACTGGACTTCAAACTGGAAAAGAAAACAAGTGTGCCAGCAAATCCAAAAAGAACTGACTAGAACTCTGAGGAGGGCAAGTTAAATTATTGTCCAGTTGTCCATTATTAAAAAATATACATGTGCATGTACACACAAAAAATTTATACATGTGCTTCATCGACTACAGCAAAGCATTCGACTGCATTGAACACGAAAAGCTATGGAAATGTCTAAAGCAAATGGGCATCCCAGAGCATCTGGAAGAACTGATAAGATCGCTCTACGTTAATCAAGAAGCCACAGGTAGGACAGCATTCGGCAACACGGTCTGGTTTAAGATCCAGAAAGGCGTTCGACAAGGCTGCATTCTGTCACCGGCCCTGGTCAATCTGTACTCCGAAACGACCATGAGACGATGCAATCTGGATGTATCACCAATCGGAGTGAAAATCGGTGGTAGAAACATCCACAACCTCCCATATGCCGATGATACTACCTTGCTTGCGGAAAGTGAAAAGGACCTGGAATATTTGGTTCGAAGAGTCAAAGAAGAAAGTGAGCACATGGGACTGAACCTCAACATCAAGAAAACAAAGGTAATGACGACAGCAGGCAATGGTACAGTCCACGTAAAAATCGACAATGATGAAATGTAATCAGTCAAAGATTTCCTCTTCCTCGGATCCAAGATTGACCGCAGCGGCGAATCAGGGTCAGAAATCAGACGAAGAATCGCACTTGGCCGTAGTGCAATGCAAGGAATGGCAAACATATGGAAGAGCAAAGATATAAACATCACAACAAAGACCTGTATGGTCAATGCAATCGTTTTCCTGATCGTCACGTATGCATGTGAAAGCTGGACACTCAAGAAGGCAGATAGAAGAAAAATCAATGCTTTCGAACTATGGTGTTGGAGATGAATGATGCACATACCATGGACATCAATGGTCACAAACAAAACAGTCCTAGAGCTTGTCAAAGCAAAAATATCGCTAGAGGGCAAAATCACCAAGCAGCGGCTCTCATACTTTGGACACATTATGCAAGCTAATTCTCTGGAAACAACATTATTGCTCGGCATAGTCAGTGGGACAAGAAGAAGAGGACGACAAAGGACACGCTGGATAGACACAATCAAGGCTGACACGAATATGCCCATGAAAGAACTGAAAGAAGCGGTCAAAGAAAGGAAAGCTTGGAGAATGATGATCCATAAAATGACAGAAAGTCGACCTCGACTGAATGGATAAATCATCAATTATTAGTCTGAAAGGGCCATCTTGAGTTCCTAAACATAATTTATAGTTGCGTTAAACTATAGTTTGGTGTTTTGATTAATTCAAAGTAATCTGGCAGAACTGGTTGCCGTAATATTAGGTAAAGATAATGGTAAGTTAAAGTATTAGAATTTTATATATATATATACATGTACGTATATATACAGTGTATCACAAAAGTGAGTACACCCCTCACATTTCTGCAAATATTTCATTATATCTTTTCATGGGACAACACTATAGACATGAAACTTGGATATAACTTAGAGTAGTCAGTGTACAGCTTGTATAGCAGTGTAGATTTACTGTCTTCTGAAAATAACTCAACACACAGCCATTAATGTCTAAATAGCTGGCAACATAAGTGAGTACACCCCACAGTGAACATGTCCAAATTGTGCCCAAATGTGTCGTTGTCCCTCCCTGGTGTCATGTGTCAAGGTCCCAGGTGTAAATGGGGAGCAGGGCTGTTAAATTTGGTGTTTTGGGTACAATTCTCTCATACTGGCCACTGGATATTCAACATGGCACCTCATGGCAAAGAACTCTCTGAGGATGTGAGAAATAGAATTGTTGCTCTCCACAAAGATGGCCTAGGCTGTAAGAAGATTGCTAACACCCTGAAACTGAGCTACAGCATGGTGGCCAAGGTCATACAGCGGTTTTCCAGGACAGGTTCCACTCAGAACAGGCTTCGCCAGGGTCGACCAAAGAAGTTGAGTCCACGTGTTCGGCGTCATATCCAGAGGTTGGCTTTAAAAAATAGACACATGAGTGCTGCCAGCATTGCTGCAGAGGTTGAAGACAAGGGAGGTCAGCCTGTCAGTGCTCAGACCATACGCCGCACACTGCATCAACTCGGTCTGCATGGTCGTCATCCCAGAAGGAAGCTGACGCACAAGAAAGCCAGCAAACAGTTTGCTGAAGACAAGCAGTCCAAGAACATAGATTACTGGAATGCCCTGTGGTCTGACGAGACCAAGATAAACTTGTTTGGCTCAGATGGTGTCCAGCATGTGTGGCGGCGCCCTGGTGAGAAGTACCAAGACAACTGTATCTTGCCTACAGTCAAGCATGGTGGTGGTAGCATCATGGTCTTGGGCTGCATGAGTGTTGCTGGCACTGGGGAGCTGCAGTTCATTGAGGGAAACATGAATTCCAACATGTACTGTGACATTCTGAAACAGAGCATGATCCCCTCCCTTCGAAAACTGGGCCTCATCGCAGTTTTCCAACAGGATAACGACCCCAAACACAACCTCCAAGATGACAACTGCCTTGCTGAGGAAGCTGAAGGTAAAGGTGATGGACTAAACCCAATTGAGCACCTGTGGCGCATCATCAAGTGGAAGGTGGAGGAGATCAAGGTGTCTAACATCCACCAGCTCCGTGATGTCATCATGGAGGAGTGGAAGAGGATTCCAGTAGCAACCTGTGCAGCTCTGGTGAATTCCATGCCGAGGAGGGTTAAGGCAGTGCTGGATAATAATGGTGGTCACACAAAATATTGACACTTTGGGCACAATTTGGACATGTTCACTGTGGGGTGTACTCACTTATGTTGCAGCTATTTAGACATTAATGGCTGTGTGTTGAGTTATTTTCAGAAGACAGTAAATCTACACTGCTATACAAGCTGTACACTGACTACTCTAAGTCATATTCAAGTTTTATTTCTATAGTGTTGTCCCATGAAAAGATATAATAAAATATTTGCAGAAATGTGAGGGGTGTACTCACTTTTGTGATACACTGTATATATATCGAGCTCTTTGGCATCAACTCCACTCGCCGTGTTTGGAGGCAGAGAAATGCCCAGTGGGTATGGTGTTCTTGGGGCCATATCCAGCATTTCTCTGCTCCCAGCTCCCTTGAGATCATTGACAAGCTCCTCCCGTGTAATTCTGGACTGACCTCACCTTTCTCAGAATCATTCTTACCCCACCAGGTGAGATCTTGCATGGAGCTCCAGAGCGAGGGCGATTGACTGTGATCTTGTATTTCTTCCATTTTCGAATGATCGCACCAACAGTGGTCTATTTCTCACCAAGCTTCTTGCTGATGGTCTTGTAGCCCATTCCAGCCTTGTGCAGGTCTACAATCTTGTCCCTGACGTCCTTTGATAGCTCTTTGGTCTTGCCCATGGTGGTCGAGAGATTTGAACGGAAGAAACTGTGATTCTGTGACAGGAGTCTTTTATACAGGGACAGGACTAATTTGTGTGCCTCATCGGCACATAACCGGTCTGTGGGGGTCAGAATTCTTGCTGGTTGGTAGGGGATCAAATACTTATTTCCCTTAATTAAATACAAATTAATTTATAACTTTTATTTAATGTATTTTTTCTGGATTTTTTGTTGATATTCCGTCTCTCTCTGTTAAAATAAACCTTCCATAAAAATTATAGACTGTTCAAGTCTTTGTAAGGGGGTAAACTTACAAAATCAGCAGGGGATCAAATACTTATTTCCCCCACTGTATATACACTTGAGGGCAAAATTATTAGCCCCCCTATGAAAAATTCATTGTTTTAAATGTATTTCCCAAGTACTGGTAAATAGAGCAAATAACTTTTAACACAGCTTTTTCAAACATCCCAGTTTTATTTTGAATGATTACATAATTTTACTTTGCCCACAGAAATGAAATTATTTCACAAAATCAAAAACTACCATGGTCAAAATTATTAGCCTCCCTGATGCTAATAGTCAATTGTGTATCCTTTTTGCTGGATAACAGCCTGCAGTCGTTTGCTGTAGTTTTTAACAAGTCTCTGACACATCTCCTGAGGAATCCCAGCCCATTCATCTTTGGCAAATCTCTCAAGCTCCTCCAGATTTGATGGCCTTCTGGCATGAATCTTCTTCTTCAGTTCACCCCACAGATTTTCAATGGGATTCAAGTCAGGGCTTTGTGCAGGCCAGTCAATAACATTCACTTTGGTCTTCTGGAGGTAGTTCTTCACCAGGCGCGATGTATGTTTTGGGTCGTTGTCATGTTGGAAGAGAAAGCGACGACCCAGACCAAGTTTTGCTGCTGACTGCTTAAGGTTTTCTTTCAAAATCTTCATATATCCTTCTTTCCTCATGATTCCTTCCACCTTGACAAGATTCCCAGGTCCAGATGCACTGAAGCATCCGCACAGCATAATACTCCCACCACCGTGTTTCACTGTGGGGACGGTGTTCTTTGGGTGATAAGCCTCCCCCTTTTTCCTCCAAATATAAGCAATGTCTCTATGGCCAAAGAGCTCTACTTTTGTCTCATCTGACCAAAGGACATGCTTCAAGTATGCATAATCTTTCTCCAGGTTGTCCTTAGCATACTTCAGTCTGGCTTGAAGGTGTCTTTTCTGCAGGAGTGGAGTTTTTCTTGGTCTGCAACCTCACAATTCATTCCTGTGCAGGGCTCTAGTGATTGTCTTTTTTGAGACAATAATTCCTGACTTGGCCAAGTCATTCACTAGTGTCTTGGCAGTTGTTCTGGGGTCTTTAGACACATCTCTCACTAGTTTCCTTTCCAGGGTCTTTGATATCTTGCGCTTCCTACCTCTGCCAGGCTTGCTCTGTATTGTGTGGCTCTCTTTGAATTTTTTTATAATACTTCTCACTCCAGTTCTTGACACTTGGAAACGCTGTGATAACTTTGTATGTCCTTCTCCTGCTTTGTAAGCATCAATGATTCTTTTTCTCAAGTCTAAACTGATTTCTTTAGTTTTTGGCATGATGCTTTCTCAAGTGACAGCTCAAATGCTTACTGAAGCTTTTATACTGTGTGTAAATTGGGAGATAACCCTCAGCTGTGACTTGATTTAATGAGCTTTCATCATTACAAAGTTAAAGCACACCATTGCACAACAGTGGTTTGTGCTATGGCTCAATAAAAAGTCAGTTCTTAAGGGGGCTAATAATATTGACCCCGGTGATTTTTGTTTCTTTTGAAATAGTTCTGTTATAGTAAGCAAATAAAAATAATTTATGCTTTCTAAAGAAACCTAGTATGTTTAGAAATGCTATATTGAAAAATCCTTGCTCTGTTATAAAAGGACTGGGAAATTTTGAAATAACTTTAAATTTCATAGGGGGGCTAATAATTTTGTCCTCAAGTGTATATATATATATACTCTCTGTTACTGAACACCACATCTGACATTTTTATTAATTCTGCTTTTAGACGATGTACCAATCCAGTCAAAGTAATGGGGTTGTGGTCAGGGCTCTGTTCAGGCCGCTGGAGTCCATCTATACCAGGTTCATCAAACCATGTTGTCATTGACATCACTTTATTGCACAGGGGCACAGTCATCCTAAAACAGAACACAGCTTTATAGAAAGACCTAATAAATTATGTTTACTTTAAAGGCTTTTTTTTCTTTAAGAGGCATTTTTTTCCGAAAGCATACCTTTTATACTATTAATATTTTATGCTTTCTTTGTATTCGTTTTTCTTCCTTCCTCTCTTCCTCTATTCCTTTCTTCCGATGGTGCTTAATGACATTATGCATTCAGTAAATAAAACCATCATTTTGTGTTGAATTGGATGATCTGTTCAATATTAAAAGTACAGTACAACTTTAAAAGACTTTATGTTTTTGGCCCACTTGACATGGAGATCAGCAGTGGGCTTGGATTACAGAATTATATACATCTGCTTTGTCACTAAAAGCCAGCAGGCCTCATGGAGACGCACATGACTCTCTCTTTTATCAGGCAGTCTTTGCACCTTATATACGTCAATGCGCTGCACTGCAATGCTGAGATTCTATTAAAAGCTGTTTTAATTTGGCTTTCAGACTTTTTTGTACAAGGACTGTACATCTGTAACTATAAATCCTCAGTTCAAGAACCACCATATTATGACATTCTGTTCATCTCATCAGATGTTGAACGTTATATGTATAATGTTAGATATAATGCCTATAAGATATGTTTAACCTGGTTTAAAAATACAGTGTTAAAGCATGTTAAATGTTAAAGTAATACATTTTAACATTCTTTAGTCTATCGAGTTTGAACCTCAGCTGTGTCAGACACAATTTATAACAAAAGGCTGAGTGAGAAGGCAGGGCTCAAATTTACTTGACCAGACATACTGAACATTTTGGGATTTATTAAGGTTAACAAAACAAGCAAAAATACAAAGCAACATCAGGAACTAGAAATAAACACAGGAACAAATTATGAATATGAAAACAAGCCAAGAGAATGAACATCAGGATAAACAATGACTTAACTAAATTCTATACTAAGCTACACTAACTGCTAACAAGACCTAATCTAAAAGAACAACAGCATACTGAGTACTAACAAAGAAAACAGAAAGGGAAACCATACAACAGTACAGAAGAACAAGGCTACATAGCAACAGCACAGCACAATCACAAAAGAAACCATGAAAAGGTCAGACACAAATATGAAAAATGATAAATGTTGGACAGAGAAAACGAAAATTCCTACACTATACTACACTTGGAGAACAAGGGAACTGTTAGTATCTAACTGTTATTGTAATGCAAATCAACCTACACTGAGCTAAACACAGAAAACACAATTGGCTAACTGCTAACACTAATCCCTGAAGCTAATCGCAAAATGCTAACAATAACTAATCCAAGCTTACAACAGAGAAACCATAAACAAGAAGCAAGGAACTAGAAACTAGGAACACAAACAGAACAAAGAAACATGATTATGCCAAAACAAAATGCAAGGAATAGTATCAATAATGTCTGATGAGGAAAACAGAACAGAGAAGACAATGAGGAACAGCTGTGCATAATAAAGGACAAATCAAAAGTGGAAGTGGGATGACAATAAAAACATTGAGTCTATGTGTAATGACAAAGGGAAAGACTGTGAAGCAATTTCATTCTCAACACAATAATTCTATCCAATTTGAAAACTGTCCAAGGGTATGGGCAATGGACAGTGACTGGGCAATGTACCGCTGTCAATTTGAGCTGGTTGCTGTCGCAGCAGGATGGAGTGAGCAGACACAAACAGTTCAGCTGGTCAGCGCACTAGGAGGCAAATCTCTGCAAGAGCTAATAGATTTTCAACCAGAACGAGGTGTTAGATGAGAGACTGACAGAGAGCCTGAATCAGTGATCGACAATGGCTTCAGCAACTCTGTCCAGCAACTCCTCAAGAAGCATTCAAATAGGCAGAGGAAAAAGGAGCAATTATTGGGTGGCAATTATGGTACAAAATGTATGTGCATCATCAAAGGGAAAGAGAAGCAGCAAGAGGTAAGATTGGCTAGTAGAGCAACTTGCCACTTTTGTAAACTACACTTTTAAACTACACTTCACAGCCACTCATTGGTAAGAAAACAGTGACCAACCATGCATAATTATTAGCAAATTGGTAAAAGATGGATGCAAAATACAGCTGAATGTTTGCTTCATGCTCAATGGCACACTGGTGGCAGCACTGATTGACCCTGGTTCTACCATCAGCCTGATCCAGCCTGGCATCATCCCACACTGCTGTCTTTAGAAAGCTGCTACCAAGAGGAAGGAAACAGTAACTGGACACACCATGACTTCTTCGTACCAGAGATTGGTGGTCAGTGCATCTGACATCCTCGCTGCTTATCAACGCTACTGTCATACTTGCACTCCCGGCACTGGAGCTGAAGAATGGCAAGGTGCCCCACATCTCAAAAGAGCAAAAACACTGTACTGGGCAGGCTGAGGGTTATTCAAATTGTCGCAGCAATGCACTTTCTCACATGCTGTAGTGCAGCAGCTGAAACCTGAGTGAGCAGCAACAGTAGCAACTAGCAAAACCAATTCACTGTTACTGCCACATCTTCACCGCAGACAACAGCAACTGCACCACATTGTGCCAGCATGATATACACACCAGGGTCCTAATGCTGCATCAGAAAGCCAAGCAACTGGTGAAAAAATGGCCAGGACTGGGGGGATTCCACTCTCAGAGAGCTTGGGGGTCTTGCTGGTGGTGCTAGCCAGAAACAACAGACCCTGGACCGGTTGTCAGGATCCACCTGGTTTAGCTTACTGAACCTAAGGAAAGGATACTGGAAGGTGTCAATGTCTCATTTTTATTGACTGTGGGAATTTACTGTTCTTCCATTTAGTCTTTGTAATAGCCCAGCAACATTTAAACAGTTGATGGAGAAGGTCTTGG
This sequence comes from Trichomycterus rosablanca, assembly GCF_030014385.1. Classification (NCBI taxonomy): domain Eukaryota; kingdom Metazoa; phylum Chordata; class Actinopteri; order Siluriformes; family Trichomycteridae; genus Trichomycterus; species Trichomycterus rosablanca. The sequence continues at coordinate 62,915,334 of NC_085988.1, read as the reverse complement.
ATGGCATTCTACTCACCAAATGTATCATGCACTTAGAGGACCTTTTAGTACACAGTACAGACTTTCCCACAGCCCTTCCTAGAATTGAAGCTGTGCTTTGAAGAATTAAGTAACCCAAAAAAGGTGTCCTTATGCAGTAAGGGGGTAAGGTTTCTGGGTCACCGGGTTAGCCGCTGACTGGCCCTCATGTTTGACAGACATTAAACCAATTGGGAACCTCTTGTAGATTATGTATCAGTGCATCCGATGCCACCAAGTAGTACCACAGACGGTGGTGTCCAGGAGCTTAGTTATGCCCTCATCCAGGTCTGGGGGAGATTCCCAGGACACCATCTGCTATCTCATGTGTAGCAAACACAAACATTGTTGGAATTGAATGCAAGCACATGGGGCCATACATACTACTAAGATGTGGTGCTATGAGTTGCCATGATTTAATTCACACAAATTGGATCAGCCTGTGATCAGTGTTATTTTGAATCCAGTTCTCAATGGGTTGAGGATTTTGGTTTCCAAATAACACAAGTTATATCATCAAAGAATCTCAGCTAGAATTTGACTATACACTTTTTAGTAGTCCCATTTCAAAAAGAAATGGTATTAATAGTATGACTATGTGGTCATTTGAGGTATAACAACATCCACTCCTCTAAGGAGGCTTCTTAAAAAGCTTTAAAGTATATTGATGGAAATGTTTACCCAGTCAATCAAAAAAGGATTTGTATGACTAGGCACTAATGTTGGTCAGAAAAGCCTTAATTGATGCTCCAGTTCATTCCAAAGCTGTTCAATGGGGCTGAGGTCAGAGCTCTGTGCAGCTACTTGATGGTTTCTTTAAAGTAAGCTTTTCTGCCACCTTGCAAGCCTTTCTTTCACCTTGTCTTGTGCACAGGGCTACAGTCATGCTGGAACAGGAGAGGACATTCCCTAAACTGTTTATTACACTTGTTTGTTTTAAATCATCCTGTCCTAGCTTTTGGAAGTAAGCATGTTGTAATCATACAAGAATGGCTCAAGAGCTAGGCCGCTCAGGTGGTGCAGCGGTAAAAACACATGCTGCAACCAGAGCTGGGATCTCGAATACATCATATCGAATCTCAGCTCTGCCTTGTCCGCTGAGGCTGAGCGGCCACATGAACAACGATTGGTCTGTTGTTCAGATGGGCAGTACTAAGCCGGATAGGATCTCTCTCTTTGTCAGACTGGTCAAATTACTACCTCTGCTGGCTAATTAGAGGCACCTACACAGAGATGAGGAAAGAGTGCTCTTAGGGTGTGTCTCTCCGTACACAATGCTAGGTGGTCAATGTGTGGGGGATAAGATGCATACGGCTTGCTGCCCACGTGTCAAAAGGGGCGTGGGTTAGCTTCGATCTCCTTGGTCAAGGCAGGGATCGGCATAGGCGGAGAGGAAGCATGATGCAATTGGGCAATTGGACGCGCTAACAAGTGGGAGAAAAAGGGGAGAAAATGCATTAAAAAAAGAATGGCTCAAGACCTTTAGGTAATGTTCACATTAAACATTAAAAAAAGAACTCTTTATGCTTCTCACAGCAAAGGAAGTCATACCCAGTATTAAAGTGTTTCTGATAGTGACTATAGTTCATGACCCTAGATTAAGGGCATTAAAATGATCCTTTTAAAAGACATGACAGTCATTAATAAAAAATTTGGCATCACTTTAAGTTCATCATTTATTTATTTGACTGAATCATTTATCTGGCGAATTTTAATAGGGTGAATTACATAGTCACAGGCACCGGTGTAGCCCTGCACCTGCAAGAATTAAAAACGAACCCACTTTGCAGGATGCATAACAAAGGTAGAACAATACTGTGGCTAAACACACACAAAACTAATGGGAAAATAAAAGTGGGGGCCACATCTTCACAACATAGGTGTTTATATTGGATAGATTGGATAGATAGACAGACCCTGATTGGCAGATTGAGAGGCGCCAGTGCAGAAAAAAGGGCTGCGTGCAGGTCGGCGGAGGCGTGAGCAGCAATATACCCACCTCAACTGCAATCAGGAATCCCCCAAAAGCGGAAGACGAATTGACTACGCTAAATTGGGATAACAATTAAAACTATGGTTGATTTAGTAACACAAATTTACTACTGCGGTAGTTAAAATGCTATTTTTGCTAATAATTACAGAACTACTTGAGTACTAACAGATGAAATTGTTAAAATTAAAATCAGGCATTATGGTTTTTTAAATTATTTTTATATTAATTTCACAAACCTGGAATTGATTAAACACATATGAATTACTCATAAAGTTACTCATGTCATATTTTATACTGTTAGTGCCATTGTTAGCTGAAACACACAGGGAAACCACAGCTATCACCATATTGCAATCATATTTCTTATTTCATATTTATTTTAAGAAGAGACTCAAAACCTTTCTTTTTAGCAGAACCTATGAATAATTTTTAATTTATGTAGTGATTGTAGCTATTTTATTTATTTATTTATTTATTTATTTATTTATTTATTTATTTATTTATTTATTTATTTATTTATTTATTTATTTATTTATTAATTGTAGTGATGTCTTTATCTTGTGGCACTTTGAGATTTGTACACAAATGTAAAGTGCATTACAAATTAAATGTATTATTATTATTATTATTATTATATTTCTTGTATACCTGAAAGGCAAAGGAAATAACCTCTATTTATTTTCATTGCTTCACGGCTGATTTTTTAGAGCTGTGAATTGTGTCTCTCTCACTGTGAGGATGAATCACTTCAGTGTTGCTCTCTGTGAAAAAGATTGTGTTCTACATGAGTATGAGGCAATAACACAGTCCATTAATAACTGGATAAGAAACTTTGATCTGCTTTGATTCCCACTGTTCTGGTGCATCAGTCGCCTGCATAAAGGTCTCTCTGCTTGTGAAGCAGATTGTGAGAAAGGTGGTGTGCAAAGGACTAATGAGTGATTAAATAATGGCAGGTTTTTGGTGCAGTTCACGTTTTAATTGTTATTGGTTAGAAGATCGTTGACACAGTGGGTCTGCGGGTAGCATAATCTTTTCACCTCCTTAAAGCTAGCTAAACTGGCTTATTAAAATGGTTCTAGATGTAAGTTGGGAAGTGAATTAGTCTGTGATGCCCTGCACTAAACTGGAGGAGCATTCAGTATGTGCTGCCACATTGCACAGTGAAAATTGTAGGTAGTGCATCATTGGCACACTGCAACCATGATTTATATAATATGCTTTATTAAAATGTTAGTAAATGTAAAGTAAGAATAAATGGGTAAATAATGTAATTAATATATATTTTGTTTAATTTCCTTCATTGGCACTGCACTACGATAGTCAGTTGCAAAGTCAACCTCTTGATAACCCACTCGTGTGAAACTGGACATGTAAATGCGTCACAGCCTCAACATGTTCAATATTTTTTTCTAAACACCTTATTAAGGATAAATTCAGCTGTTTGTTTGGCTAAGGGGAGTTTTGGCAGAGCAACAAACTTGTAGGCCTTTAACAATCAAACTACCATGACCAAGATCACAGTATTAGGCTTGTGACAAGGTTGAGAAACAAATGGGACCAAGGACAGGCCAGGTAACAAAGGCAGTATGATTATTAGTCTGGGTGCATACCTGACATGCCCTCAACATAACCTTACTCATCCCTATCCATCAAATGCCACCAGAATTCCCTGCACAGAAACTCTTACAGGTGCCCCCTCAGTGCCCTGCAAACAGAGAGGCATGGTCACATTACAAAACCCATGCTCTCGCTGTGAATGGTAGAAACAAATTAGTGGAGAGCCTATTCCTGAGGTTCCAGTCACTGAGCCACTTAAACTGCTTCCTCCAGGCCCAATCAGAGGGGATTTAGATTCATCCATTTCCCAAGCTGGGCTGGTATAAAGAAATGAAGTCAAAGTAGCGAAAAAATAAAGCCTACCTGGCATGTGAGGGGTTTAGGTGTTAAGTGTCTTGAAAAAGTTTTTGTGTTCTTTTTAGACCAGGAGCTGGTGTTTTGCCAGCTCTACCCAATGCCTCCACTCAACAGTAAGCTTGACTGCTAGCAGTTCCTTGGAGAAAGTTGTTTTGAGAAATATGCACAGGGGTGTAGTATGTTATCAGGCCCTGCACAAAAGGGAAAAAAAACTGGTAGTCGAAGCTCTAGGGCTGACATAAAGCTTCTCTCAAGTTCTTGAATGCTGTCTGGACTTCTGGCATCCAGCAAAACTGACCACAGTTCTTCCTAGTGAGGTTAGTCAGGGCATCATGACAGTGCTGAAGTTTTTAACAAACAATAAAAAAATGTTTACACAGCCCAATAAGCATTGAATTAGCTAGTCCAAAGAAGGGCAAGGATTCTCTGTGATGGCTTTGGTCTTGGCTGGATTCATTTGCACCCTAACCTTGGAATCTACAAAGCTCAGAAAGGCAATGGTCTTGGCATTAAACTGTGTCTTCTCTAATTTTATTCATAGGTGGTCCAGGAGCAGGTGAAGAATATGCCTAACATGAGCTAAGTGCTTCTCCCTGGTCTTACTATAGATGAGAGTGTCATCTAGTCAAATGAACACAGGATCCCAGTACTTTCCGAAGTACCTTATCAATAAACCTTTGACAGGCAGCCAGGGCATTTATGATCCCAAAGGGCATCACCCTGTATTCTTATTTTTTAGAGGAGGTGATGAATGTTGTCTCCCACTCAGGCTTGATTTTATCCAAGTTGTAAGCATTGAGTGAATCCAGCTTGGTAAAAACTGAAGCCTTTTGCAACAACTCAAAGCAGTGTTCATTAATTAAAGGGGGTAACATTCCTTAATAATGATCTTGTAGAGTGACAGTCATAGCGGCAAGGGCGAGGAAGTTCTTGGGCGTTTCATTTGCTAAAGCCGGCTTTAGGTTCATGGTACTCTGAGGGTACCACAGACAGGTCGATTTTTTGTCAGTTGTAGCAGCTAGCACTGGTGCACTCAGGTAGCCAGATTTGAGTGCACAACTAAATAGCTGAAAGGAGAGGGTTGGAGCGATGTTGTGATTAGGCACAACAGGAAAGCTACTCGATTCACCAATGTGCCACAATATGATCAAAAGCTGATGTGTCTCTCTTTGAATCTATCTAAAAGGAAAGGTATCATCTAACTTACCAGCTTTGACAGAGCACAATGTTAAGGCTCAGTGTTGCACTGAACACTAGTCACAGCTTTACAGTGCAGAGTACAGGTGCAGCACAATAGCATGGTATATATTATTATATTTATTTGTATATATATATATATATATATATATATATATATATATATATATATATATATATATACAGTGTATCACAAAAGTGAGTACACCCCTCACATTTCTGCAAATATTTTATTAGATCTTTTCATGGGACAACACTATAGACATGGAACTTGGATATAACTTAGAGTAGTCAGTGTACAGCTTGTATAGCAGTGTAGATTTACTGTCTTCTGAAAATAACTCAACACACAGCCATTAATGTCTAAATAGCTGGCAACATAAGTGAGTACACCCCACAGTGAACATGTCCAAATTGTGCCCAAAGTGTCAATATTTTGTGTGACCACCATTATTATCCAGCACTGCCTTAACCCTCCTGGGCATGGAATTCACCAGAGCTGCACAGGTTGCTACTGGAATCCTCTTCCACTCCTCCATGATGACATCACGGAGCTGGTGAATGTTAGACACCTTGAACTCCTCCACCTTCCACTTGAGGATGCGCCACAGGTGCTCAATTGGGTTTAGTCCATCACCTTTACCTTCAGCTTCCTCAGCAAGGCAGTTGTCATCTTGAAGGTTGTGTTTGGGGTCGTTATCCTGTTGGAAAACTGCCATGAGGCCCAGTTTTCGAAGGGAGGGGATCATGCTCTGTTTCAGAATGTCACAGTACATGTTGGAATTCATGTTTCCCTCAATGAACCGCAGCTTTCCAGTGCCGACAGCACTCATGCAGCCCAAGACCATGATGCTACCAGCACCATGCTTGACTGTAGGCAAGATACAGTTGTCTTGGTACTTCTCACCAGGGCGCCGCCACACATGCTGGACACCATCTGAGCCAAACAAGTTTATCTTGGTCTCGTCAGACCACAGGGCATTCCAGTAATCTATGTTCTTGGACTGCTTGTCTTCAGCAAACTGTTTGCTGGCTTTCTTGTGCGTCAGCTTCCTTCTGGGATGACGACCATGCAGACCGAGTTGATACAGTGTGCGGCGTATGGTCTGAGCACTGACAGGCTGACCTCCCTTGTCTTCAACCTCTGCAGCAATGCTGGCAGCACTCATGTGTCTATTTTTTAAAGCCAACCTCTGGATATGACGCCGAACACGTGGACTCAACTTCTTTGGTCGACCCTGGCGAAGCCTGTTCCGAGTGGAACCTGTCCTGGAAAACCGCTGTATGACCTTGGCCACCATGCTGTAGCTCAGTTTCAGGGTGTTAGCAATCTTCTTATAGCCCAGGCCATCTTTGTGGAGAGCAACAATTCTATTTCTCACATCCTCAGAGAGTTCTTTGCCATGAGGTGCCATGTTGAATATCCAGTGGCCAGTATGAGAGAATTGTACCCAAAACACCAAATTTAACAGCCCTGCTCCCCATTTACACCTGGGACCTTGACACATGACACCAGGGAGGGACAACGACACATTTGGGCACAATTTGGACATGTTCACTGTGGGGTGTACTCACTTATGTTGCCAGCTATTTAGACATTAATGGCTGTGTGTTGAGTTATTTTCAGAAGACAGTAAATCTACACTGCTATACAAGTTGTACACTGACTACTCTAAGTTATATCCAAGTTTCATGTCTATAGTGTTGTCCCATAAAAAGATTTAATGAAATATTTGCAGAAATGTGAGGGGTGTACTCACTTTTGTGATACACTGTATATATATATAATATAAATGTATGTATGGATATAATATATTTATATAATAAGACAATGAGTGTTAAGAATTGTATCCATTTAAAATCAGATCCACCACAAAATACAATGTTCAACATACTGTGGCAATACTTTCTGGATCCACTTAATATTCTCATGTTGGTTTATTCAGGAACGTTAACTGAAGGAAACTCGTGAGGACACATGCATGCAAAACATCAACATCATTTTTTTCAGACAGTAATCAGAGGAACCAATTTTTCAAAGGACCATGTAGCTTTGAAGCACTCACAAGATCTGCTGCAACCCTCATAAACTTTTAAATAATCATGTGTCTTGGTTAATAGCTGTTAAAGTATTAACTTAAACTTCTGATCCACCAGTTCAAAGTGATCAAAGCATGTGATGCTGTGGAAAGGATAAGAACAGAGGCAAGGACTCCCACTTTACTCCCAAAACTAGAGACAGTTACCTAAAGTGAAGATTAAACCTAGGACCCAGAGGCTACACACCATTGCTGCACCACCATAATGCCTTGAAGTAAAATTTCAGTGCCACAGAAGCGTAGTGGCATGGTGTAAACACATCCTTAACACTGCACCAGTCCATCACAGAGCATCACTCATTTATTCACACTCTTCATTATGCATGCATTATGCTTCAGTGTGTGTGTCTTTATGCAAAAAGGTTATCCTTGAGATATGCTAGGTGCTGAATGTAAACATAATTATATTCACTGCACAGTGTGTCATTTGTTTTGGTGTTATTTAGCTTGCGTGTGTGTGTGAGGGATAGCAGATGGTCTTGTTTGTCAAGAAAGTAAGAGATAGTGGCGGCTTGGTAGATTCTCAACCCCGTTCACCTTTTTTATGCTAAAATGTTAAACTATATGTTATTTAAGCAATAGAAAACAGTGGAAAATTAGCTCACAGCTGTAAATGGATCTAGTGCCATAGATCATCACATTCATGATAACACAATATTTAATGTTTTATTGCTTTTATACACTAGGTTGGTTTGCAAAGTTACATATAAGAATGAAGCAAATAAAACAATATATTGTGTGCCATCAAAATGAAGACAGGACAACATCAGCAGCCGGTTATTCACACCATCATCCTTCTACCACTTTTTTCTCCTTATTTTTAAGGGAGTCTACTACAGCCGATTAGTCTTCTGCTGCTGGAGACCCCAGTCTCGGAGGATGTTCTGAATCCCAGCACTGGTTTGCAAGCGTAATATTCAGCTGCACCACCTGGGCGGCTTCTCTTAACCTTTTGTTCATTTTGACTGGCATAGCAAAAACATTTGCATTACATTTCTCCTTTATGCTTTTATTACCCTCTAAGTAACATATCTTTGCATCTTGTGGAGCTGAACGGGTACAACTTGGACCTAATTCTCTCTCTCTCTGTGTTGTAAATACATGGTGCACTGAGCTGTAGCATGTGAGCAGATGGCTACATCTAAGCGCTGATCCTGCTCTGCTGTTTTCACAGTAATTGTAAATTGGGCACTGCATCTGCCCCTCAGTTCTGCTACTGACAGTTAGAAGCTGGGAAGCCTGTGGTGGGAAACCTAAACAAGCTTTACCATTTACCATTACACCAAGCACATACTCTACTGAACTGCAACATCCAGATCATGACTGATGCTCAGAAAGGTGATATATACAGTTCACAGAAACAGCACAACTCATCATGAAGAGTTGATACTGGAGGTGTGAGGGCTAGTTTAATAAAAGGACATGCAGACATTTAGAATTATTTAACACAATGCATAAATGTCTTCTAAACTCCACTTTCTTTATTGGTAGCTGATCTTTTGGTAATTAGGATAGTTAATGTGGGTACTACTACTACTACTATTACTTCTACTACTACTACTGCTATTACTCTGCTACTGTTACTACTAGTACTACTATAACTACTGCTGCTAATACTACTACTACTATTATTACTACTGCTACTACTGCTGCTGCTGCTACTGTTACTACTACTGCTGCTGCTACTACTACTACTTATGTTACTACTATTACTGCTGCTATTACTTTACTGTTACTACTACTATTACAACGACTACTGCTGCTACTACTACCGCTGCTACTACTATTTATATTACTGCTGCTATTACTTCACTGCTACTACTACTATTACAAGTACTACTGCTGCTGCTACTACTACTACTGCTGCTATTACTACTACTACTGCTACTACTACTATTACTACTATTACTACTTCTACTATCACCTCTACTACTGCTGCTACTACTTTGCTACTGTTACTACTAGTACTACTATTACTACTGCTGCTAATACTACTACTACTATTAATACTACTGCTACTACTGCTACTTCTACTACTATTATTACTACTGCTACTACTGCTACTATTACTACTATTACTACTACTGCTACTATTACTGCTGCTATTACTTTACTGCTACTACTACTATTACAATGACTACTGCTGCTACTACTACCGCTGCTACTATTATTTATATTACTGCTGCTATTACTTCACTGCTACTACTACTATTACAAGTACTACTGCTGCTGCTGCTACTACTACTGCTGCTATTACTACTACTACTGCTACTACTACTATTACTACTATTACTATCACCTCTACTACTGCTGCTACTACTTTGCTACTGTTACTACTACTAATACTATTACTACTGCTGCTAATACTACTACTACTTTTATTACTACTGCTACTACTACTACTACTGCTACTATTACTACTACTGCTGCTACTTCTACTGCTGCTATTACTACTGCTACTACTACTGCTGCTGCTACTACTGCTGCTACTACTACTGCTGCTGCTACTACTACTACTGATGTTACTACTATTACTGCTGCTATTACTTTACTGCTACTACTACTATTACAATGACTACTGCTGCTACTACTACCGCTGCTACTACTATTTCTATTACTGCTGCTATTACTTTACTGCTACTACTACTATTACAAGTACTACTGCTGCTGCTACTACTACTGCTGCTATTACTACTACTACTACTACTGCTGCTACTAACTACTACTGCTACTGTTCCTACTACTGCTGCTGTTACTACTACTGCTGCTGCTACTACTACTACTGCTTCTACTGCTGCTACTATTACTAATACTGCTGCTACTTCTACTGCTGTTATTACTACTACTGCTGCTATTACTACTGATGTTATTAATACTGCTGCTATTACATTACTGCTACCACTACTATTACAACTACTACTGCTACTACTACTGCTGCTGCTGCTGCTGCTATTACAGCTACTACTACTGCTACTGCTCCTACTACTGCTGCTATTACTACTGCTGCTGATATTACTGATAATACTACTGCTACTGTTCCTACTACTGCTGCTGTTACTACTACTGCTGCTACTACTACTACTGCTATTACTGATAATACTACTGCTACTACTACTGTTCCTACTACTGCTGCTGTTAGTACTACTACTGCTGCTAGTACTACTACTGCTGCTATTACATTACTGCTACTACTACTATTACTACTGCTACTGCTCCTACTACTGCTGCTATTACTGATAATACTGCTGCTACTACTACTGCTACTGTTCCTACTACTGCTGCTGTTACTACTACTGCTGCTGCGACTACTACTGCTATTACTGATAATACTACTGCTGCTACTATTACTACTGATATTACTGATAAAACTACTACTACAATTACTACTACTGCTGCTATTACTGATAATACTACTGCTGCTACTAGTATGCGTTCTGCTACTACTACAACAAGTGCTATGCTGGCTACTGCTGCTAATACTGCTAGTAGTAATAGATCTTACAGATCTTAATAAATATACGTATCTTTCCCTACTGCATATATACAGATTTGCTCGACAGTAAGAACTGTACAATCCCTAATGAAGCCTTCATAAATTATTCAGTGTTGTCATGACGGGTCATTTTCACCCGCAGTTATTCTGTCATGTTTTCAAAGACTCTATAAACATTATGTAGTGCACATCACTTCCCCAGCCCTTCATTTAAATGAGCCTTCATTAAATGAGCTCTTATGTATGCAAACACACAAACACAGTCTAACAATTCAGGGCCAAAACTGCATGAAAGCCACTGCATTTATTCACAAGTGCTTTTGGAGTGTGCCAGTCATGAAGCCGCAGGGTGTAATATGAACAACAACACACAAGACCACAATTGGCGGTTACACCCCAGAGGGTTTTTTATTTATTTACTTGTGGGAAAGGAGGTGAGAGAAAAAAGATAGTAAAGATAGGTGGCGTGTGTCAAGTGCTATTCTTGGCTTTTAGTGATGTTCAAAACTGGTGGCACACAGCAGGTCGTTTGTAATCATTTATCAGAAGTGTGCAGTCCTTTTTATTTTACAGACTATGATTGTTTGATAGAAATATAGTCAACCAGCTTTGGTCACTTGACTTTAGCTCCTGTTTGGTCGCATAGTCATTTGATCAGGGTGACTTTCACAATCAGTAATGCTTTGCTGAACTGATTCTCAGGATTTGGTACCCTGATGAGGATTCTGATCCCATAACTGTTTCACAAATTATTTAAAGTTCACTGAACTATGACATTGCATTATTTTATTACATTTTATACAAGGTAAGTGACTGCACAAATACTTACCCATTCATAAATGTATATGTCACCGGTAATTAAAAAAGCAAGGACTTTTTTAATGGTTTAAATGTACTTCCATCAAATAAGTTATAATTATGTAGTAGTCTTTTTTCCATTTATAGCAAATGCTTTGAATAAAATAAGGTAGCATAATGTTTCAGCCTAAACTGTGATACTTATGCTAGCATTACCTACATGAAGTTTATTTAATTACTTATCAGGATTTTAACGTCATGTTTTACACACTTTGGTTACATTCATGACAGGAACGGTAGTTACTCATTACACAAGGTTCATCAGTTCACAAGTTTAACGTCAAACACAGTCATGGACAATTTTGTATCTCCAATTCACCTCACTTGCGGGTCTTTGGACTGTGGGAGGAAACCGGAGCTTCTGAAGGAAACCCACACAGACACGGGGAGAACATGCAAACTTCACACAGAAAGGACCCGGACTGCCCCACCTAGGGATCGAACCCAGAACCTTCTTGCTGTGAGGCAACAGTGCTACTCACTATTTTAAAATTAAAATACAACTTATGTGCTAATATACCTACAAAGAAATACCTGGCAACCACCTACCAGCATTTTAGCTGTGCTCTAGAGCAACCAACTTAAAATTTTAATTATTACAGTATACGGAATACCAATAAATAATTAACTATGTACTTACTGTAGTGTATTGGACTGTAGTGTATGTTGAGCCTCATAGCCACCCGTAGTTGTAGTTTGCAATGCAATTGCATTATGGCTAATGAGTTATTTTCTGCCTCAGGTAAGTCTGGATCTACACACAGTTCTGTATGCTTCTTTTCTTTTCTAAAATTTCATTAAAACTGCAATAATAGTACTCCATGTCTCGGATTGAGTTATTATTATGTGCTAAGGATATAACACTTAATAAATTATAACCATAAAAAATAGGACAATGTTAAATAGAATTAACTAGTTCATAAGATATACTTTATTTGTCATATATACATATGTTTTACATATGTATATATACATATACAGGTGTACAGTACAATGAAATTAATTCTTCGCATATCCCAGCTTGTTTGGAAGCTGGGGTCAGAGCGCAGGGTCAGCCATTGTACGGCACCCCTGGAGCAGATAGGGTTAAGGGCCTTACTCAAGAACCCAACAGTGGCTGCATAGCAGAGCCTGGATTTGAACCACCAATCTTCCGGTTGATAGCCCAAAGCTCCACCCACTAGGCTACCACTGTCCCAAAACTGTTGGCTGTGTGATACTGATGTTATATCTTGACATTATTAAACAAGCACAAGTCTTAAAGTGCTTGATTAAAGATTTCAAATGTATAACAAAATTATAAGATGACAGTTCTATACAGAAATTATATGTAGTATTTGTTTCAACTTTAGTATAGAAGTTACCATATTGTTCCAGTACCGTATAATTCCAGCCCTTCCTGGTTAAGGTAGTAGACTAGTGATCTGAAGGTGTCTGGTTCAAGCCCCACCACCTCCAAGTTGCCACTGTTGAGGCCCTCAATTGCTCAAACTGTATTCAGTCATAATTGTAAGTCGCTTTGAATAAAAGCATCTGCTAAATGCCACAGATGCAACTCTCTTTTTTCAAACAAATGACACTTTAAACAATACAACAATATTCATATTGTATATAGTTCTGCAGTGATCTCACTGACAATTGCTGAATTAATGAAAATACAATTTTACTAGTAAATACTTTTAATGTAGTCCTGACCTGTCCCCAACAAAGAATGTGTGGAGAACTTTGAAACGAAGAATGCGACATTGACGACCCTGAACTGTTGCACATCTTAAGACGTGTGTGTAGGAAGAATGGGACCAAATAAAACCTGAAACACTAAATCACTTGATATTATCAGTGCCAAAACATTACAAAGTGGTAAATGCTTTACTATCCCAACTTTTTTGGAATGTGTTGCAGGCCTGAAATTCAGGAATGGATGTTTATTAATAAATGAAATGAAGTTGAGCAGATAAAACATGAAATATCTCAGGTTCATCCTGTCTGCAATCAAATAAAAGTCAAAGTAAAGAAACTCTGTTTTATTCTTATTCTTTTATTGTTATTTGCATTTTCCATACTATCCCAACTTTTTCTGATTTGGGGTTATATATTTATAGTTTTTCAACATAGTTTTTAACCCTCAGTTGTCAACAATGTCCACCTCAATACGTATAATTATAAAAACAGCTCACAGTTGCTATGGCTACATCAGACTGTAGCAGCAGTGTGACCATAATAAACGTAACCATAACTTCAACTACAGTTTGTCTTTATTTAGTTATTAAGCCATTACAAATGTTAAACAGAACTGAGGAATGGAGACTCATGTATTTGTGTTTAATGAGCAAATAAGTCACTTTGCTTACTCCAGTCACTGACAGCTGTGGTGCTAATCCAGAAGCTTTGTGACATGCACATGTGACCCTCATACAGTTTCAGTTTAATCTGATGTGAAGAATGTTCTGTGTGGCATGTTCTTTCTATAAGGCATAGTCAGGTATGAAAAATGATCTTATTACAGTCAAAGAGCAAAAATGAAACCTGTCAGAATGGCGTGAATAACATCACTCATGACAGCCATTGAAGCGTAGTAGCAGCAGAGTTTGGTTTGTATGATGCAGGTGAAGATCAACATTGTATGATAACATTGGGTTTGTACGAAAACCTAGTGAGCTACCTTGCTGTCTACTGCTTACATAGGCAGCTGCCTCAGTAGAGAGGATTCTAATAGAACATTGACTTATAAATCAGGTTATTTGGACGCGCTACTTAGACAGCGATTACATCAGTTTTCGCCTACTAAGCTAACACAGTTAGCCTCATGCCATTCAAACAATGGGGTGGGGTGGCACAACACACTAGCATGTCAACTAACATCTCCCTCTGTGTACCAAAAACCTGAATTTCCAAATAAATGACACTTGTACTTGTTTATACAAATTAAAAATCAATGAGATTTTTTTTTTAAAATACAGTGGTACCTTGTAATTCAATGTCCCCTAAACTTAAAATCTTTGAAACTTAATGCCCTTTGTCTAGAAATTTGTACCCTTAAACTCAACAGTTTTTTTATTTATTTATTTATTTAATTTCAAATTAACAAGAAATAGCCGCTTTGTTTAGTGCTTGGCTTGAGCAGTGCAGTAAAACGTCATCAAAGTAAATTCTGTGAAATAACCATCAAATTCACTCTGAAAGCATCCGCATAAATCTGTGTTTAGCTGTATTTTCCTCCTGTTTCACTTTTAAACTTGTGTTACAGCTCAGGGTGCTAAGAAATTGTAAGAATCAGCTTTTTATGAGAGAGTAAAATGCTTATAATTAAAAAAAAAGCTTAACGTGACAATGTATTAAAACAACATAGAAACACTAAACCTCTCTTAATTATTACTGCTCATCAGTTCTCTCCACTAATGAAATTCCTCACTCGTTTTACAATAAGTCACGTTAAGCTTTGTGCACCACCACACTCCATAGGAAATAACTGCACAGCCATGTTATACTTGTGTTATTTTCAGTGTATAAGTGTCAAAAACAACCCCAATTTCTCTTTACATCAGCCTCAAATATATGCAGTTTCATGGGACCATGGAACGCATTAACAGGTTTTCCATAAATCCTTATGGGCAAAAATACCTTGAAACTCAATGCCACTCCCAGAACCAACTGACGCTGAGTTTCAAGGTACCACTGTAACCTTTGTGAGAAAAGTTGTGTCGCACTGAATGCTGGGATTGCCTTCGCCGCTTAGAAAGCTTTGGATGCTCCCTTGTTATTCAGTGAAAATACTGTTCAAATGTAAGGTGCGTACCTTAGTAGACAGCATTTTAAGACATCTAAGAATTCGAACAGCCTTCATTCAGGGAGCACACGTAGTAAAGCTTCACTATGGTAAATCATATTACATACACTGTATGTGTAAAGAATTCAGGTGTTTTAGCTACAACCACTGCTCATGTGTGTATGGCATTTATTCTGTAAAATACATGGCATGCTTCCAGGTTTGTTGCAGCAGTTTGTAGATGGTCCACAAAGCAAAGTCAATAAAGACATGGCTTGGCAAGTGTGGTGTAAAGAAGTATCACTGGTATGGAGTAACTTTACTGGCCTGCACCAAGGCTTGATTTTGGAAAACCTTTAGACTGACTTTAAACAATAACTGCATGGAACTACATTAGATTTACTGGTAACCATGATGACACTTATGGAATAAGTAGTAGTACAAATGATCAGTACATATTCATAAACATGTTTGTTCTCAAAAGACTGTGATCACTTGAGTGGTTGTTGTTGTGTCGACCCTCTGGGAAACAGTAAAATTGATTTTCTCGCCTTGTGTTTGCTATTGATTTTACAAGCTTTGGTGATGATGGGATCATTTAACAGTGGCTTCGCTGGCTTGGGGCAAAAATAAAATACAACATATGCTGTACCTCTTTAGTCAGAAGTTTGTTTGGTGTGGTTACAATGTGTGAAGGTCTAGCTGAAGTTAGACTTCTTATGGGTAAAAGGATGTTTTTAGACTGTAGACATTTCATGGAACTTTATTAGATTTACTGGTAACCATAGTGACACCATGTGCTGTCACATTTTGATGAACTTTGCCTGAATAAGACAGAGAGATTCTTAAATAAACACAGTCAACAACCTGTTTTCGTAAAAAAAAAAAAACCAAAAAAAAACAACACATAACTACTTTTAACCCTTCATTGCATTGTATAGCGAATTTGCAACAAATTAAAAAAATCGACGCTCTGCCAACATCTATTGGTGAGATTGTGAAGCTGTGAGTGTAGCAGAGATGCTGCCTGACCTACTTTACGTCTCACTTATGTATCTGTACCATAGATGGCGTACAAATCGAGAATACGTCCTTTCATTCTAGCTAATGGCTGCGTCCACGCTGCTCAGTGAATTAGGCCGTAAAATAGAGAATCCCAGGAGAAGCTACAGGTATGCAGTTCTTATCAGTTGCATAACCGTACACAATAATCGTATGTTGTGTCCTTACAGTTACGTTATTTGTTTGTAGCACATTCACAACAATGTGCGGTAAGATTGGCTCCTCATGCCGAAAAAGGGGAACTCGTCCGATCACCTGGGAGATGGTGCAATAGCTGCTTTTTCGGACCTCCCAACCAACAGCAAATACGAACTGTGTGGTGATGACGATGCCGATCTGTAGGCTCCCGACTGAACCAGTACTGATTCAGAAGATACAGAGAGTGATAATGATGCCAATAGTGATGCTGTTGCCGCCTCTCAAGCACTTTCAAGACAAGACATTGACCTTTCCTGGCCTTCAACATCAAATCAGTCACCAGCATTCCAGCAAGCAGCAGCAGCCAAGCCCAAAATTTTCATATTATTTCCTTAAAAATGCCAGAATGCATGATGTACATACAACATATGACTATTTTGCAAATGCATGATGTTGCATATACAGTGTATCACAAAAGTGAGTACACCCCTCACATTTCTGCAAATATTTCATTATATCTTTTCATGGGACAACACTATAGACATGAAACTTGGATATAACTTAGAGTAGTCAGTGTACAGCTTGTATAGCAGTGTAGATTTACTGTCTTCTGAAAATAACTCCACACACAGCCATTAATGTCTAAATAGCTGGCAACATAAGTGAGTACACCCCACAGTGAACATGTCCAAATTGTGCCCAAATGTGTCGTTGTCCCTCCCTGGTGTCATGTGTCAAGGTCCCAGGTGTAAATGGGGAGCAGGGCTGTTAAATTTGGTGTTTTGGGTACAATTCTCTCATACTGGCCACTGGATATTCAACATGGCACCTCATGGCAAAGAACTCTCTGAGGATGTGAGAAATAGAATTGTTGCTCTCCACAAAGATGGCCTGGGCTTTAAGAAGATTGCTAACACCCTGAAACTGAGCTACAGCATGGTGGCCAAGGTCATACAGCGGTTTTCCAGGATAGGTTCCACTCGGAACAGGCTTCGCCAGGGTCGACCAAAGAAGTTCGGCGTCATATCCAGAGGTTGGCTTTAAAAAATAGACACATGAGTGCTGCCAGCATTGCTGCAGAGGTTGAAGACGTGGGAGGTCAGCCTGTCAGTGCTCAGACCATACGCCGCACACTGCATCAACTCGGTCTGCATGGTCGTCATCCCAGAAGGAAGCTGACGCACAAGAAAGCCCGCAAACAGTTTGCTGAAGACAAGCAGTCCAAGAACATGGATTACGGGAATGCCCTGTGGTCTGACGAGACCAAGATAAACTTGTTTGGCTCAGATGGTGTCCAGCATGTGTGGCGGCGCCCTGGTGAGAAGTACCAAGACAACTGTATCTTGCCTACAGTCAAGCATGGTGGTGGTAGCATCATGGTCTTGGGCTGCATGAGTGTTGCTGGCACTGGGGAGCTGCGGTTCATTGAGGGAAACATGAATTCCAACATGTACTGTGACATTCTGAAACAGAGCATGATCCCCTCCCTTCGAAAACTGTTTTCCAACAGGATAACGACCCCAAACACAACCTCCAAGATGACAACTGCCTTGCTGAGGAAGCTGAAGGTAAAGGTGATGGACTAAACCCAATTGAGCACCTGTGGCGCATCCTCAAGTGGAAGGTGGAGGAGTTCAAGGTGTCTAACATCCACCAGCTCCCTGATGTCATCATGGAGGAGTGGAAGAGGATTCCAGTAGCAACCTGTGCAGCTCTGGTGAATTCCATGCCCAGGAGGGTTAAGGCAGTGCTGAATAATAATGGTGGTCACACAAAATATTGACACTTTGGGCACAATTTGGACATGTTCACTGTGGGGTGTACTCACTTATGTTGCCAGCCATTTAGACATTAATGGCTGTGTGTTGAGTTATTTTCAGAAGACAGTAAATCTACACTGCTATACAAGTTGTACACTGACTACTCTAAGTTATATCCAAGTTTCATGTCTATAGTGTTGTCCCATGAAAAGATATAATAAAATATTTGCAGAAATGTGAGAGGTGTACTCACTTTTGTGATACACTGTATGCTACAAATTAAAAATCCTGTTTTTTAAAAGGCTGAATTAGAAAATATTTTTTTTACTATTTTTCTGTGTATTCAGTGGTTATAACAAACAACATATATTTTTTCCACGGAGGAAAAAAAATCATGCAATGAAGGGTTAACTTCTCCTGACACTTTAGGAACTCTTAAGCTTCATCAAATACTTTACAGGCACAAACCAAAATGCACAGGTGATTACCAAAACCTGTTTGTGCTGCCTGTTTGAAATTACATCATCTATTGCGGTTGTTTGAGTTGGTCATCTTCTAGACCTTCATCAGTGGTCACAGGACGCTGTCCACTGGGCACTGTTAGCTGGATATATTTTTGGTTGGTGGACTCTTTTCAGTCCAGCAGGGACAGTGAGGTGTTTAAAAACTCCAGCAGCGCTGCTGTGTCTGATCCACTCACACCACCTAAATAATCTGTGGTGGTCCTGGGAGAGTCTTGACCATTGAAGAACAGCATGAAAGGGTGCTAACAAAGCATGCAGAGAAACAGATGGACTACAGTCAGTAATTGTAGAACTACAAAGTGCTTCTATATGGTAAGTGGAGCTGATAAAATGGACAGTGAGTGTAGAAACATGGCGGTGGTTTTAATGTTATTTTTTGATCAGTATATATATATATATATATATATATTAATGTCTTTCAATCTATCACAATAATTACCAAAAAACGCACAGAAGTAAAATGCACAAATGACAACGGACGTGACATCAGAGAATGATCCACCACCCAAATAATACCTGCCCTGTGGGGGTCCTGACCATTGAAGAACAGGGTGAAAGCAGGCTAAAAAGGTATGTAGAGAAACAGATGGACTACAGTCACTAATTGTAGAACTACAAAGTGCTTCTATATGGTAAGTGAAGCTGATAAAATGGACAGTGAGAGTACTGTAGAAACAAGGAGGTGGTTTTAATGTTATGGCTGATCGGTGTATGAAACACTGCTTTTTAAAATTACTTTTTTATGTATACATATTAGGGCTGTCGAAGTTAACGCGATAATAACGCATTAACGCGACCTCAATTTAACGCGATTAAAAAAATTAGTGCCATTAACGCAAATTCTAGTTCATGTTGACACTTGACTGGTAGAACAAACGTTTTAATGTCGGACTTGCCACCGTTTTTCATTTGCGGTTTGTTAACATAATGTAACCGATCGTGGTAGTGATGCACTTGCATAATAAAGAAATAAATACACGCTATATTCACAAGTTGTCGGGAGCAAAACACTTTATTACACTTAATTAACTTCTTCTTCTGTACCGAATACCGGAAAGCTGAGTCGAGCACGTTAGTTCATGAACTATGGAAGCCCCAAAGGGTCAAAACACACTCACTTCGTGTAGAAACGTCCATCAAACCATCGTCACGATACAACCACAGACAAGTCTGATACAATAACTACGCCTTATCCCACCTAAAGCACCGCTGATCTACAATGTTTGCTGATGGAGAAATTCTAACCTACAATCTGACATTTACTGCCTAGTATGTGAGTGAATAAACTCCCTTACAGTTTTCTCTTGTCCCAGCAGTTTTTAACATAAGTACATTAGCATAAAATGTGTTCACCATTTTAATTGTAACATTTCACTTAAAAATCCTTGTTTTCTATAACATTTACACAGATTTTTTTTAATGCGATTAATCGCGATTAACTATATGAAATTCTGAGATTAATCGCGATTAAAAATTTTAATCGTTTGACAGCCCTAATACATATATACATATATGTATACATTTTTTATGTAATGCCGATTAGTTCTATATTTAAGCGAGCTAGCTCGCTTTCTGTCTTAATAGCGTTTTAAAAGAGTAGGTGACTATTATCAAGTAATTCTAATTTCTGTACCTGTTACTGATGATATAAAGACGTCTTTCTGTCTGAGTGATAAAAACACTAGTATTTGTTTTAGATATAATGCAAACTGTACTAAAAAGGATTATTGTTTAAACTGACAGAAAAAGACAAATCCCGCTTAAACTTACCGTATTGTGATTCACAGCAGAAATATGCTTACTGTAGAATTCGCCCACCACTGAATCTTGGCCATGATCCTTTGCAGATCTACAGTAAAATGCTGTGTACAGGTTCTACAGTAAGAATTTTATCATTCTACAGTAGTAATACTGTGAAAACTACAGAAATTTGTTACAGTGTACTTTTATGATTTGGGGTGGTATTTTATTTTACAAAAGGTACTAATAACGTTGTTGCTGTTTTATTGCTTAACAGAATTTAAGTAAATTATAATTTAGAACAAAGAAGTTAATGTCAAGCACTGTCACCTCACAGCAAGATCTTGAGTTTGATTCCTGGGTGGAGCAATCTGCGTCCTTTCAGTGGCGTAACTAGGAGCTCATGGGCCCCAGTGCAAAAATAAAATTTTGGGCCCCCTCAACAAATTTCATATATATAAAAGCCATATGCTGATAGCTGATCAGAATGAATTAAAGGTACTCACTCAGAAGTTCATACTTGTGCTAAGCAAAATCATCTACAATAGACTTCAAGTATAAATTCCTGGCTCTGGTATTTTTAATGCAGAGTTTTGGTTATTTTAATTCTAATTAACAAAAATATTGTAATATAATAATAACGACCAGACGAGTGCAGCAAATGGGGGGTGGGGGGGGGGGGGGGGGGTGAGTGGTTGAGTTCATGTTGTGGAGGGGCCCCCCCGCCATGGGCCCCTGTGCACCTGCCTCCCCTTTCCCCTGTAGTTACGTGCCTGCGTCCTTTCTGTGAGGAGTACGCATGTTCTCCCCGTGTCTGTGTGGGTTTCCTCCAGGAGCTCCGGTTCCCTCCAACAGTCCAACGACACGCAGTCAGGTTAATTGGAGATACGAAATAGCACTTAGATGTGTGAATGTGTTTGTGTGTCTGCCCTGCAATGGACTGGCGCCCTGTCCAGAGTGTTTCTATGTGCCTTGCACCCATAGAGAACTGGGATAGGCTCCAGCACAATCATTTTGTTGCACAACAGTATTCAAGTACATTATAATTTTGAACAAATAAGTTGATATCATTGATAAATGCAACAGAACAGTGGCTTATAGATGTTTAGATACCCATACACCTTTACTAATTAATCACGTTCTCTTAACCTTGTTTTTTTTAATGTAAAGGCAAAGATAAAGATCACAAATGTTATCTCTGACATTTTGGTGTTGAAGTCTAAGTGTGAAATACAGCTTTGGTGCAGTGCTAGTGGGCATATTTCATTTTTAGAAGCAGTGAGTTATAAGAGCAGGAATTAATTATAGCTTTTTTATTATTTTGCATCTTATAGAATCTCTGCTTAGTCTGCACATATATGGCACAGCTGTGTTGACTGCTGGGCTCAGTCAGCTTTAGCAAAGTGGCTGTATTTCTTTGGGAGCAGGAATAAAAGAAAGCCTCCTGAGATGAGTTTTACACAAATCGCAGGCATTTCCAGTCAATCACACATGAGCACACTAATATATCTTCACATATTCTTCACTGTTATATTAATATGCTTGGGTTGAGAGGTAATTTAAATCAGGGCCAGCAGCAAGGCATTACAGCAAGTCTGTGGGTCCTTACACATACTGTGAGAAACACTGCAGTTACAGTATAAAACCATTAAATCAATGTTTGAACAGAATCACTTGTATGCATGAATAAACAGTGGTCTAAACTCTGTCCCATTCATAGAACACAATTTGTCTTGATGCATGCTCAATAATCCAGGTACACAAATCCACAAAGTTGAATCAGTTCATCTGGACCACATCAACTTGGTGGACAAACACATCAAGTTCACAAAGGAGGATGCAAGGAACAACAGTTTAGCCTTCTTAGACTGTGAAATTGCTATTTAGGATGGTGGACATTTAAAAGTAAATGTGTATCGCAAACTGACACATACGGACCAGTACTTAAGGTTTGACTCCTATCATCCATTGAAGCACAAACTAGGAGTCATCAGGACGCTGCACCACCGAGTGAACAGACGTAGTCCAAGGATAGAGAGAAATCTCATGTCAAGGAGAGTGAATGTGGTTATCCCATCTGGGCATTCGTATTCACACTACGCCAGAAATTAGTTCACCCTAAGGACAGGGTCTCTCGACACAAACAGAGTAACGTAGTGTATGCTGTTAGGTGCTGGGGAAACTAAACAGCCACTGGCGAAACGGATGGCCCAACATAGAAGATCAACCTCTTCTGGCCAGGACTGCATAGTTTACACCCACCTGCAAGCCAGCAGCCACTCATTTAATGTTGAAGATGTGCAGATCCTTGACGAGGAACACTGGTTTGAACGAGGAGTCAAAGAGGCCATCTATGTGAAGAGGGAACGACCTCTCTTACGTACATCTCTCACCATCTTACAATGCCATGATAGGAGCTATACCCCAATCATATGTGGAAGGCACACATGGCCATTAATAATTAATGGTCATTGTGATTTGCATATAGACCTGATCACTTGTTACACAATAGGCCGGCTTCTGTCATTATGCAAATTGCCTGCATATAAGGTTGGGGTATTCACCACCAGCTCAGACTAAAGAAGTCACTTGGATGAGTGATGAAAGGTGATGATGATTTCCGTTTTTACTTTACAAACCATATTGCCAAAAGTATGTGGACACCTGGTCTAGAGCTTGTCGGAAATTCTATTTCGAAACCATGGGGGATTACTAAGAACCCTGTGTGCCTGTGTGAATTTGTACCCATTCAATCAAAAGTGCATTTGTGAGGTCAGGCACATTGGATGAATGAATGAAAAGGTCTGGCTAGCAATCAACCTTTCATTTCATCTCAAAGGTATACACTGGGGGTGGTATCAGGGCACTTTGCAGGCCACTTTAGTTCACCAAATTTGTCAAACCATGTATTTTGGATCTTACTTTTTGCACAATAGCACAGTAATTTAAAAAATAGGCAATTAATTATTCCTTCTTGCTATAAAAACAGCCACTCTTCTGAGAAGACTTCCGACAGAACTTTGAAGTATGTCAGCTGGAACTCGTGCTCATTCAGTCAATGATCCAATCATGTGCCCATTTATTCCTGCCATTTTTTTATCTTGTTATTTATTTTGTCTTTTCTGTATCAAACGTATGACTTTATCAATCCAAGCACATTTACTTAACATTTTATTTTAGTAGTTATAACAAGGGGTTTCTCTGATCCCAAAGCAAAATTCACTTTTAATGACTACTGCAGTCTCTGAATTATTCAACCCCTTTAAAACAAGCCTCTTTAGTACTTAGGAAAGCAACACCATGATGCTTCACTGTAGACAAGGTATTATTTTTAGCCCATGCTTCATTTTTTCTCTTCCAGACTTAATGCTTATTAAAGTTGACTTTTCTTATGTTGAGGTGATTCGGACATGGAGATTCAGCGTTCAGTCTGCGCCTTACTGTGCACACTGAAACCTTAGTGCCCTATGCCACCAAATCTTGCTGCAGTTGTTTGGCAGTCACTCAAGGGCTCTTGACCACCTGCCTCTTCAGGAATCTGGTGGCAGCTGGTGATAGTTTCCTCTATCTGCCATGTCCAGGGAGTGCAGCCAGTGTTTCTTCAACTTTGAACTTGTAAACTATGCTTCCAACTGTATGCTTCCATTCAGTGCATTTGCATTTACTATCCTTTTGTATCCATGTCCTTGTTTGTGCAAGGCAATTATTTCTGTATATATACTTTTTGGACAACTCTCTTGACCTAGCCATATTTCTAACATGCAATCAAATGTCACAGTCAACGAGGTCACAATGTGACCTAATCAGTCCAGGTATTTGATGTCTTATATCTCAAGCACACTTGATGCAACTAATGAAGATTGCATTAGGTATGCTTGAGAAAACACCTGATTTGCAAATGTGTGATCTTTTGAGGGATTCTAATCAGGGGGTTAATTAGCACATACAATTATACACATATTTTCTTACACACATACATAAACACTTACGTATTCACTTACATAAACGTACACACATGTATATTTACTTGCACACATGTTCCAATACACACGTATATAATTACTTACACCCATAGTTATTCACTATCATAAAATTTGCCAACGACACCACCATTGTAGGGCTTATCTCAGGAGACGATGAGACCGGGACGAAGTGGAGAGGTTGTCGTTGTGGTGTAAGGACAACAATCTGCTTCTGAACACGGCAAAGACAAAAGAGCTGGTTATTGATTTTAGGAAGGTGAGGAGCGTCATTCAACCCATAACCATAAATGGGGTCTGTGTGGAAAGGGTTACATACTTTCGCTTCTTGGGCACTAATATCGAGGAGGACCTAACCTGGGGCGTGAACATCACAGAACTAATTAAGAAGGCACAGCAGCGACTCTACTTTCTGAGGACACTCAGAAGAAATAACATCGATCAGAGACTGCTGGTGTCCTTCTACCGTTCTACCATAGAGAGCGTCCTCACTCACGGCCTCTGTGTGTGGTTCTCCAGCTGCACTGCAGCACACAAGAAGGAACTACAGAGGATCGTGAGGTCTGCAGAAAAAATCATTGGGTGCTCTCTACCCACCCTGGAGGACCTACACAAGTCTCGTTGCCTTCAGAGAGCTCAAAAAATTGTTATGGACAAGTCTCACCCCGGCCACCATCTGTTTCAGTTGTTACCGTCAGGCAGACGGTATAGGTCTATTAAGACAAGGACAAACCGACTCAGAAATAGCTTCTACCCCACCGCGGTACGAACCTTAATTACTGCTTTATAAGGTTATTTAAAATACATGGGACTGTGCAATTTTTAGACAATGTTTACAAGGGTAATGTGCAATTTTACAATGTTTACAAAGGTTAAGTGCAATTTTCCACCAGCTTGCTACTGAACAGAAAGTGTATTTCTGTGTGTGTTATTGTTATTGTCATTGTAAATTCTGTAAATTTTAAAAATGTTTGATTTTTATTTTTTGTTTTTCTTTCTTTAAATATTGTTTTATAACACTTGAGAGTATGGCACCCTAATTTCGTTATACCTGGTATAATGACAATAAAGATATTCTGATTCTGGTTCTGATTCTGACACGTGGGCAGCAGCCGTATGCATTTTGTCACCTACACTTTGACGAGTGCAATGTGGATCAGCACTGTGTACGGAGAGGCACACCCTGACAGCACTCTTTTCCCCGTCTCTGTGCAGAGCCATCAATCAGCCAGCAGAGGTCATAATTGCATTCGTTATGAGAGAGACCCTATCTGGCTTAATTTCCCACCCCTATCTGAACAACAGGCCAATCATTGTTCATGTGACCGCTTAGCCCACCCGGCAGGCAGAGCTGAGACTCGATACGATGTATTCAGAGATTCCAGCTCTGGTGTTTCAGCGTGTGTTTTTACCACTGCGCCACCTGAGCGGCGTTCCACACCATTTATGACATTGGGTAAAATGCAATAAAAAGACAAATCTGTGATAATTTAATAATTCACTTACATCGTTATTTTATTGTTTATTTACTTATTTATTAGGATTTTTTAATGTCATGTTTTACACTTTGGTTACATTCATGACAGAACAGGTTGTTACTCAATACACAAGATTCATCAGTTCACAAGTTTAATGTCAAACACAAAAATGTCATGGACAATTTTGCATCTCCAATTCATTTTACTTACATGTCTTTGGAATGTGGGAGGAAACCCACAGCAGACATGGGGAGAACCTGCAAACTCCTCACAGAATGGACCTGGACCGCTCTACCTGGGGATTCTTGCTGTGAGGCGACAGTGCTACCCACTGAGCCATCGTGCTGCCCAGTTATTTTATTAAAATGATGACAGACTTCTCGGGAGAATATGTCATCTTGATAGCATGAGGTCTCTTTAAAATTATTAATTGCACAAAAATAAGCCTGAAGGTTATTTAAAAAATATGGACTGTAGATGGTAAAATAACCAAATTCCTCACAATTGTACATTGCAATACATTGTTTATAAATTATTGAATTATTAAATTATTGTTCTTTTGCAAAAAGGCAAACTTTAACCCATCCTTGATTGTAAACAATGAAGCATACACATTTCACTGTTTCTTGTCTTTATTTGCCATTGTTTTTTTTTCTTCAGGCAAAACATTACAGCATTGGTAAGACAAAGCAATTAAACACCTGTAAAGGACAGCACAAAATCACTCTTTCCTAAAAACCTACTTCCTAAATGTTTTCCAATAATTATTATTATTATTAATTATTATTATAAGTATTATTGAGCGGCACGGTGGCTAAATGGGTAGCACTGTCGCCTTACAGTGAGAAGGTCCTGGGTTCGATCCCCGGGTGGGGCGGTCCGGGTACTTTCTGTGCGGAGTTTGCATGTTCTCCCTGTGTCTGCGTGGGTTTCCTCCGGGTGCTCCGGTTTCCTCCCACAGTCTAAAGACATGCCGATAGGCTAATTGGAGACACTGAATTGTCCCATAGTTACCTAGCCGCTGGGATGCACAGACCAGTGCATTGTAGTGCTGGTCCCAAGCCCGGATAAATAGGGAGGGTTGTGTCAGGAAGTGCATCCGGCGTAAAACTGTGCCAAATCCCGCCGGCGACCCCAATGGGAAGAAGCCGGA
The DNA here is from genome assembly GCF_030014385.1 of Trichomycterus rosablanca. Lineage (NCBI taxonomy): Eukaryota > Metazoa > Chordata > Actinopteri > Siluriformes > Trichomycteridae > Trichomycterus > Trichomycterus rosablanca. The sequence goes on along the minus strand of NC_085988.1, from coordinate 62,888,158 downwards.
AATGCCGACCCCGTAACCGAAAAACGGGACAAAGCCTGAGGAACAAAAAGAAGAAGATTATTATGAGTATTATTATTACTATTATAAGTATTATTCTTAATTATTATCATAAGTATTATTATTATTATTATAAGTATTATTATTATAAATTATTATCATAAGTATTATTATTATTATAAGTATTATTATTACTATTATAAGTATTATTAGTATTAATTATTATAATAAGTATTATTATTATTATAAGTATAATTATTATTAGTATTATTATTATTATTAGTAGTAGTATTATTATTATTAGTATTATTATCATTATTATTAGTAGTAGTATTATTATTATTAGTAGTAGTAGTATTATAAGTATTATTATTATAAACTATTTTCATAAGTTTTATTATTATTATAAGTATTATTATTACTATTATAAGTATTATTATTATTAATTATTATCATAAGTATTATTATTATTATTATTATTAGAAGTATTATTTTTTATAAATTATTATGATAAGTATTATTATTATTATTAGAAGTATTATTATTATAAATTATTATCATAAGTATAATTATTAGTAGTAATATTATTATTATTATAAGTATTATTATTACTATTATAAGTATTATTATTAATAATTATGATCATAAGTATTGTTATTATAAGTATTATTATTACTATTATTATTATTATTGTTATTGTTATTGTTATTATTATCATTATTATTATTATTATTATTATTATTATTATTTATCCTTCGGGACCTGTCTCCACCTAGCGGTCCGGCACATATAAGCTGTCATGGCTCAACAGTCAGCGCTTCATCGCTGTGTAAAATATCCGCAAACCCAGCGGTATTTCAGTTCAGGTTGCGCATTGTTGAATATTTTCCAGCCTTTCACTTTCTTATTAAATAATTTACTGTCTTGTGGATAACTACAGTAGATTTAAAATTGTACTTTTTATTAGTCACATCAGTTGTTCATTGTATATTTGTAATTAGCGCATTTAGAGCGCGAACGCACGCACACATACACGCACACGCACGCACACAGCAGCAGCAGGAGCCGGTGCGCTGATCACGTGACCCGCCTACGACGAGCCCGGGGCTCAGAGCACAGTGCAGTGAACAGGAAGGCAGCAGGCGCTCCGCCTCATATGCGCATCTATCTCTCCAACCCGAATCTCAGCTCAGCTCGATCATTTGTTGCTGCCTGCTTTTAAACCTGAAGCGCTTCGTCCACCGTGTTTGCATTTGGAATAAAAGATTATATATTTTTTTCCACTTCTGTGACTGTAAATGCACATGTATTAAACAGAAGTGCAGAAGACGCAGACACGAGTATATTGTGAACACTTGTCAGGGTGGTCTTGCTTTTCTGCGCCTGGACCACCTGAGACTGCGTCCTGCCTGTGGATTTGTTCTGCACGACTAACACTATGTACATCCTGAGCTGAGTGTGGAGACCACCTGATTGCTGAACTTGTTGCTGTACTGTTTGTATGCTGCTGGACGCTTTCGGATACTTCCTATTCGTTTAGTAAAACCAAATCGCTCGAGGACTTTACACAGTTTATGCCAAATACTGGTGGATTTTTTCGTCTTTTAACAATTTATGTGGAGGTAAGTCGTTTTTAAACAGTGTAGGAAAGTGAGAATGCGCTTTTGGGCACTGTCTTTGGCAAGTTAAATGCATTCTGTGTTGTTTTACGCACTGTTTTACGCACACACTATTTTACGCACATACTTCAGTTAGTCTCGAAATTGGCATTTTTCTACAAGTAACCCATTTTTTGTTGAAATATCAGCATAATGAATACTTATTCATAGCTAAATACGGAAAACTATCAAAATGTACATAGTAACGTTTTCACTTGAGCACATTAAATGAATAACGCATTGATAATACATTTATTTAGTTATATATTAGGATTTTAACCTTATTTTTTACGCACTTTGGTTACATTAATGACAGGAACGGTAGTTACTCGTTACACAAGGTTCATCAGTTCACAAGTTTAATACCAAACACAACCATGGTCAATTTTGTATCTCCAATTTACCTCACTTGCATGTCTTTGGACTGTGGGAGGAAACTGGAGCTCCCGGAGGAAACCCACACAGACACGGGGATAACATACAAACTCTACACAGAAAGGACCCAGACCACCACACCTGGGTATCAAACCCAGGACCTTTTCGCTGTAAGGCGACAGTGCTACCAACTTAGCCACCATGCCACCCAAATGTACCTAGTAAAGTTTTCACTTGAGCACATGAAATGAGTAAGGCTTAGGTTTTAACGTCATGTTTTACACACTTTGGTTACATTAATGACAGGAACGGTAGTTACTTGTTACACAAGGTTCATCAGTTCACAAGTTTAATACCAAACACAATCATGGACAATTTTGTATCTCCAATTCACCTCACTTACATGTCTTTTCACCCCACCTGGGGATCTAACCCAGGACCTTCTTGCTGTAAGGCGACAGTGCTACCCACTGAGCCACCGTGCCGCCCAGTAATACATTTAAACTACATTTGAAAAGCTATACATTAGTACTGTTAGCATAGGATGTTCAACCGAATCGATCACTATACAACACATCACTTACTCACACATATTCATTCACTCACTCACTCAAACACTTACATGTACAGGCAGTTCAGCTTAGCCAACTCGGCTTATTTTTCCAAGGTAGAAAATCAAACTTGGGTCAAACGGTTGGCTTGTATCATTATTGATCTTTTCAAGAGGAAATAAAGGCTGTGGGAATACTTATATCAGTTTACTTATGCACAAAATAACACGTTAATGTTCACACAAATGTTTAGAATAAACGCCAAGCATTTTATTGGAGTCTACCCTGCGTCCTCTAGAACTGATATTGATACACAAACCCCATTTACATAAAAGTTTGAACAGTTTGTCAAAGAGGAAAAAAGCTAATTGGTTAATTCTCTTACATATTTATTTAACTGACAAAAGGACAAAACACTCAACAATCATTAATAGAAAATAAATAGAATTTTATACTTGCAACATACTCAAAAATGAAATCGAAGCACATTTATGACTGTATTTTTCTTAATAATTATACTTTTGAATCATTTGGGAACTGGGAATACTAACTGTTGCATTAGGATTATTGCTCGTTCTTGCTTGACATGGGGACAGTTGTAGCCTAGTGGGTAGAGCTTTGGGCTATCAGTTGAAAGGATGAGAGTTCGAATCCCAGCTCTGCCATGCAGCCTGACCCTGCGTTCTGACCCCCAAGCTGGGATATGCAAAGAAAGAATTTCGTTGTAATGTACACGTGTATGAAGGCATTCTATTCTATTCTATTCTATTCTTGATACAATACTTCAGCTGCTCAACAGCCCACAATCGCCTTGTCTGATTCTCCTCTTCATAATGCTCTATACATTTTCAATAGAAAAGAAAAAGATGTGGCTGGCTAGTCAAGCACACACATTTTGTGCTTTCAAGATCATGTTGCTGTAACTCATGCAGAATGAGGCCTGGCATTACCTTGATGTCAGCATATGGCTCTTTAAAATACCAATATTTGCATCAAGGGTACCTTCAAACATATGTAAGTCACCCATGTCATGGGCACTAATGCATGCCCATACCATGAGAGATATTGGATTTTGCACTTTTATCTGATAACAGTCTAGATACACCAACCAGGCATAGCATTATGACCACTGACAGGTGAAGTGAATAACACTGATTATCTCTTCATCATGGCACCTGTTTGTGGGTGGAATATATTAGGTAGCAAGTGAACATTTTATCCTCAAAGTTGATGTGTTAGAAGCAGGAAAAATGGGCAAGCGTAAGGATTTGAGCAAGTTTGACAAGGGCCAAATTGTGATGGCTAGACACCTGGGTCAGAGCATCTCCAAAACTGCAGCTCTTTTGCGGTGTTCCCGGTCTGCAGTGGTCAGTATCTATCAAAAGTGGTCCAAGGAAGGAACAGTGTAAACCAGAGTCATGGGCAGCCAAGGCTTATTGATGCACGTGGGCTGGCCTGTGTGGTCCGATCCAACAGACGAGCTACTGTAGCTCAAATTGCTTAAGACGTCAATGCTGGTTCTGATAGAAAGGTGTCAAAATACACAGTGCATCACAGTTTGTTGCAGAAGGAGGACCAACACAATATTAGGAGGGTGGTCATAATGTTATGGCTGATGGGTGTAGTTCTTTTAGTCTTGGCATAGACAACTTAATGTCATTTATTTTACAAAAAGAAGTAGAAACATGGGCTTATCTGAGCCGTCTGTCATGTGACCAACTTGTAAGTCTTTCTGCATGAAATGAATGTATGGATTTTTCTTTGCGTAACAGAGTTTCAGGTTGCATTTCTCAATGCAGCGGTGAACTGTGTTAAATGACAACTGTTTTCTGAGGTACTCCATGTGGCAATAATATAGCCATGTGGCTATATTTACCACAGTAGCATGTTTCTTGCAATGCCATCTGAGAACTTAAACTTGATACATATCTATCTGTCATAACATTAAAACCACCTCCTTGTTTCTACACTCATTGTCCATTTTATCAGCTCCACTTACCACATAGAAGCACTTTGTAGTTCTACAATTACTGACTGTAGTCCATCTGTTTCTCTGCATGCTTTTTTAGCCTGCTTTCATTCTGTTCTTCAATGGTCAGGACCCCCACAGAGTAGGTATTATTTAGGTGGTGGATCATTCGCAGCACTGCAGTGACACTGGCATGGTGGTGGTGTGTTAGTGTGTGTTGTGCTGGTATGAGTGGATAAGACACAGCAGCACTGCTGAAGTTTTTAAATACCGTGTCCACTCACTGTCCACTATATTAGACACTTATTGCTGCTGTTTGAGTTGGTCATCTTCTAGACCTTCATCAGTGGTCACAGGACGCTGCCCATGGGGCGCTGTTGGCTGGATGTTTTTGGTTGGTGGACTATTCTCAGTCCAGCAGTGACAGTGAGGTGTTTAAAAACTCCATCAGCATTGCTATGTCTGATCCTCTCATACCAGCACAACATTTACATTTTACATTTTCAGCATTTAGCAGACGCTTTTATCCAAGGCGACTTACACTGTGACTGTGACAGTATACTGTCTAAGCAATTGAGGGTTAAGGGCCTTGCTCAAGGGCCCAACAGTGGAAACCTGGCAGTGGTGGGGCTTGAACCAGCAACCTTCTGGTTACTGGACCAGTACCTTAACCACTAGGCTACAGCTGCCCTACACACAACACACACTAACACACCACCACCATGTCAGTGTAACTGCAGTGCTGAGAATGATCCACCACCCAAATAATACCTGCTCTGTGGTGGTCCTGTGAGAGTCCTGACTATTGAAGGACAGGGTGAAAGCAGGTTAAAAACAGTAATTGTAGAACTACAAAATGGATAAGATATAGTTTCAGAGAATGCTTGATGCCCTTTGAACTTTAAGACTAGTTATGTTTTATTTCATTATATTTTACAGATGCCTGTGTCTTCTGTAGTAGACCTGTAAAAATCAAGTACAACTGAGTTGGACTATTTGCTGTACAGATCAGCATGGCGGCCGGAGTAGCAGCCTGGCTTCCCTTTGCCCGTGCTGCAGCCATAGGATGGATGCCTGTGGCCAGCGCCCCCATGCCTGTTCCACCACGGGACAAAAGTCGATCTAAGGATGGCTTGATCATCCTAAACGTAAGTGGCTCAAAGTTCCAGACATGGAAGAACACCCTGGAGCGCTATCCTGACACTCTGCTCGGCAGCACAGAGCGCGACTTTTTTTACCACGAGGAGACCAATGAGTATTTTTTTGACCGTGATCCGGATATATTCCGCCACATTTTAAATTTCTACCGAACTGGGAAGCTACACTACCCACGTCATGAATGCATCTCGGCTTATGACGAGGAACTGGCGTTTTTCGGGATCATCCCTGAGATCATAGGGGACTGCTGCTATGAAGAGTATAAAGATCGTAGGAGGGAAAATGCAGAGAGGATCCAAGATGATGAGGACAGCGAAAATACCAATGATGTTGCATCACCGGACATGTCATTCCGTGAGTCCATGTGGCGCACCTTTGAGAACCCGCACACAAGCACAATGGCGTTGGTGTTCTACTATGTCACCGGTTTCTTTATCGCAGTCTCAGTTATGGCTAACGTAGTGGAGACTGTTCCATGTGGCAGATTCCATGCCAGGGTGGTTTCATGCGGAGAGCGTTATGAACTTGCGTTTTTCTGCCTGGACACGGCCTGCGTGATGATTTTTACAGTCGAGTACCTGTTGCGCCTGTTTGCTGCACCCAGCAGGTATAAGTTTGTCAAGAGCGTGATGAGCATCATCGATGTGGTGGCCATCATGCCATACTACATCGGCCTGGTCATGACGGATAACGAGGACGTCAGCGGGGCATTCGTCACCCTTAGGGTCTTTCGAGTTTTTCGGATTTTCAAATTCTCGCGCCATTCGGCCGGTCTGCGCATTTTGGGCTACACACTCAAGAGCTGCGCCTCGGAGCTCGGATTCCTCCTGTTCTCTCTCACCATGGCTATCATCATCTTTGCTACGGTTATGTTCTATGCCGAGAAAGGCTCCAATTCCAGCAAGTTCACCAGCATTCCTGCGGCCTTCTGGTACACCATAGTCACCATGACCACGCTTGGGTAAGTCATGCGCTAACAGTACAAAGCTAGGTGAGCGTGGAGTGTATGTCCATGTGTGTTTGTCAGTGAAAAGCTTGTGTTGCTGGCCTTTCTGTCATTTGCGTTTCCGAAAGGTCAAGTAAACTGCTTTTGCCAGAGTCAAATGACCTTCAATAATCCTGCCTCATGGGAAATTAGGGGGGGCATCAAACTGGATCAAAGTAATATCTTTGCTGCTAGCATGGGGAAAGACAGAGCTGAAAATAGAAACCACATCAAGGGGAAGGGAGATCAATAAATGATATAGGTCTACAGCACGTATTGAAAAGTGAGAAACGGGGGTCCCTGGCACAGGTTTTAGTATTGACACAGGAATACCTTATGTGCCATCAAATGACCATTTTGATACATTGTTATTGTGATAAAAATAATTCTTTAAGGTTCGTTCCTGTGAGGTCCAACACATTATAGAAACTGATGTGTTGGCGTATGTTATGTTAAAGAAATAAAAATTAACAATTTAACATTTTAAATACTTAAATACAACATTGTGTTAGTTAAACATTAAACCATATACAAACAAAATGCCATTAGTTAAACACAATATACACCGATCAGCCATAACATTAAAACCACCTCCTTGTTTCTACATTCACTGTCCATTTTATTAGCTCCACTTACCATATAGAAGCACTTTGTAGTTCTACAATTACTGACTGTAGTCCATCTGTTTCTCTGCATGCTTTGTTAGCCTCCTTTCATGCTGTTCTTCAATGGTCAGGACTCTCCCAGAACCACCACAGAGCAGGTATTTTTTGGGTGGTGGATCATTTTCAGCACTGCAGTGACACAGACATGGTGGTGGTGTGTTAGTGTGTGTTGTGCTGGTATGAGTGGATAAGACACAGCAGCGCTGCTGGAGTTTTCAAACACCTCACTGTCACTGCTGGACTGAGAATAGCGCTCCGTGGGCAGCGTCCTGTGACCACTGATGAAAGTCTAGATGACCAACTCAAACAGCAGCAATAGATGAGCGATCATCTCTGACTTTACATCTACAAGGTGGACCAACTAGGTAGGAGTGTCTAATAGAGTGGACAGTGAGTGGACACGGTATTTAAAAACTCCAGCAGCACTGCTGTGTCCGATCCACTCATACCAGCACAACATACACTAATACACCACCACCATGTCATTGTCACTGAGATGCTGAGAATGATCCACCACTCAAATAATACCTATTCTGTGGTGGTCCTGTGCGGGTCCTGACCATTGAAGAACAGGGTGATGGCAGGCTACAAAGATATGTAGAGGGATAGGTGGACTACAGTCAGTAATTGTAGAACTACAAAGTGCTTCTATATGGTGTATAAATGGAGCTGATAAAATGGACAGTGAGTGTAGAAACAAGGAGGTGGTTTTAATATTATGGCTGATTGGTGTATGTAGACACCCTGTTTCACATCTCATTTTCAAACTGTGGTTATGCCCCTCTGCAGCTGTAAAAGCCTCAACTCCTCTGGGAAGGCTTTTCACAGCATGTTGTCATGTGTCTGTGGCCATTCACTCAAAAGAACATGTATGAGGTCAAGCACTGGTGTTGGATAAGAAGATGTGTATCCCAGTCAATGTTTTAAGTTATTCCAGCAGTGCTGCCTTCTAATTGATTAGTTGGTTCCTTTATACAGGGTGTATTTTTGCAAATTTGATTTGGGGTTGTATATAATTGTACACAGGTCAAGAGCTAATTAGTTAATGTCCGAAGACATTGTTTCAAGTCCTCTCAAATGTACTTCAGTTTTTTTGGGATGTGATCAAATAGAACATTTGTAGCTTTAATGGGCCACTGACAAATTTGCAGTAATTGTGTGATGCATTCATGCCAATATGAATCAAAATCTGAAATCAATGCTTTCAACACCTTGTGGCATCCCTTCAGAATTGAGCCACTGAAGGCAGAAATGCCTTATTGATGAGGAAAGGTCACAAGAGAATGGTTTATTACCTTTGAGTGTTTTCATTTAAAAATCTTTAAATGGGACCCCCCCCTCCAGGGTGTTACTGTGTGCCTTGTGCCCATTGAAAAATTGGGATAGGCTCCAGCACCTGCGCGAATTGGGTAAGCGGTTAAGAAAGTGAGTGAGTGAGTAAATGGTGCCCAGGTGGCGCTTGGGATAGTGTGCTAGGATTCTGAACTCCCAGAGTTTGAATCTCAGCTCTGCTACTGGTCGGCTGGGCGCCCCCTAGCAAGCACAATGGTCAGTGCCTGTAGCATATAAAATTGGCCACTAAGTCTGCTGGGTGGAAAAAAGCTGGACTAAAAAAGGAATGGGGCTTCATCAAATAAAAAGCTTTAATTTTTGTATAACAAATGACAATTTTAATGTATTATAATTGTAATAAAAATATATATTTTTTCTATTTTATTTATGCATTTTCTCCCATTTTCTCCCGATTTAGTGTAGTCAGTTTGTCCTCCGCTGCTGGGGGATCCCTGATTTGCAGTCGAGGTGGGCATATTGCTGCTCACACCTCCTCCGACCCACGTGCAGCCCTTAGCGGAACTTACACAGCGTTTGAAGACCCCACCCACATAGTCCGGCCAACCCGCCCTAGCAGAACAGTGTCTGCTGCAGGCACTGCCAATTATGCCTGCTAGATGGCGCCTAGTCGAGTTTTGGATCGAGGAGTTCAGAATCTCTGTGCTGGTGTGCTAGCGGAATATCCTGCTGCGCCACCTGGGCGCCTTTAATAAAAATGATTTTTGAAGGTTTTTTCCTGTAAGGTTCTCCACATTATAGAACTGGTGTGTTGGTGTATGTTATGTTAAAGGTTGGCACCAGATAAAGATAAAAAAAACAAGAAATAAAAATCATTTTAAATACTTAAATCTTACACTGTATTAGTTAAACATTAAACCATATACAAACAAAATAAGAACAGTAAAAAATGGGATATTGCGCTAGGATTCTGAACTCCCCAAGGCTGGGCACCCCCTTGCAGGCACAGTTGACAAAGCCTGTAGCAGACCACTGTTGGCCACTAAGTCTGCTGGGTGGAAAAAAGGCTATATAAAAAAAGGGGTGGGTCTTCGATGCAGTGTACGGAACCTGGTTAGTAGCCTAAGGTGCTTGTACAGAGGTGAAGGAACGTGACGATCAGTATGTGCAGGAGTCTGGCCTCACGCTCAAATTCACCAAAGTGTTGGTGAATAAGAAGGGATCAGTGGACTGCACACTCGTTGGAGGGAGTGTGTGTCAGTGTGTGACTCTATGTGTGCTAGTCTGGCCTCATCACGTGAGACTGGCACTCGTGTGAGGGAGCGTGTGTCAGGCAAATATACCCTCCTCGGATGCGATCGAGGTTATCAGCAGCGGAAGACCAATTGGCTATGGTACAATGGGGAGAAAATTCATAAATAAAATAGAAAAAAATCTTTAAATGACGCCCATGTTTTGCTCAGGATATTGTGCTAGGATTCTGAACTCCCCGAGATTGAATCTCAGCTCTGTTACTGGTCGGCTGGGCACCCCCTAGCAGGCACATTTGGCAAAGCCTGTAGCAGACCATTGTTGGCCACTAAGTCTGCTGGGTGGGAAAAGGACGGACTAAAAAAGGGGTGGGGCTTCAACGCAGTGTAAGGACCATGGTTTGTAGCCTGAGGTGCCTGTACAGAGGTGGAGGAACGTGGCGATCAGTATGTGCGCGTGTCTGGCCTCATGTGAGAATCCACCAAAGTGCGGGCGAATAAGAGGGGGTCGGTGGACTACGCACTTGTCAGAGGGAGCGTGTGTAAGGCAAATACCCTCCTTGGACGTGATCAAGGTCCCCAGCAGCGGAAGACCAATTGGCTATGGTAAAATGGGGAGTAAAGGGGAAATATATATACAGTGTATCACAAAAGTGAGTACACCCCTCACATTTCTGCAAATATTTCATTATATCTTTTCATGGGACCACACTATAGAAATAAAACTTGGATATAACTTAGAGTAGTCAGTGTACAACTTGTATAGCAGTGTAGATTTACTGTCTTCTGAAAATAACTCAACACACAGCCATTAATGTCTAAATAGCTGGCAACATAAGTGAGTACACCCCACAGTGAACATGTCCAAATTGTGCCCAAAGTGTCAATATTTTGTGTGACCACCATTATTATCCAGCACTGCCTTAACCCTCCTGGGCATGGAATTCACCAGAGCTGCACAGGTTGCTACTGGAATCCTCTTCCACTCCTCCATGATGACATCACGGAGCTGGTGGATGTTAGACACCTTGAACTCCTCCACCTTCCACTTGAGGATGCGCCACAGGTGCTCAATTGGGTTTAGTCCATCACCTTTACCTTCAGCTTCCTCAGCAAGGCAGTTGTCATCTTGGAGGTTGTGTTTGGGGTCGTTATCCTGTTGGAAAACTGCCATGAGGCCCAGTTTTCGAAGGGAGGGGATCATGCTCTGTTTCAGAATGTCACAGTACATGTTGGAATTCATGTTTCCCTCAATGAACTGCAGCTCCCCAGTGCCAGCAACACTCATGCAGCCCAAGACCATGATGCTACCACCACCATGCTTGACTGTAGGCAAGATACAGTTGTCTTGGTACTTCTCACCAGGGCGCCGCCACACATGCTGGACACCATCTGAGCCAAACAAGTTTATCTTGGTCTCGTCAGACCACAGGGCATTCCAGTAATCCATGTTCTTGGACTGCTTGTCTTCAGCAAACTGTTTGCGGGCTTTCTTGTGCGTCAGCTTCCTTCTGGGATGACGACCATGCAGACCGAGTTGATGCAGTGTGCGGCATATGGTCTGAGCACTGACAGGCTGACCTCCCACGTCTTCAACCTCTGCAGCAATGCTGGCAGCACTCATGTGTCTATTTTTTAAAGCCAACCTCTGGATATGACGCCGAACACGTGGACTCAACTTCTTTGGTCGACCCTGGCGAAGCCTGTTCCGAGTGGAACCTGTCCTGGAAAACCGCTGTATGACCTTGGCCACCATGCTGTAGCTCAGTTTCAGGGTGTTAGCAATCTTCTTATAGCCCAGGCCATCTTTGTGGAGAGCAACAATTCTATTTCTCACATCCTCAGAGAGTTCTTTGCCATGAGGTGCCATGTTGAATATCCAGTGGCCAGTATGAGAGAATTGTACCCAAAACACCAAATTTAACAGCCCTGCTCCCCATTTACACCTGGGACCTTGACACATGACACCAGGGAGGGACAACGACACATTTGGGCACAATTTGGACATGTTCACTGTGGGGTGTACTCACTTATGTTGCCAGCTATTTAGACATTAATGGCTGTGTGTTGAGTTATTATCAGAAGACAGTAAATCTACACTGCTATACAAGTTGTACACTGACTACTCTGAGTTATATCCAAGTTTCATGTCTATAGTGTGGTCCCATGAAAAGATATAATGAAATATTTGCAGAAATGTGAGGGGTGTACTCACTTTTGTGATACACTGTATATATATAAATATCTATGACACTGCCGATCAACCAGTCTTCCCATACACACACTCACAGGCATGCACTATTCACATTCAGTGAAGCGTGCGGACACTTTCCTACCACAGTCCTGTCAGTACAGTTCTCTGAAGCGGTGGTGTTCAAAGCCATGACACACACTGTTAGCTGCTAAGACGGAGACTTATTTCACTAATGCATGCTTTTCCTCAAACGTTCATTTCACGCTCTCCATGGTCCCGAATGTAGTTGCATGCTTTACCCGCAGTACACGTCAGTCCCTCTGAATCGTCAGGAAGGCCGGTGGCATCACTCAGACTCTTACACAGCAGGCAGTCTTCGAGTGCCGAAAGGCCGGTCCTCCGACTGTGCGCTCCAACACTTAATCTGCGCCTGGTTCAGTGAGCGTCGCAGTCGCAGTGCAGTCACTTTCATAACATGAACTGCGAACGGCTGTGCACCCAGGTCAAACTGACAGGCCGTGTAAATCAGTTCAGCGTGGCTGTAATTCTCATTTAATGCTTCGAGTTTTATCTCGGTGAGCAGTATTCCGTCTGATATTACACCAGATTTGTGCTGAGTCTGTGATTTTGCCCGTCTCACGCCAGCCTTTCTAACCTTTTATCCTTTTATTCACTATAGGTACAAAATCATACAAAGTTCAAATGCTTATTACTGGGTTTTTCTACAACATTGGATGTTAAGTTACCTGTGAAAGTGAATGTGGGTGGTGCAGTGGCACAGCGGGTACTGTAAGTGACGCACAGCTTTTAGGTATTGGATTTCAGGAACCCATGCCTAGATCTATGCCTAGATCATTGTTATTGTCTTTGTCACATTGACATGGTCTTTCCATGAGTTCTCTTAAGTACTCTTTTTAATCCCTTACCTTTTAAGGTCCGAGGTGTGGGTAAGTGAATGGATGAGTGTGTGTGTTGGGAAATAAAGAATAATTTTTGCACAAGATGAGATTTCAGGTTGTTTTGACTGGCACAATTATGGTTTAACATAACACCATTTGTTTACTGACAAAAAAATGTACAGGGTGCTTAGGTGAACATGATGTAATAAAGTCTTGACTAACAATATAATAGATAAGATTAATGAGAGATAATAGAAAGCAAAAGCAGCGATTACAATACAGTAAGAGATAGGGAGATGGCACAGATTGGCACATCTCATTGTGCTGTGCTGAGTTTGTACTGAAGGATTACTTATCTGTCAGATTGAATGATATCAGTAAAGAAAAAAGCAATTACAGTTCCATGCTGAGTTAATAGCAGGAGTAAGTGTGTGTCTTTGTGTGTGTGTGAGTGTGTAAGGGGGGGTACATGGCATGTAAGTAGGTGAGCCTTTGTCACAGGGGAAAAGGCAATGACTCACAAGATCTGGCTACTAATGAACTGTATCTTATAAACCTTCCTGCAGCTGCAGAACCTTAGTGATGCAACCCCTTTTAATCTCTTTCCACTATGTTTGATTACACAACTTTATTATTTTATTGAACAATTTTATTCCTTTTATTCCTTGTCTTTTGTTACTAACTGTGTTAAGTTTGGCAAATACCCATCCACATTTGTGTTTTCGTGACAGATTGCAGTTTGGGAGACCAGACAGACTCGTCTGTGATTTCTCTAAGTGGTAGTTTGTGTAGTGTGTGAAAACCACAATGACTTAAAAGGCTCCCGATAACAGGAGATCAAGTTGCACAGTGTAAACTGTTTAGCAATCTGAACACTTCATGTAGTATGTAGACTCCTCTGTGGTGTAGTGTGCTGACAATGTTTGATGTATACTGTCCATTTTATCAGCTCCACTTACCATATAGAAGCACTTTGTAGTTCTACAATTACTGACTGTAGTCCATCTGTTTTTCTACATACCTTTTTAGCCTGTTTTTACCCTGTTGTTCAATGGTCAGGACCCCCACATAACCACCACAGAGCAGGTATTATTCAGGTGGTGGATCATTCTCAACACTGCAGTGACAATGACATGGTGGTGGTGTGTTAGTGTGTGTTGTGCTGGTATGAGAGAATCAGACACAGCAGCGCTGCTGGAGTTTTTAAACACAATGTCCACTCACTGTCCACTCTATTATACACTTCTACCTAGTTGATCCACCTTGTAGATGTAAAGTCAGAGACGATCGCTCATCTATTGCTGCTGTTTGAGTTGGTCATCTTCTAGACCTTCATCAGTGGTCACAGGACGCTGCCCACAGGGTGATGTTGACTGGATATTTTTGGTTGGTGGACTATTCTCAGTCCAGCAGTGACAGTGAGGTGTTTAAAAACTCCATCAGCATTGCTGTGTCTTATCCATTCATACCAGCACAACACCCACTAACACACCACCACCATGTCAGTGTCACTGCAGTGCTGAGAATAATCCACCGCCCAAATAATGCCTGCTCTGTAGTGGTCCTAGGGGAGAGTCTTGACCATTGAAGAACAGTGTGAAAGCAGGCTAACAAAGCATGCAGAGAAACAGATGGACTACAGATCGACTAAAGTGCTTCTATGTGGTAATAAAATGGACACTGAGTGTAGAAGCATGGAAGTGGTTTTAATGTTATGGCTGATAAGTGTTTGTGTTAAACATATTGAGTGCATTTTGTCTCTTTGAAAGTGTGCTTCTCTACACACGTGATCATCTCTGTGTAGTCTGCGTTGCGCCTCAAAAGAACAAGCCAGTAAAGTATTATGCTCTTGATAGTTTGCCTATGTACAGTTTATTTCTTTCTTTTAAACTCAGCAAACACGGTCACTTCTCAAAGCATCATTAACCAAGCCTTAAGTGTTACTGTTACAGCTTAGCAGTTACCTTATACACAGCTTCACTGACTTCCTTTACACTGCAAGAGTAGCAAGCTTGCGTAATGCATTTGGGATTTACTTATTGATCTGGCCCATACTTGAGTATACCATCCGAATTACGATTGCCAGAACTATGTCATCACTGAGCCAGAATAACTTTACCCATGGCCGAGTGTACTTGATCATCCTGACATATTCTGGACCAAATCCTCTCATCAGCAGTGAGCTTATTGTGGAAATTATAGCTTGACAGCAGTGAGCTGGATCTGCACAAATTTTTTAGTGCTACCTGGGTTCTCTTTATAAACACTGCATAAGCATTATGTTAATGAACATTTCTGTTTGTCAATCTTTAACCTTAGCTTATGCTTGCATTTGATATGAGATTAGACAGGACATGAGGATGTGTCACTATGATTTTACCTGAACACACATTGTATATGAAGTAGGTGAAGCTTTAGTATGCCTTTATCAAAGACTGTGAAACTGGTCTGTCAGTGAGTGATATACTGTGTAGTCGCCCAGCCGGCACATAGCACCTCTGAGATTCAAATCTTGATCTCAGTGATGGTGGGCTAGCGTGACAGACCCCTCTGCTTAAATTTGACAGATGCCCAATGTCATTTAAAAACCCATGAACACAGAACAGCCAGGGATTTCATCTGCTCTTACACAGGTGACAAACAAGGCATTGCTTCAGAAATTGGTAACAGTTTATTTCTGATCACATGGACAAAAGGAAGATTGTGAACATATGCTTCTTTTTATAAAACACAATTACAATTTTGCAAATAGCCAGGTTATGAATAAAATAACAATTTAAATTTTAGGCTTATAAGTAGGGCCCTTTAAATATACAGGAAAAGTGCCACATTTTACCGCAGTCATTAAATAACACTCAATAAATCAAATGATATAAATAAATGGAAGCTACAATACACAGCATAGCCTACCTTAACGGTTGAATGTAAACCTAGAACATCTAGCAACAGTGCCAGGCCTCATGTTCTGTCTCAAAGACGAAACTACTTGTCAATGTTTTGACACGTCCCTCTGTGCATCCACAGAATTGGTTGGGGTCAACAGGCTCTTTTTGTTTTGCCCAAACTCAGTTACCTGAGTAGTGTTTTTAGCTGCTTTACACTTCAAAATCTTGGACATTTTGACTAAGCCCGTACCAGGGCCGGCGCTAGGGTGGGGCTGTGGGAGGGCATTGCCCCCCCCCCCCCCCCCTCCCCCCGATTTTCTCACTGCCCCCCTGCTCTCACTGCATATATTTCCATATTTGTGCAAACTATTTATGAAACCTATTAGAAATTGGAACACTTTCATATAATAACATATATGTGTGGTCCATAGAAATACGTATGCTAATGTATGTGTGATCCATTTTTTTGACATATATGTAACATTCTATATAAAAGTAACTCAAATAAATAAAATAACCCCACCCCCTTAATCCGGTCTGTCCCACCCAGAAGATTAAAAGCCAATTTTGTCTGCTGCAGGCATTAGCCAATTATGCCTGCTAGAGGGCGCCCAGCCGACGGGTAGCAGAGCCGAGATTTGAACCCGGGAGCTCAGAATCTTGTGCCAAATACAATCTTTTAATACTACAAAGTGAACTTTTTAACTCAAAACATGCCAACTCAATCAATATTGCTCTGAACTCTACAAAAATCGATCATGTTGAATTTTTTTTTTGACAAATTATATGTTCAATAAAATAAAAACATTCAGAAGCATTAAATGTGCTTAATTTGGTGCATTTAATTTTAAAATATATTTTTAAATATATATTGCTTTAAGTCAGAATCAGTTTACCAACAGCATTGTTGCAAGGTCTGGGGGTTTACACTGAAACCAGCTGTGTTCATATAAATATATCCACACTACATGTGTATATTACACAACATTAAAATATAAAACATAATACATGAATGCCTAAAAATAAGAAAAATCATATGTTGGTATACAGCCTTTTTTATATATGTTATGTTAATAAAATTGCATTTGTAAATTAAATAAATATGGTAACATATATGTATACAACTATTGATATGTTTAATATATGTACATACACACATTTTATTATGGATATTTCATATATGTTATAAACTTATATCTACATATATTATATTACATATATCCAGAGGATACATGTATGTTATAATAATATATCACACTACAGGTAAATCATTATTGATATAGGGGCATATATGTCATATATTACATTTTCGTGTGGGAGCGATTGCTAACTTAATGGCTGAAGGATTGTTAGGACCGCCTCATAGTGCAAATTAACTAGTAAACGTGAGACACTTGAATGCTATGCCAGTGGAAAATGTTAAATTGCCAAACACAAACCTTCAATTTTGAATTTCACAGCAAATTGCATAGTACACAGGAAAAGGCTCATTTCACCATCGGTGACGCGATTTTCACAGCCGTGTATTAGGTAGGGCCTTACTTCTAAGCAATTAACACCTTTACTTCACCTACTTCTTACATAGTACCATAATATTGTGTATATAGCATATAATAATACAGCTAGGTCAACTACTGTGTAGTATTTGCATACACTTGCATTTTTTATTAAAATCCAAGTCAGTAAAGTTCATTGCCAAATTTAATTGGTTTGCTGGACTTTCTTCTTGTCCTAAATCAGAATCCTTTAAGCAGGACATTTAACAAAAAACCATAGTACCCATGTCTTGCTCTAGGATGAATACCTCTTTGCCATTCTAATGGAGTCATTCCTGGCCAACTCAGCTCTGCTCAATTAAATCAGGAACATTTTAATTGATTTATTCACTGTCAGCCGGCATCACTTAAGCAAGCAGCTGTAAGAAGCGTGCAGAGGAGTAAAAGAACAAGAGCCTATGAAAGAGAAAAAAAGATGAAGTGAGAAATGCATTAGTCTAAGTGCATCAGGTCAAGTGAATATATGTTTAAAATTAAATGCCACTCTGTTCTGTTTTATACCCATCAGGTGCTTCCAGAGAGACTAAATGCAGTGGATCTAATTCTTTCTGAGTGTCTTTCACTCATTATTTGTCTCGCTCTGTATATCCCAATAGTCTTTTACTATCCCATTCCTACAGGGTTCATAAAGTGACACAATGAATTTAGATTAGAAGGGCTACCAAGGGTATAATGGACTAAAGCAGAGAGTTCATCCGAGCTTAAATAATTATCTCTCATTATTTTGGCTTTGGTCAGTCACCCCTGAGCCTGAGTAAAACTGGTCTTGGACCATGTTTTATAAGAACTATCATATGAAAATGTTAAAATTTGGGTGAAAGAGAGTGAGTGTGCTTATGAATAATATGTAGTAGATGTATGCAGGCTCTTAGAGAACTAGATGGTTTCAACATAGTCTGAGTCATTTGAGCATTAGTTCAGCCGTGGTGACACACAGAGCACATAATGAACTAATTAAAGTCTTTTTGTCATGTGGAATTCTCCCTGTGGTGCTGGTGTGTAACTACAAGAACCTTCATCCATCCATATGACTCTTACAATCTTACAACAATGGATTATAAAGTATGGTAGACACATGACAATGAGCTTATCAGACATCCCATTCCAAAACCATGGGCATTAATATGGAGCTGCCCCCAATTCACAGTATTTTAGTACTTTTTAGAACTGTAACACATACTTCTTTTTCCAAAATGTTCACAAATTTGAGCACTTTTGTGCGTTAAAAAAGTAAAGTAAATTATAAATTTGAAAGGAACACAGTTCAAATAAATGCAACAGTGAAACAATATCAGTAACATAATGTACTACTTGCATTTTGACATTCTGCTGTGATAAAGCTTCCAAAAAGAGATGTTCTGTCCAGTTTACACAGAATGCATTACAGTTAGGTGTGACTACAAATCCAAATCAGAAAAGCTGGGACAAAATAGAAATAAGGAATGTTTCTTACATTCACTTTGACTTTTATTTAATTGCAGACAGTATAAACCAAATATATTTTATGTTTGGTCTGGTTTACTCCATTTCATTTGTTAATATATATCCATTTGGGGTTGTACATATTTTAATTAATTTAATTATTATTTTAATAATGTTTTAAACACAGTCTAAGCATTATGTGAACAGTACAACGTCGTAGAAACGTCCATCAAACCATTGTCACAATACAACCACAGAAAAGTTTGTTACAGTTACAACACGCATACAAGTACAGTGGCTCATAAGAAACAAACCAGTTATCATTTAACCAAACGATCTACAAATACTACCAATTTGATACGGCACCTAAAAAATAAACACTCAGCCGAATACAGCGAGTTTATTATTATATGATGAGAAGAGGAACCAGCTGTCCGCTAACATGGCAGAGATGCTGATTTTCCTCAAAAAGAACATTCACTTCATTTTGAGTGTTGTAGTTTTACTACTACAATGCTGCACTAAGTTTGTTTACTTTTATTTTGTAAAAATAAAAGAACATTAAGCAATAGCTTGGATGCTGGCAATTTTTTTCCTACAGCACTGCAGAGCTATTCAGTTGTTAAACATGTACATTGGATTAATTAGAATAACTGTAATGTACTTGAAGTGTGCACTGTGTGAACAGTATTATCTAGTTCTTATCTAGACAATATCTAGAACATACAAGTATCGGTTTGAGACTCGGTATCGGATCGGGATCAAAATTAATGATCGGGTTTGGGTATTTGGGTTATCTTGATAGGCCAATCTGATATCTTAATAATGTGCTTTCTAAACAGCGACTAATAGAAATAACTTCCAATAATACAAAGTAAAAAAACATCCAAATTTAATAAATAAGAGCTGCTTAAGAGATGTTTGAAGTAGAATATATCGGCTCCTTATTATGCAGTGTGCAGGTCAAAGTGAACAAACTGTCATCAAAAATCAAAGCCTCAAACTCTATGAAAACTGCTTACAGAATGAGTACAATACCTCAACACGAAATGTGTTGGTATAATATACAAAATGTGCCATATTAGGCTGCACACAGAGCAAAAAGATCACTGCTTACCCGGCAAACTGGACAGCTGTGTCTCAATCTGCACACAAAATCTTGAACTTGTAGCCTTGCCTTGTATTTAGTACACAAGATGTTATTTGGAACACAGCAGCTTTCACCAGCTTATACTGATGTATTATGTTAATGATTCTTTTTGTCAATTTCTGTAGTTATTTCTATTCTCAGTTTTTTACTTTCAGCCTGCTAAAGTTTTATATATATATTTATATAGATCTGGGTGCATTTTTGCCTATTGTTATTCCGTTTGCTTTTAAAACAACCCAAGAGCATACCATTTATAGTAAGTACAGTGTTGTATTAGAAACATTAAAAATGTCTTGACTAGGGCTGGCTCAGTACCACTGTTTTTAAGTCCGATACTGCAAATTGAGTATTTGCTGATACCGATACCAATCCGATACCGTCATTTCTCCTCTCCAACAACTAAGCAATAATAATACTTGTCTAAATGCATCATGGTTAAACTAGCTATCTAATCTAATCTAACTTTTACACACAGAACATTTAGCAGCATTTTTGGTTTTACTTACGTTCGAGCTGTTGTTCACGTGACACATCTCGCTTTACGGCGTGTCGTCCAAAGTGTCTACAATTGGAAGATGTCAATCAAACACAATGGACCAATTAGAATTGACGCAGAGTTGAGATTTTCCGTTAACGTTCTGTCGTGTTTTTAGATGATTAAAAACGCTTATTAAAAAACCCTGCTGAATTTTGAACAGGCTAAACGGGAAACGGTGTAGTTTGTTTAATTTCATAACACTAATGGATTAATCGTTGAGGATGTGAGAGATCTCCAAGCCGGGACAAGATAGGTTCTTTATCTCAGGTGAACGATTTATCATTTTTCAAAACGATTTTTATTTTGTTTAAACAGTGTTTTTAGATGTGACAGTAGTAGATGATTTTTTTAAAATGCTTAAATTTTAAGTAGATCAGTGTGTTTTCATTTTTGAATGGCTGTTGCAGATGAGTTGTAGATCAGTGGCACATGTTAATGATGTCATCAAAATGCTTGATGTCTTGTTACGTGTTATTTGCTTTACACACAAACAATGACCTTATTTACATTGTGTTATTTACATTAAGCAAGAGTATCGGATCGGATTACACGTTATCCAGTTATTTGGGCCAATATCGGACCGATACGGAGTATAGGATCGGTGCCAGCCCTAGTCTTGACCTACAGATCACTCTCGAGTGTATGCAAACATTTGACTTCAGCTGTGGGTAGAGAGTAAATCTGCAAAGGCAAGCGAGACAAAAAGTGAGCACTTACTATCGAACAAGATGGGCAGTATCTATTTTTATTATCCATCTCAATGGAAATACCAGCAACCACAGCTTCTGAAAACATAAAGCTTAACTATCAGGGCAGGAGCAGTGACAACCGGAGAGTCACAGTCTCTTTCCTACGTAGCTTCCACAGTTTTTGTGTGAGAGTCTCTGTTCTCTCACTATATTTAGTACATTCATCTTGACCCATTTTTCAAAGTGTTCTTAGACAAGCCTGCAGATGTTGTGTGGGCATTCCTGTAAAAAAAATACTATTAAAGTGCTAGGCACGAATACACCTTGGACAGTGGGATGGTCTATTGCAGGGCTTCAGCTATCATCCCCCAGTACTGCAGCAAGATAAAACAATACTGTGGCTAAAAAGCAATTAAAAAAAGGGGAACACTTGCAAATATGAGGGTTGTTCAAAAAGTTTCTGCACTTTTTAAACTCTATTTATTAAGAATTTTAAAAACAAATTACATCACTCTTCTACACAGTCACCTTCCCATGCATTTTTCCCAGCGTCATACCAACTTTTTAATGCCATCAGCAAATAATGTTTTTGGTTGAACGTGTAGCCACTGATGCACCACTGTTTTCACATCATCACATGAAAATCTTCTTCCCCTTAAAGCTTCTTTGAGTGGTCCAAAAAGGTGGAAATCAGGTGGCACTAAGTCCAGACTATAAGCTCTCTGTCCGTCTCTCAGACACGACCAATTACTACTCCTCCCACCCTCACCATTTCCAAGCAAAATATAAAAGTGCTGAAACTTTGTTAAGATCCTCTGTAAATAAAGTACACAAAATAACAGATCAAAGATGTTTTAACCAGCTGGTGCTGTCTGGGCATAATGTGGTTTAATAGAACAAAGATGTTTTAACCAGCTGGCGCTGTCTGGGCATAATGTGGTTTAATAGTGTGGTCTGCTCTGTAAATGTGACATCCCAGGGCGGTTCTATTGTGAGACCCAAAACACTGTAATATTGGATGGTTTTACAGAAAGAGATAGAACTTGACCAGACTAAGAAGCCCTGTATCATGGTTTATAGAGAAAAAGCAGTTTGCCAACAGAGGAGCTGGCGAGTCTAAATAGGAGAACCCATGATGTGAATTAACGCTCACAAGGTGCAGGTGATCAAAAGAAACCAACACATCAATCATCTTCACTTCCATGCCCCATTTGCCAGCCAAACTGGCAATGCAGAGGGATACGACTCTTAATGAGTCAGCCAAACTCATTCAGCAGCTGAGCCACATTACGATTATTGAACATTGTACAGCATTTCTTTTTATTTAGTGTGAGATTCAACACATTAATTCTTGCACTCAAGGTGAAACTGCTTGGCTGTGTTCGTTGATCTGCATGATCTGGCTACAAATGGGGTGAATCAGTAGAAGTACATTTTGATACCAGTTCAGGTAAAGCAAAAGAATAAACACACACACAGACACTCAGTAGAGGATTCTGTCTGGCAATGTTAAGTAGTTTAATTCTAACATCAAAGCATTTTGCTAACTAAATCCTCTAATTTATTTCTCTCACCATCTTTATCTCACATGTGCGTGTTTTCTTTCTTTGTATAATGATTGTTTTTCCATTACATTTAGGCTTACATCAGTATTAATCAGTAACAAATACATTTATTTAATTTTTCATCATCATATTTTTAAGGATTGAGTACAAAAACACATTACACATTTATTTCATTATTATTTTTTTATCAAGGCAATCTCATACAACACAGCTTATTAGATACACTGATCTGATTTCAGATGTTTTAGCCAGAACTGTTGCTGACAGATAAAAAAAAAAAATGAAATAAAATCCTTAAATTTGTGGTCACAGTTTGCAGTTCCAGCTGGACTATGCTCTAGTGTACTAAATAAATAAATACATGGTTTGAGGAGTTTGGTGTGGAGAAACTCCAGCGGCCTTGCACAGAACCCTGACTTCAACCCCAATGAACACTTTTGGGTTGGATTGGCATGTTACCTTAATATTTAAATACCATCTATGCAGCAAAGTTCTATTTTTCAGAAAAACAACAGCATAACAACAGTAAAAATTAAATCAAATCTTTAAATTTGCAGCAACAGTTGGCAGTTCGATAAAGGGGGTGTGATGGGTTGTCCAATATGGTTTTGAGTTTATTCAGTGACCTCCTTCCAACCACCAACTCGAAACTGTCCAGTGAGCAGCCCAACACTGAGCCAGCCTTCCTGATCAGTTTATTGAGTTTCTTTACATCCCCTGCTCTGAGGCTGCTTCCCCAACACAGCCCCCGCAACAACAGTCTGGTAAAACATAGCCAACATTTTGTTGCACACATTAAAAGACCTGAGCTTCCTCAGAAAGTAGAGTCTGCTCATCCCCTTCCTGTACACAGCCTCCGTGTTAGCCCTCCAGTCCAGTCTGTTGTCAAGCCAGACACCCAAGTACTTAAAAGTGTCCACCAGTTCCACATTTTGACCCATGATGGTAACAGGTCCACTTGTGGTCCTACTCCTCCTGAAGTCCACAGACATCTCCTTGGTTTTGGACACATTTAGGAGCAGATGGATCCTCCCGCACCACTCCACGAAGCTGCTCACCAGGTCTCTGTACTCATCCTCCTGTCCATCCCTGATACACCCAACCACTGCACAGTCATCAGAAAATTTCTGAAGGTGGCAGAGGTCTGACTTGTACTGGAAGTCGGTGGTGTACAGGGTGAAAAGGAAGGGGGAAAGCACAGTTCCCTGTGGTGCTCCAATGTTGCTGATCAGGCGCTCTGACTGGTAGGTTCCCAGCTGTACAAACTGGGGTCTTTTAGTCAAGTAGTCCAATACCCAGGTGATAATGGTTTTGTCCACTTGCATGTTTTCCATCTTTTCCCCCAGTATGCAAGGTTAAATAAATAAATTTTAAAATAAATACATGGTTTGAGGAGTTTGGTGTGGAGAAACTCTAGCGGCCTTGCACAGAACCCTGACTTCAACCCCAATGAACACTTTTGGGTTGGATTGGCATGTTACCTTAATATTTAAATACCATCTACTCAGCAAAGCGCTATTGCCAGAACAGTAACAATTAAATAAAATCTTTAAATTTGTAGCAACAGTTTGCAGTTCCAGCTGGACTATGCGCTAGTGTACTAAATAAATAAATACATGGTTTGAGGGGTTTGGTGTGGAGAAACTCCAGCAGTCTTGCACAGAGCTTTGACCTCAACCCCACTGAACACCTTTTGGATGGATTGGCATGTTACCTCAATATTTAAATACCATCTACTCAGAAAATTTGCCTTTGTGTGGCAGAAAGTGTAAACTTTTGCATTTATTGTTTTTCTTTAGTAATGAATAATAACAGTATAAGTGATGTGTGGATTATCTTGAAATTTTATTTAATCGACAAAATATAAACAAATAATACCAATGTTTTGGGCGCTCAGGTGGCGCAGTGGTAAAACACGCCATCACACCAGAGCTGATATTTTGAACTTGTCGATTCGAAGCTCAGCTTTGCTATCCGGCAGGCTGGGCGCCTACATGAACAACGATTGGCTGTTGCTCATACAGGGTGGGAGCCGGACAGGGATTCCTCATAACTGATGCAATTACGACCTTTGCTGGCTGATTGATGCCACCTGCACAGAGACTGCACAGTGTGGCTCTCCGTACACAAAGCTGATCCACATATGAACTCACCTCGTGCAGGTGAAAAGATGCAGTCGGCTACTGCACACGTGTCGGAGTGGGTGTGTGTCTCGCTCTCCTCAACCAGGGTGGAGATCAACATCAGTAGTGAGGAAGCATAATACAATTAGGTAATTGGATACGCTAAAAGTCGGGAGAAAAGAGTTCAGGGACCTAACCTGCCAGCATTGTTTTTGAATTATTTTGCTTCACTTTTCCTGGACTCGGGTTGTCACTCACTGGTGGATTAAGTAGCTGGCACTAGTGGCAACCCAGCTCCTTTATATTTCTTATTTCTTTTTAGATTTGCCATGTAATCACTGGGGGGTTTGGGATCATACCCTTGTGGGGAGATTGCATGGCTTATCTGTATGTTTTGTCTTTTTTAATTTCCGTCCGGCTGTGTTTTATTAAATATTCACTTATTTATTTTCCTTTAACTTTTTGTGGCTCTTTACCACATCATTGTTCTACCTTGATTTGGTATACTGCAGTTGGGTTCATTTCTGTGTGGTGCCTTTTAGGGAGGCGTGCACCAACCAACAGCAGGACACTGCAATTGCAGTCTTTAAACATTTACTACAGGACATTTCCTGTGTGTACTATGTCATTCATAGTCCTCATTCACAGGTGTCTTTTTGTTTCTCCTAAAAAAGTTAGACAAAGGATTTAAAGCTGTGGAAGTGTGACACAGAGACGGTAATAGGAGACTGATTGAAATAGAGTGAGAGGCTAGAAGACAGCAAGATAGACAGTGTTTGGAGTGTTATGTGTCATTGAAACATGTCCCCACGAAGAAAAGCAATCTACTGTACTTACTATCTAATGTCCCTAATGTCCTTTTCCTGGCCCTGCCGTGTCCTGGTACTGGCCTGTAACCACACACACACACACAGGACTGAAAGTCAAAGGATGCTGCACAGATGCACTAAATAAACTGCCAGTCACAGTAAGCAGACTCAAACGCAGTCGACACATGATGATGGGAAATGTGACTGGTTGAATCATACTGCCACACGCACATCTAAACACCTGAAAAGAGGCAGTTATATATTGCAGTGCCCTTGACACACGGGGGAATGCAGTATCTTTTTAGGAAAGGAGGGGAGATTTATTCTATTTAAGTCAACTGAAAGCTGTTGGAAGGAGGCAAGGTCTCTAGCATCCCTGCCTCATGATTTAAATATCAAGCCTCATTTCTCCTAACACCTGACATTCAACAAACGTTCGCTGTCTGCCCAGCCTTGATAGCGTCTATCAGTGGTGAGATGCAGCAGTAGCCTTATTATCATATATACCTAGACATAGGCACTGACAAATCACCTAGAGGAAATTCTGACAAACATGTCGCATTTGGGCATGTTTGCATTCGCCTCGGGCAGATTGACAAGATTATGGCATTGCAGTCAGTGAATAAATAAATAAGATCTTTACTCAAAAGGAGAAATCAGTTTAACTCTCACCAGGTGTGAGTAAGCTCAATTTTTAAAACTGGCTGAGTGTTGATAATAGGACATTATTATTATTATTATTATTAATTGATCAGGGACATAATGCCCACCTGAATACAGTCCATCTCAGAAAATTACACACTCACACAACTAGAAGCAATTTAGAGTATTCGGAATGAAATAGCAAGATGTGAAAAGCCACTTCATAATAAGAGAACATACCAAACTTCTTGTGAACAGTTAAAAAACAGAACATGGCTGATACAGGATACTGCAGTATTAAGCAATACAGTGGTACCTTGAAACTCAATGTCAATTGGTTCTGGGGCTGGTGTCGAGTTTAAAAGGCATTGAGTTTCAAGGTATTTTTTCCCATAAGGATGAATGGGAAACCTGTTAATGCATTCCATGGTCCCGTGGAACTGCATATATTTGAGGCTAATGTAAAATAATGAGGTTGTTTTTGACACATATACTGAAAAACAATTGCAAAACAGTTAAAAATCATCAATCATCAAAAAAATTATCTGTGGCGAATGTTGTTTACAATCACCATACAAACTTCTTTCTAGAAATTCCACTAACTAATTCTGATCTGGAGTTATTGAGGTTGGAGTAAAAGAGTCCATGTTGGTTTCCAAAGCTTTTCAACACACAAAAAACAGATTCAATTGCAGAAAAAAATATGTAAGATAAATTATTTGTACTTTATAAGGTCATTATTTAATACATTTGGGCTTTTTTGGCTCTAAAGCTCTGTCAGACTCTGTCCATACCAGTGATGGCATAGTTACCTTGAAAAAGTAATCTGATTACTGATTACTGATTACTCCTTTAAAAAGTAACTTAGTTACTTTATGGATTACTTGATTTTAAAAGTAACTAAGTTAGATTACAAGTTACTTTATTAGTTATATAATGCGGAATATTTCAAAGATATTCCTTTGCAATACTTCATCATTTGGCTGCCAACTTGTGTGTACTGATGAGACTCAATTGAATCCCAGAACATGCTAGTGTGAATGCATGGAAAACAAATTTTAATTTTCTTTCAAGAATATGATACAGACTGACCAGCACTATTACGCTAAATCAGCATTGAAAATTGACTTTACTTTTAATAGCCTTCTACAAGGCAATTGGCGCTTTTACTCGTAGTGCGCCACGAATACTACTAAATAGTACTACTTCTGTAATGGTGTTGGTGGTTGACATTTATGTTGTGTATTACTGCACTGTTTTGGTGAAGAACTACTCATCCTGAGGTGCGCTGCTGCTGCCTGCAGAAATGCTTCCGCAAAAAAATTGCCGGCAAAGCGGTGGTGGGGGGGCCAGGGGGGTGGCCGAAGATTACTTTATGGTGGCCATGGCAACCACTGGCCACCTTCTGGCTCCGCCCCTGCCAAGAAGAAAGCAAAAATATCTTTTCACTAAGGAAAATGACAAAAATAGTAACGCACAGTAACTTGGATAAGTAACTTTAATCTGATTACTGGATTGGAAATAGTAACGCGTTAGATTACTCGTTACTGAAAAATTTAGTCAGATTAGAGTAACATCAGTGGTCCATACACATGAAATGTACCCTTCCCCTATTTCTTCACATCAGTCTGTGAAAAAGCATCTCTGAATCATTGAGTAAAACAAGTCTGAAACGACTCTTTTCAAACATATTATTCACTGGAATCGAATCGGGGAGGTATGCTCTTATCTATGGTAAAGATTCATTTGTTTTGCTCACTCTACTTCATTATGGTGTTGTGCGTAAATGACTCCATGGATCAGTGAATTAAAAATCGCTGTATAAACCAATCAGAGCTTCCGAAGTCAGATTTTGGGTGGAAGTTCAGTTGTTCCTCTAATCCAAAGCACTATATGCAAATTGTAGTTATTGCAGTATATTGTCATATTGCCATGTCTCATGTTAAATACCAGTGCTGTTTTTACTAAACTACTACTGTTTTTTAAGTGGTATGAAGTCTGGGACACAGCCCTTGTTTGCTTCCAAGCCAGCAGCAGTAACACTGCTTTAATGCACTTTAGATAAATAAATGAATAAAAAGTAAAACACATACCCTGATAATACAGCTCTGATGATATGGATGATATGGATCCTACAAAAACAAGTGACAACCTTAAAGGATGATATATTTGGTTAGGATAGCTAATATAGTGTGGATTTAGTGGTGTGTAGTGTGTGTGCAGGGCAGAAGATACCTTTGTTGAAATCTTTCTCTCTTGAAATGCTCCAGTCTCCATCAACCTTTGTAATAAGTCAGCCAAAAACATCCTAGCGAAATTCTTGACATGCCTTTAGATACATAAAACAGAAATAATAGCAAGGCTGCCAAGGATTATTGATCTGCAGCCGCCTCTGAATACCATAAAATACCAATAATGGAGGATAAAAACAATGTTCAAGTACTGAGGACTTCTCGCTATGCGTGCAGACCCATCTCTTATGTTTTGTGAAGTACTCGTTCACAATTTGAGTCTTGGCATTTTCATCCTGGAATCTGCCCAAGTCATCAGGGATTAATAAAAAACCTTAGACCTGATCAGTTTAAGGAACTGCAGATCATTACACTGCATCCAGAGACTTGTACAGTGGGTATTATGAATGATGGGTGCATCACTTCATGGTCTTCGTGGCCTGGCTTTGCATATCTCTCTGGAAGAGGGTAAATCTGGAGGTATTAGACCACATGACCTTTTCCATTCCTCGAGAGTCCAATCTTTATGCTCACTAGCAAATTGAAGCTTTTTTTCCTATTGGCCTTACTGATAAGTGATTTTCTTATGGCCACATAGCTCTTTAGTCTAATCCACTGTGTCCACAAAGCTCTTTAGTCCCAATCCATTGTGTCCACATAGCTTCTTAGTCCCAATATACTGTGTCCACATAGCTCTTTAGTCCAATCCATTGTGTCCACATAGCTCTTTAATCCCAATCCATTGTGTCCACATAGCTCTTTAGTCCCAATCCATTGTCTCCACATAGCTCTGTAGTCCCAATCCATTGTGTCCACATAGCTCTGTAGTCCCAATCCATTGTGTCCACATAGCTCTTTAGTCCCAATCCATTGTGTCTACATAGCTCTTTAGTCCCAATCCATTGTGTCCACATAGCTCTTTAGTCCCAATCCATTGTCTCCACATAGCTCTTTAGTCCCAATCCATTGTGTCCACATAGCTCTTTAGTCCCAATCCATTGTGTCCACATAGCTCTTTAGTCCCAATCCATTGTCTCCACATAGCTCTGTAGTCCCAATCCATTGTCTCCACATAGCTCTGTAGTCCCAATCCATTGTGTCCACATAGCTCTGTAGTCCCAATCCATTGTGTCCACATAGCTCTTTAGTCCCAATCCATTTTGTCCAAGTAGCTATTTAGTCCCAATCCATTGTGTCTACATAGCTCTTTAGTCCCAATCCATTTTGTCCAAGTAGCTCTTTAGTCCCAATCCATTGTGTCCACATAGCCATTTAGTCCCAATCCATTGTGTCCAAGTAGCTCTTTAGTCCCAATCCATTGTGTCCACATAGCCATTTAGTCCCAATCCATTGTGTCCAAGTAGCTCTTTAGTCCCAATCCATTGTGTCCACGTAGCTCTTTAAACCCAATCCTTTGTGTCCACGTAGCTCTTTAAACCAATCCATTGTGTCCACGTAGCTCTTTAAACCAATCCATTGTGTCCACGTAGCTCTTTAAACCAATCCATTGTGTCCACGTAGCTCTTTAAACCAATCCATTGTGTCCACGTAGCTCTTTAAACCCAATCCATTGTGTCCACGTAGCTCTTTAAACCAATCCATTGTGTCCACGTAGCTCTTTAAACCCAATCCATTGTGTCCACGTAGCTCTTTAAACCCAATCCATTGTGTCCAAGTAGCTCTTTAGTCCCAATCCATTGTGTCCAAGTAGCTCTTTAGTCCCAATCCATTGTGTCCACGTAGCTCTTTAAACCCAATCCATTGTGTCCACGTAGCTCTTTAAACCAATCCATTGTGTCCACGTAGCTCTTTAAACCCAATCCATTGTGTCCACGTAGCTCTTTAAACCCAATCCATTGTGTCCACGTAGCTCTTTAAACCCAATCCATTGTGTCCACGTAGCTTTTTAATCCCAATCCATTGTGTCCACGTAGCTCTTTAGTCCCAATCCATTGTGTCCAAGTAGCTCTTTAGTCCTAATCCATTGTGTCCACGTAGCTCTTTAAACCCAATCCATTGTGTCCACGTAGCTCTTTAGTCCCAATCCATTGTGTCCACGTAGCTCTTTAGTCCCAATCCATTGTGTCCACGTAGCTCTTTAAACCCAAACCATTGTGTCCTTTTAGCTCTTTAGTCCCAATCCATTGTGTCCACGTAGCTCTTTAAACCCAATCCATTGTGTCCACGTAGCTCTTTAGTCCCAGCATCTAATCTTCTGATTGTTTACTATCCTTCCCATGTTTAATAATGGGTTGGGAAGTTTACAGTACAGAATAACATCTTTCTTACAACCGCATTGCATCAAGTGTTAACTCCGTGTGCTCCGGTTTCCTCCCACAGTCCAAAGACATGCAAGTGAGGTGAATTGGAGACACTAAATTGTCCAAGACTGTGTTCAATATAACCTTGTGAATTGATGAATCTTGTGTAATGAGTAACTACCGTTCCTGTCATGAATGTAACCAAAAGTGTAAAAACATGACAATAAAATCCTAATAAACAAACAATAAACAAACATGTATCACCTGTGCTGCATTGGCAGAAGTCTAAAGAGGACATAGGACAATGAGAATCCTTCATATAGCTAATATTGATGCAGATTTGTTTGGAAACAGTTCACCTAAAATAAAATAGCAGTAATAGGAATGCTCCATCATGTGTTGGTTTGTGAGTGTCCAGGATCACAGTAAATCACTCATATGGCTTGTGATTTAACCCCCTCTGAACTGCCATTATGAGTGCGAGGCAATGCAGACCTCTGATTTGCTGTAAATCTTTGGCATTAAATCATTCATGTTCCTCCCGCTCAATGAAGGGCAGTAAAAGCAAATAAAGGGCTACATTGTTAGTTCAGCTTCTTATAAATAATATATTTGTTGTGACCATAGAGCAAGCACATATTTGCAGCTTTTAAAAACAGGCTAAACGTAGTATAAAGATATATGTATACCTTGACATAAAATGATTAACAGTTATAATGTTATTATGCATATGATGGCATCTAAGTGTTCAAAACATTATTTAACAATTTCTCATATTTACAATAAGTGCCAAAAGTCTGGGCTATTAGAATGTTTTTGTATTTCCATGCTTTCTAAATGTGAGGTAAAATGCAAAGTAGAAGCATTTTATTAGTGGTATCTGAATTTCGGCCCACACTGCATGTGTAGTTAAATAATTTACGCATATGATTTTTCCTGGTCTACTATATCCACTGCATGGAACTGTCTTAGGGCAAAAAAATAATGAACCTGAGTTTAGTGGGTAGCACTGTCGTCTCACAGCAAGAAGGTCCTGGCTTCGATTCCCAGATGGAGTGGTCCGGGTCCTTTGTGTGTGGAGTTTGCATGTTCTTTCCATATCCTCCATGAAACCCACAGTCCAAAGATGTGCAAGTGAGGTGAATTGAAGACACAAAATTGTCCATGACTGTGTTTGATATTAAACTTGTGTAACCAAAGTGTGATA
This sequence comes from Trichomycterus rosablanca, assembly GCF_030014385.1. Classification (NCBI taxonomy): domain Eukaryota; kingdom Metazoa; phylum Chordata; class Actinopteri; order Siluriformes; family Trichomycteridae; genus Trichomycterus; species Trichomycterus rosablanca. The sequence goes on along the minus strand of NC_085988.1, from coordinate 62,856,089 downwards.
TTACACTCATGAATGTAAACAAAGTGTGTAAAACATGACGTTAAATCCTATTAAATAAATGAACCTTTTTAAGTTGAGTTTTAAATGTGGCGTTTAGCACACTGGGTCATATGCAAGATCATATTTTGCACCACAGTGTGGTTAGGAAAAGTGATTTGAGCATTAATGTGAATTGGGATGTGAACCACACTATGAATGAAAGTGATTTGCTTGGTTGTTAAATAATGTATTATCTTAATGTTTCATTTCCTGTGTTAAGTACATCTCTACATTTACGAAAAATAGTATAATGCATTGCTATATAAAGAGAAAATGACATCTTATTAATGTACTTTGGTTTTATCATAAATTAACAGATTAACTTGCTTTTTAAATTGTTTAATAGGAATTAATCTGCCTATTTAAAATAAATAGTTTAATTAAGTGCTAAATGGAAAAGGCTTCGCCTCAATCTTAACTGGATTACAGATGCATTTTGTACAGTACATTTAAACCCAGACAGCTAAAATTAAATGTAATTAAAGTGCACTTACCTGACTGAGGCGAGTTCATATGCAGATCAGCTTTGTGTACGGAGAGACACCCTGATCAACACATTTTCCCTCGTCTCTGTGCAGGTGCTATCAATCAGCCAGCAGAGGTCATTGTTCATGCAGGCTCCCAGCCTGCTGGATGGCAGAGCTGAGATTCGAAATGACGAGTTCGAAATATCAGCTCTGGTGTGCTAGCACGTTTTACCGCTGTACCACCTGAGTGCCACATAGATGCTTTTTAACTATATAAATAAAATCTCATGCTGTTGTTTATGAATGTCTCCTGACTGCTTTATACTAGTCTGGGTTGCGTTAGTCAAACAGAGTGTGTAGTGTTAGTGGCTTTACAAGAGGAAAAGTCAACCAAATCAACTAAAAGAAAAAGGAAGAGATTCACACTTGTGTCTGTTCTTCTGGGGTAAAGTAAACCTCCTCCTGATCATTATTTATGACCACGTTCACAGAGTCGTAATCTCTATGTAGTCACACATACATTCATAAATTTTTAAGTAACACCTTCTCTAGTACTTACACACATTTATATATTTCCCCACACTCATGTGAAACTGCTGAATGTGGAAACAGTGTGTCAATGCATTTAAAAGCATGATTAATGATTCAGAAGGACACACAGAGGCTGGAAATGAGACTGTGTGGTGCTGGATGGCTGGGTGAGTGTGGCATGTAGTGCAGGTGTTGATGAATACCCCAGCACATATTTTTAAACGCGACTTAGCACTTTTTCCCCCTGACACACACTCACACACCACCAGATTAATGCAAGTCCTCCAAAACAGATTAAAGATTCAAATCCCAGAGATGTTAAGCAATACATGCATCTGCATATAATTTTATTTACTGCTTATGCTTTTATGTGTACAGACTCATTTAGATCAACATTACATATTTATTTAATCTTGCTCTGCCCATGTTTTCTTTTTCTGAAAAACAAATAGATGTGGACACAAAACTATACGCTTGATGGACCTATTCAAAAACAATGAGCAGATATAGTTCAATAACTGCCTTTGCCTTTCGGAAAGTGGTAGCCTAGTGGGTAGAGCCGTGGTCTATCAACTGAAAGTTTGAGAGTTTGAATCTCAGCTCTGCCATGCAGCCACTGTTGGGCCCTTAAGAAAGGCCCTTAACCCTCTCTGCTCCATGGGCCCTTGTACAATGGCTGACCCTCTGCTCTAACCCCAGCTTCCAAACAAACTGGGATATATGAAAACAGAATTTCGTTCTACTGTACACCTGTATATGTACTGTATATATGACAATTAAAGGCATTCTATTTAACGCATTTCTATTCATAAAGTCTGCTAATGATATTGAATGTGAAGGCATGGCTCATAATAAACATTCAAATTAATCCCAAATCAGTTAGGACCCTGTGCAGACCAAAGGAATTTCACGAAACTATGTTGGTATGGACTTTACTATGTACAAACATAGTAAAACTGTAATAGCTTGGATACCCATTAACACTGGGGGTTGGCTGAAACACTTGACTCTAATAAATATGATGGGTATTCACATATATATTTGTAGGATACCATAAACTTCATGACAGTCTTTGAAATTGCAGCTGTTCTTTTTTTCTGTTAATGAATGACTAGACCACTTTTATTCATTTAAATTTATTTATTTATTTATTTATTGATTGATTGACTGGATTGCTGAAAAAATAGGCACCCATTACACCAGTTATTTGGTTATACACCGACCAGGCATAACATTATGAGCACTGACAGGTGAAGTGAATAACACTGGTTCATCACGGCACCTGCTAGTGGGTGGGATATATTAGGCTGCAAGTAAACATTTTATCCTTAAAGTTGATGTGTTAGAAGCAGGTAAAATGGACAAGTGTAAGGATTTGAGCAAGTTTGACAAGGGCCAAATTGTGATGGCTAGACGACTGGGTCAGAGCACCTTCAAAACTGCAGCTCTTGTGGGGTGTTCCCGGTCTGCAGTGGTCAGTATCTATCAAAAGTGGTCCATTTTCTTTTACATCACATGGATGGCCGGGTGCGTGTGCGTCGCTTACCTGGGGAACACCAGGATGCACTATGGAAAGAAGGCAAATCGAAGGAGGCAGTGTGATGCTTTGGGCAATGTTCTGCTTGGGTTCTGCCATCCATGTGATTGTTACTTTACCATTTGTTATGTACCACCTACTTAAGCATTGTTGCAGACCATGTACACCCTTTCATGGAAACAGTATTCCCTGATGTCTGTGGCCTCTTTCAGCAGGATAATGCGCCCTGCCACAAAGCAAAAATGGTTCAGGAATGGTTTGAGGAGCACAACAGTGAGTTTGAGGTGTTGACTTGGCCTCCAAAATCCCCAGATCTCAATCCAATCGAGCATCTGTGGGATGTGCTGGACAAACAAGTCAGATCCATGGAGGCCCCACCTCACAACTTACAGGAGTTAAAGGATCTGCTGCTAACATCTTGGTGCCAGATACCACGGCACACCTTCAGGGGTCTAGTGGAGTCCATGCCTCGAGGGGTCAGGGCTGTTTTGGCAGCAAAAGGGGGACCAACACAATATTAGGAAAGTGGTCATAATGTTATGCCTGATCAGTGTATGTCCCATAGCTCTTCTCAAAACTAATTTCCTTTGAAAGACATCTGATGGCACGTCTCTGGTTAGATTTTAGTTTACTTAGCAACATTGGTAGAGTTTAGGAAGCTAGTTGGATTTTTGGCACACACTTAAATTTTCATATTACATATTCTACAGGGTGTCTCTGAAGTTTGGACACATGGGAAATATCACTAACTATAACTAACTATATGTTTATTAAAATACACACACATACATATTGCGGTACAAATAGAAGATAATATTGATTCATATTGTTATGAAATAAAAATACATAAAGCTTTGATGATGTGTCTTTTGGCTCACTGTCTTACTAGAACATCTGATTGTGTTCACATCTCAGCCCCTTGGCTTTGTAATTTGAGGCCACTACCACTAAGAAACATCCCAAGAGCATAATAATGCTACCATTGCAGACATCCCAAGTCTCCCAGAAGTTCCGGGAGTCTCCCGCATATACATAGAGGCTCCCTGATGCCCGCAAGTCAGATAAAATCTCCCGCACACACACACACGCACGCACACGCAGGCGACACAGACTTTTTTCCCGATCGCGTATTAAATCCGGTATCTGATATACAATCTAGCGCACTGTGTAGGGAACATAAATCAATTGTTTAATATACTGTCTAGTGCACTAAGTAGGGAACATGAATTCATATCTAAAATACTATCTAGTGCACTATGTAGGGAACATAAATCCGTTATCTGATATTCAACTTAGTGCACTATGTAGGGAACCTAAATCCGTTATCTGATATACAACTTAGTGCACTATGTAGGGAACATAAATCTGTTATCTCATATACAACTTAGTGCACTATGTACACTATGTAGGGAACCTAAATCCATTATCTGATATACAACTTAGTGCACTATGTAGGGAACATAAATCCGTTATCTGATATACAACTTAGTGCACTATGTAGGGAACATAAATTCGTTATCTGATATTCAACTTAGTGCACTATGTAGGGAACCTAAATCCGTTATCTGATATACAACTTAGTGCACTATGTAGGGAACATAAATCCGTTATCTGATATACAACTTAGTGCACTATGTAGGGAACATAAATCTGTTATCTCATATACAACTTAGTGCACTATGTACACTATGTAGGGAACCTAAATCCATTATCTGATATACAACTTAGTGCACTATGTAGGGAACATAAATCCGTTATCTGATATACAACTTAGTGCACTATGTAGGGAACATAAATTCGTTATCTGATATTCAACTTAGTGCACTATGTAGGGAACCTAAAACCGTTATCTGATATACAACTTAGTGCACTATGAAGGGAACATAAATCCATTATCTGATATACAACTTAGTGCACTATGTAGTACACATTAATGTGTTTGGGATGCGAACAGTTAGCTAAGTAGCTCATTTAGCAGCTTCTAAAAGTTCTGTTGTCACCCATATCTTTTGATGTGTGCGAGAGCTTTTTTTAGCTTTTTTTTGGGGGGGGGTCGGGGGTACCTCCCGGAAAGTACGAGTTTTTGCAACTTGGGATGTCTGCCATTGTGCTCAACAGGTTATACCGTGTTGATGGGTTTAAATATCTCATCTGACCACTTTCTCCAGAAGGTTTTTTTTCTTTGTCTATGTGATCAGCAATAAACTTTAGTCAAGGTTTAAGGCACCAATTTCATGGTGGTGTGAAGATTCCTTGATTGTAGAAAAAGACACCATTACTATTAAGTGTGAACCTCAGAATAATGTACCTTCAAGAACAAGTAAACATGTCTAGTTTTGCTGATTGTACATAGGTAACAGGCACTGTGGTAAGATATTAGTTTCATTTTGTTTAACACCTGTCTGTTCCTCCCCGTGTGATGTCTACTGTTGGTAAGAGAGCTAATTTCACATTGAGAACGGGAGTGTGTGTAAATGAAACACGTTTTGGTGTTTGTGGTCCACTTAGCTTCAGGAACGGAGTGTTAGCTGTGCTTAAATCAGTAGAATTTCCCCTTGAGTGTTAATCTGCTGCTAGCAGCGGCTGCTGCCTCACACATTGAATGAAATACTGCGCAATTATGCTTAAATCAGAAAAAAGGTAAACTAGGAGTAATGCGCTTCCACCTCATGATGTGTGTGAGGTGGAGAGGAAAGCAGTGCTTTACACTGACCTGGTCTTTTTAAGAGGGTGCTATTATTTAATTATGTGTTAAATCAGCTTCCATAGAGTGTATTTTACTCATACCTTTCGTTTACTTTATCTTGATTTGTGGTAATATAACTCGGCAGGATCTTTGCAACGTATAATTTGTAGTGATCCGTCATGTTTATAGGTATTCATTTATTTGGCAGACGATTTTAAAGCGCAATTTACTAAATGAATAGAGAGAGTTAAAAGGTAAGATGTGGAATAAAACTCCAGATATATTTTGCTTATGAACAGCAAATAGCAAAATTACCTACCATTCACAAATCTCATTCACACTCACTTTAAATGATTATTTAGCCAGTCAGTCAGGTTTAAAGTTCAGCTGTGAATGCTATACAATTTTAAGTGTCCATTATACAGAAAGAAACATGCTACAGTTTCTGTATTCCACTGCCACTGCTTCTGCTGCAGTGGCTGTTAAAGGAGGTAAACACTATCGCATTTGTCTTTTATTCTCCTCCTGGCCTGGTGGCACCTCCTTGACTTTAACTTTGGTCCCTGGCATAGTTGGCTTCCGCAGAGCATAGAATTTCAAAGTATGAAGATGCTGCCTTAAAGCTTGACTGAACTGCGTTTTTCTTTACATGAACAAACAAAAATCAAAAGCAATGGCTACAGAAATACTTGCTTAGTTTTCTACTCATGCACCACACACACATGCCATAGAAAACAGACACATGTACCTAACCAAGGTTGATATAGACGTTGATTTTTCTTTTTAATTAACAGGGCGGCACAGTGGCTCGGTGTACCACTGTCGCCATACAGCAAGAAGGTCCTGGGTTTGATCCCCAGGTGGGGTGGTCCCGGTTCTTTCTGTGTGGAGTTTGCATGTTCTCCCCTTGTCTGTGGGGGTTTCCTCTGGGAGCTGTGGTTTTCTACCACAGTCCAAAGACATGCAAGTAAGGTGAATTGGAGATACTAAATTGTCCATGACTGTGTTTGACATTAAACTTGTGAACTGATGAATCTTGTGTAACGAGTAACTATTGTTCCTGCCATGAATGTAACCAAAGTGTAAAACATGACGTTAAAATCCTAATAAATAAATAATTAATAAAGACTGTGTTGTATCTGTAAATGCTCTAGGATATATATACACCAATCAGCCATAACATTAAAACCACCTCCTTGTTTCTACACTCACTGTCCATTTTATCAGCTCCACTTACCATATAGAAGCACTTTGTAGTTCTACAATTACTGACTGTAGTCCATCTATTTCTCTACATACTTTTTTTTTACCTGCTTTCACCCTGTTCTTTAATGGTCAGGACCCCCACATGACCACCACAGAGCAGGTATTATTTAGGTGGTGGATGATTCTCAGCACTGCAGTTACACTGACATAGTGGTGGTGTCATAGTGTGTGTTGTGCTGGTATGAGTGGATCAGACACAGCAGCGCTGCTAGAGTTTGTTAATAATGTGTCCACTCACTGTCCACTCTATTAGACACTCCTACCTAGTTGGCCCACCTTGTAGATGTAAAGTCAGAGACGATCGCTCATCTATTGCTGCTGTTTGAGTTGGTCATCTTCTAGACCTTCATCAGTGGTCACAGGATGCTGCCCATGGGGCGCTGTTGGCTGGATAATTTTGGTTGGTGGATTATTCTCAGTCCAGCAGGGACAGTGAGGTGTTTAAAAACTCCACCAGCGCTGCAGTGTCTTATCCACTCATACCAGCACAACACACACTAACACACCACCACCATGTCAGTGTCACTGCAGTGATAAGAATGACCCACCACCCAAATAATACCTGCACTGTGGTGGTCCTGTGGGGGTCCTGAACATTGAAGAACAGGGTGAAAGCAGGCTAAAAAAGTATGCAGAGAAACAGATGGACTACAGTCAGTAATTGTAGAACTACAAAGTGCTTCTATATGGTGAGTGGAGCTGATAAAATGGACAGTGAGTGTAGAAACAAGGAGGTGGCTTTAATGTTATGGCTGATCGATGTGTGTATACATACATATATATCTATAAAGGGCCAGTGATAGCTCGGTTAAGGTACTGGACTAGTAATCAGAAGGTTGCCGGTTCAAGTCCTGACACCACCAAGTTGCCACTGTTGGGTCCCTGATCAAAGCCCTTAACCCTCAATTGCTCATTGTGTAAGTCACTTTGGATAAAAGCGTCTGCTAAATGCTGAAAATGTAAAAATGTAAATATAGACTTGGTGCCTTTTATAGGGCTTATATGGGGGGAAAGCCCATTGTTACCATGACTACTTTGTAAGTGCTACTGTTAGTGACTGGTTAACAAAGCAAAAGTGTGTAATGATATTAAATAATTTCATAAAATATCATATAATTACTAACAGTGCACTAACAGCTTGCTTATTCTTTGCTAGCTTTGTGAGCTGAATCCTCATTGGTCAGGTAATAAAACATGCTTGATATCACTGAGTGCTGTTCTTAAAAGTTGATATATTTTTAAAGGTACTCTGCTTTATGAAAATAAAAGGTTAAAGGAAGTGCTTTTTAAAAATCAGTTAAATAATAGGCAGTAAAGGTTAGTTAAATGTGTCCAGTCTGTATATAGCTATACTAAAAATGATGGCTATACAGAATTAATGTACAGAAAGCCTAAAAAAGGCAAAGGGAACTCCATAAATAAATCCAGGTTGTGTGTATTTGTGGATACAGTATACACAAGTGTGTTGGTTGGATGCTGGAGGGATGCCCAGAGATGTGAATTCTGTCTGGCGGGAAGAAAGACACATCAAGAAACTTGTGGTACAAGGCCTAGAGGCCTATTTTTTCAAACCTAAATTATTATCAAAGCACCTAACTCTCTTTCACTATTGATCTCACTTCTGTTAAACCCTAGGAACATGCAAACACAGGTCTACATGAATAGACATATACATACAGCCTATATGGCTAAAATATACAACACCAAATATTTCATGTTTTGTCTGGTCATTTTCATTTCATTTCTGAATATACATCTATTCTAGATTTTAGGCCTGCAACACATTCCATAAAAAAGTTGGGATGGTAAAGCATTTACCACTTCGTTATTGTTGCCATTCCTTTTTACCACACTTAAAAGACAATTTGACACGAAGGACACCAAGTGATTTAGTGTTTCAGGTGTATTTTGTGTTTTGTCCCATTCTGCCTGCAAACACGCCCTAAAGTGAGCAACAGTACAGGTTTGTGAGTGTCAAATTTTTTGTTTCAAAATTCTCCACATATTATATATTAGGGAGAGGTCAGGACTGCAGACTGGACAGTCCAGTACTTGCACCCTCCTCTTCTATTGTCTTTGAGAAAATTTCTTGGGTGTTCTCTTGAAGGCAGCATATGTTGCTCTTAAATCTTAATGTACTTTTCTGCATTAATGCTGCCATCACAGATGTGTAAATTACCTTTGACAAGGGAACTGACACAGCTCCATACATTTGCACAGTAAAGTGTTAAATGGCGTTTGTAAGTTTAACTCTGTATTGTAGTGCTTGACAAAGCTTTGCCAAAGTAAACCCTTGCCCATGTGGTTATATCAGCTAGTGATGAATAATTGGGTCTTGATGCAGTGCCCTCTGAGGGATCGAAGATTACAGGCGTTCAGTTTAAGCTTGCATCCTTGCCCTTTATGCACTGAAATTCCTTCAGATCCCTTGAATCTTTTAATAATATTATGCACTGTAGATGGAGAAATGTTCGTATTTCTCACTGTTGAGGTATCAATCTCACAATGATGAGCAAAAAAAAGAAAAAGCAAGAGAGAAAAACAACACCTAAGGGAATTGAAACAGTTGGACATGTTGACTCAGGAGAACAGACTCATTGGCCAACTACCTCACCAACTGAGGATGACTCAGTGGCACCATGTGGCCATTCAGGTTTTCCTTAAATACCCTAGAAATTGGGTGCTGAGTGTTAGCACTAATTGTGCGCTGATAGTGCTACAGCTCCTGGGATTTGTAGTTTGCTCAGAATCACAACAGATTGAAGGAATTGGATGAAGGTAATCCAACACTTTACATAAATAGAACCTTTCTGGCAACGTGAAGCAGGCTAGAAGGTTTCAAAATGAGGAGCATGATGCCATATTGTGTAGAAATTAAAATACAGATGATTGAAAGGGCTACATTTTAAGGCTTTAGGACTCAACTCAAGCAAACCACATTGAGAGCCATTATCCACAAATGGAGAAACCAAATGGAGAAACAACAAATTCAAAAGCTCATCCAGGAGGTCACAAAAACAGATGAACATCTAAAGAACTGCAGGCCTGACTTGCCTTGATTAAGGGCAATGGATATCACCTAAGAGGAAGTTGCAAGGTTTAAACCACTGCTGACTAAAAAGAACAAAAAGTTTAATCTCCAATTATCCAAAACATACTTAGATGACCCCTAAGACATATGCAAAAATATTCTTTGGACTGATAAGCCAAAGGTGGAACTTGGAAGACATGGGTCCCATTGCATCTGACCTAAAGTTAACCATGCATTTCATTATATCACCAGCCAAACATAGTGGTGGTAGTGTGATGGTATTGGGCTGCCTTGTTTCCAATGGACTCGGACGATCTATCATATCATTGACCTAAATCTCAAACACAGTTGGGATAGGCAGCAGGACAGTGAGCAAGTTTATCTCTAATGGCTCAGAATTAAGGTTTTAGGGTGTCTTTAAGTGGTTTTAGAGGTGAAGTCCTGACTTGAATCTTATTGAGATGCTGTGGTGCAACCTTTAATGGGCAGCTCATGCTCGAAAACTTCCCCATGTATCAGAATTAAAACAACTAAAGAGCAGAGAAGAGTGGTCCAGAATTCATCCACAGTGATGTCACAGACTCATCACAAGTTAATGCAAATGTTTGATTGCAGTTGTTACTCTCAAGGGAGGCACAACCAGATATTGTTAAGGATGTGCAATGCCTTGAAAATGGAATGCAATGGAATTATCTATTCTCACAGCTATTTTGACAGCTCCTTAGTTTTCACTATGTTACAACACACCTTGAACACATCCCATGGTATTCATATAACATATCACGGCTGAAGCAAATTAAGGGTTATTGAATTACCAGTAGTTTCATCATGTTGTAACCTGAATTTAGGCCATACAGACGAAAAGTTGGTTGCAAGATAAGAAAAAAATCAATTTTATGTAGGTTGAATAACTGTGACTGACAGTATTAACGAAATATCCTGCTACTCTAAAATACGTCAGTCATATTATTAGTTCATTTGCTTAACCTTTAACTGATAAAGGTTAATTTATTTTGTTCCTCTTTTTGGGGGTTTAACCACTTCTGATTGGAACTGTAATCAAGACAGCAACATGGGTCCAGAAAACATTAGTCCGATTCCTGCCTCCAGTCATTGACTGTGAGATGATTGACATATTTTTCTTATGTTTGTGTGGGTTTCCTCATTGCCTTTTTGCTTCTTTTATCTTTTAAAACCATGCAGTAGGTGTACTGGCCTACTCACAGTGTACTCTGGTATTCTGCTTTGTTCCCTGACTGAGATTAAGCTAATTGAGTAGATGAATGTTCCTTTTAGTGACGACTGTGTGTGTGTGTGTGAGGGAGAGATTGATTTTAAAAACATACACTTTATTTAATCACTCAACAGAATACATTTTAAATTCCATATATCACAGACGAGAAAATGATTATATCAAATGATATGCCTACACAGAAATAAGCACATTTACATATGATCTCAGCTCCAAGGGCTGGTAAAAATTAACTCTCCTTCCTCCACAGCACATAAAGCATCTTTATCACACCACTCCATCTCAAATCTTTCAATATTGTTCATGGTCTTGTAAAACCCAAATTCAAAAACTATTCTTGACTTTACCAGAGCCATGAACAGTGGTAACACCTCATGACCAGATCTGCCCTCCATTCTGTTCCTCGGGAGGAGGATAAATTGCTAGCTTCGCCTGGCCGACAATAAAATTTAGCAGTTGCCATTTGTAACGATCTTTTCGACTATAACCAGCTCCAAAAATAAAAGCATACAATTTAAAAATTTCCCCAAAATTAAAAAACACAGTAGACAATGTAGTAAAAAGTGAACCAAGTCTCGGACATTCTAAAAAACAGTGAAAAATCGTCTCTCTTTCCCCACAAAATGCACATTTATCACTGACGTCTGGATTTATAACCGAGACAAAAGCATTAACTGCAGTCACCCCATGCAAAATTCTCCACTGGAGGTCCCCAGATCTTTTTGTCAGTGGTGGCTTATACATTACCCTCCAGACAGGCCGTCTGTCCATCCCCACACAAAGCTTGTTTCTCCACACTGTGTCAGGCCTTCCATCTAAAACAGACTTATTAAAAAACTTAACAAAACACCTGTATAAAACCTGACCTGACACAGAGTAGAGCTCCAAGTCCTGTAAACAGTCCCGGTCTAGCATTGGACTAGACACATTTCCAAGAAGTGGAGTAAGTCCAATCCTCGGGAAGGGATCTGTTTCATTAGGTATTTTTCCACTCCAATATTCCTTCAAAAGCTCCATTCCTTCAAAAGCATCATTTGAAAGACTCTCTTGCCACCTGGTGATAATATTACTGATGTGGCGAATGGACCTCTGTTTCAGCAAAGAGGCCACAGCCTGGATATCCTTCAGACCAGGTCCTGCCACATTCACCAGGGTGCGTAAGTTCACTGCATTTGCGTGATGCCCGGTACACCACTCCTCGCCATATCCAGTCGTGCACCTTTAATCAAAGGTTCTTCTAACAACCAGTGCAATGATGTTGTTGTTCCCAGTCTTTGAGTGCTAAAATGTCCTTGGTAACCCGGCATAGAACCCAGCAGCTAGGTCTTCGTCGTTCACCTGTTCACTTCTGTACAATTCACTATAGAATCGTACAGCCCGTTTTCTGATCTCAGTGGGCTCTGTTAGCTCTTGACCTTCTTCAGAGTGCAGAGAGTGAACAAAACGACTCTGACCATTTTTCTTTTCCAGGTTAAAGAAAAACTTGGATGGAGCATCCATTTGCGTTAAGCTCTGAAAACGCGATCTGACCAGTGCCCCCTGTGCCCTGATACCCAAAAGATCACTCAGCGCAGATGTTTTAGATCTGAGCGCTCCAACTCGACTCTGATCTCCAGTTGAGTCTATCAGTCTTTGTAACTCTATTATCTCAGCTTCCAGTTTTTTCATGGACTGAGTAATGTGCCGTGAGACACTGAAAGTGTACTGTTGACAGAGTTGTTTTATCTTAACTTTCCCATAGTCCCACCACCCTCGCAAGTTACTGAAATGGTGTTTCTGGGCTTTAAAACCATTCCAAAAGACAGCAAACGCTTGCCTAAACTTCCTATCGCACAACAAGGAGTTATTAAAATGCCGATATGCACTTTTAGGTTTAACATTTGCAATAAAAACAGAGCATAAAACTAAACTGTGGTCTGAAAAGCCAACAGGTGTAATCACACAGCCTTTTATAATGTTCAGCTGATGTTTAAAACTATAAAACCTGTCTAATCTAGCCAATGACATCCAACCCTCTCTTGCATGTGCCCATGTGTACTGCCTAGTGGTTTGGTTTAGGTTCCGCCAAACATCACACAGTTCATGAGCTTTAAGTAGCTCACGGAGGGCACGCTGTGACGGGGCATGCGGTTCTGTGTGATTACGGTCAATGCCATCATCCTCCGTGCAGTTAAAATCTCCCCCCATAAAAAAATAATTATCAGAACTGTAATTTTTTAGAGCTATGCTAACAGTATGTAAAAAAGCCACCCTCTCAGCACCAGCTGTAGGAGCATAAATGTTAAATACAGCAATTTTAAATCGCTCAAAGTGAGCACGTACAACCAGACATCTACCGCGCACCACATGCTCTACCTCATAGGATATTGGCACAAGGTTTTTCGCAAACAGAATGGCCACCCCACCCCTGTTGGAACTCAAGTGACTAAGGAGGACCATACCTTCCCATTCCTTCTTCCAATCAATTTCATTAACATTATCGCTATGGGTCTCCTGAACAAGCATTATATCAACACCCTTTTGCTTGATTGATTCAAATAACAAGGCTCTTTTGTAGCCATCACGTGCCCCATTTATATTTAAGGAGCCCACCCTTATCCTGCTCATTAATAAAAAAAAAGAGGGATAACACAAGCAGAAAAGTGGAAAACAACAAGAGGTTATGATGTTTCATATCCGTCTTCATTTTGAAGTCCCATTTTTAATTTTGGCACAATTTTCTTTAGCCGGTAGATCTTCTGCACAGTAAAGCAGTCTTCTCCTTCATTCCTCATGAATGCTTTCACAGAGTCAATAAATAGCTTACGGTCTGGAAAATATTCTTTAATCACTACACCCTTCATGTTTTTCGTTCTCTTAAGAAATGACCAAATCTTCTCAAATGTATACGCACTCCGACGGCTCCGGTGACTTCTCATTTCAGTCAGATCAATGTCAGAGTCTTCAAAAATGCCAGATCCAGAATCCTCTTCGTGTTTTTCACTCTCCTGCTCTGCTTTTCCTTTCTTTTCCTCACTCTTAGTCCACTTAATTTTCATTTTTCTCTTTCCAGAAGGCACTCGGAAAAGTGCCTCCTCAACCACAGATTCAGTCTCCATGCCTTCCTCTTCCAAACTTATTTCTTTGGAAGTGACATCTTCTGCACCACCTTCATCTCCAATTTGGGAAACGTCACACTGAGACCCTAAACCCTTTTGCAGATCAGTTTGCATAGTGTTACTGTCCCCATCACCACTAGGCCCAGCTATTTCAACACCCTCCTCAGCTAGAGTCTGAGTGTTTGAAACAGTGCTCTCTTCTATACTTTCAGCTCTGTCCTCTGCTGTACTAGGCCTAACGTTCTCCTCACATTCTCCAACTCCAGCACCTCCAGGCCTAGCGTCCGCATGTACTGTGTGTTCTACACCACCCCCAGCAGGTGCAGAGTCTGAAGCTTGTGAGGTACCTTCACCTGCCTCAACTGGACACGAACGCCTTAAATGCCCCTCTTGTCCACACCCAAAACATTTCATGTTGTCAGATGTAGCAAAAACGACATAATCAAAGCCATCAATTTTGAATTTAAAGGCTATGTTCAGTTCTTTAGTTTCACTTTTCAAAACCATGTAAAGTTGTCTTCTAAAAGAGACATGTTGTGCATGCTGAGTTTTGCCACCAAAGTGAATCTTTTTTACAGAAGACATTACTTGACCGTAACGTGAAAGTTCAGCAATAAGTACTTCATCGGTCATGAAAGGTGGGACATTGGACAGAGTTATTTTCTTCGCTGAACGAACGAGGGGCATTACTGGGGTAAATGTTTCCTGAATAACAACACCAGTTTGAACAACAGTGTTAGCTTTATCTACACTGTCTATAAAAATCACAACAGCACCGTTCATCCTGGACGCTGCCATGATGCTACTACAGTCTACAACCTCTCCTACAGCTAACACACACTCCTCTACTGAACACCTCATCTCAGGGGCAAGTTTAACCCCATGCCGACGAGTAAGTTGCTCAAACTTTACTTTCTCCGCTGCTGCCATGGCGACCGGCAAAAAAGCCGGCAACCGGCGAATGTAAACAAACCACCCCTCCCGCTTTAACTACAATCACGTAACTTTACTAACACTGAAACAACTTTACAAATAATCAACCAGCACAGAACCTTAAAGATAGAAAAGTTAGAAACTCACAGAGAGAGAGAGAGAGAGAGAGCCTGTTCTCATTTATCAGGTATGTAAAGATAATTAAAATTTCTCGATTTCATACTCTATTTTCACTTGAACTTTGAACTAATGACATTCCTACCAAGGTTTTGTTTATGTGCAGTTTTACGCTTTAATTCCAAAAGTATTTAGTCACCCCTCCCAATTCTCAAGTTCAAGTTTTTAAGCCTTACACAATTTTATAAGTGTATACAGTCAATACATTGAAATAAATTTATAGTGAGGTATACACCGATCAGGCATAACATTAAAACATTAAAAACATTAAAAATGTTTTTACACTCACTGTCCATTTTATCAGCTCCACTTACCATATAGAAGCACTTTGTACTTCTACAATTACTGACTGTAGTTCATCTGTTTCACTGTATACTTTGTTAGCCCCCTTTTATGCTGTTCTTTAATGGTCAGGACCCTCCCAGGACCACCACTTATTATTTGGGTGGTGGATCATTCTCAGCACTGCAGTGACACTGACATGGTGGTGGTGTGTTAGTGTGTGTTGTGCTGGTATGAATGGATAAGACACAGCAATGCTGCTGGAGTTTTTAAACACCTCACTGTCACTGCTGGACTGAGAATAGTCCACCAACCAAAAATATCCAGCCAACAGCGCCCCATGGGCAGCGTCCTGTGACCACTGATAAAGGTCTAGAAGATGACCAACTCAAACTGCAGCAACAGATGAGCGATCTCCCTGACTTTACATCTACAAGGTGGACCAACTAGGTAGGAGTGTCTAATAGAGTGGACAGTGAGTGGACACGGTATTTAAAAACTCCAGCAGCACTGCTGTGTCTGATCCACTCATACCAGCACAACACACACTAACACACCACCATCATGTCAGTGTCACTGCAGTGCTGAATGATCCACCACCTAAATAATACCTGCTCTGTGGTGGTCCTGACCATTGAAGAACAGGATAAAAGCAGGCTAAAAAAAGTATGTAGAGAAAAAGATGGACTACAGTCAGTAATTATAGAACTACAAAGTGCTTCTATATGGTAAGATGAGCTGATAAAATGGACAGTGAGTGTAGAAACAAGGAAGTGGTTTTAATGTTATGGCTGATCGGTGTATAAAGACATGAAGAGTTAAAGAGGTTAGTCTAGAGCAACTGAAGTGGAGTGCACAGAGCCCTGACCTTAATCTGAAAAGGAAATGGACAATATACTGGACTCTATACTGGACTCTTACAGGACAGTGGTAGCCTAATGGGTAGAGCTTTGGGCTATCAACTGATAGGTTGAAAGTTCAAATCCATCTCTGCCATGCACCCACCTTAACACTGACTCTGCACTCTGACCCCAGTTTCCAAAACAACCAAGCTGGAATATGTGAAGAAAGAATTTCATTGTATTGTACACCTGTATACGTATATATATGACAAATAAAGGCATTCTTCTATATTAATTCCCATTGTTTTAAAATAAGATGAGTAACAAAAGCTCATGGTCTGCTGTCTATAAACTTTTGGCCATATATTCTAACCTGAGAATAAGACTGAGGAAACTATGGAAATTGCTCATCCCTTCAAACACTGACGCTCTGGTATTTGAAAGGTCCAGTGCAGCATCCTTTGTGTCTTGGAGCTTTTGGCTTGAAAAGATGTGATTCATGTCACCTAAGTCACTAAATGTCCTTTTGTGGCATTTCAAATACGGACAGGGCGCAGGGGAAATAGGCGGCGTGCATAAACACACATAGACACATGCCACATATACACAATATACCTGTATGTCTTTACTGAGGCCTGGCAGTGATAATTAGGGTGAGAAGCAGCAGGGCATAGTCTGACTCATCTCACTGTTATAATACCAACCACACACACACACACACACTTAATGTAAGTCTTAATGTAAGAAATCATTAGTGGTGCCATGAGAGTCCTGTATGCATGTGTTTTCGTGCATGCCCGAGTGTGAGTGTGTGTGTACAGCAATGCCACTAAAGTTGTTTATTTAGCAGACAGAAGTCTCCCCTGGGTGATCTATCATCATCATCACCGTCGTTGTAATGTTATTGCTTATGGAGATGCTTCTCACTTCCATATATTAAAGTCAAACGCTTGATAATACATCCGCCAACTTCACTTCTCACAGGGTAATTACATTTCCTTCTGTGCTCTATAACTCACCCTGATAGAGTCACTGAAAGCCTTGCTCATTTGTTACTGGTTTAGGGTAGCTGTGAGGCATGGGAAGGGAAAAAACACCACCAGTAAGTCTTTAATCTGTGTGAAGCTGCTCCAAAAATCTAAGTCAATAACGAACAACACAAGATTTAAAGTTTTAAACAATTTGACAAAAAACAACATGTATATAAACATGTTTTTATAAACATACAGTTAAAGTCAAAATTTATATACACTTGCTGCAGACATTAATTATAGGACAGTCCTTGAGTTACTGTGCAGTATTGTGCTGTTTATATGATGCAATGACCATATATAAAATCATACCTTTGCATCAGCAAGGCTACCCTCAAATTAAAAATAAATAAATAAAAATAAAAATGGATACTCAAGATGTGGTATTCATGCTGTTTTAAAGAAATTTGAATAATCAGAAGACGTCAGGGATGAAAAAATGTGATGTGGTTTCCAGAAAAAACCAGAAAAAGTCCAGCAAGGACCTGGCTCAGCATCGGGTAGCTTCACTGGGATGCCAAGGTGACTCTTTAACAGTCAGAAGAAACTTGATCAGGAATGTTTTTTGGAAGGGTAGCAGCCAAGAAACCACTTTGATAAAAGGAGAACATGGTGAAAAGGCTACAATATGCTAAAGCTTACAAAGATTTAAATGAAGATCAGCGGGAAAAAGTACTATGGAGTGACATACAAATAGTAATATTTTAGGTCTAATTGTTGACAGAATTAAGAAGAAGAGTTGGAGAGAAATGGAAAAAATGAGATCTTGTGGCCTTTATTGAAGCTTGGTGGAGGGTCTGTCTTTGGGGCTACATTTCTGTCTGTGGTGTTGGTGATATTGTCTGAACTGATGGGATCATGAATGCTAAAAGTACAGACAGGTTTTAATTCATTATGCCATTCTTTCTGGAAAACGGCTAATTGAGAGATACATGATAATGATCCCAAGCACATTGCTAATCATATTTGTAGAGAAAAACAGCTGATAAAACACTGACAGTCATGGACTGGCCTCTAGTGAGTCCAGATCTGAACATTATAGAGGCAGCGTTGGATCACCTGGACAGAGAACGAATTAAAAAACAGCCTAAATCAACTGGATGACATAATCCACTCACCTGATATCCACTACTTTTTGCTACTAGTAATACTACCACTACTACTACTGCTGCTATTATTACTATTACTACTGCTATTACTACTACTACTACTACTACTACTATTACTACTACTACTGCTATCACTACTACTATTACTACTACTACTGCTATTACTACTACTACTACTGCTACTGCTACTATTACTATTACCACCACTACTGCTTCTGCTGCTACTACTGCTATTACTATTCTTACTACTGCTACTACCACTACTATACTACTGCTATTACTACTACTACTATTATTACTACTACCACTACTGCTGTTATTATTACTACTACTACTGCTATTACTACTACCACTACTACTGCTATTACTACTACTACTACTATTGCTGCTATAACTACTACTACTACTGCTGCTATTACTACTACTACTACTGCTATTACTACTACTACTACTACTGCTGCTATTACTACTACTACTACTACTACTACTACTGCTGCTATTACTACTACTACTACTATTACTACTACCACCACTACTGCTGCTACTACTGCTATTACTACTATTACTACTGCTACTACCACTACTATACTACTGCTATTACTACTACTACTATTACTACGACTGCTACTGCTGTTATTATTACTACTACTACTGCTACTACTACTACTACTGCTGCTGTTACTACTACCACTACTATACTACTGCCGCTATTACTACTACCACTACTACTACTACTGTTACTACTACTGCCTTTACTACTACTACTTCTTTTCCTGTTGCCAGTTTTTCAAATGTTAAGATAAAAATGACAAAAATTTTAGTAAATCATTCCGCCATGTGTTTTGATGATGTAAAAATTAGCTGCTTATCAGGCGTAAGCTGTATTTAAGCTGCATTAAACAGCCCTTTGGTCCTGTGTTGTCCCAGTTTGCATTTTTTGTACCAGTGTTATGTTTGTTTGAGAGCATGCAATGACCATTTCAAGATTGTGTGTAGTTGGTGTGAGTTTATCCCAGGTGCTTGAGTCTGACGAGCTGTCAAAAGCTGCAATAAATGCTGGCTGATTTTTTCCCTGAAGTCTCTGTCACTGGGGGGAAGATAAGAGACCCTGCGCTCATCTCCTCTCCAACAGCTGCTGGAGTATTTTTAGCAGTCATTGTATGTCTCTGGCCTGTGCTCAGCCCCTGATAAACATCTAGAAAAAGAGAGGAGAGAGAAAGAAGGATCAGGGGGAAGAAAAGGGGAAAATAGATGTAAAGGAAAGCATACACTTAAAACCATCCTTCTTTAATTGGAAGTCTGTATTTGCATCTACAAACTGCTATTTTTAGTGATGTGTTTTACCATAAAATCGAATGGTGGCAAAGTGGGTCCAAAGGTTAAAGTAAAAAAATCGGGTCTGCCTGACTTTTTTAAGCTGCTGGAACATGGGTAAGAATGTCCATAGTCAAACTAAAGAAAATGATAGCAATGGAAAGCAAAATTAGTAAATGTCCCACTTTATTTGTTGAGTTTTGGAGGAAACAAAAATAAGCATTCAGGTGCAACTCCCAACAGATACAACTACGTAATCCACTGGTAAATTACAACCCTAAATTCTCCCCAGAGAAACAAGAGTTGGGGATTTATATACATGATCTGAGCCCTTCATGACATAACCAAAGTAATGCTGTTGTATAACTGTCTGTACTTTTCTGTCAGTCTTATAAAATACTTAACACGTCATAGGGAATGATTACTATGATTTTCTGAGTCAGGGTGTTATGTCAGGCTTGTAATTTGATAAAAGCTCTTATACTTTAGGTAATCCTAATGTACGTCATTATGTTTGACATTGATATTTCTGAGAAACTGAGATAGCTTTGACATTTATTAGTTTTAGAAATGTTGGTACATTTGGTAAAGATGAGTAAAATGCTTATTGGAAAAAAAAATCCCATAAAAAGCTTGTGAAAGTGAGTCAAGCCTGCTTTCACCCTGTTCTTCAATGTTCAGGACCACCACAGGACCACTACAGAGTAGATATTTAGGAGGTGGATCATTCTCAGCACTGCAGTGACACTGACATGATGGTGGTGTGTTAGTGTGTGTTGTGCTGGTATGAGTGGATCAGACACAGCAGCGCTGCTGGAGTTTTTAAATACTGTGTCCACTCACTGTCCACTCTATTAGACACTCCTACCTAGTTGGTCCACTTTGTAGATGTAAAGTCAGAGACAATCACTCATCTATTGCTGCTGTTTGAGTTGGTCATCTTCTAGACCTTCATCAGTGGTCACAGGACACAGCGTTGCTGTGTCTTATCCACTCATACCAGCACAACACACACTAACACACCACCACCATGTCAGTGTCACTGCAGTGCTGAGAATGATCCACCACCTAAAAAATATCTACTCTGTGGTGGTCCTGTGGGGGTCCTGACCATTGAAGAACAGCATGAAAGGGGGCTAACAAAGCATGCAGAGAAACAGATGGACTACAGTCAGTAATTGTAGAACTACAACTACTGCTCCTATATGGTAAGTGGAGCTGATAAAATGGACAGTGTGTGTAGAAACAAGGAGGTGGTTTTAATGTCATGGCTGATCGGTGTATATTTGCCTTGATCATATAATGGAGAGCAGTTCAGTTGCCTAAAACATAGAGAAACAGGCAAGAACAAAGTGAGCCTCCTGACAAAATAAAGCCTCATGTAAACAGAGAGCTGTGCACCGGGTAGTGGACAATTATTGAACTGCTTGTCTTGGTATGCTTCTCGCTACCAGACATTTGGTTTTCCAGATTTGTACATCATAGCAGTGTCCATTTAGTCAAAAAACACTGTAATCAAGCACTTCTGCATGACTAAAATATCATTATTATTACACTTATGCGCTGTTCTGCAGTAGACAGTGTAATTGTGTACCTCAGGAGTTAAAATTCATTTATGCTCAAATAACTCACACAAAAATGTGCGCGCACACACACACCCATCATGTTTTCCTGTCATGCATTTAAATAACAAAAGTTGGCAGATGGCCCTCTGATGGCTGTCTGATAAGGTACTGTCCTCAGAATTGAGAAATTTAATCCATTCTAACCTTAAAATATCCCCTCAATCCAGTATCATATCAGATTCTCCAAGCCTCTCGTTCCCCTGGTGTAAGGTGGTGCAGAAAGAAGGACAAGCACTGGGTAGAATCAAAATAGAAACAGGGAGACTATAATTTACACAAAAGAGAGATGAGAAAAATAATTGAGGAGTTTCTTTAATAACACTCGCCTGAAGCGGGATTTAAGATTAGAGTGCAGAGCTTTAAAGACAAATAATCTACAGTCTTATACCATACTGCAGCCGGCATACCATTGATTAAAGCTGAGGGAAAGGAGTTGAAAAGTTCACTCTACCCACATTGGGATTCTCTTGCGAGCCTAATTACTCTTTACAGGAGAGAGCGCTACTATAACAATTTCCTCCGGAAATGTTTCTGCTGCCACACACTGAACTATATTGAACTATACTGAACTATATACTATGTTAGACTGTTTTTACCTGTTTATTCAAATATTGAAAAAATCTTTTTGTATTTTTGCACCTTATTTACTTCTTAGGCACCTTATCTCCATTGCCAATTTTACTGTTTATTCAAATATTGAAAAGTCTTTTTGTATTTTTGCACCTTATTTACTTTTTAGGCTCCATTGCCAATTTTACGCTGCTAATGTACAACATGTCACTACCTCATGAACCATTGTACCATCTATTCACCATCATGTACTAACACTTGTCTTTAGTCCTGTCTTCTAATAACTTGTTTAGATTAGGGATAATTAGTAATATCTTTTGTAGTTATTTATTATAGGATTTTTTGTATTTATTGTTGTACTTACACTGTTTTGTATTTACACTGTTTTGTCTTGCACTTTTTGTACCGTGTTACACCGTGATCCTAGAGGAAAGCTGTTTCGTTTCAATATGTACTTGTATGTAGCTGAAATGACAGTAAAACCTCTCTGACTCTGACTCTGACTGAAATGGCTAAGCCAAGCTAGCTTCTCTACCTACCAGCCTACTGATAAAAAAGTAAAACAAGAGGAGAAATACACCAATCAGCCATAACATTAAAACCATCTCCTTGTTTCTACACTCACTGTCCATTTTATCAGCTCCACTTACCATATAGAAGCACTGTGTAGTTCCACAATTACTGACTGTTGTCCATCTGTTTCTCTGCATGCTTTGTTAGCCCCCTTTCACCCTGTTCATCAGTGGTCAGGACCCCCACAGGACCACCACAGAGCAGGTATTATTTGGGTGGTGAGTCATTCTCAGCACTGCAGTGACACTGACATGGTGGTGGTGTTAGTGTGTGTTGTGCTAGTATGAGTGGATCAGACGCAGCAGCGCTGCTGGAGTTTTTAAACACCTCACTGTCACTGCTGGACTAAGAATAGTCCACCAACCAAAAATATCCAGCCAACAGCGCCCCATGGGCAGCATCCTGTGACCACTGATGAAGGTCTAGAAGATGACCAACTCAAACAGCAGCAAGATGAGCGATCGTCTCTGACTTTACATCTACAAGGTGGACCAACTAGGTAGGAGTGTCTAATAGAGTGGACAGTGAGTGGACACGATATTTAAAAACTCCAGCAGCACTGCTATGTCTGATCCACTTATACCAGCACAACACACACTAACACACCACCACCATGTCAGTGTCACTGCAGTGCTGAGAATGATCCACCACCTAAATAATACCTACTCTGTGGTGGTCCTGACCAATGAAGAACAGGGTGGTAGCAGGCTGAAAAATTATGTAGAGAAACAGATGGACTACAGTCAGTAATTGTAGAACTACAAAGTGCTTCTTTCCATATGGTAAGTGGAGCTGATAAAATGGACAGTGAGCATAGAAACAAGGAGGTAGTTTTAATGTTATGGCTGATCGGTGTATAGAAGAGTCAGTTTGACAAACCGATACCCTAAAGATACATCCTTTTTAGAAACAGCCTCCAAGAATGCAGAAGCTGGTTTCATTGTTTACTTCTAGAGCAGAGGACAGCTAGAATAAAGAGATCTCAACAAAACCAAGGAAGAACCCACACAAACCCACTAATTTACAGACTGAGCTTAGTTAATGACTCAACACTGCACTGATCTTTGAGCTTTCCTTAAATAGCTTCGGAATCAGCTGTAGCACATCAGCGCTCATTAGTGCCACAGCTCCTGGGATTTGTAGTCAGTTTGGGACTACAGCTGGTCGATTAATGCTTTCTGCCATGAGAAGCAGAGGACGAAAGCAATCAATCTGTTACATGTGGACGCTACCTTTCAGTCCACAGATTTTAAGTGAGGTTTGGATCAGAGGGATGGGACTAGACAGTATACAGTTTTTAAAGATGATCTGGCTAAATGTCTTACCCTTCTTATGTAAGAACAAACTAAATTACAGTTTTAACTGCAAATGCAAGCTGTCAGATGTTTCTTTAAACACCCATGGTTCCTTTTGTAATCCATAATACCATGTGAACTAAAAAAGGTATTCTGCGCGAACAAGGTATTTTTTTTTATTACATTATGTTTATACATTTTCTCTCTTTTTAGTATATCCAATTACCCAATTGCATTATGCTTCCTCTCTACTGATGCCGATCCAAGCCCCGCTTGAGAAGAGCGAGACTGACACACGCCCCCTCCGACACCTGCATGAGGCGAGTTTATATGTGGATCAGCTTTGTGTATGGAGAGCCACACCCTGATCAACTCATTAGCCCTTGTCTCTGTGCAGGCGCCACCAATCAGCCAGCAGTGGTCATAATTGCCTCAGCTATAAGGAGTCCCTATCCAGCTCCAACCCTGAATAAACAGCAGCCAATCATTGTTCATATAGGCGCCAAGCCCAGCAGGTTGACAAATGTCAGCTCTGGCATGCCAGCATGTTTTAACGCTGCGCTACCTGAGTGCCAACATTACAGTTGTAATTGCAAATGCTGCCAAATGTTTTTTAAACACCGCTAGTTAATTTTTGGAGTCCATAATACTATGTAACCTAACAAGGTATTTTGCGCAAGCAGGGTATGTTGGGCATTTGAAGAATACACAGACCCAAACACCCAAAAACTGTATGACCATCCTTTTTTATGCCAAACCCAACTTGACTTTCTGGCCAACATATGTTGAGTATTTTACATAATAATGTGCCATAGTTTACCTTTCGCAGTGAGGCCACTTACCTTACCGCTGCATTGCCTTGAACGTTGCTCGCTGCACAGGTTCACCGCTTTGACACCCCATCTTTACAGATTATGGCTGTGCTCAAAGTTCAATTTGATCAAACTTCGACCGCAGTTTGCTGCTGACCTTTTAAAAGCCTCACCTCTGAGACAATCTTTTATATGGTGTGGTTGGATCTACCCACAGAGACGGAGGAAATTGATTTTCATAATATCATAAAACCCTGAACTGTTTAAATCAACTGAAAAAACAGTATCATGATGTTTTTGTCAGGTCTAAAGTATTGTTAGGTCTTCAAAGCTTCTAATAAGATTAAACTCACCCTTAGATTGGAGACTCAAGTTTCATGAACCCAGTTTTGTTTTTGATGGGTCTTCATCTTCTCGAATCCTTGTTTTGATCTAAAAAATACTTATACAAAACTACACACATGTAAAGTATCAATTGTTTATGCTTGTTATAAGCACTACGGTAATCAACCATATGCACCTAGTGCAAAGTGCATAATGCTTATTAGGTGAATGCAGCCTTTATGCTAACTAGCCTCAGATTGATTTTACCATCATCTCCAACTTAAATAGTAATAGTAAATAGTACATTTTTTTGTCTCCCTGTGTCTGCGTGGGTTTCCTCTGGGAGCTCCGGTTTCCTCCCACAGTCTAAAAACATGCGGTCAGGTTAATTGGAGACACTGAACTGCCCTATAGGTGAATGGGTGTGTGTATGGGTGTGTGTGTGTGTAGGTTTCATCAACCTCTGTGTGCGTTGGGGCAAAATGTGGCCCACAACTGTCTGTAAAACTGAGATTAAAAATATATCTATAGCTACATTTTTACTTTATATACAATACAAATTACTCACTCACTCGGGTGGAGGGGTGCTGGAGCTTATCCCAGCTCTTCAATGGGCTGAAGGCACACAGTAACACCCTGGACGAGGCACCAGTCCATCGCAGGGCAGACACACACACATACACACCCATTCACCCATAGGGCAATTCAGTGTCTCCAATTAACCTGACTGCATGTTTTTGGACTGTGGGACATACAAACTCCGCACAGAAAGGACCCGGACCACCCCGCCTGGTGATCGAACCCAGGACCTTCTTGCTGTGAGGCGACTGTGCTACCCACAATACAAATTATCCAAGGGTATTTTAACAAGCTCAAAAATAATATGCAACAGATATACGAGGGTTTTTCAAAAAGTTTAGCCATTGATGCACCATTTTCATATCATCACATGAAAATCTTCTTCCCCAAAAAATGGAAATCAGATGCCTCTAAATCTGGACTATAAGCTCTCTCTCAGTCTCTCAGACACGACCAATTACTACTACTCCCGCCCTCACCATTTCCAACCAAAATATAAAAGAACCCTCGTAAATGGTGCAGTCTTTTAGAGTCTGTCTGATTTAGGACCCTAATATCCCTGCCAGTCACAGTTTATGCTGCATCTGCACACACACACACACACACACACACACTTACACATCACTCACCAGCAACACTTTCACAGTGTATTTAGGAAAATCTGTTGGTTAGTTATATTACACATCAGCTCCGTGTCATACTTTTGTGAAGCTGGAGCACACAGTGGATGCAAACCATTGTTAACATCAAAAGCCATGGTTCAATTTTCTCAAACAGAAAGTTCCAGTCTTTGTGAACAATATCTCACACTTACAGAGCTTTTCATTTTGCCTTATAAAATTGATCTGGAAGCCAGGTTGTGATATGAATGAGAAGTTTTTCATTCTGCAGGGAGTATTGACAGCAATATTGCATTAGTGTGTGGTAGGGTAGAAAGGCTGTAACCATGGCGATGTGCTCACCTTGAGGGTGCGTACACAACCTGAAATCAGAAAAGTTGGGACAGTATTTCTTACATTTAGTTAGACTTTTATTTTATTGTTTTGTCTGGTAAATGTCATTGTATTTGTTAATTTACATTAATTTCTGCATTTCAGCCCTGCAACACATTCTACATGTGACAGGGGCAATTAGGGCTAGTATGAGAAAAAAGAATAATGATGTTAGATAGATAGATAGATAGATAGATAGATAGATAGATAGATAGATAGATAGATAGATAGATAGATAGATAGATAGATAGATAGATAGATAGATAGATAGATAGATAGATAGATAGATAGATAGATGATGGATGGATGGATGGGTGGATGGATGGATGGATGGATGGATGGATGGATGGATGGATGGGTAGATAGATAGATAGATAGATAGATAGATAGATAGATAGATAGATAGATAGATAGATAGATAGATAGATAGATAATGGATGGATGGATGGATGGATGGATGGATGGATGGATGGATGGATAGGTAGATAGATAGATAGATAGATAGATAGATAGATAGATAGATAGATAGATAGATAGATAGATAGATAGATAGATAGATAATGGATGGATGGATGGATGGATGGATGGATGGATGGATGGATGGATGGATGGATGGATAGATAGATAGATAGATAGATAGATAGATAGATAGATAGATAGATAGATAGATAGATAGATAGATAGTGGACGGACGGACGGACAGACAGACAGACGATGGATGGATAGATAATGGATGGATGGATGGATGGATGGATAAATGGATGGATAGATAGATAGATAGATAGATAGATAGATAGATAGATGGATGGATGGATGGATGGATGGATGGATGGATGGATGGATGGATGGATGGATGGATGGATGGATAGATAATGGATGGATGGATGGATGGATGGATGGATGGATGGATGGATGGATGGATAGATAGATAGATAGATAGATAGATAGATAGATAGATAGATAGATAGATAGATAGATAGATAGATAGATAGATAGATAGATAATGGATGGAGGGAGGGAGGGACGGACATACAGACAATGGATGGATGGATGGATGGATGGATGGATGGATGGATGGATGGATGGATGGATGGATAGATAGATAGATAGATAGATAGATAGATAGATAGATAGATAGATAGATAGATAGATAGATAGATAGATAGATAGATAGTGGATGGATGGATGGATGGATGGATGGATAGATTGTTTTGACACAAACACACATCCAAAAACTGCAATTTGGGTCTACTTTCCAAAACACAGTCATTTATACACGTGTGCACGCATATTAAAGAGCAGGTGTTGTTTGGGCTGTGTGTATATGCGTGTGTTTGTGTTCTGCTTGACCTTACTGGGAAACTCATTGTGTTAATGGTCCAGTATGTGATGCATTATAGATGGGCATCTAAATGTAATTAGGTAGTGTTGTTTGTTCCCGAGGTATGTGTTACCCAAACAATGTCCATCAAAGAGCCATTCACTCACTACCACATTCAACATGCCGGATACACTAACCTCACCAGGTGTGAAACAGGACACACAAACATTCATGCGCATATCCGCCACTATCATATCTTTCACTTTTAGATGACGTGCAGATGTTTCAGCTACAGTGCGGATGGCAGTGTGGTATTAATATCTAAAATTGGTATCATTTAGAAAATTTAAAAATGAGAATCATAAATCCCTGTATTAAAACTTAGTGAAACAGAAAGTCTCAAATTATAGCTTTACACTGTGTTCACACTACCGAGTGACAGGCAACCATTCATTTTCTATGTAGAAGCACAACAGTGCCTGATATTTTCTCAACTTAATGCAAATTAGACTGCACACAGTACAGCAACAAATCCCAGAGACTGGCTTCAACAGATCCACAGGACCAATCCTAGCTCCAGTCTTGTGCCACAAGCGTTTTCCACAAATACAAATAGCAGCAGATCCCTAGATATCTGACAAAGACAAAGCATAAAATATCTGTCACTTGTCACCTGCCAGTGTAAATGTAAGGTAGGGAGTTTCTTTGTTAAGATAAAGACTGTACAAAAGGTTGGTTGTTCCTGTGCAGAAGTGTTTATTGCAAATCACAAATCCAGAATGTGTTACATCAAAAGCTCAAAACATGCAGAACACAGATCAGGCAAACAGGCCAGAGATGAATAAACCAGTAATTTATGATACGGCTATACAAAAAATACATAACTGCTTGGTTTCACTGACATTGGCAAGGCTTTGTACCTTGATTCAATATCCAAAGTCTCTAAATAAGATGTTATAAATCAGATCCATTGTGAAAATGAACTATAATTCCATAAAAAGTGCACCCGCTGTGGTGTGGTGCAGGGGAGTCATAGGTGTTTTACACTGTGGAGACTGTGATCCAGTCATTTCTCATCAAAGTTGTCTGTTAAAAAGGACTTTGTGGCACTCAGGTGGCGCAACGGTAAAACACGTCGGTTCGAAACTAAGCTCTGCCATCTGGCAGGCTGGGTGCCTACACGAACAACGATTGGCGATGCCAAAAGGGGTCCTTTATGACCTCTGCTGGATGATTGATTACACCTGCCCAGAGTCGAGGAATAATGAGGATCAGGGTGTGGCTCTCCGTATACAAAGCTAATCCACATATGAACTCGCCTCTTGCAGGTGAAAAGCTGCAGTCCGCTACTGCTCATTTGTCAGAGGGGGTGTTTGTTAGGGTGGAGGTCAACATCAGTAGAGAAGAAGTGTAATGCAATAGGTTAATTGGATACAACTAGATTCGGAGGAGAATCGGGGGAAAACACGATACAGAGGAGGACAGTGGTAGCTCAGTGGTTAAGGTACTGTACTAGTAAGCAGAAGGTTGCTGGTTCAAGCTCCACCACCACCAGGTTGCCACTGTTGGGCCCCTGAGCAAAACCTAAGATTTACTTTATTTGCTTTAACTGTATTCAGTCATAATTGTAAGTGCTTTGGATAAAAGTGTCTGCTAAATGCTGCGAATGTAAATGTACTAATGGTGTTAATTTGTGATGTCTGAATATATGTTATACCTACATATGATTAAGCCATATTTATGAGTAAAAAGTTAAAAGGCATTGTGGGTAAATCTATAGTCAATAATGTGCTGAATACTTGTTTTCCCTCTATATATACGGTGGAACCTTGATTTAACAACTAAAAGGGGGGTGCTTTGGTCTGTAAAATGCGATTGACCAAAACAGTGCGTTTTTTTTTTACAGGGTGTGTAAAAAAAAACAAAAAAACACAGCACTAAGGTCCACAAAAGTGCTAAACATGCACATATTACATGCACATATGTAATGTAAAACCTGTTAATAAATAATACAATTGTTGTACTTTACTACTGGGGGTGGCACAGTGGATCGGTGGGTAGCACTGTCGCCTCACAGCAAGAAGGTCCTGGGTTCAATCCCTAGGTGGGGCAGTCCGAGTCCTTTCGGTGTGGAGTTTGCATGTTCTCCCCATGTCTGCGTGGGTTTCCTTGGGAGCTCCGTTTTCCTCCCACAGTCCAAACACATGCAGTCAGGTTCATTGGAGACACTGAATTGACCTATAGGTGAATGGGTGTGTGTATGTATGTGTGTGTCTGCCCTGCGATGGACTGGCACCCCGTCCAGGGTGTTACTGTGTGCCTTGCGCCCATTGAAAAGCTGGGATAGGCTCCAGCACACACGACCCTAGTTGGATAAGCGGTTAAGAAAGTGAGTAAGTGAGTGAGTGTACTACTGAGGAGGAATTTCATTTACCTTGTGTGGTGGAGGAGATGTTTTATTTGCCGTGTTCGTAGTGGGGACTTGCAGTATGTATTATTCTGAGTCTGAAGCACTGCTGGTGGTTACTGGAGCAGTGATGGTGCATAACTGAGCCACAGAGAAAAAGGCAAGAACAAAGTGAGCCTCCCGACTAAATAAAGCCTATCACTCATCTAAACATAGAAACGTGCACTGGCACCAAAGCACCCCCCTTTTAGTTGTTAAATCAAGGTTCCACTGTATATATAAAGGGAAAACAAGTATTCAGCACATTATTGATTATAGATTTACCCACAATGCCTGTTAACTTTTTACTCAAAAATATGGCTTAATCATATGTAGGTATAACATATATTCAGACATCACTGGCTAGCGGACAATTACTGAACTACTAGACTTGGTACGCTTCTCACAAGAATTGTAAACAATCGGACCGGACATTTGGTTTTCCAGATTTAGTCTGTTAAATCTGAAATCCGCTAAATTGAAGTTCCACTGTATTTTGTAGAATTGCAGGTTAAAATAATTAAATATACATTTTAGCGGTAGACTGGCTGCAGCAGGAATGCATTGATTTGTATATACTGGTTGGCAGGAACTGGTGTAATCTGGTTTGCATGCATTTCAGGAGAACACAATCGGCATGCCTTCAGCTGGAAACTTGCAGAGAAAGATTTGACTGCAAATTTCTTAAATTCATGCAAACACACAAAATACCCCCTTCCTTCTACACACACACACACACACACACACACACATATACGTACACACACTAGCTCTTCAACAGTGTGGTGATGAATGAGGCTTGACTTGTTGGTAATTGAGAAGACGAAGCAGACGAAGCGCAGGAATTGTACAACAGCTCAACTGAAAATCTCAGCAGCACACGGTCAGCTCCGCATTGTTACTTGTAAAACAAATATTGTTCAAACGACAAGAAACTTCTCAATGTTCATGTAAGGCAAGTACATTCATTATAAAACACTGCAGTGCAATGTGTCAGATTTTAATATGCACTGTAATATCGACACATACAGCCCATAGAAATTGTTTTTCCCCTACACACTGCAATAAGACATCTAATAAGGTATGGATCACTCAATGCGATAAGACTGCAGCAGTAAGAAAAGAAATAGTGGGCTATTTTTTACTTATTTATTCATTCATTTTTTATTTTTTTACTTTAAACTAGTGCTGGCTCGGTACCACTTTTTTATGTCTGATATCGATACAGATACTGCAAATTGAATATCTGCCGATACTGATACCAATCCGATACCGTCATCTCCTCTCAACTAAGCAGTAATAATACATGTCTCAATGCACCATGGTTAAACTAGCTATCTAAATAACAATGCTCAGACTGTGAAACAAATATCCTAAAGGAATAAATACAGAACCTACAACATCACACTTATGCAAAACTGCTGTTTCTATTTTTACTTTTACACACAAAACATTTAGCAGCATTTTTGGCTTGTTGTGTCTACAATTGGAAGATGTGGATGCCAATCAAACGCGATGGACCAATTAGAATTGATGCGGAGTTGAGATTTTCTGTTAAAGTTCTGTCACGTTTTTAGATGATTAAAAACCAAAGCGCGCTTATTAAAAAACCCTGCTGGATTTTGAAAAGGACATCGGTGGCTAAACGGGAAACGGTGTAGTTTCTTTTATTTCATAACACTAATGGATTAATCATTGAGGATGTGAGAGATCTCCAAGCCAGGACAAGATAGGTTTCCTTTATCTCAGGTGAGCGAGTTATCATTTATAAAGTGATTTTTATTGTGTTTAAACAGTGTTTTTAGATGTGGCAGTAGTAGATGATTTTTTAAATGCTAAAAGTTTAAGTAGATCAGTGTGTTTTCATTTCTGAATGGCTGTTGCAGATAAATTGGCACTCTGTTGGAACATATTTTCGTGTGTTATTTGCTTTACACACAAACAATGGCCTTATTTACATTAAGTGTTATTTACATTAAGCAACAGTATCGGATCGGATTACACGTTTTTTTCCTTCCGATATCCGATCCAGTGATTTGGGCCAGTATTGGACCGATACCGATACAGAGTATCGGATCGGTGCCAGCCCTACTTTAAACTATTGCATGGAAATCTGTCAGTGTGCCTAAAGATAAAGGAATTAGTTCATGTACTGTTGCCATATGTTGAAAATCTGGAATTAATTACGGGAGATTAATGCATGTGTGCTGTCACTGCAAGTGATTGTGAATGGCTGAGTCATTTCGAATGATCTTTTTAGTGCATAAGGTGGCACAGTGATGCAGTGGGTAGCACTGTTGCCTCACAGCAAGAAGGGCTTGGGTTTAAATCCTTGGCTGGGCAACAATTTGCATGCTCTCCTGTGTCTCTGTGCTTACATGCAGTCAAGCCAATTGGAGCTACAAAAATTTCCCTGTGTGTGTCTGACCTGTGATGGACTGGCTGAAACTGTTTCTAATAAATCAGATCCATTGCAGGATAAAGCAATGGTAAAACAAACAAAGAATGAATGTGTAATGCATCATTCAGCATTTCTGTCTTGGCCTTATTTGTCTGGCCTGTTTTATTATTGTATTATATGAGGATTTCCAGATGTGGCCTTTTCTTGGCATAGGAGGAATATAGTGTCATTTCAGAGAGGTTCATCCTTGAAAAGATCCAGTTTTTATTTGCACACACATACACAATGTGCACAGCCCCATCACTTTTTCTTAAGGTCCAGAGCAGAACAGATTGCACTGGATTCTTCACAGCTCACTTATATGCTCCAGGTTTGAATGCTTTTCCTATATCCACAAAGTTGAATCAGTTCAACTGGACATATAGCAAGTTTGCTGTAGGATTTGTGTACCTAAATTATTCAGCATGCACCAAGACTCTTCCTATATCCTTCTATTCTTCATTTTTATTATTAGCTCTGTATGAATTGAAATAATAATACACTATTTGGTTGAAAGTATGTGTACACCCCTTCTAAATAATGAGTTTACTATTATAGGGTTATACTGGTCCTGTGGGGGTCCTGACCATTGAAGGACAGGGTGAAATTAGGCTAAAAAACAGTATGCAGAAAAACAGATGGACTACAGTCAGTAATTGTAGAACTACAAAGTGCTTCTATATGGTAAGTGGAGCTGATAAAATAGACAGTGAGTGTAGCAACAAGGAGGTGGTTTTAATGTTATGGCTGATCAGTGTATATAGCACACATGTTGAGTGACTTTGATGAGAGCCATCTCCAAAACAGAAAGAGGTGCTAACAGGCACCTGGTGTCTGGTACAGACTAACAGAAGGGCTACTGTGGATATTGGTGATAGGAGGAATGTGTCACAAATCACAGTGCCAGCAAACCCTTGTGAATATAGGGCTGTAGAGAAAGTGCTATGATTTTAGTCTTATTTAAATGCAGCAATGCATAATGGTCAAAAATGTACTAAATTTTGATCCTAAGAATTCATTTACATTTCTTTTATTTTTTATGCAAAACAAATGCACATCAAAAGTTGCTATTGCTCTTCTTAAAAGCACCAATCCCAGCATTAATGAACCTTTTTGTCTCCACTGCCTCTACCTCTGCAATAAGTGCAGTACAAAGTGTCCGCAAAGTGTTTTTAAACTTCTTATAAGCAAAGGGGAAAAAAACCCAGGGAATTAAACAGTGTGGCACTTGCAATGAAACAGTAGTACGAAGGGGATCAATCAGGCCTTTATCTACACTACACAATTACCAGTTCCTTAATCTTCTTAATACAATAAGCTGGCGTCTTTTGCTCCTGAAAGCACTTACTTAAGAATAATTAATGCTCTCACTGTTCGAACCTTTTATGTTAAACACTGCTGTGAAAGTGTACAGACAATTCTGTTCAGAGTCACTAGTACATAGGCAAGGCAGGTGTTACCTTAGCCATTAAAGTACTGAACTATTGTTCAGAAGGTTGCTGGTTCAAGTCCCACCACTATTGGGCCCTTGAGCAAAGCCCTTGACATGTCCATTGTAAGTTACTTTGGAGAAAGTGTCTGTTAAATGTGTGTGTTTTTTAATATATTCTATGATATTTTTCGGATATTCTTTGGTCAATCTCCCCACCCTCGCTGTAGGGGGATCCCTGATTGCAGTCGAGGTGGGTATATATTGCTGCTCACACCTCCTCCGAACCGCGTGCAGCCTTTAGCGGAACCCTTATTCACCTACGCACTCTGCACAAGCGCCTCTCTATCTGCCACTCAGGGT
This sequence comes from Trichomycterus rosablanca, assembly GCF_030014385.1. Lineage (NCBI taxonomy): Eukaryota > Metazoa > Chordata > Actinopteri > Siluriformes > Trichomycteridae > Trichomycterus > Trichomycterus rosablanca. Next base: position 62,821,725 of record NC_085988.1, on the reverse strand, counting down.
CCTTACACAGCGTTTGAAGACCCCACCCACATAGTCCAGTCATCCTGCCCTTGCAGAAATGTGTCTGCTGCAGGCACTGTCAATTATGCCCGCTAGATGGCACCCAGCCAACCGGTTTAGAAGCGAGGAGTTCAGAATCTCTGCGAATATCCCGCTGCGCAACCTGGGCACCTTGTGCGGGAGACTCCGGTCGTGTCCGAGGAGGGTATATTGCCTCACGTTCCCTCCGACGTGTGCGCAGTACACCGACCCCTTCTTATTCGGCCACACGTTCGGTGAATTCGCGCTTGAGGTCAGTATTCGCCTCCACTTCCTGTACAGGCGCCTCAGGCTACTAACCAAGGTCCTTACACAGCGTCAAAGTCCGGTCTTTAACCCTCCCGGCAGACTTTAAACAGCCAATTTTGTCTGCTGCAGGCACTGCCAATTATGCCCGCTAGAGGGCACCCAGCCGACCGGTATTAGAGTTGAGGTTCGAACTTGGGAGTTCAGGATCTCAGCACTGGTGTGCTAGCGGAATATCTCGCTGCGCCACCTGGGCGACTTCCCTGGCTCTGTTTTATATATAATATTAATACATATTAAGCACATAATATTAAAATAGGAACACTTTTATTATTATAACTTTTGTCTCAGCAGGTTAAACATACTAAGTAGTGGTGGTAAATTCGGTTCATTTTATGGACTCGGGTTAATCTGAGTCACTCAGTAATGTGATCCGGTTCACTTGAGTTACTTGAGTCACTTGTACTGACATCTTGATTGCGATCGATTTACTGCATGAAAATGCATCCAAATATCACTTGTCTTCTGTGCACACACTTTTTTATAAGTGGATCTTGATCATGGGGGAGAGGGACTCACCTACCAATCAGATGGCTATATTAATGGGTCATGGGTTCAAGGGGGGTGGTAAACAACAAATTGCCACGGTAGCTTCACCCAGTTAGGCAGCCACAGTGGTACCAAAACAGTCAATAAATTACCATGGAGAAGGGCTATGATACTCCTTAAGTGGTACAGTCCTAAAGTAGCCTGTAAGCATTTGCATTTTAATAATAATATAAATATATTTTGTTGTTGTTTTGCTTACAAGAAAATATGCTGCATTACTAATCTGTACCACTACTACTGATAATAATAATAATAATAGCATGTGCATAAAATCAGCTACATAACAAACACCAGTGTGTTTAACTGCTTGTTTATTGGAATATTTAACTTATTACTTAGATTCACAGACTGGAGTGAAGCTGGTTTAGCCAAATCATCTGAGTCCGCGGTGTTACCAGTGAGTCTGCTCACTCGCCTTGTGTACCTAGCAGCAACTAGTCAGAGGACTCATAGGATCCGGGTTAATTGAGATTTCGGACTCGTGATTCCTGATTCAGTACAAAGATTCGAATCTTTAATCCGGTTGATTCAGGAACTGCACAGATCTAATACCAAGAGCTGTGATACAGCAGCTGTGTGCTAAATACTAAATTGGCAGACACTTTTTAACAGGGACTGGTTTGGCCCAGCTTCACTACATTTTCACAGCTCCTGCAGGAAACCTTTGGGAGATTGACTTGCCAGTGATTAAAAACAAACATTAAAAAGTACAAGACACTAGTAAGATGCAGCAGCAGAGGTGAAATGGTGTACTCTCAATGCAAAATAGAAAAGACACTCAAAATGTGACAAAGCAGATAAAAAGTCTAATACCTGGCAAATGATATGTGTGAAATGTGTGATGAATTTAGATCTGCATTATTTTTCTCAGCACATTAGACGTGGTGAGATCTGTTGTCAAGGTTTATAGATAAAATGTGTTTTTTTACTTTGTTTGTTTCCACAAAACTGACTGACAGGGACACAAACAAGGGCTAATTTGGCCCAGGAATTTTCAGCCAGCTGTAGATATGTGCTAGAGTAAAAGGCCTGAGGAATACCGACTCGCTATTGGTTAAAATGGGTAAAAAGTACAGCTCTCATCTGAAATATTTCTTTGATCCATACAGAAAACCAGCAGAGCTTTTGAAGCCTGATGGTGTCTAAATATATCAGGTCAGACTACAAAGAGTACTTTACTTGTATGCCTTTAATGGATATCAAATAGCATTAACAGTTTCACTTCAAACAAACATATTTGTGCACTTCATGGTCTAGAAACTTTATATTACATCAGAACATACGGTCATAAATAATATCTGGCTTTCCTGAGTGTACTTTATAAGTATTTTCAGTGAACAGAAAATGGATTTGATTACACAGAAAAATGATAACTGATAAATGATAAATGATAACAGTCATGTGGCAGCGGGTGAGAGCTCAGAAACTAAAGAAGGTGGTGTTTGAATATTGTAATTTGGTTAAAACAATTCAGAGATGTTAGATTAAAATAGATATAAATAGTGTGGAGGTTAGCCGCTCAGGTGGCGCACCGGTAAAAATACACATCATATCAAGTCTCAGCTCTGCCTGCTGGCTGGGCTGAGCACCCACATGAATAACGATTGGCCTGTTGTTCAGACAGGGGTGGAAGTAAGCCGGATAGGGACTGATCTGCACTGTACTTGTCAAAGTGTAGGTGACAAAATGCATACGGCTGCTGCCCACGTGTTGGAGGGGGCGTGGGTGAGCTTCGTTCTCCTCAATCAGAGCGGAGATCGGCATTGGAGGAGAGGAAGCATGATGCAATTGGGCAACTGGATGTGCTAAAAGGGAAAAAAAGGGGAGAAAATGCATAAAACAAAAAATATATTTAAAAAATACAAATAGTGTGGAGTTTGTTTAAGCGCTTTTAATATTCTTTTCCCTAGTCCTGCAGTTTTTATATATATATAGTCTCTACTTTCCAAGGCAAATGGCAAATTACACTTTTTGGCCGCTCTGCCCAAACAGGGTGTGAATAACTAATGTTCTCTAATGCCTAGTACACAGTACACGATTGTTGCCCTGATTTTTGCTTGCTGACTGGTCGCCACTAGATAAGGCAGCTCGGAAGCAACTCAGCTCTTGATCGCTATGTGTGAACTGTTCAACGACTAGATCCGAGCGACTGAAGAAAAATATCTAGCATGTTAAATATCTGGCCCAGTCGCAGACTCAAAATCGTGTAGTGTTAAAGGCATTGCGAGCAGGTTGCGAGTGGCAGCGAGTGCTTTGTTGAACTACAGCCAATGAGAACGCAGATAGGAGGTGAGGGGAAACCCGGGGGAGGAGTTGTAAAAACGTGGGACAGGGGCATAATATATTTTCTATCAGAATACATCGGCACACACACAAGCTTTACAGTATTTGTGACTTATCGTCCACACCAAACCATAATACCAACGCTGCATGGCAAAAATATTTATTTATTTATTAACATTTAACTCACTACAGAACAGATTATCCCTGCAGGTCACGTGGCCAAACCCACTCGGATTCATTTATTTTTCCTCCTTGCTTTTATGCTGCACATCAGCGCACAAACAGCTTTGATCGGTCACTTATTGTTGACGTGCGTTTTTGGACATGGTATCATTAAACCCCTTGTCACTTCTCATGTGTGACAAAGCGTAGTTTGGAAGACCAGACAGACTCATCTGCAATTCCTCATGATGGTAGATTGTGTAGTGTGTAATCCCCTATCACTGATCAATCGTGTAGTGTGAAATACACAACAACTTAAAGGACTCCCGATTGCAAGAGATCCAGTTGTGTAGTGTGAACTGTACAACCATCTGACGACTTGGAAAGTCGTGTAGTGTGAACTTGGCATTAGAGACATAAGCTGTTTTGCCAACTAACCAGACAGGCAGTGAATCACTGTTTCTTGTTTTTTTAAACATGCTGTAAATTATTTAATGATACTTGATAATAAATAATTCGAGTCAGTTGAAAATGCCCAGTTTACACCAGACATACAGTATTTCTGGTATATTTTAACCTATAGGCACTGTAGAAAATACTCTACTTGGCCAAAAGTGGACACCCATACAAATGATTTAGTTCAGGATTTTCGGCCGCACCAAGTGCTATGTGCATGAATCAAATCTATAAAACCAACTATATTCCTGGCAACTGTTAGTAGAATTCACTTTTCTGTAGCAGCATGAATGTGTCCTATTTGTAAGTGTGGCTGTAAATTAGCCCAAGTTCACACATAAAAAAATACACTGCTGCTTTTGGGCAAAAGGATGTAAAATTCAATGAGAGTTGAAGCTGGACGGCACGGTGGCTCGGTGGGTAGCACTGTCGCCTCACAGCAAGAAGGTCCTGGGTTCAATCCCCAAGTAGGGGCGGTCTGAGTCCTTTCCCTGTGGAGTTTGCATGCTCTCCCTGTGTCTGCATGGGTTTCCTACAAGAGCTCCGGTTTTCTTCCCACAGTCCAAAGACATGCAAGTGAGGTAAATTGGGTGATACAAAACGGTCGATGACTGTGTTTGATATTAAACTTGTGAACTGTTGAACTTTGTGTACTGAGTAACTACCTGTCCAGTCATGAATGTAACCAAAATGGGTAAAACATGACATTAACATCCTAATAAAATAAATAGAGTTAAAGCTCAGGGACAAATAATAGTAAATTAACACAACTTGTTTTAGATGATGTAAGGACACTTTTGAATGCAATGCTTATGTGACACAGTTCTGTGAATTCAGGATTACAGATTGAACGCATGGCTGTTCTGCATCCTGGTTGTGCATGTGTATTTATGCATTAGGCCACAGGCCACATTCAATTTAAATCTGAATACATTTGAAGAAATAAAAACAGTAATGCCATTTTTATGAGAGCTGTTGTTGCAATTTGAAGTACTCCACCCCCTACCTTGAAAGATAATAATGGCAATAGAACTGAATAAAAATATACAACAAGAAGTCTCAGTAACCAAAGAAAGAATATTTATTGACAAATACAAGCAATGTGGATAACATACCATCACTTGACAAATGTTCATTTGCACTATAATTCACACCCAGCCTCAGTACTTGGTGAACATCCCTTTGCCCTGATAACCCCTAGCTTCTGACACCTCTCTTGTGGAATCTTTGCCTGTTCTTCTTGTGCAAGAAGCTTCCAGCTTATTAAGGTTTGATGGCTGTTATGCTACAATTGCTTTTTTCTACAGGATTTAAATCTGAGACTGAGAAAATCACTTCAGGATATTCCAGAACTGATTCCTTAACCAAGCTTCCCACAATACATCAGGTGGTTAAGCTTGCCAGTTGCTGCAGCAGAAAAATATCCCCACATCATCACTGACCCACCTCCATGCTTAAACCGTTGGGTTAATATTCTTCTGGTCATAAATCTTGCTTTTCTTGCATTAACCATATCACCAAACAGTTCCAGTTTTGGTTTATCACTATATGGAGCTGTTTTCAGAACTCAGCTTATCCAAATTCCTTTTGGTGTATTTAATTCAAACCATATTGTGGATCTTGGTCAAGAGGAGTTTGCTTTGTAGAGTTTGGCCATGAAGTCCCTAGTTTTTTAATGGTTTACCTATGGTTGTGTCTTTATCTGTTCATTTTATAATTACATGATGAATAATATCATATACAATGTTAAGGTTAGTTGCAAAGTTAGTCCCACAGTTCTGTCCCTGACTCCTATCACTCTCTCTCCCTGTCCAATTAGCACCCTGTCACTCAGCAACACAGTACGTCTGCTCGACTACAGAGCCGAGACACACCAACCAATCAATTTATGCACAACTGTTTATCAGGTCTAACCAAATGCTTAGACAAAGCAACACATGCATATTATTCATCTCCATTTTGCACTTGGATGTAGGAAAGTGTGTCTGTTTATGGAACAGAGGACACCAAGCACAAAGTTTGTATTTTAATAAGCAGTTTTTACAATAGTGGAAAAATTGCGGCAGACACTCATTTATTTTTGCTATTATTAACCACCATTTAGAATCCATTTAAAATTCTAAATCTATATGAGCTCATCCTGTAGATTCAGAATGAACTGCTTATTGGCTTACCACACCTAGCAAACTAAAAAAAACGATGTCCGTGTGGCCACTATGTACTGTATAATTTAAAACAGTTATTACAATAGTAGTATTGTCATTATAAAGTATCTTACCAAATGATTGTCTTTTTAATTTATTTATTTATACAACCACAAAACAATCTGCTCTATATGCTTGTTCTTAGCTACATTACATTAGGTGAACTGAACTGCTATTAGGTTTTAAACTAACACAACCTTACAAGTGAATTAATAAACATTTGGCATTTCTTATAACATTAGTAACTTCAACTAGACCACATGCATAAGGTAATTTATGTATGTTAGTAACCACTTTCCCACCCCGAGGGAGTGCAAAGCAGGAACACACTAGACATGGTGCCAATTAATCATAAGGCTAGACACACTGAGACATAAACTTACAGCTTATCATCCATTCATCCACCCATTTACCCATCAATCCATTCATCCATGCATCTATCCATCTATCTGTAAGGTAGGACGCAGCTTATCCATCTGTCCATCCATCCATCCATATATCCATCCACCCATTCATCCATCTATCTGTACGGCAGGACGCAATAAGACATAGACTAACAGTTTATCCATCTGTCCATTCATCCATCCATCCATCCACCCATTCATCCATTCATGCATCCATAAATCTATTTATCCATGCATCTATCCATCTATCTGTAAGGCAGGACGCAATAAGACATAGACTAACAGCCTATCATCCATCCATCTATTAATCTATCCATTTACCCATCAATCCATTCATCCATGCATCTATCCATCTATCTGTAAAGTAGGACGCAGCTTATCCATCTGTCCATCCATCCATCCATATATCCATCCACCCATTCATCCATCTATCTGTACGGCAGGACGCAATAAGACATAGACTAACAGCCTATCATCCATCCACCTATTAATCTATCCATTTACCCATCAATCCATTCATCAATGCATCTATCCATCTATCTGTAAGGCAGGATGCAATAAGACAGACTAACAGCTTATCCATCCATCCATCCACCCATTCATCCATCCATCCATCCATATATCCTTCCATTCATAAATCTATTCATCCATGCATCTATCTATTTGTCTGTAAGGCAAGGCACACTAAGACATAGACTTACAGCTTATTATCCATCCATTTACTCATCAATCCATTCGTCCATGCATCTATCCATCTATCTGTTTATCTGTAAGGCAAGACACACTGAGACATAGACGTACAGCTTATTATACATCCATCCATCCATCCATCCATCTATCCACCCATTTACCCATCAATCTATTCATCCATGCATCTATTCATTTATCTGTAAGGCAAGACACACTAAGACATAGACTTACAGCCTATTATCCATCCATCCATCCATCCATTGTCTGTCTGTCCCTATTTAGCTACAGACTTACCTACCTACCCACCTACATACCTATTTGTATGTAAACATTACTGGATAAGTGATTTATGATATATGGCATATGCACATGGAAAATTGACACACATACACACATTCTATTTGCAAGTACATCCTTCATTTATACTGGAACGTAAATTTCTCAGACACCAACCTGCCCAAATATCCACTTTAAAGTCTCTGTGGACGCTGTAGATCACGGGGGAGTGCTTCTGGCCGACAGCATTGATTCATAATGCATGTGCTAGATGTACTGTGTAGTCATATCCAAAGTGATCACATCAGTTTTGTTTTAACCTTTTATTTAACATGCACAGTCTTAGAACCAGTCTCAGAATCAGAGATAGATAGATAGATAGATAGATAGATAGATAGATAGATAGATAGATAGATAGATAGATAGATAGATAGATAGATAGATAGATAGATAGATAGATAGATAGATAGATAGAATAAGAATACATCCATTCATTAATTCTAGGAAAAGAACTCCACTGAGCTAAAGGACAATATACCCAGCCATCAATACTATTATAACTGAATAACACTAGCTGAGCTGTAATAACGGTTGAATATTACGCTTTCCTATTTTCTGTCAATACATTTCACTGAAATTACATTGTGACCTGACACTATTCTAAGCCAGACCTAAACTTAATTGAAATGGCAAGTGGCATATAGAGGAGAGTAGGGGGTGTGGGGGAGGGAGAAATATGAGATTAATAGCTTTTATTAGCTATTTTAGCAAAATGTCTTTGAACACCTGTTACAAAAGATTGAATCGACCAACACTGGAAATAGCTCAGTGACTTTCACAGTGACTCACCGATCAGGCATAACATTATGACCACCTCCATGTTTCTACACTCACTGTCCATTTTATCAGCTCCACTTACCATATAAGAGCACTTTGTCATTCTACAATTACTGACTATAGTCCATCTGTTTCTCTACATACCTTTTTCGCCTGCTTTCACCCTGTTCTTCAATGGACAGGACCACTATAAAGCAGGTATTATTTAGGTGGTGGATCATTCTCTGCACTGCAGTGACACTGACATGGTGGTGGTGTGTTAGTGTGTGTTGTGCTGGTATGAGTGGATCAGACACAGCAGCGCTGCTGGAGTTTTTAAATACCATGTCCGCTCACTGTCCACTCTATTAGACACACCTACCTAGTTGGTCCACCTTGTAGATGTAAGGTCAGAGATGATCGCACGTCTATTGCTGCTGTTTGAGTTGGTCATCTTCTAGACCTTCATCAGTAGTCACAGGACGCTGCCCATGGGGCGCTGTTGGCTGGATATTTTTGGTTGGTGGACTATCCTCAGACCAGCAGTGACAGTGAGGTGTTTAAAAACTGCAGCAGCGATGCAGTGTCTTATCCACTCATACCAGCACAACACACACTAACACAACATCACCATGCCAGTGTCACCGCAGTGCTGAGAATGATCCACCATCTGAGAAACAGATGGACTACAGTCAGTAATTGTAGAACTACAAAGTGCTTCTATATGGTAAGTGAAGCCAATAAAATAGACAGTGAGTGTAGAAACAAGGAGGTGGTCATAATGTTATGCCTGATCTGTGTAGAATGTAATCTTTTCCACAAGCCAGTTAATTACTTTTTGCACGATAGATCTGTAATGATTATGTTGTTCTTTATGTGAATTGTTCTGTAAGTTATTGAGTGAAAATGTCTACAAGTCAAACATCGCTATGTGTTTCAGCCTGCATCTGCAGCTCAATGAATATTTATCATCACACTAACTGGACAGTGTAGTAGCACGAATGCGTTCCCTGGTGAGATTAAGCTTCTGTATATTACAATATGATAAATGCTGGTAGAACCTTACCTACCCAAATAAAGCTGAGGAGTAATAATGATATGTAAATGTTTTCATCATTCTTTGGCACAGGACAATAGGGAAGCAGGGTTCAAACATGTGTGTCTTTTTTCTTTGAGGTTTTCTTTGAACACTACAGTTTTCTCACAGTTTCCTTGAGTCATGTTTTAACATAGAATACAAATATGTGAGGATTGACGTATTAATTCTTTAAGCTTTAGTATCTGCTTTATACTCATCAGGGTCAAGATGGGTGTTTTATATTCCAGCTGTCTAAGCTCTTCTTTTAGCCTTATTTATCTTTTTACATATCTTTTCTTTATTTAGCCTTCGTGCTAATAAGATTCATTCAATTCTTGAAAACATACACATCTTAATGTGGTTACAATTGAAGGGAACAGTTGTGATAGACAGACCATGACAGACAGACCATTAGCAGTGTAGGTAGGCAAATATGTCAAGTAGACAAACATGTCTGACCCACCCTTACCCTCAGCACAGGTGACACCTGGGTGCATCATTAAAGAAAAATGTTTGCTTAGATTTATATCTGGAACCAAGCTGATTATTATTATTATTATTATTATTATTATTATTATTGTCATGGTGCCTTATTAGAGAAACCTTTCCAATCATCTTTAATTGCATTCCAATTATATTAGCAAAGTATAGTTCATGCCAGAGATGTTCACAAGTCACAAAATATGAGTCAGAGTCAAGTCACGAGTCTTTAGACTAGAATCCGAGTCGTCACGAATCTTTAGGCTAGAGTCCGAGTCAAGTCACGAGTCAATATAATATACACAAAACATATATTAGAAATGTAGCGTAGAAATAAACAAATAGTATGTAAGTTCAGATAAAAAAACAACAACAGATTAGCGACTGTATTTTGCTGTTTTACTTGGTGCCTTTACTTTCCTAGTCATTGTGCAAATGAATGTAATTTCTGTAACAAGGAGGTACCAGTTTTCATTGTAAATTACGGCACAGCACCAAAATCCAAAACACAGCAAAAAAATCAAAAACCACTGCTTACCTTAGCTTATTTTCTTCCAGATGCTATTAAATTTATAACCGTGTCTTGTCCCATTAGGAATATAATCCGTTATTTTGTAAATGTGCTTATAATTAAAAACCTCCAAACTTTTCCCGGTTGTGAAGTAAAACAATAACTCATTGGAAAGCCAATAAAGCGTTTCATTGACACATCATCTGTGTGACGCTGCAAACTTAATGCATGCAAATAACAGCATTTTTTACTAATAATTAAAATCAGACGGTGTGATTGGTTCAGAAAGCGGTCATTTCAATCATTAGCGGCAATTCTGTAGGAGCGTTTCATTCACATTAGTTGTTCCAGTGATATGCACTATGTGGGGTATTCCACCATTTGAAGGGATATTTCAATTCAAAGGAGGGAGTAGGGAGCGACGGTTCATTACTATGCCGGAAGCTGGCTGGAACATTTACCCATTGCGTGTGTTGTGGGTTAAGACGTCCGGAGCGTTATTAGAGAGCAGAAATTACATGATCAGAATGATGTCGGATCATATATGTAATTGTCACACGTAACTGATGTTAACACATTCTGACTCATTTTTTGTGAGTCACGAGTGGAGTCATTTGAAACGAGCCCGAGTCGAGTCTGAAGTCGCTGTGTGTGCGACTTACGAGCGACTTGGAGTCATGCCCTCACCAAATACATGCTTGCACTCATAAAATCAACTGTCCAAGTAAAAATATTCACACCCCCACCAACACATCACAAGGTTCTGAGGACCTGGGATCAGATCTTGCTTTTGTTTATTATGTGAGAAGTTTGGCAGGTTGTCCTTTTAGTTGTTCACTAGGTACTCTGCTCTCCCCCAACTCTCTTAAACTTGCAGACTTATGTGTGTATATGTAATCCTTTCCAGAGTGTACTGTGTCTCGGGTATAGTACTTGCTAATGCAGTGAAATGATATTTTGAGAGACAAATATTTGATAAAACACTGACAGTCATGGACTGGCCTCCACAGTCCAGAATGTAATTTTATAAAAGCAGCATGGGATCACCCAGACAAAGAAAGAAATAAAAAACAGCCTAAATCTAAAGAAGAACTCTGGGAAGTTCTAAAAGAAGAAACATAGTATAATATATCAGAAGATAACCTCAGAAAACCTCAGGACAGTCTAACCAAAAAAGTTCAAAGTGTGCATAGTACCAAAGGAGGTCACACTAAATACCGACCGAAGAGCTCTTCATTCTCCTTGTGTTGCTCTTCAGAAGGTGAAATTGCTTCTGTGACCGCAACAGAGAACCTAAACCATTATTGTGGTCTTTCAATATCTTCCTGGCCTCGGACCAGCATTGTTTGCTATAGATGGGTCGCAGGTCAGAGAGCTTGATCCAGCTGATGCACTCAGATGATCACACCACCCTCTGGAGAGCCTGCCTGTCCTGTGAGGATGCTTTCAAAGGTGCAGGTTTAGAAGTAAAGCAGCACCATAGAGGACAGTTTGAAGTCTTAGGTGGTATAATCGCTGACAGGCCTTCTTTGCCAGGGTGGTGATGTGGCAGGACCATGACAGATCTTTCAAGGTGCAGACTTGAAGGCACTTAAAATGATCTAATCTTTCCACTGCAATCCCATTGATCCAGAAAGGGTGATAGCTCCTCTCCTGCTTTAAGCCGCAGTCCATCATCAGCTCTTGTCTTGCTGACGTTAAGGAGGAGTTTGTTATCCTGGCACTAGTCCTCCGGGTAGGCCGCCTTGTCATTATTGTTACATTATTTTACATTTACGGCAATTAGCGGATGCTTTTATCCAAAGCAATTGAGGGTTAAGGGCCTTGCTCAAGGGCTCAACAGAGGCAACCTGGCAGATGTGTGGCTTAAAGCAGTGACTCTCTGATTACTAGCCCAGCACCTTAAACCACTAGGCTACAACTGCCCTGATAACTGCCATTATCAGAGATTAGGACCACCAGTGTCCTCAGCAAATTTGACAATGATGGTAAAGCTTAAAGTGGCCAAACAGACATAAGTGTACAGCAAGTACAGTAGGAGCTTAGGATGCAACCCTGATGGGCACCAGTGCTGAGGGTAAGAGTGGGTAAATAATTTGCATACATGCACTGCTTGTGGTCTGTATGTCAATACGTTGGAGATCCAGTGACACAGGAATGGATGGAGTCCTGTTGTTCAACTTGGTGGTTAGTCTGAAGGGGATAATAGTATTAATTGCTGAGCTGCAGTCAACAAATAGCAGTTTAACATAATTAGCCCTCCTAGTGTCCAGGTGAGTCGGTGTTGTGTGCAGTAGGTATGTGATGGCAATCCTGTCTCATGTTATGAAAATCCTTTGGAGGGTGTCACATTGCTCCTTACAGATTCCTAGTTCCACCTCCTTGTTTCTACACTCACTGTCTATTTTATCAGTTCCATTTACCATATAGAAGCACTTTGTAGTTCTACAATTACTGACTGTAGTCCATCTATTTCTCTACATACCTTTTTAGTCTGCTTTCACCCTGTCCTTCAATGGTCAGGACCCCACAGGACCACCACAGAGCAGGCATTATTTAGGTGGTGGATGATTCTCAGCACTGCAGTGACACTGACATGGTGGTGATGTGTTAGTGTGTGTTGTACTGGTATGAGTGGATAATACACAGCAGCGCTGCTGGAGTTTTTAAACACTGTGTCCACTCACTGTCCACTTTATTAGACACTCCTACCTAGTTGGTCCACCTTGTAGATGTAAAGTCAGAGACGATCGCTCATCTGTTGCTGCTGTTTGAGTTGGTCATCTTCTAGACCTTCATCAGTGGTCACAGGACGCTGCCCACGGGGCACTGTTGGCTGGATATTTTTGGTTCTCAGTCCAGCAGTGACAGTGAGGTATTTAAAAACTCCATCAGCATTGCTGTGTCTTATCCACTCATACCAGCACACTGCAGTGCTGAGAATGATCCACCACCCAAATAATACCTGCTCTGTGGGGGTCCTGGGAGAGTCCTGACCATTAAAGAACAGCATGAAAAGGGGGTAACAAAGCATGCAGAGAAACAGATGGACTACAGTCAGTAATTGTAGAACTACAAAGTGCTTCTATATTTTAAGTGGAGCTGATTAAATGGACAGTGGGTGTAGAAACAAGGAGGTGGTTTTAATGTTATGGCTGATCGGTGTATTTAAAGCTGTACACATTGCTAGACTGATGCTTTACTCTGCAGGGCTTGGTTCGTTAAAAATGAGCCAAATAAAGTAGAACTTTGATTTTGGTTGTTGTGTGTGTTTTCTCTGCATTATGACATTTTTGCTTTGTCTGAATGTTATGAGGTGACATTTTTAAGTGCTCACTATGAAACAGTTCTAACAGATAATTCTGTTAATCTGGTTAAATACAGCACTGTATGTAGAATCCAGTGCCTTTGGCTATCTCTAGATTATCCAGATTACATTTATGCTTTTTATAAGACATTATTTTCCAGACTCGCTGAGTGCAGCAGATCTTTCTAGCCCAGTGCTTATGTGATATATAAGTGATAAGTGCTGCATCTGTAGATAAGACTGTCTGCATTTGAAAAAAGCATTAGGACTGAGGTACTGCTTTTAGTAACAGAAGTAAGATTGCAGTATTGTTAGGTAGTGTTTGTTTTTTTCTTCTCCTCAGTGAATAAAGCCATAATGTATTAGCCATGCACATACTTATCAGACCTCCTTAAATGTATAACCTTGTAAAGGTTCAGGACCCATAGCAAGTAGATGTGCTCAAAGACACAACATGGGTTTCTCAGAAAAAAGTTTCAGATGTTATCACAACATAGGACAATAAGCTTGTATTTAGAAATGCAAAGTCCTGGTGCTCCCCAAATGTATTTTTTTATTTTATTTATGAGGCTCAATGGGTAGCACAGTTGCCTTACAGCAAGAAGGTCCTGGGTTCGATTTCCAGATTGAGCAATCCGGGTCCTTCTGTGTGGAGTTTGCATCTTCTCCCCGTGTCTGCGTGGGTTTCCTACGGGATCTCCGGTTCCCTCCCACAGTCCAAAAACATGCAAGTCAGGTAAATTGGAGATGAAAAATTGTCCATGACTGTTTTTGACATTAAAGACTCGAACTGATGAATCTTGTGTAACCAGTAACTACCTGTTCTGTCATGAATGTTACCAAAGTGTGTAAAACATGACGTTAAAATACTAATATTTTATTTATTTATTAATTTTTGGTAGATTAGTGATCTTATGTGTAAAATAAAGTGCATTTTCATTCAATTGTATATTTTTATTTCCTAATTAATTTGTCCTTTTTTAGTATTTATGTGGCCCTGATTAAGGTTTCCCACTGGAAAACAAAAGGTTTGCTTGATTTAAGAGCTTCCTAAATTTTACTTCTTACTTTTACTAACCACTTTTCTTCTATTATTGGACTACTACTACTGGGTAAATATAAAAAATATATAATGAATAATAATAATTATTCTTTTGATTTTTTAATAAAGGAAATGACTTTCACCATTTACCATAAATAATGGTGTGAAAAGATTTAAGGAATCTGGAGAAATCTCTGGGAAAGAGCAGGTACCACTGCTGAATATGTGTAACAATTCAAGCTCTTAGATGGTATTTCATGAGAAACCATCATGCTTTTGTAATAAATATAGAAGCACAGGAGTACTTTGGAAAACCGTTGGCACTGAACACAGTCCTCCTCTGCTTCAAGAAGTGCAACCTGTTCATTATGCAAACAGAAGGCCATGCTTTAACTTTATGCAAAAAAGCTGCAGGGTTCTCTGGGCCCAAGCTTATCTCAAATGGACCAAAAGAAAGAGTGCAAATGTGTGTGGTGGCCAGATGAGTCCATGTTTCAGGTAGTTAAAATTTATAGTACAGAAAATATCATAAACTTTAGTAAGTTGTGTACTTGAGGCATTTTTGGAGTTATATCTTTTCCATAATGCATAAGTGCTCACAGGGGATGCATTATTTATCATGGACAGAGCTGCCACTATTAATAGTATTATATTAATAGCGTTCATTGAAGCAATATTAATACCCAATCTAAAATCCCATCGTTTCGATTGATTTTCAATGAGGAACAAGTGATATTAATTAAGCTGCACAGGCGCTAAGTGCTCATTGGAGAATCCATGCCTGACTTGTTCCATACCCAGAAGCAATTTGAGCTACCACATTGTATGAGAGGGTAATGTATGTGTCAGCAAAACCACCAGCAATCGATTCCACATCAGTGGATTTTCTTTCATGTTTTCCACCACTTGTAAATTACTGAGGCTGTCTTTCATTCCCAGCCTGGCTAGTTGGGACATTTATTTGGACCTTCATTAGTACACTCTATATCTAAATGTATGTGGTCACCCGTCCAACTTTGAAGGTGATTTAGCAATACTTACTACTGTTCCAGCATTGTGTTTTAAGTTTTAAGTGTCAACAGGGGCATGTAGTACAATTTCCTGGAGATCGATCTCCAACCCAAGACCTAGTCATTTCAGATTGGCATGTACTCTACAAGTTTGTGCAATATCTTATGATAGCCCAGCATACCCCAGCATGATTGAACAATATTTCAATGACTATCTTGTGATGTTACTAAATGCTTGACTTTGTCTGTCTTCAAGTGACCCTATAAATGCTTTAGGTTTAGGTCACGAGACTGTGTGGTAAACTGTGTGGCAGTTTACGAATGGTCTTTGACTTTACCCCCCACTGTATATAGGCTAACATATGCTCTTTGTATTAGTACTGACAAAACTTCTATAAAGAACTTTTATTAACCCTAATTTTCTGTGACCATAGAGCCTAACAAATACTTAAATAATGTTTTCCAGTGTTTGAAAACTATCATCTGATAAAAATGGCTTTTTGTGCACATTCATGATTATTGCATACACTGTAGATTTATAAATCTAGTCATTTTAATTCAGTTGTGCATTGCTGCATTAGTTTGCATGTGTGAATAAACCTGATCCATCAATTAAAAGTTAGTCTCCGTAACAACTGCAGGAACACAGACAATACTTCAGGTGAGAGTTATGAGTCTGCCAGCAGTGGTATCCAGGCTCAGTTTCTTTCTCTCTTTCTCCGCTTGGTAGCATGTGTTAAATATTAATTGATGCTCTCATGCGAGAGTGTTTGGATTTTGGCAGCTGCAGCATTGTGTTGTAAGTTGAATCTCATCACTCTTTCACTCTCTTTCATGTTTATCTTTATTTCTCAGAGGATGAGGCACAACGCGAGACAGAACACAACCCGATCGCTTCACGCTTTAGTAATTACTCACTTTTCCAGAATTGATTTTAAGTAGAAACATGGCATAGACATGTAATTATTTATAAATGTTTAGTGCTGCATAAAAAAGACAAATATGTTGGGAATATGCTATGCTAGTAGTTTGCAACTGTCAGATTTAGACCCATGAACTTTTCTATTCTATTTCTTTATGTATTTTTTACTACCTGCTAGGGCGGCACGGTGATTTGGTGGGTAGCACTGTCGCCTCACAGCAAGAAGGTTCGATTTCCAGGTGGGGCAGTCCAGGTCCTTTCTGTGTGGAGTTTACATGTTCTCCCCGTGTCTGTGTGGGCTTCCTCCGGGTGCTCCGGTTTCCTCCCACAGTCCAAAGACATGCAAGTGAGGTGAATTGGAGATACAAAATTGTCCATGACTGTGTTTGATATAACCTTGTGAACTGATTAACCTTGTGTAACCAGTAACTACCATTCCTGTCATGAATGTAAACAAAGTGGAAAACATGACATTAAAATCCTAATCAAACAAACAAATAAACAAACAAACTATGATGTATGTCTGTGGGACATAAAGGGATTTGTGAGGTCAGTGTTGTTGTACAAGAAGGTCTGGCTGTTAATCAACATTTCAATTCATTAAAAGACGTTAAATGGGTTTGTGGTCAAGGCTCTGTGCAGGCCAGTGGAGCTCCGTCATATTAAACACATTAACACATGTTTATACACCGATCAGGCATAACACTATGACCATCTTCCTAATATTGTGCAAGGACCGTGGTTAGCGGACAGAGGCGCCTGTGCAGAAGCATGGGCGTAAAGAAGGGGTCTGCTAGTTCTGTGCACGTCGGAGGTCAGTTTAGAACTTTACCAGCATCTAGTTCACATTGATTTAACTATAAATACTGCTGACACATTACAGCCATATTAAGATCCATTACAGTATGTGCACTCATTACACTGTGTGCCAGATGACTGTAGTAATAAAATAATTTATGAACTTTAAAATTAATCATGGTTGTATATTGATGACCCTGGTTTAATGTTTTATACAGGAAGGACATGCCAATATCGGGGGGTCTGACAAGGGTCACTAAAACTGTGGAAGAGCAAAACCACTTGCTGGCTAAGTGCCAGCTTAGTAGTTGCATATAATTACATTTAGATTGGATTTTATTAACTGTTCTATTCATTTAAACCACTTCAGCTTGTTCAGTGCCATGGTGGGTCTGGCGCCACCCTGGAACATTAAGTGCAAGGCACAAATAGAGTAAACTCTCTCTTTCCTGAATTGTTTTGGAAGCAGACTAAACTAGAAGTCCTTAACAAATCCTCATCGGAGAGACTAAAAACAAGAAACAACCCCAGGTCTTCATTAAACTTTGGTTCTCTGATTTTTAACCAAATGAGCCCTGTTCCTTGGCAGCAGCAACTCTACTAATTGTACAACTGCATTGTCTCTACTTAAAATGCTGTGTTTTTTTTTTTGTCTCTACCTAAATGCTTTAAGTATTTTAACTCTGCCCAAATCTAGTTAGTAAACCAGCATTTATTCTTGAATCTTGCTGTATAGCTTGGCAATCTATGAACTTGAATATATGAGCCACAGAAAAGCACAGCATTGGTGCCAAATAGCTTATGGGACCCAAATATGATCCCCAATTAAATCAATTATTAGGTGTCTACATACATAGAGTGTACATAACAAATTACAAAACCATTGTTTTATTTATTTTATTTGTATTTTATTTTGTTATTGGTGCATACTATGTGGTTAGAAGAAATAATTTCAGTTCACAAACATTAGCAGCACATCTGACAAATGCCAGGACTGTCATGTGAACACAGCTCTAATTGTGTGGTTGGAACTGTGTAAGATGGAAAGGCTTTCTCATTTGCATTTAAAAACTCAATTTTCTCTTCATTCTTCTCCAGATTTCTTTTGTTTTTCATTCATTATCTACTTGAACAAGAAGAATAGCAGAGAATTGTATTGAAACTCTATGGTGTTACAATACCGTGCCATGAAAAAAGTATTTGCCCCTAACCAGATTTCTTTTATTTTTGCTAAATTGTTACATTTTAATATTTCAGATCTTGCAACTTCAACCCCAAATCAGAAAAAGTTGGGACAGCATGGAAAATGCAAATAATAAAAAAACACGTCTTAAGATGTGCAAAAGTACGGGGTCGTCGTTGTCGCATTTTTTGTTTCAAAATTCTCCACACATTCTCTATCGCGGACAGGTCAGGACTGCAGGCAGGCCAGTCCAGTACCAGTACCCTTTTCTTCCACAGCCATGCCTTTATAATGTGTGCAGCATGTGGTTTTGCATTGTCTTGTTGAAAAATTCATGAACATCCCTGGAAAAGATGATGTCTTGAAGGCAGCACATGTTTGCCTTCATTGTCCTGCATCATAAACCAACTGCGCTTGAGCTTTATAGCTTAAACTGATGGTTGGACATTCTTCTTCAAAAGAAAAGTACATCCAGAGCATCACACTACCATGACCATGTTCAACTGTTGGTATGATGTTCCTTTGATTGAATTCATAGTTAGCTTTACTCCAGATGTACTGGGACCCATGTCTTCCAAAAAGTTCCACATTTGACTCATCAGTCTAAACAATAATATCACAAAAGTCTTGGAAGTCACCTGGATTTTTTTGGCAAATGCAAGACGAGCCTTTGTGTTGTTTTTGGTCTATGGATGCCATTTTCGCCCAGTGTCTTTCTTAATACGGAATTGTGTACACTGACCATAAATGAAGTAATTTTGGTAGGCCGGCCACTCCTGAGGAGGTTCACCACTGTTCCAGGTTTTCTCCATTGGTAGATATTGGCTTTTACTGTGGTTCGCTTTAGCAATGGCTAGATGTTAATGATTTTGTTGTTTGTCTGTATTTGAATCCCAGGTTGGGCTGAACAGTATTTCTCCTTCAATAAATAAACCTACCTTTGCTAATATTAAAAGTGGTTTGATGATCTGAAACATATGTGTGACAGATATGCAAAAGTAGGAGAAATTGGGAGGGGGGTAAATACTTTTTCACCATGCTGTACACAACATCTTTACATCTAGAAGGGATGTCGCTATATATAACAGTTTCTTACTTTCATAATATGCTCTGATCATATCTAACAAGATGTGAAAATGGTTTTGCCTTGATGGTCTTTGAGATGAAAAATTTTACCTTCACAGAGTAGAAAAGAACATGCTGAGAGTCAGTGATGGACACGGCAAATCTAATCACTGCTTAGATCTTAGCTTCATCTCTCGCTAGTTCACTCTCGCTGTTTCACTCCTTTATTGTTTCCCAGCAAGGCATGTCAGGAAATATTGGATCAGATATTTTTTAGTCATAAAACTTCTAACCCTTGCCTCCAACACATTCCAAAACAAGTTGGGACCATAAAACATTTACCAGTTTGTAGTGTAGCCATTCCTTCTAGCAACACTTAAAAGATGATTTGGCACAGAGGATACCATGCAGTGAAGTGTTTCAGGTGTTATTTTGTCCTGTTCTTTCTGTAGAGGAAGAAATATGCAAATTCCATCCCATCTTTTTTTTTTTTTTTTTAAGGATTTTGGTTAAACATTTCAATAATTTTCTCACCTGTTTGTTAGAAAACTTTGCTGCTCTCTAAACTGCTTTTGTACCAAATCATGATTTTAATCACATGTTGGCATCACCTCTTTAAAACACATCTTTATTATTTATTTATTTTACTTAATTACACATAGGTGTGATAAACTAAGCAAATGTGCAAGTTTGGCGCCTTGTTGAGGATAAATTATTATTGTTATTATTATTAATTATTATTATTGACTGTATGTTTTATGTCTGTGTGTCGTCATGTTGTTTTTTCTTTGTTGATGTTGTTTTTCTTTCTTTTTATATGATACATTTATGTTGAGAAGTGCCGCACAGTATTTAGTTGTACCATGTACAATGACAAAGGAATTTTCTATTTTATTCTATTCTGTTCCATTCTATTCTATAAATATACTGATAATGCTAATAGAGTTAATTTAAAAAAATAGTTTACAACTCTTAATTTTGGCGCTTCACAGCTACAGAAACTCGGGGACCTAAACTCTATTTTTGCTTTTAGTTACTGTCTATGTCACACCTGGACATTGTACGGCCCGTGGGCCCTTTGGCTGTCCCCAAGTGGCCCGCATGAGGTCAGTGGCAATTAAAAATCAGACATAAATAAATGTACAACACACATGCAATACAACAGGTTTGTTTTTATTTTGAAGGGACTGCTATTTTTTTAATTTATGTAAGTTTTAGAGTGGCACGGTGGCTCGGTGGGTAGCACTGTCGCCTCACAACAAGAAGGTCCTGGGTTTGATCCCCAGGTGGGGCGGTCTGGGTCATTTCTGTGTGGAGTTTGCATGTTCTCCCTGTGTCTGTATGGGTTTCCTCCAGGAGCTCCTGTTTTCTCCCACAGTCCAAAGACATGCAAGTGAGGTGAAATAGAGATACAAAATTGTCCATGACTGTGTTTGACATTAAACTTGTCAACTGATGAATCTTATGTAATGAATAACTACCATTTCTGTCATGAATGTAACCAAAGTGTGTAAAACATGACGTTAAAATTCCAATAAACAAACAAACATCAAAATGTGCAATGTCACAAAAAACACTAGCAAAACAATGCTCAGTACATACATATATCTTTAACATACATGTGATTTCTTTAACATTTATTTCTTTAAAATCTATTAAATTAAATAAATGATACTTCCAATATTGTGGTTGGAAAATTGGTTGGGAAATGCCATTTCCTAGTAAGGTATGACTGACTGTACCGCTTGTTCAGAAAGTAAGGTCCATTAGCCTGAACAGAGCCCTGGCCTCAACCCCAGTGGATTAATGGTGACATGATAGGTCTTTCCAGTTGACATCAGTGGTTAATCCTACAAATACACTTTTGGCTTAATGGGCACAAATTCTGCTTCCAAATCATGTGTGAAAATTGGGGTTAGAGGACTCCATGTTTACGTTCATGGTTTTTCAATATAATGTCCAACAAGGTCATGGTCAGGCATTCACATACATGGCTATATAGTGTAATCACTTAGACTGCATTGTCTCAGATTTGCTTAGTGAAGTCTCCACATAGGTATTTACTTTTCCTTCCTGCACAAAGATGCTTCAGTGCTACATTAACTAAACTTACAACATTACAGTGGTACCTTGAAACTTAACGTCAACTGGTTCTGGGAGTGGCATTGAGTTTAAAAGGCATTGAGTTTCAAGGTATTTTGTTCCCATATGGATGTATAGGAAACCCGTTAATGCGTTCCATGGTGCTGTGGAACTGCATATATTTTAGGCTAATGTAAAATAATGGGGTTGTAAAATTACCTCAAATATAATATAAAAACACTGAAATACAAATGAAAAACAGCTTAAAATCAATATAAAAATACAATAGAACCTTCCGTTTACCTTTACTTCTTTATTGAAGTTTTTGCAGTATATTGCTGAACAAATACTGTATGTAAGATGAATTATTTGTACTTAATAGTGTCATTATTCAATTCAGTTGTGCCTTTTTGACTCTAAAGCTCTGTCAGACTCTGTTACCCCTCCCCCATTTTTTCACATCAGTCTGAACAAAAGCAAACTGAATCACTGAGTAAAAACAAGTGAGTAAACGACTCTTTTCAAACGAATTATTCATAGGAATCGAATCAGGGAGCTGTGCCATTATCTATGGTAAAGATTCATTTGTTTTGCTCACTCTATTTCATTATGGTGTCCTGAGTAAACAACTCCATGGATCAGTGCTCATGTGTTTCATAGATTCAATCGTGGTTCAGGCCTTAAAAAACAGCTGTATAAACTAATCAGAGCTTCCGAATTCAAATTTTGGGCGGAATTTCAGTTGTTCCTCTAATTCATTGCAACAAATGCTATTTTTATTTTTATTTCTCGAGTGTGTGTCATGTAGGTGAGCGGCAATGAGAAACTCTCTCTTTATTGGTTGTAGAGGTATAAGTGACAGCTTAGTTAACAAATTACCAGTTTCAGCTTTTTACCACGAAAGCCGAGAGAATAAATTATCCGACTAACACGGTTTTCAAATACAGTTATTCTGGAAATATTCTGGAAACATTCAAGATGGCTGCCAATAAGAAAAACAAGTTGATTATATCCGTAATGGAACAACACACAGATATAGATTTGGTCTCAATTTGAAGAAGAGAAGCTCAGGTAAGCAGCGGTTATGATTTTATGCTGCTGTGTGGTTAATCTGGGTCGCGGGGCTGCTGTTTACCGTGCGCTTTCATTTTGCAATGTTAGCAAAGTATTATCAAATATTATCAAATATGAAACTAATTATTTAACTCTTATTTTTTAAGCTCATTTATTTGAAGTAAAATGTCGTTTAAGGGTACAAATTTCGACAAAATTCGAGTTTAGGGGAAGTCGAGTTACGAGGTACTGTACTTACAGCATTTTACATCACACATAACTGAAACATTGAACACAACACACACAAGTAATTTCTCAACATCTAATGGTACACAGGCTTTGCTGAGATCTTAACACACTCTACATGTAATCTCAGAGGTACTAGGTTGCCTGTGGATATTTAAAGTATATGAGAACTGATTTATTGTTTTTGTATTTTTTTTTCCAAATATCCTTAGTAGCATGTGCACTTATTGTGGTTATTACTAAACCAGTACAATCATCTTTCTCTTCAGCTGTTCACATTATATTTCAAATGCAATTGCAAGATTTCTAGCAAGCAGATGTGAAGGGGTTTCATGCTAATTTGTAAATTGACTCTCTTTGGCTGTCTAATACTATTTCTAGAAGACATTTGAGCCTTATGTCAAGAAATTCAATGATATTGTAGAAAGCTGTCAGATTACTCTGTATTAAATACAGGTTTAAATATGTGTTTCCTACCTATGGCAGTTACTGACTCCTCACTTTTACTATTCAACTCAGTAATCCATGCTGCTATAACTCCTTTGTATTTTCTTCCTTTTACATTTTAGTCGAAGGTTTGTGATGCACACATTTTTGTAAGCTTTATCATTTTGTCATTGCAATGGTGTATGTCCACCTACAAGTCATTATCTCTACACATCTCATCACCTGCAGCTGGTTGACATTTAAAAATGTTTTATTACTGGTTCAATTATGAAATCTCATAAAAGCTCCACCTCTGGCAAGTGCTAACAAAGTATGTGCTCCTACAACCCCAACAACACTGTGGTACCTGCTGTGCTTAGAAGTAGAACACACCACCATGTCATTACCATGTTAGTGTCATTACAGTGCTGAGAATGGTGACAATTGCTAATGACATTTCAATAGTCTAGGGTGGTCACTTTCAATTGATAAATGGTGTACAAAATGAATAAAGTGTAACTTATGGGCTACCAGTAGTAATTGTATGCCAACAAAGATAATTTGTATAATAGGTGTAGCTTATTAAATAATTAATGGATGTACATACAGTATATTGACGAGGCATAACATTATGACCAGTGACAGGTGAAGTGAATAACACTGATTATCTCTTCATCACGGCACCTGTTAGTGGGTGAGATATAATAGTCAGCAAGTGAACATTTTATCCTCAAAGTTGATGTTAGAAGCAGGAAAAATGGGCGAGCGTAAGGATTTGAGCGAGTTTGACGAGGGCCAAATTGTAATAGCTAGACGACTGGATCAGAGCATATCCAAAGCTGCAGCTCCTGTGGGGTGTTCCCGGTCTGCAGTGGTCAGTATCTATCAAAAGTGGTCCAAGGAAGAAACAGTGGTAAACCTGCGACAGGGTCATGGGTGGACAAGGCTCATTGATGCACGTGGGGAGCAAAGGCTGGCCTGTGTGGTCCGATCCAACAGACGAGCTACTGTAGCACAAATTGCTGAAGAAGTTAATGCTGGTTCTGATAGAAAGGTGTCAGAATACACAGTGCATTGCAGTTTGTTGTGTATGGGGCTGCATAGCCGCAGACCAGTCAGGGTGCCCATGCTGACCCCTGTCCACCGCCGAAAGTGCCAACAATGGGCACATGAGCATCAAAACTGGACCACGGAGCAATAGAAGATGGTTGCTGGGGTCTGATGAATCACTTTTTCTTTTACATCATGTGGATGGTCGGGTGCGTATGCCTCGCCTACCTGGGGAACACATGGCACCAGGATGCACTATGGGAAGACAGCAAGTCGGTGGAGGCAGTGTGATGCTTTGGGCTATGTTCTTCTGGGAAACCTTGGGTCCTGCAATCCATGTAGATGTTACTCTGATACATACCAGCTACCTAAGCATTGTTGTAGAACATTTACACCCTTTCATGGAAATGGTATACCCTGATGGCTGTGGCCTCTTTCAGCAGGATAATGCTAAATGGTTCAGGTATGCAGACCTGCCAACGTGTACGCATTTTGCGTAACGGGCACGCATTTTGACCTCCTAGTACGCTTGTAGGATTCCATGTTCTAAAGTACGCATATCGTTTGATCTCGCATTTCGCCAGTTTCAGTCAAGTTGTCACCAGGTTGTCACTAAATTTGATTCCGCCGCTAAGCCACAGAGATCTGCGCGTAAGCTGAGTGCTTTCGGCCAATCAGAGCGCTTCATTTTCACCCAACCACCCCGCCTCGCCTAGCTTCGCGCTTCTGTCAGAGACCGTATTAATGATAAGACCCGCCACTGACTGCAGTATGAATGGGGCTTCTCGCAACGCGAATCATGGCGTCCGTTCAGGGATAAAGTCTCGCCCTTCAACAAAAAAAGCCAATCAGCTTGCTGCTTGTGCCGAGAGCGGAGGGGGGTCAGCGTGCTAGTGGCGACAAAGACTAGCACAACTGCTCTGCTGTAAAATACCTGCAGCTGCGGCTGAAAAAAATATATGCCTTTATCAATTATTGATAGCAGCAGCCCTTCCCCACTGAATTACACTCACATACTCGCACACATTCAGTTTGAAGTGCACAGTAAATTCTACACAAAAAGAGCTATCCAGTATATAAGTGTGGCATCATTTACACTGTGGATTGCAAATGTTGTGTGTGAAATATGAGGGTGTTGCTCAGTTGTGTAGCTCTTTCATTGTTAAATTGATTTAATACTGTTTTATATAGTTATGTATGGAGTACGGTGCTTGTTTGGCTTTGAAATGAATAAATGCTTTGTCTGTGTAATCTGTCCATGTACTATGATAAAGAGTACAATGTTGGCATAATAATAGGCAGTAATGCACCTTATATCACTGAAACACCTAGGCTAAGTTGCTACTTGACAAAAAAAACAGAAAATTGAAATCACAAATGCAGAGTCAGGCTAATCCCCTGTGTGTGAATGCATGTGCGTATAAATGTTTAAATCCGTTTTATTGCAGCCTAAAGCTTGTAGGCTTTTTAAGATTTATGTTGTATTATTAATGAACGTGCTCAAAGTATTCCCAATAATGAGGTAATTAGATGCTAGCATGCTGACAAAACATTTTAGTATGCAGATGTCTCCAGCACTCCAGATCTCTTTTATGAGCAAGGTAAACACTCCTTAGAGCATCACACAGGGCTTCACACCTGCCCATACACCAAATGTTGGTTAAACTTACTTGTTCATAACTTTTTTATTTAGCGGACAGTTCTTGAAGTTGGACACAGAACAAAGGGTCAGACATGATCAGGAACCACTAAAGACAAGAGGGTTGAGGGCATTGTCCAGTGCCCCACAATGGCTGCTTTAATGGAGCTGAGATTTACATTTACATTTTTGGCATTTAGCAGATGCTTTTATACAAAGTGACTTACAGTATACAGTCTGAGCAATTGAGGGTTAAGAGCCATACTCAAGGACCCAACAATGGCAACCTGGTAGTGGTGGGGTTTGAACCAGCAACCTTCTGCTTACTAGTCCAGTACTTTAACCACTAGGCTACAATCTAATACTATTACTGAAACTCTGCCCAATATCATGTAGACCCATTTTAGCTATGCTATGATCTGTTGAGGCTTTGCCTTTACAGACCTCTGAAGTTGGCAATGTGGTTCATACACATGATTGCCAGGACCCAAGTCAAGTCAAGTCAAGTCAACTTTATTTATATAGCGCTTTTTACAATAGACATTGTCTCAAAGCAACTTTACAAAATCCAGGACCAACAGATACAAAAACCCCTGTTGAGCAAGCCGAGGGCGACTGTGGCAAGGAAAAACTCCCTGAAAATTGCAGGAAGAAACCTTGAGAGGAACCAGACTCAGCAGGGCCCATCCTTCTTGGGTGGCCTGGAGGATACTTTAAATAAATACACGATTTACACAAATCATACAAACACAGAATTAAATGATCTAAAAGTCATAACTGGTAATAAATAGATAAATAAACAATTAAATAATAATAGAGTTGTTATCCGCTCTAGTCTTCAATAAAGTCTGTAGTGATTTCTTGTCGTTGCAATTACTCCAGACCCGTCACATCTGACAGGAGCAGCATCGTTGTCCCGGCAGTCTCGACTTTAATCCTTAACCTCGGCGGGTAAACAGGTTTCCATCAGAATGCCCTCGGGGTAAAACAACAGAGAATGTAGTTAATAATGTACAATGCTAGTTGACAAACAGTTTTACAGAGAGTTTTAGACTCCGGCAGCCCTAATTATTACAGCATAACTAAAAGGGAGAGCGAGCAGGTAACAAGGTCATGAAGGCTTTCACAGGACAGCAGCGCCCATCTCCCCACCATCATCAAACCTGAGTGATCGGACAAGAGAGGCAGGACGACAGCAACCCAACATCCCTGATCACCACAAGTTTCTATGACCAAGAACCCCCAAGCTCTGCGCCTTTGTCTATACTAATCAAAAGCCTGAGAAAATAAATATGTTTTCAGTCTAGACTTAAACATTGAGACTGTGTCCGAATCCCGAATAGAGGCAGGAAGATTATTCCAGAGTTGTGGAGCTTTGTAAGAAAACGCTCTTCCACCAGCCGTGATCTTTTTAATTTTAGGAACTATAAGTAACCCTGCATCTTGTGAACGAAGTGGACGCGCTGGGCTGTAGTGATTAATAAGTTCACTCAGATACTGTGGAGCCAGACCATGTAGCGCTTTATAAGTTAGTAAAAGTATTTTGTAATCAATGCGAAATTTAACTGGCAGCCAGTGTAGAGATGATAGAACAGGACTAATATGGTCAAATTTTTTAGTTCTAGTTAGCACTCGAGCTGCTGCATTTTGAACTAATTGGAGTTTGTTTAAGGATCTACCAGAGCATCCAGTTAGAAGAGCATTACAATAATCTAACCGAGAAGTTATAAACGCATGGATCAGTTTTTCGGCGTCATTAACAGATAGTATATTTCTTATTTTAGAAATGTTACGCAAATGATAGAAAGCAACTCTAGTAATATTATTAACGTGTGTATCAAATGAGAGATCTGAATCTATTGTGACACCTAAGTTTTTTACATCTGAGCTGGGAGTAACAGAGAACGTGTTTAAGTTTAGCACCAGGTTAGACAACTTGTCTCTTGCAGCTTTAGAGCCAACAAGTAAAACCTCTGTTTTATCTGAATTAAGTAAAAGAAAATTACATGACATCCAGTTTTTTATGTCGTTTACACAATCTTCTATCTTACTGATTGTGTCAGTATCATTTGGTTTGGCTGATATATACAGCTGTGTGTCATCTGCATAGCAGTGAAAGTTTATGCCATGTTTATGAATAATTTCACCTAGTGGAAGCATATAGAGTGTAAATAATAGCGGTCCCAGTACCGACCCCTGTGGAACACCATACTTTACTTTTGTAGTTTCCGAGCATTTATTATTTACATAAACTAATTGAGAGCGGTCAGTCAGATATGATTTAAACCAAGAGAGTGCGAGTCCTTTAACACCTACTGTATTTTCTAGCCTCTCCAGTAAAATTTTATGATCGACCGTATCAAACGCTGCGCTAAGATCTAATAGAACAAGAAAAGAGACACATCCATTATCAGAAGACATTAACAACTCGTTAACTACTCTAATTAATGCGGTTTCGGTACTATGGTTGGGTCTAAATCCTGATTGAAATTTTTCATGAATACAATTTTCATTCAAATAAGAACATAACTGTTTGGAAACTACTTTTTCTAATATCTTAGAGACAAAAGGAAGGTTTGAAATTGGCCTATAATTAGCTAGTACATGTGGATCAAGATTAGGTTTTTTAATCAGGGGTTTAATAACAGCACTTTTAAACAATTTAGGTACATATCCAAGGCTAAGGGATGCATTGATTAATGTAAGCAGGGGCTCTACAATAGCTGGGAGTAAATCTTTAAGTAAACGAGTTGGAACAGGATCGAGTATACACGATGATGACTTCGATGATTTAATCAACACAGTTAGTTCATTTTGGGAGATTGGATTAAAGGAATTTAGTTGGATTAACTCGTTACTATTATCACCAATGCTGCTCGGAGTGAGTCCACACTTAACATTGGCAAGTGACACACTCTGACTCTGAAGTCGTATTTTTTCTATCTTGTCATTAAAGAATTTTAAAAAATCATCGCTGGTACAGTCAGGCGGTATATTAGATTCAGTTTCATTAACGTTTTTAGTTAATTTGGACACTGTCTCAAAAAGGAATCTGGGATTGTTTTTATTTTTCTCTATTAGGGACGAATAATATAAAGATTTAGCTTTTATAAGTGCATGTTTATACTCAGTTAGAGCATCTTTCCAAGCAATCTTATACACTTCCAGTGTAGTGTGACGCCACTTGCGTTCTAATTTCCGTGCTGCTTGTTTAAGTGCGCATGTGTGGTCATTGTACCAAGGAGCAAGTTTTTTCTCCCTAATCAGTTTAGTTTTGAGTGGGGCTACGTTATCTAAGGTTGTGCGCAATACAGTCTCTAGGTTTTGAGTTGCCTGATCTAGTTCTTTAGGTTCTGACGCTGGTATATTTGGTAATTCTGGTAGGCAGTTTATGAACGCTGCTGCAGTTGCAGATGTAATAGTGCGCTTATATTTAAAACGATGCGGTTGCTGTATATTATTGGACAGGGACACTTCATAAATTAGTAGAGAGTGATCAGAGATTAAGTCATTCTGTGGTACAATTTCTAGGTTGTCTATGTTTATACCATAAGTAAGTATTAAATCTAAGGTATGTTTACAGCGGTGAGTGGGTCCTGTTACATTTTGGGTGATGCCTAAAGATTCTAAAATAGAATCAAACGCAGTTTTGAGTGGATTACATTTATCCTCATAATGGATATTAAAGTCACCAACAATTAAAGCTTTCTTAGTTGATAAAACTAATTTAGAAAGAAAATCGGCAAATTCGTTAAGAAATTCTGAGTAAGGACCAGGCGGTCGATAAACAGTAACCAGCTTAAACATACTAGTTTTATCAGATGAACATTTATTGGTTATGTCAGAGATAAGAACTTCAAACGAGTTTGTTATGGGAGTTGATTTTACAGTAAGACCTATGTCCTTGTCATAAATTGCGGCTATTCCTCCACCACGACCACTAAGACGTGGCTTATGTTCATAACTGTAACCCGGAGGAGATGCTTCATTTAAACCTAGATACTCATCAGGTCTAGCCCAGGTCTCAGTTAAACAAAGTGCACTAAGACTATTATCTGTAATTATTTCATTTACAATTACTGTTTTGCATGCAAGTGACCTGATGTTTAGAAGTCCTAACTTTAGTTTAGCTTTACTATGGTTTTCATGATGCTCATTTAGATTAATTTTAATTAAGTTATTATGACATACTTTTTGATTTTGTTTTGGCTTACACCTGCCACGGTAAACAGACACAGTCTCAATGGTTTGTGACCTAAGGATTCCGGGTGACGTCCGATGGCGACTCGCAGACAGTCGGTTAGGCCTGTTAGTCTGCTGCCTGGTCTTGGCTCTGGATAGTCATTTAACACTATCTGCCGCTACACTAACGCGGTGGTAAAGCCTGTCACCTATGCTGCAAGAAATGCGAGCAGCACCCTCCCACGTGGGGTGGACACCATCCCGCTTCAAAAGACCAGGCCTTCCCTCAAAGGTGGACCAGTTATCTACAAAATCAATGCAGTTTTCTGAGCACCATTTAGACATCCAGCGGTTCAGCAACAACAACCTGCTGTAGGTTTCGCCACTGGGTCGAATCGGTAAGGGGCCAGAGCACACTACTGCCTCAGACATCGACCTAGCTAACTCACACACCTCTTTAACATTACTCTTAGTAACCTCAGACTGCCGTAAACGAACATCATTAGTGCCGACGTGGATAACAATCTTCGAAAATCTACGATTAGCATTAGCCAGCACTTTCAGATTTGCTCTGATGTCAGGCGCCCTGGCCCCCGGAATACAAGTGACTATGGTTGCTGGTGTCTCTATGGGGGTCGCAATACGCACGTGTCGGAGCTGAGAATCTCCTATAACCAGAGCACTTACATTAACAGGCTGCTCAGCGGGTGGCTCACTGAGTGGGGAAAACCTGTTGGACACGTGCAACTGAGATGGTCGGTGCTTTGCCCTACGACTATGTCGCCGAGATGTCACCCAGTCGCCCCGCTGTGAGGGCTCTAATGCCGGAGTCTGGGGTTCTGTACCTGAACTGCTGGCATTCGGGACTGCTACAGCTGAATCTAAACACTCACTAGTAGTAGTCTGTTCTAATGCCCGAATGCGCCCTTCTAACACTGAGATCTTCTCCGTCAGACTAACAACTAATCTACACTTATCACATATAAAGTTATCACTAAACACGGAGAAGGAATAACTGAACATGTTACACTCGGAACATGGATATAATGCTCCTGCTGGGGCCATAATAACAAAGAAATATACTTAGCTTTACAAGATGAGTTGGAGATGATGTTTATGTTGGATTCACCGGCGCTTCTGCTGGTAGTCACAGAAGAACGGCTTTAATTCCGGATGAAACAGGCGATGATGAGCTGGAATACAAAAACCACCAACCAAACCAACACAAACGCGCTTCGTTCGGACAAAAGCGGCTGTAATTCTAAAGGAGAACGGTGTTATGCGCTGGTGTACTAAACAAATAAACGCGCTTCCTACGAACAGAAACGGTTATAACTCCCCACAAAACAGAGGTGTTTTAAGAGCTGAAATACAGAACACAACCAAACACAAACGCGCTTCGTGCGGACCGAAAACGGTTTTAATTCTGGATAATTAAGATGTTTATGCGCTGAAGTACAAAAACAAACAAAACCGGCTTCGTTCGGATGCCGGTAGCAGAAGTTTCCTAGTTTCCAACACAGCACGAATTTACGTTAGTAAACACAAGCGCTTTTTTACGATAAACAAAATAAAACTAAATCAACAACACACGGAAGATAAACGTATAAATTATATGTTTAAAACATACGTATATAAAAAGTTATTTAGCTAAAGGCTACAAACAAACAACTAGGCTAGCGTCTCAGCGTGCGTACCACCGGAAGTGACGTGACGTCTCAATCACATTCGCCTCAATAGCCCAAGTAGAATGTTACCCATAGCATCACACTGTCTCTGCCAGATTGCATTCTTCCCATAGTGCAACCTGGTGCCAGTTTTTCATCCTTATGTAAAAAACTTGATTTATTTGATCAGGCCAGCTTCTTTTATGAATTGTTGTAAATCCTATTTATTTATCCTCCAGGCTACCCAAGAAGGATGGGCCCTGCTGAGTATGGTTCCTCTCAAGGTTTCTTCCTGTAATTTTAAGGGAGTTTTTCCTTGCCACTGTCGCCCTCGGCTTGCTCAACAGGGGTTTTTGTATCTGTTGGTCCTGGATTTTGTAAAGTTGCTTTGAGACAATGTCTATTGTAAAAAGCGCTATATAAATAAATTTGACTTGACTTGACTTCTTTTATAGCTCCATGGACCAGTTTTGATGCTCACATGTCCACTGTAGGCACTTTCAGCAGTGGACAGGGGACTACACAACCCCATACACTTCAAGTTGCAATGAGTGGGACCAAGCCTTTATTCCCTACACACATCAAATGGTTAGTGCCTAGCAAAAGTGGTCCAAGAATAGGCATCTGGTAAACTGGTAATAGGGTCATGGGCACCAGTTTACCAGCCCTTTTTTGGACCACTTTTTGTAGGTACTAACCAATGCACACTGAGAACACCCCACACCATTTTGCTTTGTCAGAGGTATTGCTATTTTTGCATTTATTTGCTTGGGATCTGTATTATAAAGTTTCTTCAAATTTAACACCTTGTCTAGTCTATCATGTTAAAAAAAGACTTTACTAGAAGTCTAAACCAAGGTCATGAAATAATTAAATTGGGAGCACACACCCAATGTTGCACCGTCTTGTAATGGCTCTGATGGAGCTTATTATAGTCTAGAGAATACATGCTATATCTTCACCTACCCTGATTCAGTTATTTTATTTATATATTTTTTTCACTGTCTGTTAAGATTCCTGTGTGACATGATGAACCCTCGCTTTCATTTAAAACTATCGACAACCATCTCCACTGGGGATGTCGCTCTGCTTCTTCCTTACGAGTTCTCTGACCAGCCAGTGTGTGGCTTCTTCAATTCTTGTGTGTATTTTCTGATTTCTCTGCTGCCTATCCTGATACCCCAGCTGAGATTGTTGACCCACCAGCATGCAGCGTTCTTAAATTCTTTGCTGCCTGTTCTGATCCCTTAACTGAGTTTGCTGACCTGCTGGCATGCCAGTGCGTGTAGTGAAAGGTCTAAAACGTTTCACAATAGCATTGCCGTCAGGCTTTGTCTCTGTGTCTCTGTGCCTAGGATGATTATTTAATAGAAGTTCAGCATGAGAGCAGCAGTAGCTCAGTGGTTAAAGTACTGGACTGGTAATTAGAAGGTCATTGGTCAGGCCGCACCACTGCTAAGTTGCCACAGTTGGGCCACTGAACAAAACTCTTAACCATCAATTGCTCACAGTTTAAGTAACCTAAAAGCTACTTAAAGTTAAATTGATTAAAGCACAGTTTTACTTTAAATTAAGCAGTGCAGCTGTAAACATTAAATATATTCAAACACATATATGTTCTGCAGCATTACTTACTTCCAATAAAAAAAACATATTTGGGTAGGGTAATGAATGGCAACACTTTTATTCATTGACTTGATTTGATTTGCTTATTTACAATAGCCAATTAGCATACTTCCATCAGCCTGCACAAAACACTGTGAGGAGCAAACGCTGATCAAGGCCCTGACCAAAACCCTTTCCACTATTGCAGCTAACAAACTAATGCTAGGCATCTTGCAATCCCTGTCAGCTCTGTGCTGTGTTCTAATTACATAAGAATTGTGGTTACTCTGTATACATACAAAGTGAAACAGCATTAAATGTGTAATTTTAACATACATTTTTGCAATGCTGGTATATTTAATAACAAAAACTGAAGTGTTTTAATACTTGTTAAACCTCCCTGTAGCTACAATTGCTATTAAGGTGCAAAACTGAGCTTAGTGGCATATGGTGTACATATTACTTTGATACGCACGCATAATCATATTCCTTTTTTAACTCAAGCATCTGTTGTGTTTTGCGTGTTATCAGTTAAGAAGTTTTTAGGATATGCAAAACTGTACATAGAGCATATGTATTAAAGCAGGACTTAATCTCATACATATACAGAGTAGGGCTGACCATATGTTAACTGAACTTATTCAGGTTGACTGATTTGTCTAAATGAGTTGAGTGATGTTTCTGTAAATGAGACATTTTTTCAATTAACAATTTATTACTTTAGGGTGGATGGACTGTCGCCTCACAGCAAGAAGGTCCTGGGTTCGATCCCCAGGCGGGGCGGTCCGGGTCCTTTCTGTGTGGAGTTTGCATGTTCTCCCAGTGTCTGCGTGGCTTTCCTCCGGGAGCTCCGGTTTCCTCCCACAGTTCAAAAACATGCAGTCAGGTCGGTTAGAGACACTGAATTGTCCTGTATGAGAATGGATGTGTGTGTGTCTGCGCTGCGGTGGACTGGCACCCCGTCCAGGGTGTAGCTGTGTGCCTTGTGCCCGTTGAGGGGCTGGGATGGGCTCCGGCACACCCCCAACCCCGCGACCCTAAAGCAGTTAAGACAGTGAGTGAGTAAGTGAGTGAGTGAATGTATTACTCTACTTACTAGCTCCACTACAGATTGGCTCTGAGGCTTTACCCAGTGTTGGTATGGTGAGAAAGAAAGAAACTGTTGATTGGTGTAAATAAACAGAAGTGGGTTGGGCTTGGGTGGCAAAGCAATACATTATGCTAGCCCACTTTCTCTGGGATCCAGGCTTTGAATCCCCAGTGGTGCTATTATCTGGTTAGGCATCTACATACAGATATGATTGGCTATGTCTGAGTATGTCTGAGGTGGAGTGTCAGAGGCCCTGGGTTAAATTAGCATCATGTCCGGGGAGTGTTACTGCATTGTGCTTTGTGATAAGGAAAAATAAGGAAAAGGCCTTTATTTGTCATAAATACATACACCGATCAGCCATAACATTAAAACCACCTCCTTGTTTCTACACTCACTGTCCATTTTATCAGCTCCACTTACCATATAGAAGCACCTTGTAGTTCTACAATTACTGACTGTAGTCCATCTGTTTCTCTACATACTTTTTTAACCTGCTTTCACCCTGTTTTTCAATGGTCAGGACCACCACAGAGCAGGTATTATTTGGGTGGTGGATCATTCTCAGCACTGCAGTGACACTGACATGGTGGTGGTGTGTTAGTGTGTGTTGTGCTGGTATGAGTGGATCAGACACAGCAGCGCTGCTGGAGTTTTTAAATACTGTGTTCACTGACTGTCCACTCTATTAGACACTCCTACCTAGTTGGTCCACCTTGTAGATGTAAGGTCAGAGACGATCGCTCATCTATTGCTGCTGTTTGAGTTGGTCATCTTCTAGACCTTCAGCAGTGGTCACAGGACGCTGCCCACGGGGCGCTGTTGGCTTGATATTTTTGGTTGGTGGACTATTCTCAGACTATTCTCAGTCCAGCAGTGACAGTGAGGTCTGATCAACTCATACCAGCACAACACACACTAACACACCACCACCATGTCAGTGTCACTAAATAATACCTACCATGTGGTGGTCCTGTGGTGGTCCTGACCATTGAAGAACAGCATGAAAGGGGGCTAACAAAGCATGCAGAGAAACAGATGGACTACAGTCAGTAATTGTAGATCTACAAAGTGCTTCTATATGGTAAGTGGAGCTGATAAAATGGACAGTGAGTGTAGAAACAAGGAGGTGGTTTTAATGTTATGGCTGATAGGTGTATACAGGAGTACAGTACAACAAAATTCTTTTTTTGCATATCCCAGCTTGTTTTTGGAAACTAAGGTCAGAGCGCAGGGTCAGTCATTGTATGGCGCCCCTTTAGCCGAGAGGGTTAAGGGTCTTGGTCAAGGGCCCAATAGTGGCTGCATGTAGTAGCTGCGATTCAAACTCTCAACCTTTTGATTGATAGCCCAAAGCTCTACCCACTAGGCTACAACTGTCTGGGAATACTGAACCCACCATGACCATGAAATGAAATAGAGTATATATACATAGAATCGAACCTCTTTTAAATTAACTGAATGTAGAATGAGTGAATTTGGTGCTTTATGATGTGTCTTGGTAGACTCTGGGAAGTAAAATGCTGTTTGTAGAAGTAAAAAGTACTATGTATACTAAGAATACCAACAAATCACCTTACTACAGTGAAGGAGTAACTATACATTCCCACCTTGAAAGGAAAAAGGACAGGAAGGAAAAAAGTGACAGTATGAGAAACAGCCTGAGAGAAAAGTGTGGGAAGAAAAAGGTAAGGGCTTCTCTTTTAGCTTCATATTGACTTGCTGCCCTCATAGCTGGTGATCAGATGGGTGCTGAGAGCAGCTTTGTGCTGGGGCTTAAAGCAGGAACAACAGCTTAGGCTGAATCTAAAAGCTGGCCATTCCTGGAAAGTGTTCTGAGAGTCCTCTAAACCCTTCTCTTTTCACAAAAAACACCAAAAACCTGGCTCCAGGTCAACATCTATCAGCCTGTTTTTAATGGATTTTGCAGTGGCTCTGCAGCTGCTGCTAAAGATAGTTGCTTGTCTTCTGATAAAGTGTCATGTTAGTGCTGATGTACACCGCTGAAACAATAAGCACAAGTAAGCACATAGTGACAGGTTAGAAAAAAAAGAAATTGAAAAGGCATTTTCACAGCTGTATCCAGTCCATTTCCGCTACCCAGTTTGGAGAATTTATGATGCTCTGGCATTGCTCTCTATCCAACTTGCCTGTGGAATGTGTGAACATCTGCTTTCAAAGGTGGTCACTGTATAAAATGTATAAATCTTACAAACCGCTTAGGTGAATCCCTTTTAAAATTCCTCTGTGGAGACTTTAACTCTTTACTGTGGACCACTATGGTGGTATCATATCAATAAATCAATTTCTAGTGCTACTGTTTTTACCACAGTAGACAACTAGGTGCATTTGGGCAAGCTGTAAGCCCCCAGCCCCCAATCTAAACTAAATTATATCAAACCTCTATATATTTGTCATATATACATATACAAATGTACATTACAAAGAAATGTTTCTTCTGCATATTCTATTGTTTGATAGCTAGGGTCAGAACAGAGATGTTCACAAGTCACAAAATACGAGTCCAAGTCGAGTCACGAGTCTTTAGGCTAGAGTCCGAGTCGAGTCACGAGTCTTTAGGCTAGAGTCCGAGTCAAGTCACGAGTCAATATAATATACACAAAACATATATTGGAAATGTAGCATAGAAATAAACAAATAATATGTAAGTTCAGATAAAAAACAACAACAGATTAGCGACTGTATTTTGCCGTTTTACTTAGTGCCTTTACTTTCCTAGGTACCAGTTAAAAGCTTAAACTGATACGTTTTGTTTTCATTGCAAAACAAAAGCACCCGATACATTTACCCATTGCGTGTGTTGGGGTTAAGACAGCCGGAGCGTTATTAGAGAGCAGAAAATGACTCGATCAGAATGATGTCGGATCATATATATATTTCACAACCTTCTGATTGGTAGCGCACAGCTCTACCCACTATGCCACCACTGTCCTGTCAATACTCCTGTAAATGTGATGTTTGTTTATTTATTTATTTATTTATTTATTACATGCTGGATCTTGTTCATACAAACATTCCAACACATACAGGGTGAAGCCCCGCCCCAACCTTGGTTACTCAGATTCAGTTCTGAAATAGATAAAACCTGGCCGGCAGGTCTTCTGCTCTTCAGGACTGTTTTGAGCGCACTGACTCGGACATGTTTAGGGAGGCTGCAACATATGGTGACTCCACCAACTTAGCAGGGAACATGATATGTAAAGTGCTACATCAGCAAGTGCATCGATGATGTCACTGTCTTCAAGACAATCCCCACACGATCCAACCAGAAGCCATGGATGGCTGCGGAGGTGTGCACACTGCTGAGGGCACAACCCTTGCCAAGTGGGCAACAAGGCAGCCCTGAGAACAGCAAGGGCTAAACTAATCTGAGTGATCAGAGCATCTACAGTCACTTCCAGAACTGCAGTGACACACAGCAAATGTGGCAGGGCATCACCAACTACAGGACTGCTCCACCTGGATCTGACAGTGATGCCTCCCCTCTAGATGTGCTGAACAACTTCTATGCTCGGCTCCAAGTACAGAACAAAGGGTGGTAGGGAAGACCATCCATCCTCCCAACAACCAGGTGCTTTGTCACAACACAGCTGATGTGAGAAACCCTATGCACAGTCAACCCATAAAAAGCTGCTGGACAGGACAATATTCCTGGCACAGTGCTTGAAGGATGTGAAGACAAGCTGTCAACATCTCTCTGGGTAGCCCTGTCATTCCAATGTGCTTCAAGGTAAGTTATAAGTTGTCTTACTACTGTCCAGACAAACTCATGCTCAAGCAAAAGAGATGGTTGTTGACTTAAAAAAAAACACAGAGTGACCACTCTCCACTGAACATCAACTTGAGATCATCACGAGTACTAAATTTCACAAATTTCCTTATGTGATTAATAAAGTGGTCTACAGTGGTACCTTGAACTCTGGGAGTGGCGTCGAGTTTAAAAGGCGTTGATTTTCAAGGTATTTTTTCCATAAGGATGTATGGAAAACCTGTTAATGGTCCTGTGGAACTGCAGATATTTTCACACTTATACACTGATACAAATATACAAATAACACAAATATAATATAAAAACACTGAAATACAATTGAAAAACAGTACAATAACATCTGCGTTTTACCTTTAATTCTTTATTGTTTTCTTTTGCTTCCTAATTGTGGAGACCTTGGAATCTTGGAATACCGTATGCTACTCAGTTAAGGTGCATTTACATGAGAAGTGACAATCACTGTTATTTCCTATGGAATGTGGCGGTGCACAAAGCTTAACAGGACTTATGGTACTAAAATAATGAGCGAAGAATTTCATTAGTGGATAAAACTTATGAGCAGTAATAATTAAGAGAGGACAAACCTGATTCTAACCATTTCTCAGCACCCTGAGCTATAACACAAGTTTAAAAGTGAAACAGGAGGAAAATACAGCTGAATGTGGATCCATGTGCATGTGGATGCTGTCAGAGTGGATTTATGGGGTTATTCCACACAAATGCAGATTCATCTCATATGCGCACTTTGATGACGTTTTACCGCACCACTCAAGAACAAAGTGGCTGTTAATTGTTAATCTGAAGTTTAAGGGTACACAAATATGAGTCTCTCTTCCATCTCTTATGAACATTTATAACAAATGCTACATTCACAAAGGTCTCAGTATTGTGAAGAACCTGTCACACCCCCTACACGAACTACAGTGGTACCTTGTAACTCAACGACCCCTAGACTCAAAACCTTTGAAAATCAACGCTCTTCATCGAGAAATTTGTACCCTTAAATTCAATGTTTCCCTTAACCTCAACGTATTCAGTTTGTTTTTTAAAAATGTATTTATTTAATTTCAAATTAACAATGAACAGTCGCTTTGTTCAGCGCTCGACTGGAGCAATGCAGTAAAACGTCATCAAAGTGTGAATATGAGACAAATCTGCATTTATGTGGAATAACCATCAGATTCACTCTGAAAGCTCCACATGTATCTGTGTTTAGCTGAATTTTCCTCAGTGTTTCACTTTTAAACTTGTGTTACAGCTCGGGGTGCTGAGAAATTGTAAGAATCAGCTTTTTATTTCAGTGTTTTTATATTTGTGTTATTTTAGTGTATAAGTGTCAAAAACAACCCCATTATTTTATATTAGCCTAAAATATATGCAGTTCCACAGGACCATGGAACGCATTAACAGGTTTCCCATACATCCTTATGAGGAAAAAATACTTTGAAACTCAACGCCTTTTAAACTCAACGCCAGTCCCAGAATCAATTGATGTTAAGTTTCAAGATACCACTGTATTTATGTCTGAAAGAAGGTACTTTAGCATTGGTCCTTTACTGCCAGATTGTGCAACAGCCTTTTCAACAAGCTATCAGTCTCCTCAATTGAAGTCTAAACTGATATTTAAATCTCACCAGTGGTCAGTCCTACAGAAGTTTAATTTATATATGTTCACACAGTTTACTTCTTATCATCCTAAAACATGCATGAGATGGGTTGGCTGCTCTAAATCGCCTCTAGTTGTGAGTATTAAGTGTATCGATGCATGTATGGCATCCTGCGTAGAGTGTACTACTGTCTTTCTGTTTGGTGCTAGATGTACTGTGTCCCTGATGAGGATAATATGGCTATTAAAGATGAAGGAATGACTGATTAAGTACCACAGCGTGGTTGGAAGATCACATGTCCCTTGTTTGAACTTTAGCTGCCCATTGCTGCTCTCTCTGTAATAATCAGATCCCATTTCATGTTAACCTGATTCAGAAGGTCTGAGCGTTGACATACTCAATTCATCAATCTGTTAGAGTGTAGGAATGGTCAGCTTCTCTGGATTTCCTGACCAGAGTTGAACGTGCCATATATTTTATTAGGTGATGTATGAGTTTCCAGACCGGGATACTATTCATTTATTCATGGTTATCAATAAAGGTTGAGTCAGGGCATCTGTCAGCCAGTTAATAATCAGAATCCATAAAACACTGTCATTTTACTATCTATCTATCTCTCTCTCTCGCTCTCTTTATTTATTTCTCTCTTGTCCCTTTCTGTCAGTCTTGTACGCTCTCATTTATTTCCCATCATTTCAGTTTTGGTGCATGAAACAGATTTAATACCTTGTTAAAATTACAAAAAATATGCATGCATGCTGTCAGACCAGATTCATGTTCTTACTCCTGCACTTTATCATGAATAAACAATAGTGGAGCTATATCCCAACAGGGGTGCATGGCAGAGCTTGGATTCAAACCCCACAACCTTCTTGTTGGTACCTCACAGCTCCACCCATTAGGCCACCACTGTCTCATCAGTACATGGACTCCACAAGATATGTGAATGAGTTCTGTTGTATCTGGTTCAAGGAAACTATCAGCAATACCTTCAACTTTTGTACACTGTGAGGTTCTGGTGCCATGTCTTCCATTGGAAAACAATGCAAACGTGCCCTGCTAGCCACTTGATCTTGAAGAAATAGGATTTTGGGGCCAATTAACCATCTTTCATTGCTCCACTGTCCCGTTCTAACGCCTGCCTGCTCACTGTGCGTACTTTTTTAGTGCACTTCAACTTTCACTGCTTTCTTGATTATTTTAAAGAAATATTATTTATGTGTTTTTAGGTTTTATGTTTTGTTTGTTTATCAGGATTTTAACGTCATGTTTTACATGTTCGGTTACATTCATGACAGGAACGGTAGTCACTCATTACACAAGGTTCATCAGTTCACAATGTTATATCGAACACAGTCATGGACAATTTTGTATCTCCAATTCACCTCACTAGCATGTCTTTGGACTTTGGGAGGAAACCGGAGCACCCGGAGGAAACCCACGCAGAGACGGGGAGAACATGCAAACTCCACACAGAACAGGACCCGGACCGCCCCACCTAGGGATCGAACCCAGGACCTTCTTGCCGTGAGGCGACAGTGCCACACTTAGCCACCGTGCCACCCTTCTTTAGGTTTTAAGAGTTAATGCTTAATATTCACTGTATGGCCAAAAATATGTGGAATTCTTATTGAGTTCAGGTGTTTCAGTTGCATCCGTTGCTAAAAGACATATCAAACCATTTATATAAAATACATTTTATGTTTCCAACCGTGTTACAACAGTTTAGGGAAGCCCCTTTATAGTATCATCATGCCTTTCTGCACTAAGTGAGTTCCTTAAGGACATAGTGGCATGCACAGAGAAACCTCACAAGTGCTAAACCTCACAAGTTACTAAATTGGTGAAAAACCTTCTCAAAATAGTGGAAGCTGTTCTAGCCACACACATTTAGGGAGGGGGTGGGCAGTGGGCACTCCATATTAATAGCAAAGGTTTTGGAATGGAAAGTCCTATAGGCACTGTTGGGTCCTTGAGCAAGGCCTTTAACCTTCTTGGCTCCAGGGGTGCCGCACAGTGGCTGACCCTGCGCTCTGACCCCAGCTTCCAAACAAGCTGGGATATGTGAAGAAAGAATTTTGTTGGACTGTACAACTGTATTTGTATATATGACAAATAAAGACATTCTATTCTAATTGTTTTTAATTGCCCCTTTGCTATAATTCTGAATTTTAGATTAGAGTCAGAGTGATGATTACACTGTTTGGCCACAGTCTCAGCATTTTTATTAAAGAATAATTCCAATTTCTCTATTATTTCCTCCTTACAAACCCAAAATTAGTGTACTTTTTTTAAAACACAGATCACTTACAAGACACAGAAGTCGGGATGCAGTGCACCAAACTCGTTCGAGTATGTACTACTAGCTGCTCTCTGTTCAAATCAGCAGTAAATGAGAGGTTGCTCCTCAGTGAGTTGGTGAAATGAGACTTGTATTGTTTTATGAAATCTCAATAGTCTTTTGTACGTGCATGAATGTTTTATGAGTAAATGGCTTGTGGGCTCTGTTAAAAGTGATGCATGGAGCATGGTGTTCAGGGCAAATGGTACTTAATGCTTCAATGCATTTATTTCAAGTGCACTCTTTCCACCAAGGCTTTATTTCTTAATACGGTTGTTTTAATCATGCATTAGGGATGGTGGTTAAGCAAGAAATGTGTATTAATAGTACAGGAGTGAGAAGTATATTTACTCTATTACATGCACTCTACTACATGTTAGCATTTAGTGTACTAGGTAGGATCTAAAATAGATTGTTTCACTGTCCTAAATGTGAAAACAAGGGTAATGAAGGAGGAATAATTTGGGAAAGTGCATGTCTGTTTAAAGTATTCCGGTATGCTGACACTTGTATGCAGTTTTTTTGGTGCTGATTAGTGGAGGGTGAAAGATTATGATTAGGATTGTTAAATGTCAGGTATGGCAGGGTGTCTTGGATTGTTTATTTATTTATTTATTTAACCCAAATTGCACCATAAGTAGGGCCCCAAAGGGACAAAATGAACTTAGTACATAAACACATACTGTACACTGATCAGCCATAACATTAAAACCACCTCCTTGTTTCTACACTCACAATCCATTTTATCAGCTCCACTTACCATATGGAAGCACTTTGTAGTTCTACAATTACTGACTGTAGTCCATCTGTTTCTCTGCATGCTTTTTTAGCTTGCTTTCTTAATACACTTTGGTTACATTCATGACAGGAACGGTAGTTACTCATTACACAAGATTCCTCAGTTTACAAGGTTATATCGAACACAGTCATGGACAATTTTGTATCTCCAATTCACCTCACTTGCATGTCTTTGGACTGTGGGAGGAAACTGGAGCACCCGGAGGAAACCCAGGCAGACACTTGGAGAACATGCAAACTCCACACAGAAAGGACCCGGACCGCCCCACCTGGGGATCGAACCCAGGACCTTCTTGCTGTGAGGCGACAGTGCTACCCACTTAGCCACCGTGCCGCCCCACCCAGCAAAGTAACCCAACTGCCCTAACCCAGCGGTTGGGTAGAAAAAACAGCCCAACAATTGTTAGAGTGTACGTGAATGAGAAATGTTAAATCAGAATCAGATTTATTGGCCAAGTATGTGGATACACACGGAATTTGGTTCCGGCTGATGGTATCTCTCTAGTATAAATCCAGTATACAAGCAATGTATACATTAAACATTAAACACAAAAATATACAAACTATAAAACTATATACAAGCAATATATAGAAAATGTATGGACGTGTGCATGTATGTATGTACAGTATTCAGTGACCAATGTATGTGTATGTTCATATAAGCAGAGGTACACAATATATGATGCATGTGGAATATTTACAAAAATAACAGTAAAGTGCACAGCATGTAGGATAGGTACTACAACATTTAGTAAATCGCTAAACACAAACCTTACATTTTTAATTTCACAACAAATTGCATATTACACAGGAAACGGCTCATTTCAGTCTGTGACGCAATTTTCACGGCCGTGAATTAGGTAGGACCTTAACCATAAGGTAACCTTATTTTATCACTTCAAAACTATGCAGCAACAGATCATGTTCAGACTGAATCTGGAAAATAATGTTAAAACATCCAAAATAAAAAAAACAGCAATCCTTG
The DNA here is from genome assembly GCF_030014385.1 of Trichomycterus rosablanca. NCBI lineage: Eukaryota > Metazoa > Chordata > Actinopteri > Siluriformes > Trichomycteridae > Trichomycterus > Trichomycterus rosablanca. The sequence continues at coordinate 62,777,583 of NC_085988.1, read as the reverse complement.
TAATGGGGTTTAAATAAATAAACTGTATTAAAATATTAACCTTTAAGACAAAAATTTTTCTGTAGTTATTGTGTTTAATATTGTCTTAATAATTAGAAAACAGAATTTACCCTTTGTAGATTTAGTGATGATAATTAACAAATGATCCTCCTACAGATGAAAGTAAAATCTTTATGACTTTGTTTCCTTTGAATTACATCTATTGCTTTGATCTTATTTAAGCTCATGTAATTGTATTTTTTCCATCTTCTATCTACCATGCGTACATATGCTCATCAATTTATAGATTTTCTCACAGCACACAGACACAGTACACTGAAGCTGTCAGGGAGCCAGCGAGCGTGAGATTGACTGCTTAGATGTGTGTTTCTCATGAATAGAGGTCAACAGTGAGGAACGCAGTGAGAAATGAAGAGAGTGATCCATTCAGCTCCCTCACTAAGCACCACCAACCCCATGAAATGTTTCTATTAAATAGACATACAGCAGCAAACATTAGATTACAACAAACAACTCAATTATATTATTGCCTTAGCCATATTCAGGTAAGATCAAAGGTTTAAATACACAAGGGACATGTCAAGGCAGTTTTCCAGTGATGGAATGATTGAAACACACACATCTGCTGTTATTTCATCCTCTTTCTATAATTGAGTAAAACAGCCCTAGATGATTGTGCAACCATACTTATTCTTGACAATAGGTACAGTTGTGTTGGGTTTACATGCCCTAACATTTTTCTTCCAAATAATTTAATCTTGGCTTATTCTGAATACATAACTCTCATTTAAAATGCTTTTTCTTTGTTCGTGTCTGACATTTCTTTAAACATAAGGTTTGCACAAAGCCACATTTTGGGCTTTCTCACTAACCTTGATACTTGGTTTTTACTTTGCACATGGGGAGCGAAGGCTGGCCCATGTGGTCCGATCTAACAGATGAGCTACTGTAGCTCAAATTGCTGAAGAAGTTAATGCTGGTTTTGATAGAAAGGTGTCAGAATACACAGTGCATCTCAGTTTGTTGCATATGGGGCTGCATGCTGACCCCTGTCCACCGCTGAAAGTGCCAACAATGGGAACGTGAGCATCAGAACTGAACCACGGAGCAGTGGAAGAAGGTGGCCTGGTCTGATGAATCACGTTTTCTTTTATATCACATGAATGGCCAAGTGCGTGTGCATCACTTTCCTGGGGAACACATGCACTATGGGAAGAAGGCAAGCCGGCGGAGGCAGTATGATGCTTTGGGCAATGTTCTGCTGGGAAACCTTGGGTCCTGCCATCCATGTGGATGTTACTTTGACACATACCACCTACCTAAGTATTGTTGCTTATCATGTACACACTTTCATGGAAACGGTATTCCCTGATGGCTGTGGACTCTTTCAGCAGGATAATGCACCCTGCCACAAAGCAAAAGTGGTTCAGGAATGGTTTGAGGAGCACAACAATGAGTTTGAGGTGTTGACTTGGCCTCCAAATTCCCCAGATCTCAATCCAATCGAGCATCTGTGGGATGTGCTGGCTAAAAATCCAAGTTTCAGTAAGTGTAAGTAGGAATGAGGGTCTGCAAAACCATTAACACTTTATTCCTGTGGCAAATGTTGTTTACAAGCACCATCCCAATTTTTTTGTTTCTAACTAATTCTGATCTGGAGTTATTGAAGTTGTAGTAAAAAGAGTCCATGTTGGTCTCCAAATGTCTCCAAAGCTTTATTTAAAAAACATATTATATTGCAGAAAAATATGTAAGATTAATTATTTGTACTTAATAGTGTAATTATTTAATCCATTTGTACCTGTTTGGCTCTAAAGCTCTGTCTGACTCTGTTCATACACATAAAATTTACCCTTCCCCCATTTCTTCACACCAGTCTGTGATAAAGCATCACTGAATTTCTGAGTCCAAAAACGACTCTTTTCAAACGAATTATTCATTGGAATCGAATCAGGGTGGTGTGCTTGTATCTATGGTAAAGATTCATTCGTTTTGCTCATTCTGTTTCATTATGGAGTCGTTCGTAAGATCAAGCCTTAAAAAACAGCTGTTTAAACCAATCAGAGCTTCCGAATTCAGTTTCTGGGTGGAATTTCAGTTGTTCTGCTAATCCAAAGCTGGTAATGAAAATCTCTCTCTTCAATAGTTGTAGTATAAATGACAGCTCAGTTAACGAATTACTAAATAAGTTTCAGCTTTTTACCATGAAAGCTGAGAGAATATTTAATACATCTGAGGCGGTTTTTCATTAGTTACACGGACAAACACAGTAAAATATGGATATTTACTGTATATTCTGGAAATATTGTGGAAAAATTCAAGATGGCCACCACGAAGGAAAACATTTAAAAGTGGATTATATCCCTAATGGAACAACACACAGATATACATTTGAAGAAGAGAATCTCAGGTAAGCAGCGGTTATGATTTTATGCTGCTGTGTGGTTGATTTGGGTCGCGGTGCTGCTGTTTAGAGCTGTTTGGCAGCAAAAGGGGGACCAAAACAATATTAAGAAGGTGGTCATAATGTTATACCTGACTGGTGTAAACGGGCACAGAAAACTGCTGTACAATCTATGGTTGTTTAGAGACTTTTGAATAAGTTCGCGGTCATCCTGTATAGTGGAGAGTTTTTCTTCTTTCTTTTTTGCTGGTTTGTAGCTTTGATGTCCATAACATCTACTGTTCGACCTTGTTCTTGTAAACCATTGTCTTTGGAATTCTAAGGATAAAAGCAACCTGATGTTCTCTGTTCGAAGGCCAAGATCGAACCTTTCTTTTTCTCACTGAAACGGTTTCCACTTTTTTGGTATGGTCAATAGTTCTTTTTTGATTCCAACTACTTTTGCCACAAGCTGGTCCTATAGAAAGAGGGTTACTTTTGTATATAATTTGTATAAGATTTACTTTAGGTGAATAAGCATTATTTGCTGAGGTGTATATGTGTGTGTGTGTGAGTGTGTGAGTGATGGCTGTACAGAAGAAAACCATGAAACAAATTAGTAAGTGGCGTAGGGAAAAATAGAAGCTAAATTCTGGCAAGCCTTATTTCATTTCCATTTCCAGTCTCTCTGTGATGACTGCTCACTTATGAATATTTATAATGTCCCCTTTTAGCACTGAGTCCCAGCTCTAATTCTGGTCTTTGGAAGTCCATGGAAATATTGCCAGATGGATACATACATATGTTTATGTATTTATATTACATTAAAAAATAACATAATGCAGTTGATTTAAACTGATAGAAACCTATCGCAGTATTATATCCAGCCATATTGCATCTGTTTTAATTATAATATCATCCACCCTTTGACACCTGTCAAAAAAACCTAATTAAAAATGTTAAGCAAAGGCTTAACATAACCCCTATAAGCCATATGAACCATGGAGGTATTTAAAAATGGTAAAGTACTGAGCATTTTTTTAAATTTCAATTTATTTTGCTCATTGTCCACCAGCAAACCAGGTCCTGTGTGCTGCCATCTCTTTCATCCAAGCTATACTTCTTAGGGTGCTAGAAACATTGATTACTTGAAGCCAGAGATGTTCACAAGTCACAAAATACGAGTCTGAGTCAAGTCACGAGTCTTTAGGCTAGAGTCCAAGTCATGTCACAAGTCTTTAGGCAAGAGTCCGAGTCAAGTCACAAGTCTTTAGGCTAGAGTCCGAGTCAAGTCACGAGTCAATATAATATACACAAAACATATATTGGAAATGTAGCGTAGAAATAAACAAATAATATATAAGCTCAGATAAAAAACAACAGATTAGCAACTGTATTTTGCCGTTTTACTTAGTGCCTTTACTTTCCTAGTCATTGTGCAAATGAATGTAATTTCTGTAACAAGAAAAGCGTTTGCAAAAAGCATTGCAAAACAAAAGCGCGATAAATCACGGCATAGCGGCCAAAATCCAAAACACGGCAAAACAATCATAACCACTGCTTACCTTAGCTTATGTTCTTCCAGATGCTATTAAATGTATAACCGTGTGTTGTCCCATTAGGAATATAATCTGTTATTTTGTAAATGTGTGCTTATTATTAAAAACCTCCAAACTTTTCCCGGTTGTGAAGTAAAACACTAACTCGTTAGAAAGCCAATCAAGCGTTTCATTGACACATCATCTGTGTGACACAAACTGAATAAATGCAAATAACAGCATTTCTTACTAAAAATTAAAATTAAAAGGTCTGATTGGTTCAGCGCCGATTCTGTAGGAGTGTTCCATTCATCCGTTGTTCCTGTGAAGTGCACTACGTAGGGTATTCCACCATTTTAAGTGAGATTCCAATCCAAAGGTAACAAAAATGTTCAAATGAAGTGAACTTCAAACTGTGTAGGGATTGGGGAGCGACGCTTCATCATTACACTGGAAGCTGGCTGTAACATTTACCCATTGCATGTGTTGCGAGTTAAGACGGCCGGAGCGTTATTAGAGAGCAGAATATTTATAATAATACAATTTTTAGCGTCATCTCTTGTTGTTTACGAGTCATTTTTTGTGAGTCAAAAGTCCGAGTCATTTGAAACGAGTCTTGAGTCGAGTCTGAAGTCGCTGTGTGTGCGACTTACCTGCGTCTCAAGTCCCCATCTCTGCTTGAAGCTGAGAAAAAGTACGTATAAAAAGGGGAAAAGCAGATTGTTGTGTTCTGGTAACAGCAGTAAGTAGACACACAGTGTCAGCATTATTAAGAATTTGTTGCATAAAAAATATTCATTTTGAATGTAAAATGGCAAGCAATACTTTTTTATCATGATGCAATTCATGCCAAGTATTCCTTTGTCACACTCACAGCCAGAGCATGATTTATTTTTAAGCACATTTTTAGCAACATTCAAGTTTAGTTCAATGTTTTCTTCTTCTAGAATGGAACAGATAGAATAGAATGCCTTTATTTGATTGAGCTCGAAATTGTTGCTATTACCCTATTTCTTTTAGTTTTTCATGCTCTTAATAATTCTAGTAGTGTACATTCTAAATTGTAGTGTATATTTTACTATATTTTCTTTTAGTTTTCATGTTTTAATTGCTTATCTCTCTTGTTTTAATTTCGTATTTCCCAAATTGTAGGGTATATTTTACAATATTTTCTTTTAATTTTTCATGTTCTTAATTTTTATCTCTCTTGTTTGAATTTCATGTTGTCTTAATTGTAACTAAATGTTTGCAAGAAGTCTTTCTGAGGTTCTAGATCTCAGGAATGTTTTAATACTTTTAATTTTTCCTTATGTAAAGCACTTTGAATTGCCACTGTGTATGAAAGGTGCTATACAAATAAACTTGCCTTGCCTTGCCTTGCCTTTATTTGTCATATATACATACACATTTACATTTTCAGCATTTAGCGGACACTTTTATCCAAAGCGACTTACAGATCTGTGACTATATATTGTCTAAGCAATTGAAAGCTAAGGGCCTTGCTCAGGGACCCAACAGTAGCAACCTGGCAGTGGTGAGGTTTAAACCAGCAACCTTCTGATTACTAATCCAGGCTACAACTGCCTCAGGTACAATACAATGAAATTCTTTTCCACATATCCCAGATCATTTGGAAGGGCTTAACAGTGTCTGCATGGTAGAGCTGGGATTCAAACCCATAACATTTTAATTAATAGCCCAACACTCTACCCACCTAGCTACCATTGTCCTTAGCACTTTTGTGTGCTTGTTGATGTGTGTTTTGGGTCATTATCCTGCGGCAAGACTCACTTTTTTGACATATGCACAGTTTCAAAGCACCCAGTGCCTGAGGCAGAAAAGCAGCCCCAAAACATCACTACGCCTACTCCTTGTTTCCACAGTTGGCATGGTATTCATGCTTTTTTCTCATCATCATAAGCCAAGATCTCAGATAGGTGCTCAGGTGGCACAGTGGTAAGTCACTCCGGCCCACTAACGCTGAGATCTGGGGTTTGAATCTAACACTACACGATTTTTGGCCTGTATCTCGCTAGATGTGGCAGCTCTTCGCTCGGCTCGGGGCATTCGCTCGGCGATCTAAACTCGACTCTCAATCGCTATGTGTGAACTGTTCAACAACTCGATCCAAGCAGCTCGCAGACTAAAGGGAGATGTCTAGCATGTTGAATATCTGGATCAGTCGGTTGCGACTGGCAATGAGTGCGGTGAGGGGCATAATATAGTTTCCATCAGAATACATGAACACACATGAGCTTTACAATATTTGTGAACTTAACGTCCACGATAACACCAACACTACATTACAAAAGTATTTTTATAAAATAAATATCCTGATAAATATACCTCCAGCTCGCTACAGAACAGGACAATCCCTGCTGGTCGTGTTGCCAGATCCACTCGAATTCATTTATTTTTCTCTTTGCTTTTATGCTGCACATCAGCGCACTAAAAATTTTTATCACTCGCTACTTGTTGTTTTTTTAACATGGTATCACTTAACCCCTCGTCACTTCTCGCGTTTGTTTCCGTGACAAAACATAGTTTGGGAGACCAGAGAAGCTCGCCTGTGATTCCAGTTGGTGATAGATGGTGTAGTGTGAAACCCCCTATCGCCGATCAGTCGTGTAGTGTGAAAGCCACACTGACTTGAAAGACTCCCGATTACAAGAGATCCAGTCATGTAGTGCGGACTGTACAGACTTGGAAATTCGTGTAGTGTGAACTTGGCATAAATAGTGCTAGTGGTCGGTCAGGCAAGATTGGCTATGTCTGGGATGGGCGGTGTTGAACATCCTAGCTATTGGAAGGTGCACTTGTCAGTGCACTCTATCAGTCTCAAGCCTTAATAAACATAAGGAGGGTTGTGTCCAGAAGGGCATCCAAGATCACAGGTGTTTCCTCTGCTGGAGGTCCTAAGCTGGCCAATTTTTTGTTTATTTAGATAATCCTTCAAGTGACCGACCTCTTCTGACCCCTTATTCAAAGCAGACTTTAAAAGTAAATCATTTTGCCCAAAATTGATTTGTGCTTCCTGTATTAGATTTAAACCAATTTCCCTTTTTAATTTAAATCACTAGTAAATTTGTGGATTTAAGCAGCAATTATGCAGACTCTTGGATTGATCTTTCAATTTTCCAAAATAGTCATTCAATTATGGCTCTGCCACTGTTAGATAGAACTAATGATCTCTCTTTTTTAAAGATTATACAAAGAACAAAAAGACATTTTATTTTGGCTGATTATGTCTGTCCTCCAGCCCTTTTCTAACTACACAACCCCTTATAAAACTATAACATAAAATGATTTTTCATGACCCAAAGCTGCTATTCCTATAAAATTATATTGGGATATAAATAGGATACTCCACTAGCACACCAACACAAAGATTCTGAACTCCTCGGTTTGAAACTTGGTGTTGCCACCGGTCAGCTGGGGCGGGCATAATTTGCAGGGCCTGCAGCAGATACTAATTGGCCACCATATCTGCAGGGTGGGGGTCGGACTATGTGTGGGTGGGTGGGTCTTTATATGCTGTGTAAGGACCCTGATTGGTGGAAGAGATGCCTGTGCAGAATGCAGGGCCGAGAAGAGGAGGGCTGTGCATGTGTCGGAAGAGGCGTGTACAGCGACGTGCTCTCCTCGGATGCAATCGGGTATCCCTCAGCAGCGGAAGATAAATTGTGTGCGCTAAATCAGGAGGAAAATGGGGAGAAAATGCATAAAAAAAGGCATAATTTTCAGTATTATTCTTATTTATTATCAATCAGTCCTTCTGGAAGCTGACATACTGTACACAGAGGGAACGTAAACCAAAGGTTAGCATACATTTATTTTCGAACAATTTTATGGACAAATAAAAATTTACTTAATCTAAAGGTCATGTATTATTATTTTAGCTATAGTTGTTTAATGTCAGCATACAAACTTTTAGAAAATAAAACAGGCCATCTTTAATAAATTTGATTTGGTACACCAGTGGGGGTTCAAATATATAGAGTTTCTAAATAATATAGACAAAATATGATGTATTTCTAAGGATCCATGTAGATCAACCATGTTTATATGAACTTTAGTTTCTCAGTCATAGACACTGAGGTGCTTCAGGTGGAAGGTTTCCTATATATCACGGCTTCTCTCTGTCTTCTCCTTTGTTGACACCCTTGCATTTCTATGAAGCCGTGATGCCGGAATGCTTGGCCCGATCAGGTTTCCTACTGATTGTTTTGGCATTCTTTTGATCTTTGGAAAATGCCCCTGATCTTACGGCATTTTGGGTATCATGATGGAGCTGCTCTGCAGACCCACCCTTAAAACCACTTCATGTGCAGCAGGCAGTGGTAGAGTAGGGGTTCCATTCATTTAAAGTCAAACCGGCAGGTGATAATGGTTCCCTGTCTGTTCTATTACAGAGGGCTGGCGTGTTGCAGGTGGCCAAAGCAGTCTGTCATTGTACCATTCAGTTCTCATTTCTGCACTACTCCTGTTCTACGCACTTACTTTTTTGTGAATGTTTACGTGTATTTATTAATTTGTTACTTAATTTCTATTAATTTGGCCACCTTATATATTTGCAACCTCCTATTTTGTAAGTGACTTTTTAGTCACATATTGCTCTACACTGATTAGATGCCTGATTAAATGGGTTCTATTTCCATTCTTGCATGTGTGTGGCATTGAAACATTACAGCCCAGTTACAGTTGAACATGTGTGGGACTAAATCAGTCCCCTGCTGACCAACCTCTACTTGCCCCTTTGTCATGGGATTTGACAAAAAACAACATGACACAAGATGCATTGATTTGTTAGGCTGTTTTGAATTTAAACTCATTTCCTTTGTAATTAGAATCAATAAAAAAGCAGGGATCTGTGCAGCAATATTGTAGACTCTTGAATTGATTTTTCCAATTTGAGTCTCGGGGTGGCGGAGTCACGTGATCTGAGTCGTGCTGGTGATGGGTCTCTCGTAGCTCCCCTGAATAATTTCATCTGTTTGCAACTGTTAATTGGTTATTTCCCTGACAATAATTTGAAGTTGTTATGTACTGCAGGGCTGTTAATGGGCCAGGGGTGATTGAAGATGCTGACTGTGAGTAAACACGATAGGTTCCAGCTTCCTGTAGAGCAGGAGAGGGGGCGCACAAAGAAAGCAAAATGGAGAAGGGTGAAATAGTAAAAAAGAGAAAGGGTGTGTGAAAGCGATAAAGAGTGCGTTAGAGAGAAAGCAAGCGAGATAGTGCAAGAATGTGAGAGAGAGGCTAAGTGAATGAGAAAGAGAGAGTGATTTCACACTGCAGAGGCTGGAAACTAGTACACCCAGAGGAGACATCTATGCTTGCAAACAGTTTTATTGCTGATTGTTTGGCCCTTTTGCGGCCTGGTCTAATGAAACATTGTTATTGCTGTCATTTTTACATTTCTCTTTTTTCTTAGTCTTTCCTGTTTTTGCTCTGCATAACTGCTTGAGAAATAGTCTGGGGAACATCTGGGAACATCTTCCCTATAGCAAATTGTAGCACTTGTTTTAAACCTTATTATCTGTAATCAGATTAAATATGAATTCAGAAACTGTAACATAGTTTGATGTCTCATATTTTGAGAGAAATACGCCCATGAATACAGAAGAGTGGAAAATTTTTTTCAGCTGATTCATGGTTTTGATGTTTAATATAGTGCATACACCAATCAGCCATAACATTAAAACCACCTCCTTGTTTCTATACTCACTGTCCATTTTATCAGCTCCACTTACCATATAGAAGCACTTTGTAGTCCTACAATTACTGACTGTAGTCCATCTGTTTCTCTGCATGCTTTGTTAGCCTCCTTTCATGCTGTTCTTTAATGGTCAAGACTCTCCCAGGACCACCACAGAGCAGGTATGATTTAGGTGTTGGATCATTCTCAGCACTGCAGTGACACTGACATGGTGGTGGTGTGTTAGTGTGTGTTGTGCTGGTATGAGTGGATCAGACACAGCAGCGCTGCTGGAGTTTTTAAATACCGTGTCCACTCACTGTCCACTCTATTAGACACTCCTACCTAGTTGGTCCACCTTGTAGATGTAAAGTCAGAGACCGCTCATCTATTGCTGCTGTTTGAGTTGGTCATCTTCCAGACCTTCATCAGTGGTCACAGACGCTGCCAATGGGACGCTGTTGGCTGGATGTTTTTTGCATGTGACAATGCAAAAAAATGCTAATAAATAAATTACATCTGACCTTGCACATAACGTCACACATCATTTTACAACATGCTTTCAGACTAACAATAAGAGTGTTAAGAAAGACGCCAGGTAGAACAAAGACAAAGAACAATTAGTAACAATTACCACTGCAATCATCTCCATTTACAAGAGTAATTTCACAATTTCCATATACAAAGTTTTAATTTCACCATGTACAGTGTATCACAAAAGTGAGTACACCCCTCACATTTCTGCAGATATTTAAGTATATCTTTTCATGGGACAACACTGACAAAATGACACTTTGACACAATGAAAAGTAGTCTGTGTGCAGCTTATATAACAGTGTAAATTTATTCTTCCCTCAAAATAACTCAATATACAGCCATTAATGTCTAAACCACCGGCAACAAAAGTGAGTACACCCCTTAGTGAAAGTTCCTGAAGTGTCAATATTTTGTGTGGCCACCATTATTTCCCAGAACTGCCTTAACTCTCCTGGGCATGCAGTTTACCAGAGCTTCACAGGTTGCCAGTGGAATGCTTTTCCACTCCTCCATGACGACATCAAGGAGCTGGCGGATATTTGAGACTTTGCGCTCCTCCACCTTCCGCTTGAGGATGCCCCAAAGATGTTCTATTGGGTTTAGGTCTGGAGACATGCTTGGCCAGTCCATCACCTTTACCCTCAGCCTCTTCAATAAAGCAGTGGTCATCTTAGAGGTGTGTTTGGGGTCATTATCATGCTGGAACACTGCCCTGCGACCCAGTTTCCGGAGGGAGGGGATCATGCTCTGCTTCAGTATTTCACAGTACATATTGGAGTTCATGTGTCCCTCAATGAAATCTAACTCCCCAACACCTGCTGCACTCATGCAGCCTCAGACCATGGCATTCCCACCACCATGCTTGACTGTAGGCATGACACACTTATCTTTGTACTCCTCACCTGATTGCCGCCACACATGCTTGAGACCATCTGAACCAAACAAATTAATCTTGGTCTCATCAGACCATAGGACATGGTTCCAGTAATCCATGTCCTTTGTTGACATGTCTTCAGCAAATTGTTTGCGGGCTTTCTTGTGTAGAGACTTCAGAAGAGGCTTCCTTCTGGGGTGACAGCCATGCAGACCAATTTGATGTAGTGTGCGGCGTATGGTCTGAGCACTGACAGGCTGACCCCCCACCTTTTCATTCTCTGCAGCAATGCTGACAGCACTCCTGCGCCTATCTTTCAAAGACAGCAGTTGGATGTGACGCTGAGCACCTGCACTCATCTTCTTTGGACGACCAACGCGAGGTCTGTTCTGAGTGGACCCTGCTCTTTTAAAACGCTGGATGATCTTGGCCACTGTGCTGCAGCTCAGTTTCAGGGTGTTGGCAATCTTCTTGTAGCCTTGGCCATCTTCATGTAGCGGAACAATTCGTCTTTTATGATCCTCAGACAGTTCTTTGCCATGAGGTGCAATGTTGGAACTTTCAGTGACCAGTATGAGAGAGTGTGAGAGCTGTACTACTAAATTGAACACACCTGCTCCCTATGCACACCTGAGACCTAGTAACACTAACGAGTCACATGACATTTTGGAGGGAAAATGTGGACATTTAGGGGTGTAGTCTCTTAGGGGTGTACTCACTTTTGTTGCCGGTGGTTTAGACATTAATGGCTGTATATTGAGTTATTTTGAGGGAAGAATAAATTTACACTGTTATATAAGCTGCACACAGACTACTTTTCATTGTGTCAAAGTGTCATTTTGTCAGTGTTGTCCCATGAAAAGATATACTTAAATATCTGCAGAAATGTGAGGGGTGTACTCACTTTTGTGATACACTGTATATAATAAAGGTTTTGAGTACTCTAAGCTTTGCTTGGCCCCACAAAATGACACATTATATGATGGAATCAGTACGCATGAAACAGTTGCAATAAATAAAATTTTTATTGCTTATTTAATATTAAAGTATTACACAATTACCCTTAGCTTTCGCTTTAATTAATAAAATGACGTTTGAAAAGTGGGCGACTTTAAATATCTCAGATTTCAGTTTGCTTATAACGTTGAAATAGCATGAAGTATTTTCGCCTCGTAAGGCATATCTGGAATTCAGGGTTTTACTTATTGCTCTGAAAGCTTCTTTCTCGACTCTCTATAGAGGAATCGTGTCCTTGCATATGTGGATTGTTACTGTGTTTATAATGTTGTTGTTTGCAACAAACCTTACAATATACACTGATCAGGCATAACATTATGACCACCTTCCTAATATTGTGTTGGTCTCCCTTTTGCTGCCAAAACAGCCCTGCAACTGTGATGCACTGTGTATTCTGACACTTTTCTATCAGAACCAGCATTAACTTCTTAAGCAGTTTGAGCTACAGTAGCTCGTCTGTTGGATCGGACCAAACGGGCCAGCCTTCACTCCCCATGTGCATCAATAAGCCTTGGCCGACCATTACCCTGTCGCCATTTTACCACTGTTCCTGCCTTAGACCACTTTTGATAGATACTGACCACTGCAGCCCGGGAACACCCCACAAGAGCTGTAGTTTTGGAGATGTTCTAACCCAGTCGTCTAGCCATCACAATTTGGCTCTTCTCAAACTCGCTCAAATACTTACGCTTGTCCATTTCTCCTGCTTCTAACACATCAACTTTGAGGATAAAATGTTCACTTGCTGCCTAATATGTCCCACTAACAGGTGCCGTGATAAAGAGATTATCAGTGTTATTCACTTCACCTGTCAGTGCTCATAATGTTATGCCTGATCGGTCTATATTATTTTAGTCTGTTCTAAACTGCAAACACGGCTCACTTCTTTGGCAGGATCTTCCAGTGCATTATTGGTCTCCCCCTCTTCATTCTCCATCTGTTTTTTTTTTTTTTTCACCATATTGAGCAAATCTCTCTCATCTGTTAACACTGTCATGCTTACACTAAATGGCTAACTACATAATCTGCACTGTGCTTAATCTCTATAGCGCTTTTAGTGGCGAACAATATTATATGATCTGCTGCCTTTAGAAGCTTACAGCTGTTAAAATTAACTATGTTACGGTGTGGCGGTATATGAAAAATCCATACCTTATAAGGAATCAAAGACGGTATGTTGAATGTACCATCATACTGCCCAGCCCTGTTCCAATGTACTCTGGTCAGATTCCAGCTCCATGTTTGGGGAAAGAAGCCTAGATTTGTATTCCCAAGACATCTATAGGATTTGTTTTCCTATAGTAATCTAAAAAGGTGAAGACGCCATGGGGCACCAAGGGCTGCCTCTGTGCAAATGGTACTGGGGCTTTGCTCTCAATCTTTGGCTGAAGGAGAGAATTGTTTAAAATTTGAACTATTGTAAACCAACAGAGGTAACCGTTGCATTAATATTAATCGGTACACCTGCGTGTATTGTTTCCTCATACTCCCTTTTCCTGTGGTATCACATTGCATTAGTTGCTGAGGTGTGTGCGCTGCTCTATAGCTGCTAGTCAGCTTCACTGTTCTTGAGGGCTGTTTATATTTTCACAACCCAGAGAAAATAAATCTGGTTTGTGTGCTTCTGGCAGTGCTGAAGCGATCGCCCTGGGCTTGAGTTGTATTTCCCTACTGTGTCCACATGCTCAGTGAAGAAAACCCATCACAGGTTTAATGCTTGCTTGGTGGAGAGATACTGATCTCCGAATGATTCATTTCTTATTCTCCTCCCTTTTATCTCAGTGAATTCTAACAAAATGCTGCAGTACTGTTGCACCTGGGAGATTAAAAAACAACAATGCTTTATATACCTTATATGTTGGCACATACTTGATATTGATCACATACGTATTGATCATGACTTGACTTGACATACAGTATGTAACTCATAAAAGTGTTTGTTTATTATCAGCATAAAATGTTGTATTTTAATATTGTCTGTAATTAAATGTTAGTTACTGCCAGTGAAGTTTTTGCTCTATAAGCAGATTTAAATTTTGCTATCATATATTTTATGTACATCAAGTGTACTTTCAGTATACAACCCCAAATCAGAAAAGGTTGGGACAGCATGGAAAATGCAAATAATAAAAAAAAAAAAAGTTTTATTTCACTGCAGACAGAATGAACCTGAGAACCTTAGAAGTTTTATCTGCTCAACTTCATTTTATTTATTAATAAACATCCATTCCTGCATTTCAGGCCTGCAACACATTCCAAAAAAAGTTGGGACAGTAAAGTATTTACCACGTTTTGGCACCAAGGACACCAAGCGAGTTAGTGTTTCAGCTATTATTTTGTCCCATTCTTGCTGCAAACAGTCCTTAAAAACAAGACTTAAGTGCAAACATGTCTTAAGATGTGCAACAGTACGGGGTCATCATTGTCACAATATTTCATTTCAAAATTCTCCACTCATTCTCTATTGGGGACAGGTCAGGACTGCAGGCAGACAGGCCAGTCCAGTACCCGTACCCTCTTCTTCCGCAGCCATGTCTTTTTAGTGTGTGCAGCATGTGGTTTTGCATTGTCTTGTTGAAAAATACATGGACGTCCCTGTAAAAAATGACATCTTGAAGGCAGCATATGTTGCTCTAAGATCTCAATGTACTTTTCTGCATTAATGCTGCCATTGCAGAAGTGTAAATGACCTTTGCCAAGGGCACTGACACAACCCCATACCATGACAGACCCTGGTTTTTGGATTTGTTGCTGATAACAGTCTGGATGGTCTTTTTCGTCTTTGGTCATCACGGCGTCCTGGAATGCTGATTCATCTAACCACAATCCACATTTCCACTGTGTGAAAGTCGAAGAAGTCAACGCCGCTTCTGGACACGGTTAACACAAGGCTTCTTTTTTGCACAGTAAAGTTTTAAGTGGTATTTGTGCATGTAACTCTGTATTGTAGTGCTCGACAAAGGTTTGCCAAAGTAATCTCTCACCCATGTGGTTATATCAGCTATTGTTGAGTGGCGGTTCTTGATGCAGTGTCATCTGAGGGATCGAAGATCACGGGCGTTCAGCTTACGCTTGCGCCCTTGGCCTTTATGCACTGAAATTCCTCCCGATTCCTTGAATCGTTTAATGTTATTATGCACTGAAGAGGGAGAAATATGCAAATCCCTTCCAATCTTTCTTTGAGGTAGATTGGAGGGTTTTTTTGGAGGTTTTTAAACATTTCAATAATTTTCTCACGCATTTGTTGACAACCTGGACCAAACAATGATTACAATCATCTGTTGACATCACCTGTTTGGAATCACATTATTATTTAGTTTTTTCACCTCATTACTAGCCCTAAACTGCCCCCGTCCCATTTTTTTTGGAATGTGTTGCAGGCCTGAAATGCAGGAATGGAGGTATATTAACAAATGAAATGAAGTTGAGCAGATAAAACATGAAATATTTTGGATTCAAACTGTCAAACTGCAATCAAATAAAAGTCAAAGTAAATGTAAGGAACACTGCATTTTTATTTTATTTGCATTTTCCATACTGTCCCAACTTTTTCTGATTTGGGGTTGTATTTGTGCAAATAAAAATGAGAAATTTCACTGCAAGAATCCTAATTTTTTTACCTTCAGTTTTCAATATAGTGTGATTATATGCACAAAGAAAAAGCAGGAGAAGCTTCTTTTTATGCATGGCGACCTTTATACCCATGGATATATAAAGCTTGCTTGACTGTAAACAGTGTCTCAGGGTTCTATGTATTTTTTAACAAAATACCCTGATTTATATAAATACATCTAGGTCACCAGCTATTGTCAAACACAATCACTAACAAGGAATTAGAAGCAAGTTTAACTACAATGTACTGTAGATGTTTCTAGCTTGCAAAATATAAGTTAATATTATTACATATTTTTTAATCGGAACATTAAAGGACACTTTATATGACACAAAGTATGTGGATATCATACCATGAGTTTATTAACCTTCCTACACTGATATAGATTTGAATCTGTGCTAGAAAGCAGTAAAATATTCAGTAATTCTTCACAAAGACCTTCTTCTTCTTCTTTTAATTGTATTTTTTGGTCTAGTCTATTTAGCAGAGATAAAAGGCAAGATAGTACTTCTCCTTGTTGCTTCTCATGACCGATAGAGGATATGAATGTGGATGTAGATCCAAAGATACATTGATCCCCTCTCAAACATATGAAAATTGAGCCTCTAAGCTAATCTCCTTCTCCCACTAATAGTCAGGAGTTTGATTGGATAATCTGTCATGCAGGCGATAAGACAGGCTCTCGGGAAGCTTAGTATGGGAAAGGGTGTGTGACAGATCCTCAATGCATATAGCACATAATCTAAGCCCCAGGAAATCATCATGGTATGCTTAGATCTCTCTACCACACCAGCTGATTTCTCTTTAAGTGACATTAGATCATGATCAAGGAGCAGACATAATGCTTTTTGGTCTTACATTTTCAAATATATAAGAATTAACACATATCATACCGGTATTAAAGAAAACCTAAAACCAAAATGTCATTTTTCATCCTGTTAGTCCCTGACTTAGATTTGCTTTATCTACACTCTCCAGGCGCTTTATTATTATTATTACATTTTTTTGGCCCTTTTATGACACATACCATAAAAATACACTGCAAGAGTATCCACTTGCTGACTGTAGTCTATCTGTTGCTCTGTATACCTTGTAAATCCCATTGAAAAGGAATCAAATAAGAACCCTATTGACTGTATATTATTTGGTTGGTGGATTAGTCTCAGCAAGGCAGTGACGTTAACATAACAATAACAAGGTAGAGTGTGTTTTCTTTATATGAGAGTAACAGGTGATCCAGTGTAGTTGGGATTTTTAAACCCCCCTGTGTCAATGCTGGGACGAGAATAGTGGCAACCAAAAATGTAAAGCCAACAGTGTTGTGATCAGAAAGTGTCCAGTGGTATAAGCATATAAAAAGAGAAGCTGCAGTCACTAATTGTATGCCTACACTGAGTAATAATTGGGTATGTGTATGTACACTGCTGCACCTGATACAATCCAAAACAACGCATACCATACTGGCATTTAAGAAAACCTAAAACCAAAATGTCCTTTTTCAACCTGTTAGTCCCAGTATTAGACTTGTGTTATCTACACGCTCCAGATTATTATTATTATTATTGTTGGGATTTTTAAACACCCCTGTGTCAATGCTGGAATGAGAATAATGGCAACCAAAAATGTAAAGCCAACAGTGTTGTGATCAGAAAGTGTCCAGTGATACAAGACTAGAGGACGATTATTACACACTGCATATAAAAAAGAAGCCCCAGTCTGTAATTGTACACCTACAATAAGTGATTATTGGGTATGTGTATGTACATGCTGCACCCGAAACAATCCAAAACAACACATACCATACTGGTATTTAAGAAAACCTGAAACTAAAATGTTCTTTTTCATCCTGTTAGTCCCAGTCTTAGATTTGCATTATCTACACTCTCCAGGTAAATCATTATTATTATTACTGTTACTGTCTTAGATTTGCGTTAAACTCTCCAGTTAAATTATTATTATTATTAGTAGTAGTAGTAGTGTTGGGATTTTAAACACCCTTGTGCCAGTGCTGGGACGAGAATAGTGGCAACCAAAAATGTAAAGCCAACAGTGTTGTGATCAGAAATGTCCAGTGGTACAAGACTAGAGGACGATTAACACATTGAATATAAAAAGAAAAGCTGATTGGACGTTGTTATTGCTAACTGGTAATATATCAAGGTGTCCATAATCAAGGTGTCTTGTCTTTCTCCTCTGGCCTCTGTGTTGCAACAGAGGTGCTCATTTCAGCCATGGCTAACCATAGCACCTCTTTAAACTGGTTTTATTTCCCCTCTGAATCCTAACTTCAACACCACTAACCATTAATTTGGTTAGTAATTCTGTTTGAGTTCTATACCATTTAAGTTACACTAAGCTTATACATACAGACATAGGCTCACATTCTCACGTAGACGTCAGCTATATAAACTTGCTCCTTCATATAATAAACTGGAAGTTTACTCTGACTGTATGATGAGTTTCTTTAAGATTCTTTAAGACTCTTGATGTTCTAACAGACACCTAAAATGAGTGACAATTGGGTGACAATTGGGTATGTGGATGCTGCACCTGATACAATCCAAAACAAAACAAACTACCATGTCATTACTATGTTGGTGCCATTGCAGTGCTGTGAATGATCCGTCACTCAAATAATATATAGTCACTGGGGGTAGAGAAGGATGAGAATGTGTACAGACCAACAGGTGGACTACAGACAGTAGTTGTATACCCACACAGTGCATTTATATAATAGGTGTCACTCATAAAATAGCAAATAAATGTAAATTTAAGACAGAAGCTCGTAATGAAGTACATGTTAAGTGTATATATATGTATATATCTTTATTCAAAAACATTTACTAATAAAGAAACATTTACCCCCTTCTGAATGACCTCAGGTTATTATTATTAGTAGTAGTAGTAGTAATAATAGTAGTAGGCTGTAATGTAGTTTTTTATGGATCTTTTTTACAATTTTACATGTAATTTTACAAACCATCACCTGTCCCCTTAGGTTGTCTCAGGTTGTCCTCATTAGCAGACATTTAGTTATAAACAATCAGTACTTATTGTCGACTCAGGCTGAAGCATGAACACTTGCTTTTAACCTGCCTAGAATATAAATGAGGGATTTACATAATCACTGGGGTCTTCCTATCTCCACTCAGTTTTACTGTTTGTAGAAACCCCTATATGTTTTTAAAGTGTATTATATACTTGTATTTATATCTTGTATGTGTTTCAATCTTAAATGTGCAGTCTTTGTAGTAGAAAAAGTGGAGACATCATTATTATTATTGTTGTTGTTGCTCTATTCGACAATGTTGTGTACAGTTCCTACATATAGTATCCATCCCTTAAACTAGGGTGCACAATTTCAACATAGTAAAGGTTTAATTAAAACTTTAAAACTAAAGAAAATGAAGAAAGAATCATTTAAAAACACACGCACCTGATCTTGACAACCTATTCATATTGTTCTGTATAAAGGATAAACATTCAAAACAAGGAGTCTACCTAACATAATATAATCTAACTCAGCAGTGTACATACCTTAGAGCTTAATTCAGTCCGTCACAGAAAAGTGGATAAAGCTGTTAAGCTATGTTAAGATAAAAGAATGAATGGATGGATGCATGGAAGGAGGAATGGATGGAAAGAAGAAAGGATGGATGGATGGATGGATGGATGGAAGAATAGATGGAAGGAAGAAAGGATGGATATATAGATGGATGGATGGATGGATGGATGGATGGAAGAATGAATTTATGGCTGGAAGGAAGGAAGTATGGATGGTTTGATGAAAGGATGGATGGATGGATGGATGGAAGGAAGGATGGATGGATGAAAGGATGTATGGATGTATGGATGGATGGATGGATGGATGGAAGAAAGAATGGATGGATAGAAGGAAGGAAGGATGTATGGATGGATGAAAGGATATATGGATGGAAGAAAGGATGTATGTATGGATAGATGGATGAAAGAATATATGGATGGATGGATAGATGTATGGATGAAAGGATATATGGATGGATAGAAGAAAGAATGGATGGAAGGAAGGGTGTATGTATGGATAGATGGATGAAAGGATGGATGGATGGATAAATGGAAGAAAGGATGTATGGATGGATGGATGAAAGAATATATGGATGGATGGCAGGAAAGATGTATGTATGTATAGATAGATAGATGGATTGATGGATGGATGGAAGAAAGAATGGATGAATGGATGGAAGGAAGGAAGAATGGATGTATATGTGGATAAATGGAAGGAATGATTGAACGAAGGATGGATGTATATGTGGATGGATGGATGGATGGAAGGAAGGATGTATGGATGGATGGATGAAAAGATATATGGATGGATGAATGGATGGAAGAAAGAATGGATGGATAGATGGATAGATGGATTGATGGATGGATGGATGGATGAAAGAAAGAAAGAATGAAAGGAAGGATGGATATACAGTGTATCACAAAAGTGAGTACACCCCTCACATTTCTGCAGATATTTAAGTATATCTTTTCATGGGACAACACTGACAAAATGACACTTTGACACAATGAAAAGTAGTCTGTGTGCAGCTTATATAACAGTGTAAATTTATTCTTCCCTCAAAATAACTCAATATACAGCCATTAATGTCTAAACCACCGGCAACAAAAGTGAGTACACCCCTTAGTGAAAGTTCCTGAAGTGTTAATATTTTGTGTGGCCACCATTATTTCCCAGAACTGCCTTAACTCTCCTGGGCATGGAGTTTACCAGAGCTTCACAGGTTGCCACTGGAATGCTTTTCCACTCCTCCATGACGACATCACGGAGCTGGCGGATATTCGAGACTTTGCGCTCCTCCACCTTCCGCTTGAGGATGCCCCAAAGATGTTCTATTGGGTTTAGGTCTGGAGACATGCTTGGCCAGTCCATCACCTTTAGCCTCAGCCTCTTCAATAAAGCAGTGGTCGTCTTAAAGGTGTGTTTGGGGTCATTATCATGCTGGAACACTGCCCTGCGACCCAGTTTCCGGAGGGAGGGAATCATGCTCTGCTTCAGTATTTCACAGTACATATTGGAGTTCATGTGTCCCTCAATGAAATGTAACTCCCCAACACCTGCTGCACTCATGCAGCCCCAGACCATGGCATTCCCACCACCATGCTTGACTGTAGGCATGACACACTTATCTTTGTACTCCTCACCTGATTGCCGCCACACATGCTTGAGACCATCTGAACCAAACAAATTAATCTTGGTCTCATCAGACCATAGGACATGGTTCCAGTAATCCATGTCCTTTGTTGACATGTCTTCAGCAAACTGTTTGCGGGCTTTCTTGTGTAGAGACTTCAGAAGAGGCTTCCTTCTGGGGTGACAGCCATGCAGACCAATTTGATGTAGTGTGCGGCGTATGGTCTGAGCACTGACAGGCTGACCCCCCACCTTTTCAATCTCTGCAGCAATGCTGACAGCACTCCTGCACCTATCTTTCAAAGACAGCAGTTGGATGTGACGCTGAGCACGTGCACTCAGCTTCTTCGGACGACCAACGCGAGGTCTGTTCTGAGTGGACCCTGCTCTTTTAAAACGCTGGATGATCTTGGCCACTGTGCTGCAGCTCAGTTTCAGGGTGTTGGCAATCTTCTTGTAGCCTTGGCCATCTTCATGTAGCGCAACAATTCGTCTTTTAAGATCCTCAGAGAGTTCTTTGCCATGAGGTGCCATGTTGGAACTTTCAGTGACCAGTATGAGAGAGTGTGAGAGCTGTACTACTAAATTAAACACACCTGCTTCCTATGCACACCTGAGACCTAGTAACACTAACAAGTCACATGACATTTTGGAGGGAAAATGACAAGCAGTGCTCAATTTGGACATTTAGGGGTGTAGTCTCTTAGGGGTGTACTCACTTTTGTTGCCGGTGGTTTAGACATTAATGGCTGTATATTGAGTTATTTTGAGGGAAGAATAAATTTACACTGTTATATAAGCTGCACACAGACTACTTTTCATTGTGTCAAAGTGTCATTTTGTCAGTGTTGTCCCATGAAAAGATATACTTAAATATCTGCAGAAATGTGAGGGGTGTACTCACTTTTGTGATACACTGTATATGTGGGTGAATGGAAGGAATGATGGAATGAAGGATGGATGTATATGTGGATGGATGGATGGATGGAAGAATTAATGGATGGATGGATGGATGGAATAATTAATGGGTGGATGGAAGGATGCATGTATGGATGGAAGGAAGGATAGATGAATGGATAAATGCAAGGAAGTAAATAAGGAACGAATAAACATACTAATTAACTAACACAGTGATTGTTTGGATTGATGCACTGTCCAAGGTGTTTTTTTTTGCTTTGAGCAAAATATATTGATTAATTCAAAGCCTGTATTACCCAAGTGAAAAAGTAATTGCTTCCTAAAGCTAATAACTGCTTGTGCCACCCTTGGCAATAACAACTGCAATCAAACGTTTGTGATAACTTTCAATATGGTTTCACATTGCTATGGAGGAATGTTGGCCTATTCATCTTTGCAAAATTGTTTCAGGTCGGTTACATTGGAGAGTTTCTAAGCATGAACATTTCATTTAAGATCTTGCTACAGCATCTTAGAGGCCTGGACTAAAATTGACCAGTTCAAAACTTTAATATTGCTTCTTTTCAGCCATTCACTGGTGGATATACTGTACTTGTGTGCTTTAAATAATTGTCCTGCTGCATAACCCAACTTTAGGTCACCAACTGAAAGTAGTAGATTTCAATGACTGTTTTGCATCTGTATTTGAATCTTTTCCATTAAACATTAAATATTTTTTTTGTTGGGCCGCTCAGGTGGCGCAGCGGTAAAAACACACGCTGGAACCAGAGCTGGGATCTCGAATACATCGTATTGAATCTCAGCTCTGCCTGCCGGCTTAGGCTGAGCGGCCACATGAACAACGTTTGGCCTGTTGGTCAGATATCGGTGGGACTAAGCTGGATGGGGTCTCTCTTCCATGACTGGTACAATTACGAATTGGCTGATTGATGGCGCCTGCACAGAGATGAGAAAAGAGTGCTCTGATCGGGGTGTGTCTCTCCATACACAACGCCGAGCTGCACTGCACTCGTCAAAGTGTAGGTGATAAGATGAAAACGGCATGCTGCCCACGTGTCGGAGGGAGCGTGGGTTAGCTTCGTTCTCCTCAATCAGAGCAGGGATCGGCATTGGTGGAGAAGAAGCATGACGCAATCGGGCAATTGGACACGCTAAAAGGGTGAAAAAGGGGAAAAAATTGTTTTACTAAAAGTAGTTTGTTGATCTCAGACATTGGTGTGGCAAATATACAAAAATAAAAGGAATTGGGAAGGGGGCTAATACTGAACTGTAAATATCAGTTAGCAGAACTGAATGATGGACTACAGAAAATAGGACTACAGAGCATAAAGAAAAAGAAAATACATGTGAGTGAGCAAAGGCAATAAAACCCTGCAGTTGCTTTAGCTCTGTTTTGGCAAGCACAACAAAGAGCTTTGATTTGACTCATTGATTGTGAACTTTAATTACATCCATGCATTCGATTGAAATAATCTTTGGTGAACACTACTGGCATCACTGAGTCTGTGGTTTCCAAAACCTAACAGCTTTATGTGGTTTGGAAAGATAAAGTACTTTACTAAAGATAACTGTCATACAGCCCATCAATGTTAAGATGTCAGCCAAGTGGTGATACTTAGAGCCTTAATTAAGACTTTGAATCTTCCCCAGTCCATTTACGTTCATTTGATTTCCATTAACGTGAAATACTATCGAGAAGTCAACACAGTACAAACACAGGCTCTACTCGGCTAGTTCAAATTCTTACCTCTGGCGCAATCAATCAGCTTCAGCCACTTGATCTGAAATCAAGCCAACATATATTGATTAATAGTGATGATGATATAGATAATAATGAGACTGCTGCTGATGATAAATAATCTAATTGTGATGATGACGAGGGTGATGAATAATTGTGCCCTTTCACACCGCAACACAAATGTGAAGTGTCAATTTCAGATGATGATGATGTATGCTGGAACAGCAGCAGGTTTGTGGGAGTTGTAACAGAATTGTAGCTTACGTGTATGCAGTTATGTAAGAGAAGTTTTGCTACATTTCAAGCTACACTAGAACTTAAACAAACTTCAACTTACTATACAGACAAATAAAGTTTTAATGTTCCTGTTTTATTAATTTCAAATATATTCAACATGTAGTTACCAGAAAATCTGTGGTAATTTTTTGTTAACTTGTAAACTGCTTCCACTACTAAGTCAAACTACTAATATGAGTACTACAGTACTTTAATACTAAATTGTAACTGTTGGTAAATTTAGTGGGTTTGCAGCTCTGTATATACCGATCAGCCATAACATTAAAACCACTGCCTTGTTTCTACACACACTGTCTATTTTATTGGCTTTACTTGCCATATGTAGAGTGACAGTGAGGTGTTTAAAAATTCCATCAGCACTGCTGTGTCTGATCCACTCATACCAACACAACACACACTAACACACCACCACCATGTCAGTGCTGAAAATGATCCACAACCTAAATAATACCTGCTCTGTAGTGGTCCTGGGAGAGTCCTGACCATTGAAGAACAGCATGAAAGGGGGGATAATAAAGCATGCGGAGAAACAGATGGACTACAGTCAGTAATTGTAGAACTATAAAGTGCTTCTATATGGTAAGTGGAGCTAATAAAATGGACAATGTGTGTAGAAACAAGGAGGTGTTTTAATGTTCTGGCTGATCGGTATACTATATATTCTTACTATATATATACAGGGATGGACTGGCCATCGGGAGGGTCGGGGGTTAGAGAAAGGGTCGAAAAAGCGTAAAGGAGGTGCAGAAAAAGCCCGTGATAAAAAACAGAAAAAACTGCAAGCAGATGCAGAAAAGTGCAGGAAACTGGACAACCTGTTTGGCAGTGAGGAACTACAGCATAGCCAAAGAGCAGAAAAGGGAAAATTTGTGTTCAGTGACTCTGCTTCGTTAATAACGCCGTTTAAGAAGAGACTGTGGGTTCATCTCAAATGTCGCCTATGCCCTACTTAGGGTACTTCCTAACAGTACAAAACATTTCATAAAATAAAAATGTGTGAATAAAAGTGCGAAAAAAAGCATATTTACCAGTGTTAAAGGTTTAATGAAAGAAAGGTTTAATTTTATTTCTTGCGGTTTAATGAGACAGGATGGGGAAATCCAATAGAACCATTTAAGAAATTGTAAATTTTATGTGTGTGATAGATGGATAGAACTATTAATCCCAGAGGAAAGTGTTGGAAATATATATATTTGTTTGTAGTTATTTTTTTATTATTTTACCTTTTATTATAGTGAGTTATTAACTTTAGTGGTAAGATAGATGAAAACTATTAATATCAATCATCTAACATTTGATTAGGGGGTGATATGTGTGGCGCGATGTGCTTGTAGTGGGCTTGTCAAGAAAAAAGTCCAGGGCTGAATTTTGTTCCCAGTCCAGCCCTGTATATACAGTATATACAGGGTGGGCCATTTATATGGATACACCTAAATAAAATGGGAATGGTTGGTGATATTAACTTCCTGTTTGTGGCACATTAGTATATGGGAGGGGGGAAACATTTCAAGATGGGTGGTGACCATGGTGGCCATTTTCAAGTCGGCCATTTTGGATCCAACTTTAGTTTTCTCAATGGGAAGAGCGTCATGTGACACATCAAACTTATTGAGAATTTCACAAGAAAAACAATGGTGTGCTTGGTTTTAACGTAACTTTATTCTTTCATGAGTTATTTACAAGTTTCTGACCACTTATAAAATGTGTTCAAAGTGCTGCCCATTGTGTTGGATTGTCAATGCAACCCTCTTCTCCCACTCTTCACACACTGATAGCAACACCGCAGAAGAAATGCTAGCACAGGCTTCCAGTATCCGTAGTTTCAGGTGCTGCACATCTCGTATCTTCACAGCATAGACAATTGCCTTCAGATGACCACAAAGATAAAAGTCTAAGGGGGTCAGATCGGGAGACCTTGGGGGCCATTCAACTGGCCCACGACGACCAATCCACTTTCCAGGAAACTGTTCATCTAGGAATGCTCGGACCTGACACCCGTAATGTGGTGGTGCACCGTCTTGCTGGAAAAACTCAGGGAACGTGCCAGCTTCAGTGCATAAAGAGGGAAACACATCATCATGTAGCAATTTCAAATATCCAGTGGCCTTGAGGTTTCCATTGGTGAAGAATGGCCCCACTATCTTTGTACCCCATATACCACACCATACCATCAATTTTTGTGTTCCAACAGTCTTGGAGGGATCTATCCAATGTGGGTTAGTGTCAGACCAATAGCGGTGGTTTTGTTTGTTAACTTCACCATTCACATAAAAGTTTGCCTCATCACTGAACAAAATGTTCTGTGTAAACTGAGGGTCCCGTTCCAATTTTTGTTTTGCCCATTCTGCAAATTCAGTGCGCCGATCTGGGTCATCCTCGTTGAGATGCTGCAGCAGCTGGAGTTTGTAAGGGTGCCATTTGTGAGTAGCTAATATCCGCCGAAGGGATGTTCGACTGATGCCACTCTCCAGTGACATGCGGCGAGTGCTACGCTGTGGGCTCTTGCTGAATGAAGCTAGGACAGCCACTGATGTTTCTTCATTAGTGACAGTTTTCATGCGTCCACATTTTGGCAAATCCAACACTGAACCAGTTTCACGAAACTTGGCAAGCAGTTTGCTAACTGTAGCATGGGAGATGGGTGGTCTCGTAGGGTGTCTGGGTACTGCATTCACCAGACATCAACACAATTTCTATCCGCTCCTCACGTGTTAACCTCTGCGACATGTCAATGGCTGTAAACAAAGAGAAGCTTGTAAATAACTCATAAAAGAATAAAGTTACGTTAAAACCAAGCACACCATTGTTTTTCTTGTGAAATTCTCAATAGGTTTGATGTGTCACATGACGCTCTTCCCATTGAAAAAACTAAAGTTGGATCCAAAATGGCCGACTTCAAAATGGCCGCCATGGTCACCACCCATCTTGAAAAGTTTTTCCCCTCCCATATACTAATGGGCCACAAACAGGAAGCTAATATCACCAACCAACCATTCCCATTTTATTTACTGTTGGTGTATCCATATAAATGGCACACCCTGTATATATATATATATATATTTATATATATATATATATATATATATATATATATATATATATATATATTAGTGCTGGACAATAATTCGATATCGATATATATCGCGATAGAAAATGTTTCAATAACGGTGATATGATTTTTAAACAATTTCGAACGATATATATTACGTCAGCTTTGCAGCTGTTACTTTTTTGCGGAAGCATTTTTGCACGCAGGTGTTCCCACAGGGTCAACAGCGCACCTTAAGTAGTTCTCCATCAAAACAGTGCAGTAATACACTCAACATAAATGTCAACCACCAACACAATTACAGAAGAAGTACTAGTACTGAGTACTAATGATACTTAGTAGTTATACTAAGTTATAATACTTATTAGTTGTGGCGCGCTAAGAGTAAAGTAAAGTGCGTGTTCCACTGTTGCCAGATTGGGCGGTTTTCCTCTAAATTGGGCGGTTTTTTTTCCGAAAAACAATTGAATGGAATTTAAATAACACTTCTATTTAACAGAAAATATTCAGTTTTAAGAAGCCCCAGCATTGTAGAAGGATATTAAAAGTAAAGTCAATTTTCAATGCTGATTTGGCTTAATAGTGCTGGTCAGTCTGTCATATTCTTGAAAGAAAATTAAAATTTGTTTTCCATGCATTCACACTGGCATGTTCTGGGGTTCAAATGAGTCTCATCAGTACACACAAGTTTGAAGTCAAATGATCAAGTATTGCAAAGGAATATCTTTGAAATTCTTCCTCATAATGTTAAGGTTATAGGCTATATTTTAGTTTTTCACTTGTCAGGGAAAATGAGAAAAAAATAAAAAGCTTATTATGTTAGGCTTGATGTAATTCTACATTACATTCACTGCCTGTATAGGTAAAAAAGTGAGTGACCAAAACATTACTAGATCAACAGCCACTTGCCACATACAAAAAATAAGGTATCAGACAGTTTCTGTGCCACCCCTGTGTGAGCAATGGTCTCAGTCTGGCCACCCATGTAGAAATTGTCTGGCTCCGCCACTGTACACAGTTGAAAAAGAAGCAGACGAAATAGCTGATAAGAGAGGAAGGACTAATTCAGTGGTGTATTCAGCTTTATTCAGTATTATTCATATCGATGTCTGAATTATATCGTATCGACCAAAAATAGGAGTTATATCGTGATATACATTTTAGCCATATCGTCCAGCCCTAATATATATATATACTGTATATATATATATATATATATATATATATATATACAGTGTATCACAAAAGTGAGTACACCCCTCACATTTCTGCAAATATTTTATTATATCTTTTCATGGGACAACACTATAGAAATAAAACTTGGATATAACTTAGAGTAGTCAGTGTACAACTTGTATAGCAGTGTAGATTTACTGTCTTCTGAAAATAACTCAACACACAGCCATTAATGTCTAAATGGCTGGCAACATAAGTGAGTACACCCCACAGTGAACATGTCCAAATTGTGCCCAAAGTGTCAATATTTTGTGTGACCACCATTATTATCCAGCGCTGCCTTAACCCTCCTGGGCATGGAATTCACCAGAGCTGCACAGGTTGCTACTGGAATCCTCTTCCACTCCTCCATGATGACATCACGGAGCTGGTGGATGTTAGACACCTTGAACTCCTCCACCTTCCACTTGAGGATGCGCCACAGGTGCTCAATTGGGTTTAGTCCATCACCTTTACCTTCAGCTTCCTCAGCAAGGCAGTTGTCATCTTGGAGGTTGTGTTTGGGGTCGTTATCCTGTTGGAAAACTGCCATGAGGCCCAGTTTTCGAAGGGAGGGGATCATGCTCTGTTACATAATGTCACAGTACATGTTGGAATTCATGTTTCCCTCAATGAACTGCAGCTCCCCAGTGCCAGCAACACTCATGCAGCCCAAGACCATGATGCTACCACCACCATGCTTGACTGTAGGCAAGATACAGTTGTCTTGGTACTTCTCACCAGGGCGCCGCCACACATGCTGGACACCATCTGAGCCAAACAAGTTTATCTTGGTCTCGTCAGACCACAGGGCATTCCAGTAATCCATGTTCTTGGACTGCTTGTCTTCAGCAAACTGTTTGCGGGTTTTCTTGTGCGTCAGCTTCCTTCTGGGATGACGACCATGCAGACGGAGTTGATGCAGTGTGCGGCGTATGGTCTGAGCACTGACAGGCTGACCTCCCACGTCTTTAACCTCTGCAGCAATGCTGGCAGCACTCATGTGTCTATTTTTAAAAGCCAACCTCTGGATATGACGCCGAACACGTGGACTCAACTTCTTTGGTCGACCCTGGCGAAGCCTGTTCCGAGTGGAACCTGTCCTGGAAAACCGCTGTATGACCTTGGCCACCATGCTGTAGCTCATTTTCAGGGTGTTAGCCATCTTCTTATAGCCCAGGCCATCTTTGTGGAGAGCAACAATTCTATTTCTCACATCCTCAGAGAGTTCTTTGCCATGAGGTGCCATGTTGAATATCCAGTGGCCAGTATGAGAGAATTGTACCCAAAACACCAAATTTAAAAGCCCTGCTCCCCATTTACACCTGGGACCTTGACACATGACACCAGGGAGGGACATGACACATTTGGGCACAATTTGGACATGTTCACTGTGGGGTGTACTCACTTATGTTGCCAGCTATTTAGACATTAATGGCTGTGTGTTGAGTTATTTTCAGAAGAAATTAAATCTACACTGCTATACAAGCTGTACACTGACTACTCTAAGTTATATCCAAGTTTCATGTCTATAGTGTTGTCCCATGAAAAGATATAATGAAATATTTGCAGAAATGTGAGGGGTGTACTCACTTTTGTGATACACTGTATATACAGTATATATATATATATATATATATATATATATATATATATATATATATATATATATATATCCAAACAGTGCCATTACAGGTATAAATGTGTGAATGTGTGTGTTAGAAAGAGTGTGTTGTGTGTAATAAGACTTGTCTTTATTGTTTTTTTACGCGCACTGCGAGCATCCGTATAACCAAGTCAAATTCCTTGTATGTGTGAGCATACTTGGCCAATAAAGGCTGATTCTGATATCTATCAGATTGTGATTTACATTTACATTTTCGGCATTTAGCAGACGCTCTTATCCAGAGCGAAGTACAGAAGTGCTTCCACAGTAAACATTACCTTACTCTAGTTTAAGTAGACAACAGTCCAAGAACACAAATCTGCTAAAAACCTGTTAGAACCAAAGTGTGTGTTTTTTTGTTTTTGTTTTTTTTTTGCAAGAAATGAATTAGTATTTTTGAGTGTTAATAAGTAAGTACAAGTCAGGTTAAGTGTTTAGTAAAGAGGTGGTTTTTAATCATTTTTTAAAGACAGCGAGAGGCTCAGATGTCCGGACAGACAGGAAGTTCATTCCACCACTTGACCTTTTGACTTTATAGGTGAGCATGAGTGTTTTAAACTGAATGCGTGCAGCTACAGGAAGCCAGTGAGGAGAACGCAGCAGTGGGGTGATGTGGCAGTGTTTAGGTTGGTTAAAAACCAGGCGAGCAGCTGCATTTTGGATGAGTTGCAAGGAAGGGTTTAATAGTGGACATGGGAGCTTCTGCCAGCAGAGACTTGCAGTAGTCCAACCATGAGATTACAAGTGACTGCACAAGTATCTGAGTAGCTTCCATAGAAAGAAATAGCTGAATCTTTCTGATGTTGTAGAGGAGGAACCGGCACGATCTGGTCATATTGACACCAAGACATTACATGATCAGATCGTCTGATCTGGGAGTCATCAAGAGAGATGACTAGGTCCTGGGTTGGAGATTGATCTCCAGGAATAAGTAACAGCTCTGTCTTGCTGGGATTGAGTTTTAGATGATGAGCTGAATAGTTGACAGCACAATAGTTGAATTCATAAAATACAATGTGTTTAAGGGGTACTGGACTTACTTAAAAAAGCACACAAGCAATAGAAACTAGCACCAGTGTATGATTAAAACTAACAAGTCTTTCACTGGCATGGCATGATTGCATGATCCTACACCAAGGCATAAATGATTCAGTGTTTTTAAATTAGCATTGCTTCCATATTTCCACATGTTGGTGTAAATTGGTGGTGTAAAAACAGCTCATATGTTATTGTTATTGTTTATTGTTTTAAGCCCTGCCTTGTATTTATTTTTAACCTGAATATTTCTGATAAAAAAAAAGAGCCTTTCTTATGTTTTCTCTGGAAATGTCATATCCTGCATTTGCATTGACAGCTCTGTGAAGTTTATGCACTGCAGTAAAAAAGGTGTCAGTGAAGCATGTAATGTTTCTTTTTTGTCATTCATAGCCTATGTTATAAAATTACATGGAATAAACAGTAATGTTGCATCAAGGTTAAAATACTGTATATTCAAGTTAAAATATAATTACCATAATTATTTTTAATGAGAAGGTTTAAAAATTGAATTAGAATTTAGACTTCAGAATTTCAATTATTATGTTCCCCCTTTTACTTTAATGATAGCTTGCTCTTGAGCTGGCATGGACATTGACTACAGAAGTTTGTGCAAAATGATGTAATCCATGTTATTCCAGAATATTCCAAAAATGCATATTATAATGTCTTTAAATGCTTGGTAAATGCTTCTCATTTCTTTTTTTTTTAAATGCATTTTCTCCCCATTTTCCTCCCGATTTAGCGCAGTCAATTTGTCTTCCGCTGCAGAGAAATACCAGATTGCATCCAAGGAGAGCACATCGCTGTACACGCACATGTGCACAGCCCTCCTCTTCTCGGGCCTGCATTCTGCACAGGCGTCTCTTCCGCTAGTCAGGGTCCTTACACAGCGTATGAAGACCCACCCACCCACACATAGTCCGGCCCCCACCTTGCAGATACGATGGCCAGTTAGTATCTGCTGCAGCTGAGGAGTTCGGAAACTCGGTGCTGGTGTGCTAGCGGAATATCCCGCTGCGCCACCTGGGTGCCGGTAAATGCTTCTTTTAATCTATAAATGCTTGTAGATTTTACATTTCTAAGTCTACTATTATGCTAGCACACTACTATCAAGATCCAGGTTTAAAACTCAGTGCTGCTATCAATTGGGCAGGTGTCTACACAGACATGATTGGCTAGATCTGAGGGGGGATTGCAGAAGAGTCACAATGGATTGGCACCATGTTCACGATATTGCTCCCTTGTGTCAGTGAAACCAGACCTGCAGTGACTGTGATCAGGATAAAGCACTTACTCACTTCCCGGAGGAAACCCATGCGGACAGGGGAGAACATGCGCACAGAAAGGACCCGGACCCCCTCACCTGGGGATCGAACCCAAGACCTTCTTGCTGTGAGGCGACAGTGCTACCCACTGAGCCACCGTGCCACCCCAGGATAAAGCAGTTAACGAAAATGAAAAAGTGTACTTATGTCCCTCCTGGTTGAGAACACTCGTAATATGGAAATTCCTTTATATACCAAAGCTCATAATTAGGCTTTTTTTTTTTTACTCTATGAGTGTGTGTTCATGTGGGTGATGTGTGAGCTTATGCGTTCTCACTTCAAAACTAAATTAAGATCTTTTTGCCTTCTGGGTTATTGAGAACAGAAATAGAAGGCAAATAAAACTTATGCTCAGTATAGCCTCTAAATAAAGCACTTAATGCAGTCTTCACCTGAATGTTTTCCTGTAGTATAGAAAACACGCTGCTTTCACAGTTAGCTGCAATTTCACTCTCATTACACCCAATTACAAGCAATTTAAACCCATGAAAGAGCAGTTAGATTGAATTTTTATTCCTTTTTACTTGATTGCAGTATGTTGATTTGTAAAAGATTTTCTTGCCTAATACATTTAGATGGAGAAGCAGGGAGGAAAACAGAGGGTGGGATTTGCATTTTGCATTTTGCTGGATGGGAAGAAACACTGGGTGTATTTTTATCTGTCTCAATGCTGCAGAATTTAATATAATAAGATTTGTGTATCAGATCAGTATCCTGGTACTGACAAGGCTGTTTAATTAGAAAATAATAAGTTGACAATATTTATATCGCACAACGACATTATGCAACCATGCAGTTTAATGGCGCAAAGACAAAAGCAGATTGTAGTTTGCCTGAAAACAAAATAGCTGAAAGGAGTGTGCTGGGGGTTGTATTTCTCTCAGATTGAAATATACGTTCTCCTCTGTGGATGGCTGTTTTTTTGACATAGCTTGTAATTTGCTTAGACTAGCACTTTCTCACTTACTTACTTACTTACTCATGATTACCACGTACATGTAGATATTTTTGTCCACAAATCACAAGTTTGTCACTGTGATATTCTTAAGTTATCACATTAGTGGCACAGTGTGTCTCTTTTTATGAGGCAACATAGTTGCAAAGCGAGTGTTCCAGTCTACCTTTGTTCAATCCTCTGGGTACTCCAGTTTTTCATACCTCTTAAAACTATAGCAGTAGGTAAACTGGTGAAACATAGTTAAAAAGAAAACAGTGACACACATTTACATCTTACATTTTCGGCACTTAGCAGACGCTTTTATTCAACGTTACTTACAGTACTGTGACAGTATATTGTCTAAGAGGGTTAAGGGCCTTGCTTAAGAGCCCAACATTGGCAACCTGGCAGTAGTAGGGCTTGAATCAGTGACCTTTTAATTACTAGTCCAGTACCGTAACCGCTAGGCTACAACTGCAATGTAGATCTATGCTCATTTAAATCTGTGCCCGGTAAAAGAATCTAACATTTTGTGCCATATACACATGATATACACTTTATGGACAAAAGTATGTGGACATTCTTTCTTTATTAAGCTTAGCAATACCCATAGTAAATAGATTTAAAAACAATAATATGCTTCCAACATTGTGAAAAATTTGAGGAACGCCCTTTGCTCCAAGACCCATAAAGACTTGGCTATATGACTTTGGTGTGGAACTCTATTGTGTGGAACTATTTATGGGACAGTGGTAGCCTAGTGGGTAGAGCTTTGGGCTATCAACCGGAAGATTGGCGGTTCAAATCCAGGCTCTGCTATACAGCCACTGTTGGGTCCTTGAGCAAGACCCTTAACCCTGTCTGCTCCAGCACCGTATGATGGCTGACCCTGCACTCTGACGCCAGCTTCCAAAGAAGCTGGAATATGCTAAATAAGAATTTCATTGTACTGTACATCTGTATATGTACAGTATATATGACAAAAAAAGTATATCTTCCTCTTATTATTATTGGCTTCCACAAAGCCCTGATTTCATATGTATGTGTTAATGTGTCCACATACTTTTGGCCATTTAAGGTGATTTCATTGAAATAAAACAAATGCACAGATCATTCTGTTAAACAGTACAGACATTGTATTTATACTATTTCAGAAATGCTTCAGAAGTGCCTTGTTCAATTCTGACCACAAACAATACTTGGCAGTTCGCTTTAAATGAGCACAAGGGACAAACTCACTCACTTTCTTAACCGCTTATCCAATCAGGGTCATGGGGGGGTGCTGGAGCCTATCCCAGCTTTTCAATGGGCGCAAGGCACACAGTAACACCCTGAACGGGCGCCAGTCCATTGCAGGGCAGACACACATACACACACCCATTCACCTATAGGGCAATTCAGTGTCTCCAATTAACCTGACTGCATGTTTTTGGATTGTGGGAGGAAACCGGTGCTCCCGGAGAAAACCCACACAGACACGGAGAGAACATGCAAACTCTGCACCCCCTCGTCTGGGGATCGAACCAAGGATCTTCTTGCTGTGAGGCGACAGTGCTACCCACCAGACAAAGTGTAAAGAAGAAAAAAACTGTCTGATCCTTCTATCCATTCTATTAGTGCCTTTTGAGTTCATTCAGTAAAGCTCTCAGAAGCCATAGTAGCTGTACATACTGCTTTTCCACAATATCATACGCACACTGAGTCCAGTCTACATTAGTATGCAGCACGTCTGGCAAACAAGAACGCATCAAAGAGGAGAAATCTTTCTAAACCTCAGCTCCTTTTAACCATCCATTAAACACTTCTAAGCATAAAACCTCTAGTAAGGACATTTTCAGTGGGGAAAGGCTGAAAGAGACCCCACTGGGGAGAAGGCAAGAAGAAGTAGGAGATTTAAATAAAAAAAAAGAAAGGAGTCTTTGAGAAGCTGAAATGATCAGTTCGGCTAGTAAGGTATGCTTTCAGAAGAAAAATGAAAGCAAAGAAAGAGATGAGAGCATGTAGAGTAAAATGATAGAGCATCAATATACAGTACTTGGTAATCTCTTCATCTGAGAATTTTTGTGGAGAATAGAGGGTGTTGAATGAGGAGCTGAGGAAGTGAATAGAAGAAGGAATAGAGATGTCTTAGTGGAGAAAAAGGCTTTTCTTCTCTACAAAAAGCTCTATTGGAGAAAAATAGTTGTTTTCAAGCACTTAGTCTATGCTTGCAAAATTGAAACTGTAAAGGCGATATTTGTATTATAATTAAATTAAGAAGGCATGCACACTAAATGGCCTAAAAATATGTGTTCACTAGACCATACAATTTTGGGGTAGCAGTAATACATGTAGAGTTTTCTTGGGTTGTTAATAAATCTACATGTATCAGTAAGTTATTCTATTTTATCATAGAGCATATACACCGACAAGGCATAACATTATCTCTTCATCACGGCACCTGTTAATGGGTGGGATATATTAGGCAGCAAGTGAACATTTTATCCTCAAAGTCGATGTGTTAGAAGCAGGAAAAATGGGCAAGCGTAAGGATTTGAGCGAGTCAAGGGCCAAATTGTGATGGCTAGACGACTGCGTCAGAGCATCTGCACAACTGCAGCTCTTGTGGGGTGTTTCCGGTCTGCAGTTCAGTCGGTCCATTGTTGACGCTTTCAGCGGTGGACAGGGGTCAGCATGGGCACCCTGACTGGTCTGTGGCTATGCAGCCCCATACGCAACAAACTGTGATGCACTGTGTATTCTGACACCTTTATATCAGAACCAGCATTAACCTCTGCTTCTAACACATCAACTTTGAGGATTAAATGTTCACTTGCTGCCTAATATATCCCACCCACTAACAGATACTGTGATGAAGAGATAATCAGTGTTATTCACTTTACCTATCAGTGGTCATAATGTTATGCCTTGTCGGTGTATATTACACAGGAAAAGGCTCATTTCATGGTTTGTGACATGATTTTCGACTATATGTATTTAGAAAACCTTTACTGCAGAGTTCTGGACAGATAATGGATCACTAATAGAACTGCCAAAAAACCTGCTTAATACAAAGATTAAAGGAATAGACTAAATCAGGGCTGCTTCGAATTTATTTAATTTAACTATAAAATGCATTTCTACATTAATATAATACATGAAATGTGCACAATATTATCTAAGCTTAGATTTTGCAGTAGTTGGGTTTGTTTGTTTTGTTCAAGTGGAAATGAGATACAGATTTGATTCAAGTAAATTCAAAGCAGCCCTTTTGTCAGTGTATTGCACCCTTGAGAGCTACTAAATCAGCTTCTGCATCCTAAATGAAATGCAGCAGTCTCTTTAATCCTATCCATTACTCAGTCTGTGGGAATATATAATTCATCAGAACATGCACACATTCATTAAGAAACGAAGTTTGCAGAGCAAGGAGCACAAACAATAGTAAGACTGGGATTAGTCTGTATATTTGTTCCTGGTTTGTTTATTATAAACACATCTCTGATTTCTCTTCTCTGCGTTTATTCATGTATAAGCAGAACAAGGATGAGACTAAAGCAGCGGTGTGTAAGCATGACTGCTGGTGTAGCATCCCTAGAAGATCTGCAGTGCGTTTCAGTGGCTCTTGATTTGAATTTAAAAGCGAGCAGCAATGCGTGAAGTCATCTTTTATCTATACAAGTGAGACACCAGAGGAGTG
Source organism: Trichomycterus rosablanca (assembly GCF_030014385.1). Lineage (NCBI taxonomy): Eukaryota > Metazoa > Chordata > Actinopteri > Siluriformes > Trichomycteridae > Trichomycterus > Trichomycterus rosablanca. Next base: position 62,740,885 of record NC_085988.1, on the reverse strand, counting down.
AGGGATTACCAGTGATGTGCAATCCTACATTTAGACCTAAGACCAGCCTGATGCAACTTTCTCTGATTTTGGGTTGCACAATTTGATATAGTTGGAAAAATATAGTGTTTCTTTTGATTGTAAACAGTATGAACCCAAAGGCAGCTTTATTTCATTTGTTAATATACAAACCCAAATCAGAAAAAGTTGGGACGGCATGGAAAATGCAAATAATAAAAAACACAGAGTTTCTTACATTTATTAAAGCAATAAGCCACGAGAGGCCGTACGTTACTGTGATTTTAGCATGGGGATGACGTCTTTGGCACGACGCAAAGCGGAGTGCCTAAAACTTCTTTCCCCGTGCTAAAATCGTAACAGTAACGTACGGTCTCGAGTGGCTTATTGCTTTTATAAAACGGCGGTCAACATAAAATATAATAAATACAACAATGTTTAATCATAAATGTATTTATTGTGTATAAACTTACAATAAAGCATTCTTCCGCGACGCAAGGTAATCCGATTAACAGTGTTGCTAGGCAACGTGAGGGCGAAAATAACATTAACTTTCTCTATTCAGTGGCGTATTAATATGGAATGATGTGAGGTGGTCCTAGGTGTGCTTTTATCGGGGATTTTACAACGGCTTCTAACGCGGCTCAGCCAATCAGATTTTAGGACCGGAACTATCCGTTATAATTTTACTTTTATTTCATTGTAGACAGTATAAACCTGAGATATTTTATGTTTTGTCTGGTCAACTTCATTTCATTTATTAATAAACATCCATTCCTGCATTTCAGGCCTGAAACACATTCCAAAAAAAAAGTTAATGTATTTACACAGTAATGCATTTACCACTTGGTAATGTTGCCATTCCTTTTCACCACACTTAAAAGACGTTTTGGCTCCGAGGATACCAAGCGATTTAGTGTTTCAGCTTTTATTTTGTCTCATTCTTCCTGCAAAAATACATGGACGTCCCTGGAAAAGATGACGTCTTGAAGGCAGTGTATGTTACTGTAAGATCTCAATGTACTTTTCTGCATTAATGCTGCCATCACACAAGTGTAAATGACCTTTGCCAAGGACACTGACACAGCCCCATACCATGACACACCCTGGCTTTTGGACTTGTCGCTGATAACAGTCTGGATGGTCCTTTTCATCTTTGGTCCAAAATCTGAAATGCTGACCACAATACACGTTTCCACTGTGTGATGGTTCAAAAGCCTCTGAGCCCAGAGAACTTGAACTTGCAGCTTCTGGACATGGTTAACATAAGGCTTCTTTTTGCTCAGTAAAGGTTTAAGTGGCATTTGTGCATGTAACTCTGTACTGTATTGTCACAATATGGAGTATTACAGCCTTTTATTATTATTATTATTTATTAATAAATTATTATTAATGTAGTGCATTAATTCACTAACTTTACTGTGTTGTATCCAGAGACAACAATGTATGTATGACAAAGATGTATAATAATAATAAAACCCTGCACTCAGGGTAGGCTTTCCGCAAGATTTTGGTGTGTGTCTGTGAGAATTTATGCAAATTAAATCAAAAGATGATTTCCAAGGTCAGATGCTGATGTGGACAAAAAGGTGATTACTGAAGTGTGGTATCAGTGTGATGCTACCAAGGCATTTTTGTTGGCATTTATATTATTTTCATTATTTTATAAGTTTGTTCAGGGCCATGGTGTTTCTGGACATAAACTTGACTCAAAACTGTAATATCTAGAACAATGTGCCAGTTCATTTTAGGACTTTGTGTCCTGAGATACTTATGCGGCTACAAAGAGTATTTTGTATACAGGGACTGATAATAAAAATCCCTGCACTCTGAGCCCAGCTCGGCAACAAATTGTACTCTATGCATGTACATATAACTTCTCTATAACTCTTTTATCTTCCTCTTACCTAACATGTTTAAGGAACCATACATTGCAACTTTTTTATGTTTGAAAGTAGTGCTGTATAAAAATACAATAAAGTAAAAAAAAAAATACAGAATGTCTTAGTGCAGATTTTATCTTGGATATATCCAACCATAAATACCAGAGCTAGGAAAGCTCTACTACAGCAATATGCTTCGCCTTTTAATGTGTAATATACACTGACCAGACATAACATTATGCCCATCTCCTTGTTTCTACACACATTGTCCATTTTATCAGCTCCACTTACCATATAGAAGCACTTTGTAATTCTACAATTACTGACTGTAGTCCATCTGTTTCTCTACATAATTTTTTAGTATGGTCAGGACCCCCACAGAGCAGGTATTATTTGCGTGGTGGATCATTCTCAGCACTGCAGTGACACTGACATGGTTGTGGTGTGTTAGTGTGTGTTGTGCTGGTATGAGTGGATCAGACACAACAGCACTGCTGGAGTTTTTTAAACTCCTTTTAAACCATTTTAAGCCATTTCCATATATTTGCCAAAATGCTGCATTTGTGTTTTGACCATTAAACATGTTTCCAGTCAAAGTCCCATAAGCATCCAGCAAACCTCAGTAATCAGTTAGTCAGTGATTGAGGATTACATGAGGGGGATTAAACAGAGTAGAATAATGATTGAAGCATTAAGTCTGCTGTAGAGGGACTACATTTTATGTAAGTGCTCTGGATATTCATTCATTCATTCATTCATTGTCTGGTTTAAAACCGCTTTTTTCTGGTCATGGTCTAAGTCATTGTGCGAAAGGCAGAAAACATCCCGACAGGTCACCAGTCAATCACAGAGCAGATACACATACACATACACACACAGCATTATCTAGTTGCTCCACTTGGCCTCACTGCATGTCTTTGGACTTGTGGGAGGTAACTGGAGCACCCAGAGTATACACATACGGACACAGGGAGAACATGCAAACAACACAAAACTGGACTGTATATTAGGGAACTGCTAATGTAACAGGACTAAGTTAGACTGTTACACTGACACACTGGCCTGATTGAGGACCAGTTAGAATAAAATTACAAATAACTATGAGTTAGGCAAGATCAGGACTACAAATAAATGTCAGCTCCCTGACACGCCTCACTCCTTCTACCTTCCTCTGGACAAAAAGGGCATTCTTGATGCAGAGTAATGGGTCAGTTTATGAAAACTAGAGTTAAAGTGGCTGTAAAGCAATTAAGAGGGGTCCCTTACATTACAGTACAGGCAAAAATGTCATAAAAAATGAGAGACAGTAGTAATGATCAGTTGTTGCATTGCATGGTCATATATAAGCCATCAGATACATCAATTAGGCACAACATTATGACCATTTTCCTAATGTTGTGTTGGTGAAGGTGTGCTGTGGTATCTGGCACCCAGATGTTAGCAGCAGATCCTTTAACTCCTGTAAGTTGTGAGGTGGGGCCTCCATGGATTAGACTTGTTTGTCCAGCACATCCCACAGATGCTCGATTAGATTGAGATCTGAAGAATTTGGAGGCCAAGTCAACACCTCAAACTCGTTGCTGTGCTCCTCAAACCATTCCTGAACCATTTTTGCTTTGTGGCAGGGTGCATTATCCTGCCTATTTTTGATAGATACTGACCACTGCAGACTGGGAACACCCCACAAGAGCTGCAGTTTTGGAGATGCTCTGACACAGTCGTCTAGCCATTACAATTTGGCCCTTGTCAAACTCGCTCAAATCTTTACGCTCGCCCATTTTTCCTGCTTCTAACACATCAACTTTGAAGACGAAATGTTCACTTGCTGCCTAATATTTTCCACCCACTAACAGGTGCCGTGATGAAGAGATAATCAGTGTTATTCAATGGTCATAATGTTATGCCTGGTCGGTGTATGTACCCTGTAGTGTAAACACATAAAAAACAGAGTTCTTATGTTTTAAAAGTGGCATAATTAACATCAAGTCAAGCCTCCTCCCTGACCACCTCTTTCACCAGCTCTAAACACAATTAAACCATAAAGAGTTCTAAAGTGCAGACTTTGAGATTAAATCTTGTATAACAGTATTACAAAAATACTTAAAGATTAAGGACAGAGTCAAAATGTCCTTAATACTCAAATATTTTCATCATCTTGTTCATCCTACGAAGATTTCTTGGACCAAAGTAGAACACATTTACCAACCCAAACTGGTTTTATCTTTAGGCTAAATACAGAGTTTGCACCACATTTATCTTATAATAGATAAAAGATAATGCTTGAGTTAAAAAGAAAAACAAAAAAGCAATAAATCCATTCTATCCCACTTCAACATCTGACTATTTAGTATGTCAGACTATTTATTAGTCTTCTAGGCAAGCTACATTAGGTGTGGGAAAATGCCACAGTTAAAATGCTCCCTTAAAAAAGCTGACATTCATGCCACCCTTTTAAAAGCTCAGAGCCTGATGAGATGCAGATCTGCCCTTATCGAGTAAAGATGAAAAATTCTATGCTTGAAGGGGGCTGTAATTGAGAAAAATAGGCCAATAACGTGAACAATTTAGCATAAAATGCTGGAACCATTATAATGGAAATGCGCAATATTAGGATTAATGGTTGTGATGATGCTCAGATTTGTGTCTAAATGGCTTGTTTATATTTCTGTTATTTATACTAGTATGTTTCTTTTTTAGCAATTAGAGTGGAAGTATAAACGTGTGGATGTCAAGGTCTAAAGTCTTTCAGACTTGGGTTCAATTTTTCCCCCAATTTTCTCCCCTAATCTAGTCGTATTCAATTACCCTTGACTGCGTTACACATCACCTCTACCGATACAATCCTGCACTGACTGAGGAGCTTTGCAACTGACACACGCCCCCTCCGACACGTGTGCGGTACCGACTGCCTGCTTTTACCTGCACGAGCCGAGTTCATATGTAGATCACCCTTGTGCATGGAGAGCCACACCCTGATCAGCATTATTCCCCAGGCGCCATCAATCAGCCAGCAGAGGTCGTAATCGCACCAGTCATGAGGAACAATGGTCCAGCTCATCCCACCCTGAACAACAGCCAATTGTTGTTCATGTGGCTGCCCAGCCCAGCTGGATGAAGATTTGATACGATGTATTGGAAATCTCAGCTCTGGTGTGCTAGCTTGTTTTTCCGCTGTGCCACCTGAGCGGCCTTGGTCACTGTATTAGGTTTCCTCAGCATGTTGCCACAGATGATAGAGTACAGTGTATCACAAAAGTGAGTACACCCCTCACATTTCTGCAGATATTTAAGTATATCTTTTCATGGGACAACACTGACAAAATGACACTTTGACACAATGAAAAGTAGTCTGTGTGAAGCTTATATAACAGTGTAAATTTATTCTTCCCTCAAAATAACTCAATATACAGCCATTAATGTCTAAACCACCGGCAACAAAAGTGAGTACACCCCTTAGTGAAAGTTCCTGAAGTGTCAATATTTTGTGTGGCCACCATTATTTCCCAGAACTGCCTTAACTCTCCTGGGCATGGAGTTTACCAGAGCTTCACAGGTTGCCACTGGAATGCTTTTCCACTCCTCCATGACGACATCACGGAGCTGGCGGATATTCGAGACTTTGCGCTCCTCCACCTTCCGCTTGATGATGCCCCAAAGATGTTCTATTGGGTTTAGGTCTGGAGACATGCTTGGCCAGTCCATCACCTTTACCCTCAGCCTCTTCAATAAAGCAGTGGTCGTCTTAGAGGTGTGTTTGGGGTCATTATCATGCTGGAACACTGCCCTGCGACCCAGTTTCCGGAGGGAGGGGATCATGCTCTGCTTCAGTATTTCACAGTACATATTGGAGTTCATGTGTCCCTCAATGAAATGTAACTCCCCAACACCTGCTGCACTCATGCAGCCCCAGACAATGGCATTCCCACCACCATGCTTGACTGTAGGCATGACACACTTATCTTTGTACTCCTCACCTGATTGCCGCCACACATGCTTGAGACCATCTGAACCAAACAAATTAATCTTGGTCTCATCAGACCATAGGACATGGTTCCAGTAATCCATGTCCTTTGTTGACATGTCTTCAGCAAACTGTTTGCAGGCTTTCTTGTGTAGAGACTTCAGAAGAGGCTTCCTTCTGGGGTGACAGCCATGCAGACCAATTTGATGTAGTGTGCGGCGTATGGTCTGAGCACTGACAGGCTGACCCCCCACCTTTTCAATCTCTGCAGCAATGCTGACAGCACTCCTGCGCCTATCTTTCAAAGACAGCAGTTGGATGTGACGCTGAGCACGTGCACTCAGCTTCTTTGGACGACCAACGCGAGGTCTGTTCTGAGTGGACCCTGCTCTTTTAAAACGCTGGATGATCTTGGCCACTGTGCTGCAGCTCAGTTTCAGGGTGTTGGCAATCTTCTTGTAGCCTTGGCCATCTTCATGTAGCGCAACAATTCGTCTTTTAAGATCCTCAGAGAGTTCTTTGCCATGAGGTGCCATGTTGGAACTTTCAGTGACCAGTATGAGAGAGTGTGAGAGCTGTACTACTAAACTGAACACACCTGCTCCCTATGCACACTAACCTAGTAACACTAACAAATCACATGACATTTTGGAGGGAAAATGACAAGCAGTGCTCAATTTGGACATTTAGGGGTGTAGTTTCTTAGGGGTGTACTCACTTTTGTTGCCGGTGGTTTAGACATTAATGGCTGTATATTGAGTTATTTTGAGGGAAGAATAAATTTACACTGTTATATAAGCTGCACACAGACTACTTTTCATTGTGTCAAAGTGTCATTTTGTCAGTGTTGTCCCATGAAAAGATATACTTAAATATCTGCAGAAATGTGAGGGGTGTACTCACTTTTGTGATACACTGTATATGCCACAAAGCAATGCATGTCCTAAGGATATGGGTTCACTTCTCTTTTTGGGTTGTCGTCTCTGAGAGGTCTAGTACGTTCTCACTGCATGTCTGTGTGGATTTCCTTGAGATGTAGAAGATTGATTGGCTGATATAAATCAGCCCTCCTCTGTGTGTGTGTGTGTGGTCATCAGGCAAATTAGACCAATTAAACCTGTCATTATCTATTGCAGATCAAGACTATGGAACCCAGAAGACACCCACTCTGTGTCTAGATAGGCAGACCCGTACACACACACACACTCATGAATAATACGAATAACAACACTCCGAGGGAAAAACACCCTGACACTTCAGTACAGTTATGATTGGCAGCTGTTTGTCTCAAGACGACACATGTGCGAAACCAGATCTTCACCACAACCAACTGCCCATCAAACCAATGACAACTGGGTAGGCTTGAGATGGAACTAGAGGCATATAAGATTGAGTGACTGCATTTGGCAGACAGCATATATACTAGCAGACATCTAAAATAGATGCGCTGTTGGCAACTCAACAGTCTCACGAACATCACGTCTATACATGTTGGTTGAATTGTATTCTGCAAGTGTGGACATCAACACGAAATTGGTTACTCTTGACTGTTTTAACAGCCGTTACTATTCTTAGTGTGCATTTCACACAATTTTTAAACATTATAATGGTAATCCAGTTCTGTTAGGTCACAGGTGCTTAGTTTAAAAAAGGAACTAATGTTCTGCAATAGGTAGGTAGGTAGGTAGGTAGGTAGGTAGGTAGGTAGGTAGGTAGGTAGGTAGGTAGGTAGGTAGGTAGGTAGGTAGGTAGGTAGGTAGGTAGGTAGGTAGGTAGGTAGGTAGGTAGGTAGGTAGGTAGGTAGGTAGGTAGGTAGGTACTTTATTGATCCCGAAGGAAATTACAGTCCCATTATACATCAAATCAAATACACACTATAGAAATTCAACAATATAAATTCGAAAACAGCACAAACATAACCAAGATTGGAGGTAACCTGAGTTTTACATATATTGCATAACTACAGAGCAGTTATTATTGATGGGGATGGATTAAGTGTAAGTAAAAAAATGGAATGAAATTATATAAACAAATGGAATGGAATTAAAAGTGCAGGAAAGTGCAGTTCCAAGTATACAGTATATGGTACAGATTAAATATAGATTAAGTATTAAATATAAAGTGATAAGTGACGAGTATTGCACATTGAATTGGGCCAAAATAGCTATATCTATATATACATCAACATACATATGCATGTGTATTAATATACTTAAGTACACATATATACATGTATATACACATACATACATGGCTACGTGTAGGGCCCTCAGTCCTTAGCAATCACACGCTGTCCTCGAATGCTGGAGTTATAGAGCCTAATGGCTCTGGGGACAAAGGACCTTTTTTAATCTGTCTGTGGAGCAGCTCAATAAGACCTGATCCAAACTTATCTTAAACCTTATTGTTAGGTGCAGTCTAAATTCAGACTACACAGACGTCCCTTTCATCTGTATTATAGACGTAGATCAGGAAAGACTCTGTAAAACTCTGTAAGTGGAATGCACTAAGACAAGAAACAAGGTCAGAGTTTGAGATGCCTTTATTTATTCTGAGCACTACAAGAGCTTATATAGACACAGATATCTCTAAAATAGGCTTAACGTTACTACGAAGGTTCTTCAAAAAGTTTCCACACTTTTTAAACTCTATTTATGAAAAACATTAAAAACAAATTACATCACTTTTCTACGTAGTCACCTTCCCATGCATTTTTCCCAGCATTGTACCAATTATTTAATGCCATCAGCAAAAAAATGTTGTTGGTTGAGCATGTAGCCACTGATGCACCGCTGCTTTCACATCATCATCACATGAAAATCTTCTTCCCCTTAAAACTTCTTTAAGCGGTCCAAAAAGGTGGAAATCAGATGGTGCAAAATTGCGACTATAAGCTCTTTCTCAGTCTTCCAGACACGACCAATTATTACTCCTCTAGCCCTCACTGTTTCCAACCAAAATATAAAAGTGCTTAAACTTTTTGAAGATCCCTTGTAGTTAGAGGAAGTGAGACAGATAAGGACGTTAAAAATAAGAACAGAACCAGATCATAATGGCTCTGTGGTTATCAGAAACATTCGCAGAAACGTAATGGTCAAAAAGTCCAGCACCATAAGTATATGGACACTAAAAATATCTTAAAAACACTTATCTAGGATTATTTTTTTTCTATTTATTTATGCATTTTCTCCCTTTTTCTCCCCATTTAGTGTAGTCAATCTGTCTTCCGCTGCTGTGGATCCCTGAATGCATTCGAGGAGGGTATATTGCTGCTCACATGCCCTCCGACATGTGCGCAGTCCTAGCAGACCCCTTCTTTACGCCCGTGCTTCTGCACAGGCTTCTCAGTCTGATAACCAGGGTCCTAGCACGGCATTTGAAGATCCCACCCACTTGGTCATTCCGGTCATTTCCCCACCCAGCAGGCAAGGTGGCCAATTTGTGTCTGCTGCAGGCACTGCCAATTGTGCCCGCTAGATGGCGCCCAGCCGACCGATAGCAGAGCCGAGATTTGAACTGGGGTGTTTTGAATCCCGTCACTGGTGTGCTAGCGGAATATTCCGCTGCGCCACCTGGGCGCCACCCAGGATTAATAGTTGTCCAAACATGGCAATGCCCAGCATGGCAGGCTGTATATTGAATTTCACAGAAAGGTTAGTTTAACCAGTTCCATATTCTTATTGAAATGAATGATTTGTAGATTTTTAAAAAAGAAATGATTATTTACTTAATTTATTTAATGTTAATGAAACAATTACCATTAAAAAAAACAGTTTTTTAAATATTTTATATGAGTAATTATAATGGGTGTCTACATACTTATGGCAGTATCATATATTAAGTGCATATTGGGTGCTTTCACATCTGTGTTAACATTTACTACTTCTTTCTACACAGTCAAGGATCATCCTGGCCCTATTATATCATGTTGTAAATGTGTAAGTGTGTGTGTGTGTGTGTGTGTGTGCTTTGAATTGCTTGGCATCTGTGGGCGGTAAATGAGGTTTGCTCTAATTGGATTATAGCTTATTAATGGTCTTATAACCGGCTGGCAATTATTATGGCTGAGCAGCATGGACAGAATAATTTAAGGCAAACGAAGAGCTTTGTTAATGTGTGTGGATGACGCGTTCTAAATCCTTCATCAACCTGAGATTTCATCCTTCACTATCATCCATTAGTTTTCATAAAGCTAGATCCTGGTCAGGTTTGTGATGGGTCCAGAGCATATTCAGGAAACACAGTGTGCATGTGAGAATACACACTGTACAGAGAGCCAATCAATCACAGGGCATCAAACACTCACCTATTCACTTACCTGCTCAATCATTTACACCTTGGGCCAATTTAGGTTAGCCAGTCCACCTACGAGCATGTTTTTGGCAGGTAGGAAGAAACCAAAGCACCTAAAGAAACCCACACAGACTTGGAAAGAACATGCCTGACAGACAGTAACCAGTGATGGAGGTTTAAATGCAGGTTTAAAACTATGTAGCACTTAAACTACTTATGCCACTTTGCCAACCCACTCTGTTATTTTACATTATTTTTGTTTAGGCTCCTTCTTCGTTCCTGATTAGAAAAACATATAATGCTATGATGTCAATATTGCAATAAATTACATCATAATATGCTTTCCTTAGATATACTACTGATATTCACAGACAACAGTATTTTTTATATATATATTTTGTGTCATGGTTCCTCCCCACTAATGCCGACCCCGGCTCTGATTGAGAAGAACGAAGCTATGCCATTCCCTTTCTGACACGTGGGCAGCAGCCTTATGCATCTTGTCACCGACACTTGACGAGTGCATATGCGGATCAGCACTGTGTACAGAGAGACACACCCTGATCAGCGCACTCTTTTCTCGTCTCTGTGCAGGCACCATCAATCAGCCAGCAGAGGTGGTAGTTGCGTCAGTCATGAGAGAGTCCATATTCGGCTTAATATCCCACCCCTATATGAACAACAGGCCAATCGTTGTTCATGTGGCCGCTCAGCCCAGCCAACAGGCAGAGCTGAGACTCAATCGATGTATTTGAGATCCCAGTTCTGGTGTTCTAGCGTGTGTTTTTACCGCTGCGCCACCTGAACGGCAGACAACAGTATTTTTTATACTGATGGCCAACTCTAAGGCACAGCGGTGCACCAGGATTCTAAGGACCAGGGTTTAAACCTACCCCTAGTCCCCGTCCATGATGTGTTTGTCTTGTATTCTTGCATATATAATAAACTGATTGTCCTGAGCAGATTAATTTCTGAACATTAGCTAAGTGTGTGTTAGTACGATGGGTTGATTTGGCACTGTCCCCTGGGTCTTAAAGCCATGGGAAACAGCAGGAAGCATGAATTCAATTAGAGCAAACTGGTATAGCAGGTCAGACAAAAACATGGCACGTTCCAACAGTACAGTCATGAACCTGGCCCAGTATTAAATCCCCTGAAACCGGGCACAGCTGCCAAGGTTACAGAGAAAGGAAAAAAAAGAGAGACACTGAATAACATCCTATTAACTTCCAGTGTGGTACTAACTTGGCAGCCTGGGCAATTATAGCTCAGCCACAGATGAGGAGGACTGTGAGTAGTATAACCTGTATGTGTGTCTATCTTTGTGTTCGTCAGTGGATATTAGCATTGAATTTTAGATATACGCACATATACACTGATTAGCCATAACATTAAAACCACCTCCTTGTTTCTACACTCACTGTACATTTTATCACCTCCACTTACCATATAGAAGCACTTTGTAGTTCTACAATTACTAACTATAGTCCATCTGTTTCTCTGCATGCTTTGTTAGCCCCCTTTCATGCTGTTCTTCAATGGTCAGGACTCTCCCAGGACCACTACAGAGTAGGTATTATTTGGGTGGTGGATCATTCTCAGCACTGCAGTGACACTGATATGGTGGTGGTGTGTCAGTGTGTGTTGTGCTGGTATGAGTGGATAAAACACAGTAATGCTGATGGAGTTTTTAAACACCTCACTGTCCCTGCTGGACTGTGAATAGTCCACCAACCAAAAATATCCAGCCAACAGCGCCCCATGGGCAGCGTCCTGTGACCACTGATGAAGGTCTAGAAGACGACCAACTCAAACAGCAGCAATAGATGAGCGATCTCCCTGACTTTACATCTACAAGGCGGACCAACAAGGTAGGAGTGTCTAATAGAGTGGACAGTGAGTGGACATGGTATTTAAAAAGTCCAGCAGCGCTGCTGTGTCTGATCCACTCATACCAGCACAACACACACTAACACACCACCACCATGTCAGTGTCACTGCAGTGCTGAGAATGATCCACCATCTAAATAATACCTGCTCTGTGGTGGTCCTGTGGGGGTCTTGACTATTAAAAAACAGCATGAAAGGGGGCTAACAAAGCATGCAGAGAAACAGATGGACTACAGTCAGTAGTTGTAGAACTACAAAGTGCTATATGGTAAGTGGGGCTGATAAAATGGACAGTGAGTGTAGAAACAAGAAGGTGGTTTTAATGTTATGGCTGATTGGTGTGTATACATTTACCTCTAGTTATTGTTTGTAAGGAGTTTTTAGGGTTCTTGCTCATTTACCAGTTGCTCGGTTTACCCAGTTACCAAACTTGCCCACAGATGGAGTGGATATTGTACATTCAGTGTATTTAGTGTATTTGGACTTGTGTTGTGTCAAGAATGTATTGTAACATCCACTGCTGTTACTAAAAACAGAAATATACAAATGCACAGATATCTGAAATAATAATTAAATATTACTTAAGTTAACTAAAATGTACACACATGCTTACACACATGCAGCATATGCACACATATACAACTGTGTATGTGTTTTATTTAGAATTTATTCTGAGTGGATGCTGTAAAGCCATAAAGACCCCATCTGCTTTTTCAATCTGCACCATGTCTTATCAAATGTTGTTCAGGATTACTTTGTGTGCCAGTGTGTATTTCTATCAGTGTGTGTGTGTAAGAGTGTGTGTTAGAGAGAGGCTATTTGCAGGTGTGGATTTTTATGAGAGTTAAATAGACTTGCTTGACCAGTCACATGTGCTTCTGTATCTCTATGTTGTGGGTTAAGGACTTCCAGTAGGTAGCCATCTGTATTATCTGTATTCCTAATACACACAACTCACTGTAAAAAAAATACAGCACACACACACACACACACACACACACACACACATGCAACAATTTAAATTCATACTGAGCTGAAGTCTCCATAAACACAGCATGGTCTGCACACCTATATTGTATTAGTGACAGGCAGACTTTTCGAATCATGGCTCCATCTGTTCAGTGCCAAAGAGGCTGTGATTGAATTTACTCACCATGCGGTGTAATAAATTTACAATTCTAAGTCCCACACATAGACCACATTCCGTATTTATACCCGGTATTCTAGAATATACACCATATACTTATACACTAGATACACTTATACTCATTTCTAAACATTAGAAGAACATTTCTAATTGAAAAAGGTTTAATGCGTCTGTAACGTGGTGGTCCTTACAGGCACATTGATTCTGGTCACAAGTGCAAGAGCAGGAGCGCTTGATGGAACCGCGACCTCAGCCAGTCTACCAGCCACAGTGGTACCTTGTAACTCGACGGCCCCTAAACTTGAAATCTTTAAAACTCGTCACCCTTCATCGAGAAATTTATAATAGGGTGATTGTAAACAGTATTTGCCACAGGAATAAATTGTTGGTAATGGAATATAATATTATATTTCTGTAATGTATTTTCTCCCTTTTTTCTCCCGATTTTTAGCGCCTCAAATTTTTACCCAATTGCGTTATGCTTCCTCTCTACTGGTGCTGACCCCTGCCCCGATTGAGGAAACACACGTTCCCTCCGATACATGCGCGTTTTTTCACCTGAACCAGCCGATTTCATACGCGAATCAGCCCTGTGTACGGAGAGCCACACCCTGATCAGCATTATTCCTCTACTCTGTGCAGACACCATCAACCAGTCAGCAGAGGTCATAATTGCATCAGATATGAGGTCCCTATCCGGCTCCCTAACCCTGTATGAACAGCAGCCAAACGTTGTTCATATAGCCAGATGGCAGAGCTGAGATTCGATACAATGTATTCGAAATCCCAGCTCTAGCGTATTTTACTGCTGTGCCACCTGAGCGACATAATACTATATTAATATATGTCATATAATAATCATATAATGAAATATGTGCAGTTCAGCAGGACCATGGAACACATTAACAGGTGTCCCACACATCTTTATGGGAAAAAATATCGTGAAACTCAACGCCTTTTAAACTCACACATTTTGAACCAATTGACGTCAAGTTTCAAGGTACCACCGTACTTGGTCCACCAGTCAACTGACCATTTTTGTGAAGGTTTCTTCTTCTACTTCTTCTTTTTATTTGTATTTAATTATTATTTAATCCATTGTTTACCAAGGTTTAAAACAGGTGTTTTCAATTATTTTCCAAAATTCCTAGTCCTACAATGCCCCTGTCCCAACTTAAAATGTTATGCATGCATTAAGGTAGCAATTAGCATATATTTTAAAACATCAATAAAATTGATTACATAAAATATTTACATTATCCTGTTGGTGCTGTTCTAATGTAATACCTATTATCACATGGGCTTTGTAATTTTCTCATCTTAAACTGCAGTGCTGTTGCACACATGCAGTGGCCCAGGTTTTACCCCTGCTTCCAGTTACTCTCTGTGTTGGATATTATTTCATAACTTTTGTGCTGGTTTTTACTTTATTGTACTTTTTATGCTATTAAATGGTACAAATGGTTGGCACTGCATTTATAAGCTCACGTCCAAGCAGCTTGCTGTGCATTGCACTTTGGTAAAGTTGTCTGAAATAAATGCAGAACTGGAGCCTATTAAGAGAGAATACATTTCTGAGTTTCTCAGAATGTCATTGGGACATCTATGTCCTGTTATGATTTTAAATGTTCCTGAATCCAGCCAAATCACACATTGTTTGTAATTTTTTATTGACATCTTAGTCAGCTTTATGGGAAATAATAATTATAATAATAATAAAATGTCTATGGTCAAATGGCCTATGCCAAGGCCCGTCAACATGCATTGTTTTGCTTGATGCAGTTTATGCATCTCAGTCCGTAGCATCTGAGAAAATGAATCCAGTTGTAGCATAGTGCAAACCCAATGGCAAAGTGACAGAATATCCATTACAATGAAACACACTTGTAAGCCACTAAGCTTCGAGAGTATACACTGCATTTTATGTATGTGACAAAAACATATACAAAAATAAATATGTAACAACATGAAGGCGCCAAAAAGCCATGGGCAACAATCTTATCACTGCTACCCTTTTTAGCCCCCATTAGTATGTCACTCTCACACACACACATACACACATTTTTCTCTGTTTAATGATGTGTTTAATTTCCTGTTAAAATGTTGATGGCTTGTTAACTCCCATTATTATTGTTATGGCTCTTCTCATTTATTGTAAATTGTTCTAATAATAATAAAATAGTCCAGCTTATGTTGCTAAGTAATGGAGTTATTTGGACTCCATTAAAGTATTTTGTGAAATTAAATGCTTAAATGGATAGTGTACTGTATAGGTGTAAAATTGAGCTGTATAATAAATAGAATATAGAACACAGATGAGTAATTTCACAGTTCGCCTGTTTTAATAGCAGAAAAGCTTTAAAGAAAAAGGCTATATTTTTTATTGTTAAACTGGACCAATGACATTACTGTGTCTGGGTTACGCAGTAAAAGATCACAGCCATCTCACAGAATTGGAGATGGCAAAATCAACTTCTGGGTACAGTGTTTGTGTAAATGGAAAATGTTAATTAATTTTCCTTGCTTGATTCAAATCTATTTTTAATTAATGGTAAGATCTTGTTGCAAAGTGGGTTTGACATAGCAAAAATAGCTTAAATAAGTTCTTCATTGCTACTACTACTACTACTTGTCACAGGTTGATTACCTTTACTCACATCATCTTGTAGCAGGAATCATAGATCGGCTTGTCATAGTACAACACAGACTACAAAACCCAGAAACTGTAGCATTAATGATCGTTGATGCACCGTACCCAATCCCAGGGCTATTTAAGAAAAGCCTGGAGACCAGTATGATGATGAGTCATTGTTTAAACACATGGTATGTTAGTCGGCTGCCATGCATTTTTCTTGCTTCTTTGGATAGAATACTCTTCCGTTTTTCCAACTTACAACTTAAGTAAGCAACTCACAGTCTAAGCAATTAAGGGTTAGAGGGCTTGCTCAAGAGCCCAACAGTGGCAACCTGGCAGTGGTGAACCAGCGACCTTCTGCTTACTAGTCCAGTATCTTAACCGCTAGACTACAACTGCCCTAGTAGTAAGAATAATAATACCATTACTACTACTACTAATATTACTGCTACAACTACCACTTCTACTACTACTACTAATAATAATAATAATAATAATACCATTACTACTACTAGTAATATTACTACTACAACTACCACTTCTTCTACTACTACTACTGCTAATAATACTACCATTACTACTACTATCACTACTACTACTACAACTACCACTTCTTCTACTACTACTAACAATACTACCATTACTACTACCACTTAAACTACTACTAATAATAATAATAATAAAAAATAATAATAATAATAATAATACCATTACTACTACTACTAATATTACTACTACTACAACTACCACTTCTACTTATAATAATAATAATACTACCATTATTACTACTATTACTACTAATACTACAACTTCCACTTCTACTACTATTAATAGTAATACTACCATTACTACTACTATTACTACTGCTAATACTACTACAACTACCACTTCTACTACTAATAATAATACTACCATTACTACTACTACTCTATTACTACTACATTACTCTACAAGGATCATTACAGAGTAGGTATTATTTGGGTGGTGGATCATTCTCAGCACTGCAGTGACACTGACATGGTCGTGGTGTGTTAGTGTGTGATGTGCTGGTATGAGTGAATAAGACCCAGCAGTGCTGCTGGAGTATTTAAACACCTCACTGTCACTGCTGGACTGAGAATAGTCCACCAACCAAAAATATCCAGCCAACAGCGCCCCATGGGCAGTGTCCTGTGACCACTGATGAAGGTCCAACTCAAACAGCAGCAATAGATGAGCGATCGTCTCTGACTTTACATCTACAAGGTGGACCAACTACGTAGGAGGACATGGTTTTTAAATACTCCAGCAGCGCTGCTGTGTCTGATCCACTCATACCAGCACAACACACACTAACACACCACCGCCATGTCAGTGTCACTGCAGTGCTGAGAATGATCCACCACCTAAGTGGTGGTCCTGACCATTGAAGAACAGAGTAAAATCAAGCTAAAAAGGTAAGTAGAGAAACAGATGGACTACAGTTAGTAATTGTAGAACTACAAAGTGGAGCTGATAAAATGGACAGTGAGTGTAAAAACAAGGAGGTGGTTTTAATGTTATTTCTGATCAGTGTATATATCCAAAAGTAGCCAATTCATCTGATTTTCTTGCGGGGATTACAGTGTTACTACACTGGTTAACTAACATTTACTTGTTTAATTAATATTTTAAATAAAAAGTCACTGCCCTGAATATTCATGTGCACACATATTAGTAATGTGTTATTAGGCTGATGTCCCTCTTTTTATAACAGCTCATTGTGTACGTGTGTGGAGATATTTTACCTCCATCATTGCCACCTGTTAGCTCTTTTTTATGATTAATGCACAGTTGACAGGGCTGAAGTTTACACAATTGCTCTCATTGAGGTGACAGTTTCAGTGAAGGCTGCTGTCATGTAATTGGGTGACCTCTGACATCCTAGAAGGATTCTTCAGTTTCCTCTGCTCTTTTTCAGCTTCCATTCTGTCTCTCGTCTTTCAGCCTGGGTGTAGATTTTCTGCTGTCTTTAGGACAGGTTTTCTATTGTACAGACCGGAAAGTTTGTGCATACATGTTACAATGTAATTAATCCATCAAAGGAAAATAGCATGTTATAATCAATACTTAGTTCCCAGTCTTAGTAATTAAGACTTTTTAAACTCATCTCATGCTCATGACAGTAACTCCCATGCCTCATAGATATTGGCAGTTACAGACATCTCCATACAGATCTTACGTTTGACATTTAATCTAAAGCAGCTCTCACTGAGCCAGACTTTAATCTAAGTAGACAGTCTGCAAAAAGCAAATGCGGTACAACTGCCTTAAGTTTTCAGCAGTTGAGCAATTATAGCATTGAGAGAACACTACTTTTCAACAAAATAATATGGATGCATGTGAAATGCATAGTGTTTCTATCCACTAGTGTCTGCCTACTGTTTACATTTAATGTTGTCTTGGTCATAGAAAAGCTTGTGCAGGCAGTAGTAGTAGTTGAAGGAATTATAGTATTGTCAGTTTCATTAACACGAAAGATCAACATGAATGTTATCCTTGCCACCAAAGGAGCAGTGCCAATTAAGCTCTCTTGGACTCTAGGCTTTAAAGGGCTATGGCATTGTGACATGAAAACAGCCACTTTTTAATGTCAGGATGATTTTTTTTCCAGCAGCCTAAAGTCATTTAACATCAGCAAAAATGGTTGCAATTTTAGTGCAGTAGCCTCTTCCAAATATACACCAATCAGCCATAACATTAAAACTATCTCCTTGTTTTTACACTCACTGTCCATTTTATAAGCTCCACTTACTATAAAGGAGCACTTTGTGTTTCAATTGTCAGGACTGCTCCACCACAGAGCAGGTATTATTTGGGTGGTGGATCATTCTCAGCACTGCAGTGACACTGACATGGTGGTGGTGTGTTAGTGTGTGTTGTGCTGGTATGAGTGGATAAGACACAGCAGCGTTGCTGGAGTTAAACACCTCACTTTTACTGCTGGACTGAGAATAGTCCACCAACCAAAAATATATTCAGCCAACAGTGCCCCATGGGCAGCGTCCTGTGACCACTGATGAAGGTCTAGAAGATGAACAACTGAAACAGCAGCAATAGATGAGCAATCGTCTCTGACTTTACAACTACAAGGTGGACCAACCAGGGTGGACAGTGAGTGGACACGGTATTTAAAAAGTCCAGCAGCGCTGCTGTGTCTGATCCACTCATACCAGCACAACACACACTAACACACCACCACCATGTCAGTGTCACTGCAGTGCTGAGAATAATCCACCTCCTAAATAATACCTACTCTGTGGTGGTCCTGATTCCATCAGTTTTTCGCTTACTAAACTAACACAGTTAGCCTTATGCCATTCAAACCAATGGGATGAGGTGGCACAAACGCACTAGCATGTCAACTAACATCTCCCTCTGTGTAATCGCTGAAATTGTCACTGACACGCCTGAATTTGCAAATAAATTACACTTGTACTCGTTTATACAAATGAAAAATCAATAACTCTGTATGTTGCTCTGCATTTGTCTGCCATATTTGTAATTCTTTGTGAGAAAAGTTGTGCCTCATTGAATGCTGGGATTGTCTTTAGCACTAAGGAAGCATTGGATGCTTTCTCGTTATTTAGTCAAAATACCATTTAAATTTAAGGCACCTTACTAGGCAGCATTTTATGTCATCTAGGAATTTGAACGGCTTTCTTCTTGGGAGTGCACATAGAATGGCGTAAAATGCTGTCTATGTAGAGAGCTCACTAGGTTTTCGAACACACCCATAGTCACATCACCCTCCACTGGCTGACAAGATAATATCAGTTTTTACCCTGACCTGATCTCACCAATGTCAGTCCAAATACACTAATAATGTACAAAGAATATATAATCAAGAAATCATATACGTTATTAAGAAAAGGAATACCAGCCTGCAATAAAGTAGCAAAAACATGCTTTGTAGTGCAATGGATCTGAAAAGAATCACTGTTTGAGCCCATTAGTTTGACATATAGATTGTTTGTATTGTAACCACAGCACAAGATTTTAACTTGACACTCGTGAGTAACACACCAGCCTGTGCCGGATATTATGCAGAGGTTGCCACGGCAACGCTGCCACTGGCGGTGAACACGAGAGCATGTTGGATGCCTTGTGACGTGTGTGTTTTCTATGAATCGAGATGAAAGAGTTGCAAAAGAAAGATGAAAGATGCTGTTCACCTCTGCAGCACTGTTTT
The DNA here is from genome assembly GCF_030014385.1 of Trichomycterus rosablanca. Taxonomy (NCBI): domain Eukaryota; kingdom Metazoa; phylum Chordata; class Actinopteri; order Siluriformes; family Trichomycteridae; genus Trichomycterus; species Trichomycterus rosablanca. The sequence continues at coordinate 62,720,869 of NC_085988.1, read as the reverse complement.
ACTTTCTCTGACTGTTTGTTTATTCTCATTTTATTACCCAGAATGTTTGATTCCTGAACCCAAAGATCTAGGGTTTAAAGAAAGGTATTCATGGGAACTGTGGTGTCTTCTCAAGCTCTGTCAGGTTGAATGTTGAGCACTTGTGAACTGCTATCCTCAGGTCTCTACATAAATGTTCAATGAGGTTTTAGTCTGGGCTTTGGTTGACCCAATCAAGGTCTTTTAGAGACTTCCCCTGAAGCCATTCCTCTGCTGTTTTTGCAGTCATGTTGGAAGGTAAGCTTTCATCCCAGTCTGAATTTGCATGCACTCGGAGAGGACAGCTAACATTAGGAAGGTTCAAGGTTTTGCCAAGCTTCTTCCATTTAAAAATCATTGAAGCCACTGCTGCCTTGAGAACACTCAGATGTTCACACTCTGATCTGCGTCTTTCAACAGTTTTATCAAAGTGATCCACAGACAGTTCTTCAGACTTCATGGCCTGTTTTTTTTTTTTTAACTATGTCCAATTAATTTATATTGGAACATGCTATGTCATGTCACTATGACATCATTGCTTTGCAATGGCTGGTTGCACAAAGGGCTAGCTGTAGCCTAGTGGTTAAGGTACTGGACCAGTGATCAGAGGGTCGCTGGTTCAAGTCCCACCACTGCCAGGTTGCTACTGTTGGGCCCTTGAGCAAGACCCTTAACCCTCAATTTCTCAGACTGTATACTATAACTGTAATGTAAGTCGCTTTGGATAAAGGCGTCTGCTAAATGCTGAATATGTCAATGTAAATGAGTCAGCTTTCTCCAATGTCCTCTGTCTCGTGTCACTTGTAGCAGACTAGCCCCTGATAATGCAATTAATGTAACATGCAATGGCAATCCAGCATATTCCTGTCTTCATCGTCTTCTGAGTCCTTCTTCAAGTCCTGTCATAACGCTGGCTTTAATGTTGTCTAGTGGGTGTCTCATTTATATGCCCATAGTAACATAACTTGCGGGACTCTGTTCTGTCTATTTTGTACGCTTTGTGGTGGAAAAACCCTTAATGAAGTACCTCAAGGACTGGATTATGAGTAGAAAAGAAATTTATTCTTGTCTGCAGAGAAGGATTGCACCGAAACTCAGTGAATGTGATAAGACGGAAGGAAAAAAATCACCCTTTATACTCTCATCAGTGTCCTTGTAGGACAGTGGATGATTCCACCATTAACAGAGATTTCTTAGCTAGAACATAGAAACTGGTCTAAACCAGCTAGAACTGGGTTTTGGTCATACAAAGTAAGTAATGCACTTCTTGTCACGTACAACACTTTCCAATAACATTCCACTGTAGTAGTATTCTTGGAATACTGGAATGTGACTACTGGCAATCATGCCCTAAATAAATCTACCTGTTCCACCTTTACCAGTCTGTCTACCTGTACCTGTTAATAATAATAAATCCACCTTGCTCAGTGGTCATCATCTTCCTCCATGAGATTTTCAACAGTTTTCTAATCCATATATGGCTACTGCCCCAATCAAGACTTTTATCAGACATTTGGTAATGGTGCTAATAAATGTTTTATATGTATATATATTCTTGTCAATTTGACCATTATTGCAACACCCATTGTTTTTCTTGACTTCACTTTGCCAGCACATTCTGCAGTAATTGATGCTCTACCTCCCAAATATAAGGAGTCGACTTATATTTTAAACTATTGTCTCCTGTACTTCTTCATTTATTGGCAAAGGCGGACTCTAATTAAGTTCTAGACATATCTCAAGGCTAATTATGGTCAGATAATCTGATAATTCAGCATTTAGCCCTAAACAATAATAACAAATAAAATACTTTATCAGTAGAGCTATTTAGACAGAATGTGGCGCTATCACAGCATTGACAATAGCCTCTATCTTAAATATGCACACTTGGAAATTGTTTCAGAATCAGACTTTTTAATGAGGCAGACGAGCAGTCCACTGAGCTGTTGTGATGCTTTGTGTGATGCAGTTTTGTGTTTTGCTGAACTGGCACCTTTATTAAACACTATTTTAACACTAGAATTTAACACTAGAATTGCAGATCATGCTTTCTGCTTCCCAGGGATCCTGATCAAGACAAATTCGTCTGTGAATTTTCATTTATGTTTCAGCATTTTAAAGAGAAGTTTGAGAAGGTGGGACCTAAAGAGAAAGGTGAAATCAGTGCAAAAACACACAAAGAATAGCACACACAGACTACAAAAGACGATTCTTGGATATTTTTGGTGATTTAGAAATCCCGGCTGGTGTTTTTTAGGTCCAAAAATGAGGACATGTCCAAGAAAAAGTTTAAGAAGCACAAACGTAATTTCTCAAGTAAAAACATACACTTAAGGTGCACTATTTTGGTTGTGATAAAACTGAACAGAGATGTGTAATGTAGCTTAGCTTAGTCATTTAGAAAGCGACACTTTCACATCTGTGGAGTGTTGCAGCTTCAGTTTCGACTTCTCCCATGGATTGTGTGCCAGCTTTCAGTGCTCTTTAGCCACTACCATAATGTAGTCACCACATCTCTGAGAAGAGAATACCTTTGCCTACCTGTAAAATAAGTCAGTAAATGGGTCAGAAATACAAATACACACACCCACACTTTCCCACCACTATAAATAAGTCTCAAAGTCACACCATTCCAGCATGTCCAAATAAAGATGCCAGTCAAACTGAGTGATCTCATGAAATGACACGCATCACATCATCCCCTCGTCTTGATTTAGCACCCCTTCCATCTATTTCTTCATCCCTCCACCCCCTCCTCGCCCCCATCATCATGGGCAATCAGCCCAGAAGCTTTCCTCGCTGTGATAGATGGATAAGACGAAACCAAATAGGCATAGATGTCCTCTAGCAGGATTTCTTTGACATGGCTCATATTTGGCCAAATCACCTCACCCACAGTTCAGTCTCATATATTCAGCCACACACATACAAATGACTGATTACAGATTACTCATTTTCCATCTGGCAGTGATGGATGGCATTGTACAGTTTCAAATCTGTCATCCCACCTTGGTATTCTCCCACTGCCTTCTGACCCATATTGTAAATATAAGATTTAGGTGTTATACACCTAAATGATACATTTATTAAATCAATTTTATCAAGTAAGGGCATGAATTGACAAGTTTGGTGTGAAGGAAGTCAAGCTGTAATAGACCCCTGATTTTCAAAAATGTTAAGCACATTGAAAATTGTAACATCACTTGTGAGTCAGGCCTTCTTGTTTATCATTATTGTCCAGCTTCACATTCATTTATATGACTGAAACATATTTTCACAGGCACACTTCTAATCTATGGAAAGTGTTGTTTTAGCTATGAGAGGTAGGGCAACTTCATACAGTGCTGTGAAAAAGTGTTTTTTGTCACACTTATACTATATGACCAAAAGTGTTTGGACACCTGACCATGAGCTTGTTGGAGATCTAATAAAAAAACAAAACAAGTAGTATTAAAATAAAGTAACTTCAATGTGATGTTTTCAGCTATAACAGTCACTCTTCTGAGAAGGCTACTTACAAGACTTTGAAGCATGTCTGTGGGAAATTGTGCCTATTAGATCAAAGGAGCAAATATATGGCTGGGCAATGATGTTGGTCAAGAAAGCCTCATTTGATGTTCCAGTTAATTCCAAAGCTATTCAGTGGGGCTGAGGTCAGGGCTCTCTGCAGGCTACTGGAGTTTCTTTAAACCATGATTTTCTTCATGTCTTTATACATCTTGCTTTGTGTACAGGGACACAGTCATGCTGGAACAGGAAATCCAGTTGACAACTGACCACACCCAGGCGTGATTACTGACAAACCTGTTTATTCTAAACATCACTTACATGTCTCAAAAGAGGTCTCAGTACATGATATCACATTCTAATTACATTGAAATACAGGTGAAAAATGGGACTATGAGACTTGAGCTGCTGGTGGATTAAGTAGCTGGCATGAGTCTATCTCTCCAGTCTATCTTTCTTTTTCTGGGCAATTGTTTTTTTTTTTTTTTTTTTTTTTACCCCTTTTTCTCCCCTTTTAGCGCATCCAATTGTTCAATTAGCATCGTGCTTCCTCTCTGTCTATGCCGAACTCTGCCCTGACGGAGGTGATTGAAGCTAACCCGTATCCCCTCCGAAACACGAGCAGCAGCCAGATGCATCTTTGCCACCTACACATTCACGAGTTTGGCGCCACCTAGCGTTGCACGCGGAGAGACACACCCTAAGGGCACCCTCTCCCATCTCTGTGTAAGCGCTCCAATCAGCCGGCAGAGAACGCAATCGCATTCTGACAGAGAGAGACCCACATCCGGTTCTTTGTCCCACCCCCCATATGAGCAACCGGCCAATCGTTGCTCATATAGCCACTCAGCTTCGAACCGGTAAAGCAAGGCTGGATTCGATACCACGTTCTCAGAATCCAGCCCTGGTTGCAGCACGTTTCTTTTTACCGCTGCGCCACCTGAGCGGCCTTTTCTGGGCAATTATTGATGAGACGGCTGAAGTGTGATTGTTTTCCTTTGCAGTTTTTTTCTGCTAATTGCAGGGTGTTGTTGCGTACTTCTAATGCCTAGTTCACACTACACAATTTTTGCCCTGATTTTTGCTCGCCGATTGGTCGGCGATCGAAACCAGGCTCTCAATCGCTATGTGTGAACTACTTAACAACTAGATCCGAGCGGCTCGCCGAGCACTCGTTCAGATACTCGAGAGATATCTAGCTTGCTAAATATCTGAATATGAGTCGGCCGACTGGCAATGAGTGCGGTGTCGAACAGCCAATGAGAACGCAAGCTACGGGGTGAGGGGAAACGCAGGGGAGGTAGGACAGGGGCAGACACTCAAGTTTTACAGTATTTCTGACCTTATCGTTCTCTACAAAACACAACACCAATGCTGCATTGCAAAAAATAACCTCCAACTCACTATAGAACAGACAATCCCTGATGGCCATGTAGCCAAATCCACTTCATTTATTTTTCCTACTTGCTTTTACGCTGCACATCAGCGCACAAACTTTGATCGCTTGCTACTTGTTGATCGCTTGCCCTCGTCACCCTCGTCACTTCTTGCGTGACAAAACGTAGTTTGGGAGCCCAGACGGACTCGCCTGCGAGTCCAGTTGGTGATAGATGGTGTAGTGTGAAACCCCCTATCGCCGATCAGTCGTGTAGTGTGAAAGTCACACCGACTTGAAAGACTCGTGATTACAAGAGATCAAGTTGTGTAGTGTGAACTGTACAGCGACCTGACGACTTGGAAAGTCATGTAGTGTGAACTTGGCATAATGTGAAGTGCATTCACTTGTGCTTGTGCTATTCTTTAATATCGCTTTTGGGTTTTGACTTATGGTTCGACGGGTACCAAGCTCTTCTTGGAAACACTGGGCATCACATACACACTAGAGATGAATGACTGAATAATCAGGTGGTTACATTATGGATAGTAAATTAATGAATATTTGTCACTCTTACTTATTCCCACCCTTCAGCCTCAAGAGAACTTCTCCCACTTTCATGCTTATCACACAATGAAAAGGTACAAGTACAGGTACAGACACTTGATTATTGGTAGAAGAAAAAAAAGCTGACCAACTACAGTACTGCATGAACGGAATATCTGATGTATCAGTCTTCGACCTGTGAGAGAAACTTAATTAGGTACAACAACTCTAGCTTTGCTTGAGCATTTCACCCAGATGCCCACTTAGGGGTCACCCATGATTAACCCAGGAATGGATGACTCTGACTCCACTGAGCAAGGAGTGGGGTGATCTATGAGACAGACATGCAATGTGCTTTGAGATCAATGGTCTGAAAAAGACTGTAATGGTATTTATGGGCCTGTAAGATTCAGTGAAAATGAATGGGCTGGCTGCTGGAGATAGACATGAACATGACTGAGGTAATCATTGCTCAGTGAGTTATTGTACTATAATTAATCCACTAATTTTTTTCCGTGTTGCAATGTTGTCCTGTCTTGTTCTTCATGACAGTTATGGTCATAATGACAACACTGGAAAAAATGTGCAAAAATTTTTACCCAATAACCTTTTATCATTGTACACACCCTCACTACCACATCAGACCATGGATAAAACAGCAAAATCACAACACAGAGCTGAATAAACTGCCTGTGATTCTACAACCCCAAATCAGAATAAGTTGGGACTGTATGGAAAATGCAAATAAAATAAAAATGCAGTGTTCCTTACATTTACTTTGACTTTCATATGATTGCAGACAGTTTGAACCCAAGATATTTCATGTTTTGTCTGCTCAACTTTTTTTCATTTGTTAATATACCGAAAAAAAGTTGGGACGGGGCAATTCAGGGCTAGTAATGAGGTGAAAAAACTAAATAATGATGTGATACCAAACAGGTGATTATAATCATGATTTGGTACAAAAGCAGCATCCAGGAAAGGTTTTTCCAGTCTGTCAACAAATGCATGAGAAAATTATTAAATTGTTTAAAACCAATGTACCTCAAAGAAAGATTGGAAGGGATTTGCATATTTCTTCCTCTACAGTGCATAATATTGTAGCGTCAGTGGGAGGAGCCGTGGTATCCAGGCTTACCGTCAGCGTGTATCCCAGTGTGGGAGACTGGGTGGCTGCGGTGAGAGCTGGATAGGTAGCTTATATGTTTGTTTGTTGTATGGATGTATGTGTGCATGAATGAGTGTACGTCCTAAACCACTGAGAGATCTGCCAAGGGCAGCTCACTCGAGGTCCCGACGCTCGCCTTCCTGCTCGCCGGTGCCACATTGGTGTCAGAAGTGGGATTGTGATGTCTGGGTGGCTTTGATGGTTCGGTGGGCCAATATGCCCGATCTGTCTGAGTGCGCTGGCCCCGGGGTTGTTGCGAGGGCATGGAAAGCCAGGTGCAGCAGGGGTGTTGAAACAGCGGCTCGGCAGTGTAATGGGGTGAGGTCCGGACATGGAGCCACCCAGTGGTCGCTGGTGAGTAGGTCACCGGGACGGTTGACCTTTAGGGAGGGGGCTATGTAGCGTCAGTGGGAGGAGCCGTGGTATCCAGGCTTACCGTCAGCGTGTATCCCAGTGTGGGAGACTGGGTGGCTGCGGTGAGAGCTGGATAGGTAGCTTATATGTTTGTTTGTTGTATGGATGTATGTGTGCATGAATGAGTGTACGTCCTAAACCACTGAGAGATCTGCCAAGGGCAGCTCACTCGAGGTCCCGACGCTCGCCTTCCTGCTCGCCGGCGCCACAATATCATTAAAGATTCAAGGAATCAGCAAGGGCGCAAGCTTAAGCTGAGCGCCCGTGATCTTCGATCCCTCAGACGGCACTGCATCAGGAACCGCCACTCAACAATAGCTGATATAACCACATGGGTGAGGGATTACTTTGGCAAACCTTTGTCAAGCATTACAATACAGAGTTACATGCACAAATGCTACTTAAAACTTTACTGTGCAAAAAAGAAGCTTTATGTTAATCATGTCCAGAAGTGTCGTCGACTTATCTGGGCTCTGAGGCATCTAGGATGGACCATCACACAGTGGACACGTGTATTGTGGTCAGATGAATCAGCATTCCAGGTCTCTTTTGGAGAAAAATTGATTCCTGCCGTGTGCTCCGGACCAAAGACGAAAAGGACCATCCAGACTGTTATCAGCAACAAGTCCAAAAGTTAGGGTCTATCATGGTATGGGGCTGTGTCAGTGCCCTTGGCAAAGGTAATTTACACTTCTGTGATGGCAGCATTAATGCAGAAAAGTACATTGAGATCTTAAAGCAACATATGCTGCCTTCAAGATGTCACCTTTTCCAGGGACGTCCATGCATTTTTCAACAAGACAATGCAAAACCACATGCTGCACACATTACAAAGGTAGAGCTGTGAAGAAGAGGGTACGGGTACTGGACTGGCCTGCCTGCAGTCTTGACCTGTCCCCAATAGAGAATGTGTGGGGAATTTTGAAACAAAAAATGCGACAATGACGACCCCATACTGTTACACATCTTAAGACGTGTTTGCAGGAAGAATGAGACAAAATAAAAGCTGAAACACACAAAACATATTTTAAGTGTGGTGAAAAGGAACGGCAACATTACAATTACAACTTTTTTTGGAATGTGTTGCAGGCCTGAAATGCAGAAATGGATGTTTATTAATAAATGAAATAAGGTTGAGCAGATAAAACATGAAATATCTCAGGTTCATCCTGTCTGTTTTTTTTATTATTTGCATTTTCCATGCTGTCCCAACTTTTTCTGATTTGGGGTTGTAGTTTACCAGTAGAACAAGCAAGAAAGGGATACACCTTTGACAGGACACCAGTCCATCTTTGTGTACACAAACTCCTGGATGTAATGTAATAAAATGAAGACACCTCCTGGAATATATTTGGGAGGAAGGAAGAATCTCTCTGATGACAAACAGAAAACTTACTCCATATGTTTGCTCCATTTATCTCTGCCCCATTTGGTGGTCTCCCATGTCTTCCCTGCTGATAGCATTTTGACTAACCACACACTACGCATATCTCACCATGTTAAAAACAGTGCACATTTTTTGGTTACTGTACTTTATCTCCTTCTAAGCTCTGTTCTTTGCCCTCATTTTTGTCATATGGTAGTCCCTCATGTCCTGCCTCCTGCTAGTATTCTGAACTACCACACACCAAACGGTTCTCATTTTGTTCTGCGTGCTGTGCTTATTTAGATCCATGAAGACCAACTGCTCTCCCATCTGCTATGCCACTTACAGTATCTCTACGTAGAGAGAGGATTGTGTTACCCATATAAGTATAAGCTAAGAAGTCTTTATGAGTTGTACTTAAATAACATGATCTGGAGTACAAATGCATTTTTATTTATCATTCCTGCATCGCCATCATCTTCATTAACTAAACTGTTATCTGCCAGTGTGGCTTGGTGGGCAGCACTCCCACGTCACAGCAAGGTCCTGGGTTTGATTTCAAGTTGGAGTACTGTGGGTCCTTTCTGTGTGAAGTTTGCATGTTCTCCTTGTGTCTTTGAGAGATAATTCCGGATGCTCCGGTTTAGTCCCACAGTCCAAAGATATGCAGTCAGGTTAACTGGAGATGCAAAATTTCCCATAGGTATGAGTGTGTGTGTATGAATGTGTGTTTGCCCTGCAATGAACTAGCAACCTGTATGAGGTGTTTCCTTCCTTCCGCTCAGTGAATTGGACCCACCACCCCCCTGAATAGAATACAGCGGTGGTAAAACAGACAGTAATGAATACATTAATTATTCATATTATTTATTATATTATATTGGTGACATATGATGGTTTATTGCCATGTCAAGACTGTAATATATTTTTGCACCCAGTGTTAAGGAAGAGAGTCTGGACCCACTGCAATCCTAACCAAAAGTGGTTAGTAAAGATAAATAGATAAATGGACCAAGTGACTACAAGAAATCATACATGCAGACAGAGGTAGCTCAGTAGTTAAGGTTTTGGACTAGTAATCTGAAGTAGGGCTGTGCGATATGATTGAAAAACTCATATCCCGATATGCTTTTGAGAAGTGGCGATATACGATACGATATAATGTAAACTTAAAGTACAATGGCAGACCACTGCCCGTATTTTAGCTTTTATTGTATATAAGTTATCTTAAAAACACAAAACATAAATTCTGACTAATTACAGTGTTTATATTTTGTATTATTACAAGGCTGTGTTTGTATTAATGTTGACAATATTTATATCAAACAAACCAGCAGAATGTCACACTTTTATGCTGTCCAATGTACTTCGAATAAATGAGCATCAAAAAAATCCCGAAAAAGTTCAATATTTGATAATGCTTTACTATCATTGCAAAATGAAAGCGCACGTTAAACAACAGCACCGCATCCCAGATCAACCACACAGCAGCATAAAATCATAACTGCTGCTTACCTGAGCTTCTCTTCTTCAAATTGAGAACATATATCCTATATCCATGTGTTGTTTCATTAGGGATATAATCCACTTTTTTTCTTCATGGAGGCCACCTTGTATGTTTCCAGAATATTTCCAGAATATAAAAATCCGTACCCAACTGTGTTTAGCCACCTAACTATCGAAAACCATCTTAGATCATTTATTCTCTCGGCTTTTGCGGTAAAAAGCTGAAACTGGTAATTCGTTCACTAAGCTGTCACTTGTACAACAACCAATGAAGAAAGAGATTCAAATTTTGCCCATAATCTAAATTCGGAAGCTCTGATTGGTTTATACATTTGAATCTCTTCAACAAATGAACTGAAACAGAGTAGATAAGAGCACCCTCCCTGATTCGATTTATATAATTCGTTTGAAAAGAGTCGTTTCTGACTCAGTGATTTGGTTTCCCCGTGTGTGCGTGCACGCACCCACCCGCTCATCTTCAACATCGTGTAAAAAGTATTATTGAATATATCGAAATTTGCGATATAGATTAGATTAGATTCAACTTTATTGTCATTACACATGTACAAGTACAATGCAACGAAATGCAGTTTAGCATCTAACCAGAAGTGCAATAAGCAGAAAGTGCAGAATAAACAGTATTTATGATATACATTATTTACAGTGGGTAAATAGCAGTGGTATAAACAGGATCTATAAACTATACTATAAACAAGATACTGTATGTAGCTGAAAACAATATACATATTAAGGTGCAGATTAATATTAAGGTGCTATGCAGGTTAAAGTGATTAAGGTGCTATGGACACGATCAAGGAATGAGTACGTAAAAACATAATAAACAGATATATACAGTATTTATGAGATTTATGTACAAATGAAATATGTACCATTGAAATACAAAGCGGAAAAAGGATAAAAATGATAATGTTTGTAGTGCGGGGGGTGGGGGGGGGTTTAACGGGGGACAGAGTTCAATATGGAGACAGCTCTGGGGAGCTGTCCTAAGTCCTAATCTGTCCTAACCCAGTCCTAACCCAGTCCTAATCTGAAGGTTGCAGGTTCAACCCCCACCACTACCAGGTTGCCACTGTTGGGCCCCTGAGCAAGGCGCTTAACCCTCAGTTGGTCATAAATTGTGTTCAGTCATCATTGTAAGTTCCGCCTCAACGATTGGCCTGTGGTTCAGATGGGCGGGACTAAGCCAGATGGGGTCTCTCTCACATGACTGGTGCAATTACGACCTCTGCTGGCTGATTGATGGTGCCTGCACAGAGATGAGAAAAGAGTGCTCTCAGGGTGTGTCTCTCCGTACACAATGCTGGGCTGCACTGCACTCGTCAAAGTGTGGGTGATAAGATGCATACGGCATGCTGCCCACGTGTCGGAGGGGGCATGGGTTAGCTTCGTTCTTCTTAATCAGAGCAGGGATCGGCATTGGTGGAGAGGTAGCATGACACAATCGGGCAATTGGACGCGCTAAAAAAGAGAGAAAAATGGGAGAAAATGCATAAACAAAATAAAATTAAAAAAATAATGGTAAGTTCCTTTGGATAAAAAGTGTCTACTAAATTCCAAAAATATAATACATGCGTGCCTTTATTGTTCACTCCGTTATACTGAGATCAATAATTGACAGGGGTGTCCACATATTTTTGGCTATACAGTGTATGACAAATAAGTGTTTGCAGTTGTCTCCCATATTCTAAAAAACTTGATAAATGTTGGAAGCGGAACTCAGATTTTACATTTGGCTCAATAGCCTCGCTGTGTAATAAATTTTACATGAATATTGCAGTAATACTATCTGGCTTTCTCTATCTTTCCAGTTCCAGTTCAGTTCAGATGCAGGGTTAGCTGATGGTCTCCTCTTCCTCCGTCATTAAACACACTGCTCCTCAGTCATCGGCACCAGCTCATCCATTATTCATGCGGTATCCTTAGCCTAGCGTGAACAGCGCTCTGTCAAACAACCCATTCATCCGGGCTGACAACGTCCCGATAGCACTAATGCAATGTTGAGTGAACATAAACAAACAAGGATCTTGGAGCTTTGCCATTTTTGCAGTCAAGCTGGCAGCAAAGTAGCCAGTGTCAGCCAGAGAAATCCATTGTCGGATAGCTGGTTGGTGAGATGATAGACTGAATGCACTGCTGGAGATTGGAGGAATCGTTGTGCAGCAGTAGGGAGGTCGCAGTGGGGAGAATTTCGTGATGGATCATGGAAACAGAACAGTGTTTAGCTTAGTTGGTTTCTCAGAGAGGTTATGAGCTGTGTTGGGAATATCAGTCTGGTTTAACTGTCCAAGCACAGTGAGGTAGCTCAGCGTTTGCTGGAGAACTGTGGTGTTAGTCTAGGTGTAAAGGTGGCTAATTGCTAAAGGTTTTTGGTGCATGGAGTGGAAATAAGTGAATTAGTAGGCATTGCTGCTGTGCTTTTGTTTCCACAAACCTTGGGTCACAATTCTCTAAAGGTTCCCATGGTGGGGCTTTGAAGGAAGAAGGTAGGGCTTATATGAAAAGAGGCAGCCTTTCACAGAGCTCTAGTGATCAACTCATGCAAATAGATTTTAATGTTATTTAGGTATTTATTTTTAATTTCTTTCTTTCCTTTTTTCTTTAGTCACAGTTTCTGCCAATTTAATTATTTTCAATTCCCCCCTACAATTCCTCTACAGCTTGCACTATTTCTACACTGGCAAGGAAAGCTTCAGACTAGAGTATACCCCCTCTGGCACATCTGAATAATTAGCTGGTTCTGTACACCAGCCAGTGGTACATTGTTATAGTCATATCATGTATAGAGAGTTATGTTATGCTCTGTGTATACCTCCACAACACATGCAAACACCTCAACCAGACAACAGATGTAACTATTGCAGCAGTCTTTCCCTTTCTTAGGCATGTTTGTTAAGCACCAGGCCCTTTTTTATTTAAATTAAGATACAGAACAGTTTACCATATGAACATTTCAGGTTACAAACAATCTTTTTGACTTAACGTACGAACAAATTTCGGATTACGAACAGAAATTCGAGAAACACGTGACATCACGAACAAGTTGACTCCAACCGTCTCTCTCTATATATACAGTATATACAGTGAGCGAACATTCGGACAGCGGACAGTGTTTTTATGGTGTTTTCTTTATATTTTGTTAAATTCAATATTAACATGTCACCAAAGAATGTGCAGAGAAAGCCTAGTGTTGAGAAATTAAAAAATCTATTACTATTTGTTGTTGTATAATTACTCCTGCCAGTAGCTGTCACTGAGAGAAGAAGGAATTCGGCTGAGTAAAGTATTCTTTCTTTCGTGCAATTACACCTATTTATTATGGTGTATGGTACAGCACACGTACTGTACTGAAATGTGATGTGTGTTTTATGTACAGTACTACTGTGTATTGTTGTTTATTACAGGAATGTATATTATATAATTTAAGATTTAAGGGCAAATATACATGTATTTATAACAAAAAAGATCATTTGAGACAGAGAGGTATTAGAAAGGTCTATTTACATTATTTCTTCTGGGAAAATTAGGTTTAACTAACGAACATTTTGACTTAAGAACAGCCCTTTGGAACCAATTAAATTCGTAAGTCAAGGGTCTACTGTAGACTTATATGTTGGATGAACAACCATCTCTGGAATATCACACAAATCAAGCCTTTGGGGCAGAATAAACTACTGTTTACCACTTATTAGCTAAAAGGATATGCCATAAAGAGTGGCATAAACAGCCCAAATCCAGACATTTCCACAATGGCATGCAGTTCTAATTGCTTCAAAATAAGCTTCTACAAAATAAATAAATACATGGTTTATTTTAAATGCATTTTTTAAACCTAAAAACATGAGGTGCTCAGATGGAGCAGTGGTGTATTACACTACCCACCACAGCTAAGCTATTTAAATAGTGAGTGGCTTATTACAGAGGGGCCAGGTGTAACCATGCACATGTGATGTTTAAGGGGTGAACCCAATTGCTGGAAGCCTAAGCAAGGCAAAACCAATATTGCTGCATTCAAGTATAATAAATAAAATAAAACTAAATATATGAACAAAAGAAAAAAACTCAGGAAATAAACTCAAATAAAATCAAACAATAAGCTGCAGTCTGAAGTGGGACTTGTGAATAGAAAAAACAGGTGACCGCATCACTGGAGCAGAAAAACTGCACTCCATACGATCACCAAGAAACACAGGACTCCATCCAGCTACTCAATCTACCAGTGAGCTGCAACCCAAATGTTCACCAGAGAACCATACAGGAGAACCTTTCAAACTGACAGAGGCAAAATACACAAGAAAGCTGTCACACCACCCATGGAAAAAAACTCCAGACTAGGGAGGCCACTTAAGACAGCTGCAAATGCAATTACAGTTACAAAACCAGAATGCCACCACCCACCAAAACAGGGCCAGCAAAAAGAGCCAACTGGAAGAACAAATAAACAGGACCAACAAACAGATTTCTTCTCCATCTGTCTGTCTGTCTGTCTCTTCTCTCTGGTGTTTGTTTGGCTGGAATGTCTGGCTGAGAGTTGAAAGACTTGACTAGCTGCCCAACTTCTCTCACTGGCCTTTTTTGCTGGAATTCTTTTGTTCTGGTTCCAAAAAACTCACCTAGTGGAGTCCAGCCTTCTGGTTCCAGTTTTCCCATGGGTGGCATGGCTGCATTCTGAGTTTTGCCAGCTACTCAGTCCACTAAGGATAAGAATGTTGTCTTAAATTCAAGTTATATAAAAACTCTGCTGTGTGAATTGACTGCAATTATAAGTCTTAATAGCATAACTACATTTATTATATTTAATAATATTTATTATTTAAATATTATTGTATATTGTTAAAACTGCAAATTACAAAATGCACAAAATTTTAATACTAACAACAATTATGGATTAAATGTTTATTTTGTATTGCACATTTGTGTGAGCAGACACAATCCCAAAATAGTTGTATTCCTTATCAGCACTACGGCATTGAATAGAAAGTGCTGTCCTCACTGGGAAAATGTTTTTTTACAAAGCATCCCCGGCCAAAAGTACTTACTGATAGCAACATACAGAAGTAAATCAAATGACCAAGGTCTACAATAAAAACCTGTTTATTATTTTAAAAACAATTTAAAGGTGGCGCTGGACCACAACACAGGTTATCACGTTCATCTCTGAGGAACTTGAGCCCAGAGAAGTTGTCAGTGTTTCTGAATGTTGCTGATATGTAGCTCCCACTTTGCAATGTAAAATGCAACTAATTGTGTTTACTGACAAGGACTTAAATATTTCAACCCCATTATTATTAGAAAATATGGTTATATTCGGTGCCCAGGTGGTACAGCGGGATATTCCGCTAGCACACCAGCACCGAGATTCTGAACTCATTGGTTCGAAACTCGATGTTGCCACCGGTCGGCATCTAGTGGACATATTTGGCAGTGCATGCAGCAGACACGTCTTTGCTAAGGCGGGATGACCAGACTATGTGGGTGGGGGTCTTCAAACGCTGCGTAAGGACCCTGATTGGCAGATAGAGAGGCACCTGTACAGAGTGCATAGGTGAAAAAGGGTTCAGCTAAGGGCTGCACACGGGTCGGAAGAGGCATGAGCAGCAATATACCCACCTCAACTGCAATCAGGGATCCCCCAGGAGCGGAAGACAAAATTGACTACACTAAATGGGAAAATGGGAGAAAATGGGAGAAAATGCATAAATAAAATTTAAAAAAAATATGGTTATATTTATGAGTCATTAGAGAATTAGGTCATTTTTATTGCAGCACAGTCTGAGGGATTGAAGGTTACTGCCATTCAGTGTTATCTTTTGGCCTTGGCCTTGCTCTGTTCCAGGGAGATTTCTCTTAGGTTTTCTAACTGTTTCAATGTTACAACTCTACTGAGTGTAGGGCATAAAATTCTTTGCAATCGGTCATTAAAAATGTTTTTAAATTTGAAAAATGGGGAGGGACGGGGAAGCTTAAGCTAGGTCAAACAATAATGTGGCTTTGAAGCTACAAAATAAAAAATTCTAAATTTCTAAAATAACAAAAATTAATTAAAGAAACAAAAAAACAAATAAAATCCAAAGCCCAATGCGGAGAGACAATACAACAGATAAATGACACACATTTGTAAAGTGGTGGCTATCAAACTCCACACACTCACCCAGAAAAAAAGAGACAATCACTCCACTGGGGCATAAGTCTATTCTATCTCCAGCATACATCAGAAAACTCATTGGTGACACGCCCCCAGTGAAATGCATGACAGAAAGATAAAAGGACAGGGGTGAGTTCCCACTTTTTTTTGGAAATGGGGTTTGTAGTTCAGCTTTCGAAACCAATTCCAAATGAACTGCAGCTGTGCAGCTGAAATTTGTATTTATTATTATTTATTTATTTATTTTTTTTGGTAAATTTATTTGCTTACAAATTATGGTTTGGTTATATTACATAATTTAGATGTATTATACACAAATTAGCCATAACATTAAAACCACCAAATCTACACTCACTGTCCATTTTATGAGCTCCACTTACCATATAGAAGCACTTTGTAGTTCTACAATTACTGACTGTAGTCCATCTGTTTCTCTACATACTTTTTAGCCTGTTTTCATCCTGTTCTTCAGTGGTCAGGACCCCCACAAAGCAGGTATTATTTATGTGGTGGATCATTCTCAGCACTGCAGTAACACTGACATGGTGGTGGTGTGTTAGTGTGTGTTGTCCTAGTATGAGTGGATCAGACACAGCAGCGCTGCTGGAGTTTTTAAATACTGTGGCCACTCACTGTCCTCTTTATTAGACACTCTTACCTAGTTGGTCCACCTTGTAGATGTAAAGTCAGAGACGATCACTCATCTATTGCTGCTGTTTGAGTTGGTCATCTTCTAGACCTTCATCAGTGGTCACAGGATGCTGCCCACAGGGCACTGTTGGCTGGATATTTTTGGTTGGTGGACTATTCTCAGTCCAGCAGTGACAGTGAGGTGTATAAAAACTCCAGCAGCGCTGCTGTGTCTAATCCACTCATAGCAGCACAACACACACTAACACACCACCACCATGTCAGTGTCACTGCAGTGCTGAGAATGATCCACCACCTAAATAATACCTACTCTGTAGTGGTCATGTGAGAGTCCTGAGCATTGAAGAACAGCGTGAAAGGGGGCTAACAAAGCATGCAGAGAAACAGATGGACTACAGTAATTGTAGAACTACAAAGTGCTTCTATATGGTGGAGCTGATTATAACATTTACCCATTTTTCCAATTGTCAACATTATCCTTGTATGTTCTTTTTTTTAATATACTTGTGTCAGTGAATTGGTCTGCTCATTCTCATAAATATTCTAAGATTATTAATATTACTATGAGACAATCGTTGAAATATTTGGAGAAATAACTATGGATGAAAGTGTAAGTATAGAAAAAAGGGTTGTGTGTTATTTCAATGGATTTATATAAGGTCCCATAGCTGCATTTTAAAGTTGCATGCCTTATCATGCATGCCCATGATGATTAAAAAAATCAGTCAGTGGGGATGTTGACTAAAATCCTGTGAAACTGTTGATATGAATTGGGCTGTTTGATGTGAATAAGCCTATTGTTGTTAAAGGATATTACTGCAATGAATTCCAATCATCTCATATGTTTGCATTACTCAGTCTGTGTACTTCCAGCTTTATTATTACAGACCACTACTGGACTGATTAATACGTTTGTCATAGCTCTAACTCAAATGATGATTTGTATAGAGATCTTAAACATCCGCTGATCATCTAGCAGTTTTCTTTTATATTGGATTCAAATGAGTGCCTCCAATTACTTCCCTTCTATTTATTTTTCAAGGTCAGAATTAATTGAAAAGTTTGTCATTGGTTGGTGTTGGTGTGTGGTTGAAAAATTTTAAGAACTGTATAATTATTATCTTTTATGGATGTACATTCAAATGCAAGGAGCTGCATTTCACATGGTTTGCAAAGAAGAGAATGCTAAAGTACTATAGTAAGAAAGACACAGGCAAAGTATTAGTATTTATCATGTTTGGCTTGAAAGAAAGAAAGTGTTGCATTAATATATAAAGTGCAAGCATTAACAATTGCTTGCCAAAGTATAAATAAATGGATAAAATATTACATTGTGACATGGTAACATTTTATTTAAATTTTACCTACATAGGCTATTGTAATTATTTAAATATTTCACTTAAAGAGTTGACATAAGAGGCTTTGTGAAGTACACTGATCAGCCATAACATTAAAACCACCTCCTTGTTTCTACACTCACTGTCCATTTTATCAGCTCCACTTACCATATAGAAGCACTTTGTAGTTCTACAATTACTGACTGTAGTCCATCTGTTTCTCTGCATGCTTTGTTAGCCCCCTTTCATGCTGTTCTTCAATGCTCAGGACTCTCACAGGACCACTACAGAGTAGGTATTATTTAGGTGGTGGATCATTATCAGCACTGCAGTGACACTGACATGGTGGTGGTGTGTTAGTGTGTGTTGTGCTGGTATGAGTGGATAAGACACAGCAGCGCTGATGGAGTTTTTAAACACCTCACTGTCACTGCTGGACTGAGAATAGTCCACCAACCAACAATATCCAGCCAACAGTGCCCTGTGGGCAGCATCCTGTGACCACTGATGAAGGTCTAGAAGATGACCAACTCAAACAGCAGCAATAGATGAGCGATCGTCTCTGACTTTACATCCACTACATGAGTCTGTAGGAGACCTAACAAGCTCCTTTAGTACCAGACTCCTCCACCCCCTGTGTAAGAAGGAGCGCTACTGCAGGTCCTTCATTCCCGCAGCCATCAGAGCTTACAACAATAATAATATACAGTATAATAATATCACTCATTCCTAATCTTTCATGTTGGGTGTAATAACAAGTGCAATATGTAATTTATTTACAATAAGTGCAATAACCTAATATATTTTGCATATTTTTTTAGATATTTTTTAGAGTAAATAACTACACACTATGTGTGCAATATTTTTTACTTAGTTGTATTTCTTTCTGTTTTTCCTGTCTTCATACTGCTGCAACAAGTTAATTTCCCTTAGGGGATCAATAAAGTCTTATCTTATCTTATCTTATCTTATCTTATCTTATCTCAAGGTGGACCAACTAGGTAGAAGTGTCTAATAGAGTGGACAGTGAGTGGACACGGTATTTTAAAACTCCAGCAGCGCTGCTGTGTCTGATCTACTCATACCAGCACAACACACCACCACCATGTCAGTGTCACTGCAGTGCTGAGAATCATCCATCACCTAAATAATACCTGCTCTGGGGTGGTCCTGTGGGGGTCCTGACCATTGAAGAACAGGGTGAAAACAGGCTAAAAGATATGCAGAGAACAGATGAACTACAGTCAGTAATTGTAGAACTACAAAGTGCTTCTATATGGTAAGTGGAGCTGATAAAATGGACAGTGAGAGTAGAAACAAGGAGGTGGTTTTAATGTTATGGCTGATCGGTGTATACACTTAATTATCAGTCTATTATATTTACAAAAGATGGGTTATTAGAGTTACAGTTCCCAATTAAAAATAAAAAATAAAATTTATAAATGACGCTTGGGTGGTGCTGCAAGAAAATTTGCTAGCCCACTACCTCTAGAATCCAGGATTCAAATTCGCAGCAGTGGTTTCAGTCACAGATTGGCTATGTCGGAGAAAGGGGTATGGTCAAGACCTTGTTACTACATTGCATTTAGTGATTCAGAAGTGAAAAGTGTATGGCACCACTAACACCTTGACAAGATCAGACCGTCCCTACAAGCTGGATGACCACACCAGGACTATATTGATCAGGGAAGTCTGTATGTCTGAGATTGGTTGACAATCTAGCAAGCTTACACAAAGCTGGCTTGTATGACAGGGTGGAAAGAAGTAAGCCACTCCAGAAAATGTGCCATACTGAAAGCCTTTAGGAAGATTTTAATACCACTAGCAAAAGGTTTATTTACAAAAGAGACCAAGATTCATTTTTTTGACTGAATCCTAAGAGGAATGTCTGAAGAAAACCAAACACAACACACCACCAAAAATACACCACACCTACTGTAAAGCATGGTGGTGGCAATAGTACATTATGGGAACGTTTCTCTTCAGCAGGAACTGAGTAATTGGTCAGGATTAAGAGGAAAATGGATGCTGCTAAGTACGTCAAATATCTGCATCCCTAGGCTAGGCAGCTGAAGATGGGCAGGAGAGTCGCCTTTCAGGATTACTACAACATACTGTATATACACCACACAAAAGAAGTGGCCTAAGGATAGGAAGCTAAATATCCTTTAAGGACCAAGTCAGAGTCATGACCTAAATCCAATCTGTTGATGGACTTAAAAGATTTAAATTTTTGGCATTTAGCGGATGCTTTTTTTTTTTTTTTATCCAAAGCGACTTACAGTTGTATACAGTATACAATCTAAGCAATTGAGGGTTAATGGCATTGCACAAGGGCCCAACAGTGGCAACCTGGCAGTTAACCTCCAGCAATTTTCTGATTACTAGTCCAGTACCTTAACCACTAGCCTACAACTGCCTAGTGTGACTAAACTCGAACAATTAAAGGAAGAATGGGCAAATCTTCCTCAGTCTAGGTGTGCAGAGCTGATAGAGACAAATCCAAACAAACTGATGGCTGTAATTAAACTCAACAGTGGCTCTACACAGTACTTAACAATGAGACTGTTTTTCCAACCCTGTTATTATAGATATTCTGTAGGCACTGGGCCTTTGGGAAGTTAATTAAATAAATAAATAATAAGCACAAGTGTTAGTGTATTTATGTGATGCAGGGTATTGAGGCAAATTGAAAACAGGTAAACAGAGTGAATTCTGGTTTAAAACCCCTGATCAACAATACATTTAAGAAGCAGTTAAAAGATAATCTAATGTTTCAAACCAAACCTCATAAAACTGTCGTAAAGCACTATGACTGTAGTATGTAATGTAATAATTACACAGCTTCAAGTTCAGCGGGAACATTGTTATGGGTCATGTCTTTTTTTAGTTTTATATTCAAGTCTATTTTTATTCTCTGTGTAATAGCCAGTTGCATAACTCTAGCACTGGTTTTCTCAGACACCTGTGAGGCCACTGGTAATTCCTTTCATACTGTGTAATGGGGGATTATCACAGAGAGCCTCATACTGAGAATCACTCTACTCTGTATTCATCTAAAATTTGTACAAGTACCTTGACCAGACAGTAGAAGTCATTGTTGCAGATGCAGTTGTCTGTTAAAATAAGTAGCACTTGGGTCTTTATTTTATTGTTTAATTTGGGGAGGGAATTACAACCCCAAATTAGAAAAAGTTGGGACAGTATGGAAAATGCAAATAAAATAAAAATGCAGTGTTCCTTAAATTTACTTTGACTTTTATTTGATTGCAGACAGTTTAAACCCAAGATATTTCATGTTTTATCATTTATCATTGCTGCATTTCAGGCCTGCGACACATTCCAAAAAAAGTTGGGACTGTAAAGCATTTACCACTTTGTAATGTTGCCATTCCTTTTCACCACACTTAAAAGGCGTTTTGGCTCCGAGGATACCAAGTGATTTAGTGTTTCAGCTTTTAAAAACACGTCTTAAGATGTTCAACAGTACGGGGTCGTCGTTGTCGCATTTTTCATTTCAAAATTCTCCACACATTCTCTATTGGGGACAAGTCAGGACTGCAGGCAGGCCACTTCAGTACTCGTCCCCTTTTCTTCCTCAGCCATGCCTTTGTAATGTGTGCAGCATGTGGTTTTGCATTAACTTGCATGGACATCCCTGGAAAATATGATGTCTTGAAGGCAGCATATGTTGCTCTAAGATCTCAATGTACTTTTCTGCATTAATGCTGCCATCACAGAAGTGTAAATGACCTTTGCCAACTCCATAACATGACAGACCCTGGCTTTTGGATTTGTTGCTGATAACAGTCTGGTCCTTTTCGCCCTTGGTCTGGAGTCACACGGTGTCCTTTTTTTTTTTTTTTTTTTAAATACCTGAAATTCTGATTCTTCCGACCACAATACACGTTTCCACTATGTGATGGTCCATTCTAGATGCCTCCAAACCCAGAGAAATCGACGCTGCTTCTGGACATGGTTAACATAAAGCTTCTTTTTTGCACAGTAAAGTTTTAAGTGGTATTTGTGCATGTAACTCTGTACTGTAGTGCTTGACAAAGGTTTGCCAAAGTAATCCCTCACCCATGTGGTTATATCAGCTATTGTTGAGTGGCGGTTCTTGATGCAGTGCCGTCTGAGGGATCAAAGATCACGGGCGTTCAGCTTAAGCTTGCGCCTTTGGTCTTGATGCACTGAAATTCCTCCTGACTCCTTGAATCGTTTAATGATATTATGCACTGTAGAGGGATCTTTCTTTGAGGTACATTGTTTTTAAACATTTCAATCATTTTCTCACACATTTGTTGACAAACTTGAGATCCTCTGATCATCTTTGCTCATCAAAGACTCAACCTGGATGCTGCTTTTGTACCAAATCATGAATACAATCACCTGTTGACATCACCTGTTTGGAATCACATCATTATTTAGTCTTTTTACCTAATTACTAGCCCTAAATTGCCCCAGTCCCAACTTTCTTTGGAATGTGTTGCAGGCCTGAAATGCAGGAATGGAGGTATATTAACAAGTTGAGCAGATAAAACATGAAATATTTTTGGTTCAAACTGTCTGCAATCAAATAAAAGTCAAAGTAAATGTAAGGAACATTGCATTTTTATTTTATTTGCATTTTCCATACTGTCCCATCTTTTCCTGATTTGGGGTTGTATTATATATCTTATTGTGTGCTAAACCAATGTGCATTTTGAACCGTAAGTCACAGCATGTAATATGTCCCAAATTGTTCTCCTGAAGTACAGATGTCAGTGTCCAGAAACCATATATAGAATGTATTGAAATAAAGAGGCTAATAATATCATTTTTTTTCGAATATAATTGGACCATTTTAAATTACAGTTGCACAGTGTGTCGGCAGTATGAAAAATCTAATATTTGAGCTCCCCCGCTGAAAATAAAGTCATTTGTTCAGTGTTTGTTACAATTGACTATTAGTAAAAGAAAACTCTGCCATATAATAGAAGGTATTGCACCAGTAAAATATCGCTTCAGTTTTGTCCTAACCATTTATTAGCAAAATAAACAAGAGAAAATGGTCCTGTAACGGCATTGTGCCTGGATCAAGCAGGGAAAGAATTCGCATATACTCCGCAGACTGTGTTTTTCCTTATAAATCATGCACCTTAATGACGATACCTTGGTAGTTCCCTCTCTGTACGATACAGACACACTAAGGTCACTAGAACGATCGTGGCATTTCTTTTCTCGGAAATGATTTCAAGGTAAGAATAAAATAAAGGTAGAAAATCTAAAGATTTCACTTCCTTTCAAGAAGCAGTGAAGGAGGCCAAAACCTTAAATTAGTCCTCTCTCATCTGGATTTCCACTGTGAAGTAGGTTACACACAGACGGAATGGATGCCACCTGGAGTACAAGTGAGCCCAGACATAAGGAGGTCTGTTGCTTATCCCACACACACACATGCTGTTCCCCAGCCACAGGTAGACAGTCTGACATACACACCTGCTGCTTCAGCCTAGTTCTGGGCATCTGGACACACACACACACACACTTAGTGAGAGAAATAAATGGAGAAATAAAGTGAAGTATAGTTGTAATAATGTGACATCAGGTAGGCATTTGCACAAGCTAACTCCCGTCATTCCATAATCCCACCCCAACACTCTCTCTTTCTATCTCTCTCATGGTTATTCTCTATCCTTAAGCACTGAACTTCAATTTGCTTTATTTATAGCTAGTAATTTGAATGAATTGTAAATGTATATGCATGTGTTCACCAATATTGGTTCTATTTACTATGACTCTTTTGTTCCAGATTAGTCATTGTAATTTTATATTAGCCAGTATACAAAACATTTTGTAGTAAATAATATGCTAAACCCTCTATGAGGAATATCTTCTAAGGTTTTGCCTCCGTCATTTATCATACCCTGTTGGATAAGATCCTAGTGAAAAAACTATAGATCACACAGATCTTATCTATAGCTACAAAAACATGTAATAAAGAACAAATAATTAGAACTGAATTGACAAGGGAAAAGCAACAAAAATTGTTTTACGTATACAAACAGCTAAGTACAAGATAACGTAATAAATGCTCAACATGTTGATGCATGCTCAATAATCCAGGTACACAAATCATCATCCGAAAGACTTCTGAGTGACGAAACGTATCTCTACAACAAACTTGTGTCCAGATGAACTGATTCAACTTTGTGGAAATGCTCAACATATTCACTCAGTAATTAACTTTATTAGACACAACCTTTACTGTGCCAGATGAACTGCTAAGAAAGCATTTTGTGTTGTCGTAATGTTGAGGTCGCAGATGGTTATTTAACCCTCCTGTTATGCTATTATGTTACGGGTCAAACTGATTTTGAAAGTTAATATATAGTTAAAAGTATTTTTTCGGGATGAAACTTCTTCTGCTTGGCTTAATTAGTGAAATCAACATATAAAAAAAAAATGGTTTATTTCACATATTTGCCCGATGACCCGGCCATCAAAATCGAGCCTAAAAGGGGTCAGATGTGTCAATTACTATTTGTTTCTTTGCAACTGTGAGACATATTTCACTCGAATCAGACCCCCCCCCCCCCCTCCAAAACGAACACACACACCCTGCACGCACACACTCTTTATTCTCATGATCTCTTTGGTAAAGTGCGACAATGCAGGTTTTGTTATGACTGTTCCTGTGTGCAAACTCCACTCACATTGAGTGGGCACTCAGCACAGGGAGCACAGGGAGGGAACTATATTGCCAAAATCCTCTGCCCTCATTTTGCCCCCTCACCAAACTTTACTTTATTTATAAAGTTTATAAAGTTTATTATAACTTTGTTATAATAGCACTGACAGTTGATTGTGGAATATTTAATAGCGAGGTAATTTCACGACTGGACTTGTTGCACAGGTGGCATCACGGTACCACGCTGGAATTCAATGAGCTCCTCAGAGCGACTCATTCTTTCACTAATGCTTGTAGAAGCAGTCTGCATGTCTGGGTGCTCGGTTTTATACACCTGTGTCCATGGAAGTGATTGGAAAACCTGAATTCAATGATTTGGATGGGTGAGTGAATACTTTTGGCAATATAGTGTATAAAGATTCTCTGCAAGGGAGTCATATCAGAATTACACACTGCAGGTACATATACTCTCTGTCAGAGCTTTACAAAATGAGCAACCGAAGTAAAGAGCTGTCAGAGGAGGTTCTGGATGTCATCTGACAATGTGAAGATGAGTATGACCTGTGTAAAATGTGCAAAATTCATTTGCACAAACCACATTGTCATGACATATCACTCATGCACTGTGTAGATGCACATACATGCACCTAGTTTAGTTCCACCTAGTAATTTTACACTGTATTTCTAGTTCTAAACATTGCATATTGATTACTGTGCACTGTGTTCACATTGGTAATCTTATTATTTTATAATAATTTTGATCATAATTATATATATATTTTGTAATTTATTTTGATCATTTTTGGTTTAAAAACAGAAAAATAAGTTTATTTTCAATATAAATCCTCATGACTCATTTGTATTGATTTTAAGTGGGTCAATTTGACCTTGAACAGAAGAGGTGTCTCGTGTAAATTTATAATCGCTCCATAAAAAGAAAAAAAATCCCAAATGTAAAATAATATTAAAAATATATCAATGACATGTTAAACTATTGTATTTAATATGTAAGTTGTTCAAATTTACATTTAAAAAGTTTTAACATTCATTTTTAATGCATTTTTTACTAAAAACAAATGAATTGTCCTTATTGAACCATGATCTGTGAGAGCTAAAGAACAAAATTGCACTAAATATTGATTGAAATAGTTAGTAATGGAGTTAATAATAACATATAAACAACAATTATCGGGATTTTTTGGTTTCTGAAACTTTTGGAGAATTAAACATGCTCCGAGTCAAACTGACCCGGGAACATCATTGCTGTTCCTGAGAAACGAACATAACAGGAGGGTTAAAAATGATTGGCTTTTCTAGATGGATAAAAAACGCTCTAAAATCACTGAAGGCATGTATAACGTTAACACAGCATTAGATAAACAACTGTTATTCAACTGTATGCAATCAAGTATAGCTAATTTGAGCACCTTGCATAGTTCTGAAATAGAATAAAAATAACACATAACGACATTACATACACTTAAACTTTAAACTTTTAAAGGAATTATAACTAAAACCATACATTACTAACCGCTAGCAGAAATAAATTAGGCAAAGGTAGCACAGAAAGAATTATAGGCGTTTCACTCAAGGAGTCCAAAACAGATGTGCGCATGCTCGGTAGGACAAATTAATGGGTACTAGGATAAATCAACAGAACTTGCTGCTCGTTGAGGACAGTAACTGCAGAACAATATAAGCTTTCACGGTCGAGCCACCAAAAATCTCCAAAGTCACCAGAAAAAGTCGCTAGATTTGTCGCTAGTCGCTTTTTTTTTAAAAAGTCGCTAGAGGGGTCTGAAAACTCGCTAAATATAGCAACAAAGTCGCTAAATTGGCAACACTGAACCAGTGTTAGATTCACATGGCATTTATATGGAGTTACCATCTGCTCAACCACCCCTTTGCTGCCATAACAGCCTTCACTCTTCTAGAGGATGTTTTC
Organism: Trichomycterus rosablanca; assembly: GCF_030014385.1. Classification (NCBI taxonomy): domain Eukaryota; kingdom Metazoa; phylum Chordata; class Actinopteri; order Siluriformes; family Trichomycteridae; genus Trichomycterus; species Trichomycterus rosablanca. The sequence goes on along the minus strand of NC_085988.1, from coordinate 62,694,200 downwards.
TACAACATTTTTGTGTGTTTGTGCAAATTTGTGCCCAATCCGTCCAAAGAAACATTTGTGAAGTCAGGCAATAATTGCTAGACAAGAATACCCGTCTTGCCATCACATCCCAATTAATCCCAAATGTTATTAAGGAGATTGAGGTGAGCAGTAGGTTTGGCTTAAACATGAGGCTAAACTCAGCAATTAGAAGGAATGTCCATTGTTTTGCCCTTTTTATTCAGCTGTATTATTTTTGTATTTGTCTCAATGTTTTTGATGATAAATAAAATTGGCATTGCATTATCTTTACAGGTATTGATTCAGCTTTGAGTTATTTTCACGTAAGCTGTATGCTGCAGTTTACCAGGTTCACACATCTGACCCGATTCATGAGATATATTGGTGCATCATTACTTATTTTTATTTAAATTAGTTTTAGCCACACACCAATTGCTAAGAGGTGTAGATAATTTTAACATACACTGTTGAGAGAAATAAATTGGACCAATTCCTCCACCTTCCCAAAATAAATGATGAGAATGCTTATTTGTAGCAATCGTGCATGTCACAGTTAGGTATACAGTAGACCCTTGAGTTACGAACCGTTTACCATACGAACATTTCGGTTTACGAGCAATCTTTTTCAACTTAATGTACGAACAAATTTCGGACTACCAACCGAAATTCGCGCAACACGTGACGTCATGAACAAGTTGACTCTGACCGTCTCTCACTCTATATACAGTGTATCACAAAAGTGAGTACACCCCTCACATTTCTGCAAATATTTTATTATATCTTTTCATGGGACAACACTATAGAAATAAAACTTGGATATAACTTAGAGTAGTCAGTGTACAGCTTGTATAGCAGTGTAGATTTACTGTCTTCTGAAAATAACTCAAAACACAGCCATTAATGTCTAAATGGCTGGCAACATAAGTGAGTACACCCCACAGTGAACATGTCCAAATTGTGCCCAAAGTGTCAATATTTTGTGTGACCACCATTATTATCCAGCACTGCCTTAACCCTCCTGGGCATGGAATTCACCAGAGCTGCACAGGTTGCTACTGGAATCCTCTTCCACTCCTCCATGATGACATCACGGAGCTGGTGGATGTTAGACACCTTGAACTCCTCCACCTTCCACTTGAGGATGCGCCACAGGTGCTCAATTGGGTTTAGTCCATCACCTTTACCTTCAGCTTCCTCAGCAAGGCAGTTGTCATCTTGGAGGTTGTGTTTGGGGTCATTATCCTGTTGGAAAACTGCCATGAGGCCCAGTTTTCGAAGGGAGGGGATCATGCTCTGTTTCAGAATGTCACAGTACATGTTGGAATTCATGTTTCCCTCAATGAACTGCAGCTCCCCAGTGCCAGCAACACTCATGCAGCCCAAGACCATGATGCTACCACCACCATGCTTGACTGTAGGCAAGATACAGTTGTCTTGGTACTTCTCACCAGGGCGCCGCCACACATGCTGGACACCATCTGAGCCAAACAAGTTTATCTTGGTCTCGTCAGACCACAGGGCATTCCAGTAATCCATGTTCTTGGACTGCTTGTCTTCAGCAAACTGTTTGCGGGCTTTCTTGTGCGTCAGCTTCCTTCTGGGATGACGACCATGCAGACCGAGTTGATGCAGTGTGCGGCGTATGGTCTGAGCACTGACAGGCTGACCTCCCACGTCTTCAACCTCTGCAGCAATGCTGGCAGCACTCATGTGTCTATTTTTTAAAGCCAACCTCTGGATATGACGCCGAACACGTGGACTCAACTTCTTTGGTCGACCCTGGCGAAGCCTGTTCCGAGTGGAACCTGTCCTGGAAAACCGCTGTATGACCTTGGCCACCATGCTGTAGCTCAGTTTCAGGGTGTTAGCAATCTTCTTATAGCCCAGGCCATCTTTGTGGAGAGCAACAATTCTATTTCTCACATCCTCAGAGAGTTCTTTGCCATGAGGTGCCATGTTGAATATCCAGTGGCCAGTATGAGAGAATTGTACCCAAAACACCAAATTTAACAGCCCTGCTCCCCATTTACACCTGGGACCTTGACACATAACACCAGGGAGGGACAACGACACATTTGGGCACAATTTGGACATGTTCACTGTGGGGTGTACTCACTTATGTTGCCAGCTATTTAGACATTAATGGCTGTGTGTTGAGTTATTTTCAGAAGACAGTAAATCTACACTGCTATACAAGTTGTACACTGACTACTCTAAGTTATATCCAAGTTTCATGTCTATAGTGTTGTCTCATGAAAAGATATAATGAAATATTTGCAGAAATGTGAGGGGTGTACTCACTTTTGTGATACACTGTATATACAGTGAGCGAACATTCGGACAGTGGATATTTTGTACAATTCTATGTTAAAATGTCCCCAAAGAATGTGCAGAGAAAGCGTAGTGCTGAGAAAATGAATCTATTACTATTTGTTGTTGTATAATTACTCCTGCCGGTAGCTGTCACTGTGTATCAGACAAAGGGGATAGTGAGTGAGAGAGGAGAAGGAATTCGGCTGAGTAAAGTATTCTTTCTTTCGTGCAATTACACCTACAAAATACAATACTATTGAGTTATTGTTGTTTCTGGTAGATACATTTTATAAAAAAAGAAGGAAATGTATTATGGTGTATGGTACAGTGTATGGTATTATTGAGTATGGTAATACACAGTAATATTGTGTATTGTTGTTTATTATTGTTTATTACAGTAATGTCTATTCTATAATTTAAGATTTAAGGGAAATATAGTTGTATTTATAACAAAAAAGACCATTTAAGACATTAGAAGGGTTAGGTAAGGGGGTGGTTTGGGAGGTCTGGCATGGATTAATTCTATTTATGACAAAATCATTTTGACTTAAGAACAGCCCTTCGGAACCAATTAAATTTGTAAGTCAAGGGTCTACTGTATAATAAAAGTTGGGCTGATGGAGGTTACTCATAGTTACACGCTCATCCCAAAGCACTTCTGTCTGGCCGAATTTATGTACATGTATGAACGTATGAATTGTTTCAGGGGCTTTCGGAAGTATTGTTGACTATTAGGGAACATTCAAGTTAGATGGCTGCTTTAACTGGATCGATTTTAGAAGATTAATTATTTATATCTTAACCCTGCTACATGCGCAAGGACACGGTTTGTAATGCCATGGTTTCTGTGTGCAGCTTAGTTGTGGACAGGACACATAAGGTAACCTCGCTATAGCAGATTTAAGTTCAATAAATATAACATTTCATATGAATACTATAGCATGTTTTTTCTTCAGAGTACATAAAGATAGCCATTGCCAATGATGCAACATTGTTTAGCAAATAAGTGCATTTGGATTGCAGATTGCAAAGACAAATATGCTCTCTAAGACTCCTTGTAATTGGACAACTTTGGCATTGTCAGGGATTTAACTCTCAATGGCTAAACAATAGGGCAAATGTTTATCTGTTGCACCACTCAAAAGACCCACAAGGACATTTATGTTATCTGTTGAAGATACACTCTTGGCATTAATGGATTAGTGGATTGATGCACCAATGTATGAAGACTCGTAGATTTAGTCAATGCATCAACCAATTAAAGACGGTCATGGTGGATCCTAAGTTGTTTGCCCCAGTGTTAAGAAACAGTATCACAAATGAAAGAGAAACTGCTCGATATTTGCTTCTGACACCCAGAGCCACACATCCAGCACTAAAATCAGATAGGACAACTGACAACACATTTTAGCTCACAGCCAGTGTGTGCAGAGGTCTTTCAGACCAGCAGCTTTTCCTCAAGAGTAACCATGCATGATTGTCCAGGTCACATGATGGATGGTCATGTGGGTAAAGCCATTGATCTGTGTTTACACCACTCTAGCCATGCATATCATTGTGTAATTCTGCTTAACTTCTGCTTGTAATTGCAGCCCTATGCATTCTAAAATGACAAGCCATGAGCATTCACATCTATATTTAAACATTCGGCTTTACATTTGCATGTGCATGTGTGTGAATGTGTCTGTATTTAGAAGCAACACCATTCCATCTGTGCAATCACACCTCTGCAGCACGGTGAGATGACAGTGAGCGATGGAGAGAAAGAGTGAGAGAGAAGCTGAGGTAGAGAGATGTTGACAGAGAGGGAGGAAGTGATGCCGCTGTGAGCATGCTCTGTCTGAAGTCGTTTATAAGAGTGTTAATGAGCACGCCTGTTCATCAGCTGCACAGATATGAGAATTTGCAGTGGGTTACCTGGGTTTTGCTTTTAATCATTTACACATTAGATTCACGCTGCAGTTTACCATGTTCACACATCCTTTGACAAGACGTGACATAAAACACAGGGGCAAAATTATGGCAGCACCTCTTCTTTTACTAAGATTGGGTGTTTAAGCCACACACACACTAATGAGCCAAAAGAATTAGGACCAACCCCCACAAATGTGAATGACAATGCCTTTTCATAGCAAGTGTGCATGTCATCATTATAGAGATACACATATTGCCGAAAGTATTCACTCACCCATCCAAATCATTGAATTCAGGTGTTCCAATCACTTCCATGGCCACAGGTGTATAAAACCAAGCACCTAGGCATGCAGACTGCTTCTACAAACATTAGTGAAAGAATGGGTCACTCTCAGGAGCTCAGTGAATTCCAGCGTGGTACCGTGATAGGATGTCACCTGTGCAACGAGTCCAGTCATGAAATTTCTTCGCTACTAAATATTCCACAGTCAACTGTCAGTGGTATTATAACAAAGTGGAAGCGATTGGGAATGACAACAACTCAGCCATGAAGTGGTCGGCCACATAAAATGACAGAGCGGGGTCAGCGGATAGTGCGCAGAGGTCGCCAACTTTCTGCAGAGTCAATCGCTACAGACCTCCAAATTTCTTGTGGCCTTCAGATTAGCTCAAGAACAGTGCGTAGAGAGCTTCATGGAATGGGTTTCCATGGCCGAGTAGCTGCATCCAAGCCTTACATCACCAAGCGCAATGCAAAGCGTCGGATGCAGTGGTGTAAAGCACGCCGCCACTGGACTCTAGAGCAGTGGAGACGTGTTCTCTGGAGTGACGAATCACGCTTCTCCATCTGGCAATTTGATGGACGAGTCTGGGTTTGGTGGTTGCCAGGAGAACGGTACTTGTCTGACTGCATTGTGCCAAGTGTAAAGTTTGGTGAAGGGGGGATTTTGGTGTGGGTTGTTTTTCAGGAGTTGGGCTCGGCCCCTTAGTTCCAGTGAAAGGAACTCTTAATGCTTCAGCATACCAAGAGATTTTGGACCATTGTCTGGAGATTGGAGATTGTGGGAACAGTTTGGGGATGGCCCCTTCCTGTTCCAATATGGCTGTGCACAAAGCAAGGTCCATAAAGACATGGATGAGTGAGTTTGGTGTGGAAGAACTTGACTGGCCTGCACAGAGTCCTGACCTCAACCCGACAGAACACCTTTGGGATGAATTAGAGCGGAGACTGTGAGCCAAGACTTCTCATCCAACATCACTGTCTGACCTCACAAATGCGCTTCTGGAAGAATGGTCAAAAATTCTGATAAACACACTCCTAAACCTTGTGGAAGGTCTTCCCAGAAGAGTTGAAGCTGTTATAGCTGCTAAAGATGAGCCAACATCATATTAAACTCTATGGATTAAGAATGGGATGTCACTCAAGTTCATATGCGTGTGAAGGCAGACGAGCGAATACTTTTGGCAATATAGAGATATATTAAATGTTGGGCTGATGGAAGTAAGTCGTGGTACACATGTTAAATGCAGCAGATATGTGCAGAATGAAGACCCAAGTGATTTTGATAAGGACCAATTTGTTATGGCTACATGGTGTATATGGTGCACACAGACAGCCAAGGTAAATACCCACAATGGTCCAAGGAGAGACGGCCAAAATCTGCCAAGAGGTTGTTGGGCAACCTAGACTTGAAGGCTATGACCCAAATGCACTATAGGAAGAGCCGCCTCACTACATCGAGAAGATAAATAACCTGCTGGTAATATCCTAGTACCAGATACAACACAACTCCTTTAGACGCCTTGTGGAATCCATGTCTATGCAAGTCAGAGATGCTTTGAAAGACAGGGTTTGGCAGAGTCTATGTTGAATGAATAGGCATAGTGTGGAAGCACAAACACAGTGAGAATTACTATAATTAAATATTACAATACCATAAAGCATCGTGTGTTTAGTCTCTATACAAATCAAAGCTGATTTAAAATATGGAATAATATATTATGGACAATAGAAAAATGATTGTGAGTTTTTAAATGCAATTGAACTACATATTTTACATTCTTTTGTAAGACCCTAATCATTACAGAGCAGTTATTGAGGAGATTTAAATCAATGGTAAAGAAAACAATAACAGCAATAATTTAAAACAACACCATTTTTTTAGGTTGAGTGTAGTGATAGTGAATTCCAATAAAATGTAATCACAGCTTTATGCCAGTGGCAAAAGACAAGTGAATTGTGTTATTGAAAAAAATGTGCCAGTGGGCAATAACAATGTGTAACCAATCTTATAGAACTAAAAGAGAACAATACATAAACAAAAATGCATTGTTGCGCTCCGTTGGCCCACCACTGCTAAGATCTCAAGGTCTCAAGTTTAAATCTCAGCTATGCTATAGACATGGTCAGATGTCTAACAGGCGCAACTGGCCTTGTTTGAGAGAAGTTGTTTTTTTCCGCTGCCAAGATCAATACCACCAAAGGCCCCCATTCGCTCCTGTGCTGTGCCCAGCAAGCATTGCGCCACACCTTTAACCTGGGTCTTGTGGGAGGTGGGTATGCATAATCCTCCCATGTTACAGCCAAGTTACACGGGCTGCTGTCAGACACCAGCCCCAGATCTGGCTCCAGGCGTAGGTCCAGGTAACCCTCTTCCAGGGAGAGTGCACACCACTCTTTTTGTTATGTTCATAACGGTGCATATGGATCATGTTTGTCTGGATCTTCAGGAGACCCTACTGGGGGCTAAGTGCTCCAGACGACATAGCCCTGGAGGTCATTAGACCACACAAGCCCTTCCGCCATGACAAGGCCCAGATCTCAGAGAGGCTGATGCATGTTAAAGATATACTAGACACGGGTCGCAGCGGTAAAAACACATGCTGGAACCAGAGCTGAGATCTCGAATACATCGTAGGCTAAGCGGCCACATGAACAACGATTGGCCTGTTGTTCAAATATGGGCGGGACTAAGCCTGATGAGGTCTCTCTCTCTCATGACTGGTGCAATTACGACCTCTGCTGGCTGATTGATGGGGCCTGCACAGAGATGAGAAAAGAGTGCTCTCAGGGTGTGTCTCTCCGTACATAACGCTGAGCTGCGCTGCACTCGTCAAAGTGTAGGTGATAAGATGCATACAGCATGCTGCCCACGTGTCGGAGGGGGTGTGGGTTAGCTTTGTTCTCCTCAATCAGAGCAGGGATCAGCATTAATGGAGAGGAAGCATGTCACATTCGTGCAATTGGACGCGCTAAAAAGGAAGAGAAAGGGGAGAAAATGCATAAACAATATATATTTATATATAAAGATATACCAGGAACTGCTGATGTGAAGGATGCCCCGGGGCAGACCCTGAACTTGCTGGAGGGATTATACCTCCCGGGATGGCCTGGGAATGTCTAGCGATCACACCGTAGGAGCTGGTTGAAGTTGCAATGAACAGAGATGCCTGGGCTGCTTTGCCCCTGACTAGACAAGTAGAAACAATAATGATGATGACAATGAGGGAGGTTGATAGAATTCCTCATTCCTCGCCCTCGGCTTGCTCAACAGTGGTTTTTGGTCTGTTGGTCCTGGATTCTGTAAAGTTGCTTTGAGACAATGTGTATTGTAAAAAGCGCTATACAAATAAATTTGACTTGACTCATTGCTACTGCAAATGCAGCCCCTGCTGACTGGTTGAGGCACCTGCATTAGGGGTAATTCATGGAAGGGTATGGCTTGACTCTCAATGCCACCTTTGGCAGGTGAATAGAAGCAGCCAGCAACTGGATGCATGTCAGTGGAGGGCACATGATAATCTGTGGCTTTCCTCAGTCAAGGCAGAGGTTGTGCTTGCCATAGAGGAGTTACAATTGGGGAATTAGAAATGGCTAGTTTGAAAGAAGGGGGAAATTGGATGTGCATTGTCTATTCATGGGGATAAAGATTTGATCCCTGTACTATCTAATCGAATGCAGCAGAGAAATTGTATTTTTCTGCTCAAAGACATTACAGTGAATGGCTATTAGAATCATATTTAATGTGTAATCCTGCTAGTGGGCATAGCATGATGACTGTGATTTTCTCAGGGGGAATGAAGAAATTTTTTGGAGAAACAAAGCTTTACTTTGCTTCTGTCTGGTTTCATATTAGTTTATAGCAGCTTACTTAGACTGTTTCCAAATATCTGATGCAACATGGTTTGAGGCTGATTTAACACACTGCTGCAAACCCTATAGCTGTTTCTGCTACAGCTTAAAATGGAACACGGAACCTTTCAGAACCTATTTCTGTGTTATACATAGTCCACATATAGAGAGTGAGTAATTCTGGTAGTTTGGAAGGTCAGTCACTTGTATCACAGCTTGGAATAACTGGTTCCAGTTTTCTATTAAAAGCAAAAATCTGCCGATGTTGTTGACTCATGTTCCCTTTCTGTACTTGGAAGCATGTGTGTGTTGAAGGGAGGGAGCTTTTTGGATATCAAAATTTGGTTTTGGGAGCTGAGTAAGCTTTGGTTTTAATTCAAATCTCAATGAGCCACTTCGAAATGCATGAGCTGTCCTGCCCTCTTGTGGTTGGGAGCTAAATATTTTATTTTTATTCAATGCGACTTCTATTTGAGTGTTAAGGACCTTGTTTAGGGAGCTCAACAGTGGCAACTTGGCAATGGTGTGGCTTGAACCAGAAACCTTCCATCACTGCCATTTTCTTGTGGTCTTTTAAGTTTCTCTACACCAAAACATTCTATATGGAGCCTTCCCCAACAAGGAATGGTCTTTCCCAAACTGTTCCACCAAAGTTAAAATCATATAATTTACTTAACATGTACTTATATGATTCATTTTTACACTCATTAACAATGCATGTGGCTAGAATAGAACTTTAATTGAATAAAACATGCTAGCACACCAGAGCTGGCATTTTGAACTTGTCTGTTCGAAACTTGTCTGGGCGCCTACACAAACAACGATTGGCAGTTGTTCATACAGGGTGGGAGCCGGACGGGGTAGAAGCCAGACGGGGATCCTTCATAACCGATGCAATTATGACCTCTGCTGGCTGATTGATGGCGCCTGCACAGAGATGAGGGATGATGCATTGATCAGGGTGTGAGATCAACATCAGTAGAGAGGAAGCATAATGCAATCAGGTAATTGGATACGACTAGATTGCGAGGAAAACTGGAAAAATGTAATGTAATTATTGATAATAGGAACAGTGGTAGCTCACTGTTAATGCTCTGGGCTGTTGATTGGAATGTTGAGGATTGAAATCCCAGCTTTACCAGGCAGCCATTGTTGAGCCCTTGAGCAAGAGCCTAAGCTCTCTCAGAACGATGAGTATTGTATCAGTGCAATGACAGGTAGACTGCCTTTTAGGGGTGCTTACTGTTTGCTGCTGTTTGATTCGACACATCATTACCCATGATATTTTGTAGCAGGTGATTATTACCAAACTTCTTCAAATACACACATGAATATATAGAAAAATATGCTATAACATGCAAGATAACACCCATGACCCTGATCTGAATAAATCAGTGGTAAAACAGACAATGAATTAATAAATAAAAACAACAGGGAACACAAAACTGTTTCTCTGTGTTTGATTGATAATCGATTTTAAAACAGGTTCTGTACACAAGCGTACACACAGATCATTTTGCTATCTTAGTGTATGCATGAGCATCACAGGAGCTTAGGCTCCTCCTTTACACCCATGAAGAGATGGATGGCACACCACCGAGCACCAATTTGGCAAATGACAACTTCAAAAGCAGATGGATGAGTGAGAACCCTGGGGTAGACTATTTATAGCTATCGTTTTTTCTCTTTATTTATTTATTTATTTATTTATTTTTATTAGTTTGAGTGATGGCAACACTGCAGGAGACATTTTAGATTGGAGTGAAAATTTGACAGCAACTGATGGGCTAAAAGACACAAGGTCTCTGAAGGCCTGTTGATGTAAACAGTTGATGAATATCACCTGCAGTTTGTTGTTTTATTAGTTGCAAACAAGAAACAATTCAGTTCTTTAATTATTTATTTATTTATTAGGATGTCATGTTTTACACACTTTGGTTACATTTATGACAGAAACATTCGTTACTGGTTACACAAGATTCATCACAGTTATAGACAATTTAGTATTTCCAATTCACCTCACTTGCACGTCTTTGGACTGTGGGAGGAAACCAGAGCTCCCGGAGGAAACCCACACAGACACAGGGAGAACATGCAAACTCCACACAGAAATAACCCAGGACCTTCTTGCTGTAAGGCTACAGTGCTACCCACTGAGCCGCCCTAACTGGATTGAAGTCTCTATGATACAACAAGGTGTGCTGTGGTGAGTACCCACTGACAATGGTCCGAGAAGGGACAAGCCATCAACTCCAGACAGGTTCACATTATGATGTCATATTATTTGCAGCACAGAGTGCTTATCATAAGGACCATACAATCTGCATCACAAAAAAGCCCAAACACATCATCCTAAAATCAGCTTAACTCTCAAATCCCATAAATATCATGTGAAAACCATCTTCACAGCCCAGATTTTTGAAGTATTTTATTTATTGCACATTTACATGGAAATACATGGAAATCTGTGTAGTAGTTTGTGTTCACATGAGAGTTTGGCAGCATGTGACAGCTTTGATTCCAGTGAAATTAAGTCAGATGGACAAACAACATACATATTGAGATTTTATGCAAATTAGCATGGCTAATGAGTATGATTTAGTAAAGCGACAAACCCCAGTAATTGTGTCTAGCAGATGCAATACATCAGTTATATGGCATGAGTGTCCAATATCTCAAATAATTTCTGTATATTATATCCCTTATAACACAAGTAATGTGTGTTATATTGATTAAGGACATACACCGATCAGCTATAACATTAAAACCACCTCCTTGTTTCAACACTCACTGTCCATTTTATCAGCTTCACTTATTATATAGAGGCACTTTGTAGTTTTATAATTACTGACTGTAGTCCATCTGTTTCTCTGCATGCTTTGTTAGCCCCGTTTCATGCTGTTCTTCAATGGTCAGGACCCCCACAAGACCACCACAGAGCAGGTATTATTTGAGTGGTGGGTCATTACGTGTTAGTGTGTGTTGTGCTGGTATGAGTGGATAAGACACAGCAATGCTGGTGGAGTTTTTAAATACAGTGTCCACTCATTGTCCACTCCATTAGACACTCCTACCTAGTTGGTCCACCTTGTAGATGTAAAGTCAGAGACAATTGCTCATCTATTGCTGCTGTTTGAGTTGGTCATCTTCTAGACCTTCAACAGTGGTCACAGGATGCTGCCCACGGGGCGCTGTTGGCTGGATATACAGTATTTTTGGCTGGTGGACTTTTCTCAGTCCAGCAGTGAAAGCGAGGTGTTTAAAAACTCCAGCAGCGCTGCTGTGTCTGATCCACTCATAACAGCACAACACACACTAACACACCACCACCATGTCAGTGTCACTGCAGTGCTGAGAATGATCCACCACCCAAATAATACCTACTCTGTAGTGGTCCTGTGGGGGTCCTGACCATTGAAGAACAGCAAGAAAGGGGGCTAAGAAAGCATGTAGAGAAACAGATGGACTACAGTCTGTATTTGTAGAACTAAAAAGTGCTTCTATATGGTAAGTGGAGCTGATAACATGGACAGTGAAAGTAGAAACAAGGAGGTGGTTTTAATGTTATGGCTGATCAGTGTACTACGTAGTAAACAAACCCCGAGCCAGTCAAGGTTTTAAATGTGTTTTATCTCAAGCACACCTGATGCAGTTAATGAAACCCTTGATTAATTGCATCTGTTGTGTTTGAGAAAACACCTGATATGCAAATGTGTGCTCATATGAGGGATTCTCTTCAAGGAGTTGAATAGTTCTGAGACTGCAGTAGTCGTTAAAAGTGGTATTTTGTGTTGAATTTGAAGAAACTGCTTGTTATGTTTATTGCAAACAGCTGAAAGTTTGTAAAGTTTGCTAATAAACCTAATTTGCAATGGGGGTTGAATAATTTAAATTGCAGCTGTACACATACACACGTGTTCCTGCATGTACACATTGAATCTGTAGGGAAAGATTCAAACCAGATTTTGAAACATAAGAACTCAGATAATCTAGAGCAGTGGTCTCCAACCACCGGGCTGCGGACCGGTACCAGTCCGTGGGTCATTTATTACCGGGCCGCACAGAAAGAATAAATAATTAGAGATCGCTACATCAGCAATGAAAACACTGCTTCCATTTCCAACACTTGGGTGTTTATCATCTCATATCACCCCCAGATGGAAGCAGCGAAAAAAGCTCATTTGTGAGCAGTATAGTTATTTTATTTTGAATACCCCCCCGGTCCGTAAAATTGTATTTGGTATGAAACCAGTCCGTGGTGCAAAAAAGGGTTGGGGAGCGCTGATCTAGAGAACTTATCTATCTATCTGTGACCTCGGCGTGTTAATATACACACACACTGTCCATTTTAGCAGCTCCACTTACCATATAGGAGCACTTTGTAGTTCTACAATTACTGAAAAATATCCAGCCAACAGCACCCCATGGGCAGCGTCCTGTGACCACTGATGAAGGTCTAGAAGATGACCAACTCAAACAACAGCAATAGATGAGCGATCGTCTCTGACTTTACATCTACAAGGTGGACCAACTAGGTAGGAGTGTCTAATAGAGTGGACAGTGAGTGGACACGGTATTTAAAAGCTCCAGCAGTGCTGCCGTGTCTGATCCACTCATACCAGCACTAACACACCACCACCATGTCAGTGTCACTGCAGTGCTGAGAATGATTCACTACCTAAATAATACCTGCTCTGTGGTAGTCCTGTGGTGGTCCTGGCCATTGAAGAACAGGGTGAAAGCAGGTTACAAAGGTATGTAGAGAAACAGATGGACTACAGTCAGTAATTGTTAATATACAGTAAGCTTTAGCATTGTTTGAAGATATAATTTATTCTATACACAGCTGTGCTGGGTAGAGCAGACTGAATCTGGGACCCGGGATACCACACAGTTGGCAATGAACTTGATTAGAAGCAGCATGGTCATGAGCATTACTGTCATTTTTACAGTAAGATCCTGAAAGAAATGTTCAGCTTTCCAACCTTGATCAGCTGTAATTCTCTCGCCTAACGGAGAATGTCTGCACATCCTGAATAATAGTGCAGTCTTGCCTCAATAGGCAATGGGCAAGCCGAGAGTGGAAACAGTAGCAGTTATATAGGTGGTTGTCAGATCTTCCAGTTCCCCCATCAACCCTAATATTATTACAGAGTGATCTAGCTTCCAAATCTTCACCCTTGTTTTTTAATTCAGTCACGCCTGCACTGCATTATCATCCATATAAGTGGACAGAGATTGTTCGATTTCTTCTACTGTACCTTTCACCTCAATTATATCAGCCTGCATGTGACCATGCTTCTGTAGAACTCCTCTTTTAAAGTTTGTATTTCAGTCTTAATAGAGGTCAAGTCAGCACGTAACTCTGACTTGAATATAGTCTCTACATATCATACAGAAAATCTCAACCTTAAGAGCATTGCTGTCAGCTCAGAGCTCGGTTCATCAGAGCCGCTCAGTGAATCGTGGAGCGCCGTCATGGAGTGCGATGGCGGGCGATGTTGTGTGTAAGTGTGAGTGAAACACACCCATTGCAACCCTGACCAGAATAAAGCAATGGTAAAACAGACAAGGAATGAACTACTGAGGACTGTTAGTCACACCATTCAGGATTTTTCCTAGTGTTTCAGTAATGTTCCTGAGATATTAGCATAATATGACAACATCTGACAGTCAATCAACACTGTGACCCCTACTGTGACCTCATTGCTGTAGTCTTTGACACACATTTCTGTAATCTCTCACTGGCCTTCTGACCGTCTTCGCTTTTCCTCTCCTGTCTGACATATCATTGATATGACCTCTCACGCTTGCCGCAACTCTAATAGTCTCCATAAGTGAGAGATGTGAAATAAAAATGAAATGTACTGATGGGCAGATTGCTATAATGGACAGATCATCATTTTCAGATCAGTTCGTTTTTATTAAAGTAACATTTTTCAAACCATCCTCAGTACCTGCAGGAAATGGCTAGATCGGCACTATTACCATAACCCAGTCAGTGTTATAAGCAGAGAAAGATAGTAGAGGAAGAAAGCAAAACAAGGTGTGTGTGCATGGGGGGAGGGGGGATGTGAATCATTACCAGGTAGAAAGGAGTATTTGTTTTATACACCGGTCAGCCATAACATTAACAGTTTCTACACACTGTCCATTTTATCAGCTCCACTTACCATATAGGAGTACTTTGTAGTTCTACAATTACTGACTGGAGTCCATCTGTTTCTATACATACTTTTTTAGCCTGCTTTCACCCTGTTCTTCAATAGTCAGGACCCCCACAGGACCACTACAGGGTAGGTATTATGTGGGCGGTGGATCATTCTCAGCACTGCTGTGACACTGACATGGTGGTGGTGTGTTAGTGTGTGTTGTGCTGGTATGAGTGGATCAGACACACCTGTGCTGATGGAGTTTTTAAACACCTCACTGTCACTGCTGGACTGAAAATAGTCCACCAACCAAAAATATCCAGCCAACAGCACCCCGTGGGCAGCGTCCTGTGACCACTGATGAAGGTCTAGAAGATGACCAACTCAAACAGCAGCAATAGGTGACGATAGCGATCGTCTCTGACTTTACATCTACAAGGTGGACCTACTAGGTAGGAGTGTCTAATAGAGTGGACAGTGAGTGGACACGGTATTTAAAAGCTCCGGCAGCGCTGCTGTGTCTGATCCACTCATACCAGCACAACACACACTAACACACCACCACCATGTCAGTGTCACTGCAGTGATAAGAATTATCCACCACCTAAATAATACCTGCTCTGTGGGGGCCCTGACCATTGAAGAACAGGGTGAAAGTAGGTTACAAAGGTATGTAGAGAAACAGATGGACTACAGTCAGTAATTGTAGAACTACAAAGTGCTTCTATATGGTAAGTGGAGCTGATAAAATGGACAGTGAGTGTAGAAACAAGTAGGTGGTTTTAATGTTATGGCTGATCAGTGTATATACATATCGATTAGTAATTTCTGCAGGTTTGTCAGCTGCACATTCAAAATTGCTCAACTGGATTTACGTAGATCTGGTAAATGAGGATGCCAAGTCATTATGATGATCAGTAAATCAGTTTGAGATGATTTGTGTTTTCACAAGATGCATTTTTATGCTCCAAGTTGGCATAATAAGACAAATAAATTGTGCTCATTAGGGAAGCAGATATACAGCCACAATACCCAGACTGGAAATTTAAACAATGTTCAATAGGTATTAAGAGGACAAATGTGAGCTGGTAAAACATTCCCGCACAAAGAAACCAAAAGCTTGAACTGTTGGCACAAGGCAGGTTGGGACCCTTAATTTATTCAATTTATGGGAAATTTTGACCTTACAGTCTGCATGTCTGTAGAGAAATCAAGATGTGCTAGACCAGCTTCTAACAACAACATTAATGCCAAAGTCAAAGTCACTGAAAAGTCCTCTAGCGCACCAGCGCTGATATTCTTAACTCCCAAGTTCAAACCTCAGCTCTGCTACCCGTCAGCTGGGCGCCCTCTAGCAGGCATAATTGGCAGTGCCTGCAGCAGACAAAATTGGCCATTTAAAGTCTGCCGGTAGGGTAAAAGACTAATGTGGGTGGGTCGTCAACGCTGTGTAGGGTTAGTAGGTTGGTTAGTAGCCCGAGGCGCCTGTAGGAAGTAGAAGAGCGTAAATACTGGCTTCATGCCAATTCATGTAATGTATGGGTGAATAAGAAAGGGTCATTGTACTGTGCACACGTCGGAGGGAGCGTGATGCAGGTGAATATACCCTCCTCGGACACGACTGGAGTCTCTAGCAGTGGACTGCATAAACAAAATAGCAAAAAAAAGTCACTAAAATGACCCTGGTGTGAACATTGTCTAAGTGTCTTGCTGATTTCATGTATTGTGCTGCTGCATAGGTCTTCCTAATAAAGTGGCAGGGTGGTTGTCGATTGGTAATTTAATGTTTTCATGTTTATACCACTGCTTTATCATATACACTATATTGCCAAAAGTATTCACTCACCCATCCAAATCATTGAATTCAGGTGTTCCAATCACTTCCATGACCACATGTGTATAAAACCAAGCACCCAGGCATGCAGACTGCTTCTACAAACATTAGTGAAACAATGGGTCGCTCTCAAGAGCTCAGTGAATTCCAGCATGGTACCGTGATAGGATGCCACCTGTGCAACAAGTCCAGTCGTGAAATTTCCTCGCTACTAAATATTCCACAGTCAACTGTCAGTGGTATAATAACAACTCAGCCACGAAGTGGTACGCACTGAGGTGCGCAGAGGTCGCCAAACTTTCTGCAGAGTCAATTGCTACAGACCTCCAAACTTCATGTGGCCTTCAGATTAGCTCAAGAACAGTGTAGAGAGCTTAATGGAATGGGTTTCCATGGCCGAGCAGCTGCATCCAAGTCTTACATCACCAAGCGCAATGAAAAGCGTCGGATGCAGTGGTGTAAAGCTGAATCTCACTTATCCGTCTGGCAATCCGATGGACGAGTCTGGGTTTGGCGGTTGCCAGGAGATCAGGCAGTGAAGGCAGACGAGCGAATACTTTTGGCAGTATAGTGTATCAAGGTTGTGGTGCGTCCAATTTCCCCAGAATCACTTGGTGCAATGCAGTATCACACCGTGGACATGATGCCATTTCATTGCCGGGCTTTGGCTTTTATTTATGAAGACAGATTAGAACAACTGACCATGTGTAAATCACTGATAATAATAATCAGTACTAATAATCTAATAGTAATAAGTATAGGCATTAGTAATAAATATAACTGGGGACCAGGCAGCTGCTCCCAGCAACAACTATTTAGATGATATACACCTGATTTTGTGTTGCAGAGGAAATTATGTGCTAAACTGGCCACCACTAACTGTCAGAACACTTTTTCAGCAATCCTTTCATTTGCATATGTATTAGAAGGGAGACAAATTGCATGTTGCCATTCACGTGACATTTAAATTGCATATTTAGACCTGTGTGCCAACTTTTTGTATAACGTGTAAGGCTTTTACACAGAATGTGATCCTATTGCCCAGAAACCTGGATCAAAAGACTTGAAAAAGCCCTAAATGTTTCATATAAATGAGGCATGAGATGCTGGTCTGTTTCGTTTATGAAACGTTGAGTGCGGTGCTTTCGCTGGTGTGTGTAAATGCATTCCCCAGGGTGTCCTTTCTTCTTACACTCATACACACACTTGTCACAGGTATTTAGCTTCTGTAATGTCGTCTTATCTCCTGTTGCCTCACGACTTCTTTGTAGATAATAGTTTTCTCAGATCATTAAAGTTAATGTTAGCCATAGCCTGATTAGCGTAGCTATTTCTTGGTTCCCTCTGTGTAGCAGATAATACTCAATGAGAAAACTCACAGACCCAGTAGAGTGTTAATAGAGATCGCTTTAGGTGTTTATCCATGGCCATACTGTGACAGACCTGGCATTTAACATGACCAGGCCACAATAGCTGCTGGTTTTCAGGCCAGACAATGTATATGATACAGTACACACATAGTCTTCATAAAGGACAACTTACAACCCCAAATCAGAAAAAGTTGGGACAGTATGGACAATGCAAATAAAATAAAAATGCAGTGTTCCTTACATTTACTTTGACTTTTATTGGATTGCAGACAGTTTGAACCTGAGATAATTCATGTTTTATCTGCTCAACTTAATTTCATTTATTAATATACCTCCATTCCTGCATTTCAGACCTGCAAAACATTCCAAAAAAGTTGGCACGGGGGCAATTTAGGGCTAGTAATGAGGTGAAAAGACGAAATAATTATGTGATTCCAAACAGGTGATGTTAAAGGGTGATTGTAATCATGGTTTGGTACAAAAGCAGCATCCAGAAAAGTCTTTGATGAGCAAAGATGATCAGAGGATCTCCAGTTTGTCAACAAATGTGTGAGAAAATGATTGAAATGTTTAAAAACAATGAACCTCAAAGAAAGATTGAAAGGGATGTGCATATTTCTCTCTCTACAGTGCATAACATCATTAAATGATTTAAGGAATCGAGAGGAATTTCAGTGCGTAAAGGCCAAGGGCGCAAGCTTAAGCTGAACGCCTGTGATCTTCCATCCCTCAGATGACACTGCATCAAGAACCACCACTCAACAACAGCTGATATAACCACATGGGCAAGGGATGGGCGATGACCCCATACTGTTGCACATCTTGAGACATGTTTGCAGGAAGAATGGGACAAAATAAAAGCTGAAACACTAAATCACTTGGTATCATCGGTGCAAAACGTGTTTTAAGTGTGGTGAAAAGGAATGGCAACATTACAAAATCATAACCGCTGCATACCTGAGCTTCTGTTCCTCAAATTGTGAATCTAATTTATTTCCGTGTGTTTCCAGAATATTTCCAGGATATATTAATACATTTTCAACTGTGTTTATCCTCCTAAAAGGTAAAAAGCTGAAACCAATCAAGAGAGAGATTGAAATTCCGCCCAAAATCTGAATTCGGAAGCTCTGATTGGTTTATACAGCTGTTTTTCAAGGCTTGAACCAGGAATGAATCTCTTTCACAAATGAACTGATTCATTTGTGTGAGCAAAACGAATGAATCTTTACCATAGATGAGAGCACAGCTCCCTGATTCTATTCCAATGAATAATTCATATGAAAAGTTGTCGTTTCTGACTCTTTACTCAGTGATTCAGTTTGCTCAGTGACTCATGCGCTAGAAAAAGCGTTATGCGCAGCGCTTATGCTCTGTTTTAAATGACATACTCAATATATCGAATATGACCACTTTTAACACTGTGTAAAAAGTAATATCGAATATATTGATATTCGCGATATATCACCCAGCACTAGGCACAAGTAGTTAAAGATACACATAGTACATAGTGTGACTCTCTGTCTGCCAAAGAGCATTGCATCATTTTCTAATACTTCCCTAGGTAGGAAAGTAGGTGTTTATTAGCACCGTTGTAATCTGGGAATAAAGTAATATGGTTAATGTAGGTACAAATGTTTCACCCATATCAAAGCATCCACAAACGAAGTATAATATCTTCGTTTTCCACAATAAAGGCAGGTTGTGGTGTTTAACTATAAAAATTTCCTACAGCATTAAAAAGCATGTAGATTTTTTACTACAGCACTCTTTAATTATTTTAAACCATGTAATACACAAGCCAAAACTCTTCTCCAAAGGCCTAAAACAAAGCATAATCTCTTAATCTGTTTTTACTTGCTTTATGGTTGCTGCCTATACATTTTCACCTGGACAAGCTCCTGAAGCTCTGACCTTGTGATTTGAAGGACTGTTACAAAGATTTATTGTACTGTGAGGTCACTGACTTCCCAGTTCTGACTTGGTTATGACTGTAGCGTTATCCTCAGTGTTTATCACAAATCCTGTTTAAATCACTGAACTTAATTCCTTGGGTCAAACATGGGCCAAGAGGACAGGGGGCATTAAGAAAAAACAGTTAAGTATTATCTCCACCTGTCACTGAGCTCGGATTTCTGACTTGGAAAGTGAATATATCTGTTGTTTGAGGACTGGCTTACATAAATATGAAAACTGAAAAATAAGTGTAACATAACTGTTGACTAAAAATCGGATTTTTTTTGGCATAATCATCTTCCGTCTTCCGGTTTGTTTTCACGTAGGTATACAATAGCTTTTGTTTTTTTCTCCCCCAGTTTTCTCCCCTAATCTAGTCGTGTCCAATTACCCTGATTACGTCCTCTATACTGATTCGACCACTGACTGAGGACGTCTCTCAACTGACATACGGCACGTACAGTCAGTACAGACTGCATTTTTCACCTGCATGAGTCGAGTTCATACACTGACGGGCACTGTGTACGGAGGGCCACACCCCCATCAGCATCATTCCTCAGCCCTGTGCAGGCGCCATCAGTCAGCCAGCAGGGGCCGCAGTTGCACCAGTTATGAGGACCCATAATCCGACTTTTCACCCCTATGAACAACAGCCAATCGTTGTTCATGCAGCAGTTTTATTACATTACAGACTCATTCTATAATAGATTGAGTTCATTTTTTGTCACAAGATTCCATACAAAATAGTCCACAATGACAAACTGAAAGCAGGTTTTTAGATGTTTGTGCTAATTTATTCAAATCAAAATGTAAAATATCATATGTACACAAGTGTGCACACCCTTTGATATGACACCCAAAAGTGAGCTGAGGTGCATTTTGTTTTCACTGATATTGCTTGAGATGTTTCTACAATTTAATTGGAGTCCACCTGTGGTTAATTCAATTGATTGAACATGGTTGGGCATTGCCAACACCTGCCTATATAAGGTCCCACAGTTGACAGTGCATATCAGAACAAACTCCCAGCCATGAGGTCAAAGGAATTATCTGCAGACCTCAGAAACAGGATTGCGTCAAGGCATAGATCTGGAGAAGGGTACAGAAAAATTGCTGCACCAAAAATCTTCCTAGATCTGGCCGCCCGGCCAAACTGAGCGATCGGGGAAGACGGGCCTTGGCCAGGGAGGTGAGCAGGAACCCAAGGGTCACTCTGACAGAGCTCCAGCGTATCCTTGTGGTGATGAGAGAATCTATCAGAAGATCAACCATCCAGGCAGCACTCCACAAATCACGCCTTTATGATAGAAAGGCTAGATGAAAGCCATTCCTCAGTAAAAGGCACATGACGGCCCGCTTGGAGTTTGCCAAAAGGCACCTAGAGGACTCTCAAACTATGAGAAAAAAGATTCTCTGGTCTGATGAAACCAAAATTAAACTTTTTGGCCTGAATACCAAGTGTCACGTCTGGAGGAAACCAGGCACCGCTCATCACCTGGCTAATGCCATCCCTTCAGTGAAGCATGGCGGTGGCAGCATCATGATGTGGGGATGTTTTTCAGCAGTGGGACCGGGGCGACTAGTCCTGATAGAGGGAAAGATGAATGCAGCTAAGTACACCGAGATCCTTGAAGAAAACCTGTTCCAGAGCGCTCTGGAGCTCAGACTGGGGTGAAGGTTTACCTTCCAACATGACAACTACCTGAAGCACACAGCCAAGAGAACAAAGGAGTGGCTTCAGAAAAAGTCTGTGAATGTCGTTGAGTGGTCCAGCCAGAGCCCAGACCTGAATCCAATCCAACATCTGTGGAAGGAGCTGAAAATGGCTGTGTACCGACGCTCCTCATCCAACCTGACAGAGCTTGCAAGGATATGCCAAGAAGAAAGAGCAAAAATGTCCAGAAATAAGTGTGCCAAGCTCGTAGCGTCTTTCCCAAGACACCTTGAAGCTGTAATTGCTGCCAAAGGTGCATCAACCAAGTATTAGGCTAAGGGTGTGTACAGATATGTAACCCCTAAATAAACCATTTTTGTCAGTAAAATAAAATTGCATATTTTCTAAACCCTGTTTTCAGTTCGTAATTATTGGTGATTGTGTGTAGATGTTTGAGGCAAAAAAGAACTCGATCTATTATAGAATGAGTCTGTAATGTAATAAAACGTGGAGAAGGTGAAAGGGGTGTGCTGACTTTCCAACTTGACTGTACATAGTGAAAATAAACAAAAACAGTTCCAGCACAGCAGATGCATATAAACACAGACTTTCCACTTCATATTCTGATCATGTACTGCTATATTCAGGATAATAAACCTGGCAGAACATACATAGTGGATCACTACTTTGTTTTTGAGAGAAGAAGCAAGCTTGGAGTATTATCTCCCATTGATCTGCTGTAATTCAGTGAGACA
The DNA here is from genome assembly GCF_030014385.1 of Trichomycterus rosablanca. Taxonomy (NCBI): domain Eukaryota; kingdom Metazoa; phylum Chordata; class Actinopteri; order Siluriformes; family Trichomycteridae; genus Trichomycterus; species Trichomycterus rosablanca. The sequence continues at coordinate 62,672,123 of NC_085988.1, read as the reverse complement.
AGAGACCCTGGTCTATTTGGAGGGGCTGAAAGGGAAAGATAAAAGAGCATTATCATTTTCACACTGTCATTCCTCATTCTTTTTCTTAGTTTTAGTAAAGAGTGAGCTGAAGTGTATCATTGATTATCTGAGCTTGTCAGGTTGTGGAGGGAACATGGAGACATGATGTATACGCAGTGTCTATCTACCTTATATAAATTCAAGAGCTCCCTGGCCACCAAGTTATTGACTAAATTTCTCAACAGCAAATGTTCATTTGTTTTAGCCACGCCCATTCCTAACAGGTGTATACAATTATTTATAGAAAATAATATATTTAACCACCCAGCCAGTCTGATTATTACTTTATTTCACTTGTTTTGAAATAGTGGTTGTAGTTTAGTGGTTAAGGTACTGGACTAGTAATTAGAAGGTTGCCGGTTCAAGCCAGGTTACCACTGTTGGGCTCTTGAGCAAGGCCCTTTATCCTTAATTGCTTAGACTGTATACTGTCACAACTGTAAGTCGCTTTGGATAAAAGCGTCTGCTAAATGCCGTAAATGTGATCATAGTACAATGCACATTACACAACCTGTTAATGATGATTCCCACACACATTATTTATGTCTACTTACAAATCAGTGTGCAACCAATTCCTGCTTGGCTTTAGAACTTTAGAGTAAAATGATGCAAGGTAGCTCAAGAAAACACACTCAGACACCAGAAAAACATGAAAAAACATCACAAAATTCAGCTGCCCGTCTGGTTTTTAACAAGCCTAAACACTGCCACATCACCCCACTGCTGCGTTCTCTTCACTGGCTTCCTGTAGCTGCACGCATTCAGTTTAAAACACTGATGCTCACCTACAAAGCCAAAAATGGACCAGCTCCAAACTGCTCTAGAGAACTCCTGCTCTGTACCACACAACCTCCGAGCCACTAGTCTCGCTCGACTTGATCCCCCACCCAGAACTCAAGGAAGACAAGCATCAAGGCTCTTCTCTGTACTTGCACCCAAGTGGTGGAACGAGCTTCCCCTTTCTCTCCGAACATCTGAGTCTCTCACTGTCTTTAAAAGACCCTACACAGACTGAGTTTCCAAGATTATTTATTCTTTTCACAATATTATGTACAGTAGATGGTGAAAGACCTAAATTAGTTTTTGAACTGACTGACAGTTTTCTTACTTTAATCTTTGGTAAATCTGACTTTTGTTCACAATTATCTGTTAAAAATGTACCTTTTTATGATGGAATGTTTTAAAATGATGTTACTTGAATGTTTATAAATATTTTTTCATGCTTATTGTGCCCAATGTTTTGCAGGCATCAAATTTTAAATTTGTTTATATTTATAAATTACAAATTAAGGGAGTAAGCTAAAACATTAAAAGTCATTTCAGTGTAATTCATTTTGTTAAATATAGGTTTAAAATAATTAACAAATAGGGCGGAGCAGTGGTAAAATACGCTAGCACAATAGAGCTGACATTTAGAACTCGTTGGTTCAAAACACAGCTCTGCTATCGGGCAGGCTGGGCGCCTACATGAACAAGGATTGGCTGGCCGTTCAGGTGGCGCAGTGGTAAAAACACACACTGGAACACCAGAGCTGGGATCTCGAATACATCGTATCCAGTCTCAGCTCTGCCTGTCGGCTAAGGCTGGCCGGCCACATAAACAACGATTGGCCTGTTGTTCAGATATTGGCGGGACTAAGCCAGATGGGGTCTCTCTCTCATGACTGGTGCAATTACAACCTCTGCTGGTTGATTGATGGCGCCTGCACAGAGATGGGAAAAGAGTGCTGTCAGGGTGTGTCTCTCCGTACACAGTGCTGATCCGCATTGCACTCGTCAAAGTGTAGGTGGCAAAATGCATACGGCTGCTGCCCACGTATCAGAGGGGGCGTGGGTCAGCCTCGTTCTCCTCAATCAGAATGGGGATCGGCATTGGTGTAGAGGAAGCATGATGCAATCGGGCAAGGATTGACTGTTGTTCTGGGGGGTGCTGAAAGAGACCTTATAACTGATGCAAATACGACCTCTGTTGGCTGATTGATGGCACCTGCGCAGAGACAGGGGATAACGCGTTGATCAGGGTGTGGCTTTCCGTACACAAAGCTGATCCACATATGAACTCGCCTCGTGCAGGTGAAAAGGTGCAGTAGGCTACTGCACATGTGTCGGAGGGGACGTGTGTTAGTCTCAGCTCTCCTCAACCAGGGTGGAGATTATTATCAGTAGAGAGGAAGCGTAATGCAATGTCATTTTAAACATGCTGAAAAATATAAAAGGCTTAATGACTAGTTGCCGTTTGTAGTGGTGCAAATTACTCCACTGCTCCATGTGGTGATCAAAGAGAAACTCAAACATCTCCCCAAAATGAGTTTGTGACTGAAAAATGAGGTGAAAATCCTGTAGTGTGAATCAGAATTGACCTCGTTTGACTGTTGACTACTTTTGTATTTATTAATTACAAATTTGACCACTGACATTTTTGGAAAACCTTCCATCTTTTCAATCCAATAAATTATTATTATTTTATTTTTTATAGACAAATGCTGTAGTTTTGTTTTGCATACACAATAACCCTATTATTCCCTAAGAGAAATCAGGACATTGGAAAAGCCAGACATACAAACGAATATTTAGACAAAAAGGCTTATAAAGAGAAGGATGTGCCTCGGGGAGATGAAACAGACTGTTCAGCATTCATGGGTGAGATAGAGGAATGGATAGAAAGAATTATTGATGGTGTGGAGCTGGGGGTCTCTTATGAAGCTCCACATAACACATTCACAAAAGCTTTTTATGCAGTACTCTCTTGAGTATTATGCCTTACCTGCTGCACAGGGCCTAGAGCGAGAACCCGAGATAAATCCCCCACGCAGAGGCATCCTGCCGGGCTTCAAGCGTACTCGGAGCTCCAGAGGTGACACTACCTGCAAAGCGGAGACGCATCCTGCCAGTTGACTGAGAGTCACTGAGTAATGCTACAGTTCTAAAATACCTACCTGGACTCAGTAGGCTTTTCAGAGTCACACACAGGTTCAGAACTGTTGGGTTTGCCTTTAGGTGTGTTGAGGCAAAAAGATGGAAATCTTTTATTATCCAGAGTTTTGGAGTTCAGTCCTAAATATTAATAAACACTCAAAAAGAAATAAATATTACATTTATGCTTATGTGTTAGGCAAAGAAATATAACCCATTTGCTCATTTTTGCTTGAGAATATTTTAGAACGTGTTCGTATTTCCCTTTGCATAACAGATTTTCAGGTTGCGTTTCTTGACACAGTTGTGGACTGTGTTAAGTGACAATGGTTTTTGGTTCCAGGTGATTGGCTGATTGGGAATGCTGGGAACGCACAAACGAGGAAAGGTGCAGGTGTTGTGTATGTTGTCGATTGCTGGCTGTGACGTGTATGGTACTGTGAAGTAAATTAAAGGAATTTCAAGCTTATACGGTATTCCTTAAAAGTGCAGGTCTAGAGAATTGTTCATACATTATGTAGATGTTCATTATATAATATTATATTATATTATATACAGCATTACTAAAATACCCAAATACCTGGGAAGAGAGCTGAGATAAAGATAAAGTAGGAAACTTGGAGCAGTTAAAGATACACTGGCTAGGATTTTAGGATGTTCTAATTATTGAATAACAATATCTGCAAGTGTCCTCTATACCAGCAGTCCCCAACCTTTTTTGCACCACGAACCGGTTTCATATAAGATATAATTTCACAGACCAGCGGGGGTGGGAGGATTTAAAGTAGAATAACCATAGAATGGCAAATCAGTGTAAATCCTTACTTTTTTTCGCAATGACAAGACAATAACACCCGAAGAGTTTTGGAAATGTAATTGCTCTTGTAGCAATCTCTAATTATTTATTCTTTCTCTACGGCCTGGTAATTAATGACCCACGGACCGGTACCTGGCCTTTGTATTCAAGCGTCATTTGAAATTTAAGCCAGTAAAGGGAGCTGGCAGGGGAATCATATGACAGTGTTTGTTCAGAAAACCAGGTGTATTGCTGCATTAAATAATAGGTATTGCTGCATCAGGAGAGACTGGATGAGTACCTAAATGGCCTTCAGGTAGAGAAGTGGACAAATCCTACTAAATTCCTAAAGGAGGAACCTACACGATTGGGTCTGGTTAGCAACATAAATCAAAAGTGATAGCTGGTTATCCTGAACTATTTCAAGGTTTCTTCTATTCCCAGATGATACATGATCTGAGTGTTGTCCAGCTCGACTGCAAGATCAAGGAATACATTTCAGTTTTGTGAGCTGAAATTCATGAGAACATGTGCACCAGACATGACAAGATGTGAAGGATATTACTTCACCAAGAGAGCAGGAGTATAAGGAAAAGAAAGCTTGCATGGAGCAGATGTAGTCATGCTAGGACAGTGATCCCCATCCTAAAAGGCAAAAACAATGATGAATGAAGTAGCCAATTGTATTTTTTTAAAAAGATGTGTTGGTGTGTGTTGTGCTGGTATGAGTGAATCAGACACAGCAGCGCTGCTGGAGTTTTTAAATACCGTGTCCACTTACTGTCCACTCTATTAGACACTCCTACCTAGTTGGTCCACGTTGTAGATGTAAAGTCAGAGACGATCGCTCAACTATTGCTGCTGTTTGAGTTGGTCATCTTCTAGCCCTCCATCAGTGGTCACAGGACGCTGCCCACGGGGTGCTGTTGGCTGGATATTTTTTGTTGGTGGACTATTCTCAGTCCAGCAGTGACAGTGAGGGGTCACTCCATCAGCATTGCTGTGTCTTATCCACTCATACCAGCACAACACACACTAACACACCACCACCATGTCAGTGTCACTGCAGTGCTGAGAATCATCCACCACCCAAATAATACCTGCTCTGTGGTGGTCCTGGGAGAGTTCTAAACATTGAAGAACAGCATGAATGGGGGCTAACAAAGCATGCAGAGAAACAGATGGACTACAGTCAGTAATTGTATAACTTCAAAGTGCTCCTATACAGTATGGTAAGTGGAGCTGATGTTATGGCTGATCAGTGTAGATAAACACACAGGCTTAGTATGATATACTGTATATTGCAGTATTTTTTTTTATCTTTTGCAGTATTGTATATTCCGTGGTACATTTGGAGGTAATTAATGCAAGGCATGGTGCTCGTGTTTGATATACACGAAGGCACACAAAAAAGAACAGACAAAGCTGAACCTTCCAGGAGCGTCTGTTTGCTTCCGTGTCCCTGTGAGGGTTAAGTAAACCCTCTTTCTGACTTTCCAGCAGAGTGCACATATCGAAGTTGTTTTAAAGATGACTCACATCAGCGTCAAAACCTCTGGGGAGGAAGAGTGTAAACACAGGCACAAGGATCATACAGAAAACGTGTCATGCATCAGATTTCCCGTGTGTGCGTATAAGAGCTGGATTTAACCAAGCGCAGAGGTCAGATGATTGCAGCTGGAGTGCTAGTGATCAGTACTTTGTCTTCTAACAAGCTCTGTGAACGCTAAGCTCTTTAAGTACACAGTCTTCACCCGAGAGCACAGGGACTCTTAATCAAGCAAACTGATTTTCTGTTCTGTCATTTTATCTCCTCATCCTTTCATTTTCCTTCTGAGATAGAGCACACACTCCTTCATTTAGCTTCAATTGGAGAAGATCGACCCAGCTGGTAATTTTAGACAGTAGTGTGGAATTCTTGTTACCTACTTTTAAAAAAAATGACATACCAAAATGGAAATTCAATAAAAAAAATAAATTTCTAGGTTAATCAGGGTTGTAGTGGGTGAAACACATTGCAGGAACTATAGACACTAAACAGAAACTCTTAACAGGGTGCCAATGCATCATAGGGCATCACACACTTATTTATTTATGTACTTACATCTAGGGACATATTAGAATTGCCAATTCCACTACTGACGTTTTAGAATAGAATAGAATGCCTTTATTGGTCATATACTGTATACTTACACACATGTACAGTACAATGAAATTCATTCTTCGAATATCCCAGCTTATTTGGAGGCTGGGGTTAGAGCGCAGAGTCAGCCATTGTACGGCACCCCTGGAGCAGACCGGGTTAGGGGCCTTGCTCAAGAGCCCAACAGTGGCGGCATGGCAGAGCCAGGATTCAAACTCTCAACCTTTCAATTGATAGCCCAAAGCTCTACCCACTGTGTGTAAGAAAATTTAGAGTGGCACAGTAGGTCGGTGGGTAGCACTGTCGCCTCACACCAAGAAGCTCCTGGGTTCGATTCTCAGGTGGAGCAGTCTAGGTCCTTTCTGTTTGGAGTTTGCTTGTTCTCCCTGTATCTGCATAAGTTTCCTCCCACAGACCAAAGACATGCAGTCCGATTAATTAAAGGTATTAAATTCCCCCTAGGTATCTGTGTGTGTGTGTGAGTATGTGGGTGTGTGTGTGTGTGTGTGTGTGTGTGTTTTTTTTTGCCCTGTAATGGACTGCCGACCTGTCCGTGGTGTTTCCTGCCTTTCATTATCTGTGGAAAGTGCTCAGAATATAATTAAATGGAAGAATTAAACCTAGGTCCTGAATACCATCTGTGCAACACCTCCACTATCTTCTAAGCCACCCAGTTAAATAAAACCTACCTATTAAACAACCTATAAAACATTGTATTCAAACAGACTCTGTATTATCTTGTTTTGCTTTCTATAGGACATTATCAGACCAACGATTTACAAAGGTAGTAACGAACCCACCTGCTGTCTTGTACAGTAATACATTATGCAATAAACACAGTCATTCATCTTTTAATTATTTCATCCTGGACAACAATCTTGTAAACGTTTATTATGTATTCACAACAGCAGTGCTTATTAAGCAAAATTAGTGAGGCATTTGAAACAGGGCAGGCCATGCTTCACTAAAGTCACCAAAAGCTCACCAAAGTGCTAGGTGAAGCAGTAGTGTATCTATTCTTAGAAACAATATATATATAGAAATCAAGTTATCATTAAAGGTATAAATATATACACTGATCAGGCATAGCATTATGACCACCTTCCTAATATTGTGTTGGTTCCCCTTTTGCTGCCAAAACAGCCCTGACTCGTTGAGGCATGGACTCCACTAGACCTTTGAAGGTGTGCTGTGGTATCTGGCAACAATATGTTAGCAGCAGATCCTTTAACTCCTGTAAGTTGTGAGGTGGGGCCTCCATGAATTGGACTTGTTTGTCCAGCACATCCCACAGATGTTTGATTGGATTGAGATCTGAGAAATTTGGAGGCCAAGTCAATACCACAAACTCACTGTTGTGCTCCTCAAACCATTCCTAAACATTATCCTGCTGAAAGAGGCCACAGCCATCAGAGAATACCGTTTCCATGAAAGGGTGTACATGGTCTGCAACAATGCTTAGGTAGGTGGTACGTGTCCAAGTAACATCCACATGGATGGCAGGACCCAAGGTTTCCCAGCAGAACATTGCCCAAAGCATCACACTGCCTCCGCTGGCTTGCCTTCTTCCAATAGTGCATCCTGGTGCCATGTGTTCCCCAGGAAAGCGACGCACACGCACCCGGCCATCCACTTGATGTAAAAGAAAATGTTATTCATCAGACCAGGCCACCTTCTTCCATTGCTCCGTGGTCCAGTTCCGATGCTCACATGCCCATTGTTGGCGCTTTCAGTGGTGGACAGGGGTCAGCATGGGCACCCTGACTGGTCTGCGGCTATGCATCCCCATACGCAACAAACTGCGATGCACTGTGTATTCTGACACCTTTCTATCAGAACCAGCATTAACTTCTTCAGCAATTTGAGCTACAGGAGCTCGTCTGTTGGATCGGACCACACGGGCCAGCCTTCGCTCCCCACGTGCATCAATGATGAGTATAATAGAAGTTATATACAGATAATAAAAATAATAATTATAACAGGGATATAACAGGGATAGCACAGAACTGAATAGTGAATCTTACAATATGAATATAAAATGAAAAAATCAAAAATAGGAATCATGCTGCCCATAAATAATGTGGGTTTTTAGGTGAGTCTGTTCCGGAAACGGGATGTCATACCACCTCTGTGGCAATCCTCTCCCCCAGGACGTTTCCATCATGATGTTAATACGTTATGACTCACATTGCCTTTTTTATCTGTGTTGTCAGGATCAGGTAAATAATATGACCCTTCCCGAGAGGACTAGTGAATGTCCTGAACATCTATTCTGGTATTATTTACAATGACATTTGTCTGTCTGTTTATCTTTTATATACTGTATTTCTGAGAGTCTGTATGTAGGTGTGTTTGTGTATGTGTATGTATGAGTGTGAAGGAGTTTTGACAGGGACCGGGTGCATTTTGATGACCTGCTTTCTCAGTGGCGTGATTGCTTTATAATTGCATTGTGGCTGTCAAGGTGCTCTCAGCATGTTTCACCTCGGTAACGTCCTTTGTATTGTCCTAAATGTGTGTGTGTGCTGTGTGTGTGTGTGTTCATGTGGCTAGCCTTTAAAGCTATTTCAAGGTCTGGTGATTACGTACAGTCCCCCACCAGCATTCTTTGAGCAAGCACCCACATTTTGTCATTGTTCGTCAGAGTGTGTGTGTGTATGTGTGGTCATGTTCTGTGTGGTCAGTAAGGGTAATAAGAACGCTGTCACGATTAATAGCATGGGACAGAGTGCAGCTAGGAAATGACAAACATAGAAAGCAACCCTGAGTAATGCAACTCTAAGCTGCACGCTGTTGAGGATAAATATGAGGGTTCTTCAAAAGGTTTCCACACTTTTTTTTAACTTTATTTGTTAAGAATTTCAAAAACAAATTACATCACTTTTCTACATGGTCAGCTTCTGATGCATTTTTCCCAGCAAAAGTTTTTTGTTTGAGTGCGTAGCTATTGATGCACCACTGCTTTAACATCATCATCACATGAAAATCTTCTTCCTCTTAAAGCTTCTTTGTGTGGTCCAAAAAGGTGGAAGTCAGATGGCACTAAATCCGGACAATTAGCTCTCGCTCAGTCTCTTGACACGACAAGTTACTACCGCTCCCACCCTCACCGTATTTTTATAACAAAAATCCCCCTTTCATGCTGTTCCTCAATGGTCAGGACTCTCCTAGGACCACTACAGTGTAGGTATTATTTGGGTGGTGGATCATTCTCAGCACTGCAGTGACACTGACATGGTGGTGGTGTGTTAGTGTGTGTTGTGCTGGTATAAGTGGATAAGACACAGCAGCACTGATGGAGTTTTTAAACACCTCACTGTCCCTGCTGGACTGAGAATAGTCCACCGACCAAAAATATCCAGCCAATAGCAAAATCCACACAGACACAGAGAGAACATGCAAACTCCACACAAAAAAGAACCTGGACCGCTCCACCTAGGAATTGAATTCAGGACCTTCTTGCTGTGAGGGGACAGTGCTACCCACTGAACCACCGTGCCACCCCATTTTAAAAACAAATGGTATTAAAATAGAGTGGGAGCTTTTCAGCTATAACAGCAGCCACTCTTCTGAGAAGGCTTCTCACAGTATGAAAATGAAATAAAATATAATTGTATAAAAAGATACTGGCTGCCCAATAGCACCCCTGAAATTCAGATCTCTGTAATGGTGGGCTAGCGTGAAAGAGCGCTGCACCACTCGAGCACTTGCATTACTTTTTCATGAACTGATTTTCTTTATTACATTAAAATGTGAAATGAAATGAGCAACATTTAAAAAAAAGCTAAGTACATTTTAAGGCACTGTGGAACTCTACCAGTGACCAGCATATTCATCATGTACATTCATCTGTGAACATAATAGCCTACAAGGGACTTTCTTAATCATCATTAATGAAGCTTTTATCTGTGGGTTCATAGAGCCAGACAGCTCTGTATATGACTCTGTCCTTTGGACACAGCCAGCGTTCTGTCTCATGGACGTGTTAATGAGGACACATTTGGAAAGCAGCCAAGCATTTGCAGGCATACAGGGAACATTATAATCACCGAAAAATGAAGGAAGAAAAGTTGCACTCGTGCGCTCCTAATCTCTTTTCTCCTTCTATCTTTCTTCTTTCTTCACACATTGTCTCTTTCTCACTGTCTCACTTACTGTGTTTCTCACACACTGTGTCTCTCTCCTTCTTGTAGTTAATTACAGAAGTTTAATTGCTGGAGTTGACTTGGTTCTGTGCGTAATTATTGCTCGGTCTTTGGAGGCTGCGTCTCATTGGGCCCCCGAGCACGGATACGTAGCGGCGTAATTCAATTAGACCCTCCACTTAGCAAATGTGAGTGTCCCTAAGCTCTCTTAAAGAGCCACCCTACATCTTTGCTGTCATATACACTCCTGATATGCTCTCTGACCAAAAGTATGTGGACACCTGTCCATTGGTTTGTTTGATATCCCATTCCACACACATGGACATTTAGTTAGTTAACCACTGCAGTGGCTAAAACACATGTGATGCACATATAGTAAGAAATACATTTGTGATGTTGGACGAGAAGGCCGGCCTCAGTGTTCCTGTTTATCCTAAATGGCTCTGTGCAGGCCAGTGGATTTCCTCCACACCAAGTGTGTCTAGCCATTTGTGTTGGTGCACCTTGTTTTGAGCACATATATGCTAAACTATAAATACACTGGCAATAAATGTGGCAGAAACACATTAACACATTAACACATGACCATATAGTGTAAGATCCACATTGTATATTTGTTTTTCATTAGGATTTGAGTTCAGTGAACTATTGAAAGTAGGGCTGAAACGATTCCTCGAGAAACTCGAGTAATTCGATTACTAAAAATCATCTATTCAAATTTTTCGCATCGAGTCATCGCTTAATCCACAAAACTATATACAGCTCACGGTGTTTCGCACTTTTGCACAACGCGTTCACGCTGTGGGCAGGTGACGTGAAGAAGCCGAGGGCTGCATCCCAAATCTCCTACTTAAACAGTACTTAACAGGACTTAATCCTGGTACTTTTTGCATACAGTTCAATGAATACTTCGTATGTGTACACGCTCGCCGCTCCTGCGTACTGTTCAGTATGAAAGTGCGATTTGAAACGCAGCCGATATTTGATAGCGCGGACTGCAAAATGGAGAGAGAGAGAAAATAGCGAGGGGTGAACAGAGGAGACTGGACAGAGAAAGAAATTGAGAAAGTTTTAGATCATTTTAAGCTGGAAAAAACGAAAACTCATCCACAACAAATTTGATTTATTTTTGATGTATTTGTTTTTGCATTTCAAAAATGTTCTCTTTAAACTGTCCTGTATGCAAGGAATAAAAATGTGCAGTTTGCTTTAAGAGACACGTCTTATTTAATCTTATATGTATTTATTTTTGCTCTTTATTAAAGCAAAGTATTTCCTATTCGATTACTCGATTAATCGCTGGAATAATCAATAGAATACTCGATTACAAAAATAATCGATAGTTGCAGCCCTAATTGAAAGGCATGAGAAGATATTTGTAACTAGATGGTCTAATGGTCATGATCACTCCAACGGTCTGACACCACCGCTGAGAACTGATTTCAACACCATTAACATAGATATATGGAAGATTTTTTTTCTTCCAAACACTTGAAGTCATTTCATAAGGGATGAGATGTATGTACTGATTAAGCATTTACAAACATGAATACAGAGACAAAGAAGATCAACTCTGGGCAGTTTGTATATAGTAGTCAAAATCTGTTGTAACAGAATATAGGCCAGAATACAGAATATATTCAGTTTGCGCCATCATATTATATTCAAACCTGCTACACTGGCCAAAAGTATTTTAACACCCCCTCTAATTACTATGTTTGGGTGTTTTAGCCACACCCATTGCTTACATCTGTATATAATCAATAATATAAACATATGCTTCCATGTACTTTAATGCAACTGTTTAGGTAAGATTTTTTTTTACTCTAGCATACCTTAGTGCTGGAGTAAAAAAGCTTAGTGGTTAAGGTATTAGTATGGTTGCCTATTCAAGCCCGACCACTGCCAGGTTGACACTGTTGAGCCATTAAACAAGACCCTTAACCCTCAATTGCTTAGATTATATACTGTCACAACTGTAAGCCGCTTTGGATAAAAAATGTCAGCTAAATGCTGTAAATGTAATGTAAATGTAAATGCACTAGGTTGATGTACAGGATCTTAATTGGCCTGCCCAGACACCTAAACCTAACCTTATTAAACACCTTTAGGATACATTTTAACAAATGTAAATAGCAAGTCAGTACAAGACCTTAGATATGCTCTTTTGATTGAATGGGCACAAATTTCAAAATCCTGAAGAATGACTCACATAAAAATGGAATAGTCTACCAAACTCTTTGCAGTGTCAGGGGGCAAGGATAAAACTCAGTTCCCCAAACTAACTGCTGCCCCACTTGACTTGTTTTGTTTAGCACAGCGCTGTCTGGATTCTCAAGATGAGTGGAAAAGCTACACTATATGACCAAAACTTTGCAGACACCTGTCCACATACTGTCCACATACTGTCCAAGTGTCCATATACTTTTTTTTTACATATTGTTTGGACATAAAAATGGACTTACCATTACTGTTACCGTTCACATGAACCTCCTGGAAAATTTGACCTGTATTTGGTGGGTGTACAGTTGTTGCTTTCTATTATATTGCTACTGCGATGTAACCTGACCAACTTGTGTTCCCATGGTGACATGTAGGTGTCTCAAGTGTTAATGTATAATGTGTGTAAACATTCTCACTCACTGTAGGAACTTATTCTAATGAAATATGGCTTATTTGGGGAGAGAAGCAGAAAGTAATCAAGTCAGAAGTTCTACTTTTCTTGAACTTGCTTTCTTTTTACTTCATAAAAACACACATGCACACGTTTCGGGTTTTAAATCCTTATTATACCCAAACAAACAGCAACAGATGAACAGTGGCTGACCTGTCAGGTTTGTGATTCTCTGCTGCCTCTTAGTGGTCATAACTATAAACCTTAGAATTATTCAACGCAGCGCAGAATGCAGTAAAATGAATAAATAATAATAAACAGATCTTGAGACATTATGATAAAACATTTCATTTAAATGTGCTTGATAATAAGAATGTGAATATAATTACATTGCTACACCGTATATCCCCCTCCTTGGGTAGGTAGGTTGGTATACACTAATCAGCCATTACATTAAAACATTTTATCAGCTCCACTTACCAGATAGAAGCACTTTGTAGTTCTACAATTACTGACTGTAGTCCATCTGTTTCCTTACATGCTTTGTTACCCCCCTTTCATGCTGTTCTTCAATGATCAGGACCACCACAGAGAAGGTATTATTTAGGTGGTGTGTTGTGCTGGTATGAGTGGATCAGACACTATATGGTATCAGACAGATCTATATGGTAAGTGGAGCTAATAAAATGGACAGTGAGTGTAGAAACAAGGAGGTGGTGTTAATGTTATGGCTGATCGGTGTATACATACGCACAAATGGAGAGAAGGGATAAAGAAAGGAAGGAGGGAAGAAAGGAGGGATGGAAGGAAGATGAATATAAAAGAATAAAAAAGAAACAAGTTACATTTTCGGCATTTAGCAGACACTTTTATCTAAAGCGGCTTGCAGTACTGTGACAGTATACAATCTAAGCAATTGAGTGTTAAGGGCCTTGCTCAAGGGCCCAACAGTGGCAACCTGGCTGTGGTAAGTCTTGAACCAGTAACCTTCTAATTACTGGACCAGTACCTTAACCGCTACGCTACAGTTTAAGTAATAAGAAAGAATGAAAAATAAGACAAGTGCCTTTTTTTAACAAATGTGCTTCTTTGTGGGTTGCAGGTATGGAGACATGGTTCCAAAGACCATCATGGGGAAGATTTTCGGCTCAATTTGCTCTCTCAGTGGCGTGCTGGTGATCGCTCTTCCTGTGCCCGTCATCGTGTCAAACTTCAGCCGAATCTACCACCAGAGTCAGCGTGCAGAGAAACGCAGATCCCAAAAGGTACCCATCACTGTGCCTAATCTCATCACCTTGGACATTAAACAGATTAATAGATCAGGGATTAAATAAAGATCTAGGCTTCATTGTGCAAGCACACACACACATACACAGTGTACCCAGGGTATTCATGTAGCTGATAATATTCTGTTTGAGTAAGTGTATTTTAGGTACAGTACTGTATGTTAGATTCTAGGGCTAGTTCCTGAGAAGCAGGTCTTGAAAGAGTCAGTATTATCCTGCTAGATAAGAAGTAACCAAAAACAAAGCTAATCAATCAAAGCTAAGCAGAAATATTTGGGGCATGTATTATCCCTGTGTATCTAATACAAACCCATTTCCAAAAAATGGTACATTTTAAAAAATGCTATAAAAACAACTGTAATTTATTAATTCTTATGAACCTTTTCTACTTTTTTACTATCCAACTTAATTAAACTTAAAATTTAATGCAACACAAACTGGGGCAGACGTGTGTTGACACAATTACTATTTATGACTCTTTTTAATAGTTTGGAAACTGAGGACACTAATTGTTGAAGTTTTGCAGGTGGAATATTTGTCTATTTTTGCCTCAAACAAAATTCCAACTGTTTAACAGTCTGAGGTTGTTATTGTCTATTTTTTTCTCTTTAAGATACAATGATATTTTTTACTAGGAAATAGATCTGGACTGCAGGCAGGCCTGTCTATAAAGCCACACTGTGTTAGTGGGATAAGAATGATGCCTGGCATTGTCCTGCTGAAATACCTATGGACTTCCCAGGAAACACCATGCAATACAAACATATGCCTACACTTCAGTGGTACCTTCACACTTATGCAAGTCACTCATGCCGTGGGCACTGATGCACCCACAGATCTTAACAGATGTGGGTTTTTGTACCTGCATTTAAAGTATTGTGAGGCGTGCGTAGAATTGATGTACGGCTTTCTCTTTGTGTTATTCACTAGTTCATTTACATTTACGCCTTTATCCAAAGCGACTTACGACTGAGAGTACACATTGCAAGCAATTTAGGGTTAATGGCCTTGCTCAAGGGCCCAACAGTGGCAAGCTGGCAGATGTGGGACTTGAACCAGCAACCTTCTGATTACTAGTCCTGTACCTTAACCACTGAAAAAGTAAACTGGATTGTCATCATAATCCTGCACAATTTTTGCCTTTTTTAATTATGTATATATAAGTACATTTATTTAGGTAGTTTTATTATACACCAATTAGGAATAACATTATGACCACCTTCCTAATATTGTGTTGGCCCCCATTTTGCTGCCAAAACAGCAATGACCCATCGAGCCATGAACTCCACTAGACCCCTGAAGGTGTGCTGGTGTGCTGTGGTATCTGGCACCAAGATGTTAGCGGCAGATCCTTTAACTCCTGTAAGTTGTGAGGTGTGGCCTCCATGGGTAGGACTTGTTTGTCCAGCACATCCCACAGATGCTCGATTGGATTGAGATCTGGGGAATTTGGAGGCCAAGTCAACACCTCAAACTCATCGTTGTGCTCCTCAAACCATTCCTGAACCATTTTTGCTTTTTGGCTGGGTGCATTATCCTGCTGAAAGAGGCCACAGCCATCAGAGAATACCGTTTCCAGACCGGAAACACCCCACAACAGCTGCAGTTTTGGAGATGCTCTGACCCAGTCGTCTAGCTGTCACAATTTGACCCTTGTCAAACTCACTCAAATCCTTACGCTTGTCCATTTTTCCAGCTTCTAACATCAACTTTGAGGATAAAATGTTCACTTGCTGCCTAATATATCCCACCTACTAACAGGTGCCATGATGAAGAGATAATCAGTGTTATTCACTTCACCTCTCAGTGGTCATAATGTTATGTCTGGTTGGTGTAGTTATAGTCATTTTACAAAATGTATTTGTTGTATTTTATGTTTTAGCTTTGTTATGGAACAACAAGGGGGAAAGGGAAGGACTTATTGTAATTAATTACAGGTACATCTTTAAAGAGAATTTCTATAAATCATCTATCATCTCATGCGTTAGCACCTAGAGGTCAGAGATTATAGTTTTCTCCCAAAAGAAAGTGTATAAGAACTGCCTCAATAAAGCAGTACAAGTCCCCCTGCAACTTATAAATTAGTAACAGAAAAGGGGAGTGTTACATTAACAATAAACCAGATCACAGTGAAAGAATAATATCATACTTGGGAATTAAAGTTGGTGCAGGAATCTATGACTAGGAATAGAGATGTCTAAGCTGATGTTCTCATCCAGCTGCCAGTGGGACCAGGTAAAACAGATGGAAGATGACATCTAAAAACCTGCTCAGTGCAAATATAATAAACTAAATTCTCCAACACACTGAACAAGCTAATTAAGACAGGAAAAAAGTGTAGGGTTTAGCTTAACAAATGCTCTAGGATATGAGTAAAAATTACTCCTGATCTTAATTCAAATTAAAGTAAGAAGTTGTTGAAACTCATACTTACCAAATGTTATTAACATCCAGCTTTAAGCTCTGTTAGTCCAGCTGCCCCGGCTCTCTGCAGTACAGTGCATATTTTACTCCTGTATGTTCTATGCTGAAAGAAATCTTGCCTTTATAAAGAGAATAAAGGGAATAAGTATAGAGAGAGAGTGACAGGTAAAGAAAGACAGAGGTCATGTAGAGTAGAGAGAGAAAAGACAGTGTGAAGCAGTACAAGGGAATAGAGATGCAGGGTTCTCTGGCAGCGATCATTATGCAGAACTGAAGCAGAATACACAATCATGAGGCTTTCAGCATGTCACTACTTCTCACTTACCTTTATAAGTCCAGTTGAACCACTCAAGACAAACCGACTAATATCTTCATCTCACCTTTTACCATGCACACTCATACACACATAGACCAGTTATCTCTGAAACAACAATCTGTTTTTACGGTTAACCAGAGAAACCAAGGAAGCTGGAAGAAGTGGGGGAGGATGACTGGGTTATATTGACCATGCAAGAAGCATTTTTTCATTTCTACTTTAAAGAACTATTTTCTTTTTTCAAACCCCCAATTTCTCTCTTTGGCAGATCATTGAGACTTTCTTTGTGATAGAACTTTGTTTATGAGTTTATGAGGCAGGTATGGTTGTCTGGAATTATTATATGTAATCATTGATTCATAAGTCGGTGGTGTCGTAAGTAGTTAATTGCTCTATTTGGACAGGTTGAGTTATTTCGAATTTTATGAACATTTTTACATGTTCCAGCAGGTTGCACTGTATGCATTACAGAGCAATTTGAAATAATATACACCGATCAGGCATAAAATTATGACCACCTTTCTAATATTGTGTTGGTCCACAACAGGGCCAAAACAGCCCTGACCCGTCGAGGCATGGACTCCACTAGACCTCTGAGGGTGTGCTGTGGTATCTGGCACCAAGATGTTAGCGGCAGATCCTTTAACTCCTGTAAGTTGTGAGGTGGTGCCTTCATGGATCGGAGCTACAGTAGCTCGTCTGTTGGACCACACGGGCCAGCCTTCGCTCACCACGTGCATCAATGAGCCTGGTTGCCCATGACCCTGTCGCCGGTTTACCACTGTTCCATCTTTGGACCACTTTTGGTAGATACTGACCACTGCAGACCGGGAACACCCCACAAGAGCTGTCATCACAGTTTGGCCCTCGTCAAACTCACTCAAATCCTTCTGCTTGCCCATTTTTCCTGCTTCTAACACATCAACTTTGAGGATAAAATGTTCACTTGCTGCCTAATATATCCCACCCACTAACAGGTGCCCTGATGAAGAGATAATCAGTGTTATTCACTTCACCTGTCAGTGGTCATAATGTTATGTCTGTTCAGTGTATATACTAAATGATGAAAAGTATGCGAACACTAATTCGTAGTTTTTCGTTCAGGTAAAATAAAACATAATAAATTAACTATAAGGCTTCAAATTTCAAAGCAAGGTCCAGAAAGACATGGTCTGACCTTAACCCTACTGAGGTCAATAGTAAGCCAGGCCTTTTCATCCAACATCAGTGTCTGACCTCACAAATGCCTTTTTTCTTTTTGCATTTTTCCCAATTTTCCTCCCAATCTAGCTGTATCTAATTACCCTATTGCATTACACTTCTTCTCTACTGATGCTGACTTCCACTCCTGTCTGAGGAGAGCCGTGACTGACTGCATCTTTTCACTAGCACAAGATAAGTTCATATGTGGATCAGATTCACGCATGGAGAGCCACACTCTGATCCCATTATCCCTCGTCTCTGAGCAGGCACCATCAATCAGCCAGAAGAGGTCGTAATTGCATCAGTTATGAGGAATCCCCTCCAGCATACTCCCTATGAACGAGCCAATCACTTTTCATGTAGGCGCCCAACCTACCGGTAGCAGAGCTCAGATTCAAGCTCTCAAGTTTGAGAAGTCAGCTCTGGTGTGCTAGCGTGTTTTATCACTGTGTCACCTGAGCACCCCACAAATGCTTGGGCACCAGTTCCAACACACTGTACTTCTTGTGGACAGCCTTATAAATTAAGGTTGTTACATGTGCAAAAGGGGAATTAACGTCTTATTGATGCTCTT
Source organism: Trichomycterus rosablanca (assembly GCF_030014385.1). Taxonomy (NCBI): domain Eukaryota; kingdom Metazoa; phylum Chordata; class Actinopteri; order Siluriformes; family Trichomycteridae; genus Trichomycterus; species Trichomycterus rosablanca. Next base: position 62,653,649 of record NC_085988.1, on the reverse strand, counting down.
GCTTTTGGAGTGGGATGTCCAACATACTCATGGTCATGCATTCACATTTGTTTGGCTATGCTGCACACACACACACACACACACAAACAAACACACACAGGTGATGTGGGAAAACTGGGTGCTAGGCTAAACCGTCGCCTGTGTGTGTTTGTCTAAACAGAAAACCAGGCTTGCTAGAATTCGTGCAAAGAAGAGCAAAGGAACTAACGCTTATTTGCAGTACAAACGCAATGGGCTGCTGGCTGACCACGAGGAGGAGGTAACCGTCAAGTCTGCGGGCTCTCTGGAGCCGTGCCGTGCCATGACGGGCTGGTGCTGGTGCTGGTGCATGCGCACCCTCTGACCCATAACTTTTCACTCTTTGCCAGAGGCCGGGGTCTGGCAGGACTGCCTTTATTTGTCATGTCACTATAACCTGTAACTCACTTCCGTTTTTTGTGCTTGCTTACACTCTCACTTTGTATTGTTTCCATTGCTTTTCTTTTGACATTGATTACTTAGTCCCTTCTTTATCACTTTTTGTTGGTGACTTTCACGTAATCACTTGCTTTTGTCTGGTAACTGGTCATGTGACTTTAGTCATGTGACATCCAGTCCAATACTGCAGTTTACACCAATCAGCTATAACATTAAAACCACCTCCTTGTTTCTACACTCATTGTCCATTTTATCAGCTCCACTTACCATATAGAAGCACTTTGTAGTTCTACAATTACTGACTGTAGTCCATCTGTTTCTCTGCATGCTTTGTTAGCTTTCATGCTGTTCTTCAATGGTCAGGACTCTCCCAGGACCACTATAGAGCAGGTATTATTTGGGTGGTGGATCATTCTCAGCACATGACATGGTGGTGGTGTGTTAGTGTGTGTTGTGCTGGTATGAGTGGATCAGACACAGCAGCGCTGCTGGAGTTTTTAAATAAAGTGTCCACTCACTGTCCACTCTATTACAACTACCTAGTTGGTCCACCTTGTAGATGTAAAGTCAGAGACAATCACTCATCTATTGCTGCTGATTGAGTTGGTCATCTTCTAGACCTTCATCAGTGGTCACAGGACGCTGCCCACAGGTCGCTGTTGGCTGCATGTTTTTGGTTGGTGGACTATTCTCAGTCCAGCAGTGACAGTGAGGTGTTTAAAAACTCCAGCAGCGCTGCTGTGTCTTATCCACTCATACCAGCACAACACACACTAACACACCACCACCATGTCAGTGTCACTGCAGTGCTGAGAATGATCCACCACCCAAATAATACCTACTCTGTACTGGTCCTGGGAGAGTCCTGACCATTGAAGAACAGCATGAAATGGGGGTAACAAAGCATGCAGAGAAACAGATGGACTACAGTCAGTAATTGTAGAACTGTAGAAGTGTTTCTATATGGTAAGTGGAGCTGATAAAATGGACAGTGATTTTAGAAACAAGGAATTGGTTTTAATGTTATGGCTGATAGTTGTATCTGTTTAGGCTCTCACGTCTTAACCATAACCATCTATTAATATTTGACTTTGTTTTTCATCTCATTTTAACCTGCTTCTTTTACTACTCACTTGCACAAGCATTTTTCGTCTAAACAGCGCTGTATGCTACCTCATGACATCATCAGATTACATCATGGAAATAATGTCATGGAGGAATGAGAATGTCAATGCTGCATGTCAGTGATGGGATGTGAGATGGCACAGTGTTTCGCAGACAACACAAGGAGTGTAAACTGGGTGTCTTTGTGGATGTTTGGACAGGCAGTAAACACTTCGTCTGTGGTCTTTTTGGTGGATTCGAAATAGCTGTATTGGTGAAGGTTCAAATGAAGCAGACACTTATGTGTTTATATACGTAGTTCTTACATATCATAAAGATTCTCCATTCATGCTGTAAAATGTATTGTTAGATACATTATAGCCCCTGCCATAAAGTCTTTTTTCACATTTTCCTCCGCTGCTGCACCACCCCTGCTCTGACTGAGTGGAGCCACAGACTAACACATGCCCTTCATAGAATTCCGCACCGCTACCCATCAATCATTCATCTCACATGCGGATGCCTTGACAAGCCAGCAGAGGCTGCAATTGCAGCAGCAATAAGAAACCTGTTGACATCCCTCCCTCATGCACAGTCAGTTGTGCCTGATAGATATTTCAAGAGATCGATAACATGATTAGATTTGTGTGGGGGTTAGAAGTATTAAACTATTGGAGCAACATTAAAAAGCTGGTCAGTTTAGCTCTTATTCTTCAATTTATTTTGCTGAATATCACATATGACTGATAACTGATAACATATACACCGACCAGGCATAACATTATGACCACTGACAGGTGAAGTGAAAAACACTGATTATCTCTTCATCAGGGCACCTGTTAGTAGGTGGAATATATTAGGCAGCAAGTGAACATTTTATCCTCAAAGTTGATGTGTTAGAAGCAGGAAAAATGGGCAAGTGTAAGGATTTGAGCGAGTTTGACAAGAGCCAAATTGTGATGGCTAGAAGACTGGGTCAGATCATCTCCAAAACTGCAGCTCTTGTGAGGTGTTCTCGGTCTGCAGTGGTCAGTATCTATCAAAAGTGGTCCAAGGAAGGAACAGTGGTAAACCGGCGACAGGGTCATGGGCGGCCAAGGCTCACTGATGCACGTGGGGAGCGAAGGCTGGCCCATGTGGTCCGATCCAACAGACGAGCTACTGTAGCTCAAATAGCTGAAGAGGTTAATGCTGGTTCTGATAGAAAGGTGTCAGAATACACAGTGCGTCGCAGTTTGTTGCGTATGGGGCTGCATAGCCGCAGACCAGCCAGGGTGCCCATGCTGACCCCTGTCCACCGCCGAAAGCGCCAACAGTGGGCACGTGAGCATCGGAACTGGACCACGGAAGAAGTGAAAAAAGGTGGCCTGGTCTGATAGATCACGTTTTCTTTTACATCACGTGGATGGTCGGGTGCGTGTGTGTCGCTTTCCTGGGGAACACATGGCACCAGGATACACTATGGGAAGAAGGCAAACCGGCTGAGGCAGTGTGATGCTTTGGGCAATGTTGTACTGGGAAACCTTGGGTCCTGCCATCCATGTGGATGTTACTTTGACACGTACCACCTATCTAAGCATTGTTGCAGACCATGTACACCCTTTCATGGAAACGGTATTCCCTGATGGCTGTGGCCTCTTTCAGCAGGATAATGCACCCTGCCACAAAGCAAAAATGGTTCAGGAATGGTTTGAGGAGCATAACAATGAGTTTGAGGTGTTGACTTGGCCTTCAAATTCGAGCATCTGTGGGATGTGCTTGACAAACAGGTCCCATCCATGGAGACCCCACCTCACAACTTACAGGAGTTAAAGAATCTGCTGCTAACATCTTGGTGCCACATACCACAGCACACCTTCAGGGGTCTAGTTGAATCCATGCCTCGACGGGTCAGGGCTGTTTTGGCAGCAAAAAGTGGTCCAACACAATATTAGGAAGGTGGCCATAATGTTATGCCTAATCGGTGTAACTGAAAAGGGGGGTTAGATTAGTATTAGATTAATACTACATAGATTCATGTTTGCTATTTACTGCAGATGTTAGATCAGACTTTCTATTTATGATCTATTTCTATTCCAATTCTTTCCTCAAAGGGGTGGCTCAGTGGCTCAGTGGGTAGCACTGTCGCCTCACAGCAAGAAAGTCCTGGGTTTGATTCCCAGGTGGAGCGGTCCGGGTCCTTCCCGTGTCTGTGTGGGTTTCTTCCCACAGTCCAAGACATGCAGTTGGGTGAATTGGAGATGCAAAATTGTCCATGACTGTGTTTTAATGACAATAAAAATTTCAACTGATGAATATTGTGTAACCAGTAACTACCTGTCCTGTCATGAATGTAACCAAAGTGTGTGATGTTAAAATCCTTATAAATAAATACTTACCCCAAAGTATTTTCTTATTTTCCCCCTCGAAGTACACTCACAACCTAAGCTATCATAGCTGTAGCATTTTAGGACCAGTTGCATTTGAGTTAGACAGATCAAGTGTAATTTTGCCATTATCCCATTTAAGTATTGCCACTAGATTAGTCTGAGGTACTCAAATCCAGCAATTTATTTTGGCTGTATACATAGCTATTACTGTTATGTCTTAAGAAATCCATTTCTCACCCTTCTGCCCAGCGTTCATATGTCTGGCTGGGCTGTCTGCTGCGTTTGAACTAAGCCATCACAGTGCTAACCTGGAGAGAATGATACGGGCAAGGTAGCACTCAGCCTAACGTTGTCACAACGTTTCAGAAAATTGTTGAAGGGTTGTGAGAGCTCAGGCTTCACTGTTCCCATGTTCTTGTCCTCTCTCTGTGTGTTTTCTTCTGTCATTGTGTTCTGGGTATCTGATAAGCTGTCACGTTGTTGTGTTTCTCCTAAAAGGCATCGAAAGAAGCAGGGAAGGCACTGGTTTGCAAGACTAACCCCACGTTTGACACTCAGCATCACCATCTCTTACACTGCCTGGAAAAAACGACGGTAAGTGTCTGCATGTTTGTTTTAACCTATATTGTTTTGGGCATTTAAGTATAAGGGTCAGCCTTACCTTGAAAAATGTAGCTGCGTTACATAGCAAAAACAGTTAAATCGTTCCCCTAGGTTTATATTCAACAGTTCTGTGAAAAAATCCTTTACCGTCAATTATGAAAAATGCTGTCACACTAAAAAACACTTTATTCGGCTGTGTGGGTGCTTTTAAACAGTGTGGATTTAATTAAACAAAACTAAATACAAGAGAAACATCTCATTGTGCTTTATTTAACAGCTTTTACAAAAAAAAAATGCATTACTCGGAATGAGAAATAAAGCATTTTTATTAAAGTTAGGTTTAGTCCTGGGAACAGTAAAAGCCTACTGTTTGGAATTTCTTTCCCCAATTTGATTGTGAAGATCCACAAACAGTTCCTTGACTTCATGGCTTGGTTTTTCTTCTGACAGTGCTGTGTAAATTGTGGGCCCTCACAGACACAGATGTGTAACACAGGTGGACACCAAGTGAGTTTTAAATACATCTAAAGGCAACAGGATGCACTTGAGTAGCATGACATTTTGCTAATACTTCCATGTCACAATTATTCAACCCCTACATAACATTGCTGAACATATAATCTGTCAATCTATATGACTAGGTGAACATATCTGATTGCAACTGTATATATACACTGATCAGCCATAACATTAAAACCAGTACTTCTACAATTACTGACTGTTGTCCATCTGATTCTCTGCATGCTTTGTTAGCCCCCTTTCCTGCTGTTCTTCAATGGTCAGGATTCCCACAGGACCACCACAGAGCAGGTATTATTTAGGTGGTGGATCATTCTTAGCACTGCAGTGACACTGACATGGTGGTGGTGTGTTAGTGTGTGTTGTGCTAGTATGAGTGGATCAGACACAGCAGTGCTGTTGGAGTTTTTAAATACCGTGTCCACTCACTGTCCACTCTATTAGACACTCCTACCTAGTTGGTCCACCTTGTAGATGTAAAGTCAGAGAATTTTTGGTTGGTGGACTATTCTCAGTCCAGCAGTGACAGTGAGGTGTTTAAAAACTCCAGCAGCTCTGCTGTGTCTAATCCACTCATACCAGCACAACACAGACTAACACACCACCACCATGTCATTGTAACTGCAGTGCTGAGAATGATCCACCACTCAAATAATACCTGCTCTGTGGTGGTCCTGGGAGAGTAGAACAGCATGAAATGGGGCTAACAAAGCATGCAGAGAAACAGATGGACTACAGTCAGTAATTGTAGAACTACAAAGTGCTTCTATATGGTAAGTGGAGCTGATAAAATGGACAGTGAGTGTTGAAACAAGGAAGTGGTTTTAATGTTATGGCTGATCAGTGTGTATATATATATATATATATACAGTGTATCACAAAAGTGAGTACACCCCTCACATTTCTGCAGATATTTAAGTATATCTTTTCATGGGACAACACTGACAAAATGACACTTTGACACAATGAAAAGTAGTCTGTGTGCAGCTTATATAACAGTGTAAATTTATTCTTCCCTCAAAATAACTCAATATACAGCCATTAATGTCTAAACCACCGGCAACAAAAGTGAGTACACCCCTAAGAGACTACACCCCTAAATGTCCAAATTGAGCACTGCTTGTCATTTTCCCTCCAAAATGTCATGTGATTTGTTAGTGTTACTAGGTCTCAGGTGTGCGTAGGGAGCAGGTGTGTTCAATTTAGTAGTACAGCTCTCACACTCTCTCATACTGGTCACTGAAAGTTCCAACATGGCACCTCATGGCAAAGAACTCTCTGAGGATCTTAAAAGACGAATTGTTGCACTACATGAAGATGGCCAAGGCTACAAGAAGATTGCCAACACCCTGAAACTGAGCTGCAGCACAGTGGCTAAGATCATCCAGCATTTTAAAAGAGCAGGGTCCACTCAGAACAGACCTCGCGTTGGTCGTCCAAAGAAGCTGAGTGCACGTGCTCAGCGTCACATCCAACTGCTGTTTTTGAAAGATAGGCGCAGGAGTGCTGTCAGCATTGCTGCAGAGATTGAAAAGGTGAGGGGTCAGCCTGTCAGTGCTCAGACCATACGCCGCACACTACATCAAATTGGTCTGCATGGCTGTCACCCCAGAAGGAAGCCTCTTCTGAAGTCTCTACACAAGAAAGCCCGCAAACAGTTTGCTGAAGACATGTCAACAAAGGACATGGATTACTGGAACCATGTCCTATGGTCTGATGAGACCAAGATTAATTTGTTTGGTTCAGATGGTCTCAAGCATGTGTGGCGGCAATCAGGTGAGGAGTACAAAGATAAGTGTGTCATGCCTACAGTCAAGCATGGTGGTGGGAATGCCATGGTCTGGGGCTGCATGAGTGCGGCAGGTGTTGGGGAGTTACATTTCATTGAGGGACACATGAACTCCATTATGTACTGTGAAATACTAAGCAGAGCATGATCCCCTCCCTCCGGAAACTGGGTCGCAGGGCAGTGTTCCAGCATGATAATGACCCCAAACACACCTCTAAGACGACCACTGCTTTATTGAAGAGGCTGAGGGTAAAGGTGATGGACTGGCCAAGCATGTCTCCAGACCTAAACCCAATAGAACATCTTTGGGGCATCCTCAAGCGGAAGGTGGAGGAGCGCAAAGTCTCGAATATCCGCCAGCTCCGTGATGTCGTCATGGAGGAGTGGAAAAGCATTCCAGTGGCAACCTGTGAAGCTCTGGTAAACTCCATGCCCAGGAGAGTTAAGGCACTTCTGTGAAATAATGGTGGCCACACAAAATATTGACACTTCAGGAACTTTCACTAAGGGGTGTACTCACTTTTGTTGCCGGTGGTTTAGACATTAATGGCTGTATATTGAGTTATTTTGAGGGAAGAATAAATTTACACTGTTATATAAGCTGCACACAGACTACTTTTCATTGTGTCAAAGTGTCATTTTGTCAGTGTTGTCCCATGAAAAGTTATACTTAAATATCTGCAGAAATGTGAGGGGTGTACTCACTTTTGTGATACACTGTATATATATATATACACAGTTGCAATCAGATTTGTTCACCTAGTCATATAGATTAACAGGTTATATGTTCAGCAATATTATGTAGGTCTTGAATAATTGTGACATGAAAGTATTAACAACATGTCATGCTACCAGTGTTTTAAATCATAGATGCATGCATATAGTGACTGTGAAACTATGGTGAATGTGCTGTAAATCTAAGGTTGTATATTGTCTGCATAACGGTGAAACCTAAAGCTATGATTACGAATGATCTGGCCTGCCGGGGAGTTGTATAGTATAAAAAAGAATGGGTCAGAGAACAGAACCTTGCGGCACTCCATGAACAACTGTAGCAATAGATGACTTGTGAATACCTTTAGAGATAAACTGTTGCCTGTTTGTGAAATAGGACCACAACCAATCAAATTATAAACCTGAAATACCAAATGATAAAGGTAGCAACCCAGCATCAGTAGAAAGTAACAAATCATCAACATCATCTTTAACAGAGTAGTGTCTGTACTATGCAGTTTACACAAACTTGACTAGAAGGGTTCATACAGATTTGCTTAGGAAGTCATGAAGTTGTAAGGAAACAACTCTTTTCATCACCTTAGCTATGAAAGAGGTTAGAAATGGGCCAGCAGTTCTAGATATGGGCCAGCAGAAGGTATGGTTAGGCTATTGGAGACTAAACAGACACACAGGACTTGAGAAGAGCAGTAGGACCAGGGTCAAGAAGACAAAAGCAGGAAGACAAATATGAAATAATCTCAGCTACAGTAGTTGAATCATTCAGGTTAAAGTCAGACAGACTGTACTATAAAGTTGGGTAGATTGGCAGTCCATACTACAGTAGGGAAATGTTCTTTATTTTATCCAAGAAGAGATCCTGAAAGGTCTGACATTAAAAGGGGACGCTGGGAAGAAATGTCTGGGGATGTTGAAGAAGTTTGTTTATGGTGCTGAACAGTTTTAGTAGTAGTTCCTGTTTTCTTGTAGAGGCACTTAAGATGCCTTCCATTTGCCTTCAAGGTCCTGAGCTGAAGGAGAGACCAGTTTAGTTTTAGGAGGGGCATGAATGTGAATATGTTTGATACAGTGCCAGTGTAAAGTAAAACCGTGTCATCATGACAGGAGAATTCATAGAAGTTTGAAGTGAAAGATGTGTGATGGGAGTCAGAGAACAACTGCATATCAATAGACTCACATTTGCAAGAAGAGATAAAGGTTTTTTTCAAAAGGTTTAGCCATGGGAGTCCTTAGATGATGTTCAATCAGCTTATGGTCGGTGAAGCCAACATCAGAACCAGTAAAAGAAACATTGATCTAGCATTTGACCATGATAATACGAAGGAAACTAATATGCTGAGTAAAACTGACACATTCAAGGACTGCCAGAAACTCAGCAGTTGGTGCCAACATGAATATCAAAGTCACCCAGTTAAATAATAGTGGAGCAGATGTAATATGCCATTGTTAGCTGTTCATTTAGATCAGACAAGAAAAGAGAACCAGATTTCAGAGAACAATTGCAGCAAAGGAGTAAACTTTAAGAACTATTCACAAGAAGTAACATCATGACAGACCACTTCTTTGACATTTAAGCTACTGTGGAATATTATAGCTTTCCCTGTAATACATGGCCTAGAGAAATAAGTATAACCCTTGAGCAAAGTAAGTTTAAGTGGAGATAATCCCAAGCCTGTTGCCAGGTTTCAGTCAACAAAAGCATGTACAAGATTATTGTGGATGAAGAGTTCATTAATCAGAGACTCCTTATTAGTAATTAATCAAGTGTTTAAAAGACCTATTTAAGGAGGAATCATGGTTGTGGTTATGAAGTGTGGGTATCCAACTTGCAGAGAGTTTAGAGAGCACCATGGTTAATCCCACTTGAAGTGCAGATCCCAGAGCTTGTCTGTAGGTCGAGATAACCAGGATACAGTCTTCTGAGCCATGGTAAGCTGAGGGAGAACAAGAAGACCAGTGGATATACTTTATTTGACACACAATTCCAACTGAACAGCATAGTTAATTCGTCTGAGATAACAAGCTTTTTAATTCACCTGCATAGTGTGTGAACAACATTGCAGGAATACAAGACAGTCCAAAAAACAATGGTCAGTGAGGAAGAAAAGAAGAGCATGTGTAGTCTAATTTTACTGACATTCATAATGAATTTCCACAAGGCAATAACAACTTAGACTTAATGAAGACACCACGTTAGCCAAAACACCATAACTCAGGGTGCAGTGAAGCACCCTGTATACCCTGTATGCCCAATATGCTGACAACAGCTTGAGTGAGAGGTAGAAACTCACCACTGCTGCAACTGAGAAGTGCAGGATTGGAGTAAAAGACTACCAAGGTCTAGCAAGGTTCAAAGATCAAAATCAGGAAAAAATGACTAAGTCTATGAGGGACAGAAAAGCAAAAACACATAAACAGGAAAAGAAGCACTAGAGAAAAGCAAGCAAGGACACACTCAGCTTATTGTCAAACATTTACATTTTTGGCATTTAGCAGATGCTCTTATCCAGAGCGACTTACAGAAGTGCTTCCACAGTAAATATTTCCCTACTTAAGTAAATAACATTCCAAGGATACAAATCTGCTGTAACCTTGTTAGAACAAAGGTGTTTTTTTTATTAAATAAGATGCAGGATGCTATAGAACAGAGGTCACTAACAGGCGGACCGCGGTCCGGGTCCGGACCCAGAAGCTGTCCCATACGGACCCGGACCTATAGCCAAAACAGAAAGTTAGGATTTGAAACCTGACGGAGCGCTTCTATTTTAACCGGCGCAGCTTTTGTAGTCTTTACGGTAGCGGTTTAGCGGATGAGAACCAATCACGTGACACCACTCAGCCAATCAAGTCTGTGCATTCCAGCCGGTAAACACTGCGACTGCAGTGCAGACAGTTGAGAGAGTTAGAGGCGAGTTACATGTGAAAAGACGGTGGAAAGAAAAAGAAAGATAGCGAATGTAGAAAAAACGAAGGGAGAGATACAGACAACTGTGCAGGAGAAAGTTGAGAAAAAGACGAGTGAGACAGGAGACAAATAGCGCTCTCCAAAAAAGAAACGTGTACAGCGAAATTACAGCATTTAATCCGTGATGGAGAGACTCATTTCTGTTCTTACTTCCCACTGGAGCACAATTTATTTTTATTTTCTCTTAATTTGATAAGAGAAAGGTTTTATAAGGTGGGGCGGTCCGGGTCCTCTCTGTGTGTGCATGTTCTCCCCGTGTTCGCGTGGGTTTCCTTCGGTGCTCCGGTTTCCTCCCACAGTCCAAAAACATGCAAGTGAGGTGTATTGGAGATACTAAATTGTCCATGACTGTGTTCGATATAACCTTGTGACCTGATGAATCTTGTGTAATGAGTAACTACCGTTCCTGTCATGAATGTAACCAAAGTGTAAAACATGATGTTAAAATCCTAATAAATAAACAGACATTTGATTTGACAGTTAATGATAACATGCAGATGTTGATACAACTACTAGGCTACATTATACTATATTGTATATATGTTATAGTGGTTAAGGTACTGGACTAATAAACAGAAGGTTGCCGGTTCAAGCCCCGCCACCACCAAGTTGCCACTGTTGGGTCCCTGAGCAAGGCCCTTAACACTCAATTGCTCATTGTGTTCCGCTCATTGTGTAAGTCGCTTTGGATAAAAGCGTCTGCTAAATGCTGAAAATGTAAATGTAAATATCAATATATTTACATTATATATATACGTACAGGGGTTGGACAAAATAACTGAAACACCTGTCATTTTAGTGTGGGAGGTTTCATGGCTAAATTGGACCAGTCTGGTGGCCAATCTTCATTAATTGCACATTGCACCAGTAAGAGCAGAGTGTGAAGGTTCAATTAGCAGGGTAAGAGCACAGTTTTGCTCAAAATATTGCAATGCACACAACATTATGGGTGACATACCAGAGTTCAAAAGAGGACAAATTGTTGGTGCACGTCTTGCTGGCGCATCTGTGACCAAGACAGCAAGTCTTTGTGATGTATCAAGAGCCACGGTATCCAGGGTAATGTCAGCATACCACCAAGAAGGACAAACCACATCCAACAGGATTAACTGTGGACGCAAGAGGAAGCTGTCTGAAAGGGATGTTCGGGTGCTAACCCGGATTGTATCCAAAAAACATAAAACCACGGCTGCCCAAATCACGGCAGAATTAAATGTGCACCTCAACTCTCCTGTTTCCACCAGAACTGTCCGTCGGGAGCTCCACAGGGTCAATATACACGGCCGGGCTGCTATAGCCAAACCTTTGGTCACTCGTGCCAATGCCAAACGTCGGTTTCAATGGTGCAAGGAGCGCAAATCTTGGGCTGTGGACAATGTGGAACATGTATTGTTCTCTGATGAGTCCACCTTTACTGTTTTCCCCACATCCGGGAGAGTTACGGTGTGGAGAAGCCCCAAAGAAGCGTACCACCCAGACTGTTGCATGCCCAGAGTGAAGCATGGGGGTGGATCAGTGATGGTTTGGGCTGCCATATCATGGCATTCCCTTGGCCCAATACTTGTGCTAGATGGGCGCGTCACTGCCAAGGACTACCGAACCATTCTGGAGGACCATGTGCATCCAATGGCGGTGCCGTGTATCAGGATGACAATGCACCAATACACACAGCAAGACTGGTGAAAGATTGGTTTGATGAACATGAAAGTGAAGTTGAACATCTCCCATGGCCTGCACAGTCACCAGATCTAAATATTATTGAGCCACTTTGGGGTGTTTTGGAGAAGCGAGTCAGGAAACGTTTTCCTCCACCAGCATCACGTAGTGACCTGGCCACTATCCTGCAAGAAGAATGGCTTAAAATCCCTCTGACCACTGTGCAGGACTTGTATATGTCATTTCCAAGACGAATTGACGCTGTATTGGCCGCAAAAGGAGGCCCTACACCATACTAATAAATCATTGTGGTCTAAAACCAGGTGTTTCAGTTATTTTGTCCAACCCCTGTATATATATATATAGTTAAACATTCCAGACCTTTGCTTCAAGAAATTTTCTCTAACTGGACCCCTTTAAATTTTAGTTGAATACCCCTGCTATAGAAGGTTAGAAAGTGCATGTTAGTTCTCAGCTTAAGTGCTAGTAAAGAGGTGGATCTTTTATCATATTTTGAAATGGTATTCAAACAGACAGGGGAATTTTGTTCCACCACTTGAGTGTCAGAATAGAAAAGAGCCTTGATGCGTGTCCTTCTCGAGGTGTGGGTGGAGGACCAAGACGAGCAAGGCTTTTAAACAGAAGTGATGATTGTCATTGGAACAAGTGGACTTAGTCAAATAGAGTATAAAATACTGTGGAATGAGCTGTTGAAGAAAAGTCAAGGAAGGCAATGGGCATGGTGGAAAACAAGTTAATTAGCACCATCACCAAGATGTGATTGATAAAACTTGCACTTGCACTGGCCAGTAGCCACATATGGATGTAAATCCTGGACATTGAAGAAAGAGAAAGAAAGACACATTCAGAACTGCTTAAAATCTCATGGAGGAAGATGAAGACCACTAAGCAAGTGTGCAAGATGGCCAGAACAGAAAAGGAGCTGCTGAACCACATTAAGTCTCTCAAGTTATTTTACTCTGGGCATGTGATGAGGCACCCACATGACAACATGGAAGGCAGTGTTATGGCAGGACTTGTGGAAGGACTCAAAAGACGAGGAAGCTACAAGCAAAACGAGACACAGGGCATTAGAGAAAGCTACTTATTACTTTAATTATACAAGGCTTACAAGAGACATGGGATATGAAATAATGCCAGTATGTATGTACATTTCTTAAGTATAAATTCGAGTTTGCAATATATAATATATGTTAACCCTGTATAGGAAGTGAGAGTTCTGCCAAGGCAACTCAAACAGCAGTAGTAGATGAGCGATTGTCTTTACATTTGACTTTACATCTACAAGGTGGACCAACTAGGTAGGAGTGTCTAATAGAGTAGACAGTGAGTGGACATGGTATTTAAAAACTCCAGCAGCTCTGCTGTGTCTGATCCACTCATACCAGCACAACACACACTAACACACCACCACCATGTCAGTGTCACTGCAGTGCTAAAAATTATCCACCACCTAAATAATACCTGCTCTGTGGTGGTCCTGTGGGGGCCCTGACCATTGAAGAACAGGGTGAAAGCAGGTTAAAAAGGTATGTAGAGAAACAGATGGACTACAGTCAGTAATTGTTGAACTACAAAGTGCTTCTATATGGTAAGTGGAGCTGATGAAATGGACAGTGAGTGTAGAAACAAGGAGGTGGTTTGAATGTTATGGCTGATCAGTGTAAGTCACTTTGGATAAAAGTATCTGGTAATGAGTTTGAATATTTTGTTTACTAATTCCTTTAGTTCTGCTGTAATTGTCTGTTGAAATGCCATTGCCTGATTGATTGACTGCGCCATCATTAAACTGGCAGCAATTCACATATATTTCAAGTCTATAAGTACAGAATGACCCATTTGCTATAACCTTCATTTATAATCTTTGTGAAGTAGCATTTGTTCAGTTCCCCATATATATCCTCTTTCAAACAGGCAATACTGTTTCTATAAATGCCACAAAGCTTTACGCTTCTCATAAACCAACCACAGCCCCTGTCTGTGTTTTATTCCAAATCACATGTGGCGCCACAGTTGTAAATAAACGTTCGTCTCTGGAGACCTTATTGTCAGGTGTTGCAGAGAAAGTGACACTTATTGTCTACCTCTGCTAGCTGGACTAGCTGTAACACAGTGACTATGTGGGTTGTGACCCACACTTCCCAACCTAGGGCACTGCTCTAGAAATCAGGATGGAAAATTCTTGTGTGAGGCCAAAGCACTGGAGACTCATTTGGGATGCAGCCAAAGCCACAGTGCATCGGAGCTCAGGGACTTTCTGTGATCTCCATTTAGGCTGGGTCAGATTACTGATATCAGTGCGTGGTGTTTTTTTACAGACCGAGTTTGTTTATGTGGGGCAGATTTGCACTCAAGTTTGTATTCTGTATTGGTCATTTTTAATAAGCAGAACTAGATATTTTACTTACAGATTAGATCAAGAATAGAAAATTATGCTTATTAAGAGGAATCAGAGTGATTATTCGTCCTAGATATTTTGTAAACATATGAAACATTTTAGATACAAGCATGTATGCATGTCAAACATGGCTTCTTGTTTAACTGGGGTATAAATATGAGGTGACATTTAGACCTAATTCTCTTATGAAAGGAATGTATCTCTATATTTTCAGCATGCACAATGAGAAGGTTAGATTAAATAATTAAAGGATCTTCAGGTTTATTTGGCAACAAACACCAGAGCTATGTTTGGTGCAGACACAAAGATTCCCTATGGTGAAGAATGATACCTTATACTGTATTGTGGTTAGATATTTCCACTTCAATAATCCAAAGCACACTTCAAAATCGACACAAAAATTGTTTTAATAATTAGGGTTTTTTCCAGGGATATCCCAGTTTCTATAACCTAATCCAAAACCTGCAGGATGAACTGAAGACCTGAGTTCACAAAAGTTGACCTTTAAATCTGGAGAGATTCTGTATGAAGAAATGGTCTGAGATCCCTTTGCATGCTTTCGAGTTTCACAGATTTTAGAAAATACAAGCTATTTAAAAAATAAAAATCATGATAAGATGTAAGCTTTTTTTTCTTTTTTTTCTTCTATTCTTACATGTTTCCCTATTTCTTTTCTCTGTAGTTGTATCTCCTCTAATGCAGCAGACCCTGACCGAGGAGGGTCTTACCTAAGACACACCCCATCCTACACGTGTAGTAGCCAGCCACTTATCTATCTATATACAGCGGGGAAAATAAGTATTGAATGCATCAACATATTTCTCAGTAAATATACTTCTGATGGGGCTATTGATATGAAATTTTCACCAGATGTTGCTAACAACCCAAGTAATCCACACATACAAAGAAATCAAAACAAGTAAGTCCATAAATTAAGTTATGTGTAATAAAGTGGAATGACACAAAGTATTGAACACGGTTATTGAAATTTATTTAATACTTAGTAGAAAAGCCTTTGTTGGTAATGGCAGCTGCAAGACGCCTTCTGTATGGAGAAACTAGTCGCATGCATCGTTCAGGTGTGATTTTGGCCCATTCATCCACACAAACTGTCTTAAAATCTTGAAGGTTCTGGGGGCTTCTTCTATGAACTCTTATCTTCAGTTTTTTCCATAGATTTTCAATTGGATTTAAGTCGGTCAAGTCGGGTGATTGACTGGGCCCTTCTAGCAGCTTTATTTTCTTTCTCTGAAACCACTTCAGTTTTTTTGGCAGTGTATTTGGGATCATTGTCTTGCTGAAATGTCCACCCGCGTTTCATCTTCATCATCCTGGTAGATGGCAGCAGATTCTTATCAAGAATGTCTCGGTACATTTCTCCATTCATCCTTTCTTCAATTATATGAAGTCTGCCAGTACCATATGCTGAGAAACAGCCCCACACCATGATGTTCCCACCTCCAAATTTCACTGTTAGTATGGTGTCTTTGGGGTGATGTGCAGTGCCATTTCTCCTCCAAACATGGTGTGTGCTATGATATCCAAAGAGTTCAATTTTGGTCTCATCTGACCAGACTATATTCTCCCAGTATTTCATAGGCTTGTCCAAATGTTGTGCAGCAAACTTTAAATGAGCTTTAACATGCTTTTACTTCAGCAATGGAGTCTTGAGCGGTGAGCGTGCCTAGAGGCCATGGCGGTTGAGTGCATTACTTATTGTTTTCTTTGAAACAACTGTACCCGCTAATTTCAGGTCTTTCTGAAGCTCTCCGTGAGTGGTCCTTGACTCTTGGACAACTCTTCTGATTATTCTTTTGCCTCCTCTGTCAGAAATCTTGCGAGGAGCACCTGGCCATGGCCGGTTTATGGTGAAATTATGTTCTTTCCACTTCCGGATATTGGCCCCAACGGTGCTCACTGGAACATTCAGAAGTTTAGAAATACGTCTGTAACCAATACCATCAGTATGTTTTGCAACAATAAAGTTGCGAAGGTCTTTAGAGAGCTCTTTGCTTTTACCCATTACGAGATGCTTCTTGTGTGACACCTTGGTAATGAGAAACGTTTTATAGGCCATCAATTAGGACTAAACCACCTGATATTAATTTGCACTGATAGGGGCAGGATTGCTTTCTAAATACTGACATATTTCAGCTGGTGTTTTGGATTTTCATGCCTTTTTGCACCTCCTTTTCTTCATGTGTTCAATACTTTTTCTCTGTGTCATTCCACTTTATTACACATAACTTAATTTATGGACTTACTTGTTTTGATTTCTTTGTATGTGTGGATTACTTGGGTTGTTACCAACACCGAATGCAAAATTTATGTCAATAGCCCCATCAGAAATATATTTACTAAGAAATATGTTAATGCGTTCAATACTTATTTTCCCCGCTGTATCTGCCAATTTTAAATATTTGACAATTGACTAATACATGAGATGAGCTTTTTAATCTTTACATTTTACAATTATGGCTAATAGCATAATGGCAAAGATAATGAATTAATAAAATGCAATCATAATCATATAAAGAATAATCTATTCATTGTTATATTAAGCCAAGTGCTGCTATTCTGACCAAGTTTTTGGAAATTGTTGTTTTTATTACGTAGAAGTACACTTGGGTGGGCAGCATTGACATTTATTCTGTTTTGTCTTCCTTTCGACCTTTCTCCTCCCCAGCCCTTTCTCCAAGGTCAGAATACTTGCTCTGTTTGTCTCTAAACGCACCAAAGTGAACATGAAAAAAATATTATGAGTAAACAGCTGGTATTTCTTATTATGATTATAACCAGAAACACTGATTCATCTCTTGGACTACTGTATACTTCTTACTACATCTGACTAGTACTCATTTTCCTACTATTTTCAACTTTTTTATTTTAGAGGCTGCCCAAAAACTGGCCAATGCCACTGCAACCCTTCCTGTTGCTCATAATGACTCAGTGTAGATGAAAGCTGACTGTAGTAAAAATAAAACTACTTGCACTTAACCATAGCTTTCATTAATACTGTTCTTTACTATAAGCAATTACAGCTACATACAAATATGCAATAAATGAAAGCTATTACTGTCTACTACACGATCAGCCATAACATTAAAACCACCTCCTTGTTTCTACACTCACTGTTCATTTTATCAGCTCCACTTACCATATAGGAGTAGGTATTATTTGGGTGGTGGATGATTCTAAGCACTGCAGTGACACTGACATGGTGGTGGTGTGTTAGTGTGTGTTGTGCTGGTATGAGTGGATCAGACACAGCAGCACTCCTGGCATTTTTAAATACTATATCCACTCACTGTCCACTATTAGACACTCCTACCTAGTTGGTCCACCTTGTAGATGTAAAGTCAGAGACGATCGCTCATCTATTGCTGCTGTTTGAGTTGGTCATCTTGTAGACCTTCTTCAATGGTCACAGGACGCTGCCCACAGGGCACTGTTGGCTGAATATTTTTGGTTGGTGGACTATTCTCAGTCCAGCAGTGACAGTGAGGTGTTTAAAAACTCCATCAGCGATGCTGTGTCTGATCCACTCATACTAGCACAACACACACTAACACACCACCACCATGTCATGGACAGTGAGTATAGTAACAAGGAGGTGGTTTTAATGTTATGGTTGATCGGTGTAAATTGTACATGCATCACTACAATAACACTTTAAACCTTCACATGGTCACATTTTCTAACAAATATAAGGTAAATACATTAACGTTAGTTGAATACACCCATGACTGTTGTTGGTTGTTGACTGTATGGCTAACTAACTTCAGTAACTTAGCTATGATAGCTAATTTTAGGAATGGTTAATTGATTAGCATTTGTGAATATGCCTGTTTTCCACAAAAAAGTTTCTACTTTACTGTCACTATTTAGCAAAATGTTGTTTACTTCCACAGTTACAGTTCCAGCACAAATTGACATGCTGCCGTTAATGTTACCTTTTTATGCAAGTTAGAGCATTTATAAAAACTTAGCTGAGGTAAGGTGCTGGTGGCACTGTGGTACAGTATTGGTAGGACTTCTGATGGATTATAACATTATGCAAAGCTAGTGAGTGGAATATGTTTACAGTGGAATTTTGCTATTCATGCATAATTTCCCAGGAGGCTGTTCAAAATGCAATTTGTATAAATTTCTAGTCAAAATTTCCCATTAGGAATAATGTAAACTGGATAAATCCATTCCAGGCCCCCAGATGATTGAAGATTATTATACAGAAAAGCTATTAAACCAACAAACATACATGAAATAAATGAAGATTTTAATAAATGAAAACATTACCTGTACTGAAGAGAGCTGATGACATAATGGAAGGTGGAGAGAAGGAGGGATGGAGAAACACTCCATCAACACTACTTGTTTTTTTGTTGAATTTTTTTTTTTCAATTTTAATTATATGTGACCTATTCACACAAAAACAATCACTCCTTGTGCCACTTAGCCCTTAGTTTCTTTTCAGTCTCACTGCTTTCCTTTTAGGGTTGGTTGAATCACTATGGTTGAATCATGGACCCATGAGTACATTTTTTTTTTTTTTAGTTTTTGTATAAATGATGCATAGCAAACAAGAGCCAGCGAGAGACTGATCGTGTGACTTGGACTTGGTGGGGATGGACAATGAGGTTTGGTCTGAATTCCAAAGAGAAGCATGAACACTGAGTCAGTTTTTATTTTTCGACAAAGGCCGAGTTGTACGAGTAGAATGGCAGACGAATCATAATATTAAAAGGGGGAATTTTAGGCATATATGAATTTTAGGGGGTGCACATTGTGATTATGGCCTTACGTTTAGATACACCGATCAGCCATAACATTAAAACCACCTTCCTGTTTCTACACTCCATTTCCAGCTCCACTTACCATATAAAATCACTTTGTAGTTCTATAATTACTGACTGTAGTCCATCTTTTTTTTGCATGCTTTGTTAGCCCCCTTTCATGCTGTTCTATAGTGGTCAGGACCCCCTCAGGACCACTACAGAGTAGGTATTATTTAGGTGGTGGATCATTCTCAGCACTGCAGTGACACTGACATGGTGGTGGTGTGTTAGTGTGTGTTGTGCTGGTATGAGTGGATAAGACACAGCAGCGCTGATGGAGTTTTTAAACACCTCACTGTCACTGCTGGACTGGGAATAGTCCACCAACCAAAAATATCCAGCCAACAGCGCCTTGTGGGCAGCGTCCTGTGACCACTGATAAAGGTCTAGAAGATGACCAACTCAAACAGCAGCACTAGATGAGCGATCGTCTCTGACTTTACATCTACAAGGTGGACTAACTAGGTAGGAGTGTCTAATAGAGTGGACAGTGAGTGGACACGATATTTAAAAACTCCAGCAGCGCTGCTGTGTCTGATCCACTCATACCAGCACAACACACACTAACACACCACCACCATGTCAGTGTCACTGCAGTGCTGAGAATGATCCACCACCTGAATAATACCTGCTCTGTGGTGGTCCTGTGGGGGTCCTGACCATTGTAGAACAGGGTAAAAGCAGGTTAAAAAGGTATGTAGAGAAACAGATAGACTTCAGTCAGTAATTGTAGAACTACAAAGTGCTTCTATATGGTAAGTGAAGAGTGTAGAAACAAGGAGGTGGTTTTAATGTTATGGCTGATCAGTGTATGTTCTTATGTAAATTGCTTGCAATAACATATTTCAACATCAATAACATTAAATAATTCATATTTTTTTAAATGAGTTTTGTATGTCAAAATAATCATTAAAAAACTGAGGAATTTGTTTGGCTAGAATTATCATAATAATATTTTTTCCCCTTTTTACTCCTCAGAATCATGAGTTTGTGGATGAGCAGACATATGAGACGAGCTGTATGGAGGTGTCGGTGGTCAAGCCGTCCACCTCACGCTCCTCTTCCATCTCGTCCTCGCCTCATGGCATAACTTGCTGCTCCCGACGCAACAAGCGCAAGAGCTTCAACGTACCCAACTCCAACATGGTGGCCGGGCACCGAGACAGTGTGCAGGAGCTCAGCACCATTCAGATTAGAGAGAGGCCTCTTAGCAACAGGTACGTACCATCACGCACAGACTCTGAACAGCAGGCTACTTAGCTTTCCTCACACGCACAGATATACAGACATGGATTGTGTATAATTTGGGCATTGTTCCAACATCATTAGCAGGTCAGACATGGGCAGCTGTGGCCTTCACCCACCACTGTTCCATAGACATGCAAATACACTGGAGGAACTGAGGTCAAGACTCTTGCATGAATAAAAATGAGTCCAGAGTGTGTGTGGGTGGGCATCAGTAATAAGCTGAACATTTTTTTCTAATATAATATAAATAAAACCTAGCAATTCTCCATGATTTTTGTAAACTAGCACAGAGGGCAGGAAGGATTATCAGCAAAACAACACCAACAATAAGCAAGAGCAGCAGTAGCACATGATCGATGTCTCCTCAGCTCATCCAGTGAAAGGAGTGTATGGTATTTGGATGTGGGAGCAGTGTTTCCATACTGACTCATGCTGCTGGAATCCTGTACAGCTCCAGCTGTGGCACCCGCTCACTCCACTGTGTGGTCCAGAAAAACAGCTGGGAAAATACTTTTTTTGTGTGTTTAATTTAGTTCCGTTTTATATAAATTCATTATGTTAATTTTTATAATTGTAATTTAAAATTTACTTGTAATTAATTAATTATATTAATCAATTAATTACAATTATAATTACATTATAATTTTATTTCCTTCTTTCCTCCCTGCTGCTTTTACATTAAATAATATCTCATAATAATCAATATTAATATTGTTTTTTTTTTTTATCATGTCAAATGGGTGGCTCGGTGGATAGCACTGTCGCATTTGATTCCCAGGTGGAGCGGTCCCGGTCCTTTCTGTGTGGAGTTTGCTTGTTCTCCCCATGTCTGTGTGGGTTTTCTCCGGGAGCTCCAGTTTCTCCCACAGTCCAAAGACATGCAATGACTGTGTTTTATATTAAACTGATGTGAACTGATGAACTGATGACTCTTGTATAACCAGTAACTACCTGTTCTGTCATGAATGTAACCAAATGTAATAGCAACACAGAGTTCAAACAGTTCAGGCTGTTTTTTTTTAAACCTGAAATAGTAAAACACGCTAGCACAGTAGAGCTGACATCAGTTCGGAACTCAGCTCTGCCATTCGGCTGGGCTGGGCGGCTATATGATTAACGTTTGGCTGTTGTTCATACAGGGAGGGAAAAGCTGGAAAGGGACCTCATAACTGATGAAATTACGATCTTTGCTGGCTGGTTAATGGTGTCTGCACAGAGTTGAGGGTAATGCGATCAGGGTGTGTCTCTCTGTGCACAAAGCTGATCCGCGTATGAACTCGCCTTGTGCAGGTGAAAAGATGCAGTCGGTGAATGCACACGTGTCGGAGTGTGTGTGTGTCAGTTCGCTCTCCTCAATCAGGGTGAGGGTCAGCACCAATAGAGAGGAAGCATAACGCAATTGGGTAAAAGATTGGATGCGCTAAAAATTGGGAGAAAATGCATTTTAAAAAAGGGTAATGGGACGCAAATGGTCCACGGGCCATAGTTTGCACATCCCTGATGTAGGGCAAGGCCAGAAAATAATGCTTAATGTGTGTGGCTATTAAACTGTATTGTTACTGTTTTCAGGAAACATCGGGTGTCTGTGATATGTGACAATAATGAAATGAACCATAAAATAAATAAAGGATCAGAAAAATGTAACTGCATTTTACAAAGTGATTGGAAAAATGGCTTTCTGGGAAATATAGTTCTTATTTTGCTTTATACAGACACTGTGATGATATTGGTTTAGTTATCACTGTCATTTCTAATCGATGGTTTTGTAATTTAATTATCAAGCTCTGACATTATCATTACTTAACCAAAAACCCATTGTGTCTCTGCAGTCGTTCGAGTCTGAACGCCAAGTTTGAGGAGACAGTACCGCTGAACACGGAGCAGCAGCCCTACATCACCGCAGCGGTCATCAGCATGCCCACTCCACCCGTCACCACGCCTGAGGGTGGAGAGTCCGCCAGCTCACCTGACTTCTTGCGGAGCAACATTGTCCGTGTGTCAGCGTTATAGACCAACACCCTGGGCTGAGGGTCTTGCTTTTATTTTTTGCTAATTAGTAAGTAAGTGGACGCTGGAGGGGATTGAATGGAGTGACGACCAGAAGCCTATATTTCAGCCCTTCTTGGACAACAGTGCCACCTCTGGGCCCACAGTGCCATGGCCTAGGTGCTACGACCAGGGCTTTTACTCATGGATAGGATGAAATCAACCATAATCACCATGCTCGTTACACTTCTTAAAGTATTGTGTGTCTTTAGATTTGTTGTCTAATGGTGGAGAGAGTACACTGAGGCTGAATATATGGGTATTTTTAATTAGATATTAGGTGTGTTTCTGGGGTCCTAGCTTTGTTATTAGGCTTTTAGAAAGATCTGTTCAGACTGAGTTCCTTTTGATACTACAAGTAAAGCTGAGGTTTTCAGGTAGGTGCGATTGGGTCTATGGCTGTGGGTTTAAAACTAACCTTCTGCATGTTCTGCATTCATGCGTCTCTGTCCTCTTTTTGACATTTGGCATGAGCAATAAGGGTTTGTTCCTTTTTTAAAAAATGTGTGTATGCGTACTGTACGTGTTTGTTTCTTAAACCAAACGTTTCTACTCTGTTCCATGCACAATACTTATGTGGGACTTTTACATTTCTGTAAGAGTGCACTGAGTTCTTTCTTGAGACCTAGCTTGACTGAGTGTTTAAAGGAGCGGTAAAATATTTGGAGTCAGAAAAAAAAATCAACAGTGTCTGTGGCTGCCATAGAAAAAAAATATATATATATAAATACATAAATAGATGGCAGGCAAATCAACCAATCAGCACAACGGCGTTACAGTTGCCTGTCTATAAGACTTATATGCATGTGTGTTTTTAGGATTGGAAGGAACACAGCTTTACACAGCTAAAAACAGACATTCCTTTTTATTATGGCACTGATTAGTTAAAAAAATTAGATTACAAAAAGTTGGGACAGCATGGAAAATGCAAATAATAAAAAACACAGAGTTCCTTACATTTACTTTGACTTTTATTTCATTGCAGACAGGATGAACCTGTGATATTTCATGTTTTATCTGCTCAACATCATTTCATTTATTAATAAACATCCATTCCTCCAAAAAAAGTTGGGACTGTAAAGCATTTACCACTTTGTAATGTTGCCATTCCTTTTCACCACACTTAAAAGACGTTTGGCACCGAGAATACCGAGTAATTTAGTGTTTCAGCTTTTATTTTGTCTCATTCTTCCATCAAACACGTCTTAAGATGTGCAACAGTACGGGGTCGTTAATGTCGCATTTTTCTTTTCAAAATTCCCCACACATTCTCTATTGGGGACAGGTCAGGACTGCAGGCAGGCCTGTCGGGTACTCGTACCCTCTTATTCTGCAGCCATGCCTCTGTAATGTGTGCAGCATGGGGTTTTGCATTGTCTTGCTAAAAAATGCATGGACGTCCCTGGAAAAGATGACGTCTTGAAGGCAGCATATGTTGCTCCAAGATCTCAATGTACTTTTCTGCATTAATGCTGCCATCACAGAAGTGTAAATGACCTTTGCCCAGGGCACTGACATGACCGCATACCATGACAGACCCTGTCTTTTGGACTTTTGGATGGTCCTGTTCGTCTTTGGCACATGGCATCCATTTTTTCCAAAAAAGACCTGGAATGCTGATTCATCTGACCACAATACACGTTTCCACAGTGTGATGGTCCATCCTAGATGCCTCCAAGCCCAGAGAAGTCAATGCTGTCTCTGGACATGGTTAACATAAGGCTTCTTTTTTGCACAGTAAAGTTTTAAGTGGTATTTGTGCATGTAACTCTGTATTGTAATGCTTGACAAAGGTTTGCCAAAGTAATCCCTCACCCATGTGGTTATATCAGCTATTGTTGAGTGGCGGTTCTTGATGCAGTGCCGTCTGAGGGAATGAAGCTCACAGGCGTTCAGCTTAAGCTTGCGTCCTTGGCCTTTACACACTGAAATTCAACCCGACTCCTTGAATCGTTTAATGATATAATGCACTGTAGAGGGAGAAACATGCAAATCCCTTCCAATCTTTCTTTGAGGTACATTGTTTTTAAACATTTTAATCATTTTCTCACACATTTGTTGACAAACTGGAGATTCTCTGATCATCTTTTCTCATCAAAGACTCAACCTTTCCTGGATGCTGCTTTTGTACCAAACCATGATTATAATCACCTGCCATTACTAGCACTAAATTGCTCCAATCCCAAAGACAAACCATGAAATATTTTATGTTCAAACTGTCTGCAATCAAATGAAAGTCAAAATAAATGTAAGGAACACTGTATTTTTATTTTATTTGCATTTTCCATACTGTCCCAACTTTTTCTGATTTGGGGTTGTACTTAATGATAAACCATCTAATTCAAAACTATGTATAGGGAAGATATTTAATTATTTTATTGAAACTGTCAAGTTTTGAATATACTGTGAATTTTGTTTTCCTTTAATGTCTACAAACGTTTGTGCATGATGTTTTAATGAATATAGGATATGGACCAGCCAGGCCACCATACCCTAATGCATTATGTCTTTTTTTTTTATTACTTCTTAATGTTTGCCTCGATGAACCTGCGACAAACCTCACTTCCATCTAAAACAGAACTAATTAAACAGAGCTTAGTCATAACACAAGAGCAGAATGAAAGATAAGTTGTGACAGTTTGGTGCAATAATAACAATAAGTCGTGTCTGCGGTTCTCAGTATGTGGGAAATTAGTTTATCGGCGCTATAACAGCACTCCCACGCACTGTCAAATATCAAAGCAGTGTATGCACAAAGGCCACTCTTGAGTCAGACAAATGAATCAGTCATATCTCCTTGTTCTGTGTCTGGCTTGACATTAGCGGCGAATTAGTATAGAATTACGAAGGATCATTTTATTCTTGCACTTTTTACTGATGCCAGAGTGTGTTGTTGTGTACATGAAACAGGAAAATAGCCTTTACAAACATATTCCCAACTGTGCTTACAGAAAGCTTACCATTAGGGTTGGGCAGTAATGGAATTCAAGTATACACACTGCTTATGAACTGCTGCTGGTGATCCGTTGTCCCATATAGGAATGTCCCATGAAGTTGAACATGTCCTACAGCAACTTTGGTTTGATCCTTCATACACTGATCAGCCATAACCATCACCTTGTTTCTACAGTCACTGTCCATTTTATCAGCTCCACTTACCACATAGGAGCACTTCGTAGTTCTACAATTACTGACTGTAGTCTATCTATTTATCTACATACTTTTTTAACCTGCTTTCACCCTGTTCTTCAATGGTCAGGACCCACACAGGACCACCACAGCACAGGTATTATTCAGGTGTCCACTCACTGTCCACTCTATTAGACACTCCTGCCTAGTTGGTCCACTTTGTAGATGTAAAGTCAGAGACGATCGCTCATCTATTGCTGCTGTTTGAGTTGGTCATCTTGTAGACCTTCATCAGTGGTCACAGGACGCTGCCCATGGGGCGCTGTTGACTGGATATTTTTGGTTGGTGGACTAATCTCAGTCCAGCAGTGACACAGTGACATTGATGTGTTTTAAAACTCCAGCAGCGCTTCTGTGTCTTATCCACTCATAACAGCACAACACACACTAACACACCACCACCATGTCAGTGTCACTGCAGTACTGAGATTGATCCACCACCCAAATAATACCTACTCTGTAGTGGTCCTGTGGGGGTCCTGACCTTTGAAGAACAGCATGAAAGGGGGCTAACAAAGCATGCAGAGAAACAGATGAACTACAGTCAGTAATTGTAGAACTACAAAGTGCTTCTATATGGTAAGTGGAGCTGATAAAATGGACAGTGAGTGTAGAAACAAGGAGGTGGTTTTAATGTTATGGCTGATCAGTGTATTCCCAACAGTGCTTACAGAAAGCTTACCATTAGGGTTGGGTAGTAATGGAATTCAAGTTTACACACTGCTTATGAACTGCTGCTGGTGATCCGTTTTCTTTTATAGGAATTAAAGGTTGAACATGTCTTACAGCAACATGAATCCTGGGAACTTTGGTTTGATCCTTTATATGTTCTCCCAATGTTTGCACAAAATTTTCTCAGGATACTTCAGTTTCCTCCCGCCTTTCAAAATATGTTAAAGGTGGATTAGCTACTCTAAATTGTCCCCGGTGGTAAATGAGTAAGTGAATGGGAGGATGAATGAGGCTGCGATTAATTGCCGTTTTGTTCAGGGAGTGTTCCTGTTCAGTGTGTCCAGTGTTTCCAGGTGGGGTCAGATCCAGCACAACCTTGATATGAATGAAAACAAACACTAGTGAACATATGAGCATTTTTCTACACCCCCCCCCCCCCCCCCCCCCCCCCCTTCCCCTTCCTTCCCCTTGTTCCTATTCGCAAAATTAGATGGAAACAGTACCGGAATCACTGGCTTCGGAGATGTCCTTTCACCACTACAAAGAGAAACCTGCATGATTTCTAGATTTCTATTCCTTTTATTGTCAACAAAGGAGGATATGTATTGAATGTATTATTTTTTGTCTATAAATTCTCCTAAGTATTTATTTATGTTATAAATGGATTACAAGGTGTTTGGTAGATAAAATGTTTAGAATAACTCTAACATTATACTACTTGTAAGCTGTTTTTATTTATTTATTTATAAATGGCCTTTGTTAGGCGCCCAGGTGGCACAGCGGAATATCTTACTAGTGCACCAGTGCTAATGGTCGGTCAGTGCTACCGGTCGGCCTGCAGCAGACATTTGGCATTTGGCCACCAAGTCTCCCGTGTGGGAAAAAGCCGTTGAGGTGGATATATTGCTGCTCACGCCTCCTCCGACCCGCGCGCAGCCCTTAACGGAACCCGTTTCCACCCATGCACTCTGCACAGGCGCCTCTATCCACCAATCAGGGTCCTTACATAGCGTTTGAAGACCCCACCCACATAGTCCAATCATCCCTCCCAGCAGGCACTGGCAATTATGCCCGCTAGATGGCGCCCAGCCAACCGGTGGCAATGGTGAGTTTCGAACCGAGGAGTTCAGAATCTCGGCGCTGGTTTGCTAGAGGAATATCCCACTGTGCCACTTTTATCCAAAGCAACTTACAATTATGAACAAATACAACGCAAGCAACTAAGTTAAGAGCCCTGCTTAGGGGCCCCATAGTGACACCTTGGTAGTGCCAGGGTCTGACTTAGCAATCTTCCTTTGTAATAGATAGATGGATAGATGGATGGATGGATACTTTATTGATCTCGAAGGAAATTAAATTAAATCACACTCTGAATGTTGTTTCATATTCAATTAATTGAATATTAGGTAACGACTGATTGTTATGATTAAAAATATGATCATCTGTGTTATAACGATTCCTGGATATAACACACAGGTATAGTTTGTCCATGTCTCTTCTAAACTCTAAATATGCTTCTGTTTTTATGTATTTTATTGAAATACCTTACAGAATACATTCAGTACTTATATTTAGCAATGAATAAAGTATTCTGCCCAACCCTTGACAACACTTAAAATTATTATCGCTTCATCATGTGACTTATGCAACAAGGTTCTTTTTGTTACACTTTGTACTAAAGGGGGTATCAGGGATGGGAATAGAATCACACAAATGCATATTTTTTAAAAATTCAAATGATGTTAATTCTA
Organism: Trichomycterus rosablanca; assembly: GCF_030014385.1. NCBI lineage: Eukaryota > Metazoa > Chordata > Actinopteri > Siluriformes > Trichomycteridae > Trichomycterus > Trichomycterus rosablanca. The sequence goes on along the minus strand of NC_085988.1, from coordinate 62,625,332 downwards.
TATGATAAATGTTATTTCAGTTGTACAAAATATAAAATAAGAAAAAAGAGCTCTATGAGACTTGTTAGTGCACCCGTGTTGTAAATTTGTTATTTGGTGTAGTAAATATATATTTAACTGAGTTTTTCATTTGTCGTCCTCTTTCCAGACATCCCACATACTTCTAATAGTGTTTCAGAATTATGGTCTCTATACTGGATATTTTTTTTTCTTTTCCAATTCAAATGGAACACAGATGTGATGCAAGCTTGTCAATACCATGGGAGTACTTATTTCCTGTTTTTGATTCATGAGATCACATGAATCGAGGAAAATGTCCAGGTGATAATGGCACTGAATTCATTTGAACTTGTTCCAGTTTGTGTTACAGACAATACATTATAAGACTTGCTGAAAAACTATGAAAAAATTAAATGCAATTGTTTAGTCCGGTGAAGTGTCTATAAATAAATAGAAATAAATCATTGTTCCAATAAAATACAGATAAAGAGTGGCTGCTGTGTTGTTTGTGTAAGTAAAGAAAACATTCAACATACAATTTAAAAGGTGTATGTTTTCTTTAAATGCAACTGAATGTGTTATGATGCTATGACAAACAATTGTGCTTACAATATACAGTGTATCACAAAAGTGAGTACACCCCTCACATTTCTGCAAATATTTCATTATATCTTTTTATGGGACAACACTATAGACATGAAACTTGGATATAACTTAGAGTAGTCAGTGTACAGCTTGTATAGCAGTGTAGATTTACTGTCTTCTGAAAATAACTCAACACACAGCCATTTATGTCTAAATAGCTGCCAACATAAGTGAGTACACCCCACAGTGAACATGTCCAAATTGTGCCCAAATGTGTAATTGTCCCTGCCTGGTGTCATGTGTCAAGGTCCCAGGTGTAAATGGGGAGCAGGGCAGTTAAATTTGGTGTTTTGGGTACAATTCTCTCATACTGGCCACTGGATATTCAACATGGCACCTCATGGCAAAGAACTCTCTGAGGATGTGAGAAATAGAATTGTTGCTCTCCACAAAGATGGCCTGGGCTATAAGAAGATTGCTAACACCCTGAAACTGAGCTACGGCATGGTGGCCAAGGTCATACAGCGGTTTTCCAGGACAGGTTCCACTCGGAACAGGCTTCGCCAGGGTCGACCAAAGAAGTTGAGTCCACGTGTTCGGCATCATATCCAGAGGTTGGCTTTAAAAAATAGACACATGAGTGCTGCCAGCATTGCTGCAGAGGTTGAAGACGTGGGAGGTCAGCCTGTCAGTGCTCAGACCATACGCCGCACACTGCATCAACTCGGTCTGCATGGTCGTCATCCCAGAAGGAAGCTGACGCACAAGAAAGCCCGCAAACAGTTTGCTGAAGACAAGCAGTCCAAGAACATGGATTACTGGAATGCCCTGTGGTCTGACGAGACCAAGATAAACTTGTTTGGCTCAGATGGTGTCCAGCATGTGTGGCGGCGCCCTGGTGAGAAGTACCAAGACAACTGTATCTTGCCTACAGTCAAGCATGGTGGTGGTAGCATCATGGTCTTGGGCTGCATGAGTGGTGCTGGCACTGGGGAGCTGCAGTTCATTGAGGGAAACATGAATTCCAACATGTACTGTGACATTCTGAAACAGAGCATGATCCCCTCCCTTCGAAAACTGGGCCTCATGGCAGTTTTCCAACAGGATAACGACCCCAAACACAACCTCCAAGATGACAACTGCCTTGCTGAGGAAGCTGAAGGTAAAGGTTATGGACTAAACCCAATTGAGCACCTGTGGCGCATCCTCAAGTGGAAGGTGGAGGAGTTCAAGGTGTCTAACATCCACCAGCTCTGTGATGTCATCATGGAGGAGTGGAAGAGGATTCCAGTAGCAACCTGTGCAGCTCTGGTGAATTCCATGCCCAGGAGGGTTAAGGCAAGGCTGGATAATAATGGTGGTCACACAAAATATTGACACTTTGGGCACAATTTGGACATGTTCACTGTGGGGTGTACTCACTTATGTTGCCAGCCATTTAGACATTAATGGCTGTGTGTTGAGTTATTTTCAGAAGACAGTAAATCTACACTGCTATACAAGTTGTACACTGACTACTCTAAGTTATATCCAAGTTTCATGTCTATAGTGTTGTCCCATGAAAAGATATAATGAAATATTTGCAGAAATGTGAGGGGTGTACTCACTTTTGTGATACACTGTATGTCCAAAAGCATGTAGAAACTCCATCCAATTTCAGCTATAGTTCAACACCCCAGTTAGACCATACCCATGTCTAACAGGTGTAAAAAAAAAAATGAGATTTTGGTGTGGATATACTCTCCTGGCCCCACTGAACATCTTGGGAATCAATTGAAGCCTTCATTGCAAGCTAGGCCTTCATGCCCAACATCAATTGGGTTGCTAGGTTGCTAAAGTGACAAACATAACACATTGATACATTGTTTACATATTGGAACAGTATGTCAACTTTAATAATCGCTAAGTAACAGGTGCTCAGGTGGCACAGTGATAAAACACGCTATCACACTGGAGTTGACATCTCAAACTCGTAAATTCATCGGGTTGGTTGTCGGATGGGATTTCTCATAACTGGCTGATCGATGGTGCCTGCATAGCGATGGGGGATAATGGAGATCAGTGCGTGACTCTTTGTGGGCGAGACTGAACCACATATAAATTCGTCTTGTGCAGGTGAAAAGATGCAGTCGGCTACTGCACATGTGTCAGAGGGGGAGTGTGTTAGACACGGCTGTCCTTGGTCAGGAGTGGAAGTCAGCAACAGCAGAGAGGAAACAAGATGCAATTGGGTAATTAGATATGATTTGGGAGATTGGGAGAAAAAAATCAAGAAATACAATTGCAAATGTAATTATTCTAGTACCTACTAACTTTCTGTGTGGTGTCCTACCATTACCAGCATTTTTTATTTGTATATTTATGGTAGACGCACAAATAATTTTGATTTTAACCTTTTATACCTCTGTTAGAACTTCACTTTGGTGTAGTTTCTTTTGGTGTTATTAAGATGCCCTCCAAGGGGGAGTAACAACAGCACATATTTTTTTTCCAAATGCTAGATGTTGTGACTTAAATATGAAGGGCAGTTGTAGCCTAGCAGTTAAGGTGCTGGACTAGTAATCAGAAGGTCACCGGTTCAAGCCCCACCACTGCCAGGTTGCCACTGTTGGGCTCTTGAGCAAGGCCCTTAACCCTCAATTGCTCAGACTGTATACTGTCACATTAATGTAAGTCGCTTTGGATAAAGGCATCTGTTAAATGCCTAAAATGTAAATGTAAATATGAAATTAACAATGTGGGTCGTAAAAGTGCCTCACAATTTGATTTGATTGTTTTTGTTGTATTTTTTTATGACACAAAATCTGTGTAACGGCATGGTGAGGCATGCCATATAAAGCCCAGCACACACTTCCTGAACTGACCAATGTTTAGCATGGATCCATCTGTGGTATCTGTTCATAAAGAAGCTGTAACGCCACCTCAGGAGGCGCTTTGCCGTGAGTCGCCACAACATGGCTGAGTTCCCTAAAAAGATTATCAAAAATGTTGGCATAAGAGCTGACGGAAACAAAAGTACCAACCTCAAAGTGTGTGCTGGTGTCGTAAACACACGAACACTATATAATACAAAATTATAAGAGCCACAAAAAGGTGGCTGATGAAGCCGGTATTTAAAGATCTCTTCCAGCTGCAGCAAATTCATGCTTATGTGGTATAGAGACTGTCTGATATAGCGAAATGCCTCTGTCAGTCACCTGTTATAATGCCATGGCAGGTGGGCATGACTCTGTAACTTGTGCTTCTTGCTGATCTCTATGGCAGGTGAGTGTGTTGCAGAAATCCTCCGGAAGAAACAGCTCCCAAAGTTCTTTTCAGAAAGATCTTTTCAAAGTGCCTATTGACCTGCTATACCAGGATGCTCTATCCTAAACAGAGAGCATAAAGGCCCATAGAAAATACTTATCCTGGTTAAGCTTCACTATGTTCATGGACTGTACATTTATTATATTTACTGTACATGGACTGTACATTTACTATATTCATGAACTGTACATTTAGTAATGTACAGGTGCACCAGGTGAAGTCCTGCACCTGTGCGGTTGTTAAGATATGAACCCAAATGCAGGATACTTAACCAAGGTAGAACAAACCTGTGGCTAAAGAGTCACAAACAAAATCCAAATAAAATTCACAGCCTAAAGAAGATGGACAAAAGAACAGCCCTTAGTCTGAGTAGGAGACATTACAACCCATGTGCTTGCCCCACAAAGATGAGAAGAGATGAGAAGGACGTTCACCCCACAGGGACATAAACTTTTATTTTACTTTAATTATTTGTTTGTATTTTGTCAATTAAATAAAGTGTCAAGAGAATCCACAAATCACTTATATTGGTATTATGTATTACTGAAGTAGAACATTAAATGCAAAAGGTTACACTTTCTGCCCACACAAACCTCACAAAGCATTTGTGAGGTCTAGTCTGAAGTTAGACAAGGGTCCATGGCTTGTGCTCAGTGTTTCTATAAATCCCAAAGGTGTTTAGTATCATTAAGGGTCATGGCTTTAGCTAGTTAAAGTATGTGTACTAGTAACAGTTGCTTTGTGCACAGGGGTTCTGTCACACTCAGTGGCGACTCCTGCCAAATTTCTCAGGGGGGGCAATTGTTGCGATGATGGCCAAAGTGACCCATTCAATGGGTAAATTAAAGCTTAAATAATTAACATCTTAAGTCATCTGTCAGTTTGCCCTTACAAATAACTTTGAACATGGAGAGAGACCAGCTTTACCATTAATCATAAAATTAAGTAAAGCATTCACACTAACAATTTAATTCAGTCTTTATCAGATAGCATTTTATTTTAGGTGCAGCAGATCCTGAGGTAATGGTAGTCATGTTGACGAGATCGCTAGCTGCTCCAATTATCGCTACACCAGGTTACGTGTGACGCAAGCACGTAAGTGCGAGCCCTCCCGGAACCCATACAGATTGTATTGCAGTGCCTACAGTTTGAAAAAAAAAGTGCCTTATAAATAATAATAATGAAATAAAGGGGTCTGTGTGGTAAATGTGAGGAAGTCAGAGCAGAATTTCTGCATACTGCAGCTGTGGCTGGGCTATTTTTATTCAGATGTGAAAGGTTAATCTTTTTATTTCCTGCCCGGGTCATTTTACTGTATGCTTACGCAAGGCAGGAAGAGACAGGAGGGGAGAGTTACAACTACCTCGGATGTGATTTTGTCCTCTACTTATACTGTCACCCAAGGGCATCTTAAAAAACCATGACGAAACAGTACAGATACACAGACAGAGCAATCCCAGCTCTCTAAAACAGCAACACTCTCTTCCTGTGTGTATCCCTCACATGCACATACACACCCCAGTCATGAATAGGAGGACGTCCGAGGACAATTGTGGGTTGACAGCAACAAGAAAGGGAACAGTATGTCTTTTGTAAGCTTGTCTGAGCACTACTGCATGCCTCCTTGTTTAATAAATCAAATGTTTCACTTCGCCGTATAGTACATGGAGAAAAGGAAACAGTGGGAGAAAGAGTAACAACCTCTGCAAGCTGCTGCAAGCTCCGACAAAAAGATTCAGTTCTGGTCTTTTAATGGGGTTCCAATTTTTTAATGTGCCTACCAACAGTGAAGTGGGGCAATAGCACTGGCTTGCTATGATTAAACACACTAAAATCATTTTACACACATTTAAATTAGTATGAGGATTATTATTAGATACATTCATGGGAATATGAAAGTACATCCCACTTAGATTAGTCTTTTTTATTTATCACAAACAACAGGTGTGTTTGGTCCTCACCAATGTCTATGGACCAAAAAAATAATCAAATGTCATCTAAAATATTGACAGATTTTAATATGAAGACATATTAAAAAGTAAACCAGCATTTAAAAAACCAGGTGGGAAAAATAAATACCTTCTTCTATAATTATTAAGAGAGTAATTAGCAGCCATGTGTTACTAATTAAATGCACAAGATTCGTTAGGCTAATTCTGTAAACACAGAACCTCTGGCAGTTTGGTGTTCTGGAGCACTCAGCTGTGAGTCTACATCAGTGGTCCCCAACAACCGGGCCATGGACCCATACCAGCTCGTGGGTCATTTATTACTGGGCTACACAGAAAGAATAAATAATTAGAGATCGCTACAAAAGCAATGAAAACACTGCTTTTTCGTAAAGCGGGATTTTCTGCAGTGCTGGCAACCAAACAAGGTTACAGAGTAGACTGGACATAAGGAACACACTTCGGGTGTTATTGTCTCCTCAGCGTTCCCACTGATTTTCCGTCATGGGTGAGTAGTATTGTTATGCACTTTGTGGGGGGGTTTTATGCATTTTCTCCACATTTTCCTCCTGAATTAGCACACTAAATTTGTCTTCCGCTGCTGAGGGATACCCGATTGCATCCGAGGAGAGCATGTCGCTGTACACCGCTCTTCCGACACCTGCACAGCCCTCCCCTTCTCTTCCCTGCAAAGCCGTCTCTTCTGCCAATCAGGGTCCTTACACAGCATATGAAGATCCCACCCACACACAGTCCGGCCCCCACCCTGCAGATACGGTGGCCAATTAGTATCTGCTGCAGGCACTGACAATTATGCCCGCCAGATGGTGCCCAGCGACTGGTGGCAAAGCCGAGTTTTAAACCGAGGATTTCAGAATCTCAGCGCTGATGTGCTAGTGGAATATCTCGCTGTGCCACCTGGGTGCCGCACTTTTTTATTATGCTTGTTGTATAATTTTATTTTAAATTATCCCGCTGCTGACGGTCCATGAAATTATATCTTATATGAAACTGGTCCTTGGTGCAGAAAAGGTTGGGGACCGCTGGTCTACATCATGCCAAGAAGACTACATATTGAAATCAGGTTTTTGTTTAGTATTACTACAAAGTGAGTGGTCACTCTAGAGTAACCAGGACATGCTTTTTTCCAAAGCAACTTACAGTACCGTGACGATATACTGTCTAAGCATTTGAGGGTTAAGGGACTTGCTCAAGGGCCCAACAGTGGCAACCTGGAAGTGGTGGGGCTTGAACCAGTGACCTTTCGATTACTAGTCTAGTACCTTAACCACTAGGTTACAACTACCCTGGAGGAAGGGAACCCTGCAGGCAAGGAAAAAAATGCCAAATATCATACACACTATGGCCAGAGGCAAGCTTCAAACTCAGGTCTCCAGCACATTTGCTGCAACCACACAACCTGCCTCGCCCATGGGACTTCGGATTTTGACATTGCTGTCCTCAACCACAGATAGCGGCATTGCTATGGAAATCTTGGCTATCTTTGGTCCCTTCAAGGACATTTCCCAGGACATGCTGAGACAGAAGCCAAACATTCCAGCAATGTTTCCATCCAGCAGCATTTGAACATGACACCCCTGGAATCACATGGAACACATCTGAAGAGAATGCTATGCAGCAAGTCTTCCCACCACTGCAGTGGGAGAATAAATAAAGTCAGGCTTTTCTGATTGATTGGGGTTTCTTTTAGATGTAGGGATGTATAGCCTTTTAAAGTAATGCCATCACAGATTTGCCACAACTGAACAAAATTTAATTGAAAAGTTTCCCCTTTCTAAGTATTTTAAAAATGTAATGATCAGTGAAAACATTAGAAATATGTTTGGAGTTTGTACATTACATGACAATGATCAAAGGTGAAGAGGAAAGTTACAATTGTTGTGAATTGCTCAGTATTCATGGACTTGTTCAGTGCAAAAGGGGTAAAAACTGTACACCAAAGGTATGTTCACAACTTGAATCTTTTTTTTCTATATTTTTTTCTATTTTGCTGTCCTCAACCACAGATAACGGCATTGCTATGGAAATCTTGGCTATCTTTGGTCCCTTCAAGGACATTTCCCAGGACATGCTGAGACAGAAATGGGAGAAAATGCATTTTCTCCCATTTTCTCCCAATTTAGCTTAGTCAATTTGTCTTCCGCTGCCAGGGGATCCGTGATTGCAGTCAAGGTTGGTATATTGCTGCTATTAAGTATAAAAACATACTGAATTAGCAGGATGCTTAACCTGTTTAAAATGGCACAGCATTTAGACACCTTTCCTTCCCCTCCTTCTCTACCTCAGATGGTTGGTCATACAGCTTCTGGATAATTATCCACAGAATTCCTGAAGGAACTTAATCATTCATTCGGAAGGGAGTTCTCTAACAAGCCTATCTGATGTGGAGTTGGGCTGGGGCTCAGTTACTGAATCATGTCCTTCTGCCCTGCCAAATATAGCCAGCAAAGGGGGCATGGAGCTGCAGATGATGCCTTATTAAATGTTCACTCCAAGTGGAAGTGCTTCTATTTATTACTGTTTCTCCACTGATTTACCAGCTTCTCTGTTGGGAGATCTGCTTCTTTTCTGGAAACTGTGATGCCAAGAGAATATTTCAGAGTAGATTACTAATAACAATCTTATTTACTGATAAATCCTAGGTTGAAATTTATGGCAGTAACAGAATGTTTTATGTCGGAAGAAGAACAGATAAAAGACAAAATTGGAGCAAGGTGGTGAAAATAATGGAGGCTGGTGGTGTTTTGCCTAGTTTGAAGTTAGGCTCCTGCATAGAATTAATTACACTCTGATAAGGGAGATATACCATTCAATTCTTTTGAGTCATGCTATACCCACTGGGTTGAGAGTCATTTTAATTATCTCAGTTCAGCAGTAAGAACCATATTTCACATTTCCTTTAACTGCAAAAGTCTTGATAGAATAATTAGATTTTTGTCTTTAAAAAGTCACGTCAACCCCATGCATTCAGTAACATCACACGCTGCTCTTTGAAAAATTGTAAGATTTACATCTAGCAGACACTCTATTCAAAGTGACTTGCAGTACCGTGACAGTATATTGTCCAAGCAATTGAGGGTTAAGGGCCTTGCTAAAGGGCCCAACAGTGCCAAAGCAGCAAACTTTTGATTACTAGTCCAGTACCTTAACCACTAGGCAACAACTGCTGGGATGATGCTGGGATAGATAACATTGTGGAGTAGTGTGGAGCCCCTGGCAGTTCGAGTACATGCTGTCCTTATAGTAAAAGGGGGCATATAAATAAATACAATAATAGTATAAATAATAACAAACTCTAAAATTCATGTATTTATCACTCACACTGTCATGGTGGTGGTGTGTTAGTGTGTGTTGTGCTGGTATGAGTGGATCAGACACAGCAGCGCTGATGGAGTTTTTAAACACCTCACTGTCACTGCTGGAATGAGAATAGTCCACCAACCAAAAATATCCAGTCAACAGCGCCCCATGGGCAGCATCCTGTTACAACTGATGAAGGTCTAGAAGATGACCAACTCAAACAGCAGCACTAGATGAGCGATCGTCTCTGACTTTACATCTACAAGGTGGACCAACTAGGTAGGAGTGTCTAATAGAGTGGACAGTGAGTGGACACGGTATTTAAAAACTCCAGCAGCATTGCTGTGTTGATCCACTCATATCAGCACAACACACACTAACACACCACCATCATGTCAGTGTCACTGCAGTGCTGAGAATTATCCACCACCCAAATAATACCTGCTCTGTGGTGGCCCTGTGGGGGTCCTGACCATTGAAGAACAGGGTGAAAGCAGGTTAAAAAAGCATGCAGAAAAACAGATTGACCACAGTCAGTAATTGTAGAACTACAAAGTGTTTCTGTATGGTAAGTGGAGCTGATAAAATGGACAGTAAGTGTAAAAACAAGGAGATGGTTTTAATGTTAAAAAAGCTAATATGACAAGTAAAAAGCTTTATGACAGACTTTTTGTCTTTTTGTTTACATACCCGTCTCATTACTAACAGACTTGTAAACTAGTAAGGTTTCCAATACTAACAACACCTCAGTTTATTTAACCTAGACACTTGGATTGTAAAATCTGATTATTCTGTCCATGTCAACAGATATACACAATGCAACTCAAACTTATAAAGATTAAACACACACATTAAATGTTTTTTAAAAAGTAGTGATACTGATAATTCACACTTCCTACATTTCAGTGTACATGCTACACAATTAAATATAAAGCTTGTGTTCAACCGTCAAACATAGCATTTACATCATATTATACTATCATACAAAATCAAATGAGCCTTTACGAAGTGTAAATAACCAAACAGAAGACATGATATGTGGTTGGCAGGAGTCGGAATTGATCTGACGGCACTTAATATGCCACTGCAGCAACATACTTAGCTTAAAACTAAAATCGTTGTATTATTTACATCACAGTGCTACTACGTTAAGACATACACATACAGGAATATGGTCAGTTTACAGCTTTATAGACTTTTTTGTACTTATTAGCTATTTAATCAGACACTCCTACCATTTAAGTGCACTTTGGGTATGAAATGTACATCTGTTTTCTGCAACATACCAGTATGTTCTGCAAGGTATTATACAACCCCAAATCAGAAAAAGTTGGGACAGTATGGAAAATGCAATTAAAATAAAAATTCAGTGTTCCTCACAATTACTTTGACTTTTATTTGATTGCAGACAGTTTGAACCTGAGATATTTCATGTTTTGTCTGGTCAACTTCATTTCATTTATTAATAAACATCCATTCCTGCATTTCAGGCCTGCAACACATTCCAAAAAAAGTTGGGACGGGGGCAATTTAGGGCTAGTAATGAGGTGAAAAAACTAAATAATTATAATTTGTGATTCCAAACAGGTGATGTCAACAGGTGATTGTAATCATGATTTGGTACAAAATCAGCATCCAGGAAAGACTGAGTCTTTGATGAGCAAAGATGGCCATCCACACTGTTATCAGCAACAAGTCCAAAAGCCAGGGTCTTTCATAATATGGGGTTGTGTCAATGTCCTTGGCAAAGTACATTGAGATCTTAGAGCAACATACGCTGCCTTCAAGACGTCATATTTTCCAGGGACGTTGATGTATTTTTCAACAAGACAATGCAAAACCACATGCTGCACACATTACAAAGGCATGGCTGAGGAAGACGAGGGTACGGGTACTGGACTGGCCTGCCTGTAGTCCTGACCTGTCCCTAATAGAGAATGTGTGGAGAATTTGAAAAGAAAAATGCGACAATGACGACCCCGTACTGTTGCACATCTTAAGACGTGTTTGCAGGAAGAATGGGATAAAATAAAAGCTGAAACACTAAATCACTTGGTATCCTTGTGGTAAATGCTTTACTGTCTTAACTTTTTTTGGAATGTGTTGCAGGCCTGAAATGCAGGAATGGATGTTTATTAATAAATGAAATTAAGTTGACCAGACAAAATATGAAATATCTCAGGTTCATCCTGTCTGTTCATTATTTGCATTTTCCATACTGTCCCAACCTTTTCTGATTTGGGGTTGTAATACTACAACCATATCTAACTGTAGATACATGGTTATTGGGTTTGAATGCCTCGTTCGGGTCATTGTGGCCATTTAACTTGATGTTTGCTTCATCTGACCCCAAGCCTTTGGGGCCCAGAAGGCTTTTCCAATGTGTATGTGATTAGCAACATTCTTTAGACAAGCTTTTAGGTGCTGATTTTAAAGCAGAGGCTTCATTAATGCTTGGCAGCTTTTAAACCTATGGTGATATAAAGCTTTCTTGACTGTGAACAATGACACTTGTGTTCCAGCAAAATCATGGCAGACCTGTTTTTGGTGGTTCTTGGAATATATCCTTGACAGAGACTATTGTTTAATATACAACTCCAAATGAGAATAAGTTGGAAAAGGCAAATAATAAAAAAACACAGAGTTTCTTACATTTACAGTGGGGTCAAAAAGTATTTAGTCAGCCACTGATTGTGCAGGTTCTCCTACTTAGAAAGATGAGAGAGGTCTGTAATTTTCATCATAGGTACACTTCAACTATGAGAGACAAAATGAGAAAAAAAAATCCAGGAAATCACATTGTAGGATTTTTAAAGAATTTATTTGTAAATTATGGTGGAAAATAAGTATTTGGTCAATAACAAACAAGCAAGATTTCTGTCTCTCACAGACCTGTAACTTCTTCTTTAAGAAGCTCTTCTGTCCTCCACTCGTTACCTGTATTAATGGCACCTGTTTGACCTCGTTATCTGTATAAAAGACACCTGTCCACAGCCTCAAACAGTCAGACTCCAAACTCAACCACGGCCAAGACTAAAGAGCTGTTGAAGGACACTAGGAAGAAAATTGTAGACCTGCACCAGGCTGGGAAGAGTGAATCTACAATAGGCAAGCAGGTTGGTGTGAATAAATCAACTGTGGGAGCAGTTGTAAGAAAATGGAAGACATACAAGACCATTGATAATCTCCCTTGGGGTCAAGATCTCATCCCGTGGAGGTCAAAATTATCATGAGAACGGTGAGAAAAAATCCCAGAACTACACGGAGGGACCTGATGAATGACCTGCAGAGAGCTGGGACCAAAGTAACAAAGGGACCATCAGTAACACACTACGCCGAGAGGGACTCAAATCCTGCAGTGCCAGGCGTGTCCCCCTGCTTAAGCCAGTACATGTCCAGACCCGTCTGAAGTTTGCCAGAGAGCATATGGATGATCCAGAAGAGGATTGGGAGAATATCATGTGGTCAGACAAAACCAAAATGGAACTTTTTGGTAAAAACTCAACTCGTCGTGTTTGGAGGAAGAAGAAAAACCCAAGAACACCATACCTACTGAAGCATCATGCTTTGGGGCTGTTTTTCTGCAAAGGGGACAGGACGACTGATCCGTGTTAAGGGAAGAATGAACGGGGCCATGTATCGTGAGATTTTAAGCCAAAACCTGCTTCCATCAGTGAGAGCATTGAAGATGGAACGTGGCTGGGTCTTCCAGCATGACAATGATCCTAAACACACCGCTCGGGAAACGAAGGAGTGGCTCCGTAAAAAGCCAGTCTCCAGACCTCAACCCCATAGAAAATTTGTGGAGGGAGTTGAAAGTCTGTGTTGCCCAGCGACAGCCCCAAAACATCACTGCTCTAGAGGAGATCTGCATGGAGGAATGGGCCAAAATACCAGCTACAGTGTGTGCAAACCTGGTGAAGACTTACAGGAAACGTTTCACCTCTGTCACTGCCAACAAAGGTTTTGTTACAAAGTATTGAGTTGAACTTTTGTTATTGACCAAATACTTATTTTCCACCATAATTTACAAAAAAATTCTTTAAAAATCCTACAGTGTGATTTCCTGGATTTTTTTTTCTCATTTTATCTCTCATAGTTGAAGTGTACCTATGATGAAAATTACAGACCTCTCTCATCTTTCTAAGTAGGAGAACTTGCACAATCAGTGGCTGACTAAATACTTTTTGACCTCACTGTACTTTGACTTTTATCTCATTGCAGACAGGATGAACCTGAGATATTTCATGTTTTGTCTGCTCAACTTCATTTCATTTGTTAATAAACATTCATTCCTGCCACACATTCCAAAAAAAGTTGGGACAGGGGCAATTTAGGGCTATTACTGAGCTGAAAAAAAATTTCTCCTTCTACAGTGAATAATATTATTAAAGGATTCAAGGAATCGGGAGGAATTTCAGTGCGTAAAGGCCAAGGACGCAAGCTTAAGCTGAACATCCGTGATCTACGATCCCTCAGACGGCACTGCATTAAAAACTGCCACTCAAAAATAGCTGATATAACCACATACCTCATACTGTCCCAACTTCTTCTTGACTTACTTTCTAGGATAAAAGACTCCCTAATTTTTCCCTAAAATTGTAACACTTGTGTGTCAGTTTAATGGGTGCAATCCAACTATGCCTATTTATATGGGAATATAAACGTTCAATCTTCAATACTGACTGTGCAAAGAACAGTCCACCACCATTATTTAATATGGTTTATGTTGGTTCTGTGGTGCCTCATTTGCATCGATAGACTAGAAGAGAATGGGGGTCACAGAACGGCTACAGTTAGTAATTGTATATCTACAAAGTGCATCTATGTGGTAGGTATACCTGATAAAATGACTAATGAATGTACATACACAGGAGGTATGTACAACAGTATGCACATATTAATAATTTAGCTTGGTGCAACTACACATTAATTAATAGATACTAAAACAAGGTTTAAGACTCAGCTTTATGTGCTTGTGTGTAGTGACCAGAACCTTTTCAATCTTCAGTCAGTATGAAGCTAATAATCAAGTACTCTATTCTAAAATTCTTGTCAAAGTTCTTCAAATGTCAAGTGGTTTAGGGAAAAAGCTAAACAGGCATTTAAGTGTCCAATAATATTCATTGGTATACGTAGTTAAAAACACACCTCACACTGTCTAGATTTGCCCGAAATTGAGGGTCCAAGTTGCCATCAAGCAACATAAAACAATTCTAGTGTTTCCTCTATAAACTGTTGAGGGTGCCATATAGCACCCACTCCCTTTAAACTGCAGTGGAAGCTCCTTTTCGATTTCTTTTACAGTGTGCCAGTTTCCTGAGGTACAGAACAGTCTAAAATACATGTTTGGCCACCAGTGGGTTGTACAGAAAAGTAATCCAAATAACTCCAAGTCGTGGCCTTCAAAGTGTTCGCTAAGGGAACTGTTTCATTTCTAACTGGCAGGTGCATGTGTCAGACACTCGTGGGTGTGTGTGACCAGGTTTTTGAGACTCTTCAGCAGGGCAGTGAGTCTGAACGAGGGGTTCGGGTGGAGAGGGATCGGGGGGTTTATGGTCGTAGTAGAGAGCCCACAGCAATGTGAGGGTCAAGGTCATGGCCAGGATCTGTGCCACTCCTATAGACACTCCTAGGAAGCGCAGTACCTGCAGCTGCTTTGTGCCTCGAATGAAACTGTAGATCTTAGGACCGCAGCCCTGTGAAGCACACACACACACACACACACACACAGAAACATATAAGAGAAGGCATGAATAATCCAAGTTCTGGGAAAAATTAGGCACAAAGCAGGAATTCCCCAGACAGGGTGCAAATCCACCTCAAATCCACCCCCACACATAGCCAATAATTTCTGTGTAGACATCTACCCAACCAATAGCAGTGCTGAGATTCAAACCCAGATACATATATGCATTTATACACAAATACACCACAATTATTGGGAATTTTATGAAATATGAATAAAAAGGTTAGAAATTGGCTTATAAAGGCCGCTCTGGTGACTCAGTGGTAAAAACACACGCTGAAACCAGAGCTGGGATCTCGAATACATAACCAACGTCCCCTCAGACACGTGGGCAGCAGCCGTATGCATCGTATCACCTACACTTTGACCAGTGCAGTGCAGCTTAGCTGCGTGTACGGAGGGACACACCCTAAGAGCACTCTTTTCTTATCTCTGTGCAGGCGCCATCAGTCAGCCAGCATAGTCGTAATTGCACCAGTCATGAGAGAGAGAGACCCTATCCGGCTTAGCCCCGCCCATATCTGAACAACAGGCCAATCGTTGTTCATGTGGCCGCTCAGCCTCAGCCGGCAGGGCAGAGCTGTGATTCGATACGATGTATTCGAGATCCCAGCTCTGGTTCCGGCGTGTGTTTTTACCGCTGCGCCACCTGAGCGGCCCCGAAAAGATGGGTTTTAAGATGAGCTTTGAACATAGCTGCAGGCATGCCAAATTGACCACAAACAGAAAAAAAGGTTGCCCTATACTACTAGAACTAACCGTAATGAAGATATACCCACGTATACCCACCACCCATGTTGCTATATGACACACACACACTCTACCAGCTGCACCAATCCTCAGTATAGGTTTTTCCCCCATTTCAGGTATTCCAATTTGGATATGTCCAATGTGCCCCCTGCTGCTTGAATGATACGCTTTCTGAACGATAAGGGACACGCATGGAAGATAACGCAATTATCTGTATATTCATCTGTCACTTGTGCCGGTGCCTCAACCAGACAATAGGAGCAACTGTTGCAAAAGCAAGGAGGCCTTTCCTTCCTCTGACAGCCAATTTTGTCTGTTGAGTGCCTGACTAGGCCTGTGACACTGCTCAGACTCGGGTAGCGGCTGAGCATTAGACCGCTGTGCCTGTGTTATAGTTCTAATATCAGGCATTAAAAAAGACACAATAATGTAAAACGAATGTATGTAAATGTATTGTAAAAATGTTGGGAGGGTTCCAAAGGGTTCCACAGTCCTGGAACTGGAAGTCCTTGACCAATTTATATGTATTTTATGGTTTAGTGCGCTCTCTCTCTCTCTCTCTCTAGAAAAAGCACACTAATGCTGTCAGCACAACAGCTGCCAGAGTAATATGTGAGAAATGCAACACTCATCCGGTATGTGTGTGTGTGTGTGCATGGTTGTGTGTACGTATGTTTGCGTATGATGGATATTTCCTATGCAGATGGAGCAATGCGGAAAGGCAGGTACATTGTTTCCTGGCAGTGACAGATTTCTGCTTTATGGTTGATCCATTTCCTCTTCCCAAAGAAACAGTGTGAGATATAGCCATAAAAAGAGAGGGGAAATAATATGAGGGAGAGAGATGGTGAGTGAAATTACTGAAGAAGTAAAAGCTGTTCTTGACTGATTTAACAAACTAGTTTGTTTATTCTTCTGTTACATTAAAGTCCAAAATGTGTAACGACAGTCCTGGGATTTTAATGCTTTCTTTATCTGACTTTTTTTCTTTGACTGAATGAGTGGAACATTATTACCACCTTCCTAATACTGTGTTGGTTCCCCTTTTGCTGCCAAAACAGCTCTGACCTGTCAAGGCATGGACTCCACTAGACCCCTGAAGGTGTGCTGTGGTATCTGGCACCAAGATGTTAGCAGCAGATCCTTGAACTCCTGTAAGTTGTGAGGTGGGGCTTCATGGATCGAACTTGTTTGTCCAGCACATCCCACAGATGCTCGAATTTGGAGGCCAAGTCAAAACCTCAAACTCATTGTTGTGCTCCTCAAACCATTCCTGAACCATTTTTGTGTTGTAGCAGGGCGCATTATACTGCTGAAAGAGGCCACAGCCATCAGGGAATACCGTTTCCATTAAAGGGTGTACATGGTCTGCAACAATGCTTAGATAGGTGGTACATGTCCAAGTAACATCCACATGGATGGCAGGACCCAAGGTTTCCCAGTACAACATTGCCCAAAGCATCACACTGCCTCCACCGGCTTGCCTTCTTCCCAGAGTGCATCCTGGTGCCATGTGTTCCCCAGGTAAGTGACGCACACGCATCTGGCCATCCACGTGATGTAAAAGAAAACGTGATTCATCAGACCAGGCCACCTTCTTCCATTGCTACGTGGTCCAGTTCCGATGCTCACATGCCAATTGTTGGCACTTTTGGCGGTGGACAGGGGTCAGCATGTGCACCCTGATGCAACAAACTGTGATGCACTGTGTATTCTGACACCTTTCTATCAGAACCAGCATTAACTTCTTCAGCAATTTGAGCTACAGGAGCTCGTCTGTTGGATCCTTCGCTCCCTACGTGCATCAATGAGCCACGACCCATGGCCGGTTTACCACTGTTCCTTCCTTGGACCACTTTTGATAGATACTGACCACTGCAGACTGGGAACACCCCACAAGAGCTGCAGTTTTGGAGATGCTTTGACCCAGTCGTCTAGCCATCACAATTTGGCCCTTGTCAAACTCGCTCAAATCCATTTTTCCTGCTTCTAACACATCAACTTTGAGGATAAAATGTTCACTTGCTGCCTAATATATCCCACCCACTAACAGACGCCGTGATGAAGAGATAATCAGTGTTATTCACTTCATCTGTCAGTGCTCATAATGTTATGCCTGGTCGGTGTATACGTCTTTGATTTTGAGTGGGATTAAAGTAAATATGTTGCATCAAATATTGATAAACTGAGGTATTGCAGTTAGGTGCCATCCTTGATGTAGTTGCTAGGAATTGGAAGGTATGTTATTGATGGTTCGTGAATTATGAAATCTTCAGCTGTTATTACAGAACCGTGCTGCATTACGATGAGCCTCCAACAACAGATCAGCTCAAGCTCATCTTTAAATGTGCTTACAGTACCTGAGGCTACTGAACCCTGTTGTAATTACTCCAGGCTATGTTCTGCCCACCTGCGGCGATGACTTACCTCCTGGTAGAGGTCGCTCAGGTCACCGTAGTAAGCATGCCGAGAACAGCCCACATACTGATTGGAGCAGCAGGAGTCAGGTGGCCATTCCATCTCGGTCATCTCAAGCCAATCGGTGAAGTAGATCACACCACAACATTTGAACTGAAAACAGGTATCATGTGGTTATCGGTTAAGATTCTCCATGACAGCTAGATGCCAGAAAATAAATAACGAATAAAAAGGGAAATCTAAAAATTTAGAAAAAAAAGCTACAGTCAGACACATACATTCAGGTACAAAAATATTATGTGTATTTCGTAAACTAAATGAAAAAAAAACTAGCACACCAGAGCTGACATTTCAAACTCGGCTGGGCGGCTACATGAACAACGTTTGGCTTGTTGTTCATAGAAGGTAGGAAGCCAGATAGGGACCTCATAACTGATGCAATTATGACCTCTGCTGGCTGGTTGACGTGCCTGCACAGAGTCGAGGAATAATGCATTGATCAGGGTGTGGCTCTCTGTACACAAAGCTGATCTGCATATGAACTCGCCTCGTGCAGGTAAAAATGCAGCCGTCTACTGCACACGTGTCGGAGGGGGTGTGTGTCAGTCTTACTCTCCTCAATCACAGGTTACATCAGTAGAAAGGAAGCGTAATGCAATCAGGTATTTGGTTACGACTAGATTGGGAAATAAATTGTGAAAAAAAAAAAAAAAAAAAAAAATGCATGCAGCAACTGAGAATATTAATTTGCTGGTGCTCTACTACAGTGTCATTTAACAAGAGGAAAGCCCAGCTCCAAAAATAGCACCTTAAAGCTGGGTAGTTTATGGCCGTTTAATTAAATGTCATTTTTTGCATGAAAGTTTCTAAGCCTATGGTGGTATAAAGCTTGCTTGACTGTGAACTAATTAATAACCTTACCTAATTTACACAAACAGAATTTGGAATTGCACAACTATGAAATTTGTAGCCATTAAGCACTAAAAAACTAAGAGAAAACTCTTATTATAATAAGACATATTTTTATTGACCTGTGTAAATAATGTATGAACCTCTTGCTGTTCTCTTACCTCAGTCTGAAAGGAGTTCCAGGCATGTGTTAGCCACTGGTAGCGCTGCAGGCCATAGTTAGGCATACGTGACTTCAGACTGATCATATCTGACCTCTGTACTGAGGGCTACAAACAGACATACACAGAATAAATCAGAGAAAACTGGGTAACATTTTATTTTCCTACTGCTGTAAAATAATAAAACCACAATAAAATAACAAAGTGGCTACATGGTCCATGTCAATTGTTTAATTATAATCTAGATGATACACTGATTTTCTCTACTGAATATTTCATCAACTGAACAGCTTAACCTCTGGTTATTACAAAGCTTCTCCAATTACTTACTGTCTCATATAAACTCAAGAGCTATGTAATTATTTAACTAATTCCTTGCAGTCATTTAATTATTCTGTGAATTTCAATGCTCTTATTGTTGCACATTTATTTAGTCAATGCCATACAAGATTTAACACTATTTGTTAATGCCTACTGTACAAAAAAACCTGAGCTTAATAAAAATAAATGTAACTAGCTCATTATAAACCCATTATGAAAAAAGTAGCTGAATGTTGCTTTATGAATAAGGACCTACCTAACTCAAGGCCGTGAAAATCAAGCTGTTTCCCATGTAATATGCAATTTGCTGTAAAATTCCCAATTTAAAGTTTGTTTTCACATTTTCCATTGCCGTAGCGTATGTGAGTCGCAATATGCAATATGCTCCAGTCCTAGCAATCATACGGCATCATAATTAAGTTAGTGTAACAGATTTTTTTGTGGTGTAGTGTGCTGACAATGTTTGATGTGTTTATGTATTGAGTGCATTTTGTCCCTTTGGGGATTCCATAATCAATGAAAAAGTGTGCTTCTCTACACACATGATCCATCTCTCAGTAGTCTGTGCTCAAAAGAACAAGCCAGTAATGCCAAGTTCACACTACACGACTTTCCAAGTCGTCAGGTCGCTGTACAGTTCACACTACACAACTGGATCTCTTGTAATCGGGAGTCTTTCGAGTCGGTGTGGCTTTTACGATAGGGGGTTTCACACTACACCATCTATCACCAACTGGAATCGCAGGCGAGCTTCTCTGGTCTCCCAAACTACGTTTTGTCACGAAAACAAACGCTAGAAGTGATGAAAGGTTTGATGATACCACGTCCAAAAATGCACGTCAACAAGTAGCGAGCGATCAAAGTTTGTGCTCTGATGTGCAGCGTGAAAACAAGTAGGAAAAATGAGAACAGCATGGATTGTTCTATAGTGAGTTGGAGGTTAATAAATATTTTTTGCAATGCAGCGTTGGTGTTTTGTAGAGAACGATGAGGTCAGAAATACTGTATAAAACGTGTGTATGCCAATGTATTCTGATATAAACTATATTATGCCCCTGTCCCATCTTTTTACAACTTCTCCCCTGCATTTCCCCTCACACCGTATCTTGCGTTCTCATTGGCTGTCGGGCAACTCAGATCCAGATATGTGACAAGCTAGATATCTCTCTTCGGTCGCTCGGATCGAGTTGTTGAGTAGTTCACACATAGCGATTGAGAGCCGAGTTTCGATCGCCGAGCGAACACCGAGCTGCTCCCGAGCCAGCAAATCTAGCACCGACCAGTCGGCGAGCGAAAATCAGGGCAAAAACCGTGTAGTGTGAACTAGGCATAAAGTATTATGCTTCCAAGAGTTTGTCTATGCACAGTTTATTTCTTCCTTTATAAACTCAGCAAACTCTAAAGACGCTTGGTTACATTAACAATGTCCAAGATGTCGAAGTCTAAAGCAGCTAAAAACATGACTCGGGTAACTGAGTTTGGAAAACTCCCAACCCATTATGTGGACTCAGAGGATGGTGTTTCAAAACACAGACGAGTAGTTTGGTATTTGAGAGGGAGCTCTTAAGGTAGGATGTGCTGTGTATTGTAGCTTCCATTGATTCTATCATTAAATTACACACTCCTGAGAAGGTATTTCGCAGCCTTTATTTCTGAAGACTGCTGGAGCGAGCCACTCTGCCTTACGTGCCCTTCACATGCCCCCCTAAATCTCAATTTGCTTCTGTCATTCTTTAAATCCACTGAGAGAAGCGTCGGAGTATTCACAGTGCACCTGGGGCCAGGTGTGTCACCCTATTACAGCGGAGTGAAGTGGTGTCTGATAGCGAAAGACGGGGAAAAGTGGTGAGATGGAATCACTGATAGCCACATGGTGAAGTGGAGTGGAGTGAAGGAGAGAAAGGGATGGAGGGCACAATGTGGGATAATGTTGCAGAGCCAGGTGCAGGGACGGAGACTGTTAATGCACACACATAGCGTAGTACAGACAGGTCACTCGCGGTCACCCTAGCGTAATGGGACACATCAAAGCCATTCAAGGGTCTTTCATTTACTGATAAGACTGTGTCCTGAAGGAGTGTGTGTGTGTGTGTGTGTGTGTGTGTGTGTTTCACAGCCCTTGAGGTTAGGTTTATCTCTTATCTGCCTATTCGAACAGTAGCAGATGCTACCTGGAGCTCCCTTTTACCCTCCTGCTGTCCCCAAAAAGGTCATTAGTATCACACACACACACACACACACACACACACACATGCGAGGGATCTTCAAAAAGTTTCTGCACTTGTTTGGAAACGGTGAGGGTGGGAGGAGTAGTAAATGGTCATGTATGAGAGACTGACAGAGAGCTTATAGTCCGAATTTAGCACCATCTGATTTCCAAATTTTTGGACGCTCAAAGAAGCTTTAAGGGGAAGAAAATTTTCATGTGATGATGATGTGACAGCAGTGGTGCATCAGTGGCTACGCGCTCAAGCAAAAATATTTTTTGCTGATGGCATTAAAAAGTTGGTAGGATGCTGGGAAAAATGCATCGGATATATATATTTGTACCTATATCTGATATTTTATATTTCGACTTACATATTTGTATATAATGTTCATAAAAATAAATGTCTGTCTATCTATCTATCTGTCTGTCTGTCTATCTATCTGTCTATCTATGTATCTATGTATCTATGTATCTATCGGCCTGTCTGTCTGTCTGTCTGTCTGTCTACAGTGGGGCCAAAAAGTATTTAGTCAGCCACTGATTGTGCAGGTTCTCCTACTTAGAAAGATGAGAGAGGTCTGTAATTTTCATCATAGGTACACTTCAACTATGAGAGACAAAATGAGAAATTATTTGTAAATTATGGTGGAAAATAAGTATTTGGTCAATAACAAACAAGCAAGATTTCTGGCTCTCACAGACCTGTAACTTCTTCTTTAAGAAGCTCTTCTGTCCTCCACTCGTTACCTGTATTAATGGCACCTGTTTGACCTCGTTATCTGTATAAAAGACACCTGTCCACAGCCTCAAACAGTCAGACTCCAAACTCAACCATGGCCAAGACCAAAGAGCTGTCGAAGGACACCAGGAAGAAAATTGTAGACCTGCACCAGGCTGGGAAGAGTGAATCTACAATAGGCAAGCAGGTTGGTGTGAGTAAATCAACTGTGGGAGCAATTGTAAGAAAATGGAAGACATACAAGACCACTGATAATCTCCCTCGATCTGGGGCCCCACGCAAGATCTCATCCCGTGGAGTCAAAATGATCATAAGAACAGTGAGAAAAAATCCCAGAACTACACGGAGGGACCTGATGAATGACCTGCAGAGAGCTGGGACCAAAGTAACAAAGGCTACCATCAGTATACACACTACGCCGAGAGGGACTCAAATCCTGCAGTGCCAGGCGTGTCCCCCTGCTTAAGCCAGTACATGTCCAGGCCCGTCTGAAGTTTGCCAGAGAGCATATGGATGATCCAGAAGAGGATTGGGAGAATATCATGTGGTCAGATGAAACCAAAATGAAACTCAACTCGTCGTGTTTGGAGGAAGAAGAATGCTGAGTTGCATCCCAAGAACACCATACCTACTGTGAAGCATGGGGGTGGAAACATCATGCTTTGGGGCTGTTTTTCTGCAAAGGGGACAGGACGACTGATCCGTGTTAAGGGAAGAATGAACGGGGCCATGTATCGTGAGATTTTAAGCCAAAACCTCCTTCCATCAGTGAGAGCATTGAAGATGGAACGTGGCTGGGTCTTCCAGCATGACAATGATCCTAAACACACTGCTCGGGCAACGAAGGAGTGGCTCCGTAAAAAGCATTTCAAGGTCCTGGAGTGGCCTAGCCAGTCTCCAGACCTCAACCCCATAGAAAATTTGTGGAGGGAGTTGAAAGTCTGTGTTGCCCAGCGACAGCCCCAAAACATCACTGCTCTAGAGGAGATCTGCATGGAGGAATGGGCCAAAATACCAACTACAGTGTGTGCAAACCTGGTGAAGACTTACAGGAAACGTTTCACCTCTGTCATTGTCAACA
This sequence comes from Trichomycterus rosablanca, assembly GCF_030014385.1. Lineage (NCBI taxonomy): Eukaryota > Metazoa > Chordata > Actinopteri > Siluriformes > Trichomycteridae > Trichomycterus > Trichomycterus rosablanca. The sequence goes on along the minus strand of NC_085988.1, from coordinate 62,601,834 downwards.
AAGGTTATGTTACAAAGTATTGAGTTGAACTTTTGTTATTGACCAAATACTTACTTTTATACAGATAACGAGGTCAAACAGGTGCCATTAATACAGGTAACGAGTGGAGGACAAAAGAGCTTCTTAAAGAAGAAGTTACAGGTCTGTGAGAGCCAGAAATCTTGCTTGTTTGTTATTGACCAAATACTTATTTTCCACCATAATTTACAAATAAATTCTTTAAAAATCCTACAGTGTGATTTCCTGGATTTTTTTTTCTCATTTCGTCTCTCATAGTTGAAGTGTACCTACGATGAAAATTACAGACCTCTCATCTTTCTAAGTAGAAGAACTTGCACAATCAGTGGCTGACTAAATACTTTTTGGCCCCACTGTATCTATCTATCTATCTATCTATCTATCTATCTATCTATCTATCTATCTATCTATCTATCTATCTATCTATCTATCTGTCTGTCTGCCTTTCTATCTATCTATCTATCTATCTATCTATCTATCTGTCTGTCTGTCTGTCTGTCTGTCTGTCTGTCTGTCTGTCTGTCTGTCTGTCTATCTATCTATCTGTCTGTCTGTCTGTCTGTCTGTCTGTCTGTCTGCCTTTCTATCTACACTGCTCAAAAAAATAAAGGGAACACTAAAATAACACATCCTAGATCTCAATTAATGAAATATTCCAGTTGAAAATCTTTATTCATCACATAGTGGAATGCATTGAGAACAAAATAACATAAAATTGATCAATGTAAATCAAAATTATTATCCCATGGAGGTCTGGATTTGGAATCATACTCAAAATCAAAGTGGAAAATCCAATTACAGGCTGATCCAACTTCAGTGGAAATTCCTCAAGACAAGTTCAAATGAGGCTCAGTAGTTTGTGTGGCCTCCACATGCTAGAGGTAGCATGAGACGGTGTCTACAACCCACAGAAGTTGCTCAGGTAGTGCAGCTCATCCAGGATGGCACATCAATGCGAGCTGTGGCAAAGAAGGTTTGCTGTGTCTGTCAGCACATGAAGCAGATACCAGGAGACAGGCAATACACCAGGAGACATGGAGGGGGCCGTAGGAGGGCAACAATCCAGCAGCAGGACCGCTACCTCCTCCTTTGTGCCAGGAGGAACAGGAGGAGCAGTGTCAGAGCCCTGCAAAATGACCTCCAGCAGGCCACTAATATCCATGTTTCTGCTCAAACTGTCAGAAACAGACTCCATGAAGGTGGTATGAGGGCCCGACGTCCACAAGTGGGGCTTGTGCTTACAGTCCAACACCGTGCAGGCCGATTGGCATTTGGCAGAGAACTCCAAGATTGGCAGATTCGCCATTGGCGCCCTGTGCTTTTGACGGATGAGAGCAGGTTCACAGTGAGCACGTGACAGACTTGACAGAGTCTGGAGACGCCGTGGAGAACGTTCTGCTGCCTGCAACATCCTCCAGCATGACCGGTTTGGCAGTGGGTCAGTAATGGTGTGGGGAGGCATTTCATTGGAGGGCCGCACAGCCCTCCATGGGCTAACCAGGGGTACCCTAACTGCTATTAGGTACCGGGATAAGATCCTCAGACCCATTGTGAGACCATATGCTGGTGCAGTGGGCCCTGGGTTTCTTCTGATGCATGACAATGCTAGGCCTCATGTGGCTGAAGTGTGTCAGCAGTTCCTGCATGATGAAGGCATTGATGCTATGTACTGGCCTGCCCGTTCCCCAGACCTGAATCCAATCGAGCACATCTGGGACATCATCCACCAATGCCACGTTGCACCACAGACTGTCCAGGAGTTGACTGATGCTTTAATCCAGGTCTGGGAGGAGATCCCTCAGAAGAACATCCACTGCCTCATCAGGAGCATGCCCAGGCGTTGTAGGGAGGTCATACAAGTACGTGGAGGCCACACACACTACTGAGCCTCATTTTAACTTGTCTTGAGGAATTTCCACTGAAGTTGGATCAGCCTGTAATTGGATTTTCCACTTTGATTTTGAGTAAGATTCCAAATCCAGACCTCCATGGGATAATAATTTAGATTTACATTGATCATTTTTATGTTGTTTTGTTCTCAACGCATTCCACTATGTGATGAATAAAGATTTTCAACTGGAATATTTCATTAATTGAGATCTAGAATGTGTTATTTTAGTGTTTCCTTTATTTTTTTGAGCAGTCTATCTATCTATCTATCTATCTATCTATCTATCTATCTATCTATCTATCTATCTATCTATCTGTCTGTCTGTCTGTCTATTTGTCTGTCTATCTATCTATATGTCTGTCTGCCTATCTATCTATCTATCTATCTATCTATCTATCTATCTATCTATCTATCTATCTATCTATCTATCTATCTATTTGTCTGTCTATCTATCTATATGTCTGTCTGCCTATCTATCTATCTGTCTGTCTGTCTGTCTGTCTGTCTGTCTATCTATCTATCTATCTATCTATCTGTCTATCTGTCTGTGTCTATCTGTCTGCCTATCTGTCTGTCTGTCTGTCTGTCTGTCTGTCTGTATATCTATCTATCTATAAATTACATTTTTATACTGACTTAATTAAACATCCCTGGTAGGCAGGAGTTAACTGTATTATTGTTTACCCCTGAAGTTACTCACCTCCTCATATGTCCACACCCCGCTGGCTAGCTCCACACAGAAGATCACTAGCAGACTGCCAAAGTACTGAAAGACACACACGCACACACACACACACACACACACACAAGAAAAAGACACACTAAGTTAAACACTGGCATTACAATCGTGTAAAACAAATGAATAAAAAGAAACAGAGAAATAAGGGCTGACATTTACAAGTCTGATATTTTAAATTCATATAAATAATGTTTGAAATGGATGTATTACTGAAGGTACCATCACTTCAAATAAAAACACGTACATGTGCACTCAAGTTGTATCAAGGCTGTATAGAGATAAATGTGGATGTGAAGAGCAGTATCAGGCAGTGAGTTAGGACTGCTGGCTTAGATGACAGCATATTTATTGTAAAGCTCTAAATATTTGTATTAAACACGCTCACGCACACACACACACACACACACACACACCGATAAACAAGCGTATTTTCAACACTTCGTCCTTTTAAGCTTCTTGCTACTTCAAATCGAGTTCAACTCTCTCCTACTCTCTTTCAGTGCTAATATTAAATGAATAGGTATGTGCAGGTATGAGTGGTGCAGCTGTCTAATGTACTAGCCCACCATCGAGAGCAGAGACCCGAGTTTTGGGTCCTAACCCCGCCACATATCAGGTTGGGTACTCCACAGACTCAACTGACAGTTTCTAAAAAAGAACAAGCCAGATAGGGATTGACAATGTAATGAATCCTATTTGCTCTTCATGTCTTTCTCTGCCAGCATGGGTGTAGTGCATGCAGCAGAAATGTTGAGAGAAAATAAAGTGAAATATAAGAAGTATGTGCTTTATATACCTATGTACAGTGAATTCAGACAGTATTCAAACCCCTTGACTGACTCCTTGAACGTGAAATTTCTAATTCACAAAAGTATTTAGAGCTTTATTCAATACTTTGCGGCTGCCCTTCCACCAGCAATTACAGTTGAAAGTCTTCCTGTTAACGTTTAAGATTTGCACACCTAGATTTGAGCAGTTTATCCCATTTTTTATAGCAGATCCTGTCAAGCTCTGTCAGCTTGGATGGTGAGGGTTTCAGAGAAACACATTAGTATTGTTTTGGCTGTATGCTTCAGGTCTTTGGCATGTTAAAAATACTTTTTCTCTAGTCTGAATTTACATGCTCTATAAGGGTGTTGCTATATTTGGCTGCATTAATTATTCTCCCATTTTTTACCATCCTCCCTGTTATTGCCAATGTGAAGCACCCCCAATGCAAGATGCTACCACCACCATGGTTTACTGTAGAGACAGAATAAGCTAGGTAATGTGCAGAGCCTGTTTTTTCACCAGACAGAATGCTTGCTGTTTGCTTGCCCGGATGCCCTATTTGGCAAGACAGCCAACTCTGACCCTAATATACTTTGTCATCATTTGATTAGACAGATACACAGAGTGTCCCTTGGACTTTGAAGTTTGATTTTTGTCCTGATAATGAAGTGTATATATTTTTTTAAACTGTACATGTTTTCACTTTGCAATTAAGCATAGATTGATGGGTAAAACCTACATCACACTAAAGTTTGCAAATAGTCAAAGGGTCTAAATATTCAGAATCCACAGTGTTCATGTATTGTAGATATGCCAGTATTATTTTCCTTGAATTAAAGCATTCATGAAAGGAGCACAAAAAAATTATGCATATTTTTAAGTGACTACAATAACATGGATTGTGTTTCTCCAGAACATCCTGTCTGTTGTTTGGGTCTGAAGGAGGCTTAATGTCTTGTTTATTGTTCCTCTAATTGTATCAATTTATCTTGATGGTGACTGTCCTCTTTCTGCTTTACCTTTAACTAATCTAAGCATAACTGTATATTTCAATTAACTGGCTTTTCTTCTATTTAATTTAACAGATGGGTGGATGTGTTGGATGGATGTATGGATGTATGGATGAATGGATGAATGGATGGATGGATGGATGGATGGATGGATGGATGGATGGATAGACAGACAGATAGATAGATAGATAGATAGATAGATAGATAGATAGATAGATAGATAGATAGATAGATAGATAGATAGATAGATAGGTGACATGGATGGACGGACGGACGGATGGACAGACAGACAGATAGATACTTTGTTTATTCCAAGGGAAGTTTTATTATTTTTAAAAAATAATAAAACATAATGTCAATGTAGCTTTATTCTAAGCCTTATTCTTAGATCTCAGATATCTCAGATATTAGGTGAATGGAATAGAAACCTCTTAGATTAAGCACAAATGTCAGCTTAAATAATGATATATAGCTATATACACTAATTCTAATTGGTTTTCAAATATAACAATGCTAAGGAATACATGCTAATGTATTCAAAAAGAATATTTTTCCATGTAAACATCTGATAATAACAATAAAAAAATATAAACCAAATGATTTGTGAATTTCCCCATTGTGGGACTAATAAAGGATTATCTTATCTTATCTCTTATTTCTCTGACTTCTCTTTTAAAATGGTGTTATAACTGTCTGTGTAATTCTAACAACACTTTGTTTACTCTGTTCTGTCCTTGAACCTTTCCATAAATAATATTTTGCTGAGATTTTTTATACATTTCAGTTGCAAGTAATAATAGAGAGTGTGAGCAATTAAAAGTGACGAATTAACAACGGTGTAAGGTGTTAGAGCTCAGAGCTAGAATTTGAATGTGAAATAATTAACACTTACTAGCTACTGTGTGTGTGTGTGTGTGTGATACTTATTATGTCAGTAACTATAATCAGGGCTTTCTTACAATGAACACGATCTTCTAATAGCTTCTAATAAATCTTTTATTTTACTAAGAATTGATTTCATTTCATTTTCTTCTCCTAACACTGCTTTATCCTGGTTAGGGTTGTGGTAGGTCTGGTTTCCCTGGAATCACTGGGTGCAATGCAGTAACACACCTGTGACATGACGCCAGTTCATTGCGGGGTCTCGGCCACACTCCTTCCTCAGAAAAAGCCAGTGATGTCTGTATGTGGACACCAGATCGACCAATAGCACCGCTGGGCATTTGAATACTGGATCCTTGTGGTAGAGAGCTAGCATAATTCACTGCTGTGTCACCAGAGTGCCCAACGAATATTTCTGTCTTTACCATCTATCTATCTATCTATCCATCCATCCATCAATAGTCAATTCACCAATGTAAGCCAATCCACTTAATGGTATAGTGAAAGATGAAAGGGATGAAAATATCCATGTTCACATAGGGTGATTAGCAAAAAGACTACATGCTGTCACTATGCTGCCAGGAGAAACATATACCCCTAGCTCCAGAACTCTTGACACCATTTAAGTTAAGGGTAAGGGATAAAGTTAAGGATGATGCTGATGAAGTTTTTAAACACCTCACTGTCACTGCTAACACTGCAAATAAAAATATCCAGCCACCGGCGTCCCATGGGCAGCGTCCTGTGACCACTGATGAAGGTCTAGAAAATGACCAACTCAAACAGCAGCAATAGATGAGCATCTACAAGGTGGACCAATTAGGTAGGAGTGTCTAATAGAGTGGACAGTGAGTGGACATGGTATTTAAAAACTGCAGCAGCGCTGCTGTGTCTGATCCACTAATACCAGCACAACACACACTAACACACCACCACTGTCATTGTCACTGCTGTGCTGAGAATGATCCACCACCTAAATAATACCTACTCTGTAGTGGTGAAAGCAGGCAAAAAAGCATGCAGAGAAACAGACTACAGTCAGTAATTGTAGAACTACAAAGTGCTCCTACGTGGTAAGTGGAGATGATAAAATGGACAGTGAGTGTAGAAACAAGGAGGTGGTTTTAATGTTATGGCTGAGCAGTGTATATGTGTGTAGTATGTAATGTAAAGTCAAGTGCAAGAAAAAGGTGGGGGAAAGAGATCTTGAGATATTGTGGGGGGAGGGTGGCTGGATGGTCACTGTGAGGACAGCCTGTGTATTCTACACTACGTTAATGAAAAAAAATGGTAAAGGGCTCTGAATGGACTGGCCATTTTTTTTTACCTTGAATCCCATTTTTTTTTTACTTAAATCCCATTCCAAATATTAAAAAAATCATTTTGGTTGAAGCACCGTGTTGAAACTGAGCCACAATGTTATGAAATTTGGCGATTTAAAGATTGTGAAGTTGGAGAAGAAAATTCACACTGAAAGTATTATATAACAATGGGTACATACTTGTTTTCCGCATTGTATCTACATAGTCAAGCTTCTTTTGGGTGCTTTTGGGTGCTAGAGTACACACCTCATGTTTATGTATGTGCACGTATGTAATACTTTGTGTAAAAACCAGATAATGTGTGCGTCCCTGTCCTCTATCCCTGTGCGATGCCGTCTAGATAACAGAGGCCCAGGGAAACTAAAGCGTCTCTCTGTTTTCCATGCCACTCTGCTCAATGGCTGGATTGCCTTACCTATTGTAACTGTCCAAGAGAATACTGCAGCCTCTCTGCAACCCAAACCCACACAGAGAGCAGAGCAAAGACACTGAATAAAGAGAGTGAATAAAGCAATGCTGACAAGGGAGGAGGGGGACTAATGAGTGAAGGTGTCCCAGAATGCACAGGTCTCGTCTGGGTGTAGAGACACACCTAGGAAGCAAAGGAGAACTACATACTTTTGTCTGGCTAATGTATATGATTGATGGTTGACAAAACGTGTGTTCCTAGTGCTGACTGATACTATAAAGCATTTTTTACCAACTGCAGTTCAAAAAAGATGGATATAAATAATATAAATAACAAGTAATAACAAGGACATTTTCTTAGGTCCTCAGATAGTGGTCTCTTGTCAGTTCCAAAATTGAGATTAGCTGCTGTTGGTGGCAGATCCTTCAGCATTATGGCACCAAAGCTATGGAACGTATTACCACAAACCAGTGGCGGCTCCTGCCAAATCTCTCAGGGGGGGGCAATTGTTGCGATGATGGCCAAGGTGACCCGTTCAATGGGTAAATTAAAGCTTAAATAATTAACATCTTAAGTCATCTGTCAGTTTGCCCTCACAAATAACTTTGAACATGGAGAGAGACCAGCTTTACCATTAATCATAAAATTAAGTAAAGCATTCACACTAACAATTTAATTCAGTCATCAGATAGCATTTTATTTTAGGTGCAGCAGATCCAGAATAAAGATTGGCATCGGGGCTGATGTGCAATGAATAAAGAAGTACAATTAAACAATTGGGGAGATACAATAAGTGCAATCACAATTTAAAAATTACATTACTTACTTGTAACTTATATGATTTTCCACCCTTTGTAGATACTTGCTTGATGTTTAAATTTGGTCTGGTTGGCCCTAATTCTTTAGTTGCTAAATTATCCTGATTACTACGACGACTGAATGGCATTTCCCTGAATGACACGATGGAGTTGCTCCGAACTGAGGTGATGCTAGTCATGGTGACGAGATCGCTACACCAGGTTACGTGTGACGCAAGCACGTAAGTACGAGCCCTCCCGGAACCCATACAGATTGTATTGCAGTGCCTACAGTTTGAAAAAATGAGCCTTAATATGAGAGTCTAAGGTGTTAGAGCTCAGAGCTAGAATTTGAATGTGATATTATTAACATTTATTAGCTGCTGTCTGTGCTTTGTGTGTGTGCATGCAATACTTATTTCAGTAACTAAAATCAGGGCTTTCTTACAATGAACACAATCTTCTCATAGCTTCTAATGAATCTGTTATTTTATTAAGAATTGATTCAATTTAATTTTTCACACATCTCCTAACACTGCTTTAACCTTGTCAGGGTTGTGTCCAGTTTCCCCAGAATCACTGGGTGCAATGCAGTAACATACCAGCCAGTGATGTCTGTATGTGGACACCAGATTGACCAGTAGCACCACTGGGGATTTGAATTCTGGATCCTAGTGGTAGTGGCTAGCATAATTCACTGCTGTGCCACCAGAGTGCTTTGAGAATATTTGTTTCTTTCTTTCTTTACTTTATTTTACTTTCCTTTATGTCTGTTTGTCTATCTATTTATCTATTTATAGTTAATTCATATTCAATAGCCAATTCACCAGTGTAAGCCAATCCACTTAAAGGTATAGTGAAGGATGGAGGGGAAACTGGAATACACAAATAATATCCATGAGAGTCTATGAGAGCAATCTGGGGCGATTTTCAATCAGACTGAAATAGCCCAAAAGGGGCGGTACTGTACGGAACACAACTCGACGCTGATTGGACTACGATATTCAGAGGCAAGACAGACTGTCCAGAACAGTCACAGCTAGTTTAACACTGGTTGAATGTGATAGAAAAATTTCTTCCCTTTCGCCCTTTGGTGGTGCGTCGCCCAATCGCCCTAAGGAACGAGCCGCCCATGCCACAAACTCTTCACCTCTGCTTTACATTTTCTTCTTTTAAAACTTAGCTTTTATCTCTTCTCTCAGTACTTCCTTCCTCCTTCTCTGTTATACGTTTTCTTTTGTTAAGTGTATGTAAAGTGACCTTGGGTATAAGAAAGGCTCTATATAAATACAAATGATTATTATTATTTATAATACCAGATGTGGGCTAAAAGGTTAATAAAGATGTAACAGATTCTCGCCACTGAGGCACCAGGTGTAGCCAAGCAAAAAGGGTAAAAATAAAATAAAAGCAGTGACCAAAATAATGAAAACAAACTGTTCTGAGTTGGAAATCAAATAAATATGCAACATTGGTATTATGGTTCAGCACAGACGATAAGTCACAAATACTGTAAAGCTTGTTTGTGTGCCGATGTCTTTTGATAGAAACTATATTATGCCCCTGTCCCACACATTTACACTCCTCCCCCAGGGTTTCCTTCTGTATCTTGCTTTTACAACAATTACAACCTGATCAGAACACCTTTCACACTACATAACTTTGAGTCGCCGACAGGTCCAGATATTTAGCATGCTAGATTTTTTTTTTTTTGAGTCTGCGAGCGATCGGCAAGCCTCTCTGATCGAGTCAATAAACAGTTCACACACAGCAATCGAGAGCCGATTTTTGACCCCCAAGCTAACGCCAAGTTGCCTCCTAGCTGGCACTTCTAGCGGTGACCTAATGACTAATACATTGCTGAAAACAACACAAAAATTTGACACAACTACATAACCACGGGCAATACCCAGACTAACTAAAAAGTTTAATGTTCTTTGTCTTATGCTTCAAAGCATTCTCTGCACCTGAGGTGCAGCGTTTCTGCTTCAGTGTTGCGGTCACCTGTTTTCCTTTCCTAAGTCCCGCTTCGGGCAGTGTTTTATGATTTGTTTTTTTTTAGTTCTTAAGTTTTATCACGTTTTTTTTACTGCAACATACCATGACACTTTTGTTGAGGAATGAGATTGATTTGTAGCTGCCTTTTTTTGCAAGATTAACAAAACACTATACTTCTTAGCCCAAGATTTTAGCCCAAAAAATAATACCACTGTGCATCAGTTACCTCTAGAAGAGTCTATAAAATCTACTATAAAACTACCTGAAAGCAGTACCCTGACATAAATAATTAATACACAGAACATAAAAAATGTTATTACTTTAACCCGTGCATTGAGATGCAGCTCAAATCTCAAGACTAATTAAAAAACATTAGTTATTAAAACATAATCAGCATTATTGGGGCATGAGACTAACGATCCTAACTTTTTTTGATTAGGAAATAAAATAAAATAACACACGTCAATCTGTTTATCATCAGAAAAAGTAACTACTACTAATGCATAATAAATGTTTATGATTTCATTGTTTTAACCCATTAAGAAATCCTCTGTTTATTTTAATGCATAATATTTTATTTAGCTATTTATTTTATAATTGTAATAGTTTATTTAACTAATAATTACTTAAAATAAGACAGTGGTAGTCTAGTGGGTAGAGCTTTGGGCTATCAACTGAAAAGTTGAGAGTTCAAATCCCAGCTCTGCCATGCAGCCACTGTTGGGCCCTTGAGAAAAAGCCCTTAACCCTGTCTGCTCCAGGGGCGCCATACAATGGCTGACCCCAGCTCTGACCCCAGCTTCTAAACTAGCTGGGATATGCAAAAAAACAAATTTTGTTGTACTGTACACGTGTATATGTATATGTGACAAATAAAGGCTTTCTATTCTATTCTTAAGTGCATCAGTCTTTCCCTGTTTAATTGTCAATCATTTCAATCAGTACTATACCACGTGAGGGCGCATTTCATGGCATAGGGGGCAGAATTCAGCATAAAACATGTATTTTAGTACATACAATTTTAATATTTATCTTAAACTGTGAGAAATAAATGTATATGACCTTCTAAAACTAATAACTAATCAAACTCACTAATTTGTCAGATATTTGTTAATTCATTCATTTAATCAAGTTTAATGTAATTTAAGGGCGGCACAGTGGCTTGGTGGGTAGCACTGTCGCCTCACAGCAAAAAGGTCCTGGGTTTGATCCCCAGGTGGGGCGGTCCGGGTCCTTTCTGTGTGGAGTTTGCATGTTCTCCCCTGTCTGTGTGGGTTTGTCCCACATTCCATATACAAGCAAGTGAGGTGAATTGGAGATACAAAATTGTCCATGACTGTGTTTAATGTTAAACTTGTGAACTGATGAATCTTGTGTAATGAGTAACTACAGTTTCTGTCATGAATGTAACCAAAGAGTGTAAAACATGACATAAATATCCTGATAAATAAATAAATAATGTAATTTAAAGGTGATCCCAGTAACAACTAGTTGCAAAGTTAAGGTACACGAGGTATGCGATTACGGACAGTTGAAGAGCATAGTATAATATCTATCCAACAGCAGACTGAAAAGCAAAAGAAAAATAAAGTACCTGAAAAAAACTCAAGAAAATGTAAAATTGTATTGTACCAATAGTACTGACATTGTCTTTTATTTTCCTTTCTCCTACTCTGACACATACAAACAGGGAGACTTACCCAGGAGAGAAGCAGCAGATTGCATTTCAGTGTACCACAGTAACCCACCATGGCCACGATAATTAGAAAACAGCAAACAGCAATGACAACCGGGTGGACAGCAGGGGAGTAGGTGAGGATCGCTGCTTCCTCCAGCCTAAAAGAAAGAGTGGAAGAGAGAAAGAGGAAAGAAAGTCCTGTTTATTTATTGGTCCATTCCGGCCTGAACATTGTTCCTCTCACGCAGTGCTGCATTTTTATTGATCCACTGGTTACCTGTAAATAATGCTTAAAACAGTAGGAATGCAACTACCATCTCCTTTCTCTTTTGCTTTCTCAATATTTTGCTCTCTTGCTACCCATATATTCAGGAGTCCACTCGACTTCTGCAGTTACCGGAAAAGAGATACTGATCAGGCATAACATTATGACCACCTCCTTGTTTCTACACTCACTGTCCATTTTATCAGCTCGACTTGCCATATAGAAGCACTTTGTAGTTCTACCATAACTGACTGTAGTCCATCTGTTTCTCTACATACTACATACTACCAACCAGAAATATCCAGCCAACAGCGCCCCGTGGGCAGCGTCCTGTGACCACTGATGAAGGTCTAGAATATGACCAACTCAAACAGCAGCAATAGATGAGCGATCGTCTCTGACTTTACATCTACAAGGTGGACCAACTAGGTAGGAGTGTCTAATAGAATGGACAGTGAGTGGACACGGTATTTAAAAACTCCAGCAGCGCTGCTGTGTCTGATCCACTCATACCAGCACAACACACACTAACACACCACCACCATGTCATGTGCTGAGAATGATCCACCACCCAAATAATACCTGCTCTGTGGTGGTCCTGTGGGGGTCCTGAACATTAAAGAACAGGGTGAAAGCAGGCTATAAAGTATGTAGAGAAATAGATGGACTACAGTCAGTAATTGTAGAACTACAAAGTGCTTCTATATGGTAAGTCAGGGGTGTCAAACTCACGGCCCGCGGGCCAGATCCGGCCCGCCACGTCATTTAATGTGGCCCGTGAGAGCTTAAACGACTGTATGATTGTTGTGATGGTTCGAGTCGTTACAGAGACGCACTTATAATTTAATGTGAGTCCTGCGCCTTTAAGCCTTTAACTGCTGACATCGTAGTCATGGCAACTAACTTTGACCTTCGCTGAGAAGCCATGTGACTTTTACGGCAAAAGAATGCGGGTAGTAATGTAAACAATAATAATAAATATAAATAATTATCTTGCAGTATAATACCAAAGCATCGTCTGTAAGTAGTGGCGTTTATATTCTCAGTTGTTTGTAAATGTTTAGTGAGTATATCACAGCGTTTTAGTTACAAATTTACCGTAATTAAATACAATTGTTACCATTACTATAGCAATTAGTATCTTTACACAAAATGCTAACTCCTTAGCGCTATTTTACGTTTGGTTAAATCTCATATTGTACCAGATGTAACACTTGACTACAGCTGTGTGCTTTTACTGTATTAAGTTCTTTATTGTTTTTATTGTTTGTATTTTTACTTCATTCTGGTGCACACAGTGTATCACACAGCTGGGAAGTAAATAAACCGACTGTATTCTGAAGAGAGCTGTCTGTCTGTCTGTCTGTCTAGCTGAGCAAGGGGGATAAACTATTAGTAAGGGCAGAACAATTGTCTTAAAATACACTGTAAAATCCTACATTAACTGCATCTCTCAAAACGCATGCTGATTTTGTGACCTGCAAAGTGACACATCACGCCAGTAGATGATGTTAAGAAATATTTACACATAATCCCAAAATGTACAAGAAGATAAGTAAGAAAATTAAGCAGAAGGAGGAAATTTAATGAAAATGAAAACAAGTTTGTGCTTCAGGAAGAGAAACCGGTGCGTCTCTTGTGTTATGAGGCTGTGTCTGTGGTAAAGGAGGACAATATAAATGCAGAATTTAGCCTCCAAGAAAAACAACAGACTGCAATCACAGCAGGATACGTTACAATCGGCCCTTTGAGGGCCACAATAATGCTGATGTGGCCCTCGGTGAAAATGAGTTTGACACCCCTGTGGTAAGTGAAGCTGATAAAATGGACAGTGAAAATGAACGTTGACCACAAACTTTTATAACAGCTCAAGTCACGTATACAACAATAATAAACAAATATTATTACAGTGGAACCTCAATTTAACGGACCTCCATTTAACGGATTTCAGATTTAACGGACAAAATCTGAAAAACCAAATGTCTGGTCCGATAAGGACAGTGGTGGCCTAGTGGTTAGAGCATTGGGCTATCAATCAAAAGGCTCCGCCATGCAGCCACTGTTATATAGGAAATAACAGCACAGCCAGCGCAAAAGCTACATTTACAGCAATTACAGATAAGCGTCTTGGCTGCTTGCTTAAGGCTGTATATACACAAACACCTTTCACTCTAAAAGGACGCATGTCTTTTCTCTCCTAAGAAACACTTCTGGATACAAACACTAATGTGACACTAAAATCTTTGACTGAGCTGTTATTTCATTAGGCATCCGTTCAGTGCAGATGAGATTTTTATTGCTACAACATAAAACTGAGTCAGCAAGCCGGGAAGCAGCAGCTCTGGAATACTCATTTTGCTTTATGTAATCACGTCTTCACACATTTTGCTTTCAGTTTATTTGCGGTGCAGGCCCAAAAACAGCTCGCACATAGACCGAACAGTTTCTCACAGTGTGAAATTACACCTCCTGGAGAAGAAGCAGAAGATAAATGCCAATGCTAGTTCTGATTCAGTATTAGGTGTCTGTTTAGCATGTGTAATATCGCTGGGTGTTTGCCTACACATTAATAACACCATCTTTACCCAGCTTCAACAGTACCTGCTTATTCAAATACTCATGTATATCACATAGTACAAAATCTTCTATCAGGTAAAAGCTATTGTAGAACTTCAAGAAGACAAATAATCAGATTATTTAGTGCATACATCTTCTATTTCTTATTGTGGTTCTTTCTCACAAACATAAGATAGACCAGCTAGAGAAAAGCCGTCTTTGTGAAACTGGAAACAAGTTACCATCACTCCTCAAGTCATGTACACTTTCAAACAATCAATAAGAACTACATGTGATGATCTTAAAATGGTCAATATTAGATAGACAGACAGACAAACAGACAGATATAGATAGATAGACAGACAGACAGACAGATAGACAAACATATAGATAGATAGATAGATAGATAGATAGATAGATAGATAGATAGATAGATAGATAGATAGATAGATAAACATACAGATAGATAGATAGATAGATAGATAGATAGATAGATAGATAGATAGATAGATAGATAGATAGATAGATAGATAGATAAACATACAGATAGATAAACATACAGATAGATAGATAGATAGATAGATAGATAGATAGATAGATAGATAGATAGATAGATAGATAGATAGATAGATAGATAGACACACAAACATACAGAAGGATATGGATAGACAGACAGACAGACAGACAGACAGACAGACAGATAGATAGATAGATAGATAGATAGACATATATAAAGACAGACAGAAAGGCAGATAGATAGACAGACAGACAGACATACGAATAGTTTCATGGACGGATGAATGGATGGATGGATGGATACTTTTTTTCTTTGACCTTTTACTACTAGGCCCTATGGTATTGCTAACCTTCTAAGTTAAACCTAATCCTCAGACTAAAAAAACAAGAACTAGAAACATGGAAGAGCAAACTGAATAAACATGAGACTACCCGAAGGTCAGAACACAAAGGATTTATTAATGCCAAAGGGAACAGAACTAAGAGAATAATATATACACAAACCAATCAGGGGAGAAATGTGGAGCAGCTGGGCATTACAAACCAAATAACAAATCAGATAGAAGGGGCAATATCTAGATTAAATGAGGAGTGAAAACAAAAACATTGAGACCATGTGCATACTACGGGGAGGACTGGGACTGTTACATTTCATCTACCTATGCAATGATGTGCATATTTCTCCCTCTACAGTGCATAACATCATTAGACAATTTAAGGAGTCGGGAGGAATTTCAGTGCTTAAAAGCCAAGGGCGCAAGCTTAAGCTGAGCGCCCGTGATCTTTGATCCCTCAGACGGCACTGCATCAAGAACCGCCGCTCAACAATAGCTGATATAACCACATGGGTGAGGGATTACTTTGGCAAACCTTTGTCGAGCACTACAGTACAGAGTTACATGCACAAATGCCACTTAAAACTTTACTGTGCAAAAAAGAAGCCTTATGTTAACCATGTCCAGAAGCGGCGTCGACTTCTCTGGGCTCGGGGGCATCTAGGATGGACAATCACACAGAGGAAATGTGTATTGTGGTCAGATGAATCAGCATTCCAGGTCTTTTTTGAAAAAAATAGACGCCGTCGCAGACTGTTATCAGCAACAAGTCCAAAAGCCAGGGTCTGTCATGGTATGGTGCAGTGTCAGTGCCCTTGGCAAAGGTCATTTACACTTCTGTATTGGCAGCATTAATGCAGAAAAGTACATTGAGATCTTAGAGCATCATATGCTTAGAAGGTCTTTCGTACCCAGAGCCATTAGGCTCTACAACTCCACCAGGCAGGGACGGCTGGCTGTAGCTAAAGACTGAGGGACCGAATGTAGCCATGGGTTTACGTACTTGTATGCACATGCATGTGCAAATGTATATATATATATATATGTGTATGTATTTGCATATGTGCATATGTATGTATATGTGTATATACTGTATGTGTATGTATATACGTGTATATATATGGCTATATTGGCCTCATTGTGCAATATTGTCACATGTCACTTTACTATTTAATCTTCACACTGAAACTATACCTCATGCATAGTCATTACATTTACCAGTTATGTGTTTTATGTAAAATACAAGAACTACTAGTTTTTCTGTTTGCTTTTGTTTTGGACTGTTAATTATTTGTTCCTTTGGGATCAATAAAGTATCTATCTACAGTGTATCACAAAAGTGAGTACACCCCTCACATTTCTGCAAATATTTTATTATATCTTTTCATGGGACAACACTATAGACATAAAACTTGGATATAACTTAGAGTAGTCAGTGTACAACTTGTATAGCAGTGTAAATTTACTGTCTTCTGAAAATAACTCAACACACAGCCATTAATGTCTAAATGGCTGGCAACATAAGTGAGTACACCCCACAGTGAACATGTCCAAATTGTGCCCAAAGTGTCAATATTCTGTGTGACCACCATTATTATCCAGCACTGCCTTAACCCTCCTGGGCATGGAATTCACCAGAGCTGCACAGGTTGCTACTGGAATCCTCTTCCACTCCTCCATGATGACATCACGGAGCTGGTGGATGTTAGACACCTTGAACTCCTCCACCTTCCACTTGAGGATGCGCCACAGGTGCTCAATTGGGTTTAGTCCATCACCTTTGCCTTCAGCTTCCTCAGCAAGGCAGTTGTCATCTTGGAGGTTGTGTTTGGGGTCGTTATCCTGTTGGAAAACTGCCATGAGGCCCAGTTTTCGAAGGGAGGGGATCATGCTCTGTTTCAGAATGTCACAGTACATGTTAGAATTCATGTTTCCCTCAATGAACTGCAGCTCCCCAGTGCCAGCAACACTCATGCAGCCCAAGACCATGATGCTACCACCACCATGCTTGACTGTAGGCAAGATACAGTTGTCTTGGTACTTCTCACCAGGGCGCCGCCACACATGCTGGACACCATCTGAGCCAAACAAGTTTATCTTGGTCTCGTCAGACCACAGGGCATTCCAGTAATCCATGTTCTTGGACTGCTTGTCTTCAGCAAACTGTTTGCAGGCTTTCTTGTGCGTCAGCTTCCTTCTGGGATGACGACCATGCAGACCGAGTTGATGCAGTGTGCGGCGTATGGTCTGAGCACTGACAGGCTGACCTCCCACGTCTTCAACTTCTGCAGCAATGCTGGCAGCACTCATGTGTCTATTTTTTAAAGCCAACCTCTGGATATGACGCCGAACACGTGGACTCAACTTCTTTGGTCGACCCTGGCGAAGCCTGTTCCGAGTGGAACCTGTCCTGGAAAACCGCTGTATGACCTTGGCCACCATGCTGTAGCTCAGTTTCAGGGTGTTAGCAATCTTCTTATAGCCCAGGCCATCTTTGTGGAGAGCAACAATTCTATTTCTCACATCCTCAGAGAGTTCTTTGCCATGAGGTGCCATGTTGAATATCCAGTGGCCAGTATGAGAGAATTGTACCCAAAACACCAAATTTAACAGCCCTGCTCCCCATTTACACCTGGGACCTTGACACATGACACCAGGGAGGGACAACGACACATTTGGGCACAATTTGGACATGTTCACTGTGGGGTGTACTCACTTATGTTGCCAGCTATTTAGACATTAATGGCTGTGTGTTGAGTTATTTTCAGAAGACAGTAAATCTACACTGCTATACAAGCTGTACACTGACTACTCTAAGTTATATCCAAGTTTCATGTCTATAGTGTTGTCCCATGAAAAGATATAATGAAAAATTTGCAGAAATGTGAGGGGTGTACTCACTTTTGTGTTACACTGTAGCTATCTATCTATCTATCTATCTATCTATCTATCTATCTATCTATCTATCTATCTATCTATCATCTATCTATCTATCTATCTATCTATCTATCTATCTATCATCTATCTATCTATCTATCTATCTATCTATCTATCTATCTATCTATCATATGTAATGTAATGCTGCCTTCAAGACGTCATATTTTTCAGGGACGTCCATGCATTTCTCGGTGCCAAAACGTCTTTTAAGTGTGATTAAAAGGAATGGCAACATTACAAAATAGTAAATGCTTTACTGTCCCAACTTTTTTTGGAATGTGATGCAGGCCTACAATGCAGGAATGGATGTTTATTAATAAATAAAATTAAGTTGAGCAGACAGAACATGAAATCTGCAATCAAATAAAAGTCAAAGTAAATGTAAGAAACTCTGTGTTTTTTTATTATTTGCATTTTCCACGCTGTCCCAACTTTTTCTGATTTGGGGTTGTATGGTAGGGTCTTCACTTTTTGTTTAAAATATTAGTACAAACGTACAAAGAAGATTTAGATTATGAAGAGAATCAGTGTGTGAAATCAGGTGTACAGTGTGTACAGTAATTAGTGGTTTGAAAAAGCCTGATTGTTTACTTTATGAATGAACAGGAAAGTTTACACCTGGCCTTTCAGGATCGCTCACCTGGTGTCCGCAGTTAGGGTGAGCACATTGTTCAAGTAATCCCTAAGCCAAGCAGCCACTCCCAGCACACACAGAGACATAAGCTGAGGAGGAAAAAAAGAGAACAGGGCTTTAGCACACAAACAAAAACATGTACGAGTCAGAAACTCACACATTATTCCCAATGCATCCTTCGGGAAGCCCCCTGAACCCTGCCTTTTTCATGGCGCCTTTCAAAGCCTATTTGTGTAGGCCTTGTGTGGCATGCCTGGCTCGCTGAGATACGAGTAGCACAGTTTCATTTGGGAGCCCCGATGGCATTCTTGGTCGTGAAAACGACACCAAGCACTTATCGCATTTAATTCCCTAAAATAGTGTTCGGCAGAATGTGAAACATGTGGCACAGGGTTCTTGAGGTTCACCGCCCTCTACATAAATATATGAGCAGGCAAATAATGGATCTTAATTCTGTGTGCAGTTGTTAACCAGGGTTATGGAAGGCCAACAGGTCCATACACTACTGGGCTGTATAGGCTGTTTCAGAATCTGCTACCATTTTGTACCATTTGCAACGTCAGGTTATGTTTCAATTATACAGAATCTCACCAGGGTTGCTATCAAACTTAAAGGTTGCCACGATGGCCCTTCTAAGTGGTGCAAAACAAGAGTTCACTTGGCACTAAAAGTGCACATTCATCAGCTTAGACCATTTAGTGTTTCAGGAACATACACAGTCGAGACAAATTATTATGACCACCGGCTAATATCCAGTGTAACCGCCGTGTGCAGCACAGACATCAGCTAGATGGGCTAGAAGTGACTCAGTAAGGTCCTGGTAGGTCATCACAGGTATCTGAAGCTATGCTGACTGCAGTTCATCCCACATCTGCTGGAAGGTGCGTGGGGGAGGATCCATAGAGTGAATACGACGATTGAGGTGGTCCAACAGATGCTCAGTTGAGTTCAAGTCTGGGGAATTAAGGGAGCCAGGGTAGTACTTGGAAGTCTTGGTCATGCAAGTAGGTATTGGTCATAATAATCTGACTCTACTGTGTATAAAGAACATGAATTTTATACCAATTATTATCTTAAACAGTAATTTGTCACTTATTCCACTTCAAACTTAGCCTGCATGTATATTGTCACATGTTAACATATTTATTATTAAAAACTTATGTGCATTGTAAACAAACTACAGAACATACACTTGGATTTAAGCTTTTTATTACTTACTTAGCTTAACAATATACCAAGAAAGAATGCTACTAGCTATCGGTTACTATCTCAGATGCATTTAGCACCATTCAGTAACATTATCTAACATGATAAGTCACAGGTTTTGGCATTTCTTTTTAACTTTCTGTGACCCTAAGTAATGATCCCCTTTAGGGTCCCCACCAAATACCCTCCAGTTATGCATCCTACCCCCTGACAACACACTATTGCATGACAATTACCTTACTTGTTCTATGTTTCTTTAGCTAAAACAATACCCGGGCTTTTGCACTGAGGTCAGTACCAGATTTTAGACTCAGGGAAGGTGGCTCTGGTAGTGCTTTCTATAATAATTACATAAACACGTCCCTAAAAAACTGTGATTAAAAGAAAAGCATCTCATTATACAAAACATGTCAAACCTTACAAGGCGTACAACAGCAGAAGCTTAGGCCCCATACTTGTTGGGTATGGGTAGAGCTTTGGGCTATCAACTGAAAGGTTGAGAGTTTGAATCCCAGCTCTGCCATGCAGCCACTGTTGGGCCCTTGAGCAGGGTCCTTAAACCTCTCTGCTCCAGGGGCGCCATATAATGGCTGACCCTGCGCTCTGACCCCCCAAACAAGCTGGGATACATGAAGAAAGAATTTCGTTGTCCTGTAGGTCTGTATATGTATATGTGACAAATAAAGGCATTCTATTCTATTGTCAGCCAAGAGCAGGAATCTCAGGCTACAGTAGTCACAGGCTTACAGAAATGTGGCAACTTCATTGCCTAAGAACTTAATTTAGAATAAACATCATGAATCATTTAAGAAATTGCTTTCAAAATACATGTTGGGCCCTCACATCAAACAGTGTTTGGATGGCACAACCTATCTGAATACTGTTGCTGACCATGTGCATTTCTGTCTGGCCACAAATGACTACTACTTATCTCAAAGTTTTATATGGAATGGTTCCAACCAAAGTGGGTAGAGTTGTTGCCTCACAGCAAGAAGGTCCTGGGTTCGATCCCCAGTTGGGGCGGTCCAGGTCCTTTCTGTGTGGAGTTTGCATGTTCTCCGTGTCTGCGTGGGTTTCCTCCGGGTGCTCCGGTTTCCTCCCACAGTCCAAAGACATGCAAGTGAGGTGAATTGGAGATATAAAAATGTCCAGGACTGAATGTAACCAAAGTGTAAGACATGACGTTAAAATCCCAATAAACAAACAAACAAATTCCAACCAAATGTTACGAGAAGTTCAAAATTAGACTTTTCCTCTGAGTGAGATCCTTTTGGCCTCCCATAGGCATGTAACGTGAGCGCCCTCACAACCACCTGCTGCTGGATTTGGAGCTTTGGCACAAACTGCTACTATTCTGTAGTTATCTGGGGTGGTTGTGTATGGTTTGGAACCTTGATCAGAGTGTCTTACCCAAAACAGTAAGTTGATGGCGTACAGCAGGCAGCGCAGGCACTTCACAGAGTCCTCCCGAGCCATCGTGAACGCGCCTCATTCCTCATATTCTAACTCCCGTCACCGGGAGCGCGCACGGTCCGAAAGTGCAGAAAACTCCTCTGGAAATTACATCGCTTTCCTGAGACAATGCAGACGTGATGCTGTTAATCCAAACGTCCAGTTTGAAATCTAAACACGCGTACAAAGCATGCTATATCCGTGGAAAGTGATTTTTGCAAGTATTTGTGACAGGTGGTTTATTTCCTCATGGTTCCTCAGAGTTCCTCAGAGCAGCAGATGACAGTGATGACATGCGCAGATTTATCACCAGCAGAAACAGTCAGAAGCATGTTAAACCATTATACAGCCATACTCTACGTCATTCCGTGTCGTTTGGGATTTCTTTAACATTGCCGGCTTTTCCAGAAGTTCAGAGAGAAAGTTTGGAGTGTAGTATAGCTGTGCTCACTGTGTCCACTGACCGGTCATTGCAGTAGGTCGGGCGCTGTCTGGTCAACTTGTGTTTGGATCTTGAAGAGCACCCTCTCACACACACACACACACATTCTCTAGCTCTGTCTGTGGTCACTGGCATCCTCCGGGTCCTAAAAGCCGAATAGGATCACGACTTCTAACCGACGTAACCATGTCCGACTAGAGAATGAATCGTTCGTTTTAATGATTCGGTTGAGCCGAATCATTTAGAACGATAAGTAGTGACAGAGCCTCAGTTGTATTAAACAAATGGATCGTACACTTAACTGATATGTGTGTTTGTGTGTGTGTGTGTGTGTGTGTGTGTGTGTGTGTGTGTGTGTGTGAGAGAGAGAGAGAGAGAGAGAGAGAGAGTAAAAAATAAAATAATTTAAGGATATTGTTTGTTTGTTTATTAGGATTTTAACGTCATGTTTTACACTTTGGTTACATTCATGACAGGAACGGTAGTTACTCATTACACAAGATTCATCAGTTCACATGAATCGAACACAGTCATGGACAATTTAGTGTCTCCAATT
Source organism: Trichomycterus rosablanca (assembly GCF_030014385.1). Taxonomy (NCBI): domain Eukaryota; kingdom Metazoa; phylum Chordata; class Actinopteri; order Siluriformes; family Trichomycteridae; genus Trichomycterus; species Trichomycterus rosablanca. The sequence continues at coordinate 62,579,420 of NC_085988.1, read as the reverse complement.
CACCTCACTTGCACGTCTTTGGACTGTGGGAGGAAACCTGAGCACCCGGAGGAAACCCACACAGACACGGGGAGAACATGCAAACTCTACACAGAAAGGACCCGGACCGCCCCACCTGGGGTTCGAACCCAGGACCTTCTTGCTGTGAGGCGACAGTGCTACCCTTAAGGATTTTGTAAAGCAAAGACTTAATACAGAAATACAGTGGTACCTTAAAAGTCAACGTCAGTTGGTTCTGGGAGTTTAAAAGGCGTTGAGTTTTAAGGTATTTTTTCACATAAGTATGTATGGGAACTGCATATATTTTAGGCTAATGTAAAATAATAGGGTTGTTTTTGACACATATACACTGAAAATAGCACAAATATAATATAAAAAACACTGAAATACAATTAAAAACTGTTAAAAAATAATTAAAAAATACAATAAAACCTGCACTTTACTTTTACTTCTTTATTGTTTCCTTATGCTTCTTAATCATGGAAATGCTTGATCTTGGAATACCGTATTCTGTTCAGTAAAGACGCATTCACATGAGAAGTGGCAAAATAGCAGTTGTAGCCTAGTGGTTAAGGTACTGGACTAGTAATCCAAAGGTTGCTGGTTCAAGCACCACCACTGCCAGGCTGCCACTGTTGGGCCCTTGAGCAAGGTCCTTAACCCTCAATTGCTTAGACAGAATACTGTCACAGTACTGTAAGTCGCTTTGGATAAAAGCGTCCGCTAAATGCAGAAAATGTAAATGTAAAATAGCAGCAAAATAGACACAGCCAGCGCACAAAGCTTAATGTGACTTATTGTACTAAGACAATGAGCAAATAATTTATGAACTATAACACAAGTTTAAAAGTGCAACAGGAGGAAAATCCAGCTAAACAAACATAATTATGGAGCTTTTAGAGTGGATTTGACAGTTAATCCACACAAATGCAGATTCTTCTCATATTCGCACTTTGATGACATCTTACTGAACCGCTTAAGCCAAGCGGTAAACAAAGCGACTGTTCATTGTTAACTTAAAGTTAAATACATTTTTCTTTTTTTTTTAAAAAGCTGAACACATTGAATTTAAGGTAAACGTTGAGTTTAAGGGTACAAATTTCTTGACGCAGGGTGTTGAGTTTTAAATATTTTGAGTTTAGAGGACATCGAGTTACAAGGTACCACTGTATTAAAGCCATACTTCATAGCTTTAAAAGTATAGGCATTAAACATTTTGAGTTGAAAATTTTGCTTCTTTCTTTCAATGAGATTAACTTAGCAATAAGCCTTAATTTGCTTTAGCTGTGATGCGTTATATAAAAACCATCCAGATACGTGTTCAAGGTGTATTGCAACCATGGTGAAAGCTAATAAACTGTCACAAAAGCTAACAGAGGAGATCATTTCATTGCACCGATGGGTATAAAAAGATTTCCAAGACCTTGTGCATTCCTAGAGATTCCATTGGGAGTATTGTCCGGAAGTTCCAAACTTAATGCAGCAGCAAACCTGCCTGGAAGAGGAGAAATTTTACACCGTCATCCAGAGGCTTTAGCTTATCAGATTAGCAAAAAAGTAATGTGTTACTGCAAAAGACTTACAGGATAACCTGATGAAACTGTGTTCCCCACAAGTGTTCTGGGAAACAGTTCTATGGAGTGATGAATTAAAACTGGAACTATTTGGCCATATGGTTTAGTGGTTTAAGGTGGGTCAGTAATGATGGGGGGTGTTTTTATTGCTGCAGGAACTGGCATTCTTGGCCATGTGACTAGCATCATGGATTCTTCTGGCCAGGGTTATGGTGGGTCCTGGTTTCCTGGAATCACTGGGCAGAATGCTGTAACACACCCGGACAAGACATCAACCCATCGCATGGCCTTTGCCATCCCCCCTATTCGATATAGCCAATCATGTCTGGATGTAGATTCGTGACCAGCCAATAGGACCACTGGTAATTCGAAGTCTGGATCCTAGCGGTAGTGGGGTTTTTTAAATTACCATTGCACCACCCGAGCACCCACTATTTTTTGATAAATAATTTAAAGATTGTTGATGATTAAAGCACAGATAAATGAAACTAATTTTAAATATCCACCATGGCTAAGAAATGGGTTTGAATCCAGAGGAGGATGTTTGCATGATTTTAATTAGAAACTCCAGTCTGTTCACTGTATTTGTCTTTTGTAAATAAATTTTTAAAGAGTTGTATATAACCATGATAGTCTGCTATGCGACCGGTTGCTGCTAATGACCCAGTATGAGACATTTAATTATAAAATAATAAAGTACTAAGTAACTAAATGAACAAATAATTGTGTGAATTATTACTCTTTAACAGTCAATTGTATTTGATAATTATTATTTAATTCAATACAAGTTTGTATTCCTCAAGGTTTCAAGAAGGTTGCAATTTTACAATGCCTCATGCATTTCATGTGAGCAGGTTGGCTACCTAATAAAAGCACATTTACCTTTTTTAATGAAACTATTAAAAGGATTTGTTTCATCTTAAGTGTTCTGTTTGTCTAGATCCTCGCAAATGTTTAACGCATTAGCATATTTATGTGTTTTCATTATTTACATAGGGATTAACAAACATATCTAATAATCACATAGTCTTAGATCATCAACTCTTATGCAACTCTTATCAAGGGACTGATGGCTTTTTTTTTTACCTTATTTATCATCAGTCTGAGAGCACATTGTTAAATCTTGCATGGCATGGAACAGAATGAAATAATGTATAATAAAACAGAATAGATAGCATAGCATAGAATCAGCAGGAGGAATCATATTCATACCCATTTGTATAGCAATTAATTGTCAGTTACAATTTTATAACAGTGATTTTATGCATCAGTTTATTCAAATAAGTCAACTAAAACGCTAAATTTAGCCAGTTGATCTAATGGTTCAGCAGACCGAATCAGTAAATTAAACGCTTGCTGGTCACGTTTAGTTAAAAAAAGCCAAAACCTTATTGTGCTAGTCTGTAACAGCATAAAAAAGCTATAAACCTAAAAGCATAATGCCTCAACAATTACATAAGTAAAAACGCTTGCCTTAAATGCTTGGTAGGTGGCATTCGGGACACACTAACATTCACACATTAGGTGACCGTATGCATCAGTGACCACCACCTAGTGTGGTTTGATTGATCAGCTTTCTGGCAAACATTTACCTCATTTGCATCTGTAAAACTCTAACCACTAGTGATCAGATCACCCAAACACAATATAAAGCCAGGTGTAAACAGGATGAAAAGGAGTCACGTTGGATTACAAGGTTTGGTAAAGGTCGAAAAAAAAGACATTAAATGGAATTTCAGCTCCAAGTCTACAAAGATATTTCTGCAAAAGGGCGCTTAAATATAGTACAATGCCATAGAAACATTGTTTAATGTTTGTTTGTTTTATTAGGATTTTAACGTCATGTTTTACACTTTTGGTTACATTCATGACAGAAACGGTAGTTACTCATTACACAAGATTCATCAGTTCACAAGTTAAATGTCAAAACACAGTCATGGACAATTTAGTATCTTCAATTCACCTCACTTGCATGTTTTTGGACTGTGGGAGGAAACCGGAGCACCCGGAGTAAACCCACACAGACACAGGGAGAACATGCAAACTCCACACAGAAAGGACCCGGACCGATCCACCTCGGGATCGAACCCAGGACCTACTTGCTGTGAGGCGACAGTGCTACCCACTTAGCCACCCCCATTGTTTAACGCAAGGAGTTATCAAGCTGTTTACAGCCAAATACATTTTCCAGTCATTCATGTGCAAAAAAAAAATTAAAGTAAAAAAATACAGACCCCATATGGGTATTTTATGAATATGATTATTCAAATGTTAAGCACACAATGCAAATACACTGCCTGGCCAAAAAAAAAGGTCACACTAATATTTTGTTGGACCGCCTTTAGCTTTAATTACGGCATGCTTTCACTGGCATCGTTTCCACAAGCTTCTGCAATGTCACAATATTTATTTCTGTCCAGAGTTGCATTAATTTTTCTCCAAGATCTTGTATTGATGATGGGATATTTGGACCACTGCGCAAAGTCTTCTCCAGCACATCCCAAAGATTCTCCCTGAACCACTCTTTCACAATTTGAGCCCGATAAATCCTGCCATTGTCATCTTGGAATATGCCCGTGCCATCAGGGAAGATAAAATCCATTGATGGAATAACCTGGTGGTTCAGTATATTCAGGTAGTCAGCTGACCTCATTCTTTGGGCACATAACATTGCTGAACCTAGACCTGACCAACTGCAGCAACCCCAGATCATAGCACTGCCCCCACAGGCTTGTAGGCACTAGGTATGATGGGTGCATCACTTCAGCCGCCTCTCTTCTTATCCTGATGCGCCCATCACTCTGGAACAGGGTAAATCTGGACTCATCAGACCACATGACCTTCCTCCATTGCTCCAGAGTCCAATCTTTATGCTCCCTAGTAAATTGAAGCCGTTTTTGCCGGTTAGCCCCACTGACAAGTGGTTTTCTTAAGGCTACACAGCTGTTTAGTCCCAATCCCTTGAGTTCCCTTCACATTGTGCGTGTGGAAATGCTCTTACTTTCACTATTAAACATATCCCTGAGTTCTACTGGAGTTTTTCTACCATTTGATTACACCAAACGTTTAAGTGATCGCCGATCACGATCATTCAAGATTTTTTTCCGACCACATTCCTTCCTCGAAGATGATGTTTCCCCCACTGTCCTTCCACTTTTTAATAATGCGTTGGACAGTTCTTAACCCGATTTTAATAGTTTCAGCAATCTCCTTAGATGTTTTCTCTGCTTGATGCATGCCAATAATTTGACCCTTCTGAAACAGATGAACATCTTTTCCACGACCACAGGATGTGTCTTTCCACATGGTTGTTTAATAAATGAGAAGCTACTCACTGCATCAGTTAGGGTTAAATAACTTGTTGCCAGCTGAAACATAATCACCCATGTAGTAATTATCCAATGGGAGGCTCTTACCTATTTGCTTAGTTAAATCCAGGTGGTGACCTTTTTTTGGCCAGGCAGTGTATGTATGTGTATATGTTTTTATAACTTTTTAAATATGAAGCATTTTATGGATCTGGCTTGTAACCCATCTGTCACTCATGTTTAACCAGTAAAAGTGTATCCACAGGAGAAGCTGTCAGCCGAGTATTACAATATATTAACATCAATGACAGCACATTTTCAATATTAACTTTTTTTAAATGAATGTGCATTAATGTTAAACCCCTTACATTCAAGTGAGCAGTCAAACAGGAGTATATTTATAAATAAAATTTCAACCCCATGAGAACCACCAGTTTAGTTGACCGTTAGACAAAATTAGCATGGGGCATTGAACAAACAATGACCCTTACCCTGAATGAATGAATAATTAATTTATGAATAAGGCATAAAATGTACTTTTTCTTTGAATTTCATGGAAATAGTTAAAAGGTCCGCGATCGTCAAAATGCTGTCACTGGAATGCAAGAAACCAATGATTTGTGATGGCTGTCTATCCGGCGGCACGGTGGCTCAGTGGATAGCACTGTTGCCTCACAGCAAGAAGGTCCTGGGTTCAGTTCCCATGTGGAGCGGTCCGGATCCTTTCTGTGTGGAGTTTGCATGTTCTCCCCGTGTCTGTGTGGGTTTCCTCAGGGAGCTCCGGTTTCCTCCCACAGTCCAAAGACATGCAAGTGAGGTGAATTGGAGATACAAAATTGTCCATGACTGTGTTTTGACATTAAACTTGTGAACTGATGAATCTTATGTAATGAGTAACTATTGATCCTGTCATTAATGTAACCAAAGTTTAAAACATGACGTTAAAATTTTAATAAATGAATTAATGCCTGTCTATCCATATCAGTGAGCTTCCTCCTGCTAACACTAATCCTTTCGCTGATGCATTTTGCTTTGCCCATGTTTGACATAATGTACATGGGTCATTCCTATAATTCGGTGCTTTTTGTGTCCCCAGTACTGATCATTGTATTTATTAAGTCAGTTTTAAACAACACAATTTCTAAACATCTTACTGAAATAATTAACGCTTTCAAATACTAAACACAATGTTTTCTACCCCCCCCCCCCCCCCCCCCAATAAAAATACTGTATACATACTGTTTTTATCTCTTACATACCAGAGGTTTATTATTCCCATGTCCCGAGTGCTGTACATTCTGATATAGTGATGGATATATGAGGTTTAATCATGAAAATATCTCAGTCTTTTAATACTGTTTAAAAGGTTTGCTTAAGTCCCTCTAAACCTTGGATTTTTTTCTTAATGAGTTTCATTTTATTGCTGATTATAAGGGTTTTTCACACGTCCCTCAAGTTACCGTCCACCCTGTTGTTTCTTACTACCGTCTCTTAAAATGAAGAACTCTTTTACGTACTGACATCATTTCCTGGAGCTCATATGATATTTTTGGAGGGAAAACAACTGTGGAAAATGGGTGGCTACCTCCTCATTTTAATGTTGTTTTTTCCACATTTTATCCTAAAAGTCTTATATGGTCAACCATAACATGTCCACCCTGTTATGGGATATATGAGAAAAAGCAATTCTTTGTCTGAATTCCCTTTTATGCTTACATGGTTTTGCTCACTCGCTAGCTAATGGCTAATTTTATGTCCGAATGTCCACCCTGTTATGGTCCACCCTGTTACAACCTAATACATAACAGGGTGGACGTCACAGTGTCTATGAGGTGTATGTGTAATTTATATAGCTTTATTATTCAGTTTGGTTATAATAATAACAGAAATATTGATATTATGTGTGCATCCTTTAAAGCAGGGGCGGCTCGTTCCTTAGGGCAATCGGGCGACGCACCACCAAAGGGCGAAAGGGAAGAAATTGTGACTGTTCTGGACAGTCTGTCTTGCCTCGGAATATCGTAGTCCAATCAGCGTCGAGTTGTGTTCCGTACAGTACCGCCCCTTTTGGGCTATTTCAGTCTGATTGAAAATCGCCCGGATTGCTCTCATAGACTCTCATGTTAAGGCTCTTTTTTTCGAACTGTAGGCACTGCAATACAATCTGAATGGGTTCCGGGAGAGCACGCACTTACATGCTTGCGTCACACGTAACCTGGTGTGGCGATCTCGTCACCATGACTACCATTACCTCAGTTCGGACCAACTTCATAGTGTAATCAGGATAAATTAGCAACTAAAGAATTAGGGCCACCCAGACCAAATTTAAACATCAAGTATCTACAAAGGGGGGAAATTACAAGTAAGTAATGTAAATTTTAAATTGTGATTGCACTTATTGTATTTCCCCAATTGTTTAATTGTACTTGTTTATTCATTGCACATCAGCCCTGATGCCAATCTTTATTCTGGATCTGCTGCACCTAAAATAAAATGCTATCTGATAAAGACTAAATTAAATTGTTAGTGTGAATGCTTTACTTCATTATATGATTAATGGTAAAGCTGGTCTCTCTCCATGTTCAAAGTTATTTGTGAGGGCAAACTGACAGATGACTTAAGATGTTAATTATTTAAGCTTTAATTTACCCATTGAACGGGTCACCTTGGCCATCATCGCAACAATTGCCTCCCCTGAGAGATTTGGCAGGAGCCGCCACTGGCCTTAAGTGCAGCTGAAAGACAGAAACACAACAGTTATGCATTTGTCCATAACAGGGAGAACATTCTGGGTCAGAGACTGCATAAAAATGTTTTAATAAGACCTACAGTTTGTGTGCTTGAGCTTGACCAATATTAGTTTGGAAAAGTATAACCTTTTATAAGTATGTCCTTTTTATAATAAAACATGAAAAGCAAATAAAAACAGAGTTTAATTTTCAAAAAGTTATAAGGTCCAAAACAGTGGCGGTTCTAGGGGGGGGCAACCAGCTTGGCCCCTACAGCTAGGGTGGCCAGACGTCCGGTTTTAGGCCGGACAGTCCGGCTTTTCAGCTGCCAGTCCTCCATTCACGCAACGCTAGGACGGACACTTAAAAATCCTCCTTTTGGAGCGAACTGGTTTCATTTTTGATCAATATTATTTGCCATTGGTTCTGGTACATGTCAGAACAAATGCTTTGTATTTCATTGGTTTAATAGCCTCATTTGACTCCATATAGAGCTACCACTGGCCAATCGGAGAAGGCCCGCCCTCTAAATGCTAGTCTGTGATTGGGTGGTTGAATTTCGCCTGCCCACTCTTTGGCTGCGTCCGGAATCGCATACTTACTGAGTACGTACTAGATTGGAGGAAGTATATACTACTCGGCCGGTAAAGAAGTACGTACTTTCAGTACGTAAGTACGCAGTATGCACACAACACCGGTACGTACTACGTCCGCCATCTTACCAACGTCAAGTGATGATGTCACTCAGCTCTCATGATCAGAAACGCGGTGAAAATGCCAATTAAACTTGCCAAGTAAACTTTTGAGGCAGCGAGGAACGGACTTAAATATAAAAAGTAGACACAACATTTAGTGAGTAAAACGGTAATTTGATATAGAATTCTTGCTTAAATTGGTCAAAAATTTGGGTTTTTGGATTCATTATGTGTGTTGCAGTATCATGTCCCCCTGTTCCTAATATGACTTCCGTCTTTTTGGTGTAATGTCCGGCTTTTTGGGGTGTAATGTCCTCCTTTTTGTTACTATGAATCTGGCCACCCTACCTACGGCCCCCCTAATGAGTGAGTCACCCCACTCTTGCGAACACACGGCGACAAAGCTGCACACCAAAGTAACCCACATTTTCCAGTCGGACCGTTTTAAGGGGTTTTTAGACTGAAAACTGCATAAATAAAATGTTGAATTCTATTGAATATCGACTGTTTCCTCTTACCGCCCACAATGCACAATTGGGCAGAAAGTAATTGGCCCCTCTAACATAGCCTCTGGCCCCTGCCTGGCCCCCCCACCTCACATGGTCTAGAACCGCCACTGGACCAAAAGGCACCCAATCCCAGGAATGACCCCTATAGTCATAACTTCTCCTTTAAACAATAACTAATCGTTTTATTTTTTGTAAGTGTTCATTATTTGACCTCTTAAACGGATACATTGTGTAATTTTTATGTCAGTTATCAATTCACTTTTGCAGCTGTGTTTGTAATAGTGTTTTGGTCATTCAAGGTCTAGCTTGTTTTGTTCACCTGGTGTTTTTGTTATTTTGTTTGTAGACCAGACAGGTGATATGAGGGATGCTTGTAAATAAAGTAGCATTACAATGCTGCCCTCTTTAGGCTAAAGTTGTTTCAATACATCTGACACAAGTTCCTTTATGGTAATTTTAACTTAGTATTTTACCGCCATTGATTTCTGTTGTTTGATTAGCCGTTGTGTTAGCTTCTAAACTAAAACAAGCCCAGCTTCCACTACCAATCTTTTAAAGCCGCTGTGTGTGACATCAAAGTATTTATTTAAAATCATTTTCACACATGGATTTGCCACCACAGAGTCTAGACCTGAACCCTTATTGAGAATCTTTGGGATGTGCTGGAGAAGACTTTGAGCAGTGGTCCAAATCTCCCATCGTCAATACAAGATCTTCGGGAAAAATTAATGCAACTCTGGACAGAAATAAATGTTGTGACATTGCAGAAGCTTGTGGAAACGATGCCACAGCGAATGCGTGCCGTAATCAAAGCTAAAGGCGGTCCAACCAAATATTAGAGTGTGTGACCTTTTTTTGGCCAGGCAGTGTATGTTAAATATGAGGGTTCTTCAAAAAGTTTCTGCACTTTTAAAACCTATTTATTAGGAATTTCAAAAACAAATTACATCAGTTTTCTAGTCACCTTCCGATGCATACCAACAAACCAACTATAAGCTCTCTCTCAGTCTCTCAGACATGACCAATTACTACTCCTCCCACCCTCACAGTTTCCAACCAAAATATAAAAGTGCAGAAACTTTTTAAAGATCCCTCGTACATTTAAGGCAAAGACAAAGGAACTGGTCATTGATTTTAGGAAGGTGAGGAACGTCATTCAACCCATAACCATCAATGGGAACTGTGTAGAAAGGGTCACATATTTTCGCTTCTTGGGTATTCACATCGAGGAGGACCTAACCTGGGGTGTGAACATCAAAGAACTAATAAAGAAGGCACAGCAGAGACTCTACTTTCTGAGGACACTCAGAGGAAATAACCTCATTTCAGAGACTGCTGGTGTCCTTCTATCTTTCCACCATAGAGAGCTTCCTTACTCACGGCCTCTGTGTGTGGTTCTCCAGTAGCACTGCAGCACACAAAAAAGAACTACAAAGGATCGTGAGGTCTGCAGAGAAAATCATCGGGTACTCTCTACCCACCCTGGAGGACCTACACAGGTCACGTTGCCTTCAGAGAGCTTACAAAATTGTAATGGACAAGTCTCACCCCGGCCACCATCTGTTTAAGTTATTACCATCAGGCAGACGGTATAGGACTATCAGGACAAGGACAAACCAGCTCAGAAATAGCTTGTATCCCATCGCAGTATGAACCTTGAATACCTCTATTTAGGGTGTTTTCAAACACATGGGACTGTGCAATTTCACTATACACATGGGACTGTGCAATTTCACTATACACAAGGGACTGTGCAATTTCAGGTTATATCGTTTTACAACTAGGGCTATGTGCAATTTCCACCAACTGACAGAAGTGCTGTGTGTTATTGTTATTGTTGTTATTATAAATGACAACAGGTTTGTGTTCTATTGTATTGCTGTCTTTGTAAATTCTGTAAATTTTGGTAATTTTTGTAAATTCTAGTTCTGTAATTTTTGTAAATTCTGTTTTTTTAAATTTATTGTTTATTGTTCATAACACTAGAGAGTATTGCACCTTAATTTCGTTTTACCTGGTATAATTACAATAAAGATATTCTGATTCTGATTAAGTAAAATACAATAACTCTTCTTCTTCTTGTTCCTCAGCCTTTGTCCCGTTTTTCGGTTACAGGGTCGGCATTTGGCACGGTTTTTACACCGGATGCCCTTCCTGACACAACCCTCCCTATTTATCCGGGCTTGGGACCGGCACTACAATGCACTGGTCTGTGCATCCCAGCGGCTAGGTAACTATGGGACAATTCAGTGTCTCCAATTAGCCTAGCAGCATGTCTTTGGACTGTGGGAGGAAACCGGAGGAAACCCACGCAGACACGGGGAGAACATGCACACTCCGCACAGAAAGAACCTGGACCGCCCCACCCGGGGATCAAACCCAGGACCTTCTCGCTGTGAGGCGACAGTGCTACCCAATTAGCCACCGTGCTGCCCTAAGTGAATATAGTAACTAATATGACTATAACATGCAACATTAGGTCACCTAGCATTTTAATTGATCAACTTTTTTCCCTTTTAATTGTGAAGCAATAGAAAGAGACATAATGGTAATCACTTTCTAAGCACAACTGAATTGGTGTTATAGTACAATATTTTGGTCTCAAAATAGTTTACCTGTATTAATAGGAAACTAATGCTTTAGTGCACTGTATGATTAATAAAATGCCTATTTTTATAGTTTGACAGTTTTAAATATTTGCTAATTCTAATATTTAGAAATAGACGGTGACTCCACACTTCAGTATCTGATAAGATGTGTGTGACTACCTAGTGTCATATAAATGCTTTCTACATGCTTATTTTAACTGTTATTATGGTTTAGACAAAAACGTTGTTATGATTGCAGACCTCCTGACAGCACAACACAGACCCCCACTAATCTCTGGACCCCACTTTGAGATCCACTGCCTTGTATATGTTTGGAAAATGTTCATCTGTTTAGTACATAACCAATGTTAACAAAAAAAGTATGAAAATGTGGAGAATGTTTTCTTTAACTTAAGGTTTTTACTAACTTACAGTATCATGACACTTTACCGAAAAAAACATAAAAATAAAAGAAATTTTAAACATTATTTTCAAATTAGCAACAATAAGAACTATAACTGTTAAATTGTGGTGAGGGTAAGTGTAAGGGACTGACAGGTTTCTCATGTTTTTAAAATAATGTATCATACAACCACCATAAACCCAAAGAATACGACAGCGTATTAGGGCCACTTTAAAGAAAAACATTTTTTTAAGTTTCGATTTTGAGAATAAAGTCGTATAAGTTTCGATTTTGAGATTAAAGTCGAAATATTATGAGAATAAAGTTGAAATATTACTAGATTAAAGTTGAAATAATTACGAGATTAAAATCAAAATAATTACGAGATTAAAGTCAAAATAATTACGAGATTAAAGTCGAAATATTATGGCCATAGCAACCTCCTTGTGTTAAAATGAGGGATGTTCATGATTTGTTATACTTTTATATCGGTTTCACAAATAAAGAAATCCCCAATCTCCTGCACATCAGCACCAGTTTGTTATTAGTATAAGGACAATGAAATGGCTTTGCAATAAACTGGGTTTATTTAGAGGAACGTGCGCCACCTGCACACTCGCGTCTGTGTCTTATGGACTTGTATGATAAACTAAAGCCGTATGGTATCGCTATAAATGATTGCATTGACATGTATAGTCTTCATGTCATGTGGATGGAGGTGTACAAACAGCCACCCAAAAATAATCGTGTGTTATTGGATAACCACAATAACACTCGTTATAGGCTTAGAGGTACTGAGACCCGTGCTTCTCTGAACTGATAAGCCTGCGATGGCTGCACACTCTTTGGCCATAATATTTCGACTTTATTCTCATTATCATTTCGACTTTAATCTCGAAATAATTTCGACTTTATTCTCATAATATTTCGACTTTATGCTCATAATATTTTGACTTTAATCTCGAAATCCAAACTTAAACGACTTTAATCTCAAAATCAAAACTTAAAAATATTTTTACAGTGTCCCTGATACGCCGTCGTACAAAGATTCTTACCCATGAAACAGAAAAAACATTGACCTCCTCAAAGCTCCGTATTTGTAGGCGGTATTTAAAATAAACTACAACTACCACGAACCTCTTCAACAAAGTCCGTTCAGCGCAAGTACTCATCAGCCAATCAGCGCACACATCCTTGCAGTAGTGTTCCTGCCCCTTTTCAGTCTGTTTTTTTCCTTCAGTTTTCAGGGACCGTAGGCGCCATATTGAGCTTTTCTGCGCTTTCTGTAAATCCCTGAATATTACCCATTTTAAACATGTTGTACTTAGAGGACTACCTCGAGAGTAAGTATATATATTATTTTTTCGGTTCGTGTTGGTAATTATGGTTTTATTGTATCGCTTGGTTGGTGTTTGGGTAATAAAGCAGCGCGGCTGTTAGCATGCTAGGCTAGCTAGTAACGCTGCTTTTTCTTCTTATGTGGCAGTGATCGAGCAGCTACCCATGGATCTCCGCGACAGGTTTACGGAAATGCGAGAGATGGACCTGCAAGTTCAGAGTAAGCACTGCGATCATGCGCTTCTGTCAGATCACTGTACTCCACAACCACCAACTTCTTACTCATTCTGACATGAACTTAAAAACCGTTTTAATACTAATAAATGTTCTTTTCTTTTTAAAGTTTCTTTTGTCATAAGAACGGAACGTGATTGTAGTGACTGGAAATAAGAGTAAAAAAGTAAACAATGCATCTATTTAGGGAGGGTTCGATATTTTTATTTTGTAGTTTAATAGTGATCTCAAATCTCAACATCCACTACATTATTTTGAGCATGATTAAAACTTTATATTTCAGTGTATATACTTTAGAGGGAATCTCTAAAATATTGTATATAAAAATAAGCTAAAATCATGTACATTCATGCACCTCAATTCCCTTATAATTTGTTTTATTCTAATTTCATTTACATGTTTCACCACCCCTAGATCCTGGTCAGGGTCGCAGTGGGCCTAGGCCACCCCTTGTTGCTTACTGTATTAATGTTCATGTATTGAGTTAAATTTTTGCATGGTATTTTCTGTTAATATAAAATTTTAACATACAAATCGCTCTTTAGAAGCATTGACCAGTTATATGAACTGTAATATGCCTTTAGAATGGGCTCTAAGGTAGGTTTTAGGCTTTGTAGGCGATCATCAGTTTTAAATTGAATGTGGGCAATTACAGGAAGCCATAATAATATATTATACTGGTCTTACTGGGGTTAAATTTCAGGTGATTAGCAGACATCCCTTATGAGATACCTGCCAAACATGCCAAGATGCAAATTGCGATATGGCTGTCTTAAGAGGCCATGGGAGATACAATTCAAACTACTGCAAGGAAATCTTGACCTCGGTCCCTGCTTAAATTCTTAGATGCTCTAAGACTTAAAAACACCATCTAATACACGGAAAACAAAAAAACTACACCCTCACAGTCACACAATTGGAGACCCTAATTCCTAGGTACACAAGAAAGAAATCAACCCCCACTTTGACTTTTTAAAGACAGAACTTAGTAATCAGCCATGATAATGCCATGTAGAACTGGTTATTACAAGGTTGGATAGGAGGGATTTACAGTGTCAAAGGCTGCAGATGGGTCAAGAAGTATAGGACAGATGATAGATTGGCTGCTTTGACTGCAAGAGCTGCATCTCTGGAGTGTGTTGCCTAGAAGCCAGACTGATACTGCTGTTGGAGGTCATAAAGGTTTTTTAGACGGGGGCCAGAAGTGAATTACAAAATGCTTTTTATTTACTTTTTATGATGTTTTTGCTTTATTACCCACTAAAGTGACCCAATATTTGTTTTAAAAAAAAAAGTAATAAGTATAGTTAAAAGCTATAAGTGAAGCTCATTTTGTGTTAGTAGCACCACACTCTTTAATTACACACACACACACATCCACTTGCACATACTAACCAGTGATCTGCCTTTTTAGATGCAATGGACCAGCTGGAGCAGAGAGTTAATGACTTTTTTGCCAACGCTAAGAAGAACAAACCAGAATGGCGGGAGGAGCAGATGGAGGGGATTAAAAAGGTAGCCAAAAGATGCAGCTGGACACCGTTGGCTCATAATATGAACAAATTAAAAAATAATATGCACAAATTAAACCTAATTGCTGCTTTTATTCTGGTCCTGCAAGCTTCATTCATGCAAGTTAATGTTCGGAAATTAACTTGGGTGGCAGAATAAGGCCTTGTTGGATGAGTGTTTTAATCATCTCACTTGTCTTTAGTGATGTTTGTATCAGCAACATGTCCTGATTAAATCAGAGGCTATAAAAATGTTATTCTACACTAGCCCACTACTGCTGGGATCCAGAGTTTGAATCCCCAGTGGTGTTATTGACTGGTCTGGCATCTGCATACAGAACGATTGGCTGTATCTGGGGGGAGATTGGCATCCTGTCATCCCAAAACATGTTACTGCATTGCGCCTAGTGATTCCGGCAGAGCTGAATCAGCTTTGACCCTGACCAGAATATAATGCTGGTAAACCATGAAAATAAAAGGGAAAAAAATTGGTCTCATTGAGTTCACTTTATTTCTGTTAAATTTCTACAGTATATCAGTCATGTTAGTAACAGATAGTAATGCATTTGCTGTACAGTTGTTTGTTCGTGTAAAGGTTTCTCATGTCATCAGTGTTATGTAAAATGCATACAAGCACAAGCAGAAAATCTGAATTGCCCTTTTCTCTTGTGTCACTTAGGATTATTATAAGGCTTTAGAAGATGCTGATGAAAAAGTCCAATTAGCCAATCAAATCTACGATCTGGTAAGGATGCATTACACTTCAATCTCCAGAAGGTGGTGGTCATTCACTGTAAATATACTGTGCAGTGAAGAACCTCATTAATGTGTTTGACCCCAACAGTTGGCTTAAACTGACTCTTCATTGTACCAACAGGTGGATCGACATTTGAGGAAACTGGATCAGGAGCTGGCTAAATTTAAAATGGAGCTGGAGGCTGACAATGCTGGCATCACAGAGATCCTGGAGAGACGTAAGTAACAGCCGCCAGTCAGCCAGCATGCCGTCTACCATATGCATAGTATTAAATTCATTCAACGTTTTCATTAGAGAGAATAGCAAGGAACTGGTCAATTAATCGTGCTGTGTTAGGAAGTTTGCAAGTAAATAGGTATTATGTGTACAGTTGGTCAAGTTCTTTTTTTTTATTTACTATATTATGTATTGTCCTCCACTGCTTGGAAGCCTGATCATGTCTGAGGATGGCATATTTGCCTGGCACACATTTCCTTCAACACGTGTGCAGTCCATCGACCCCTTCTTATTTGCCCATACTTTGGTCAAATTGCACATGTAGTCACACCATGTTCTACTAACTCTGTGGGCTACTAACCACGGTCCTTATACAGCATTACGGGCCCCACTCTATTTTAGTCCTGACTTTTTTCACCCAGCAGACCAGAGGTCAGTTTTTTCCTGCTGCAAGCGCTGTCAATTGTGCCTGCTACGGGGTGCCTAGCTGACCGATAGAGTTCAGAATCCCAGCACTGGTGTGCTAGCGAAACATCCTGCTGCGCCACCTGGACGCCTCACGCTCTTAAACTTGTGGCTGTTTCCTATAAGTTTAGGGGTGGCTCGGTGGGTAGCAATACCTCACACCTCACAGCAAGCGGTCCGGCTCTTTTCTGTGTGGAGTTTACATGTTCTCCCCGTGTTTTCCCATAGGAGCAAGTGAGGTGAATTGGAGATCCAAAATTGTCCATGACTGTTTGCTATCAAAGACTTGGTGAATCTTGTATAACCAGTAATTACCTGTCATCATGAATGTTACCAAAGTGTGTAAAACATGACGTTAAAATCACAATAAACTATAATAAATAAATATCCTATACACTTACACCTAATTAGGTGCCGATGGAAAGAGTTGCCAGTATAAACAAACCATTAATGATACTTTATCAAATGCTGTTTAGTTTAGACATGGGCCATCATATTGAACTTTGGTCAATGTGTCTTGCCCTCTCATAGGATCTTTGGAAATGGACAGTCCCTCTCAGCCTGTCAATAACCACCATGTCCACTCACATGCAGCCGGAGAAAGTAAGACAGCCTTTGACTATTTTATTTGAATATTACTATATTTGAAATTGTGTGCTTTTTCTCTAGCAGACATGCTCATGTTGTTTTCTCCTCTGTGTTCCTTACTTGTGTGTGTGTTTGTGTTTGCAGAGAGAAAGCACAGTGCACCAGCTCACCACAGTACCGAGCATGTGCCGGAGAAGAAGTTTAAATCTGAAGCTCTGCTCTCTACACTCACATCAGATGCCACTAAAGAAAACACACCAGGTAAATGCACACACATGCAGTGTATAGCCAGTTTTATGTTTGAATATACCAACTGGGCAGAAGTTTGTGGACCATAACAGCCTTTCCACTTGACTTTTGTACTAAGTGACATATGTAAGCATTTGTGTGAGGACAGCCGCTGGTATTACTCCATACCAGACTCTTTGAACTATTATTATGGACCTTGCACTGTCAGACTGGAAAAGGAAAAGGCCTGCCCCATACTGTTTTTACAAAGCCAAATGCTTCTCATTTCTAGTACTGATTTTATACACGTTTGTAATGGGGGTGGCTAAAACACAGCCACAGTCATAAGGAGGGGTACCGAATCAAGTTAACAAACATTAAAGATCTGCTTTTGTTTGTTCAAATATATATGCATGTCTTTCTATTCTAGCAAAATTCTTGTAGGTTCCAGCTTGATACTTTTCTTACTTACTTGAATGGTTTTAAAGCTGATCCGCCCTTGTGAATATAATTTGTAGTCATGTTGATGCTTAGAAGTTGCATATGCATAGTCACATGTGTAATCACAGCTCAAGGCTGTTTTCACATGATGCACTTCATTCACTGAGGCTGGATGCATACTGCTTTCGGGCAGCATTCGCGTCTTTCACATGATGCTCAGCAAAATGGCTTTCTGCAGGTTGTCCCATTGAGCAGCAAGCTTCTAAATAATACACAACATTGATTAAAAGTATGACCTTTCACATGCAGTTGTATATGAAATGTATAGTAGCTTAAAACAATAAAGCTCTGGTAATGATTGTCATTTGGAGGCATGAAAAGTCATAAGGCTTTCAAATGCTAGGGCAGTGGTAGCTCAGCAGTTAATGGAGTGGCCTAGTAATCTGAAGTCCCACCACCTTTAAGTTGCCACTGTTCAGCCCCTAAGCTATGCCCTTTAACCCTCATTTAATTCAGTCCAGACCCTCATTGTATTCAGTCACAGTTGTAAGTCACTCTGGAAAAAAAATGTTTGCTACATGCTGTAAATGTGAAAGGGTGCGTTATATCTTATTAAAATGCTACGAAGGCCCAAGTAGTGATTCTAGGATTAGTAAATGCAACATAGCAATCTAAAGTACAAACCCTGTCTCCATATTTCACAGCTCACTAATCGCCACACCGTATTTTCCTACAATGCCATGGTTGTAACTTAAAGAGAAATACAATAGTTCAGGGTTTTGTGAAACGGTTTGAACCTGTTTCTCCCTGCCTTGACTGTACTTTGCTTCTGTCTATGTCCTATCAACAATTGCTGCCTACCCTTTCAAAGTGCCGCCAATAAGACAAACTGTCAGTCATTTAAAAGTTTGAGCAAAGCAGCAAGCTGTAAAAACCGAGCTGTAACCAGCACAGCAACTCCATAGGAAACTATGCACAGCCAGCACAGAAGCAATTTTGCAGCGTATCATGTAAATGCAGCCTAAAATGACACAACATTTACTGTTGTACCTACCTCAGAAGTGTATGAATTTTGCAACATCTAATTGTGTGTGTTTTATAGGCTGCAGAGTGAACAGCACCTCCTCAACACCAAACAATGTGTACAATGTGAATTCATCCCAGACGCTATCATCCTACAACCTGAGCTCCCTGCCTGCGGGTCCGGCCGCCGGTGCAGGTGCCATCAGTATGGCAGCAGCCCAGGCAGTACAGGCCACAGCACAGGTAAAACAGGACCCCACTACTTCTTAACTAAGTCTTTCACTAATGTATTTTTCTGTTACAGTATTTGTGTATTTTTTGTAACTGAGACAAGATCTGTGTTTTCAGTTCTCAGATTTGACTGATTAATTGGACAAATGTGACACATTAATCAACCAACAATTCAAGCCATTTGTGCTTTTACTCAGTTGTGACAGGTGTTGAATTCTGCGCATATGGGCAGCATAAAGATCTGAGTGACATTAATAAGGGTGTTGTTATGGCCAGACGATTGAGTTGAAGTATCTCTAAAATAGGAACCGAGGTGGGATGAGCCACAAACCACTGATAACATGAAGTAACATGAAGACTGTGGAGTCTGGTACTACATAGGCCCCTTTCCACTTCACGGTACCCTGTGGTGCAGTACGTTTTTATATTTGTGGTACCCATGCTAATTTTGCTTACCTCTCCCAAACAGGGACCAAGTGTACCAAAGCGAATGGTATTGGGACTGTGGTAGCTCAGCGGTTAAGGTACTGAACTAGTAATCAGAGGATTGTCAGTTCAAGCCCCACCACCAAGTTGCCACAGTTGGGCCCCTGAGCAAGGCCCTTAACCCTCAATTGCTCAGTTGCTTTGGATAAAAGTAAATGTATTGGTGGAGCAAGAAGCAGACTGTTAAATGGTTAAATGCAAATGCAATACAGCCTAATAACACATCTCTGATACAGAATATTGAACCTACATCAAATGTCTTATGGCTCTGTGTCTTTCTTTGTGTGGTACAGATGAAGGAGGGCAGGAGGACGTCCAGTTTGAAGGCGAGCTATGAGGCCATCAAGAATAATGACTTCCTTGGTCGAGAGTTTGCCATGAGCAGAGAGAACTCTACCTACTCTTCTTCAACTCTGGCGTCCACTCTCACACAGAGCCTCACAACCACTAACAGCTCAGACTCTCGCACAGGACGCAAGAACAAGTATGACTCAAACACACTTTTATGGAGGACTAACTTATTCCTTTTATGTAATAAGCATACAAGGATATGTTTCCAACCTTCCTTGGTCATAATGTCGTGTGTCATTATATGGTGATTAAGTATTTGCCCTTCACTCAATTTTTTTTGTAGTTTGTTGCAACTCATATTAATATTAGATTTTCAAGTAAACAAGAGTAAACACAAAATGCAGCTTCAAAATGGTCAGTGCATTTATTAAAGATTTATTTAAAATCTACATTACCCATCTGAAAAAGTGATTGCCCTCTAAACCTAATAACTGGTTGTGTCAATCATGGCAGTAACAACTGCAGTCAAACATTTCATGTGATCACTTGCATTGAGTTACTTACATTTCTTCTTTTATCTGGCTACACTGAAGGGATTTCAAGCAAATGTTTTTAAAGTCTGTTTTTAAAT
Source organism: Trichomycterus rosablanca (assembly GCF_030014385.1). Lineage (NCBI taxonomy): Eukaryota > Metazoa > Chordata > Actinopteri > Siluriformes > Trichomycteridae > Trichomycterus > Trichomycterus rosablanca. The sequence continues at coordinate 62,559,174 of NC_085988.1, read as the reverse complement.
ATATGAAGGGAAGGACCAGCAACTTCTTTACATTGGCTTTTGCAAGAGCCGTTAGTCTGCGAAGCACGCCTGGACATTACGTCTTGCGGCTTTCCTGCACTTAAGCAGACCCTTTTCCACTCAAAGACTGTAATCTTAAAAAAACACATGTGACCTAGCTGGATCAGACTTCGAAAATGAGAAAAAGACAGCAGAGGCCCTGAGGATAAAATCTAACCGTGTGACTGTTATGCTTTTAAGAAAATGGCAAGCTGCTCTTATGTAGATGAAACTAAAACGATTAAAGATTATTGCACAAGAGAGACTAGTTCTGATGGTAAAGATGATTTTCCAGAACTAGTGCTCTCACTCAAACTGGAATTCTGATGACACAACAACTATATTTTAAGCACCATAAGTGGGAAACAGCTATACCGGTCCTGTGTAAAAGTTCTAAATAAAAGGACATTAGACAACAAGATTGACACCCCTTAGCTCACTGTTCTCAAACTTGGGACAAAACACCAGAATGGAGATCACTTTACAAGCCACCACTAGTTAAGAGAACAGGTGACTTGCAGTGGAGAATTCTGCACTGTGAAAAAGTGCCTTTACATTAGTTTTAAATCCAGAAGTTTATTAAGAATGCCCTTTCTGTAGCCAAAATAAATGTATTTTCATGCTTTCATGCACTGTTTAAAACTGTTTTTGATCATACAATGTCTGTTCAACTGCTTTGATAAAGCCATTACAAAGGAGACTTTTATTCTAGGTTGCAAAGAAGGAAAAATGAGTGTAAACTACTGAATTTTATTTTGGGTCAGGACAAAATGGCCATTTATAAAAGACAAAAAGAATAAGGTTGATGAATCAAATGGCCATGATGCAGTATGTTTAATTTTGCATTGATAAAGTCTAAGATTTCAATTGAGTATTATTTTATGAGCTGATGAAAGATTTAAAAAAATGCATGGTCTTGCAGCTCTATGTACTGTAAGTGAGAACGAACTGATTTTAAAATCTCTTTCTTTTGCTCTTTCTTTCTCTTGTTCTCTGTATCTTAGATCTAACAACAAGTCTTCCAACCACCAGTCTTCGTCATCCTCCTCCTCTTCCTCCCTGTCATCCTGCTCATCCTCTTCAGCTCTGGCCCACGAACTCTCTCAGCAGACGGCAGTGCTACCAGAGAGTGACAGCAGTGGCCAAGTGGACTGGACCTACGACCCCAACGAGCCTCGTTACTGTATCTGTAACCAGGTACTCACTTACTTCTCACATAACTTGCTTTCACATTGCTTTTGCTCAGTCATTTAGATTTGACCCATGACTGTAAAGCAGTAATTAGATTTTTTAGATTTTTTTTTTCTTTATTAAGCTATTACATGCACATCTTTACTCATGTTATGAATACTGTAGTGAAAACATATTGGCCAGTTTTGTCTGTGTAAGAGTTAGGGTCATGTCTTTAAGGTTTCTTTAAAAATCTCTTTCTCTGTCTGCAGGTGTCTTACGGTGAGATGGTTGGCTGTGATAACCAGGATGTAAGAATCTTTTTTTTCTCACTTATGTGCACACACTCACACATTCACATTGTTCTTCATTCTGTCCTTATATGAGATGCTGCTTCTAGTTGAACTTTTATATAATATCAGACAACACCGATAACACACTTTGTAGATATGTTGATGTGTTTAGATCAACATCTGACACTAAGGGGCTGTCTGAAAACCTAGTGACCTGCCTGGTTGCCTACTGCTACCTAATCAGCTGCCTAAGTAGAGGGGATTCTAATAATGCAATGATTTTTTTTGGACACACTACTTAGACAACGATTACGTCATCACAGCTTCACTTACTGGGCTAACACATTTAGTTCCAGGCCATTAAAACCAATGGCCTGAGGTGGCACAACCTGCCAGCATGCCAGCTAACATCTCCATTCGTGTACCAGTGTACTTCGTGTCCCGTTAATCGTCACTGACAAAAAATTACACTCATACACCTTTATACAAATTAAAAATCAGTGAGAATTTATTTACATTTAAAAAGAACTTTGTTTGTTGCTCCGCATTCATCCGCCATATTTGTATTTTTTGTGAGAAACGTTGTGCCGCCCTGATTGCTGGAATTGCCTTCACTGCTAGAGAAGCATCGGATGCTCGCATGTTTTTAAGTCAGAAATAAGGCACTTTAGATTGAAGCGTTTTGAGGCATTTAAGAATTCAGGCAGCCTCACTAGGTTTTTAGACAGACCCGTAGTGTGTCCATTTGCCCCAGGATTAGTGTGCACAATGCTGTAACACACCCCAGACAGGACGCCAGTCCATCATGGGTCCGCATGTCTATATGTAGATGCTCATCCAGCCAAGAGCATTGCTAAGGATTCAAACCCTAGATCCCAGAAGTGGTGACCTAGTGTAATTTACCGCTTTAAATGATGCCACTTTTGTGTAGCCACTGTAAAAAATATGAAATAAAGACACACATTTATCTAAACTATTGATTTTCTTTGCAGTGTCCGATCGAGTGGTTTCATTACGGCTGTGTGGGCTTGACTGAGGCACCCAAAGGAAAGTGGTACTGCCCACAGTGTACAGCAGCCATGAAGAGAAGAGGAAGCAGGCATAAATAGTCATCATCCTTGAGCCAAGCCAAACCCCCCTACCCAATAAAAAGGAAGAAAAAAAACCTAACCTGAACTGAAAACTGTTTCCTGGCTGATGCCTACCATCTTTTTTCTTTTTAAAACTAGGAAAAAAGTTTCATCAATGTGATCTGCCGTTTCCTTCATACTGTCCGGACGGACAATGTAAAAATCAGGACTGTATTGTTGTGTGTGTGCTTGGAAATCTGTATGTGTATGATACGTGAGCCAAGCTATTTTTATCTTCGAAGCGTCCTAATCAGAGGGCGAGGGTTGCTGATGCGCCCGACCCTCAAAGACATTCCTGAGCCTGCCATGCATGATGGTAGGGGTCATGACCTCAGCACAAATTAGTGCAACTCACTTTTCTTAATCCATATTTACAAAGACAATAGACAGACCTGGAAATGTACTCTATATAGTCTGTGTTTGACTATGAAAACTGCATATTGAACAAGGCCTTTAATTCAGAGGGTGCCAAAAATGGAAAGTGGTGTTGATGGGTACCAGTAAGGAGTTTGTGGTTCTGGCAGCCTTGGTGTATTTCATAGACTCACTTTTAGATTGCCCATGCACTGCAATTTTTGTTTCCATGCTCTGACATGCATTTTAATCTTACACTAGGCTCGACAGTGAGCTGATACATCAGTTCATACTTATTAGGAGCACGAAAACACTATAACACCATGTACACTTTTGCTCTATTAGCAGAAATATCTGGAAAACACTACAGTAGGTGTGTTTAGTTGTGCCTCATTCTGTGTAATCTCACCACATCACCTCCTTAAAAAGAATTTGTGCACTTTTAATAATTGTGTCTGAATAATTGATTGTCCACATGAAAGCAGAAATTCTTGCACAGCTAGTGTTATATGTCGATTGAATTAAAAGGCAACACAAATGTTGCATTCTTACTGATAAGCTGCAAGTACACCCATGAGCATGTCATTGGGGATAAATCCAGGTGCTGCCAGGTGTGCTGTAGTCAGAACAAAGTGATTATTGGGGTTTTGTGTTTGTGGTGTGAAGATGTGTGTGAATGTCAAGCTTGTAGTGCACTGAACTAATGATTTCAAGGTTTTCAGATGGGGAAAAAAAACAATAAAATGATCAATTTTGCTATTTTTGCTTTTTTGGTGTATTGATCTATACTGAGTTTCTCAAAAACACATCAAAAAGTATTATTAGTGAATGGTATGTTGAAGAGCAGCTACCAATCAAAATGCTCTTTAAAAATCCACACTGGACCACACCTCAGACATCAAATATAAATCTGTATTACTTCAATCTTTTCTTTACAAGATCCTATATTGTACTATATCCAGTTGTAACTACACTGTATTCTAGACCTGTGTCCTGCTCCCGTGTTCAGGTGTCGACACAGCTGATCATTCTGGTCTGAATACCTGATTTGGCAAACCTCGTTGTTTTATCCTGGCTTGGCACAGTCACCGAGACCACACTGACAAGTGCATCCCTAATGGCTAGGCTGTTCAGCCATCCCCCTCAGCCATAGTTGATCATATCTGTGCAGACGCTTAACCAACCAATAGCACTGCTTTCAGCAGTAGTGCTAGTGTATTTTGCTGCTGTGCATTCCTGTTCATGATAATGCTGTCAGGACAGTGAAATGATGATCACTTCTTTTTTTTCTATTTTATTTATGCATTTTCTCCCCAATTTAGCGTAGTCAATTTGTCTTCCGCTGCTGAGGGATCCCTGATTAGGGGTGGGCGATATGGCCTTTAAATAATATCACGATATTTTGGGATATTTTTGCGATAACGATATTCGCTCGTGATATATAAGAACACTTTCTTAAAAAGTTTATTTTAAAAACACCTTTGTTTTGCAGACAGTCAGTAAATCTAAGGTACCAATGTTACTAAATGTACATTAAATTAAGCATCACTTCCAGTAGGGCTGGGCAATATGGCTAAAAAAAACCTCATATCTCTGTTGAGAAGTGGCAATATACGATACGATATGATATAATGTAAACTTAAAGTACAGTGGCAGGCCACCGCCCGTATTTTACCTTATAATGTTTATAAGTTCTCTTAAAAACACAAAACATTGTAGGGAAATTATGGTGTCGCAGCAGCAATAACAATTATGACAAAAAAAAACATCACACAGTGACATTACAATGAGGTAAATAAAGAATCAAAAATGAATGAAGTTTTACCACAGATAAGAGCACAGTTTTCTGATTCGATTCCAATCAATAATTTGTCTGAAAAGAGTCGTTTCTGACTCATTGACTCAGTGATTCAGTTTCCATGCTGATAAGCGAAGGAAAGCGTTCCGTTTAGCGCTTTTGTGTTTTAAAAGTTCTCAGATGGTAACCTGTGTATTCTATGTTTGTTCACTGACACAGTTTTTGGCCTCACATCATTCTCGGACTCACGCAGTGACTGACACTCCTTGTACTCACGCGGGTGCTTTTGCTTCAGGTGGTGAAATAAATGTGATGTGTTGCCACCTTTTGTCGTTACAGTATTTTTGCACGTTTTGCAAATTACAGTCGTTTGTTTGGAGTCTGACCTGCAGTACCTGAAAAACTTCCACACTAGTGATGTAGCTCGGCTTTTAGGGACTAGTTCATCCTCTGTGCTAACTCCGGTACTACTCTCTGTCCATTATTTCACTGTTACGCGCTTGGGAGCGAGTGACGCGCGTTTGCTATCAAAATCGCGATATGGCAAAAATCATATTGAATTTACAACTATACCAGTATTATCGTGAACGATATTATATTGCCCACCCCTATCCCTGATTGCAGTCGAGGTGGGTATATTGCTGCTCACACCGACGACCCGTGTGCAGCCCTTAGCGGAGCCCTTTTTCACCTATGCACAGGCGCTTCTCTATCTGCCAATCAGGGTCCTTACACAGTGTTTAAAGACCCCACCCACATAGTCCGGTTATCCCGACCTAGCAGAGACGTGAATATCCCGCTGCCCCACCTGGGCGACAAATGATAATCACTTCTGACCCTTCTTTACCTCTCAGTTATCCAGGTGGCAATTATGATACTCAGCAAAAAAAAAAAAAAAATTTGTATTGGCTCTGCCATCGTTTTCTATGGATACCTGCTGCTATGCTACATTGAGCATCGCGCACATCACAATTACCGCTTTGCTGCTCAGTTTTTACAGCTTGCTGCTGCGCTCAAAGTTCAGACTGACTGAAATTTGACCCAGTCTGCCACTGACATTTTTAAAGCACTGCCGTTTATATGATGTATTCAGAAGAGAAGCACAGACATGACAAAGAGAAACCAATTGTCTCTGTTCCATTCAACTTTAAAACAAGTTTATGACACTATGAAGAAAAAAAATGCAGCGTGGCAACTAGTGAACTGTAAACTGGTGAAACTGGGTTTGTATTTTAGAGAAGAAGCTTTGGTATTGCTTGTTGTGGCTTCATAGCTCTTTTTATTCACCTAATAACTGACAAAAAGTTTCATGAACCCACTTCCTTTATGCTGAGAATACTCCAAATGATGACGGTTACCCAAGCTTTATACAAAACTCCATGTGAATAAACTGTCAGTACTGTGGTGTTCTCAAACGAGCTGAGCAGTGGCACTGCCAGCAGAAAGTGGTTTTGCTGCATATTAAATGAGATGCTTAAACGCTGCAGTAGGCTTCAATATGCTCCCAGCCAGCCATGTGACATCCAACTTAGACATGTTAAGTCACACAGTTGTACTATCCAATCCCACCAGCCTTGAAATCTGCTCAGCATGGCTGTGGTTTGCTTCTTAACCACAGGGACAATCATGTCTGTGACAGAGTGTAAACTCAGAGTCTGGCTAGGTTCAGTACTTGCTCCTTTTCCCCTGTATGCCAGTCTCTTGATGAAGTCATATTCTCACATAACTTTACTTACTATTCCTAGGCTAGCGATACTCAGCTCATCCTGTCACTAACTCCTTTAGACATTCAGCTTGCATTTCTGCATGTCTGGCAGGCATTTTATCTCATCACTTAAAGCTAAACTTTAGCAAATCTGAGCTTATGTATGTATTTATAGACATATTTAGAATGTATGGCTGCAGCACACTTCAAAAAAGTTTGGACAAAAGAACAATAAGAGTGAAAGGAATATAGAATATTCTTAAATAGAATGATACAACCACAAATCAGAAAAAGTATATAAAATGCAAATAAAATAAAAATGCAGTGTTCCTCACATTTACTTTGACTTTTATTTGATTGCAGACAGTTTAAACCTGAGATATTTCATGTTTTATCTGCTCAACTTCATTTCATTTGTTAATATACCTCCATTCCTGCATTTCAGGCCTGCAACACATTCTAAAAAAAGTTGGGACGAGGACAATTTAGGGCTAGTAATGAGGTGAAAAAACTATATAATGATGTGATTCCAAATAGGTGATGTCAACAGGTGATTGTAATTATGGTTTGGTACAAAAGCAGCATCCAGGAAAGGCTGAGTCTTTGATGAGCAAAGATGATCAGAGGATCTCCAGTTTGTCAACAAATGCATGAGAAAATTATTGAAATGTTTAAAAGCTGAACGCCTGTGATCTTCGATCCCTCAGACGGCACTGCATCAAGAACCACCACTCAACAATAGCTGATATAACCACATGGGTGAGGGATTACTTTGGCAAACCTTTGTCAAGCATTACAATACAGAGTTACATGCACAAATGCCACTTAAAACTTTACTGTGCAAAAAAGAAGCCTTATGTCAACCATTTCCAGTAGCGGCGTCGACTTCTCTGGGCTCTGAGGCATCTAGGATGGACCATCGCACAGTAGAAACGTGTATTGTGGTCAGATGAATCAGCATTCCAGGTCTTTTTTAGAAAAAAATAGACACCGTGTGCTCTGGACCAAAGACGAAAAGGACCATCCAGACTGTTATCAGCAACAAGTCCAAAAGCCAGGGTCTGTCATGGTATGGGGCTGTGTCAGTGCCCTTGGCAAAGGTCATTTACACTTTTGTGATGGCAGCATTATTGCAGAAAAGTACATTGAGATCTTGGAGCAACATATGCTGCCTTCAAGACGTCATGTTTTCCAGGGACGTCCATGCATTTTTCAGCAAGACAATGCAAAACCACATGCTGCACACATTATAAAGGCATGGCTGCGGAAGAAGAGGGTACGGGTACTGGACTGGCCTGCCTGCAGTCCTGACCTGTCCCCAATAGAGAATGTGTGGAGGATTTTATAACAAAAAATGCGACAATGACGACCCTGTACTGTTGCACATCTTAAGACGTCGTAAAAACACTAAATCACTTGGTATCCTCGGTGCCAAAACATCTTTTAAGTGTGGTGAAAAGGAATGGCAACATTACAAAGTGGTAAATGCTTTACTGTCCCAACTTTTTTTGGAACGTGTTGCAGGCCTGAAATGCAGGAATGGATGTTTATTAATAAATGAAATGAAGTTGAGCAGATAAAACATGAAATATCTCAGGATCATCCTGTCTGCAATCAAATAGGTAAATTGGTAACAGGTGAAGGAATAAAAGCAGGATCCACCAAAGAAACACTGTTTACAAAAAAAGACTAGTGACTTACCACCTTTTGCCAAACATCAATCAACTTACCAAACTTCAAACAGATTATTTCTTAATTCAAGTACTGTATTAACTGGTTGACTAGGGTGGCAGTAGCAGAAAGTTCACTCAGACAGATTTTCAAGCAGCAGTGTCCAAAACAGCATTTATTAGATTTTTTTTCCTATTTGAAGGTACAAGCATTTACAGTTAGTACATGAAAAAGAAAGAAAGAAAAACTGCTCTAGTAGGCTTGCTAACAATCCAGGCTATATTACAGGATCTGGCCCAAGGATCTCTATGGACTGCTTCCTCTGTGGCATAAACAGACTTGGCTCTAGGTGCCACCTCCTTAAAATAGCCTCAGCCCCACCTTAAGGCCTATCCAACTACAGTAACTTTAATAACACTTTAAATCACTAGTGCTATTACTACTAAGCACTATTACAAATATTACTTCTAAGCATTAACCAATAATGTTCATAGTAATCCATGGCAGGAAACCATAAAGGACAATACAATACTAACCCACTGCTCTAGCTCTAGGAATAGTACTTCCCTTCCTAATGGCGGGAAACACCCCATAACTGAGCTGAAAGGTACAGCTACCCCTGTTTGTGAGTGCCCCAAAGACTACTGCATGTAATTATGTAATGCTGAGATTCCAAATAACAATTAAATAATATTAGAAGTTATGCTAACAGGGAAGCATTAAGCATTTAAAATGTACACTGTCTTACCTATTTAGAGATTTACGGGCCCAGAGGTTTGTGACAGCAAGATTGCAAGTAATTAATTTTATTTACCATATACTGTTCATAATACTGTGAAAACATTCAGGGGATCTGGAGAGATCTCGGCCTGTGTAAGGCAAAACAGAAATCGTGACCTTTGAGCTCTCCGATGGCATTGTATAAAAAAATGCCATGATACTGTAATAAGTGTAGCCACATGTGCTTGAGAGTCTTTAAGAAAACCATTGTCACTTAACACAGTCTACCACTGCATCAAGAAATGTAACCCAAAGCTCTATTACACAAATAGAAAGCTGTTCATCAATTCTAAGCAGAAACACCTCCAAGTTTTCTGGGCCCAAAGTCATTTGAATCTCATTAATAGAAAAGGTAAACAGGTATTTTTTGGAGCGTGTTGCAAGCATCAAATTCTAAATGTGTTTATATTTACAAAATACGGTAAAGTTGATCAGTGAAAACTCACAAATCACAGATTCTTGTTTTATTATATTTTACTTGAAGAAATACTTAGTTTACCACTGTCTTTAAAACTGTCTGAAATGACATCAGGCTCAGATAATTATGTGGCGTTTCTGCAAAGAATTGATGTACGGCTTTCTCTTTGTGTACAGAGCTTCAGGTTGCACTTCTTGATGCAGTGACAGACTGTGTTATGTGACAGTGGTTTTCCTAGTACTGCTGAAATGTCAACCACAACCTATTTTTGGTTGCATGACTGAACCTTTGATGGATTCGCCATTAATTCTCAATCATGATAACCTCACCTGTTACTTTTAATAATTGTGAACACAATATTGTGTAATGTTTGAACTGTATTACGTGAATAACTTATAGTATTTTTCCCATCACTATTTTTTGCATATATGTCACACGTATGTTTCAGATCATCAAGCTGTTACCTATGAACAAGTGTGCAATTTCACAAGATGCATTTAAACAAATGATAAGAAATAGATAAGGAAAATCTCTAAATGGCCTGAAAGCAGCAGGAACAACAGTTTGGTCAAGCTGTACTTGCCAAGGACAGTTTAGCAAGTACTAACTTCTTTCATTTGTGTTTGAATACATTTGTGTTTGTTACTACATACACTATATTGCCAAAAGTATTCACTCACCCATCCAAATAATTGAATTCAGGTGTTCCAATCACTTCCATGGCCACAGGTGTATAAAACCAAGCACCTAGGCATGCAGACTGCTTCTACAAACATTTGTGAAAGAATGGGTCGCTCTCAGGAGCTCAGTGAATTCCAGCGTGGTACCGTGATGGGATGCCACCTGTGCAACAAGACCTCCAAACTTCATGTGGCCTTCAGATTAGCTCAAGAACAGTGCATAGATAGCTTCATGAAATGGGTTTCCATGGCCGAGCAGCTGCATCCAAGCCTTACATCACCAAGCACAATGCAAAGCGTTGGATGCAGTGGTGTAAAGCACACTGCCACTGGACTCTAGAGCAGTGGAGACGTGTTCTCTGGAGTGACGAATCACGCTTCTCTGTCTGGTAATCCGATGGACGAGTCTGGGTTTGGTGGTTGCCAGGAGAACGGTACTTGTTTGACTGCATTGTGCCAAGTGTAAAGTTTGGTAGAGGGGGAATTTTGGTGTGGGGTTGTCTTTCAGGAGTTGGGCTCGGCCCCTTAGTTCCAGTGAAAGGAATTCTTGATGCTTCAGCATACCAAGAGATTTTGGACAATTTCATGCTCCCAACTTTGTGGGAACAGTTTGGGGATGGGCCCTTCCTGTTCCAACATGACTGCGCACCAGTGCACAAAGCGAGGTCCATAAAGACATGGATGAGCGAGTCTGGTGTAGAAGAACTTGTCTGGCCTGCACAGAGTCCTGACCTCAACTCGATAGAACACCATTGGGATGAATTAGAGCGGAGACTGTGAGCCAGGACTTCTTGTCCAACATCAGTGTCTGACCTCACAAATGCGCTTCTGGAAGAATGGTCAGAAATTCACACAATAAACACACTCCTAAACCTTGTGGAAAGCCTTCCCAGAAGAGTTGAAGCTGTTGTAGCTACTAAAGATGGGCCGACATCATATTAAACGGTGATCAGGTGCATATGCAAACCACAATGACCATTAATTACAATGGTCATGTGTGTCTTTCACATATGATTGGGGTATAGATCCTATTACGGCATTGTAAGATGGTGAGAGATGTACTCTCAGGCCCCCTCCCCGGTTCAGAGATGGTCGTTCCCTCTTCACATAGATGGCCTTTTTGACTCCCCATTCAAACCAGCGTTCCTCCTTTTCAAGGATCTGCACATCTTCATCATTAAATGAGTGGCCGCTGGCTTGCAGGTGGGTGTAAATCGTGGAGTCCTGGCCAGAAGAGGTTGATCTTCTATGTTGGGCCATCCGTTTCGCCAGTGGCTGTTTAGTTTCCCCAGCACCTAACAGCATACACTACGTTACTCTGTTTGTGTCGAGGAACCCGGTCCTCAGGGTGAACTAATTTCTGGCATAACGTGTTCTGGGTTTGAAAGCAACTGGAACATGGTGTTTGGAGAATATCCGTCTCAATTGTTCCGATACTCCAGCCACATACGGAATCACCACTGGTTTGCGCTTAGACCGCAGTTGTCCTTCTCCTCCCTTCGATCCACTGAAGCCGCGTTTGGGCATTTTTCCCGCTTTTACGAATGCCCAGTTGGGATAACCACGTTCACCCAGGGCCTTCTCCTGTCTGTGGGGATGCTGTTCGCCCGGTGGTGCAGCATCCTGATGACTCCTAGTTTGTGCTCCAATGGATGATGGGAGTCAAACCTTAAGTACTGGTCCGTGTGTGTTGGTTTGCGGTACACATTTACTTTCAAACGTCCCCCATCTTGAATAGCAAAACTGATTCAACTTTGTGGATTTGTGTACCAGGATTATTGAGCATGCATCAACAGACTTTTGGCAATATTTGTCTATATTATCAAAATCTATCCTACAAAATAAAAATTGCATATACACACTAAAATATATACAAATGGGCAGTTAAGTATACATTTCACCTCACTGTATAGACTCCCACAAGTATTTCCTACATGTACGTGAGGGGAAAGTGTAGTAGGGGATGTCTGTGTGAATAAATGAGTGTATGATGCGCTTCGTCCAGAAAGAAAAACTCTTAACAATTCTAAAAATGTATCTACGATTTAATGAATGTGCAGTTTTAGGGAAAATAACCTAAAATAGTAACATTGGGGGGGGGGGGGGGGCTATGTGGTTGTGTGTGTGGTCCGCTACTGCACGGTTAAAGTCCAGTAGTTCTATTTAAAGTGTTTTAAAGTGCGCAACTGAGGTAATTCTGTCCGATATTGTAAATCTCCCACTGTCCTGAGAGCAGCAACAAATCTCAGCTCATCATATTTTACAAACTTTAACCAGACAGAGAAAAGAGAGAGAAAGAGAGAGAGAGTGTAACGTGACTGTTTACTACTGACTGCTCTCTCTCTCTATCTCTCTCTCTCTCTCTCTTTAACGCAAACCAGGTGGAGGAGTTTCACCGCACACTGCTAAACGGACAAAAACATTGAACCAGATTTGTATAGGTTTTCAGCCTCAGTGTGAAACCAGGAGCCAGTTTGCGTACTTTTCGGTTCTATTTTTGGACTGTTTGGACTGTTGTGGACCAGAACGGCGCAGGAGTTTTTGCACACACGGAGGCGGTGCTGAAGTTCCGTTATTCCGACCGACCGGACTGTTTTTTATCACAAAAGAAGAGCGCTTTTACGCAACTCGTTTTCCTGACACGGTCGTAACATCGGAATGTAGCGTGTTTTTATGTGGATTCGGCTCTTATGCACTCCTTGTTATTTTGTCAAAAGTTCTTCAAAAGGTTTGAAGTGAGTTTGCGGGTGATTATTTGCGTGCGCTTTTTCTAATGGCTTAATAAGTAAAAAGAGAAAGTGCGCAAAGTACGGTAGGAGTTTCCTCTCCTTTGAGGGCATCGCAGACTTGGAAAGATGAAGGACCGACCATAACACCCCTGCCACCATCATCCTGTATACACCATCCCATCCCATCCCATGGTACCATCCTATGGGTTTGAGTCTGGTGATGCTGCTGCGTCGGATTGGGGGACTGAGGCGCACATGGCGCACAGCCCCACTTATCCTTGTTGGTTTGGCACTGTTTGTCTTCTACCACACCTCCATAATGGAACGAACAGGTTTCAAAACGGGACAAGAGGACCAAAAGAACAAGACTGCACTGAGGGACTGGACATTCCTTCTGAAGCATCCAGACCAACTCATATCTCTACTGGAAGCATGGCATGATGATGTAAGTCTAGACGTTTTCTGGATTGGGGTAAAGGTGCAACTACAGGTCAGATAAGATAGAATAAGATGCATTGCTGGGTCCTTACTGTTTGGAAAGTCCACAGATGTGTCACTTGGTATAGTGACAGGGTCCTGGCCTTCATTCTGAGCTCAGTTTGCTGTGTGAGGTATGTTTGGTCATATCCCATCACCAAAAGCATGGCAGTGGATCTGACTTCTACAAGCCAGTATATATTTTATTGATGAATTCTTCTTATTTTTTTAATAATTACTTTCTCCTGGTGAGGGAACCCAACTCAAAATGATGGGACAAGGTGACAGTTCATTGTAGGGCATCATACACTTAACTGATCCACAATCAGTCAGGGTAATTTAGCGTACTGATTCACCTACTGGAATTGAAGAACTGACAAATAAAATACACCTACAGTAACACGAGTTAATTGGATTATATTCTATATTTCTTGTATGCTACTTGTTTGTAAAAAAGGTTCTTGCCTTGCTCCCAGTGTTTCCAGGGGGCACCAGACCCACTGTAACCCTGACCAGGATGATTGTTTTCTCAGTCAGGGTGGAAACCTGGAAAGAGCGCCAGTCCATTGCAAGGTTTTGCCCACCCCCTTCCAGTCACAGACATAACTAATCATGTCTGTGTAGATGCTCGGCCAGGAGATAGCAATGCTGAGATTTGAACCTTGGTTCATACATGGATGGTGGATGTGCATTATGAAACACTTCTCCTATCAGGTGGTGCTTGCAAACTTCAACAAACTAAAATATTATTATGTATGATGAGCCACCACAGTAGAGCAATTGGACTAATGATTAGAAGTTTGAGGGTTTAAGCCCCAACCCTGCCCAACTGGCACTGTATAGTTTTTAAGCAAAACAATTAGGCGTTTAAAATGCCATTGATACTTTTATCATTTATAATTTTGTCATGACATGAGGGGTACAGTGGGGTAACAGGTATTTTTGGTGCTGCACATCTCCATAGTACAAGGTTTGATCATCACCTCTTGCCAAAAAGTAAAGTATAGCTTGGCATTTTTACTGTGGCTCTGATAAAATGCACATTTGGCTGCACTGCTGCAAAGACAGCAGCACATACAGTAGGTTCTAATGTCTAATCGTTTTAAAACAGTTAATAACAAATATAATAAACTAAAAAAAGATCATATGACACATTGAATCAGGACACCCCCCATGTCCAGCTTTTCCAATGCATGATGGGCTTACATCCATACAATAAAATCCCTTTTTTTCTGTGACATAAATGAACAAGTTGACTTTAGGGATGGTTTAACCTGTTCCACCTCGTCCCACTTTATTTAGACTTCTTTAAATATACTCTGTGAGTGTTGTTTATTTATGACGGTCGTCTTTGTGAGGGTATTTTTGGAGGACAGGCCCAAGGCTGGTCAGCAGTTGGCGAAGAGGCCTCATGTAGGAAGATTCGTTTACGAGCACATATGCTTCTGGTCACTGCTGACTCGGGGGCCACCTGCAACAACATGTTAGCGCTATGGTGAAAAATATAAGGATAAAACATTTTAGCTGACTATAATGTTAGATTTTAGCTTTGAACCAGTGTGTGTGTGTGTGTGTGTGTGTGTGGCTGGGTGTATTTGTATGCTGTGAGAAATGACGGGATAAAACTGTCTGGCTTAATGGTTCCTTAAGATTGGGAGAACTAGGGGGTGAGGGTCTGTACAGAAGGATGAAAGGAGTAGGGGTCTTAACCCAGACAGTGGAAGTGTGGCTTTGATAATCTTCATACTAACTCACTGTAAGTAGGATGTGTGTGCTGTGGTATGTGACAGGTGTTTCTGATCAGCTGTGTGTGTATGGGGGAGGGAAAGAGAGGGGGGGGGGTGCACTCAGTTGCATTTACAGTATTTTAGCAGGCGCTTTTATCCTAAGCAACTTACACTTGTGACCGATACACTACAAGCAATTTAGGGTAAAGGCTTTGCTCAGGTGCCCAACACTGGCAACTTGGCAGTGGTGTGATTTAAACCAACAGCCTTCTGATCACTAGTCCATTAACTTAATCATTAAGCTACCACTGGTCTCTGTGACTAAATCCTGGCAATTGAAGACCTCTATGTGATAGCCAGCGGTACTCACTCTTGACTCTCCTCATAGCCACTGTAAGACCTTACACTGGTGTAGTGAGCCCTGGGTTCCTCCTGGTGCAGGACAGTGCCCGGCTTCATGTGGTCAGTGTGCAGGCAGTTCCTGAAAGATGAAGCCATTGATGCCATTGACTGGCCCTCACAATCCACAGATCTAAATTCAATTGAGAAGGTCTGGGATTTGATGTTTTACTGCATCAGACTTTCCAGGAGCTCAGTGATGTCCTGATCCAATCTGAGATGAGATCCTCCAGATCACCAACTGTTATCTCATCAGGACCATGCCAGACATTATTGGGCTCTACACACTACTGAGTCACATTATGAGTTGTCATGATGAGATTTCTGAAAATTGGATCAGTCTGTGATTTCAATTTTCAACCTTGATTTTGGTGTAATTTTGAATTCAGGCTTCAGTGGGTTTATGATCTTAGTTTCCACTGACCATTGTTACATCATTTTGTTCTAAAGTTACTACACAATGTATCTTTTATTAAAGATTTTCAACTTGAATCATGTGTTCATTGAGATCTGATCTTGGTCAACTGGTTACTATACATTAACCCCCAAGTGTGATTGCGCTAAGTGAGTGTGTGCTGCCCTGTGATGTATTGGTGTTTTGTCTCAGGTATAACATTATGACCAACTGACATGGTGGTGGTGTGTTAGTGTGTGTTGTGCTGGTTTGAGTGAATCAGACACAGCAGCGCTGCTGGAGTTTTTAAATACCGTGTCCACTCACTGTCCACTCTATTAGACACTCCTACCTAGTTGGTCCACGTTGTAGATGTAAAGTCAGAGACGATCTCTCATCTATTGCTGCTGTTTGAGTTGGTCATCTTCGAGACCTTCATCAGTGGTCACAGGATGCTGTTGGCTGGTTATTTTTGGCTGGTGGACTATTCTCAGTCCAGCAGTGACAGTGAGGTGTTTAAAAACTCCATCAGTGCTGCTGTGTCTGATCCACTCATACCAGCACAACACACACTAACACACCACCTCACTGCAGTACTGAGAAGGATCCACCACCCAAATAATACCTGCTCTGTAGTGGTCCTGTGGGGGTCCTGACCATTGAAATACAGCATGAAAGGGGGCTAACAAAGCATGCAGAGAAACAGATGGACTACAGTCAGTAATTGTAGAACTACAGAGTGCTCCTATAAAATGGGAAATGGAGCTGATAAAATGGACAATGTGTGCAGAAAAAAAGGAGGTGGTTTTAATGTTATGCCTGATAGGTGTATGTAGAAATTCCATGTCCTTGTGTGAGGGTATGTGTGTAAGGGCATCTATGCATAGGACAGGGTCACAAGGTTGTTCCAACAAATTTAGGACTGGGTCTAATGTTTGCTTGGTGCATCAAAGCAACAAAAACTTGATCAGATTCACAGATTGTGTTTTACAGTTTCAGATTGGTGTAACAATCAGATTTATTCATTAAGTTTCACAGCTATTTAATTAATAATGCTCATTATTTATTTTTGCATTCAAGTCTTCTTCAAGTTGTAGTGAATAAAGCTTCTTGTTACATAATGAGTCACTTTTGTGACGACTCTTTGGCTACAATTCCCTTTGACTCTCCTCCAAAAACCTAACAGCTCCATTCACACTCTCTCTATAGCCTGCCTCATAATTACACCCATGGTGCATGCTTTTCGACCCTAAGAGAATGCCAGTGCTTCAGCTATGGATAGCTACATTTGGGTTCAGCATATCCACTAAACACGTGCTACATGTCCAAAAATATGTGGAAACCTGACCTTGAGCTTGAGCTTGTTTGACATCCCATTCCTAAGCCTTATGCAATAATAGGGAGTTGTTTCTGTTTTGCTGCTATAACAGCCTCCAGTTATCTAGAAGGGCTTACCGCAAAATTTCAGGGGTCATTGCAGATTTAGTTAAATAGCATTTGTAAAGTTAATGTCTTAATTTAATGTATTAAAGTCAGGGTGCTGTACTGGCCACTGGGGTTCCTCCACACCAAACCATGCTAGTCATAGAAGATTTTTTATTGTATTTATTTATTTTATTAGAATAGAATAGAACGCCTTCATTTGTCATATGTACATATACAGGTGTACAGTACGACGAAATTCTTTTTCCGCATATCCTAGCTTGAAAGCTTGGGTCAGAGCACAGGGTCAGCCATGGTACGGTGCCCGTGGAGCCGAGAGGGTTAAGGGCCTTGCTCAAGGACCCAACAGTGGCTGTGTGGCAGAGCTAAGATTCAAACTCTCAACCTTTGAATTAATAGCCCAAAGCTTTACCCACTAGGCTACCACTGTCCCCTATTAGGATTTAACGTCATGTTTTACACACTTTGGTTACATTCAGGACAGGACAGGTTACACAAGATTCATCAGTTCAAGTTTAATGTCAAACACAGTCATGGACAATTTTGTATCTCCAGTTCACCTCACTTGCATGTCTGTGGGAGAAAACCGGAGTTCTCGGAGGAAACCCACACAGACACAAGGAGAACATGCAAACTCCACACAGAAAGGACTCAGACCACTCCACCTGGGAATTGAACCCAGGACCTTCTTGCTGTGAGGCGACAATGCTACCCACCGAGCCACTGTGCCGCCCCTAGTCATAGTACTGTAGAACAGAAATGACCGTTTCCCAGACTGTGTCCACAAATGTGTAAGCATGTAATTTATTTTACATAATTGATATTATACACCTGTTAGCAATGAGTAAAAGTGTGGAGAAGGTTGTGTGTACATACGTTTTCGCCAAATGTTGTACAATTTAAAAATGACTTAGACAAGTAGATTTGGATTGTTAATTTCAAGGCTGACCTTCTATCCAGCATCAGTGCTCTCACAGAGCACCGTACTATGCACAGAGATACACTATGCCCTCTGTAAGTTCACACTCCTGGAACTCTGTTGATCTCTATCACACAGTCGATTTTGTCCATTGGATTCCTGACTAGGTTGATAACACAGCTGAGATTACAATTTGAGAGCTCTAGATCTTAAGTGGCTGCACCACCTGAGCTGAAATGCTCTTGAATGAATAAGCAAACATTTGTGAAAAGCCACAGAGAGAGTTTGGACCCCATGTCAATGCCCAGGGATTTTGTATAGGGTGTCTAATAAGTTTATGATCACTTGTTCACATACTTCTGATCATACAGTTTATGAAACCTAACTGTCCAATAATAATACACATTTAAACCTGAAGATGTAAGTTAATAACAATATTTTGCATTAACATTAAAACCACCTCCTTGTTTCTACACTCACTGTCCATTTTATCAGCTCCACTTACAATATAGAAGCACTTATGGTATATGGTTCTACAATTACTGACTGTAGTCCATCTGTTTCTCTGCATGCTTTGTTAGCCCTCTTTCATGCTGTTCTTCAATGGTCAGGACCACCACAGAGCAGGTATTATTTGGGTGGTGGATCATTCTCAGCACTGCAGTGACACTGACATGGTGGTGGTGTGTTAGTGTGTGTTGTGCTGGTATGAGTGGATAAGACACAGCAGCACTGATGGAGTTTTTAAACACCTCACTGTCACTGCTGGATTGAGAATAGTCCACCAAATAAAAATATCCAGCCAGCGGCACCCCGTGGGCAGCATCCTATGAGCACTGATGAAGGTCTAGAAGATGACCAACTCAAACAGCAGCAATAGATGAGCGATCGTCTCTGACTTTACATCTATAAGGTGGACCAACTAGGTAGGAGTGTCTAATAGAGTGGACAGTGAGTGGACACGGTATTTCAAAACTCCAGCAGTGCTGCTGTGTGTGATCCACTCAAACCAGCACAACACACACTAACACACCACCACCACGTCAGTGTCACTGCTGTGCTGAGAATGATCCACCATCTAAATAATACCCGCTCTGTGGTGGTCCGGTGGGGGTCCTGACCATTGAGGAACAGGGTGAAAGCAGATTAAAAAGATAGGTAGAGAAACAGATGGACTACAGTCAGTTATTGTAGAACTACAAAGTGCTTCTGTATGGTAAGTGGAGCTGATAAAATGGACAGTGAGTGTAGAAACAAGGAGGTGGTTTTAATGTTATGGCTGATTGATGTATATTACAATGGCTGTATGTTTCTGTTCTGAATGAAGTACAGATTTCTCACAGCATGAGATATAAGAGTAAGCCGAGTAGGAATGTACCATTTGACTGACATGACTAAATGCAAACCAAATGGGGTGTGTAATGCTGAATGCTTTAGCGATATTAGGTAGATTGAAGTAATGTGTTGTATTACTTTGTAAGTACTTGATGTGTGCAGAATATCTGAATGTTTATGTTGCATGTCTATTTATTATACTTATATTTGATGGGGCTCTGTTGAATTAAATACTTGTTTGTAATGTTTTGACTGACAAATGATGAGAATGGGTATTTTTAACCCTCTTGACAGCCATGCTAGACCTTTGAACCTAATATGTGGAGCCACTGGTAACAGAACTCTACATTCTCTGTGAGAGAAATAGAAATAGCTGGCGGGATGAGGACGGGAGGGAGACTGGTACAGAGTGATGGGAAGAAAGAAAAAGGAAAGTGGGCTTTAAAAGCGTGAATAAAGTGTGGACTTGTTGCCAAATCTTCTGCCAGTTACCAAACAAAGCATTCACTTTGCATAGACAATCAGGCTCTCCCCCAACTCTCTTAAGGAGTTCTTACAGTTCTTGGTATTCACTGAAGTTTAAGCAATAGTTTGGCTAAAATCTTATTTATATGGTTTTACTTTTAGCCCAAAAGGTAGTTAATCAAGCCAAAACAAGTTTCCATGTTTCACTTGTTTAGTTTTGTTCTGAGGCTAATGTAGCTAGCAAATAAATTAAGCTAATAATTTCCAGTTTAGCACTGTGTATGCCAGAATCATCACACACTTGTCTGACAGCACATAGAGTTGTTTACTAATCTCAAAAAAAAAAAGTAAAGTGAAGAATTATATTGTGAAGTTGCAGCAGAGTAGGCTAGGTGGTATTGTACAAAAATTTGTATCATTCTGATGGTACATCATGCATGTTTTGTTTTTTGTATGACTTTTTATATGTCTGCGGCTGATTTTTACTGTTATAAGTACATAGAATATAAAACACTTTCATTTCACCATGTATATAATGAAGGTTTTGAGCTTTGCTTGGCCCCACAAAATGACACAATATATGATGGAATCAGTACCCGTAAAACAGGTGCAATATATACGTTTAGTATTAATATAATATTTAAGTATTATACAATTACCTTTAGCTCTTCCTTTAATAAATAAAAGGAAGTTTGCAGTCTCCCAGTCACCACTGATGAAATGCGCTGTTATACTGCGGTATGACTCCACTGATTGTACAACTTAATCACAGGTCTGTTGTAGAAAAGTGGACGACTATATACGTATATATATATATATACAGTGTATCACAAAAGTGAGTACACCCCTCACATTTCTGCAAATATTTCATTATATCTTTTCATGGGACAACACTATAGACATGAAACTTGGATATAACTTAGAGTAGTCAGTGTACAGCTTGTATAGCAGTGTAGATTTACTGTCTTCTGAAAATAACTCAACACACAGCCATTAATGTCTAAATAGCTGGCAACATAAGTGAGTACACCCCACAGTGAACATGTCCAAATTGTGCCCAAATGTGTCGTTGTCCCTCCCTGGTGTCATGTGTCAAGGTCCCAGGTGTAAATGGGGAGCAGGGCTGTTAAATTTGGTGTTTTGGGTACAATTCTCTCATACTGGCCACTGGATATTCAACATGGCACCTCATGGCAAAGAACTCTCTGAGGATGTGAGAAATAGAATTGTTGCTCTCCACAAAGATGGCCTGGGCTATAAGAAGATTGCTAACACCCTGAAACTGAGCTACAGCATGGTGGCCAAGGTCATACAGCGGTTTTCCAGGACAGGTTCCACTCGGAACAGGCTTCGCCAGGGTCGACCAAAGAAGTTGAGTCCACGTGATCGGCGTCATATCCAGAGGTTGGCTTTAAAAAATAGACACATGAGTGCTGCCAGCATTGCTGCAGAGGTTGAAGACGTGGGAGGTCAGCCTGTCAGTGCTCAGACCATACGCCGCACACTGCATCAACTCGGTCTGCATGGTCGTCATCCCAGAAGGAAGCTGACGCACAAGAAAGCCAGCAAACAGTTTGCTGAAGACAAGCAGTCCAAGAACATGGATTACTGGAATGCCCTGTGGTCTGACGAGACCAAGATAAACTTGTTTGGCTCAGATGGTGTCCAGCATGTGTGACGGAGCCCTGGTGAGAAGTACCAAGACAACTGTATCTTGCCTACAGTCGAGCATGGTGGTGGTAGCATCATGGTCTTGGGCTGCATGAGTGTTGCTGGCACTGGGGAGCTGCAGTTCATTGAGGGAAACATGAATTTCAACATGTACTGTGACATTCTGAAACAGAGCATGATCCCCTCCCTTCGAAAACTGGGCCTCATGGCAGTTTTCCAACAGGATAACGACCCCAAACACAACCTCCAAGATGACAACTGCCTTGCTGAGGAAGCTGAAGGTAAAGGTGATGGACTAAACCCAATTGAGCACCTGTGGCGCATCCTCAAGTGGAAGGTGGAGGAGTTCAAGGTGTCTAACATCCACCAGCTCCGTGATGTCATCATGAAGGAGTGGAAGAGGATTCCAGTAGCAACCTGTGCAGCTCTGGTGAATTCCATGCCCAGGAAGGTTAAGGCAGTGCTGGATAATAATGGTGGTCACACAAAATATTGACACTTTGGGCACAATTTGGACATGTTCACTGTGGGGTGTACTCACTTATGTTGCCAGCCATTTAGACATTAATGGCTGTGTGTTGAGTTATTTTCAGAAGACAGTAAATCTACACTGCTATACAAGTTGTACACTGACTACTCTAAGTTATATCCAAGTTTCATGTCTATAGTGTTGTCCCATGAAAAGATATAATGAAATATTTGCAGAAATGTGAGGGGTGTACTTACTTTTGTGATACACTGTATATATATATATATATACTGTATATATATATATATATATATATTTGCACTTCCAGCTTGCTTTAGTGGTAGTGGCGGTAGTAACGTCGCTTAACCGTTTGCTTTTGTGCAACAACCGTGCCCCGACAAACCGTACAGTATATAGTGTTTTAATCTGAGTCATAACAAAAAAAAAAGAAAATGTATAAACTGCCGACACGTCTCATTTTATTGCTGTTTTTGTTTATTTTTTCCACCATATCAAGAAAACGTCTCTCATCTGTTAACACTGTTGTGCTAACGCTTATGCTAATGCTACAAGTGAGCTGTATCTAATCTGCACGGCGCTCCATAGTGCTTTTAGCGGCGAACAATATTAAATGATTGGCATCCTATTAAAGCCTACAGCTGTTGTATTAACTGTGCTACGGTGTGGCGGTATATGAAAAATCCATATCGTACAAGGAATCAATGCTGGAATACCAAATGTACCGTCATACCGCCCAGCTTTAGAGCAGTGGCATATTTTCCACTGTTTCACCTCCTATTTATTATACTTTTTTAAGATGCTAATTGTTGCAGTTTGCAGGAGAAATCTTTACCTATTATTGCTTCATACAAGACTTAAGCTGCATAACAGATCAATAGAAAACAGATCAAGCACAAAACACTCTCTGTCTACAAAGCCAGGCTTTTGTAGCATGTAAGAATGAGCCACGACATTGTCTTGCTGAAATAATCATGGGTTACTTTCCAGGAAAGATGTTGCCTTGATGGAATAATATGTCTTTTAAAAAAAGCCTAATATATGCCTCTACATCAATGATACCTTCATAAATATGCAAATTACCCACAACTAGGATGCAAAAAATGAGATTTAGGGCAACTTCTAACATGCCGTTTGCAATAGTTAGATGTTTATAATGTCCACAATTGTACTGCTTATTCTTAGTGGTGTGTAGCAGGTTATGAGAGTGTTATATAGAGTGAGAAAGATGTCTTCTTTTTAAACAGGGCTTGGACTAAGTGAAACAGAGGCAGCATTGTAAGAGACACCAGTTCTACAGGGGTTATGACTTTTAGAGAGAGGAGTAGGACATTGGGGCTTTTAAATATAGGAGAATTATTTATAGTAGTGGGAAATTAGTGCCAGCAAATACTACTGCCACCAGACACATACATGCTGTCCCAGTCTGAGACCTGAGTCATGGGTTAGAGAGAATGGCTCTAGGGAGAATGCAATGTCAGAACTCTTGTCATTGCACATATGTAAAGTGCTTATATAGAACACAGATTACTATAGATCTGGCTGTACTAAGTTGACAAGGCACAGTAAGATGTGTAGAACAACAACCTAAATACATTTTGGGGTATATTTATTTTATTATTACGTAATCTTTTAATATTTAGAAATATGTATTTAGTGCATACTACTTTACTAAAAAGTACACAATTGAGGCACAACATTAAAACCACTGACAGGTAAATTTAATAACATTGTGTTGTTACAGTGCAACCTGTCAAGGCATGGAATATGCTTGGCAGCAATCAGTGACCAATCAGTTATTGAAGTAGGCAAATGTAAAGATCTGAGCGACTTTGACAAGGGCCAAATTGCGATGGCTAGAAGCAGCATCTTCAGAATGCAAGTCTTGTAGGTTTTTCCTGGCAAGCAATGGTTGGTACCTGCCAAAAGTAGCTCAAGGAATGACAACGAGCCAGCATCAGTGCCATGAGCGCCCAAGGTTTATTGATACGCATGGGAAGTGAAGTCTAGCCTGTCTGGTCCAGTCTTACAGAAGAGCTACTTTAGATAAAAAGACAGACAGACAGACAGACAGACAGGTTGATAGATAGATAGACAGACAGACAGATAGACAGGTAGGTAGATAGATAGATAGATAGATAGATAGATAGATAGATAGATAGATAGATAGATAGATAGATAGATAGATAGGTATATACACAGACAGACAGACAGACAGGTAGATAGATTTATAGATAGATAGACAGACATACAGACGGATAGATAGATAGATAGATAGATAGATAGATAGATAGATAGATAGATAGATAGACAGACAGACAGACAGACAGACAGACAGACAGACAGACAGACAGACAGATAGACAGGTTGATAGACAGGCAGACACACACACACACATTTATATAAGGGCACAGGAAGAACATGCAAACTCCACAATGAAAGAACCCAAGCTCTTCTTGCTATGAGACAAGACACCCTAATACATACTAAAAGTACACTATGTGGCTTCTCCCTCCTTCCTTTCTGCTTGACCATATTTCATAGACCCCATTTTTCTTTCTACTTACTGTCTGGGTACTTTTTATTAAAACGCTTTCTTCTTTGTTTGCCTCTTAGTCAGTTCTTCACCCTCCTCTCTCTCTTCTGTAGACCTCTGATTGTAGATGCTGATCTAAACCATGCAATTAGAGTATTGCCTTAGTTTCCTGGGGCCAGTCTGTGGCCAAGACTCAAACATTATTATTTCATTACAGATCTTCACTGAACAGGCCTAAAGCAAACAAGCAGATAAAGAGAAGCAAAAAGAAGGGTGGGGGTACAGAATTGGGAGAGTTAGAACAACAACAAGGCGGTGCATAAAAAAAACCAACTGAACTTTGACAAAGACAGGGGATACATAGGAAAAGAAAACCCTGTTGCCAATTCTTAACAGAGCAAACAAAGACTCTACATATTGTGTATATATACAGTTATGATTGCATTTTTTAGATAAATGGATCCATACACCCTGCTAGGCAGACCATCTGGATCATCCATCCATCCATCCAATCATTTGTCAGTCCATCCATTCATCCATCTATACATCAAGCCTACCAGCCATCCATACAGACATCAATTTTGCCTACCAGCCATCCATTTATACAGATAGACAGACAGGCAGGCATACAAACAAACAAACATAAGTCATTGATCCAGAAAGGCAGAGAGCCAGGTAAATAGACAAACAAATGGACATCCATCCATCCAGATAGACAGACAGACAGGCAGACAAACAAACATAAGGCGTCCATCCAGAAAGACAGTAAGCCAGGTAAATAGACAAACAGATGGACATCCATCCAGATAGACAGACAGACATACAAACAAACAAACATAAGTCATCCATTCGTCCAGATAGACAGGCAGACAAACAAACAAACAAACATAAGTCATCCATCCAGAAAGACAGTAAGCCAGGTAAATAGACAAACAGATGGACATCCATCCAGATAGACAGACAGACAGGCAGACATACAAACAAACAAACATAAGTCATCCATCCAGAAAGACAGCAAGCCAAGTAAATAGACAAACAGATGGACATACATACATTCATCCAGATAGACAGGCAGACATACAAAAAAAACAAAGATAAGTCATCCATCCAGATTGACAGTAAGCTAGGTAAACAGACAATCATATGGACATCCATAGAATTATCTATCCATCCATCCATCCATCCATTTGTCCAGATAGACAGACAGACATACAAACAAAACATACATAAGTCATCCATCCAGAAAGACAGTCAGCCAGGTAAGTAGGCAAACATATAGACATACATACATACATCCAGATAGACAGACAGACAGACATACAAACAAGCAAACAAAGTCATCCATCCAGAAAGACAGTAAGCCAGGTAAATAGACAAACAGATGGACATCCATAGATTTATCCATCCATCCATTTATCCAGATAGACAGACATACAAACAAACATAAGTCATCCATCCATCCATCCATACTTTAATCCACACATCAAGTTTACCAGCCATTCAGGCAGACAGACAACTAACAGCCAGAGAGATATCCAGTCAGCCAACCAGACATTAATCTAATCAGATAAACAGACAGACTGTACTTTTTTAGTATTCCTGTATTGAATATTAACTGTTTGTCAAGGTTCTCAGCCATCTAAGTAAATATAAATATCTAATAGTAGGTAAAGTTAACTCATTTAGTTTTATCTGTGGTTGTTCTGTACCCATTGCAGACCTAGGGGCTTCATACTTGCCGCATTAAAACTTAAAAGTTTAAGTGAATATATCTAAAATACAAATAGTCTAAAAATTTCTAGTAGAATGGAGAAACCTCCTCAAAACAAATGTACAAGTAACACAAGTCAGTTGTCCTACTATTACTTTGTTTTATTATGTACTATCTTGAGGTAAATTTTGTTGTATTGATTTTATTTGAAGTCAAGCCTCATACCTCACTTTGCCGCCGGTCTGGCTGTCTCTTAGACTCATTTAGCGTGACAGTTACCACCTGAGTCTCATCACTTTGGCTTGGTGTAGACATTGCTTTTTGAAGTCTTAATCCTGAATGTAAACATGGCTTGCTCTTCTCTAACCTCTCTATATGACCTCTTGTATAAGATATTAGCTTGGTAAAAAAGTCAGTGATCACAGCAGAAATATAATGAGCACATGTACTTTGGTTGGTTGAGCAGCTAAGGCAATTATCAAGTAATGCTTAGGCTGAGCACATCAGACAGGCAGTGTTTAAATAGTTTTAGTGACAATGTCTGAAAAAAAAACACATGTAGTTTTAAAATAATCAATGTCTTTACAATATCTTCACTGATGGCTTGTCTTATTGATGTAGATGTGCTTTTGTACAAGATTTTTACATGTATAAGGGTGGCATACGTCTTTTAAAATGGCATTTTCATGTTGTTGAGAATTGTGCGTAAGAATTAAAGTGATGACATGCTTTGGGACTAATGACATCCAGTGAAACTGACACATTTACTATATATAAGACAAATGTGTAACTTAGTGGTGCAGCAGAAAAAGAATTTGTCATATACTATATTGCCAAAAGTATTCGCTCGTCTGCCTTCACACGCATACGAACTTGAGTGACATCCCATTCTTAATCCATAGGGTTTAATATTATGTCGGCCCACCCTTTGCAGCTATAACAGCTTCAACTCTTCTGGGAACGCTTTCCACAAGGTTTAGGAGTGTGTTTATGGGAATTTTTGACCATTCTTCCAGAAGCGCATTTGTGAGGTCAGACACTGATGTTGGATGAGAAGGGCTGGCTCACAGTCTCTGCTCTAATTCATCCCAAAGGTGTTCTATTGAGTTGAGGTCAGGACTCTGCAGGCCAGTCAAGTTCTTCCACACCAAACTCGCTCATCCATGTCTTTATGGAGCTTGCTTTGTTCACTGGTGCGCAGTCATGTTGGAACAGGAAGGGGCCATCCCCAAACTGTTCCCACAAAGTTGGGAGCATGAAATTGTCCAAAATCTCTTGGTATGCTGAAGCATTAAGAGTTCCTTTCACTGGAACTAAGGGGCCGAGCCCAACTCCTGAAAAACAACCCCACACCATAATTCCCCCCCTCACCAAACTTTACACTTGACATAATGCAGTCAGTCAAGTCTCTGACTGGCAACCACCAACCCAGACCCGTCCATTGCCAGATGGAGAAGCATGATTAGTCACTCCAGAGAACACGTCTCCACTGCTCTAGATTCCAGTGGCAGTGTGCTTTACACTACTGCATTCGAAACGCTTTGCATTGCGCTTGGTGATGTAAGGCTTGGATGCAGCTGCTCTGCCATGGAAACCCATTCCATGAAGCTCTCTACGCACTGTTCTTGAGCTAATCTGAAGGCCACATGAAGTTTGGAGGTCTGTAGCAATTGACTGTAGCAGAAAGTTGGTGACCTCTGCGCACCTCAGCATCCGCTGACCCCGCTATGTCATTTTACATAGCCTACCACTTCGTGGCTGACGTCTTTCGTTCCCAATCACTTCCACTTTGTTATACTACCACTGACAGTTGACTGTGGAATATTTAGTAGCGAGGAAATTTCACGACTGGACTTGTTGCACAGGTGGCATCCTATCACGGTACCACGCTGGAATTCATTGAGCTCCTGAGAGCGACCCATTGTTTCACAAATGTTTGTAGATGCAGTCTGCATGCCTGGGTGCTTGGTTTTATACACCTAAGCTCTTTCACGTTATTCAGGGTTGTACTTAATCATAACATTTTTCATTTTTTCTTACTCCGTACTCTTTCTGCCATCTTTCTTCTTCACTACGAATGCCTTTGTAACTCCAGTTGAATTATGGGATAGATTATCGGACCGCAAGTGTGCTGTGTTTGCATACTTAAAAATGGCTGCCCATGCAGTAGGGCATCCGGGTACTTTTCGTGTACTCTTTAATGAATACTACGTATTCAGCCACACTACCTGCTCTCGTGTTCAGTATGGAAGTATGCGATTTCGGACACAGCCACACAGTACAATGAACTTCTTTTTCCACATATCCCAGCTTGTTTGGAAGCTGGGGTCAGAGCGCAGGGTCAGTCATTGGTACTCGACCAGTAACCAACAGAAAAAGCATTGTTCACATTTCCAGGCACCCATACTTTGTGGTCTATAACTCTAAAAGTACTCTTTATGCTTACCCTTGTTTCCTTTCCCCCATCCTCACCTCTTAATTTTTCCTTTTTTTCCAGGTGCCATGGTCAAAGAGAAGTTGCACAGGAAAAGCTGTGTTGTTGACTGGGCAGTATATACCTTCAGATACAGAAGTTCAGCTTTACCAGAGAGTGCTAGAGGAGCAGGGTTACCAAGTACACCAGGGACGCTACGCTGAAACCAGCGCTACCCTCTCACAAAACAAAAAAGGTGAGCATGAGTGTAAATGTGCCCTTTATAATCAATGAGCTCAGTTGCTTAGCCAGACCCATTACAGACTGATGTATACAATCAATGAATGCTTCCAATGTTTTGGCAATACTTTGGGGAAGATTCTTCTTTGTTTCAGCTTGACTGTGCTTCTGTGCACATAAAGCACAAACCCCTAACCTAAACCCTCTTCGAACAGCTCTGAAATACATTGGAACATCAGTCGTGAGACAGGCGTTCTTGTCCAACATCAGTGCCTGGCCTCACAAATACTCTTTTGACAGAATGTGCACAAAGTCCCACAGGAACTGTCCAATTCCAGAGGAGTAGAGAATGAATGGAGGAGATTAAACAGCTGGAATGGGATACAAGCTCATACTTATACAACCCATGTTATATAGGTGCTATTCATAAGGGAAAATAGATCAGGGGTTTTTCTTTAATAGACTGATGGTTTAGGTTTGTTTTTTCAGCTCTAGTCCTGCATCACATTTGACTTCCTAAAATCCCCCGTGAACCTTTCCCTCCCTTCCTTCCCTCCACCACAAGGTTATAAAATCCCTCCAGAGAGTTGATTGTAATAGAATGACTAAGTCACTCTAAAAAGCTAATATTTTACTTGGAATGATGTTAATAATTGACAATCATTTTAGGATATACTATTGTGTTTAATCAGATAGTAACTCATTCCATGAATACAATAAGTATTGCTATATTTCGTAAATGCTAAAGAAAGTAGTTATAATGAGAGCTAATTTTTATAGGTGCATTTTATTATGCATTAAAATAACCACGAGTCATTGAAATCTGTGGTTTAAAAAATGTAGTGTAATATCATTCACTTGTTTAATGGATGTGATGTAATGCCCTGTGTGTGAAACCTAAGGTTCAGAGCAGGTGCTTGTAAGTGTTTACTCATACTTGGTGTGTATTTACTGTGTGTTTAACCCAGACGTCGGCTGTAAGCTGCTACACGCCGGTCAAATTGACTTGTGGAACAGCTGACCGCATGCTAGCCTATCACAGCCACAAAACACACACGACTGTCAATGTAATACTGACAGTAACAGAAGTAACTTCTCAGGTTGAAATTTAAAGTTTATACACTTGTAAAATACATGTATCGGTTTTTTAAGAATGAGGTTTTTAAGGATTTCTACGGTGCTCGGGTGCGCGGTCTGTTACGCCAACCCAACACCGCTTATATATGGGTTCAAATTTCTGCAGTGTGATTGCCTGGCTGGGCGTCTAAACAGACATGATTGGCTGTGTCTGAAGAAAAGGAGGGCGGCTGAAGTCACGTCTGCGTAGACGTCTGGCCACTGCTAAAATAGTTTCAAACCCAGTTCTCAGCAGCCTTTCCAGGGTATTCCTGCCTTGTGCCTAACGATTAGAACAGATATTTCTTAAGTTTGTAATGGGTTTTCTAAATTTGCTGAGTCAAAATGTCCTTATAGCAAATAATAGATTCCTATTTTGGTGATGTAGAATTTCTATAGTAATTTAGTTACATCTGGTGACTTTTCTGTGTCCATATAAATAGTTGGTAAAACTGCATTTAAAAAAATATAGTGTCTCAAAAAATAGTGTGGCTTATTATATTACTCATTACAAAGGTTTTGGTAATTAGTGTTTTCACACCTATTTTCTAACACCTCCTAAAACCAGGTATGATTTGCATATTGTCAACAATGCCAAGTCCCAGTTGTTTATGCTAAATTATTTTTTTGCTCTCAGATCATGGTCTGGGTATTTTACATACAATAAAATGTTGTTATGTACAATATATAAGCATTTAATTAATCTTAGGACTAATGCAGTTTTCCCCTCTCTATGGTTTACCATTTTCACTATTTTACAGCAGAATTTAAACTGTGTTTCAAACAGAGCAAATTAAGTAGGCAGCACCAGGCTCAGTTTGCATAAGCCAGAGATTTATTAAATCGAGTGGCAAATTCACACTGAGGACCATCACGCTCATATATCCAGCTCACAGTGCCATTATGTTAGCAGAGCGAGGTTGTACAAAATACCACTTTCAGGGGGTGTCATTTTATTTTAAGGGTTATTTTTTTAATATTTTTATTTCCCTTACATTAATGTACTTTAGTTAAAAGCATTAGACATTTTTATTTATCCAGTCCTTATCAATAGTTGTAGTAATTTTAGTGTATGTTACTATGTTACTGTTGCTTTAAGAAATGGGTGTGTGTGTGATGTTTTGGTAATAGCAATGGCACTATAAGCTGCGTTTGTTTACAGTATGTTGAGCCCAGACTAAACATCTCTAGTCTTGCTGTAAATAAAGTTCAGGCCTTGCTATAATAACCCCAAGTTCACACCTTATTTTAAACTTAAACTACCAAAGTATTTCTATTTTTTATTTGCAGAACATTTATTAATGTATACATAGACTGCAAAATGTTTTATATGGAATTCTACTACTATTGCACAGCTCAATATAGATAAAAGACTACTTGTATCTGAAGGAATCTTATCGTATACTTCTTATCACTGTTTTGTAATGGTGCAGCTGATATGTCCTCAAAAGTGTTTTGATCCTTGCCGCTGTTCATTTTCTGTGAGGCATTTTCTAAAGTCTTCCTAATGTCTGCTCTGGTTACTTCATTTTACTCCCACCTCCTACAACATGCAGAAGGTAATCTGGCACCTCTAACTTAACCTTAGTAAGCAAGTGAATGAATGTGTGAGCTTGTGTTAAGGTGTGATTGATTGGCATCCTTTCCAGGGTTTGATCTCTGGTGTTTTTGGCTGACATCAAAACCACTTCAACCATGACCAGTATGAAGCACTTAGTAAAAATAAAATAACTGAACGGCTTGCACTATGTTAGGAAATAGAACTAATCAAGTAAAACATGAAAGTAAGGTTTCCTGAAGATTCATTTCTAACAGCGATTGTGAAACAGGACTTCATCTAACATGTGCCTGACTTCACATTTTGACTAAATGTCACAAATTCCCAAAGACACACTTCAAAATCTTTTGGAAAGCCTTTCCAGTATAGTTAAGGCTGCTATTGATTTTTGGAATGGGATGTCCAGTGTGAGATGTCCTTATAGTGTTTTTTTATAAGTTTTGGATGAGGTAGTATGTTTCCAACCATTTATTCACAGAAATGAATAATTTGAATGTTTTTCTTCCTGCTTAAACTTTTCAAACTGAACATAATGTTCTATTTTCTAATTCCCACTGTGTAAGGCTAGACTGAAGCCTTTGTACTTGGTGTAGCTGAGTTGGATCAGCTATCATGCATGGGATAGTACTGGACATGACTGGCTTTTTAAAGCTCTCTTGTTTTGGTTCATATTTGAGTGTACATTACTGTAAATAGAAGGAACATGTTACTAAATATAAAATACAAATAATTGAAGGGGGTGAATGACAATAGGTCTGTATAAACCAGAACATTTTAGTTGAAATTTAATACACATTTAATATTTAAGCAAGACTAACAGTAGATTTCCCCTAAGCTCTCAGGTTTTGTGCAGCACTTCCTGTCATTCACAGCATATGGCAACACACACACACACACACACACACACACACACACACACACACACACCAGTGCTTGGACTCAACACAATACACACAGCCCATTTCCTCCAGCTTGGCTGACCACTGCAATTACTCCCAGATGTGTTTCCTTGTGAAGTTCACTTCAGCTTCTTTTAAAGGATAGCAGATTCCACATGCTTCTTCAAACACATGACTGATAGTGTCTTCAAACATCAGAACAAGCAAAAAGGTTGCAATAAGAACCTAAATATTTTTCACCTACAACATATTTTGGCTACTGTTGCACTGGAAACTAGCATTAGCAACATTTGCTAGATTCTGGATAACCTTGCTGTTTGCTTTTACCTCTCTATTACAGGCTTGTTGCAGCTGGATAATTGAGAACATAAGGCCATGTGCTTTAAATAGGGGGAGTAAATGCAAAGTTTATGACCATGAAGAAGTCTAACTTCACCTGGTGGATTTTGTCCTTTTTTTACTTTGTCCTTTTGTCCTTTTTTACTTTGTCCTTTGTCCTTTTTTTTGTCCTTTATTACTACTAGCCCCCTTTTACTAATACTTATAAGTTATACAAAATAGCATTGTGGCAAGAACCAAATATGGTACAATACTGCAATGTTTTAGTGTTGGTATCAACCTGTGTGCTCTGAGAGTCACATTCACAAGTAGAGAAATAAAACATTACCAATCAAAGGTTTGATTATATCTAGTGTTCTTTATTTCCATTATTTTTTGTTTTTAGGATGAATG
Source organism: Trichomycterus rosablanca (assembly GCF_030014385.1). Classification (NCBI taxonomy): domain Eukaryota; kingdom Metazoa; phylum Chordata; class Actinopteri; order Siluriformes; family Trichomycteridae; genus Trichomycterus; species Trichomycterus rosablanca. Next base: position 62,525,885 of record NC_085988.1, on the reverse strand, counting down.
ATAACGGCATTTAGTTCATTGTTTATTTACCCTTGGAAATAATGGGTCTAGGCAGTTGGTATTCAAGGTGTCAGTCCATCACAGAAAAACACACACTGCATTCACTAACTCACGTTTGATCCCCAGGTGGGGCGGTCCGGGTCCTTTCTGTGTGGAGTTTGCATGTTCTCCTCGTGTCTGCGTGGGTTTACTCCGGGTGCTCCGGTTTCCTCCCACAGTCCAAAGACATGCAAGTGAGGTGAATTGGAGATACTAAATTGTCCATGACTGTGTTCGATATAACCTTGTGAACTGATGAATCTTGTGTAATGAGTAACTACCGTTTCCTGTCATGAATGTAACCAAAGTATAAAACATGACGTTAAAATCCTAATAAACAAACAAACAAACACTAACTCACTCTCTCACTTACTCACTCACGCACTCAAATTCAAACTCAAAGGTAGTTTTACTTTCATGACAAATGTATACATTCGTATTGCCAGATCTTGGATACACATTTAGGAAATGTAATAAAAAGAAATAATAACAATGGGCAATATACAATATGTAAAAAAGTTACAGGTATACATATAAACATTTAAGAAAAACAGTGCAAGTAGTAACAACAATAAAATATATATGAAATAAAATAACAATAAATTATTAAAAGTGACAGTAATAATACTAAATGGAAGCAGTAATAAGAACAAAGGTGTGTGTGTGTGTGTGTGTTTTCACCCACTATCCCTCACCTGGTGGCAGGTGTGTGTGTAGAGTGCTGCCAGTTTGCAGCTCTCTCTGTGCTTCCCCAGTAGGTGGGGCAGTTTGTCTGGGAGGGAGTTACAGTCTGGGATGATTTTATTGAATTTAAAGAAGAATTGGGATTGAATGTGGTGGTACTTGGTGCATTGGGTGAGGAAGTGCAGCTCTGTCTCTATTCTATTTAGAGTGCAGTGCTGGCACAGCCTCTCCTCTCGGGGCAGCCAGGACAGTGTGTGTCGCCCTGTCTCCACAGCCAGGTCGTGCACACTCTGCTGTCTGTACCTCGTCCTTCACTCACATATTCACTCACTTCTAGTGAACATTTTGAGCAGCCCAACTACTTTTCTGCTACATTTATTAGAGATTAAAGGAAGTACCTGGAGGAAAGGGCAGTGGTAGCTCAGTGGTTAAGGTACTGGACTAATAATCAAAAGGTTGCCGGTTCAAGCCTCACCACCACCAAGTTGCCACTGTTGGGCCCCTGAGCAAGGCCCTTAACTGCTGTGTTACCTAAACTTTCATCTGCTTCAACATTATAGAACTTTCTAACAACACCAATTTAATAATTTATGTTGGTGTAGGAATATTCTTTTTTTTCCTTTTAAAAAAAATGCATTTTCTCCCCTTTTTCTCCCCCTTTAGCGCGTCCAATTGCCTGATTGCGTCATGCTTCCTCTCCACCAATGCCGATCCCTGCTCTGACCGAGGAGATTAAAGCTAACCCACGCCCCCTCCGACACGTGGGCAGCAAGCCGTATGCATCTTATCACCCACACATTGACGAGTGTTGTGCCACCTAGCGCTGTGTACGGAGAGACACACCCTAAGAGCACTCTTTCCTCATCTCTGTGTAGGTGCCTCTAATCAGCCAGCAGAGGTCGTAATTGCACCATTCTGACAGAGAGAGACCCATATCCGACCTAGTCCCGCCGATCTGAACAACAGGCCAATTGTTGTTCATGTAGCCGCTCAGCCTCAGCCGGGAAGGCAGAGCTGAGATTCGATACGATGTATTCGAGATCCCAGCTCTGGTTGCAGCGTGTGTTTTTACCGCTGCGCCACCTGAGCGGTGGAGTAAGAATATTCTTACCTAGCGGATTTGTTGCATTCTTAGAAAACCTATGTGGGAATAAGTCAGTAAACAGTAAACTAGAAAAAGAACAGCTGCAGAAATCATCACAAACCCATGACTGATATGATATAATGTAGTTCTATCCTTACACATGTATGTAAACTTTTGACCTCAACTGTATGTCTTTCTTTCTTTTAACAGATGGTCAGGAGTGGTCTTTGCTGATATGTCTTAAGGGAGCAGAAAAAAGTTGCTTCAGAAAGATTAACTTTGCCTATTCACAGCCATACCAGAAGGTAAGTCCATCCATAATTTTGTTCAATGATTTAAAATCCTATTTACAATATAGCATGATTTAAAAGTAACTATTGTTTTGCTTAAATAGATAAACACATGGAAAATGTTAACTTCCTGCCCTGTGTTGATAGAAGTGAAATCATATCTGGCCAGCACATCAGGAGGCAAAAATATTTATAGAAACAGACCTCAGTGTGATTTGAACCCAGAGCTAAGGCAGCACTCTCTCATGTTGTGATCTCAACTCAGTCTGCAAATAAACTTCCAAATAAAGCCAATACAGCTAACTTAGCCTACCATGCTACTGTTACTGAGTCGAAAAGCTAATCATAGTGACTGACAACATCCAAACACTGGCTGTTGCTTACTGTCACAAGTGAGAGCAAGATTCTCAACCCTTTCCATGTGAAGGCCCAACTATTTATTACTATTTAATACAATAAATACAATACAATAAATACATTGATAATTATGTTTACATTATTATTTAATTGATAATAAATTGTATGTTTTATGTTGGCCTGAGGGTAGGTCTGGGCATCACTAGAGGGTGCTTCATTGCCCACTTTTAATACACACTCGAGTCACATTATTATGACCACTTCCTACTTTTGATGGTGGCAGCGTGTAGCTCTTGAAGGAAGTCATGTTTCGTGAGCTGGCTTGGTGGGTATATAAGGTGTGCGATAGGCTGTCTGCACATATATCCCTTGTTGCTGTCATGGGTAAAAGTACCGTGGGTAAAATTGTCGTCCCTGGGGCGGATGGGTTCTTCCAGCAAGACAATGCGACATGTCACACAGCTAGAAATGTCCGACATTGGTTGGAAGAGCATGACCAAGACTTCCAAGTACTACCCTGGCCCCCTTATTCCCAAGACTTAAACTCAATTGATCATCTGTCGGACCACCTCGTTCACACGCACCCTTCAGCAACTGTGGGATGCACTGCAGTCAGCATGGCTCCAGATACCTGTGACAACCTACCAGGACCTTATTGAGTCACCCCCAGCCCGTCTAGCTGCTGAACGTGCTGCTTACTCTGGATATTAGCTGGTGGTCATAATAATGTGACTCGACTGTGTATTTATAAGTAAATAAAAAACACAGCAATGATTTACTAATTATTATTTTGACCTATATATAAAAGGTACAAATACAAGATATTTAATGTTTCAACTAATCTTTTATGTAAAAAAATGTTTTGTAAATGCTTGACCAAAGACAGATTTTTATAGTTGTGAAAGTTAATTTTCCCCCATTATTGCTTGATTTAATAATGCAGCTACTCAACAGTCCAGGACCTGGACGACTGTCTTATAACCGGCTTCATAATGTCCCATACATTATAATAAGAGGCAGGTCTAGACTGCGAACAGGCCAGTCTAGTGACTGCAGTATGTTATTACAAAGCAATCATGATATTATTATTATTTATTTATTATTATTAATTATTCAGTGATTATTAATGATTTTTCAAAACTGAAATGCCTTTTGTTTTCTCATCCAAGGTCAACATTATACCAGCATTTGTTGGGGCTTTTTTGGACATGGGTGGAGTCTGTCGGTTTCTTATGCATAGCCACGGATCAGGTGGGTAAATGTGTAAGTCAGTAGGGTTGCACAGGATATTGAACCTGTACAACCCGTAATATTAATTAATGATTGACCTTATTATTATTATTAGTAGTAGTAGTAGTTGTACAACCCCAAATCAGAAAAAGTTGGCATGGAAAATGCATATAATAAAAAACACAGAGCTTCTTACATTTACTTTGACTTTTATTTGATTGCAGACAGGATGAACCTGAGATAGTTCATGTTTTATCTGCTCAACTTCATTTCATTTATTAATAAACATCCATTCCTGCATTTCAGGCCTGCAACACATTTCAAAGCAGTTGGGACTGTAAAGCATTTACCACTTTGTAATGTTGCCATTCCTTTTCACCACACTTAAAAGACGTTTTGCACCGATGATACCAAGTGATTTAGTGTTTCAGCTTTTATTTTGTCCCATTCTTCCTGCAAACACGTCTTAAGATGTGCAACAGTACAGTGTCATCGTTGTTGCATTTTTCCTTTTAAAATTCTCTATTGGGGACAGGTCAGGACTGCAGGCAGGCCAGTCCAGTACCCGTACCCTCTTCTTTCGTAGCCATGCCTGTGTAATGTGTGCAACATGTGGTTTTGCATTGTCTTGTTGAAAAATGCATGGACGTCCCTCTAAAAGATGACATCTTGAAGGCAGCGTATGTTGCTCTAAGATCTCAATGTACTTTTCTGCATTAATGCTGCCATCACAGAAGTGTAAATGTTCTGTTTGGAATCACATCATTATTTAGTTTTTTTTTTTACCTCATTACTAGCCCTAAATTGCCCCCATCCCAACTTTTTTTTAAATGTTTTGCAGACCTGAAATGCAGGAATGGATGTTTATTAATAAAGGAAATAAAGTTGAGCAGATAAAACATGAAATATCTCAGGTCCATCCTGTCTGCAATCAAATAAAAGTCAAAGTAAATGTAAGGAACACTACATTTTTATTTTATTTGCATTTTCGATACTGTCCCAAATTTTACTAACAGTCAGGACTGTTGAGAGAACAATGAATTCTAATCTCTCAGAAAATTAGGTAAGATACTAAAATTCTACGAACTTGAAGATGAAGTGTGGCTAAAAATAAACATCCAATAAAGAATCTGTGGCAAGATAAAACAAGAACTTCATGGCTGACAACTAGCAGTGCAAATTGTTGGGGTAAATGCAGGATTATTCACTTCAAGTTGGGCAGCTATTTAAAAATAACCAAGTTAGTTTAATCAAGGGGCGGCATGGTGCTTCGGTGGGTAGCACTGTTGCCTCACAGCAAAAAGGTTCTGGGTTCGATCCCCAGGCGGGGTGGTCTGGGTCCTTTCTGTGCAGAGTTTGCATGTTCTCCCTGTGTCTGCGTGGGTTTCCTTCGGGAGCTCTGGTTTCCTCCCACAGTCCAAAAACATGCAGTCAGGTTAATTGGAGACACTGAATTGCCCTATAGGTGAATGGGTGGGTGTATGTGCGTGTGTGTGTGTGTGTCTGCCATGCGATAGACTGGCTCAGGGTTCAGGGTGTTACTGTGTGCCTTGCGCCCATTGACACAGGTCACAACCGAGAGATGAAAGCACACAGACATGAAAAAAGGAAAATAGAACAGGAACTGGTATACTGTCTTGGCAGAGACACAAGTTAAACAAAGGGATATACAGTAAATGCAATGATTAGGGCAAGGCTAGAACAGCCATGGAAAAAGCGTGCATTACACCACCCTGACATTAATTTTTTTTTTTTACAATTACATGCCATGTTATGCTTTATTTGTTTTTGAATATTTTGTCTTCCATAGTAAGATTTCAGCCCTTCAGTACATTTACATTTTCGGCATTTAGCAGATGGTCTTTTCCAGAGCGACTTACAGAAGTGCTTTCATAGTGAACATGACCTTACTCTAGTTTAAGTAGACAACAGTCCAAGAATATAAATCTGCTGAAACCCTGTTAGAACCATTTTTGTTCAAGAAATGAATAAGAGCATTAGTAAGTAAGTACATGTCAGCTTAAGTGCTTGGTAAAGAGGTGGGTTTTTAATCGTCTTTTGAAGACAGCAAGAGACTCAGATGTTCGGACAGACAAGGGAAGCTCATTCCACCCCTTGGGTGCAAGTACAGAGAAGAGCCTTGATGCTTGTCTTTCTCGAGTTCTGGGTGAAGGATCAAGTCAAGCAAGACTTGTGGCTCGAAGGTTGCGTGGTACAGAGCGGGGTTTGATTAGACCTTGAAGGTAGTTTGGAGCTGGTCCATTTTTGGCTTTGTAGGTGAGCATCAGTGTTTTAAACTGAATGCGTGCAGCTACAGAAAGCCAGTGAAGAGAACGCAGCAGTGGGGTGATGTGGCAGTGTTTAGGTTGGTTGTGGTACCACTATTGCCATATTAGTACAGTTTTGTTGGCATGGAACATTTACATTTCTGGCATTAAGCAGATGCTTTTAACCAAAGCGACCTCGAATACAATCCGAGCAATTGAGGGCTAAGTGCCTCACTTAGGGGCCCAAAAGTAGTAACCTATCAGTAAAGGGACTTGAACCAGCTACCACTAAACAGACCAATTGAACAGTCCACACACATTCCTAATTACATTTACATTTACATTTTCTGCATTTAGCAGACGCTTTTATTCAAAGCGACTTACAGTATTGTGACAGTATACAGTCTGAGCAGCCTTTCGGTTACTAGTCCAGTTCCTTAACCGCTAGGCTACAACTGCCCCTACAACTAATTAGAACTTTCTTTATAAAATGAGTGTGATCCCTGAATCTGTGCCTGGTCTGTTATTACTAAGAAAGGTCACGGGATGTTCTAAATATATGTCACATAATCTTTAAATAATCCACTCACTCTCAGTTATTTTCCCAAACAAACAGAACAGCCAGATAAAAGCCAGCATATTGTGAAGCTCTTTGAAGACAATAATGACTATTTGTGTTCGTTTTCGTGCTGAACGATTTCACAGATTAAAGATGTAGTGATTGATTTTGATTTTTGGCCTACTGCCGGGTAGCCATGCTGTTCTCTGTGAATTAGGGCCATTGTGTTAAGGACTGGAACAATATTCTTTCCTGTTTAGCAGCCTCCCACTATACACTAGTTCTGACTGAGGAACCAGTGTTTGTAAGCAGATTTATACATTTTCCATTAAAGAAGGCTATTATTTTTCGAAGTACCAAGCACAGTTTGGTTAGCCAAGTTTGACTTGAAATTATGAGTTTGTATAGTGCTATAGATGAAGTAAATATACACTGTGTATAAAAGGCTAGCTATAAGGTAATAATTATACATGTTATGATTTATAACATTTGTAATGGGTATATTTACATGTTAGGTTATAACTAAAAAATAATTTTTCTGTCTTCCTGGAGATTACAGGTAGAGTCTTATAACACTCACCTTGTGCATTGGTTTCCAGTTAAGATTGCACTGAATGTTTTGCCTTGATGTCCTCTTTTTGTGATGGAAGAGGGTGCGATTGATGAGAGGGAACTAACCTGAGTTACTAAAGCTCTAGGCTGATGAAAGTCCAACACAAGACATTAGTCTCAGAAGTGCCCTTGGTCATCTTGTGATGAAATAGACTGACTAAAATCAACATTGGATCAGCCAGAGATGAGTCAAAAACACCTATCAGCGGTAGTTGATGGACTGTCTGATGCTCAACAGACTTCTCTGTCCCAGGAAAAGTAAAGGTTGCGGATTTTAGTATGCATCTAAAGCCAAACATGACAAACTCATTGCATATCCTGAACATAGAAATTAAACAAAAAATGGGCTGTTATTGTAGAAATGACATATAGCATGACGTCTTCTAGGAATTCTAGTCTCTTAGATTCTTAGATCCAGTTGTGTAAAGCAGGCTTCTTCAAACTTTCTTTAATAACATGTTGTCCATGATTTTTTACATGACTCAGACAATACAAACATCTTACTCTCTCTCTCTGCTCTGTACAATCTGGTCCCATTGTGGTTTACAAGATGTAACATAAAGCCTCCACAAGGGGGCATTGACATACAAGTTCATTTTATGTTAATGTGCCTGTTAAAATTTGTTTTTGTTTAAATTATTATTTTTCCCTGTGACCCTGGTATAAAGGAATGTGCCTTTTAGATGCTTCGTCTTATCCATAGAGATTCAGATGCTTAGCTTTGTCTGGAATGCCAAAATCCTTATCTTTATGGCAGTACATGTTTAGGATCAAATGGCTGTAAAACCCAGGACATCTGGACCTACCTAAATTTACCTAGTAATTATTTTGGAGGCAATTTTGTGCTGACCCATACATGCTACAAAACACATCATTTCCAAATGCAACAGCTACCAGACTGACGTGAAGATAGCAGTTGCCTTTTTAAAATTCCTGCTCATGCAGTCTTATGGGACAGATTAATGCACTTGGAGAGGACATTAACTACAAACTTCTATTTGGTCTAAGAGGGAAAAAAAAATCCATCTATGAACTTCTGGTCATAGATGGCTATGCTATGATCAGACATCAAACTTGAAAGCTTGCAGTTATATGACAAATATGTTTGTGCAAATTAGGAACCCTACACAGAGTACAGACGATTTTAGTCTTGGCAGATTTTGAACTTCCATTCTTAGTCAAAAGAAAAAAGGCTTCACAAGGGTATGTTCTGTACACAGAGAACTGCATTCATAAGCTTTATTTAACAATTCAAGACAATAGAGTATTTTATAACTTACGACATTGTTTTGGTAGTATTTATGAACATATTCGACTGATAGTAGACAGTAGTTATAAACCAATTTTTTTGATAGTAAACAGAAGTTATGAACACATTTCTGATTGTAGCCAGTAGTTAAAAACAATTCATTTGTCATTAGTTATAAACATTCATTCATTGTCTGTTTTACCACCACTCAATCCTACTCAGGGCCAAGATAGCACTGTCACCTCACAGCAAGAAGGTCCTGGGTTTGATTACCAGGGGGAGTAGTCCGGATCCTTTCTGTGTGGAGTTTGCATGCTTTCCCTGTGTCTGTGTTGGTTTCCTTCGGGTGCTTCGGTTTCCTCCAACAGTCTAAAGACTTGCAGTCAGGTTAATCAGAGATGCAAAACTGCCCTAGGTGTAACTGTGTGTGTGTGTTTGCCCTGTGATGGACTGGCAGGGTGTTTCCTACCGTTTCCCCACATAATTGGACCCACCCCAACCCTGAAGAAGGAAGAAGCTGTGGTAAAACAGACAATGAGTGAAAAAATACTTACTCTAATTCTCACGTCTTTACTAATTAATTACATCTTTGCTTTATTTTCAGACACGTCTTTACCCATAATTCCATCTGCCTGTGCACCATCCAGAACAGGACCACAAGGAAGTGCTTATCATACGAATGATATCTGGTTAGTTTCAGCACTTTATATGGAAACCTAAAATTATTTGAACAATTGTATTTTTATGACTGTCATACATTTTTACCTTCTTTTCTGTGCACTCTTGTCTTTTAGGAGTCTACCAGCCCGGTCAGTCTCCTCAGCTAGTCGAGGCCTGGTTGCTTTAGTAAATGTGTATGTCTTGGTAACGTCATTGACACCCTTTACTGCATTCCTGCACCATACAGGCCTGGTCAAGACACACCTGGATAAAAACAGTCATGTCACCAAGGTAAACTACTTTACTTTACTAAAGTACTGCCATTTTGCTACATTGTAGGTGTTTTCCCCTGCAAAAATATTCATTAGGATGGAAATTACATGCCTTTGTTAACTAACTAAAAGAATAGAAGCACTAATTTCTTCTCGCTGATGTGGAATCTTTTAGAAAGATTTACATAGTTTTAAAATCTTTTTAAAGTTCACATAGTAATTGGTCGTGTCTGAGAGACTAAGAGAGAGCTTATAGTCTGGATTTAGCACCATCTGATTTCCAACTTTTTGGACCTCTCAAAGAAGCTTTAAGGGAAAGAAGATTTTCATGTGAAAATGCAGTGAAAGCAGCGGTGCATCAGTGACTACGCGCTCAACCAAAAACATTTTTTTCTGATGGCATTAAAAAGTTGGTACGATGCTGGGAAAATGCATTGGAAGGTGACTGTGTAGAAAAGTGATGCAATTTGTTTTTGAAATTCTTAATAAATAGAGTGAAGTGCGGAAATATATATACTGTTGCGAGCGTCCGTCTTGCGTCTCCCCTGGGGTGCCATGCCTGCTTATGTCACCAACGTACGCGCTGTATTCCCATAATTCAATGCACCCACGACCGACACAGTAATAAGGATTAAAATAGTATTAATGGTTAAATTGTAATCTCTCAAAAGTAAAAGAGCATTGTATTTTCTTATGTCTTGCCAATGCCATATATATAGGGCCTTTACTGTTCCATCAAAACTGTCCCTATGCATGAGACATGGCTTGACAAGCTTGGTGTGAACAAACAGGGTCCTGAGCTTCAACAATGTTAATGTTAATTTTTATGCGTCTATGCCTCATAATTCGTGGTTTATTCAGAAGTCACATGATTCCTGAGTAATTCTGTGTAGGAAAAATAACCAACAAAGAGCCAACACATTTCATCTGCATCCTATTTTAAACTGTTCCAGACCTTGCACACTACCTCCATCTGCTGAGGTGATTGTGCCATTACCAAAAGTCTATTGTTAGCCACGTCTGGATTTCTCCCAAACTATCATGTTGTATTATGTTTTTGCTTGAGTACATTAAACAACTGAGAAATTATCTTCATATTGTTCACACTGAAACAGTTATTAAGTTAAAGTTACATCTGTCCTAGAGTACTCGCTGTTGTGTTTCAGTTGCAGGCATTTTTTGGCAAGATGTTGGATCCTGCGCTGGCTCTTCAGGCTTCTGAACTCATGAAGCAGGTCATCAGTGATGTTCTGACTGCAGCCGTTCTAACCACAGCAGAATCTAACTTTTCATCCAGGTGTTTTATCTCTCCACAAACACATCATGATAAATAACCATTTCCTCTTTTAGTATAGTCCCACTTTGCATATATTATACTCTGTTTTCCTGTGTAATCTGGCAACCTCTGCCACACGCTTACAGACCAGAGCAGTGTCGCAGGCTAGCACACGCTTCATCCTACATGTGTGAAACTGTTAGTAACACCCTTTACTGACCCATTAACAAAAAGGACTGCTTTTTTTTTACAATATTCTTCCACTTCTCGTTTTAATGTCTTAAACAGACAGTACTATTAATATATATAGTGTATATATAATTAGTAAAATAGTGTAATATATAATTAGTGTATATATATAGTATATATATACACTGATTAGTCATAACATTAAAACCACCTCCTTGTTTCTACACTCACTGTCCATTTTATCACCTCCACTTACCATATAGAAGCACTTTGTAATTCTGCAATTATTGACTGTAGTCCATCTATTTCTCTACATACTTTTTTAACCTGCTTTCACCCTGTTCTTCAATCACCCTGTTCGTCAGGACCCCCACAGGACCACCACAGAGCAGGTATTATTTGGGTGGCGGATCATTCTCAGCACTGCAGTGACACTGACATGGTGGTGGTGTGTTAGTGTGTGCTGTGCTGGTATGAGTGGATCAGACACAGCAGCGCTGCTGGAGTTTTTAAATACCATGTCCACTCACTGTCCACTCTATTAGACACTCCTACCTAGTTGATCCATCTTGTAGATGTAAAGTCAGAGACGATCACTCATCTATTGCTGCTGTTTGAGTTGGTCACCTTCTAGACCTTCATCAGTGGTCACAAGATGCTGCCCATGGGGCACTGTTGGGTGAATATTTTTGGTTGGTGGACTATTCTCAGTCCAGCAGTGACAGTGAGTTGTTTAAAAACCTCTTATCCACTCATACCAGCACACCACACACTAACACACCACCAACATGTCAGTGTCATTGCAGTGCTGAGAATGATCCACCACCCAAATAATATCTACTTTGTAGTGGTCCTGTGGGGGTCCTGACCATTGAAGAACAGCATGAAATGAGGCTAACAAAGCATGCAGAGAAACAGATGGACTACAGTCAGTAATTGTAGAACTACAAAGTGCTTCTATATGGTAAGTGAAGTCGATAAAATGGACAATGTGTGTTGAAACAAGGAGGTGGTTTTAATGTGATGGCTGATCGGTATATATATATAAACTTTTTTTCTTTAGTCAAGGTAAAGTTTATTGTTTTTTTTCCTAATTTCATTCTTTTATTTGTTTAAGGTGTCCACTGTGTTTCCAGCTGATGACCTTCACATTGCATTACAATTCTTCTATACATCCAGTAGTGGTTAAGGTATGACTGTACACTGTCCATTTAAGAGATTATCCAAAAACCCATTTTTAATAATATTTACAGCACATTTCTGGGTTAAATATTTACCCCCTACTGATTTTGTCTATTTTTTTATATTTTATATCCTGTAGGGTTTTAGATCCTTGTACAAACTAAAATATAAGACAAAAGAAATAAACGCAAATTCCAGTTTTTAAATCATCTTTGTATTTATTAAAAGTGTATTTATTCAAAAAGGATATACAACCACTATATTGCAAATGAAAAAAATAATGCTTCCCACTTGCCTAAACAGCAACTGCAAACAAATGCTTCCAAGAATTGGAGATCATGCTTTCACATCACTAAGGAGAATTTGATTGATAGAGAGCACAATTCAATTCATGGTTCTGTCACTTATGGTCTTATCTAAAGCAAGCAAGGCCCGCAGTTCCTTAGATATGTATCTGAGATGTTTTCTAAGTTCCTGGACTTAATTAATGTACCCTTGGAGACAAGCTGGCTATTTCTGGGAAGATTAAACACTGTTTACATCTGTATTGCACTTGAATATACTGCCTCTTGCTTTTAGCCTTTTCCAAATTAACACATTATATTAAGGTTCTATTTAGTTTATATATTGACATAGTGCACTGCTTGTTTAAACCTTTTAGTCTTCTTCATACTGCTGAAAAGCTTCTATTGAGTGATTAATGTGATTTTTAGATTCAGCAGGGCTGGTAGTAATTAAGTCTGGTTGTGTCTTAAACCCAATTATCAATTATCAATTACCTTAATCAGACGCATTTGAGACAAATAAACAAGCACAAGTCTGGATTTTAAACCTCACTACTTGACAGAGTAAAATAATACACTTGAGGTCAGGGCATTTGAAAGGATGTTGCAAGAGCTTTGTTTTAGTCTAAGCCCTTTCAAAATGAGTTTTAATAGTTTTTGGTTATTGTTTTGCTGAAACACTTATTTCCATCTATCCAAATATAAGGTTATTGACACTATCAATTTATCCAATTTCTGCAATCCATTAGTTTTACTGGCAGCAAAACAGTCCCAAAGCACAATACTACCACCACCATGCTTCACCATGCATCAAGCACAGTGTGGTTGAGTTTGAATTTCTCAGCTTTTCCAATCATACTTTTTTTTCTTTTCTATTCATTTATGCATTTTCTCCCCTTTTTCTCCCGATTTAGCCTAGTCAATCTGTCCTCCGCTGCTGGGGATCCTTGATTGCATTAGAGGAGGGTATGTTGCAGCTCACGCCCCCTCCAACCTGTGCGCAGTCCTAGCAGTCCGTTTCTTTTCACCCATGCTTTCTGCACAGGCACCTCTATCTGCTAACCAGGGTCCTTACACAGCGTTTGAAGACACCACCCACTTAGTCTGGTCATCCCACCCAGCAGACACGGTGGCCAATTATTGTCTGCTGCCGGCACTGCCAATTGTGCCCGGTAGATGGTGCCCAGCTTAACAGTGGTAGAGCCAAGATTCGCCAAATAACTCAATACCTGTTTCATCTGACCACACCTTCCTCCAAAAGGCTTTCATTGAACATGGAATTCACACCAGACTTCAGGCAATATTGAATGTACCATTTAGGGCCTTTAGGGCCAGGGCAACGTAGAGCTTGCTTTAGTGTTGACAGTGACACTTGTTTACCAGCAGCTTTCTCCTGCTGGGGGGGGGGTTCTTGGATTACATCTGATCTTAGGCCAATTTTTTTCTTAGCATGAAGTGACAGTTTGGTTTTTCATTCTGACATTGCCAAAGAGCTCACTGTTCCGATTACTGTATTTTTGACTCCTAGTAACGTTAAAAATCTATTATCTGTTTTCGGGAATTTGTACATAATTTTCCAGTCCTTTTAATTGTGATGCTTGTGGCACAGTCTAATGTCTAATGAAATAACACTATACAACCTCTAATCTCCACCATTAAATTAATAATCGATCATAGTGTATAATAGAACTTAAATGTTTTTGTACTATATGTGTTTATATAGCAGCAATGATGTTGGGTATCTTAGAGGAAATTATTGTTTTACATTGTTAGCTTATTTTAAGGATCTCACAAGATTTTTCTGGCTCAAAACATCTGAACCAAATGGGTGGGTTGCCATATTTGTATTTACATCATTTGGCAGGCACTTTTATTCAAAGCATAAAATTGAGACCAGTTACAAATTAAGCAACCGATGATGGTGGTGGGCTTGAACCAGCATCCTTCTGATTACTAGACCAATATCTTAACCACTGAACTATCACTACTCTTAAAGATGTAAAGACAATAATCCAGAAATGTATATGGCCACATGTTGCTACTACTAGGTAGGGTTAAGTAATAAAGAACAAGGGTGGCACGGTGGCTCAGTTGGTAGCACTGTTGCCTCACAGCAAGAAGGTCCTGGGTTTGATCCCCAGGTGGGGCGGTCTGGGTCCTTTTTGAGTGGAGTCTGCATGTTCTGCGTGGGTTTACTCCAGGTGCTCCGGATTTCTTCCACAGTTCAAAGACATGCAAGTGAGGTGAATTGGAGATACAGAATTGTTCATGACTGTGTTCGATATAATCTTGTGAACTGATGAAATAACTACCGTTTCTGTCGTGGCTGTAACCGAAGGGTGTAAAACATGACGTTAAAAAATCCTAATAATAATAATAAAGAACAAAGTTTTTAGTAACCAGCTGTGTACCTACATTCAATCAAATCTGAGAACAGCTATCAGCCAGCCGGGCGTCTACACAAACATGATTGACTATGTCTGAGGGGGACATACCAGGGTACTTATAGCATAACCAGAGCGGTGGAAACCAGTCCTCCATCCACCACTGAAATCAAGTTGGACACTAGATGGCAGCAAAACCCCAGGCGTTTTTCTGAGTGTATTCTGAATAATTTCGTCTCTTTCAGGTGCAGACTGATCTTCATTTTGATGGAATGAAGGATTCAAACTTTGAAGGACAAATCACGAAAGAGTACATATTAGAAGATATGCTGAAGCTGCTCTTCCCAGCATGCAGCAGTGAGGACAGATCTCCAAGTGCTGGAGATGCTGCTGAAACGAAGGTAGACAGATCATTAACGTTAAAATGACAGGGTAGTTGGGGTGTGTGTGTGGGGGGGTTGCATTGAGGGATGGATTGGGGTCCTGTCCAGGATGTTAAAGTGGAACCGGACCTGCTGTGAAAGTGGTTGATTGAAAGGAAATTAAATCATGGCATACAATATACAGTAGTATGATGTTATAATTCAGTTTGATATATTATAATGTGACTTAACGTAATGTCTCTAGGACATTATTTAAGGACTCCAAGGACAGTGGTAGGGCAGTTGTAGCCTAGTGGTTAAGGAACTGGACTCAAAAAGGTTGCTGGTTCAAGGTCCTCTACTGCCAGGTTAAGCAACTGTTGGGCCCTTGAGCAAGGCCCTTAAACCTCACTTGCTTAGACAGAATACTGTCACAGTACTGTAAGTTGCTTTGGATAAAAAAAGTGTCTGCTAAATGCCGAAAATGTAAATGGTAGCTGTTGGAGGGTTGCTGCTTCAAGCCCCACTATTGCCAGGCTGCCATTGTTGGGCCCATGAGCAAAGCTCTTATTTCTCAATGGCTTGAGGGAGCTTTGAATGAAAGTGTCTGCTAAATGCCATGAATATGATATTAAATAATATCATATAATATAATAATGTGATAGAATCTATGATGATATAAAATAATGTAATTTTTTCAGCCACAACAATTGATAACAGATAGCTCGCTGGGGATTCGAACCCTGGATTGAATTCCAGTGGTAGTAAGCTTGTACAATTTACTGCTGCACCACCTGATAATTATTATTATTATTGTTATTATTATTATTATTGTTATACAACGTGTTAATAAAGTGGTCAACAGAAATGGGATGGACATTTATCTTTGTAATTAAATGACTATTTCCTTTTGTAGTTCAATGGCTGTGAAGGGTTGAGCAGTTGTTTATCAGTGGATGAAATGCAGTTCCTGCTTCAGTTTTATCAGCAGCTCAGGGCATCAGACAGCTTTTATCTGGTATGTTACTCTCATTTTAAATGTTCAGTTTAACTAAAACTTAACTGTAAAGAACATTTACACCGATCAGGGATAACATCATGACCACCTTCCTAACTTACTGGCCTGCGGCTATGCAGCCCCATATGCAACAAACTGCGATGCACTGTGTATTCTGACACCTTTCTATCAGAACCAGCATTAACTTCTTCAGCAATCTGAGCTACAGTAGCTCGTCTATTGGATTGGACCACACGGGCCAGCCTTCGCTCCCCACGTGCATCAATGAGCCTTGGCTGCCCATGACCCTGTCGCAGGTTTACCACTGTTCCTTCCTTGGACCCAGTTCTTTCTGACCCAGTCTAGCCATCACAATTTGTTCACTTGTTGCCTAATATATTTACCCACTAACAGATGCCGTGATGAAGACATAATCAGTGTTATTCACTTCACCTGTCAGTGCTCGAATGTTATGCCTGGTCAGTGTAAAAGAATAAATGATAACCATTACATAAATTATGTAAGCCATGCACGCTGGTTATGTACACAATAATCTAAAGTGTTTCAGCCCATCAGTTTTATTTTTCTTTCATGTTACCATTTTTTTTTTTTGCTGTTACCATATTTTTGTTTCTTGTGTGTGTGTGTGTCTGCAGCTGTATCCCAGAACACCTTCTTTGTCCGATCACCCATATGATCATTTAACATTCTCTCAGGCAGAGAATTTCAGGAAGGTTCCAGGTGTTTCAGTGCTAATCGAACAACTGAGCACTTTCTATACACAGAAAAAACCCACAAAGAGGTAACACCCCCCCCCCCCCCCCACACACACACACAAATTAGTACAGAAAGATAAAAACAAAGATAGATAGATAGAAAGATAGATAGATAGATAGATAGATAGATAGATAGATAGATAGATAGATAGATAGACTATACTGCCAAAAGTATTCGCTCGTCTGCCTTCACACGCAAATAAACTTAAGTGACCTCCCATTCTTAATCCATAGGGTTTAATATGATGTCAGCCCACCATTTGCAGCTATAACAGCTTCAACTCTTCTGGAAAGGCTTTCCACAAGGTTTAGGAGTGTGTTTATGGGAATTTTTTACCAAGCGCATTTGTGAGGTCAGACACTGATGTTGGATGAGAAAGCCTGGCTCGCAGTCTCCACTCTAATTCATCCGAAAGGTGTTCTATCAGGTTGAGGTCAGGACTCTGTGCAGGCCAGTCAAGTTCTTTCACACCAAACTCGCTCATCCATGTCTTTATGGAGCTTGCTTTGTGCACTGGTGTGCAGTCATGTTGGAACAGGAAGGGGCCATCCCCAAACTGTTCCCACAATGTTGGGAGCATGAAATTGTCCAAAATCTCTTGGTATGCTGAAGCATTAAGAGTTTCTTTCACTGGAACTAAGGGGCCGAGCTCAACTCCTGAAAAACAACCCACACCAAAATCCCCCCTCCACCAAACTTAAACATGGCACAATGCAGTCAGATAACTACCGTTCTCCTGGCAACCGCCAAACCCAGACTCGTCCATCGAATTGCCAGACGGAGAAGCGTGATTCGTCATTCCAGAGAACACGTCTCCACTGCTCTAGAATCCAGTGGCGGCGTGCTTTACACCACTGCATCTGACGCTTTGCATTGAGCTTGGTGACGTAAGGCTTGGATGCAGCTGCTCGGCCATGGAAACCCATTCCATGAAGCTCTCCACACACTGTTCTTGAGCTAATCTGAAGGTCACATGAAGTTTGGAGGTCTGTAGCAATTTGCTCTGCAGAAAGTTGGCGACCTCTGCGCACTATGCGCCTCAGCATCCGCTGACCCCGCTCTGTCATTTTACATGGCCTACCACTTCGTGGCTGAGTTGCTGTCATTCCCAATCACTTCCACTTTGTTATACTACCACTGACAGTTGACTGTGGAATATTTAGTAGTGAGGAAATTTCACGACTGGACTTGTTGCACAGGTGGCATCCTATCACACGGTACCATGCTGGAATTCACTGAGCTCCTGGGAGCGACCCATTCTTTCACAAATGTTTGAGAAGCAGACTGCATGCCTAGGTGCTTGGTTTCATACACCTGTGGCCATGGAAGTGATTGTAACACCTGAATTCAATGATTTGGATGGGTGAGTGAATACTTTTGGCAATATAGTGTAGATAGATAGATTGCAGAGAGACTACAGATTTGATCATGTTGTTAATATCCAATTCTACCACAATGCTCTGGATTATGATTTGATGACTGGAAAGGCAATTAAAGTACACTGAACTCAGTGTTATTTTAAGTAAATGATGCAGCATCATTATTCTCAGATTCTTGTGCTTGGCTGACATGAGAGAAACATAAAGATTTTTTTTTTTGCTGTTGTAGCTCATTGATTTTAAGGTTTTATGTATTGTACATTTGTGCTCACCATTATTGTAAAGACAGACTACTTGAGTTACCATAGCAGTTTAACCATTATGTTCATTTTCTGTCCATAGAACTGCTTCTAACTGGATATATTTGCACTATTTCTTAGATATTGAGTCAAATCAACCAGTTGGACATTAATTTTATGTAAACATTAACATTAGCTCTTGACCCATGTCTGCGTGTCTGTATGATTTTATCCGTTGCGCAACTGCAACATAAGATACTTAATACTGTCACCTTTTACAAAGAAATAAACACAATTAATACAGATGAGCTAATCTCTTAGAGATGTTTCTTGACAGTTCTAAAAAGAATCTGTTTTCCATGTGGAAATTAAATTAAGAGTTTGGATGAAGTTCCTCTTTTAGACTGTGTAACAGACCTGAGCTGCCCAAACTCCTGCAGAGGGCCTGTGCAATTAGAGATCTGGCTCCTCTTCTGTTGCCACAGGACATGTTGTTAAGAATGTATTATTGCACGAGAGAGTAGACTGAGGTGTAATTTTACCAACTATGGTAAGTTGCAGGGTGAATTAAGGTTGGATGGGATACAAAATAACAGTATTCCTGAAGCATCTTGTAAGACTGGGAAACAAATCCTGCATGAATTGTTATTACATACAGTATGTATCATTCCGGGGCTATTTAAAAAAATTTATATACTAGCACAGCCAGGCTTTTTTGTGTGTGTAGGTGTTATTCTGTGTGTTCATGGAATGTGAATATTTTATTAAAAAATTTTATTGTTTTTATTGTCAGTATTATTAAGTAAACATGCAACTCTGATAAATACTCTATACTAATAATTTTTCACAGCCTGGGACATACCACAATACCAGATTCACCAGAATCAGGTAACTACTGTTTAATAATTGTTCATTTAATATTGCTTTTTATGACAGCATGATGGTTGGTTAATTCAAATGATTTTGGTCCATAGAAAGCTGTGTAAGGCCACATCTCCGACAGCTGTATACTGATCCTCCACTGGTTCTGTCTCCATTTTTCAACCCCTGGGTGAAGGAGTATCGAGCTGAAGTACCGTTTGATGTAATCACAATATGGATCAGACCGGAACCTGTAAACCCAAATTGTCGGGTTCACCTGGATGAACAGCATGGCCCCAGGTATGGACTAAAACTAAACAATTCAATTAATATCAGACAGAATTTAATATACACTTTTGCAGGAAAAAGTGATCCAGTGTACTTTTACATATACGATTATATGGGTTCACTGTTTTACTGCCTTACTTTTATTCAGGTAATGTGTTTACATCAATACTGATACCTTGTGTTTAGACATTGTGTGATTAAAAAAATAGTTTTTTTATTTTAACTGAAATGACTAAAACCAGAAATAAAACTGAATTACAACAATCTAGAAATGCTATAAGTCTATCTATGTATCTGGGTATAGATATTTATTATTCATCCTGATCAGTTGGATCAACTGGGAACAGTTGCTCGATTTCATAATGTTGCTATTACGTGCCACTCAGTTGGCGCAGTGGTAAAACATGCTAGCACACCAGAGAACTCGTCAAGTTCAAAACTCAGCTCTGCCATCCGTCTGGGCTGGGCGGCTACGTGAACAATGATTGGCTGTTGTTCATACAGGGTGGGAAGCTGGATAGGGACCTCATAACTGATGCAATTATGACCTCTGCTGGCTGGTTGATGGCGCCTGCACAGAGTTGAGGAATAATGCTGATCAGGTTGTGGCTCTCCGTACACAAAGCTGATCTGCATATGAACGCACCTCGTGCATGTCAGAGGGGGCATGTGTCAGTTCGCTCTCCTCAGTCAAGAGGAAGTGTTACGCAATTGGGTAAAAATTGGACGCGCTAAAAAAAAGGGGAGAAATGTGGAGAAAATGCAGAAAAAAGAATTTGCTATTACGTTTTTAAATGTAATTATATGGAAGTTGGTGCAACAATTTTCTTCAAAATCACTTTATTTGGCCCTCTGTGGCCCTCTACCATCTTTGTGTTGTCTTTTCTTTGTGTGTCTGTGAATCTTTACTTGGTTTAGTTAAAAAAGTTTGTGGAAAGTGTGTTATTGAGTAACAGTAGAAATATGTATTGTTTGCTGGCTTTTAGTGTTAACATCTTTAATGTTTTTAGTGTTTAATGTTTTTTAGTATCAAATATATTTATATTTATATAAAAATGATTGAACATCATGACTTTGTAGTAGCAATATGATCAGAATATATAGGAAAAAATAATGATATTGAAATAATACAACTAATTCATCCTGAATTGGCATCAAATCAATATAATTTTACACTGTAAAATAAAGTAAAAAAAAAATCAAAATAAATCAAATCAAAATAAAGTAAAAGAAATGTGCAAAACAAGATCATAGCTGAATTACAGAAATCACATATTTAGATGGAGAGGAATTCAAGGCATCATATGAAAGACAAAATATTATAAAGAATAAAGAAAATGTAAAATCATATCCACATTTCTAAATTAGGTCACCCCTTCTATGAACATGAAGGGCTTTTGATTGAAATGGCTAGTGAGACAGCCTAAGTTGAAGAAGTCAAGTGAATTTAATTATATAGCGCTTTTTACAATGGACCTTGTCTCAAAGCAACCTTACAGAATCCAGGACCAACAGACCAAAAACTCATATTGAGCAAGCCGAGGGCAACAGTGTCAAGAAAACTTCCTTAAAATTACAGGAAGAAACCTTGAGAGAAACCAGACTCAGCAGGGACCCCATCCTCTTTGGGTGAAAGTCAGTGTCATTAGTTGTTCATTAATTAACCTTAGGTGTTTAAGCCACACTCATTGCTAAAAGGTGCTAAAATCAGTTATATATAAAACACATACATGACATTCTTTTAAGTGTTGGGCAACAAATTAGGGGAAGTTATTTTTATGTTCCCTCTATGCCACAAAGATATTGTTTGACTGGTTTAGTGTGGAGGTGGCCTGAACCGAGCCATGACCTCAACCAGAACTTCGGATTGAATTGGAATGTTTATTGCAAGCCAGGACTTATCATCTAACACCAGTGCCTGACCTTAGAAGGCTCTGTTGAATAAATGGACACAAACACATTTCATAATCTTGTGGAGGCTGATTTAGCCACGCTAGAGGGAACAGGTGATTTTATATCAATACCTGTGGTTTTGGAATTGAATGTTCAGCAAGCTCATTGTGAAATGTCCATGTTCTTTTGACCATATTTTGGTTTTTGCTGAAAAAGTATTAATTGTAAGAATGTTATAGTTGTAGTTTACACACTGATCAGCCATAACATTAAAACCACCTTCTTGTTTCTACACACATTGTCCATTTTATCAGCTCCACTTACCATATAGAAGCACTTTGTAGTTCTACAAATACTGACTGTAGTCCATCTTTTTCTCTGCATGCTTTTTTAGCCTGCTTTTACCCTGTTCTTCAATGGCCAGGACTCTCACAGGACCAATACAGAGCAGTGTGTGTGTTGTGCTGGTATGAGTGGACATCACTGTCACTGCTGGACTGAGAATAGTCCACCAACCAAAAATATCCAGCCAACAGCGCCCCGTGGGCAGCGTCCTATGACCACTCATGAAGGTCTAGAATATGACCAACTCAAACAGCAGCAATAGATAAGCGATCGTCTCTGACTTTACATCTACAAGGTGGACCAACTAGGTAGGAGTGTGTAGTTGAGTGGAAAGTGAGTGGACACTGTATTTAAAAACTCCAGCAGCGCTGCTGTGTCTGATCCCTTCATACCAGCACAACACACACTAACACACCACCACCATGTCAGTGTCACTGCAGTGCTGAGAATGATCCACCACCTAAATAATACCTACTCTGTGGTGGTCCTGTGGGGGTCCTGACCATTGAAGAACAGGGTGAAAACAGGCTAATAAAAGTATGTAGAGAAACAGATGGACTACAGTCAGTAATTGTAGAACTACAAATATAAAATGGACAGTGAGTGTAGAAAAAAGGAGGTGGTTTTAATGTTATGGCTGATCAGTGTATATACTTTAGTGAAGTAATTTACAACTGCATGTGGACGTAATTCTAAGTGGTTTTTGAGTGAATAGATTTTCTGTCCTTTTGTCAACAAAAAAGAGGTTTATTATCATCATGTTACATATAAGGTGGGCAGACTTTAGATTAAAAAGATTCTGCAGTATTCATTTAATGAATTTGTGACTTAAACCTGTATCATAAAACATTACAACCCACCTGGTGCTCAGGAACTCAAGAATTACATTTAATATATGTTACAAAAGGAAAATAAAAGCTCTGTCCACCCAGCTTTGTTGGATTCACTTATTACAGTTTCATTTTGCTATGGGTATTAGATTGTCATTTGACCTTACCCTCCCTTTTAATCTGTTATAATCTTTTTTGTTCAGAATAGGCTTGAAAGTCTGCATGCAAGAGAGATTAGACCTAACTCATGTCCCATAACTTTTGTTTCTTCAGAATGGCAAACCTTCCTCTCGGTCTGGGCAACAGCCGTATCAATATTTTGCTGATGGACGAGTCAGGGACCGAGCCTGTTGTCATGACGATATATACCCTGCACATATTTCGGGAAAGCCGGCCCAGTCTGCCAATGTTTGAGGAGTATGTGATGTGCGGCTTTGTACAGGTACAAAGGGGTCTCTCTTTCTGTCTCTCTCTCTTAAACACTAACACACACACACACACACACACACAAAATCACAACCTGTGTGAACATGTTAACTATTCAATTTCTTAATCACAATTATACAGGCCTATTTATTATTATAAAATTTCTTTCTATACAGGCCTATTTGTTATTATATATATTTTTCTTTATTTATTTAACCCACTCCTAATTTGTCATGATAAAGTTAAGCACTCAGAATTAGGAAATCTTACTGCATTGTAGATTATCCAATGAGATGCTCAGCAATCTAATTTTTTTTTTCTCCACTTGGTGTTTGGTGGCTAGCTGCAAATTAAAAATCTTGCTTCTTACTGATTGCTCTTCCACCACAGTGTATGAATACATACAGTGAATGAGTACATACACACTCTGATAATCCTCTGATTACACTGTTTCTGGAAAATGTTTAAGACCTCTAGTCCCAGAGGCAGCAAAGCAGCCCCAAAACATTATGGATCCTCTACCTAGGTTGGGTGCACTATTCTTTATAGACTTAATCTTGTCATTTATAAATGTAATACTGGTATGCATTGCAGAGAAGCTCTAGTTCAGTTTTATCTGTGCATGGAACAATTTCCAGAAGGATTGTGGGGACCTTCGTAGCCTTCGCCCACAGAGCCATGTTTTGTTTAGGGTTTGAATAAAATAAACATACACCGATCCGCCATAACATTAAAACCACCTCCTTGTTTCTACACTCGCTGTCCATTTTATCAGCTCCACTTACCATATAGAAGCACTTTGTAGTTCTACAATTACTGACTGTAGTCCATCTGTTTCTCTGCATGCTTTGTTAGCCCCCTTTCTTGCTGTTCTTCAATGGTCAGGACCCCCACAGGACCACCACAGAGCAGGTATTATTTGGGTGGTGGATCATTCTCAGCACTGCAGTGACACTGACATGGTGGTGGTGTGTTAGTGTGTGTTGTGCTAGTAGGAGTGAATAAGACACAGCAGCGCTGCTGGAGTTTTTAAATACCGTGTCCACTTACTGTCCACTCTATTAGACACTCCTACCTAGTTGGTCCATTTTGTAGATGTAAAGTCAGAGATGATTGCTCATCTATTTCTGCTTTTTAAGTTGGAGTCCTGACCATGAAAGCAGGTTAAAAAGGTATGTCGATAAACAGATGGACTACAGTCAGTAATTGTTGAACTACAAAGTGCTTCTATATGGTAAGTGGAGCTGATAAAATGGACAAGTGTAGAAACAGGGAGGTGGTTTTAATGTTATGGCTGATCGGTGTATATAGGGTGCTCAGCTCACTCATTATAATTTATTCTGAAACATTTATCAAATAAATCACATAGAAATTATACAATTTATTAAAAACAAAATTGCATTCATGATTGAAGCACTTTTAATTTACTTGATTCAAAGACTCTTTTATCATAAACATATAAGAGCCTGGGCAGATTTTTTCACCTCCCAAAAACATGCAGAAGGTGAATTGAGTGGGTATGATTGAATTAAAAGCTTAGTGTGTGTTGACCTAGGATGAATTTCCACTCTCCCACAGCTTGATACCTCTTTTATGTGATCCATAATAAAGCTATTCAGGTTACAATGGAAGCTGATAGTTCTGATCATGGCTGCAGTGTTTAGAGTGTGTATGTCACATTTCTTCACAGTGTATAACCATCACTCACAGTGTAGCAGCATGTATAAATAGTCACGTTGCATTGGGTAAAAGGGGAGAGACAGAATTTCACACAAGGAGCAAAAAAGAAAATCTGCTGAACATTATTCAAACAGTGTCAAACTGTTTAATAATGTCAGACTAATTTATGTAACTAGCTCATATTTTAACTTTGATTAAATTGGTCAGAATTAATAAATAGAATGAATAAATAGATTCAATTTCATAAACACAATAACATAAACTTAGATGAACTGTTTATCCTTGTAATCAACACATAATAAAGAATCTTTCAAAAATAAGATCATTCATTAATTCAGGATGTGGGCATATTGAAACAGTATGAGTTCATGTCTCTTGGGTTGTGATAGTTTTACACTCACACTTCCAACAGGTCATGTAGTTTTTATGTCTTACCCTGTCAATCTTAATGCCTTTCTTAAACAAATCTTTACCTGGTAACTTTGTAGGATTTTTAAATATACAGTTGTGGTCAACATTGTTGGCACCCTTGATTGTTGGCATTGTTGGCCCCCTTGAAAAATAAGCGAAAATGTACAAGTTTTGTATTATCAGAATATTTTACTAGCGTGTCCAAATACATTTAGCAAAAATTCTGACCTGTCAACATGCCTGCAGTCATTTAAAAAAAGAAACAAGATGACAAAAAGCACCCTTCCTTAATTTTTGGTTGCAGAGCCTTTGGCAACAATGATAGCCTCCAAACGTTTTATAGCCAACTGTGAGGTTCTTTCACTTTTCTGCGGGTAGTTTATTTCACTCTTTCAAGTTTACTTAATTTGTGGATCTCACTGTGGTTGCTGGAGTCCTAGAACCATAGCAATGAATTTGTCTGTTGACCCAGATCATGATAAAGTGGTAGATGGAAAAAAAAAAAATTAAAATGGACCACAACCACACTCCAACACCTTTTGGAAACCTTTCCTAGAAAAGTAGCAGCTATGCCTAGTTGGGGTTATTAATGTAAAAATGGAATGTATACCTCTAATAGTGACTAGTTTACTTTTTTGGCCCACTAGTAGTCTTACAACGATAGACATTAATTTTGCTATTTGGGTGTGGGCAGGCAGAGCTAAAAGCATTTTGGTCTCAGACTTTTGCCCATTTAACCCCTCTATGTCAGACCCTCAATATATATTTAACTCATGAATAATATAGGAGACAGAACTGTAGTGTTACTGTCATTAAATGAGAGGATAAAATAAATAAAAGATGAAGAACCCAGAAATGACCAAAAACCCTTAAGGGACACCTTTTGACAGGGGTAGTGAAAAATTTATGTTTGTCGATGGTTCCATTTCACATTCCATAAGATGAAGAGAAACCCACTGAGTATAGATAGATAAGCAAACCATTCAGTAAAATAAGAGGATAGATGAAAGATGATACAGGACGCAGGGCCTGGTACTATAATAAATCTTATTAGTTGAAATAAAAGATTGTCTGAGAATTGTTTGAGCAGGAGAGATAGACCAGTAACTAAAATCAAGGAACACTATAAATGACAGAGCACTTGAGGATTTATGCTTACTATTAGGTATAAAGTAGAGTGTGAAAGAGATCACACATTTCATAGCTCAGAATGAGACATTTATTATATCCACAGAGAATAGATACTTTAGCCAACATGAGCAGTCCAACACTAACTTACATAAAAAAGTAAAATAGACAGATCTGTGGTGGATGAAAAGTCTTCTATTCTCAATTATTATCTGCATAACAGTAAAACTATTTGAGCAAACAGCGAGCACTATGCCTGATGAAAGACATTGCACCAAATTAATACTTACCCTACAGTGAAACATAAAAGTGGCAACAACATGCATTGGGGTGCCTCTTAAAAGCAGGTACTGGGCGACTAGTAAGAATTTATGAATGGATGAATTCAGTGAAATACAGAAACATCTTTGAAAAAAAACTACAGGCATGAGGTTGACCTTTTAATATGGCAATGACCCAAAGCACACACCCAAAACAACACTGAACTGGCTTCAGGGTCAATTTCAGGGCCAAGTTCAAATCCCATAATCATTTGAGAAGAGAGAGAAGCTGGCAGTTATTATTAATCTACCATAATGAAAGTATTGAATAAATGGTCCGAATACTTTTGTGAATACGAGATTTCGTTTTGATTTCTAAATAATTTTGGTGATTAAGCGTAAACTGGAGGGTAAAATTTTATAAATTATACCAATTGATTATACTGTAGCAATTCTATTAATTTAATATCAAACATCACAATAAAATGTGCAAAAGGTAACTGAAACTTAATAATTCAAAGGAGTGCTTAGATACTTTTGGCCATAGTAAATGTATATAGGCAGAACTATGGTTGACCCATCACTGATGTTTCCTCTGTTTAGTTTAGTTTGTGTTACCAGCTATATGAACAAGGAAAAGAAATGGACCTAGTACTCACCCTTGAAGAACTCCTTGTGTGACAGGGCAGTAACATAGATCACACATTCCTTATACTCATCTAATCATTAGATCACATGAAACATTAGTCAACATAAGCTGTCTAGAACCAATCAGAAAATAGTCATAGAGGATGAAAAATGAAAGAAAAGAAGAATATACGGTACATGATACATAACTGTGGACCAAGAACTTAACCCTGAGATAATACTTGTATCAAGATTAAGATTACATATTGCATATACTCAGCATGTGAACTTAAAACTACATTTACTTGACCAGCATCTTGGTTATTCAACCAACAATAGTAGCAAATTGTCAACCAATGAAATGTAAGGTGTAAAAGGTAAAAACAGTATAGAGGGCAGGGCTTTGGTGAATGTAGCGCTGAGGTAAATGCAAGTATTACTAGCATAAGATCAGAAACTATGATTGTACTTATAAAATGAACCATTAGGGATTTGCAAAGATTAAGTCTAGCAAAGATTAAACATTCCATAAACTTAGAATGAGACTTATATTGAACCCACAGACCACACATACTCATTACTCAACATCTCTGGCTTGCCAGCTTGTAAAATTTACATGACGATACTCCAGGGAAATTGGTGGACTTATAAAGCACAGAGTGTCATTTAAATAATAGTGAAAAAAGGTTTGTGTCACCAAATATATTAAAAACAGAAGACTGGTGGACCAAGAGTGAAATATATATATATATATATAAATGTGATATATATAAATGTGATATATATATATATATATATATATATATATATATATATATATATATATATATATAATGTGATATATATATATATATACAGTGTATCACAAAAGTGAGTACACCCCTCACATTTCTGCAGATATTTAAGTATATCTTTTCATGGGACAACACTGACAAAATGACACTTTGACACACTGAAAAGTAGTCTGTGTGCAGCTTATATGACAGTGTAAATTTATTCTTCCCTCAAAATAACTCAATATACAGCCATTAATGTCTAAACCACCGGCAACAAAAGTGAGTACACCCCTAAGAGACAACACCCCTAAATGTCCAAATTGAGCACTTCCCTCCAAAATGTCATGTGACTCGTTAGTGTTACTAGGTCTCAGGTGTGCATAGGGAGCAGGTGTGTTCAATTTAGTAGTACAGCTCTCACACTCTCTCATGCTGGTCACTGAAAGTTCCAACATGGCACCTCATGGCAAAGAACTCTCTGAGGATCTTAAAAGACGAATTGTTGCGCTACATGAAGATGGCCAAGGCTACAAGAAGATTGCCAACACCCTGAAACTGAGCTGCAGCACAGTGGCCAAGATCATCCAGCGTTTTAAAAGAGCAGGGTCCACTCAGAACAGACCTCGCAGTTGGTCGTCCAAAGAAGCTGAGTGCACGTGCTCAGCGTCACATCCAACTGCTGTCTTTGAAAGATAGGCGCAGGAGTGCTGTCAGCATTGCTGCAGAGATTGAAAAGGTGGGGGGTCAGCCTGTCAGTGCTCAGACCATACGCCGCACACTACATCAAATTGGTCTGCATGGCTGTCACCCCAGAAGGAAGCCTCTTCTGAAGTCTCTACACAAGAAAGCCCGCAAACAGTTTGCTGAAGACATGTCAACAAAGGACATGGATTACTGGAACCATGTCCTATAATCTGATGAGACCAAGATTAATTTGTTTGGTTCAGATGGTCTCAAGCATGTGTGGCGGCAATCAGGTGAGGAGTACAAAGATAAGTGTGTCATGCCTACAGTCAAGCATGGTGGTGGGAATGCCATGGTCTGGGGCTGCATGAGTGCAGCAGGTGTTGGGGAGTTACATTTCATTGAGGGACACATGAACTCCAATATGTACTGTGAAATACTAAAGCAGAGCATGATCCCCTCCCTCCGGAAACTGGGTCGCAGGGCAGTGTTCCAGCATGATAATGACCCCAAACACACCTCTAAGACGACCACTGCTTTATTGAAGAGTCTGAGGGTAAAGGTGATGGACTGGCCAAGCATGTCTCCAGACCTAAACCCAATAGAACATCTTTGGGGCATCCTCAAGTGGAAGGTGGAGGAGCGCAAAGTCTCGAATATCCGCCAGCTCCGTGATGTCGTCATGGAGGCAACCTGTGGCAACCTGTGAAGCTCTGGTAAACTCCATGCCCAGGAGAGTTAAGGCAGTTCTGGGAAATAATGGTGGCCACACAAAATATTGACACTTCAGGAACTTTCACTAAGGGGTGTACTCACTTTTGTTGCCGGTGGTTTAGACATTAATGGCTGTATATTGAGTTATTTTGAGGGAAGAATAAATTTACACTGTTATATAAGCTGCACACAGACTACTTTTCATTGTGTCAAAGTGTCATTTTGTCAGTGTTGTCCCATGAAAAGATATACTTAAATATCTGCAGAAATGTGAGGGGTGTACTCACTTTTGTGATACACTGTATATACAGTATACAGGTGCTGGTCATAAAATTAGAATATCATGAAAAAGTTGATTTATTTCAGTAATTCTATTCAAAAAGTGAAACTTGTATATTATATTCATTCATTACACACAGACTGATATATGTCAAATGTTTATTTCTTTTAATGTTGATGATTATAACTGACAACTAATGAAAACCCCAAATTCAGGATCTCAGAAAATTTGAATATTGTGACAAGGTACAATATTGAAGACACCTGGTGCCACACTCTAATCAGCTAATTAACTCAAAACACCTGCAAAGGCCATTAAATGGTCTTTCAGTCTAGTTCTGTAGGCTACACAATCATGGGGAAGACTGCTGACTTGACAGTTGTCCAAAAAATGACCATTGACACCTTGCACAAGGAGGGCAAGACACAAAAGGTCATTGCTAAAGAGGCTGGCTGTTCACAGAGCTCTGTGTCCAAGCACATTAATAGAGAGGCGAAGGGAAGGAAAAGATGTGGTAGAAAAAAGTGTACAAGCAATAGGGATAACCGCACCCTGGAGAGGATTGTGAAACAAAACCCATTCAAAAATGTGGGGGAGATTCACAAAGAGTGGACTGCAGCTGGAGTCAGTGCTTCAAGAACCACTACGCACAGACGTATGCAAGACATGGGTTTCAGCTGTCGCATTCCTTGTGTCAAGCCACTCTTGAACAAGAGACAGTGTCAGAAGCATCTCACCTGGGCTAAAGACAAAAAGGACTGCTGAGTGGTCCAAAGTTATGTTCTCTGATGAAAGTAAACTTTGCATTACCTTTGGAAATCAAGGTCCCAGAGTCTAGAGGAAGAGAGGAGAGGCACAGAATCCACGTTGCTTGAGGTCCAGTGTAAAGTTTCCACAGTCAGTGATGGTTTGGAGTGCCATGTCATCTGCTGGTGTTGGTCCACTGTGTTTTCTGAGGTCCAAGGTCAACGCAGCCGTCTACCAGGAAGTTTTAGAGCACTTCATGCTTCCTGCTGCTGACCAACTTTATGGAGATGCAGATTTCATTTTCCAACAGGACTTGGCACCTGCACAGAGTGCAGGACCTTAGAGTGATGGAATTTATGTTAATCAATGAATGCAACAATGTGAAGGCTGGTGAAAATAATACATTCCATAAACTTAAGCAGAAGACCAACATTAAACTGACAAAGCACAGATACCAGACAACATCAGCAGTGCAACACCAACTAGTAAAATAGCCAGTTAATTAAAATATCCAACTCAGATAGTGCCTGGAAATAATTTCTGTTCTTACTTTCTTTATTTACACCCAATTTCTCTTATTTTTGTTTTGTTTATCCCTTAAGGCAGCACTGAAGCATACATTTGTGTAATTATGAAGAGATACAAATGAGAATACAATGCATGATTAATTCTTTTCAGCTGCAGTGCATTTAGGAGGGTCTTTTTGCACCTCATTTTGCATCGTTCCAGCTGTGTGTTGCAGACAGCTTTTCAGCACTTTATATTCACACATAAACATATATGGAAAAATGTCATTTTACAAATTACAAACATAATTTGCATCAATGATTAACCTTTTACCACTCATGGTCTGGTTTTTGAGTATTTATATTTAATTTCAGAATTATATGCATCCTTATGATGAGAGATGAAATTAGCTTAGTCTCACACTAAAAATACAAGTGACGTATAACTTTAAATGGTACACAACCCAAAAAACATCTGGTTATTGAGGGTCCTATAGGGGTCTATGTTGATTGATGAATGGAATGGAGGAGGGGGATGGCAGTGTACAGACCAACAGATTGGCTAGAAGGTCTTAGTCGGTTTTCCAAAATGTGCTTTTACAAACCCAATTTCTAGAAATGTTGGGACACTAACAATGCAATAACTAAAATAACTAAAATCTGTAATTTGTTAATTCACTTGAGCCCTTATTTATCAGACAGCTAGACTTTGTTAAATATGAACAAAGATTAACTTAATTCTATTCATTAAACATGAACAAATTCGGAAATTGATGCCTGCAACACACTAAATAAAACTTGGAAAGAGGCATGTTTAGCTCTGGGCTACATCATCTTTTAATTATAGTTTTTGATTGTTTTGGAATTGATGACACTAACTGTTGCAGTTTCGCAAGTGGAATTTTTGCCAGTTTTTACTGACTTGAGACTTGAGCTGTTCAGCAGTCTGTGGTCACCGATGTCTGATTATCCTCTTCATGATGCACCATACATTTTCAATAGGAGACACGTCAAGCACAAACACTCTCTGTCTATGAAGACATGCTCTTGTATCTTATGCATAACTAGGCCTGGCATTGTCCTGCTGAAATAAACATGGAGTTTCTGGGAAAAGATGCCATTGATGTCTCTCTAAAATACCAATATTGGCCTCCACATCAATACTGCCTATACATATATGCAGATCATCCATTCTGTGGCCACTGATGCACTCATGTTGTATCTCAGATGACCTCAGGCCCAGAAGACATGGCGTTTCAGAGCAAAATTAATATATGGCTTCCTCTTTGCAAAATATAGTTACAGGTGGTATTTCTTGTTCCAGCAGTGGATTGTTTTAAGTGACAGTGATTTTACATCTGAGTCCATGTGGCTGTGTCCATCCTGATAGCGTGACAGTTTCTCAAACAATATCGCCTGAGGGCTTAATGGTCACACACATTAAGCAGCGGTTTCCACCCCTAGCCTTTACGTACTGAGATTTCTGCTGACTCCCTGAATCTTTTAATAAAATTATAAACTGTAGATGGTAAAAGGCCTTTTTTTATTTTTGCTGACTTGCTGAGAAACATTGTCTTTTTTTTGCAATTTCCTCCCCAATTTTCTCCCTAATCTAGTCATATTCAATTACCCTGATTGCATTACGCTTCCGCTCTACCGATACAACCCTCCACTGCTGACTGAGGAGCACCGGAACTGACACATGCCCCCTCCGACACATGTGCAGTACCGACTGCATCTTTTCATATGCGGATAAGCCACACCCTGGTCATCGCATTATTCCTCGACTCTGGGCAGGCGCCATTACTCAGCCAGCAGAGGTCGTAGCTGCATCAGTTATGAGGAGCCCTGGTTCGGCTTTCCCACCCTGTATAAACAACAGCCAATCTCAGCCAAGCCGGATGGCAGAGCTGAGATTCAAAACGATGTGTTCGAAATCCCAGCTCTGATGCCACCTGAGCAGCAAGAAACATTGTCTTTGAGCTGACTGACAGTTCTTTAATTAAGTTTGGCACAAAGCCTTTGATGAATGCTCCTTTTAAACTCACTCTTGATGACCTCTCCTGTTATCAGCTAAACTGCTAATTGTGAAATCTTCCAGAACAGTGTTACTTGTATAACATTTACATTTTCGGCATTCAGCAGATGCCTTTATCCAAAGCAACTTACATTACAGTTACAGTATACAGTCTGAGCAATTGAGGGTTAAGGGTCTTGCCCAAGGACCCAATAGCAGCAACCTGGCAGTAGTGGGGCTTGAACCAGCAACCTTCTGGCTATGGCTTAACCTTAGTCTAACCTTAGTATAACCTTTTGTCAGTATGTTGCAGGCTTTAAATTCTTTTTGTTATACTGTATATTTACAAACTACAATTAGGTTTGTCAGTTAAAGCAATGAAACTATTTTCTTTTAACTTTTTAATTAATCTGAAATTCAAGCAATTTAACAAATTACAGTTTTTAGGGTTTTTTTTGGTGGTGGTGGTGGGGGTGCTGATTATTCTTAGAATAATATAAAAACTACATTACTTAAAACTGAAAACCATAAACTATTGCTAGCACACCAGAACTGACATTTCGAACTCATCGTTTCGAACCGCCTACATGAACAACGATTGGATGTTGTTCATACAGGGTGGGAGCCGGACAGGGATTCCTCATAACTGATGCAATTAGGACCTCTTCTGGATGATTGATGGCGCCTGCACAGAGACAAGGGATAATGCATTGATCAGGGTGTGGCTCTCCGTACACAAAGCTGATCCACATATGAACTTGCCTCCTGCCAGGGTTGAGATTAACATCAGTAGAGAGGAAGTAATTGGACAACCTATTTCAATAACAGATTGGTATTAAAATAGAGTTATATCCTATTTGATCTTGTTAGATGTAACAACAGCCACTCTTTTAAGAAGGCTTTGTTAATGATGTTAGTCAAGAAAACCTCTAATGATGTTCCAGTTCATTCTGAAGCTGTTCAGTGGGTCTAAGGTCAGGGCTATTGTAACACATTGTTTTGTTAATCAAGGGTTTAAATTAATTAAATTCATTTTAGCCATTAATTATGAAGCTAAATACCCATAACAATTCATATACACACACTGCACCATTTAGCCCTATTGTTTATGTCTTAAAATATTAGCTGTCACTAAACAAAGGTGCTCAGGTGGTAAAGCTGAGGAATTCTTTTGAAACCGACCTTCTCGTCATCTGTCGCCTGCTCATCCACTTCTCTGCCTCTGATCCCTCTGTCAGTCTGCCATCACATACCTCTATCACAGCAGGAAGAAAACATCCCATAGACCAAACCTACACCATAAGTGGCTGGACTAACCAGCTCGTCGTTAGTCCCCAGCAGCTGCGAAAGCTCATTGCCTCATTTACAAGCAGAAAGCTTTCACATCTCTGATTCAGTAAGTCCAGCCAGAACCAACGTATGGTGCAGTCGTTAATCCAATGACCCTCGCTTCCCAAGCCTCTCTTCTCATCTGTGCAATCTATAATAACAGATGAAAGCTGTTGTGTATCAGCTAGACACCGTGAAGACCCAGATGAGGTTCTGTTAAATCAATAGAACCAGGTTGCCAAAAGTTATACAACTCATCAAAGATGTAACGGTCCATTAGGACTTGGAATTTCCTCAGCATGGCAGTTGGCATATGTTTGACATGAGAAATGAATCTGTTTTAAAAAGGCTTTTGACTGACCCCAAGCACAATGGCGAATGAATGAAGGGTGAGAGTTTCACGTTACTGTCAGACAACCGGATCTTCATCCTGTTTAATTTCCAGCATACAAACTTATAATGAACTGTTGATTGCTACAAAGCAACATGGCAACCACAAAGCAAACACTGCTGTATTTCATAATTTTCTCAAATCACCATGTTAATGTTTTCATTTGCATCTGTCAAACACCAGCTCTGACCACAGCTAAACATGAAAATTGAATTTATTAGGAGAAGCATGTTGGGCTGCACAGTTATATTTCCACCTTAAAAATCATGCCTGTAGAATAGAATAGAATGCCTTTATTTGTCATATATACATATACAGTACAATTAAATTCTTTATTTGCATATCCCAGCTTGTTTTAGAAGCTGGGGTCAGAGCGCAGGGTCAGCTGGAGCCAAGAAGGTCAAGGGCCTTGCTCAAGGGCCCAACAGTGGCTGCATAGCAGAGCTGGGATTCAAACTCTCTACCTTTTAATTGATAGCCCAAAGCTCTACCCACTAGGCTACACTGTCCCAGATAGCTACTGTGGCTACTACGAACTGCCCACAGGTGCAAGTGAGTGAGTAAATTGTTATGAGTTTGTGATGCACAGTGTCCCAGGTACGTCTTTTCTAAAACCTAATCAGCATGGAGAGGTTACTAAAGATTTAGTGCACAGTGTAATTTGGTGTACAGTTTTTCATTTATTATTATTATTATTATTTTTATATATTTTGGTTATACATTTTCTCCCCTTTTTCTTCCTTTAGCGCGTCCCATTGCCTGATTGCGTCATGCTTCCTCTCTAATGCCGATCCCCGCCCTGATTGAGGAGAACAAAGCTAACTCACGCCGCCCCCTCTGACATATGGGCAGCAGCTGTATGCATTTTGTCACCTACACTTTGACGAGTGCAATGCGGATCAGCACTGTGTACGAAGAGACACACCCTGACAGCCAGCAGAGGTTGTAATCGCATTAGTTATGAGAGAGTCCCTACCCGGTTTAATATCCCACCCCTATCTGAACAACAGGCCAATCTTTGTTCATGTGGCCGCTCAGCCCAGCGGGCAGGCAGAGCTGGGACTCGATACAATGTATTCGAGATCCCAGCTCTGGTGTTCCAGCGTGTGTTTTACTGCTGCGCCACCTTAGCGACTTTCATTTATTATTTCATTTGTATTGACTGTGTCATCTTGGTCAGAGTAGCTGTGGCTCACTAAGTAGCACCACTTAAAAATACTGAACCACACTTTAGACAGGGCGCACGCTCATACATTCACTCACTCATTTTCACATGTTGATTATGTGAAGTTAGTTCACATATGGAAAGCCCATATGGACCCAGGGACAACATGCAAAAACCTTTACAGTGACCAGAAGCAATGATCAAACCATGTTCTTCAGGGTTCTTTTACAACTTTAATGCAAACACAAAAAACAGGACTGCAGCACAGCAACATGGGTTGTAGGAACCTGTATTTAAATCAATCCTCACCTCTAGTCACTCTCTATAACAAGCTTACCTACCGTGGAGATTGTCAGAGTGGCTTGTTTACAGAATCATGTCCTTCTGCCTTGCCGAATATGACCAGCAGTGAGGGCATGAAGGCGCAGATAACTGAGATGTAAGTTCCTCTTAAGTCAGAATCACCTGCATCTCATTAAGCATTAATTAGCTCCAGGTGGGAGTGTTTCTATTTACCACATTTTCTTCCTCACAGATTTGCCAGCTTCTCTGTTGGAAAAGATGCTTTTTTCGAAACTGTGATGACAGGCTTAGACCAGTCCAGTTTTCTTTTCTTGGAACTTAAGACTTTGTTGCAGCACTTTACAGGAGTCACGAGGGCACCTCCCTGAATGAGCGAGCTGCTCCAGAGGGAGCAGCTCATGCTTTGCTCCACTCATGCTTTGCAATACACGGCTTGTTCTGGGTTTCCTTTCTTTCCTCTGTTTCCGAGAAATGTGTTGTCGCAGGCGCGCTGAGTAGTTTGCCATATTGTGACAACCAGTTTTCTTCGCTTTCTCTTGTCTATCCATTACTTCATCATGGGCTGCAGATGTTTTTTGTGTCTTTCATTTGTTACTTTGTTTCTGCTGTTTTGGCCACCGCGTTTAGTTTTCCATTTTCCTTTGTGTTTGTGTCTTTTTAGCCACAGTATTGTTCTACTTTGGATAAGCATCCTGCAAATTCATTTCAATTCTTATAGGTGCAGGGCTACACCTGAGGCTTCAGTGGAGAGGCGTGATTTACCCCAATCACTGTCTGTAGATAGTTTATCCTCCTTTTGTTTGTGTGGTTACCTCTTGGAACACCAATAATCCAATTCACATGCTGGTGGTTCAGTTGATTGAATGTGTATGTGTTGCCATGTGTAGTGGTGGGTGGATCGATCCAAATATTGATATTATTGATACCAACGTTGGTATTGGTATCAAATCATCTTTCATCTACATCTTCAGCATTTAGCAGATGCTTTTAATCCAAAGTGACTTACAGTACTGTGACAGTGTACAGTCTAAGCAATTGAAGGTTAAGGGCCTTGCTTAAGGGCCCAACAGTGGCAACCTGGCAGAGGTGGGGCTTGAACCGGCAGTCTTCTGATTACTAGTCCAGTACCTTAGCCACTAGGCTACAACTGCCTAGTAGGCTACAACTGTCTAGTATCGGATCGATACTTGTGTGATGGGATCGATACTTTAGTTTGACTTTTTCTCTGCTACATTCAGCACGTTTCTCCCGTATCATTAGAAAGTAAAGACCATGTCTGTACAGACTCGCTCCTCTCACATCTTACATGCACAGCTCGCTCCTGCTCTCCTGCTCTGCTGTGTTTTGTTGTGGTACCGTCACGCTGTTATGTTGTTAAAATCCTAAAAGACATCGGTACATTGGTAGGCATTGAAAGACTGTAAGTTTTTGAATACTTTGCAGATACAGAAATAGGGGCAGTTTTATGGAAATAATAGTGTAAACTATATGTATGTAAAGTACGGACGCACCTTACGCACTTTGCGCACCCTACGCAAATGAATTGGAGCATGCGTAGTGAGGCTCTCATTCCGTGTGTTTGTGTTTTGGTAAATGAGAGCTCTTTTCTTTTGACTTTGTGCTTATAAATGTAAACAGAATAGCATAGATTTTTTTATTTTAAATTAACAAGAACACCTATTAAAAATTTACAAATTTATTCACCCAGCAAACACAACTATGTGGTATGAGTTTGCCGCTTGGTGGTGATACGCCATGATGGTAACGTTGTGAGAAAGTAAAGCACCAGAAACAAGAAAGCGGACCGCTTTAAACATCTGAATTTATTTACTTACAAAAAATTTATG
Source organism: Trichomycterus rosablanca (assembly GCF_030014385.1). Taxonomy (NCBI): domain Eukaryota; kingdom Metazoa; phylum Chordata; class Actinopteri; order Siluriformes; family Trichomycteridae; genus Trichomycterus; species Trichomycterus rosablanca. Next base: position 62,488,005 of record NC_085988.1, on the reverse strand, counting down.
TATTACAATAATACACAAAGGTCAGATTTGATGATGCATCTACCTTTATTTTTTAAAAGTATCAATATTGTTATTGGTATTGGCGATACTGGCCCTGTATTTACTTGGTATCGGATCAATACCAAATTTTGCAGTATCGCACACCACTAGCCATGTGATGGATTAAGTAAAAATAAGGGATAAAGTAAAACCGCAGCATTGGTGGGCACAGTTAGAGGAAGGTACTAATATCTTTTGTTATTTATGTGACCATTAGTGCATTAATTATCAAAAATGGTGTAATGACACATTATTTATTTAAACAGACATTCTGTTCATTTTGTTGAGTACATAAGTGCATAACGACAAATTTTTTTGACTGACATTTTGTAGCCTCAACTAAAGATATTTTCATTTTTTCAAGACAGGGTAAAGTGGGAGTGATGTAGATTGTGTACATTCACAGAGCTGTTTATAGAAATAGGACTGCATTTTAGGGCTTGTAATGAATCCAGAAAATGTTATTTTGACATTGTGCTTGCACTAGGAGGTCTTGAATGGCAGTTAGGCATGCAATTCTGGAACTAATTGTTGCAGCGGTGGTTAAAAGCCAGGGTGAATGAACTCTGGTGGTCTGACTTCTTGCCTCTCTGTCTAAATGAACCCAGGCTGAACATCACACTGGTTTATGAGAACACAAGTGAAAAGTGGGCGATGATGTAAACAGATGATGGTGGTGTCCTGGTTAACAAGACACAGGTGCTTTTGGTTGGGATAGAAATGTAAACAAGAGGTGATTTTACCTGATTCCCATGTGACTTAACCTGAGTTTTCTTATTAATTACATACACTGACTAGGCATAACATTATGACCACTGACAGGTGAAGTGAATAACACTGATTATCTCTTCTTCACGGCACCTCAAAGTTGATGTGTTAGAAGCAGGAAAAATGGGCAAGCGTAGGGATTTGAGCAAGCTTGACAAAAGCCAAATTGTGATGGCTAGACGACTGTGTCAGAGCATCTCCAAAACTGCAGCTCTTGTGGGGTGTTTCCAGTCTGCAGTGGTCAGTATCTATCAAAAGTGGTCTAAGAAAGGAACAGTGGTAAACCGGCAACAGGGTCATGGGCAGCCAAGGCTTATTGATGCAAGTGGGGAGCGAAGGCTGGCCTGTGTGGTCCAATTCCAACAGATGAGCTACTGTAGCTCAAATTGCTGAAGAAGTTAATGCTGGTTCTGATAAAAAGGTGTCAGACACCATGCCTTGATTGGTCAGGTCTGTTTTGGCAGCAAAATGGGGATCAACACAATATTAGAAAGGTGGTCATAATGTTATGCCTAATCAGTGTACATCCTCATTCTGTTAAGCATTTTTCCTCCTCTGGCTGCTCCAGCAGATCAGGTCCTCATACCAGCCAATTTTTATACTAGATGCCCTACTTCTTTCACCCCTTCATTGATCAGTGAGATGTCCAGACTAGTTTCATTCAGATGGGGAGGGGAGAAGTTAAAGCACCGGGGGCCCCCCAAAACACAGAGACCATTCACCCCAGCAGGCTTTGAAGTGTTCTCGTGTGTCTGGGAGCCTGTTCGAGGGCATTGTCAGGCTAATGGGGAAGAGTTTGCTGAGATGTTTGGGCAATTAGATTTTTTAATAAATTCAACAAGGCTCGGCACACTGGTTGGCATGTAAACAGTTCTCGTTTATACCAACAAAGCACCAACGCATTCCAATTTCACTGTCAAAGTGATATCTTATTATTGTGATTTAACAGAGCTGGATGTTTACAGGCACACATAGTCCTCTCAAGTCTTTAAGTGCTGTTAGTTCTCCCAGAATAAATGCTCCCTTTTGCTCCCACCTACTGTGCAAACACAACACACTCATATGCTTTCTCCATGTTAATGCATTTACCTTATGGACACAGTAGTGCATATGGAGCAGAGTACATAAGCAGCAGGACATAGGGGTGTGTGATTTTACCTCATAGACCCCCTCTGAGTTAGTGAACAAACACAGCAGAGATACATAAATTATTGTGTCGAGCTCAATTTCTCAGTTACAGCGGTACCTTATAACTTGACGTCCCGTAAACTCTAAATCTTTGAAACGGCCTTCATTGAGAAATTTGTACCCGTAAACTCTAAGTTTTTCTTAAACTCAACGTATGTGTGACTGCCGCCTTGTTCAGCGCTTGGCTTGAGCAGTGCAGTAAAACGTCATCAAAGTGCATACATGAGATGAATCTGCATTTGTGTGGAATAACCATCAAATTCACTCGGAAAGCGTCCACATGTATCTGTGTTTAGCTGGATTTTTCTTCTGTTTCATTTTTAAACTTGTGTTATAGCTCAGGGTGCTGAGAAATTGTAAAAATCAGCTTTTCTGAGACAGTCTAAAATGCTTATTGTTAAAAAAAAAAAGCTTAATGTGACAATGTATTAAGGGAACGACATAGAAACACGAAACCTCTCTTAATTATTACTGCTCTCCACTAATGAAATTCCTCGCTCGTTTTAGTACAATAAGTCATGGTAAGCTTTGTGCACCACCAAAACCTATAGGAAATAACAACACAGCCAGTGCAAAAGCTATTTTGCCACTTCTCATGTGAATGTGCCTTTACTCAGTGAAATACGGTATTCCAAGATCAAGCATCTCCATGATTAAGAAGCATGAGGAAACAATAAAGAAGTAAAGATACAGAGCAGGTTTCATTATATTTTTTATATTGATTTTTAACTGTTTTTCAGTTGTATTTCAGCATTTTTTACATTATATTTGTGTTATTTTTAGTGTATACGTGTCAAAAACCACCCCGTTATTTTACATAAGCCTGAAATATAAGCAGTTCCACAGGACCATGGAACGCATTAACGAGTTTTTCATACATCATTATACCTTGAAACTCAACACCTTTTAAACTCAATGCCACTCCCGGAACCAACTGAATTTAGAATAGAATAGAATTACATATACAGACGTACAATACAACAAGTCTTTTTTCACATATCAGCTGGGGTCAGAGCACAGGGTCAGCCATCGTACGACTATTGTGAAGTAGTACTATACAAAATACTTGTATAAGGCTACTGCATCACATACAATGCAAATGCAAATACAACTCGTTTATAGAAAACCATCATTTAAGTTCCTATACAAAACCAGAATTTAGTTTCCTCTCACATTTGCCTTTTTAAGGTCTCATCAATCGTTGCCACTTTTCCATTTGTAATTAAGAGCTACTTTTAGGTTTCTTCCACACTATATGGATATATTTGCAAAAAAAAGTTTGTACATCTTTTGAAGTGATCTCTTCTCACAAACTGTGATTGATATTTAACCAGGTCATAATAATGATTTCATAATTCGTACTTATTCTGCCTTAAATAACACAAAGGCTATTGCATGTTTCATTGACTTTGTCCTACGTTTGTATTGTTGCTACATCCAATTTCAAATGATGGACTAACATTCTTCTTTAAAGTGTCTTTAAGTGTCTGTTCAGGCTCTAAGGCAGCCAAGCAGCCTCCAACAATTATGCTTCCTTCAACACGCTTCACAGTTGTGTGAGCCTTTGGATTTAGTGTACAGTGTGTTTTCCTTTACGCACATTACCATTTTAATACCATGAATTTCTACCATTTATTAATCTTTTGGATTTTAATGGTACTTTTACCATTAACATCTTAGTGCTGTCACACTTTCATTTTTACCTCCTTTTGAATGACATATTGTGCCTTTGATGCAATCTCTGCAGGATGCTCAATACTAAACTGAGTGATAAGAGTAAAAATCCACACATACATTCATCCATTTGTCCTACTCATTTCTCCACACATCCATCCATCCATTCATCCAACCTTTCATCCATCCATCCATCCATCCAACCTTTCATCCACCCATCCATTCATCCAACCTTCCATCCATTCATCCATCCATCCATCCATTCATCCATCCATCCAACCTTCCATCCATTCATTCATCCATCCATCCATCCAACCTTCCATCCATCCATCCATTCATATATCCATCCATCTAACCATCCATCCATCTAACCATCCATCCATTCATCCATCCATCCATCCAACCTTCCATCCCTCCATCCATCTATCTATTCATCCATCCATCCATCCAACCTTTCATCCCTCCATCCATCTATTCATCCATCCATTCATCATCCATCCATCCATCCATTTCCATCCATCCATCCATCTAACCATCCATCCATCTAACCATTCATCCATTCATCCATCCATCCATCCAACCTTCCATCCCTCCATCCATCTATCTATTCATCCATCCATCCATTCATCATCCATCCATCCATCCATCCATCTGTTCTATGAGGTTTAAACTTCTGACAAATGCCAGAATGGACACATTTTAATGAAACACTGGCGTTCATTAAACATACATAACATTTAATTCTGACACCTCATTAAATTTCAAACCTCCCTGGGGGTGTTTGTGTGTGTTTCAGCGTGGTGATTGGAATTAAAGTGCCCATTTACTCTTATATTTCAGAGGGTTTATTCCTCTCAGCACGGCTTTGAAGTGAAGCAGGGGAAAATTATTTTAGCAGATGGAGATAAGTGTTGCTTGTTTCTCGTGTGGGTGCTAGTATGCTGCTTATGCTGTGCTGGAGAATGGACTTCCACAATTGCCAACTTCTTCAGCATAATTAGTCACTTATCATTAAACACAAAATTTAATGTTCACTTTTTGTATGTATGCCAGAGAGGTTATGTGGATTGATTTGTTGAGATTTTAGAGGGGACCGTAAATAAACTCAAGGGTGTAAATGTTTTTATTCACTGCTGTTATTACTGACAGCTTTGAGGTTAAATCAAGAGCAGCCAAATCTCAGGGTGTTTTGCATATCCGTTTTCTGTTGAAAATGTACCCATTACAAGCTTTTGTGTGACAGTGTGCATTCCCATTATGAGATGAGCTGATGCTACAGTATATACAGTTATATAAGTATTTTAATTAAAAATTAAAACCTTAGACCTCTTATTCACAAACGTATCCAGACCCTTTGCTGTGGTACTCCAAATTGTGTTCAGGTTCATCTCATTTGCAGTAACTGTCCCTAAGGTGCATCTAGAATGCAATTTGACTCCACCTGTAGCAATTTAAATCGATTGAACATAGTTTGCAAGTCATATCTTGAGGTCTTAAGGTCTCACAATTGACACTTCATTGTTTTGGCAAAAAAAAAAACCAGGCCATTAATTGCAAGGAACTTCCTGTGTTTGTCCACAATTAAATTGTGACAAGGCGTAGATCTGGAGAAGGATATGAAACAACATCTAAGACTTCCCAAGTGCCGCGGTGGCCAAAAATAATTATTAAATACTTTGCACAAACTTGAACCTTGTTAAGATCTGTCATCTGGGCAAATTGGGTATCAGGACAAGAAGGACATTGGTCAGCAATGAAACACACAAAGGTCACTCTAAATCTAAAAGTCCTGTGCAGAGATTAGAGAAACCTTTTGTATAGACAACTATGGACAACTATCTCTGCACTTTGTCATTGTGGCTGATGAAGTGAGATTAAATAGTACAGTATCTTTATAATGTATTTTTACATGAAGACCCACACACAAGAAAAGTTAATTATATAATCAATATTTTAACATTTATTTGAAAATATTTAAAATATAAATAAAATGTATGTATTTATTTAAACTTTTATCATGTGCATGATTTATTTTAAGGATCATCTTTCATTTCCATGAGTATGTGGTGAAATATTGAAAAAAGGTCCATGGCAGGTTTATAAATGGAGAACAAGCTGCCTCGTTTTGCTAATGCACATCTGGAATCCAGAGCTGTTGAGAATGATGTGAGATGAATGGAACGTTTTACTCTTCTACACGTAGATGGCCAACATTGTGGAATTTGGTTTTCTTCTCCAGCTACTGCTGTGCTTTTATTTATTTTATACCAGTTTTTACTGGGCACAAATTGTAAGTGTAGAAATTTACCATGCTACACAAAAAAGTCTTACTAGGGCAAAAAACATTATGCAGTGTGTACTGTGTATCTCATCCAAGTATGTTTTTTCAAGTCAGCCTGGTAGTTATACTCAATTATGTAAATCATAAATTCAGATCAGGAAGATAAATAATGTGTTCTTACTTTTGGTATGTAAAATATCAAATAACACTTCCAATATAGTCAATCCATCTTCTCAAATGTAGTCACGCAAATGCAGTAAAGACAAATTAAATCTGATGTTCTTGTATCACTGCTTTAAATAATAGTGAATAAGAAACTGCACCGCTTGATGTATGATAGGCAAGATTCCCTTAAAGGATCGGACAAGGTCCATTCAAGGTTTGGTACCTTGTTGTGCTGAGGGGTCTTCCGGGTGCATGATGCTCCCAGTAGGGTCACCCATGGTGAACATGTCTGAGGGAAGAGGTTACAATTCCAAAGAATTACAATAAAAAAAAAGGAAAGGTACAGACAAAAACTTGTGTACCCTGTCTGGATTATGCTTAGTTCACACTACACGATTTTTGCCCTGATTTTCGCTCGGCACTAGATTTCCCGGCTCGGTAGCAACTTGGCGTTAGCTCAGCGATCGAAATTCGGGCTCTCAATCGCTATGTGTGAACTACTTAACAACTCTATCCAAGTGAGTGCTCGGCGACCGACAAGAGATATCTAGCTTGCCAGATATCTGGATCTGAGTTGCCCGACTGGCAATGAGTGCTATGTCGAACAGCCAATGAGAACGCAAGATACGGGGTGGGGGGAAACGCAGGGGAGGAGTTATAAAAAGGTGGGACAGGGGCATAATATAGTTTATATCAGAATACATTGGCATACACACAAGTTTTACAGTATTTCTGACCTTATCGTTCTCTACAAAACACCAGCGCTGCATTGCAAAAAATATTTATTAACCTCCAACTCACTATAGAACAATCCATGCTGTTCATGTTGCCAAATCCACTCAGATTCATTTATTTTTTCTCCTTGATTTTACGCTGCACATCAGCGCACAAACTGTGATCGCTCGCTACTTGTTGACGTGCATTTTTGGATGTGGTATCATTAAACCTTTCGTCACTTCTCACGTTTGTTTTTGTGACAAAACGTAGTTTGGGAGACCAGAGAAGCTCGCCTGCGATTCCAGTTGGTGATAGATGGTGTAGTGTGAAACCCCCTATCGCCGATCAGTTGTTTAGTGTGAAAGCCACACCGACTTGAAAGACTCCCGATTACAAGAGATCCAGTCGTGTAGAGCAAACTGTACAGCGACCTGACGACTTGGAAAGTCGTGTAGTGTGAACTTGGCATTAAGGTTACCAGAAACCACCCTGGAGCCAGCGCTTGGGGTTGTGATCTCCGGTGAGCGTCTGGCAACCTGGCCATCCATGTAAGAGGGTCAGACTCAGTCTGAAATGGCATTGTGGAGCCATCCTGTTGGCTTATCGCCTGCAAGGTGAAGGGTGGGGTTCAGGCGCAACAAAAATTACCCCACTTGCGACTGACTGTGCACTGATTGTGACTGATTTTGCCTTTTTGGATCTTGAATTATTGTCTAATGCTACTTCAACATCTTAAAGATGAAAGTATATTATTGCATGAGCTCTTTTATAGCTGATATGCTGGTAATTGGCAACAAACCAGACTTTGGCCCATAGCTGGTTAATGTGGGCATAACTAGTTCTGCCTAATGTGGTTACTGTGGGCACAACCAGTTGCAGTTACTCTCAGCCTGTAAATGAGTTTTAGGAGTATGATGTCATGACATCACTTACCACAGCAATGTCAGCATCTCTGTGTGGTCTCTGTGTTGGCATATTATTTACTTGTACACGTAAATATTCATTTCTGTATTAAAAAAAAAAACAAGAGTGAGGGAGCACATATGAACATTTTATTGTAAGAGATAAATTGAGCCAGCCAGTACATTTTTGAACTGCAACTGAAGCAACATTATTGAGCTGGTCAATACCCTTGGAGAAGGATGCTAGGTGGCTCATATTTTAATATGTGTGTGTATAGTACAATAAAATTATTTTTCCGCATATCCCTGCTTGTTTGAAAGCTGGGGTCAAAACACAGGGTCAGCCATAGTATGGCACCCCTGGAACAGACAGGGTTAAGAGCCCTGGGTCCTTGCTCAAGGGTTCCACAGTGGCTGCATAGCAGAGGCTGGATTTTAACCGACAATCTTCAGATTGATAACCCAAAGCTCAACGCACTAGGCTACCACTGTCCCAGAATTGAAGGTCACCATCAGGAGTGGGATTTGAACCCACGCCTCCATTTGGAGACCAGAACCCTTATTAGGAGAGTACTCAACCTTGAGTTTGGCATTTTAGAGCACTCGGCCATTTGCTAAGTATGAACACAGTGGAAAGGTTAGAATGATAACTAGGAACCAGGAACCTGAACCAGACCATTATTCATTATTCATTCATTTATTCATTCATTTATTGTCGGTTTTACCACTGCTTTATCCTATTAAGGGTTACAGTGGATTCAATTAATTGGGCGAAAGGCAGGAAACACCCCGGACAGGTTGCCAGTCTATCACAGGGTAAACACACATGCACACATTCATTCATATTAAGGGAGGGCTTTAGTATCTCCAATTAACCTGACTGCATGTCTGTGGACTGTAAAAGGAAACCGGAGCTTTCGTAGGAAACCCACACAGACACAAGGAGAACATGCCAGGGACCAGGACCGCTCCACCTAGGAATCAAACCCAGGACCTTCTTGCTGTGAGGCGACAGACCAACCCACAGAAACCAAAGATGGTGATTGACTTTAGGAGAAAACTGCCCATGCACACCCTACATTAATGGCTGTTAAGATTGTCCAGAACACAAAAATCCTAGGAGTTCACATTACGGACAACCTGACCTGGTCCTTGCACACCTTCTCTCTGGTCAAAAAGGCTCACCAGCGCCTGCATTTCCCACAGCGATTGAAGAGGACCCATCTCAGTCCACCCATCCTCACCACTTTCTATAGAGGCACAATAGAGAGTGTTTTAACCAGCAGCATCTCTCTCTGGTATGAGAGTCGCAACACCTCAGAAATAAAGGCTTTGAGGAGAGTGGCTGGGCAGCAGATAAAGACCATTGGGGCCAGACTCATCAGTGACTACACTCACCCCTGTTTTGCCCTTGAACAGAACAAAATAACCAACTACTGATGCATATTTATTTAAGGGTAAATCATTTGTGCAATATCTTAATATGCAGTATGGTATGTGCAATAATCATTATGTGCAATAATGTACATGTGCAATACTCATAGCTGTAATAACCACTATGTGCAACTTTTTTATCAAGTGAATATTAATATATGTAACTATTGATGTACCTGTTTCAGTCCTACATATTTGTATATTTTTTTATTACTATTTTATATATGCTCTCTATTTTAAATCTGCGTTTTTTTTTAGGATGAACCCAGTGCATGTAATTTTGTTCTTCTATGCACCTTGGTGTACAGTAAAATGACAAAAAAGTTCATTTTGAATCCTGATAACCACAGTCCTTTTAGCTACAACAAAACAGCAGTGAATTAGGAATGTAGCAACTAATTGTAATTCATTCAGTTATTGTCCTTTGATGGATTGTAATTCTAGAAGTTCGGAACACACCATGTCCTTGACTAGGCAAAAACAGTCAGTGGAAGTGAATTAAATGACTGCCTAGTAAAACGTGTGTGTAAAAGTGATTTAGGAATTCCTTCAGGTTTTTTCCACATTGGACTCTGTAATGGTGTTACAGTTCTTTTTTTAATGCGGCCACAGCTCCTCTTGTCGCTTGAATATTGGAAAGTTTACTAGAACCCTGTGAACAAATAGTTTGCATTTGTTTTGGAGAGTAAAAACAAACCCAAAGTAAAGCTATTGCTGTCAGAATCTAATTTTATTTATGCAATAAAATGTATGTTCATTCTCTGAAAGGCTTCTGTAGCTCTGTTGAGTATTAATAGTTGAAGACCTCATTTGTCATCTGGCCCCCTCGTTGTGTTATACAACTTGAGAGATACAAATACACGGCACATCTTTGGTTCACTGAAGACCCCGGGGTCATACATTCTTCGCCAAAGAAAGGTTTATTTGCTGCCAGGAATCATACAAATATATTACGCAGAAGTAATTTCAGACATCCTCATCAGCACAGCTGTGCTTCAGCCAGCATGTAGGACTCTACAGATCATCGTTGGTTTTCTAACAGAAAGCTAATGAGTTTGGAAAACAAGACTGGGTGATGTCAACCTAGCTGTCTCGCTTCAAGACCTGCAGGTGGTTAGAGATTTAATTCAGTACAAGCTCTGTCCTTCTGAAGTGTCTTTTCTGTCTGTCTCGTGTTTTCAGTCTCAGTGGCTTAGACAGTTGTGGTATAAATCAGCTCTATTCAGCTTGTTCTTAAGACGTGTAAAGCTCTTACCATCGTAAAAAATCACACAAAGCATTCTGTGATCATTTACACTTGCTTTTAAGTCACTTCTTTATAGATGGAAATCAGAAAGGTTCCACCTTTAATGGATCATCTAAGTCTGCTTTCACATGATAAGCATTTTGTGCTTTGTTCACCACAAGGCTAGGCACATATTGCTGCTCACCACGGTATATACAGTATATATACAGTGTATCACAAAAGTGAGTACACCCCTCACATTTCTGCAGATATTTAAGTATATCTTTTCATGGGACAACACTGACAAAATGACACTTTGACACAATGAAAAGTAGTCTGTGTGCAGCTTATATAACAGTGTAAATTTATTCTTCCCTCAATATACAGCCATTAATGTCTAAACCACCGGCAACAAAAGTGAGTACACCCCTAAGAGACTACACCCCCTAAATGTCCAAATTGAGCACTGCTTGTCATTTTCCCTCCAAAATGTCATGTGACTCGTTAGTGTTACTAGGTCTCAGGTGTGCATAGGGAGCAGGTGTGTTCAATTTAGTAGTACAGCTCTCACACTTTCTCATAATGGTCACTGAAAGTTCCAACATGGCACCTTATGGCAAAGAACTCTCTGAGGATCTTAAAAGACGAATTGTTGCGCTACATGAAGATGGCCAAGGCTACAAGAAGATTGCCAACACCCTGAAACTGAGCTGCAGCACAGTGGCCAAGATCATCCAGCGTTTTAAAAGAGCAGGGTCCACTCAGAACAGACCTTGCGTTGGTCGTCCAAAGAAGCTGAGTGCACGTGCTCAGCGTCACATCCAACTGCTGTCTTTGAAAGATAGGCGCAGGAGTGCTGTCAGCATTGCTGCAGAGATTGAAAAGGTGGGGGGTCAGCCTGTCAGTGCTCAGACCATACGTCGCACACTACATCAAATTGGTCTGCATGGCTGTCACCGCAGAAGGAAGCCTCTTCTGAAGTCTCTACACAAGAAAGCCCGCAAACAGTTTGCTGAAGACATGTCAACAAAGGACATGGATTACTGGAACCATGTCCTATGGTCTGATGAGACCAAGATTAATTTGTTTGGTTCAGATGGTCTCAAGCATGTGTGGCGGCAATCAGGTGAGGAGTACAAAGATAAGTGTGTCATGCCTACAGTCAAGCATGGTGGTGGGAATGCCATGGTCTGGGGCTGCATGAGTGCAGCAGGTGTTGGGGAGTTACATTTCATTGAGGTACACATGAACTCCAATATGTACTGTGAAATACTGAAGCAGAGCATGATCCCCTCCCTCCGGAAACTGGGTTGCAGGGCAGTGTTCCAGCATGATAATGACCCCAAACACACCTCTAAGACGACCACTGCTTTATTGAAGAGTCTGAGGGTAAAGGTGATGGACTGGCCAAGCATGTCTCCAGACCTAAACCCAATAGAACATCTTTGGGGCATCCTCAAGCGGAAGGTGGAGGAGCGCAAAGTCTCGAATATCCGCCAGCTCCGTGATGTCGTCATGGAGGAGTGGAAAAGCATTCCAGTGGCAACCTGTGAAGCTCTGGTAAACTCCATGCCCAGGAGAGTTAAGGCAGTTCTGAGAAATAATGGTGGCCACACAAAATATTGACACTTCAGGACCTTTCACTAAGGGGTGTACTCACTTTTGTTGCCGGTGGTTTAGACATTAATGGCTGTATATTGAGTTATTTTGAGGGAAGAATAAATTTACACTGTTATATAAGCTGCACACAGACTACTTTTCATTGTGTCAAAGTGTCATTTTGTCAGTGTTGTCCCATGAAAAGATATACTTAAATATCTGCAGAAATGTGAGGGGTGTACTCACTTTTGTGATACACTGTATATATATATATATATATATACTGTATATATACAGTATATATATATATATATATATATATACCCGATCAGCCATAACATTAAAACCACCTCCTTGTTTCTGTTATTTTATCAACTCCACTTACCATATAGAAGCACTTTACAGTTTACTTTACAATTACTGACTGTAGTTCATTTATTTTTCTACATACCTTTTTAGCCTGTTTTTACCTGTTTTTCAATAGTCAGGACCACCACAGAGCAGGTATTATTTGGGTGGTGGATCATTCTCAGCACTGTAGTGACAATGACATGGTGGTTGTGTGTTAGTGTGTGTTGTGCTGGTATGAGTGGATCAGACACAGCAGCGCTGCTGGAGTTTTGAAATACCGTGTCCACTCACTGTCCACCTTATTAGACACTCCTACCTTACGAAAATTCTTGTCTGTGTTTTGATGCACCTCCCTCTGCGTCCACAGAATTAGTTACCTAAGTAGTGTTTTTAGCTGCTGTAGACTTCGACATTTCTGACATATTGAATAAGCGATTGCTAACTGAATTGCCGTAGGATTGCTAGTGTAACAGACTTTTCTGTGGTGTAGTGTGCTGACAATGTTGTATTTGTTGTATAATGATGTATGTGTTTACGTATTAAGTGCATTTTGTCCCTTTGGGGATTCCATAATCAATGGAAAAGTGTGCTTCTCTACACACGTGATCATCTCTCTGTGGTCTGTGCTGTGCCCTAAAATACAAGACAGTGAAGTATTACGCTCCAGATAGTTTGTCTATGTACAGTTTATTTCTTACTTTATAAACTCAGCAAACTCTAAAGACTCTTGTTTACATTAGGACCGCCTTAAAGTGCAAATTATCCAGGAAACGTGAGGCACTTGAATGCTACGCAATGAAAAACCACTAATTAGTGAATTAGTTAGGGCCTTAATTGTCGAATAGTCCTCTTTTTGGCTCTGTTTGTATTTTGACCTCTCAGTATGACTCCACCACTCTTTCCCTGGTGCTCTAGCTGTATTTCTGGAAGTGTGAGTGATTAGATCAGTAGTGTGGAGCTGGGAGTGATTTTCTCTTTTTTTCTCTAAAGAAAATTTAGGCTGGATCAGTGTTGTTTAAAAGCGTGTGATCCTAACATCCCGTTAAAGTGATGGGGCCATGCCTGGACTCTGTCCTGTTCCGGTAGATCGTTTCCATGTGTTTGTATTTATGTATGTCAATGTACCTCAAGTCGGATGTCATGGACAAAATAAGTTGACAGTAAAGGCTTGAAAAGATGTCAAAAGAGCGTATGGACATAATTTCTTTCGGTCATTATCCTCATTCATCAATTTTTCCTTTTGTTTTTAAGTTTTGACTGACCTTCAGAGAATGAGATGAAAATAAAATCCTTTGAAAACATTAAAACAGTTTAAATCTGTGAACATAGCACATTAATGTTTTTTTTACCAAGGGTGCTGGAGTGGATTTTCTTTTGTGCCATGTGATAACAATTGTCATCAGCTTTACATTGCCAAAAAATAACAGAAGTGTTTCCTAATGTTGATTTTTTTCTAACTAGCACACAAATATGTGTCCATGTCAGAACAATTTAGTTTAAGCACTAAGGAGCACTAAGAAGTTCAAGTTCAAATGGTTTGCCATAAGACCCTGCTTGTAAGTGGCATTTAGATTTACTAGATTTAGATTTAGATGTTGCCTTTTGCCCAGTGAATAGAACCCACTGAAACCCTGATAGTCAGTTAAAATGGTGGTAAAACAGAAAATGAATGAATAAATTACTGAAGCTTGTAATGGAAGAGTTGTTTTTACTTTAAAGCTACCACTGTAGACCTTAAAAATCTGTATACACATTATACACCGATCAGCCATGACATTAAAACCACCTCCTTGTTTCTACATTCACTGTCCATTTTATCAGCTCCACGTACCATATGGGCTTGTTAAGTCTGACGTCACACGTGACGTTCGGACCATTTCCGGGTCCAAACGCAAACAACTATGATATGATATGATAAGATAAGATAAGGCTGAACCTCTGAACCTTTTTATATATATTGTAAAAGCAATATTGCACTAATTGTAATTTTCTATGTTTATTGTCATAAATATTTCCTGTTTGGTTAAATAATACTTATTTGAAGTGGAGACTTGGTATTTTAACTATTGATAATTTTTCCTGGTAATCAATGTATGCTGTTATTCATTAGTCCTCTTTGGTTAGCCCTTAAGAGGGCAGAATTGTATTGGCTCTATATACGGAAAATATATATAAAATATACGGAAAGAAAGAGGACGCGGAGCAATAGATTTTTTACCGTAGTTTTGTTTGTTATACGCCAATTGCGAACATATTGAGTTTTTATTTTGTTTTTATAAGAAACTTGGATTAATGGATAAGCCAATTTAAGAAGAAAGTTAAAATAAATAATGTTTGTGGAAAACTTATGGAACTCTGTGTCGCTGTCATTGGAAATTGGGTTTACAAACACGAGTCATAAACTTCTAGTCCTTCTCAATAGCGATCTGGACGAGAAAAGGTCTTTTATATATATATATATATAGACAAGATGTGCAGTACACTAGTTCATGTCATTATTTAATTTCATGTCAACTCATCAAGAGGTAAGCGGTCATATTTTTAATTCATTACATGAAAACTGACATTTCTGACTCTTTGGTTTTACTTTTAATCAGTATAGCTTATAGCTTATAAAAATCAAAAATCCAGGATATCACATGTAAATTATATGAACATATTACATGTAAATTAAAAACAGCTTGAAACACGTGTAATGAATATACAATTTGACAGTTTACATTAAATTATGAACAAAAATATTACTTCATGATATCTAATTGCAAGAAAAGCGGTAGAAAGACAGTTGGGTAGTTTTTTTCCGACTCGGACACAGCACTGTGGTATATTGAAAATACGAGGGGTCTCAGCCAACTTGGACCCGGATGTGACGTTTCATAAGGTCGACACGTCAAGACTTAACAAGCGGATAGAAGCACTTGTAGTTCTACAATTACTGACTGTAGTCCATCTGTTTCTTTACATACTTATTTTAACCTGCTTTCACCCTGTTCTTCAATGGTCAGGACCACCACAGAGCAGGTATTATTTAGGTGGTGGATCATTCTCAGCACTGCAGTGACACTGACATGGTGGTGGTGTGTTAGTGTGTGTTGTGCTGGTATGAGTGGATCAGACACAGCAGCGCTGCTGGAGTTTTTAAATACAGTGTACACTCACTGTCCATTCTAATAGATACTCCCACCTGGTTGGTTCATTTTGTAGATGTAAAGTCAGAGACGATCACTCATCTATTGCTGCTGTTTAAGTTGGTCATCTTCTAGACCTTCATCAGTGGCCCACGGAGCGCTGTTGGCTGGATATTTTTGGTTGGTGGACTATTCTCAGTCCAGCAGTGACAGTGAGGTGTTTAAAAACACCATCAGCACTGCTGTGTCGTATCCACTCATACCAGCACACCACACACTAACACAGCACCACCATGTCAGTGTCACTGCAGTGCTGAGAATGATCCACCAACCAAATAATACCTACTCTGTGGTGGTCCTGGGAGAGTCCTGACTAGAGATGCATGAGTACCGATACTGGTATCGGGTATTTGCCCGATACCGCGCTCATTAACTTGTACTCGTACTCGCAAACGAGGCTCCGATACTAAACGTCCGATACCGTGTGCCTAGTGCACGTTGCTGCGTTATGCCTAGTTCACACTACACGATTCTTGCCCTGATTTTCGCTCGGCGTCTGGTCGACGCTAGATTTGCCGGCTCGGGAGCAACTCGGCGTTCGCTTGGCGATCAAAACTCGGCTCTCGATCGCTAAGTGTGAACTATCCAACAACTCGATCCGACCGGCTCACCGAGCGCTCGAGTTTTCTAGCACGTCAGATATCTGATCTGAGATGTGCGACTGGCAGTGAGTGACATGTCGAACAGCCAATGAGAACGCAAAACATAACATAACATAACAAAACATAACAACAAAACACCAACATTGCAAAAATATTTATTAACCTCCAACTCACTATAGAACAATCCATGCTATTCGTGTTGCCAAATCCACTCAGATTCATTTATTTTTCCTCCTTGATTTCATCACGTCAGCGCACAAACACTTTGATCACTCGCTACTTGTTGACGTGCATTTTTGGACGTGGTATCATTAAACTTCTCGTCACTTCTCACGTGTGTTTTTGTTTTAAAAAAAAACGGTATTCTAAATAGGTATCGGTATCAGTATCGGCAAGTACAAAAATACATGTACTTGTACTCGTATTCGGTTGGGAAAAAATGGTATAGATGCATCCCTAGTCCTGACCATTGAAGAACAGCATGAAAGGGGCCTAACAAAGCATGCAGAGAAACAGATGGACTACAGTCAGTAATTGTAAAACTACAACGTGCTTCTATATGGTAAGTGGAGCTGATAAAATGGACAGTAAGTGTAGAAACAAGGAGGTGGTTTTAATGTTATGGCTGATCGGTGTATAATATATTGACCTAGAAACTTAATTGACATTGTTGATAAACTAAGATGTCCAGCTTCCTGTTGTGTTATGGTAACCATATTTATATATTATTTTGTACACATTTTAAACAATATAGTTTAATAATATTTAATAACAATACTTTAGACACATTTAAAGATCAGTAGTGAATGCAGATGCATGAAAAACTAAATGTTGTTGGTGTTTGAGGGGAACAACTTAAAAAGCAGTATGTTGGCGCCCTGAACTTCTCGGTTCGCAACTCGGCGTTGCCTCCGGTCGGCTGGGCGCCATCTAGCGGGCATAATTGGCAGTGCCTGCAGCAGACACGGTTCTGCTAGGGCGGGATGACTGGACTATGTGGGTGGGTCTTCAAACGCTGTGTAAGGACCCTGATTGGCAGATAGAGAGGCACCTGTGCAGAGTGCAGGAAAATGGAGGAAAATGCATTAATATAATAGAAGAAAAGCAGCATGTTAAAGCAAAGTGTGTAAATGTAATCACATGTTAAAGTGTAATGATAATCATAATACAGTACAATCCTAATAATTAGCTGATTAATTCTACTTGTATGTGATATATTTAAATCAGCCAAAATTTGGTAAATAAAAAAGACTTTTATTTATACTGATATAAAATTTGATTTGGATAATAACCTGATTTTTTTTACTATTAAAATAATCATAAGTACATATTCTAGGCTTGGTGAATGGTAATGTCTATATGCAATGTTTATCTAAAATTAAATTATAGTAAAATAAATATATATAATATATACATGCCAGCGTTAAATCCATGTCTTTGTTGCTATGTTAAATTGCTTATGGTGTGAAATTAATCTTGTATACAGATACATTTAACCCTCTTGTTTCTCCAGTCTCTATTAATACACAAGTCACACTTTAAAAATACTTAGCATGTATTTCCTTTCTAATAAAACATATTCAAATCCATAGTAATGCTTTCAGACCAGGCCTTGCTTTCTGTTATTTCTATATTTTCTGAATAAAGAAGTTTTAAAGTCTTACTAGTTTAGTCCAGCTGGCCAAACAATCAAGTGTAGGATTAACTCTAATCTCAGACTCTATAGACGAGTCTATAAAATTACAGGCTGGAGATTTATCTTATTTCTGTGGGATTACATGGGATACTCTTTGTGTGGCCACTTCACTTTGTTACAACAAAGGCTGTGACTGAGTGACCACAGATGGACTAAAACAGCAGCTGTGCTCCCGCTCCAATCAGATAGCATTTACTACAAGATATTAGCCCTTCTGTTAAAGACACAGCAGTCTAGTTTTAAAAAACATAAGCGGTTAGTGTGTTTTCCCTAACAATAGTCTGTCCAGACTTTTAGACTGTTGCATGATCTAGTATCGTAGCGTTTGAATTTAGAGCTTCACTATTTGGCCAAAAGAATATGGACATCCTTTGTTCATATCAATATTGCATAAAAGATACAATACATTCAATAATCCCAACATTGTGGCTACAGTTTGGGAGTGCACAGAGCTCTGAACCCAACTCTGTTAAACACCCTTGTGATAAAATGAAATGTAAATTGCAAGTGATGCCTTATTCTCCAATATGAGTGATTGACCTGACAGATATTATATTTAATATATTGTATATTTTTTTTGGATGGGCACAAATTCCCACCAACACACTTTATTGTCTTGTGGAAAGCCTTGCCAACAATTTACAAAAAAATGTGTAATTAATTTAGGAGGCTAAAGGGGGCACAAGGGTAGCACAGCAGTAAGTATATTAGCACACTACCCCTGAGATCTGGAAATTGGGGATTCAAATCTTGGGTATGCTATCAGCTGGTTGGAAATCAGCATAGACATGATTGGATAATGTCTGAGGAGATTGGGATGGACAAAACAGCCTAGGCATTTGGAGGTGCCCTTGTCAGTGCACTCACGGGGCCAGTCCCAAGCCTGGATAAAAATAGAAGGGTTGCATCAGGAAAGGTTTAAAAACTGCCAATCTGGTATGCAGACCAGATCCACTGTAGTGACCCCTAATTACGGGAGCAGCCAAAAAAATAAATAAATAAAGTAAATTAACATTAAATAAATAAAGAAATAAAGTAATTTAGAGGCTTAAAACAATCTTTTAGCCTTTTTAACACTGAACAAGAATTAAGAGAATTAATACAGTTTTAAAGGCAAATTCTTAAAATACAGATTTCAAGTTATTCTTAAAATGTGAGTTTTTTTTAAATACTTATACAAATCTTAATTTTTTTCTAATTATTTAGTTGCAGAATGAAACAGTTGTACAAATCCTTTGAATTCCAGGACTACCTTGATGTATATGTGTCTTACAAGTGTATGTAAACCTGCCGCTAAAATTCCTTTGGTCTGCTGTGGGACCTACCACCACTAATCTCCTACGTGTATGTTTTCTTTTTTCTTTTCTGGTGGCTCAGTCCTTTACACCAGTGTATTACCTCACAGATCTGAAAGGCTGTACATTTCTCTCAGAGATAAAAGTTGGCTGGGGGACTGTTGAAGACCGTGATCTTTGTTATTCAGGCTGTTTCTGATGCAGGTGCCACGGTGGCCTCAGTAAAATGAATCTAATAGGGGTTAGAGAAGAGAAATCCAGACGGATGTATTAGTGCAACTTACAGTAGGTCAGTGCTTTGATCAGTGGAGATTACAGTTCTGTTTCTTTTAGGCTGCATTTGCTATTACTGACAGGAGCTGCTCCATCAGGCTGAAAAAAATATTAATACGAGGGTTCTTCAAAAAGTTTCAGCAATTTTTTAAACTCTATTTATTAAGAATTTCAAAAACAACATCACTTTTCTACACAGTCACCTTCCAATGCATTTTTTCCAGCATCGTACCAACTTTCTGCCATCAGCAAAAAATGTTTTTGGTTGAGCGTGTAGCCATTGATGTACCACTGCTTTCACATCATCATCACATGAAAATCTTTTTCCCCTTAAAGCTTCTTTGAGCGGTCCAAAAAGGTGGAAATCAGATGCCCTTAATTCTCTCAGACACGACCAATTACTACTCCTCCTGCCCTCACTGTTTCTAACCAAAATATGTTTTGAAAAAAGTGTGAAAACTTTTTTGAAGGTTACTTGTATATACATACATTGTATAGACAAATTTTTCTTTTATAAATGATATAAAAGAAAAGAAAAAAATTTTATTTTGATTTTTTTTATATAAAGGCTACTCATAAGCCCTGTTTAGACAGGATTGGTTTTACATGGTGAGGTTGTGTTATATAGTTATTATCAAAGTATCTTTAAGATAAAATATATCAAGTCGCTCAGGTGGTGCAGTGGTCAAATACGCTAGCACACCAGAGCTGGGATTTTGAATACATTGTATCAAATCTCAGCTCTGCCATTCGGCTGGGCTGGGGGGCTGCATGACCAACGATTGGGTGTTGTTCATAGAATGGGACAGCTGGACCAGGGTTCCTCACAACTGGTGCAATTACGACCTCTGCTGGCTAATTGATGGCGCCTGCACAGAGTAGAGGAATAACGCTGATCAGGGTGTGGCTCTTCGTGCACAAGGCTGATCCGCATATGAACTCGCTTTGTGCAGGTGAAAAGATGCAGTTGTACGGCACACATGTCAGAGGGGGTGTGTCAGTTGCGAAGCTCCTCAGTCAGCAGTGGAGGGTTGCATCACTAGAGGTGAAGCATAACACAATCAGGGTGATTGAATATGACTAGATTAGGGGTGAAAATGGGGGGGGGGGATGCAAACATATAAGTAAATTAGCCTACTCTAAGTATTTTGCACTTAATAATGTTCCACAAATCTAAAATCCCTGGATCTTTCGATAATGTACTGGAGGAAAAAATCCAAATCCTTGCACTTATAATAAATATAAATATTATAATATTTTAGAAGATGTAACTGAATACAAGTAGTTTAAGGTTAAAGGCTTTGCTCAAAAGTCCAATAGTGGCAACTGAACCAGCGAATTTGTCTTAAAATTTGCCCTGTCCTAACTCAATGTTATAATTATATAATAGTAAAATAATTGCATTTAAAGTAAGGTTAAAACAGTTAATAATGTAAAACATGAAACATATTGTCTTTGTTCTGTCTGAAGACAGGTAAAAGTGTATTTCCACTGCCATTTCAGTTTTTTAGAATTTCACGTAGTCCTAACCTTTCTGGAATTGAGGTTTGTATAAAGTAGCTGACTAAAAAAAGTAAAGCTATATTTTGTGTCAGCAAATTTACTTAATTGTCAAAAATCTTCTTTAAAGTAAACAGGTACTGTGTTTTTTTTGTTTTTTTTTAAAAGATCTACTTAATCTACTTAAACAAAATAGATTAATTTTAGTACAGGTATACGTTGACAAAATGCATCTTAATAGTGGATAATTTTTTGTTAACACTTATCTAGCATAGTACAGCATTTTATCCCTTACTTTTGTATTATTATTTCATTTTTCTTGGGGCTAAGAGTTCAACACTCAAAAGCTAAACTTCATACTGCTCTACTGATCTAGTCCACATTGTTCAGTGTCAATGCTGCTCTGTTATTGGGCCAGGGGAATGAACGGTGCCCTTGAACGAAGCACTTTTCTCTACCGAGTGAACAGAAAGATGGCACATGATGGAAGAACGGAGATAAAAGCAAGAAAAATGGTTTCCTTCTAAATGGACTGTAATTACAAACGTTTTTCTTTGGCGCAATGGTGTGAAGTTTCTGGGCAAGCGCACAAGAAAAGCGCCGATCGCTTTTGCGTCGGCCGAGCGCCCTGATTTATGCGACCCTGTGCCGAATCAAAAAGTCCATCCATGTTTGCACGGATACACTGACCGCAGGTATGAACAAGAAAATCCCTGTTAAGTTGTCTTGTGGCACTTTGTCGAGAGCAGCAGTGGGCTGGTGGGGAATGTGACACAGCTGTGTGAATCCTCTCTGTAAAGTACAGCAACGTAGCTAAGAAGATGGATAGAAGTAGATTGGGGAAGGGCCTTGAGTTCTTTGTAGAGGAACCAGACCTTGTGGCTCCCACTGGTGCGGTCTGACCCTTTCCATACTGTTCAGTTAGTCTGACCTCTGACCCCAGACGACTGGCAAGGCTGTGGCAAAGCAAGCAGTGGTGTTGAGAGGTGTAAATTGCTTTGATTTGGTTGAGGGGGGAACAATATACACGTAAGGAGAAGACGGAACACACGTACTCTGTTTAGATTCACTAAAGCAAAACCATATGATCTTTGAAGCTTAAAATCCTATACAGTATATGCTTCAATACACTATATGACCAAAAAAGGACGACACCTGATCTTTAGCATGTTGGACATCCTATTTAAAACCAGCAGCATATCTCTTCTGGGAAGGTCTTCCACAAAAGTCTGGAGTGTTTATGAGAATTTGTGCCCATTAAGTCAAAATTTAAATAAGCAGGGACACAGTCATG
Organism: Trichomycterus rosablanca; assembly: GCF_030014385.1. Classification (NCBI taxonomy): domain Eukaryota; kingdom Metazoa; phylum Chordata; class Actinopteri; order Siluriformes; family Trichomycteridae; genus Trichomycterus; species Trichomycterus rosablanca. The sequence continues at coordinate 62,465,814 of NC_085988.1, read as the reverse complement.
CTAGAACAGAAGAAGCCTATTCCAAACTGTTACCTGAATTTAAAAGCATACAATAAAATTAATATGATGGATTTTATACACCTGTTAGAAATGAGTGGGTCTGAAACACCTGAACTCAACAATTAGGAAGGGTGTTTACATGCTTATATACGGCAAATAGTAAAGCCGCTTTAACTTTCATTTCATTTCCTGCAAATTTTTTAAAGATAATGCCCTAAAACTTTTACATGGTAACTAAGCAATACAGTGATAAAGAAAATATTGTTTATTCTGATTTTTAGGCTACTACAAACCCATGTTCCAGCCTCTAATTCATTGCAGACCTGCTTTTGTGTTTTTTACATTACATTTGATCATCTGGACATATTTTTTTTCAGCATAAGGGGATAGTATATAATCTTTTCTTTTTTATTTTGGCAACAGACCACTGTTCCATTTTTAATGGGAACAAAAATTAAGATGCCATGCTACATAGTTGTTACGGGTTAAAGGTTTCTATTGGCTTCCCCTTACGTACAAATAGTAAATGTGATGAAAGTTGAATTTATTGTTTTTGTGTTGCTCATGTTTCATAAGTTGTGCAACTTTGTGCTTATTTTTAACATTGTATTATTTTTTATATTTTTATTGCAAGGTCCTGAAATACACTTGTTGAGACTCATAGGGGGAACTTATTTTATTCTCTTTGTTTTCCTACGTATTCACATCTAATGACAAAGTGAAAACAGGTTTTAAAGCTCTTCTAGTTAAAAAAATCTAATTTAACAGAAAACTGAAACCTCTTACTCAGAGTACTCAAGTATTCAGACCCTTTATTCAATACTAGAGGCATTTCATGGTTTGCTTTTTGTTCTCCCTGACATGTTAGTGTAAATTGTGGGCCCTTATAGACCCAGGTCTGTGCCTTTAAAACTATGTCCAATTAATTCAAACTTGCCACAGGTGGACACCAGTTTTGTTCCAGACACACCTTGAAGATAGTTGTGAATGAAATGTGAATGTGAAAATGTGAAGATATATGTTTAAATATTTACGTTTTTGCTATTTATTTAATAAAAAAAAACCTCATCATTAAATTTCAATAAATTTAATATCAAATCATTCTTATTTTGTAACATTATAAAAGATGTGCATTTGTTCTACAGTACAACTTCAAGCATGGCATGGAAAAAATGAGCATTCCTGACTTGATTAATAAAATCGAAGTCAGTTTTATCAGCTAAAAATTATCATTTTCATCATATTTCATCATATATATATATATAAGATTAATAGCACTACTCTTTTCTTAAGCTTAAACTTTCTGCCACTTTTATATTGTTGTTGGAAACAGTGAGGGCGGAACGAGTAGTGATTGGTTGAGTCTGAGAGACTGAGAGAGAGCTTATAGCCCGGATTTAGCGCCATCTGTTTTTCACCTTTTTGGACCGTTTTAAGAAGCTTTAAGGGGAAGAAGATTTTTATGTGATGATAATGTGAAAGCAGCGGTGCATCAGTGGCTACTCGCTCAACCAAAACATTTTTTGCTGATGGCATTAAAAAGTTGGTACGATGCTGGGAAAAATGCATCAGAAGCTGACCATGTAGAAAAGTGATGTCATTTGGTTTTAAAATTCTTAATAAATTGAGTTTTAAAAAGTGTGGAAACTTTCTAAAGAACACTCATTGTTTATAGTATATAGTATATAGTTTCATATTTCATTTCACTATGCACGTCCTCTAATCTCACAGTGATTTTTTTCTTTTTGTGTTTATTAAAGGACTGCAGTTTGGTGGTCAGGCCTGATCAGCCCTGCGGTCTTCAGCCTGTTTCTGGACTCAGATCTGCACATGAGCCTTGTTCTTCAGGAGATGAACCTGGTGAGAGAGTTTAACACAGTAAAACAGCTCCCACTGGTAACGTAGCCATAATATTTAGTTTTATTTGAGCTATCTTCTTGGCTGTAACACACCTAAGGTCAAGTCAGGTGGTGCTAATGCTTTTATGGTAATATAATCTTTTCCATTCCTCTGTAATTATATACACTTTATATCATTCTAAATTATGTCTCTCCTTTGTGGTTTATATATTTTCTCCCTCTTTTTATTACTATTACTTTTAAGTGAGTTTAAGTCCATTCTGACTTTTGACGACCATATGTAAAGTGTTACTTCAGTAATATATCTTTACTGCATTTGCAGTATAAATACACTTATTCTTAAAGTCTTAAAGAATAGCATTCTGTCTATACTGTTACACAGTTTGGGGTGCTAAATGTATTTTCTAATCATTTGACCTGTTTTGGAACTCAAAGTTTTTATGGATTAATCATTTTGGCCACAATTAAAGGTTTGATCTGGATCAGCCTTGTAATCTTATGCAAATCATTCTAGCTGCTATACTTTAGAAACAGAAAAAATGGATGTTTATGAATTGATGGCTCTACAAATGGACTCTATTGCTAAAATTACTTTTATGTTATTGTGTGTGTAGGGCGCTGGGTGGTACCATGCTTAAGCTGTTCAGACAACAGGACGTGTGATTGGCGTGAGGTCACCTGGCAACCAGACGGCTGTTACCACCCTGTTTTGGAGCAAGCACAGCTGCAGCAATGCATGATGGACAAGAAGGTACGACAGAAATAGTGAAATTACTGTTAATTGATCAAGCAGTGTAGAAATATAACTGACATTCAACCTTTTTATTTAAATCTTCATGTTTCCTGGGAGCTGGGTTTAATTTTCAACTCCATTTACTGTAAATGAGCATGATTTCCCATGTCTGTGTGGGTTTACTTTGGGTTATAAAGTATCATTCATCAGGTGGCATGGTGAGTTAGTGGGTAGCACTGTGGCCTCACAGCTGGGTTCAATTTCCAGGCGGGGCAGTCCGGGTCCTTTCTGTGCAGAGTCTGCATTGTCTCCCCATGTCTGCATGGATTTCCTCCGGGAGCTTCAGTTTCCTTCCACAGTCCAAAAACATGCAGGTTAATTGGAGACACTGAATTGCTGTATAGGTGATTGGGTGTGTGTGTGTGCCCTGCGATGGACTGGCGCCCTGTCCAGGGTGTTACTGTGTGACTTGTGCCCATTGAAAAGCTGGGATAGGTTTCAGCAGCACGACCCTAATTGGATAAGTGGTTAAGAAAGTGAGTGAGTATTATTCATCTTCCCAAAATATATAGAAAGTGGAATTTGTTTAAATTGCATAAGTGAATGAATCGTTGAGTTTGATGCCCTATAGTGAATTGACATTCATGTCTAGGAGTGACAGACCTGTCATAACCCTGACCCCCTTGACTAATGGTGGTTTGAGCAACTTGTTAGTCTCGAGATATGACACAATCTTGTGTACTTTCCATTAATATGTGGATGCAGCACACTTCCATACCTTTATGTTTCCAAGCACTGGTGTTGGACAAGAAGTCCTGGTTTGTAATCGCTATTCCAATTCATCCTGAAGGTGTTCAATGAGGCTGAGGTCTGGGTTCTCTATAGGCCACATTGCACATCGTGTTTTGTGAGCAGGGAAACAGTCATGCTGAAACAGTACTTGGCTTTTTTATTTACATTATTTGCATTTAAAATCTCCAAACTATACTCTAAATAGCATTTGTTCTGTAATTAAAAACTATAGAACAAACAACGCACTGGAATAAGCCTAAAGCTTTAGTTTAAGCAGCTGTGGAAACGTTCTACATGTGCTGAATATACTACAGAAACGACAAAAGTAATATAAAACGGTAGGGAAAATGAAGAGAAGTAGAATTAATTGTACTATATAATAAAGACATTTTCCCTCAGTGTTGGTGGGAGATGCATGTGGTTTATATTACATGATGATGTAGCACAGGTTCATTTTCTCTACAGAGTAGCTGGATGTAAAGCTCGCTCTGTATTAATCTTTTATAACAGGGCTTGTAAAAGTGCACGTTAAACACAGCAGGGAAGGAGATATTAAAGCCAAAATCTGCAACCTGCCACTCTGTCATTCACGTTACAGAGCTCAGCCTTTCCCCTTCACTTACTGGGGTCACAAGATCGACAACACACACCCACACCTGCACATACACAGCAAGTTTACCCAAGACTTAACATTAAGTGTTGAAGGTTTGGCATAGCAAAAAGTTAGTTATTTATTAGGGCTGTCGTTAATTGCGTTAATTAACGTGATTAACACGTTCAAACTTTAATCACGATTAAAAAAATTAATCAAGAATAAAATTTTTAATCAAACGAAGTTTTATTGGGCTGTGTTTGTGCCACTTTAAATATGTGTCTCTGTGGTAATTTGCACTGCTTTAACACAGCAACATTGTGTTTGTACTGTATAGTGATAACACGGGTCTTTTTCCAGTTTGCGGTCCTGAGTTACAAATTACTCAAGCTGCTACATATTGCGAAATGTAGCATGTTTTGAATAATAATTTTTGTTTTCAAAAAGCGTAAGAAATCATCACTAGACAAATTAAAGCAATAAGCCACGAGAGGCCGTACGTTACTGTGATTTTAGCACGGGGATGACGTTTTTGGCACGACGCGAAGCGGAGTGCCTAAAACTTCTTTCCCCGTGCTAAAATCGTAACAGTAACGCACGGTCTCGAGTGGCTTATTGCTTTTATAAAACGGCGGTCAACATAAAATATAATAAATACAACAGTTTAATCATAAATGTATTTATTGTGTATAAACTTACAATAAAGCATTCTTCCGCGACGCAAGGTAATCCGATTAACAGTGTTGCTAGGCACCGTGAGGGCGAAAATAACATTAACTTTCTCTATTCAGTGGCGTATTAATATGGAATGATGTGAGGTGGTCCTAGGTGTGCGTTTATCGGGGATTTTACAACGGCTTCAAACGCGGCTCAGCCAATCAGATTTTAGGACCGGAACTATCCGTTTTATAATTACAGTTATTTGATCGAAGTCTTTTGCCGCTTCAGTAGCATCTTCGGTCAAAGCACATGGATACGCGTTACAGGCAAAATGAGCTCAAGCAACTTTATTTGGCAGGAATTTGTATGGAAAGCCCAATTAACAATGTGGGTCTACATGACGTTATACGTGTTGCATCTAGAAATGGTTTATTGTAGTACCCTGAACGCCTGTTTTCAGTGGCAGGGTTATGAACAGGAAAAGATTCTCACTTTTGCTAAATAATGTGAACAGACTTGTTATTTTAAGTAATTGGCTTAAAGATAGGTAACTGTTAACAACTCTATATAGACATTGGCTGGCTTTCTAAAGATCATTTAGATGTAATAATTTTATCATAATTTTATTACATTTTTTATTGGTAAACATGTTCTTACAATAAAAATGTGCATAACTTCAAATTTTGTTTAGTTATTTTTGCAGTCGATTAATCGCAATTAATTTGGTTCTTTAATCGCGATTAATCATGATTGAAATTTTTAATCGTGTGACTGCCCTATTATTTATGTATTATTAGTTTCTGCCATTGTTGTAAAGCTATAGTAGCTTTGAGATTTTATAATCTGATAAAGCTGGCATACCTATGCAATGCTGTAAAATCGTGTTTTTTTGGGGGTTATACTGGATTGTATTAAAGAAACAAAATTATTACATAGTTTTGCACTATGAAACCTCATAGTACTTTGTGTTAAAACAATTATGCTTTCATGGTTTTACTATTTTATAACTAAAAAAATAAGTAAATAAGTAAATGCAGTTATAGAAAATTAAACAGAGTAGAATAAAATAAAATTAAAGTAAAATTAAATAAATACAGTAGTGACAAATTACAACTTTACAGGAAGACACTGTATATACATACGCATATACAGTATACACATACCCGGCTGCTAGTCAGTGTGAGGACAGCCTGTGTATTCTGCTGCTGTTATGCAGCCTGATGGCAGTGGGCACAAAGCGCTCTGTCTTGCTTTTTGGTGGAATAAGCCTATGACTAAATAAACTGCCCAGCTGCCCAGTTCCTCATTGACAGGGTGAGAGACATTGTCCAGAATCGCTCTGATTTTGTCCTTTATCCTCCTCTCACAAACTACCTCCAGACTGTCCAGCTCCAGACCCACCACAGAGCTGGCTTTTCTAACCAGTTTATTTAGTTTGCTGGTTTCTCCAGCCTTGATGGAAATAATTAATTAATTAAATTAATAACAACTGTAATTATCCAGCCCTCCCAAACTACATAGACCATTTCTCTATTCGCTGCCCTTCTTTAGTCAGCTTGTCTGATTACAACACACACATTCACAACCGTATGATTTAAGATGGCATTTCTTGTGCCGACTTTTCTTTTCCCCAAAAACCTGTCAACCACCTGTGACTTGTCAAGTGCTGCTGAAAGGCTATCATCTCAACCAGCTTACTTCCACTTTTCCAGTATCACAACTGTTTACTCCCTATTTACTTCTCCTACTCCTTTCATTCATTTTAGACTTTCTTTAAGTGGATGCATGAAACAGGGAAGAGGGGTATGAAGAGGGTTGTATTGTGGCATAAGTGTGTGTCAGTTTGAATTTTAGAGTTTGATCTGTTTTGTTTGTTTCTGATGCCATGGTGATAAAGTGTGTGTGTGTGTGTGTGTGTCTGGCTCACACATACACATCCATCACCTCATCACCAGGCATATCTAGTTCTAGTAATACATACATCATACTTACTTTTTGTGAATCTTCTACATCTGTTCTGATGTAAAACAACACCACTTTTTGTTATCACATTTTTTAGAGGCAAACCAAAAAACACCTATAATATCTATTTTATTACATCATAAATACCATAATAAATTAGGTGCTTGGGTGACACAGCTGTACAGCTGGTTGTTAGCCCACCACCACTGAAATCTGGAGTTCAAATCTCAGCAGTGCTATTGGCTGTTCAGGCATTTACACAGATATGATTGGCTGTGTTTGAAGAAGGGGATAGTTTAATTAAAATTGAACTGTGGCTGCTTGCTCAATGTGCTCAATACATACTGTGGCGAGAGGCCAGCATGGGTTCCTCCAGGATGCCCTGCCTTTCTACATCACTGGCTGTGGGAGCGCTGTATACCATGATGCAGCACACCTATGGCTAAAACAGTAATAGCAGTTGAATTGTTTTAGAAGTGTTTGTGTAGAGTGAGATGAGTTTGAGTGATGTAGCAAATAGTGCATTAAGTTAATTAGTTGATTAAGTGCATTAGTGTCCTATGTGTTTATTATCACTTGTTCGTTAAGTGGGAGGGATCTGCTGTATATCAGATTTGGCCTCTTTTTCCACACCCTTGTACTTCACACAAGAGATTCGTCTTAATAAAAGTGTTTCCTTATGCCTCTCAAATGCCACAATACATAAACAGTACACCTGTTTGTGTATTATTAGTTCAGGTGCTTCTACTTTGTACATTAAACACCAATTTACAAAGTTAAAGGACCTGCTGGTAATGTCCTGGTACCAGATACCACAGATGTCCTGTGGAGTTTATGTCTCAGTGAATCAGAGCTGTTTTGACAGCATATTAGGTGGGTGGTCATAATTTTTTGGTTCAGCTTGGTGTGTAAATACATGATTTTTTACAATTATCTAAATTAACAATATAATTTATGATGGATTTTGTAATAATTTACTGCAGTGATATTAAACAGAATAAAGGATTCATAATTTGTGTGTTATTATAGTGTTTGTCTATAATTGTGAATTAGAAAACCACAACATATCATACCTTTCAAAGGGTTTACTTACTTTCTCTTGCACTTGTAATGTCAATTACAATTGGATTTATTTTACTTTGACAAGATTATTTAAAAAATATATATTATTTGTAGCCTTAATATTCATTGAGAATAATTAATGAAGTAAATGTGACAATGTAATTAAATATTATTATTATTATTAATTAATTAATTAATTTAAATAATATACTGCTTTATTGCCCTAAATAACAATGATTTTAACATTGAGGAGTTATCCAACAGTATACCAACAGACTTACTACATACATGTGACTATTTCCCTGTTTTCCTTCAGGTCCTGTTCATCGGCGACTCCACTAACCGGGGGATGATGTACTACCTGATGGAGCGAGTAAACACTACTTTGGAATATTGGGACAAGGCTCATGATGTTATCCAGTATGACAGCCTGAATCATGGTCGAACACTCATCAGCTACTCATACTATCCACAGTTCTGGCTCCACAGGAGCCAGAGACCCACCTTCCAGCAAGCACTGGAACAGCTCATACAAAGGTCTATACTCATTATTAAATTATATTACATTACATAATATTTAAGTTAAACAGGGTATGTCAGTGTGTTGCTGTTTCCCCCCATTTTCACATGGGTTCCTGGGGGTGTGTTAGAAAGTGGCTTTAGCAGATATATCAGATTTAAAGATTGTGTCTCCATGTGTTTGTGGAATTCTCGTGGTTTCTGAGCTGTAGATGTGCTGGTGTGGTGATTGATTCATGTGGCAAAAACTTTGTTAACAGACACATTTACCAAGGCTGTATATGTGCAAGCATATGTCAGTCATTGTGATGTGGGCTGTGTGAGTAACCTGAAGACTGATTTAGGGGGGTCTGTGGGTAAGTAATGTGTAAAGAGTAACTGCTGCTGGCTTAGCCCTCCTGGTCTCACCTACTGATGTGGGTACCGACTGAGGAAATATTTGTTTCACAGATGCTGAAAGTGCAAGCGTGTCTGTTGCCCTGGTTACACACCCAGCAGTGGAAATCAGTTTTTGTCGTTAGGATAAAAATCCAATAAAGTGCAGAATTTCTCTCTTCTTTTTTATTTTTTTCTGTTAGGACATCAAAACCGGTAAAACATATCTACATACTGTATATTCTAGACAAGATCTTATATTCATACAGGGTGTCTTTAAAGTCTGGACACAACAGAAACATCACTAACTATATGTTTACTAAAATACACACATGTACATATTGCATTACAAATAGTGGAAATCACATTGAAGATGTTATTGATTAATATTCTAATAAAATAAAATGTTGTTAAAATGTATTTAAATTTATTGAAAATAAGTGTTTAGCCCATGTGTCCAGACTTTACGGAAAATAGAATAGAATGCCTTTATTTCTCATATATACATATACAGGTGTACAGTAGTATAGTAGAACAAAATTATTTTTTTGCATATCCGAGCTTGTTTGCAAGCTGGGGTCAGAGCTCAGGGTTACTGTACGGCACACCTGGAGCCATAAGGGTTAAGGGCCCAACAGTGACTGCATGGCAAAGCCGGGATTTAAACTCTCAACCTATTGATTGATAGCCCAAAGCTCTACCCACTAGGCTACAATTGTCCCATCATGTTGCAGCCATCTGATTTGCAGTAAGAAATCAAACTCACATCAAAATATAGTGTAGAAAAAAGTCAAGGGGTGTGAATACTTTCTGAATTAATTACTTTGTCATATTACTGTTTTCAGTTTAATAAAGGTCACCCAGGATTGGCAAATCATTGCAAAAGTCTGTTTTCATTTACATTGTTTCTACTGTCACAACTTTTTTAGATATTGGGTTTGCAGGTTCAGCTAATATTATAATCACTGACATCATGATTTAAAATAAGTACTTAAGTACAAAAATTCCGCTCATGTCTATTTATGAGGTAGAAGGTAGCTCTCTGATTATGTTTATCTGGTGTGGATGTAGTATTGTTAATAGACATTTCAGAAAGTGGAAAAAACCAAACATATAAAGTACCCATGTAATTAGCCTAAATGTATAAAGAAACTACTACAGTTAAAATAGCTACACCTTTGCCTGCCAGAAATAATTAGTATAGAAGTGAGGAATTGAATACCTAGGGTCTTTGACTTTAAATTTATTTTACCCATATATATTTGGAACGAAAAGTCTAAGGCCACTACTAAACATGCTTCTATTTTGCATTTTTATATAGATTTTTTAAATAACAATTTGCGTTACAATTTATTCATGTCCTCCCGTTTACTATAATGACAAAATGCAACAAAATGCACTTAAGCTGGCATGGACTTTACAAGTTTGCACAAAGTCTGATAATCAATGTTTGAGTCTAATATTCATGCTGATTCCAGCATAAATATTTAATGATGCTTAAGTCAGGTGACTCTGGAGGAAAGTTCATGCCAGTCAGAACTCCTTGAAGTTCTTTCTTCTGCCTTTAAGTTTTATTTGCAAAGCTTTGAGGTTTCAAACTTGTAATGAAAAACAAATTTTTAAACATATGTATTTACAAAGTAGAAGCATGTTCACCATTGGTGTTCAGCTTTTAGCCCTTGCTGTATATTTACATCTAAGTGTACTTGGAAAAGATACATTTAGGTAAATAGCTAATTTACAGCAATTACAGGTATTTGAGCTTTGACTTTTAATGCTCTTGTCTGTCACCCGTGACAGGTCACGACCTCTGGAAAACTCCCCTCAGACAGTGCTGGTTGCTGGAGGGGTTCAGTGGCTCAGTCTAGAGCACCTTAAAACCATGAAGCAGGTGCTGAAGAGGTAAACACATGCAAAAATGTTTTCTACCAATGCCTGTTTCCAGTCAGTGCTGGCTGTTGGGCTCCATTTGTTACGTTTACATTTTTCCAATTTCTTTGTAATGTATTCAGATATATTTTATTAATTTGTACTCTAATCCATTTTTGATACATTGACAGTCTGACACATATAAAAACCCTTTTAAAATGTGGTGGAGTGGGTGCTGGACAGCAAGACAGGCAAACATAGGTCCTGGGGACCAGATTCCTGTTTCTGATCACCATTTACCCATGTCCATGTTGGTTAACCTTTGTTTTCTTCCATCTCCATCTCCAAAAACCTAAATATAGGAAGTGAACTGGCTACTCTAAATTGTCCCTGAGTGTGATTAAGTGTGTACTAATGTGTGAGTGTGTCTCACCCTACAGTACATTGACACCCTGTCAAGAGTGTGTTTCCTTCCTTGTGGCCTGTGTTTTGCACAGCTGAAGCAGTTCTTGGGATTGAAAAATATGCATGGACCTGAAGAGTTTGGAAAAATAGGATACAATGAAAAACAATAGTAAATTTAAATTATGCAATCATAAAGTTATAAGTTATTTACATCACTCCACTGTGATAGGTTTATTAAATCATTATGGCTAAGGTCACCTTAACAGTTTGCAATTATCCTACAGAGAGAAGCTGCAAAATATTGTGGTGGTGGTGAAATCTTTGGGAATGGGCTTTCATCTACCAGTGGATGGCATTCATTCTCTGTCTTTGGTGAGTACTGTGGAAGTTGAGGATAGATATCATCAAAAATGCTAATTGGATAATAATAGATGTTTTGATAGTGACATCATAATATTGATAAATAAGGTAACTTGTATCCACAAACTTGTAGGGATTTTTAGATGTTCTTTAAAATGTGTTCTTTATTATCAAGTGAGTATATTTACAGAAACTGTGGTGTCGGTCCTTATTTAAGACATGAATAAACTCATGATCTCATGTCAGTCGGATGTAAAGGTAGTGTGTTTGTGCACTATTGCTTAGATCCAGGTTTTAAATTATTAGCATCATGTCAGGCTGTGCAAATGCATCATGCCAAGTGCCAATATAGTACAGTATATTAAAATAAACAGCAAATTGACACTGACTTTTTGCTGCTTTATACTGAAACACCTCTACCTGTATATTAGGTAGGCACAGAGATATTATTATTGTTGTAATTATTGTTATACTTGTTTCTCAAATATAATAATACATATTACTATTATCGTTATTTTGCAAATTTTAAATGATATAAAACGTCATTCAGTAGATGAGATTTCATGTGACAGCCTTTTTTATTATTACACATGGGCCCTGGGCTACAGTTTAAATAAAAAGTATTAGCACTTTTAGCATATAAAGTTTGCAATAAATAGCCTGTCAGTTTTAATATTGTTACTCTTGGATCTATTGGTACACACTTTGTTTCCTATGTCATTTTTAGAAAGGAATCCAGGAGCTTTATGGTGTGAATAAAAACATTCTGGAAAACGCAAAGCGAATGGGGTTTGAGGTGATCAACACTTTTAGCATCACCATGGGCCGCTATAAGGAGTTCCTGCAAGGCCGCTGTGCCTGCCATTTCCATGAGGTGAGCACTCGACCTTCATGTGCATGCTTTAACCTGAAAATTAAAATTCCTATAATTATTATTGGAATCAAAATATTTACTGGCAGTATTTTTTTGTCCATCCATACTGTTTACTGGTCATTTGTGGACATTCATGACATCACATTTACTGCTGGTCAATTAGGTTGACATAAATTTTGTCAGGTGTTTGGTAAATAAAGAAGATTTTGTTTTACTGCTTTAATAACGCTATCTCCAGACTGAACAGTTTAGCTTGGATTGGACTGGACATATTAAGTTAATATTAAATAACTTGGCAACACTATCCGCAAGTCATGCTGGGCTGATATTTCTCTTATTCTTTACACAATACATAACTAATTAATTATTGCCGTTGTGTTTCGCTCCTCATTGGCATAATTTTAAATTTGACATGACTTTGTTCTATAACTCACCCTTGCCATTTTATAAGACCAACAGTCAGGTCATCTTCTTCAGCTATAGGCTGACACTGAACTTTTCTGCAGAGCTACATGTTGATTTAAATGAAGTCTTTATCAGTTTAATGATACAGCAACCAAGATAATAAATTATGTATCTTAGAATAGCAAGATACGTATATTGTTAATACTGCCATGTCAGTTATTCAACCCCCTACATAATAATAATGGGTTGCAACATGATTAAACCACTGGAACTGAGTTACCATCCTTACTTTGCTTTAGCTATGATGTGTTATATAAACACCACCCAGAGATGTGTTCAAGTGTTGCAGCAATGCTGAAAACTAAGGAGCTGTCACAGTAGTTAAGAGAACAAATCATTTAATTGCACCAAAAGGTCAATTGATATAAGAACATTTTCTGAAAACTTGAAATTCCTAGAGACTCTACTGGGAGTATCCAGATTTATGGTATAGCAGCAAACCTGCCTAGTCAGAAAAGAGAGCCCAGAATTTGGCCTAGAGGCTATAGGTCTATGTTACTGAAAAGATGTAACATCTGGGTAATTTTTTTCAGATGTTACTGAAAAGACTTACCAGAGGACCCAAAGGCTGGGACAAATTTACATTTGCAGCATTTAGCAGACGCTTTTATCTAAAGCGACTTACAATTATTTTGAATATAGTTTGAGCAATTGAAGGCCTTGCTTAGAGACCCAACAGTGGCAACTTGGTGGTGGTATGGCTTGAACTTTCTGATTACTAATCCAGTACCTTAACCGTTAAGCCACCACAATGCCCTCAAATGGGACAAATGTGTCAATGGCGATTATAAGATTACTTAACCAAGGACTTCATAGTCAGACTCCATGGTGTGTACCACTCTTGATTAAGAAGCACAGAAAAGGTTTACTCAAATATGCCAGAAGGAATTTGGATAGACCTGCATAGTTCTGGACATAGTTCTGTTCTATTAAGTAATTAATTAAAACCGGAATTGTTTGGCTCAACGGTTTATCTGGCGCAAGAAAGATGAGGCTTTCGACCAGAAGAATACTGTCCCCATGGTAAAGCATGGAGGTGGGCCATTGATGTTGGAATGTTTTTCTGCTGCAGGAACTGGCAGTGTTGACTGTGTAACTGGCATCATGGATTCACAGAAAGACCAAGGCATTTTGAGGGGGAATGTTATGCCTTCTGTGGTGAAATTTAACCTCTTTGACCTTGGAAGCTTTTTTTTGGGAAGAACAGGCGAAGATTCCACAAAAGAGGTGTTAGAATCTTGTTCGCACTAACTGAAATTGCTTATTTCAGGTTTTTAAGGCTGAAGGATGTTCCACCAAGTACTGAGGTTGGAGGTTGTATAATAGTGCACATGGACATGTCAGGAGAGCTAGAGCTAGATGACATATTAAAGAAGAAAAAAAAAAAAATAATAATAAAAAATCTAGACACTGTAAATACACATTAACTTCTAATCAGCATACACCTCTGTCATTTATATTAACTTTAAAATTATATAAATATAACCAAGGGTCATGCAAGTTATCATATAAACAAACTGGCCTTTTATTAAATGTATCATTATTTTTTGATTATAGCACTTCAGTTATTATTTCAATCTTTTTATTGATGTTACCATAAATCTAATATCTCTCGAGTATTACACCAGCCACCACTTCAGTTCCCCATGTGTGTGTGTGTGTGTGTGACCGAAAACGACTGTTTCTACAATTACCAGCCAGCCAGTTCCATTCATATACACACATCTGTTTACAAACACATCCGGCCCTTCCAGTTCAATAAAGTCTCGTTTTACAGAGCATTCATGTTGCTTTTTTATTTGACTATAATTTAGCACTTGGCTCAGTTCATGAGTATTTAGCAATTACAACAGTTTTTATTAACTCGTAAAAGAACTGGATGAGTGCCGATGAGGAAGGTATGAAGTGTGTGAAGTGGTGACATTGCATTTCCATATGGGGCTTTAAAAACAGCACTCTGACCTACTGATACACCAGAAAATACCAGTCTAATTCACCATGGCTGGTCCGAGGCTAATGTGTCTTACATTGCTGCATTGTTCACAATGACAGTTTTCCTACCTTCTAAAAACCTGTCTACCAATCTAATACACCAGTGAGCCAAAACATTAGGACCACCTGCCTAAAATGCTGTAAAAGCAGCACTGACCTGCTAAGACATGGACTTCACAAGACACTTAAAGGAGTCATGTGGTATCTAGTACCAGAATATTACCAGCATGTCCTTTAACTTTTCTTTCATGGTAAACAATGCACATGGCCATCTACATGATCTGCGATAAAACAGGATTTGCCAGTGTCAGTTCTGATGCCTGTGTGCCCAGTGTAGGTTCTTCAGTGGTGGACAGGAGTTGACTGGCCTGTGACTATGCAGCCCCAAACACATTCATCCCATCACTGTTATTATTGATCTGCAGTTTTAGCCGCAGTAGTCGTTCTGTTGTACTGTATTAGACACCATAGCCTTTATGTCCTCTGCCATCAGTGAGTTTTGGCTGCCCAGCAACTTTTAGTGGTTTGTGGCTTGTCCCTCCTCGGCCATTCTTGGTGTGTTCTGACCACGGTAACCATTGCCTGTCAGCAACACTTACTGTCTTAGAGATACTTCAACCAAGTCCTTTGGCCATTACAATACAGCTTCTATTTGAAAAAATGCACCCAATTTAGAGATGCTCAATTTTCCTGTGTACTCTGGTGACCTTAGATGCCCATATGATGCCCTTGCTGGCTAAGCAGTGCAGGCTAAAATGCCTTCTCCAACATGTATGACAGTCTCATCATGTACAGAGAACCATGCTACTTTATTTATTACTTTATGTCTGTTGAGTATCATGCCAGGAACCCCAATGGTCAATTTTTTTTAAAACTGTATAAAAATGAAATACCTAAAATGTTGATCATGGGACATTCACTAAATGTGTAATAAATATAATAAATGCATTTAATTTGGTGCATTCATTTTACACTATGTCAGTGGCTCTCAACCTTGGGATTGGGACCCTGCATGACATATTTTGGTGGTTGATGAATGCTGTTGGAGGGTGCACTGGTTCCCCTTCACAAGTTCAAAGACATTCGTCAGGCCAATTGGAAATACTAAAAATTGCTCTAGGAGTGAGTGTATGTCTGTGTGTGTGTGTGTCCTGTGATAGACTGGGACCTATCTTGGGTGTTTTCTACCTTTCACCCAATGAATTACATCAACTGTGACCATGACCAGGATAAAGCAGTGGTGAAACAGACCATGGATGAATGGATTAAATTGACTGAGGCTTTTGTTTTAATTTAAATCTTCAGTTAAGAAAGTTAATTTTTTTCCATTTTTTTAAATGATCATTTTCAATGGGACGCTTAGATGGTGCAGCAGTCCATTACACTAGTCTACCATCACTGAGATCCATGCTCTATCAGTCAAATGCCTTTGTTTGCCGCCACAATGGATTGGAGGCCTGTCCAGGATGTATTTCTGCCTTGCATCCATTTTTGTATATGTATAACAGGTCATTAATTAAATGCCACCAGACCTCGACACCTGCTGCATTCATTAACACTATGTTAACACTGCTATGTTCTTTACAGGTTAGTAAGCCATCAACGCCCACAGTGCCTGCCCACAAGAGGCTGCAGATAGTGAGCCATACTGGAGGGAGTGTGAGTTCGACAAGTACGTCACCAGAGCCATCATCCAGACCCAGCTCGTCCTACCACGTGAAGGGAACAGTGAACGAAGTCTACTCGGAAATTCTGCTGAGCAGATTGTGCAGACATTATACTCACAACAGGACACGTAACCAAGACTGAAGGACATCTGTATCTGGCATCACAGATTGGTGACAAGTTAAAAAACAAAATAACAAGCATATTTTTTTAAAAGGTTAATGCATAATACAGTTAAGCTGTTAATATCCTACTATTCTATTAAGTGCCTTTGGTAAAACATGCTGAATGGACACAGTGATCTTGATTTTAAATCAAGTAATGTGATAAAATAGTGCAACAAACATAAGTAATGGTCTAAAATGAAGGTCATTTGCTCTGTTATCAAATGGAGCATGCAGGTGTGGCAAGCACCAAGAGAAAGGCACAAAGTGGGTCCAGTGGCTGTTAAAAATGTCAATGGAAATAACCTGATTATTATGATGGAACTTTTATATCCTAATTGGCATGGTCTCTTCAAGGATGGCAATGCCCCCATCTACAGGGCATGATGTGTCAATGATTTAAGGTCGCCACAACCTTCATAAAAGATTAAACTGGGAGAGTATATTTAAGAGGAATAGTGCTCTCTCCTCCAGTACAGTTCCAAAGACTTAAACCTAGGTGCATTAGAGCTGATACTGCTGCTTATGGTTGCCCACCTGTCTGTAGTTATATAAAATGAAGTCACTTAGATTGGCAAAGATGAGGGCTCTGTGTGTGTTTGTGTGTGTTTAGTGTTTTTTCTACCAAATAAGCTGCAGCAAAACAGTGGCTGGTGTTGGATTGCAGAAACCTTTCCACTGCGTCCCCACAATGCTGCCTCAGCATAGAAGATAAAACCTTCTATATATACGTAGTTATATATGTACAGTCAGTGAAACAAAGTCACAGTATAAACTACAGTATACACCGATCAGCCATAACATTAAAACCACCTCCTTGTTTCTACACTCACTGTCCATTTTATCAGCTCCACTTACCATATAGAAGCACTTTGTAGATATACAATTACTGACTGTAGTCCATCTATTTCTCTACATACTTTTTTAGCCTGCTTTCACCCTGTTCTTCAATGGTCAGGACCCCCACAGGACCACTACAGAGTAGGCATTATTTGGGTGGTAAATCATTCTTAGCACTGCAGTGACACTGACATGGTGGTGGTGTGTTAGTGTGTGTTGTGCTGGTATGAGTGGATCAGACACAGCAGTTCTGCTGGAGTTTTTAAATACCGTGTCCACTCACTGTCCACTCTATTAGACACTCCTACCTAGTTGGTCCACCTTGTAGATGTAAAGTCAGAGACGATCGCTCATCTATTGCTGCTGTTTGAGTTGGTCATCTTCTAGACCTTCATCAGTGGTCACAGGAGGCATTGTTGGCTGGTTATTTTTGGTTGGTGGACTATTCTCAGTCCAGCAGTGACAGTGAGGTGTTTAAAAACTCCATCAGCGCTGCTGTGTCTTATCCACTCATACCAGCACAACACACACTAACACACCACCACCATGTCAGTGTCACTACAGTGCTGAGAATCATCCACCACCTAGATAATACCTACTCTGTGGTGGTCCTTTGGGGATCCTGACCATTAATGAACATGGTGAAAGCAGGCTAAAAAAGTATGTAGAGAAACAGATGGACTACATTCAGTAATTGTAGAACTACAAAGTGGAGCTGATAAAATGGACAGTGAGTGTAGAAACTAGTAGGTGGTTTTAATGTTATGGCTGATCAGTGTAGATTATTGGTCATTCTTAAATGTTCCAGGAAAGGTATCAGAACTTTTCCCAGGAGTGTCTTTGATGTCATGTGATGTCACACTGTCACGTTCTAAAGTCTAGCTTACATCCTCCAGCTTTCTCGAACCTCCTTCACAAGTGCTGAATTGCTTTTTTTGCCAAAGGTCTTATAAAGGTTATATACCTCAAATGTCTATAGGATAAATATTTTTCTACAGATTACTTCTATTTCCATGCCTTTTATGACCTATGTAATATAACCACTGTAAAATATTTGCCCATGCTGTTTTTTTATTGTTTCAAGTTAATAATGCTGAATATTAATACCATGTTATTGTTGTTTTATCCTAGAATGCTGGCATAACTACAATTGTCTACTATTACACATAAAGGACTGCTTAAGTCATATTTATAGGGAATTAAACTAGCCATAAACTTCACTTTTTATAATACCATAGTAAGACCAGGAAGGATATTTCTAAATGATAAATCATTTGAATTTGAGGAGAATCTGGACTCATGCAGCAATAGTTGCAGCTGCTTTGTATGTTTGCTTTACAGTTATTAGACTCTACACCATAAGCACCCATACTACATTTGGGTTCTCTGACAGGTTATTGTTCTGGGCCTCAGTCAGTTTTCATAATTTAGTTTTTTTTTATATCGATTTTTGATTATTTAATTGAATCCTTGTACACAAATGCAAAATCCAACAAACATAGTTATTAATATGTCATATTATAGTATACAGTATATTGCTTTATTTATAATTTCCTTTTTTCAGGTACATTAATGTGAAATTTGTGAAAAATGTGAGATTTTGGAATGGACCGGCTAAATTTAAAAGCTTCCAAGTGCTTTCTGTTTTTACAGTAATGCACTAAATACAGAATTTGTAAATTATGTTAGCCTACTACCCCTTGGGTTCCAGGGTTTGAATCCTCTGAGGTGCTATGATTGTCTATGTAAGGGAAATGGTAGGGAGACTGGTAAGTAGCAGTTGTCTCACTTTCTTTCTTAGCCTCTTATCCAATTAGGGTCGCAGGGGGGCGGTGCTGGAGCCTATCCCAGCTTTTCAATGGGGGCAAGGCATACAGTAACACCCTGGACAGGGCGCCAGTCCATCGCAGGGCAGACACACATACACACACCCATTCACCTATAAGGCAATTCAGTGTCTCCAATTAACCTGACATGCATGTTTTTGGACTGTGGGAGGAAACCAGAGCTCCCGGAGGAAACCCACGCAGACACGGGGGAACATGCAAACTCCACACAGAAAGGACCTGGACCGCCCCGCCTGGGGATCGAACCCAAAACCTTCTTGCTGTGAGGCGACAGTGCTACCCACCGAGCCACTGTGCTGCCTAGCAGTTGACTTTACTTACAAAATGTTATTTTTATAGTTCATTGATCTGAACTGTATAAGAAAAATGCTAAAATTTTCAAAATTGTTGTTCTATTTTACCATTATACAGTAAATAAACAGGGTAACTTGTTTTAGCCCAAATGGAAAGTATTTTTGTTTATAATAAGTCTCCCCTGATGTAGAACATTTTACTTAAACTTGGTAGAATCAGATTATTGTAGGATAAACAAATAAAGGCAAAAAATTAATACTTGTTGTTACAAGGTTTGTACGTCATATATTCCGTACAGTGTTAGTACACAGTATATGATTCTGAGATACAGTATGGATTTTACTTTGCTTTACAAGGCATACACACAGTGCTGCGTAAAAAACATGTGAACTGGTGAAATGGTTAAATGTAAACATTGTTTCACACTCTCCTCATGAGCCAAAAGGTCTTAATACGCTGGTTCAGTTCAGTCATGCCATTCAGTATTTCCCAAGTCAAACAGGGGAATTTCTAAAAATAGTGAATACAAAACAAAGCTATATATAGGTAATATATTTTTATATAAATCTTTTCTTTATGTAAAGCAGGTTTTTAATATTAGCCTATGTTTTGCTGCCACAGACTGTCTAGCATTTCCTCAGGAGGAAATGCATTTTTAAAGGAAACAAAGGAAATTAATTAAATAAAATGACCAGGAAAATGCTGTGTAATTTGCAATGTATTTAATAACCGTCATTGTATATACTGTATTTTAATTAAACAATCCTGATTTAAATTCTAATGGACTGTGTCTGTGGTTTCATGTTCAGTTTGTTTCAGATGAGGTAGTAGAAAAGGTCAACATTATTTTTTCATTATTCTTTTAGAATTGTTTATTATTATTATTATTATTATGTTACTATATTTGCTTTTTCTGCTATGATTGTTACTATAGTAGTAGTAGTAGTAGTAGCAGCAACAGCAGTAGTTGTAGTTGTAGTGGTGAATGTCATGAATAGATTTTTGCTACTTCAACTGAAGGCAGTACTAAATTTGCTTCCTGTCTTGTTTATTCAGCTTGCATAAGATTTACTATATATATATATATATATATATATATATATATATATATATATATATATATATATACAGTGTATCACAAAAGTGAGTACACCCCTCACATTTCTGCAGATATTTAAGTATATCTTTTCATGGGACAACACTGACAAAATGACACTTTGACACAATGAAAAGTAGTCTGTGTGCAGCTTATATAACAGTGTAAATTTATTCTTCCCTCAAAATAACTCAATATACAGCCATTAATGTCTAAACCACCGGCAACAAAAGTGAGTACACCCCCAAGAGACTACACCCCTAAATGTCCAAATTGAGCACTGCTTGTCATTTTCCCTCCAAAATGTCATGTGATTTGTTAGTGTTACTAGGTCTCAGGTGTGCATAGGGAGCAGGTGTGTTCAATTTAGTAGTACAGCTCTCACACTCTCTCATACTGGTCACTGAAAGTTCCAACATGGCACCTCATGGCAAAGAACTCTCTGAGGATCCTAAAAGACGAATTGTTGCGCTACATGAAGATGGCCAAGGCTACAAGAAGATTGCCAACACCCTGAAACTGAGCTGCAGCACAGTGGCCAAGATTATCCAGCGTTTTAAAAGAGCAGGGTCCACTCAGAACAGACCTCGAGTTGGTCGTCCAAAGAAGCTGAGTGCACGTGCTCAGCGTCACATCCAACTGCTGTCTTTGAAAGATAGGCGCAGGAGTGCTGTCAGCATTGCTGCAGAGATTGAAAAGGTAAGTGGTCAGCCTGTCAGTGCTCAGACCATACGCCGCACACTACATCAAATTGGTCTGCATGGCTGTCACCCCAGAAGGAAGCCTCTTCTGAAGTCTCTACACAAGAAAGCCCGCAAACAGTTTGCTGAAGACATGTCAACAAAGGACATGGATTACTGGAACCATGTCCTATGGTCTGATGAGACCAAGATTAATTTGTTTGGTTCAGATGGTCTCAAGCATGTGTGGCGGCAATCAGGTGAGGAGTACAAAGATAAGTGTGTCATGCCTACAGTCAAGCATGGTGGTGGGAATGCCATGGTCTGGGGCTGCATGAGTGCAGCAGGTGTTGGGGAGCTACATTTCATTGAGGGACACATGAACTCCAATATGTACTGTGAAATACTGAAGCAGAGCACGATCCCCTCCCTCCGGAAACTGGGTCGCAGGGCAGTGTTCCAGCATGATAATGACCCCAAACACACCTCTAAGACGACCACTGCTTTATTGAAGAGGCTGAGGGTAAAGGTGATGGACTGGCCAAGCATGTCTCCAAACCTAAACCCAATAGAACATCTTTGGGGCATCCTCAAGCGGAAGGTGGAGGAGCGCAAAGTCTCGAATATCCGCCAGCTCCGTGATGTCGTCATGGAGGAGTGGAAAAGCATTCCAGTGGCAACCTGTGAAGCTCTGGTAAACTCCATGCCCAGGAGAGTTAAGGCAGTTCTGGGAAATAATGATGGCCACACAAAATATTGACACTTCAGGAACTTTCACTAAGGGGTGTACTCACTTTTGTTGCCGGTGGTTTAGACATTAATGGCTGTATATTGAGTTATTTTGAGGGAAGAATAAATTTACACTGTTATATAAGCTGCACACAGACTACTTTTCATTGTGTCAAAGTGTCATTTTGTCAGTGTTGTCCCATGAAAAGATATACTTAAATATCTGCAGAAATGTGAGGGGTGTACTCACTTTTGTGATACACTGTATACACAGTATATATATACAGTGTATCACGAAAGTGAGTACACCCCTCACATTTCTGCAAATATTTCATTATATCTTTTCATGGGACAACACTATAGACATGAAACTTGGATATAACTTAGAGTAGTCAGTGGACAGCTTGTATAGCAGTGTAGATTTACTGTCTTCTGAAAATAACTCAACACACAGCCATTAATGTCTAAATAGCTGGCAGCATAAGTGAGTACACCCCACAGTGAACATGTCCAAATTGTGCCCAAATGTGTCGTTGTCCCTCCCTGGTGCCATGTGTCAAGGTCCCAGGTGTAAATGGGGAGCAGGGCTGTTAAATTTGGTGTTTTGGGTACAATTCTCTCATACTGGCCACTGGATATTCAACATGGCACCTCATGGCAAAGAACTCTCTGAGGATGTGAGAAATAGAATTGTTGCTCTCCACAAAGATGGCCTGGGCTATAAGAAGATTGCTAACACCCTGAAACTGAGCTACAGCATGGTGGCCAAGGTCATACAGCGGTTTTCCAGGACAGGTTCCACTCGGAACAGGCTTCGCCAGGGTCGACCAAAGAAGTTGAGTCCACGTGTTCGGCGTCATATCCAGAGGTTGGCTTTAAAAAATAGACACATGAGTGCTGCCAGCATTGCTGCAGAGGTTGAAGACGTGGGAGGTCAGCCTGTCAGTGCTCAGACCATACGCCGCACACTGCATCAACTCGGTCTGCATGGTCGTCATCCCAGAAGGAAGCTGACGCACAAGAAAGCCAGCAAACAGTTTGCTGAAGACAAGCAGTCCAAGAACATGGATTACTGGAATGCCCTGTGGTCTGACGAGACCAAGATAAACTTGTTTGGCTCAGATGGTGTCCAGCATGTGTGGCGGCGCCCTGGTGAGAAGTACCAAGACAACTGTATCTTGCCTACAGTCAAGCATGGTGGTGGTAGCATCATGGTCTTGGGCTGCATGAGTGTTGCTGGCACTGGGGAGCTGCAGTTCATTGAGGGAAACATGAATTCCAACATGTTCTGTGACATTCTGAAACAGAGCATGATCCCCTCCCTTCGAAAACTGGGCCTCATGGCAGTTTTCCAACAGGATAACGACCCCAAACACAACCTCCAAGATGACAACTGCCTTGCTGAGGAAGCTGAAGGTAAAGGTGATGGACTAAACCCAATTGAGCACCTGTGGTGCATCCTCAAGTGGAAGGTGGAGGAGTTTAAGGTGTCTAACATCCACCAGCTCCGTGATGTCATCACGGAGGAGTGGAAGAGGATTCCAGTAGCAACCTGTGCAGCTCTGGTGAATTACATGCCCAGGAGAGTTAAGGCAGTGATAATAATGGTGGTCACACAAAATATTGACACTTTAGGCACAATTTGGACATGTTCACTGTGGGGTGTACTCACTTATGTTGCCAGCCATTTAGACATTAATGGCTGTGTGTTGAGTTATTTTCAGAAGACAGTAAATCTACACTGCTGTACAAGTTGTACACTGACTACTCTAAGTTATATCCAAGTTTCATGTCTATAGTGTTGTCCCATGAAAAGATATAATGAAATATTTGCAGAAATGTGAGGGGTGTACTCACTTTCGTGATACACTGTATATATATATATATATATATATATATATTTATGTGTGTGTGTGTGTGTATACACTGATAAGGCATGACATTATGACCACCTCCTTGTTTCTACACTCACTGTCCATTTTATCAGCTCCACTTACCATATAGAAGCACTTTGTAGATCTACAATTACTGACTGTAGTCCATCTGTTTCTCTACATACCTTTTTAGCCTGCTTTCACCCTGTTCTTCAATGTTTAGGACCCCCACAGGACCACCACAGAGTAGGTATTATTTAGGTGGTGGATGATTCTCAGCACTGCAGTGACAATGACATGGTGGTGGTGTGTTAATGTGTGTTGTGCTGGTATGAGTGGATAAGACACAGCAGCGCTGCTGGAGTTTTTAAATACAGTGTCCACTCACTGTCCACTCTATTAGACACTCCTACCTAGTTGGTCCACCCTGTAGAGGTAAAGTCAGAGACGATCGTTCATCTGTTGCTGCTGTTTGAGTTGGTCATCTTCTAGACCTTCATCAGTGGTCACAGGACGCTGCCCACGTGGCACTGTTGGCTGGATATTTGTGTTTGGTGGACTATTCTCAGTCCAGCAGTGACAGTGAGGTGTTTAAAAACTCCATCAGCATTGCTGTGTCTGATCCGCTCATACCAGCACAACACACACTAACACACCACCACCATGTCAGTGTCACTGCAGTGCTGATAATGACCCACCACCTAAATAATACCTTCTCTGTAGAGAAACAGATGGACTACAGTCAGTAATTGTAGATCTACAAAGTGCTTCTATATGGTAAGTAGAGCTGATAAAATGGACAGTGAGTGTAGAAACAAGGAGGTGGTCATAATGTTATGCCTGATCGGTGTGTATATATATATACAGTGTATCACAAAAGTGAGTACACCCCTCACATTTCTGCAAATATTTCATTATATCTTTTCATGGGACAACACTATAGACATGAAACTTGGATATAACTTAGAGTAGTCAGTGTACAACTTGTATAGCAGTGTAGATTTACTGTCTCCTGAAAATAACTCAACACACAGCCATTAATGTCTAAATAGCTGGCAACATAAGTGAGTACACCCCACAGTGAACATGTCCAAATTGTGCCCAAATGTATCGTTGTCCCTCCCTGGTGTCATGTGTCAAGGTCCCAGGTGTAAATGGGGAGCAGGGCTGTTAAATTTGGTGTTTTGGGTACAATTCTCTCATACTGGCCACTGGATATTCAACATGGCACCTCATGGCAAAGAACTCTCTGAGGATGTGAGAAATAGAATTGTTGCTCTCCACAAAGATGGCCTGGGCTATAAGAAGATTGCTAACACCCTGAAACTGAGCTACAGCATGGTGGCCAAGGTCATACAGCGGTTTTCCAGGACAGGTTCCACTCGGAACAGGCTTCGCCAGGGTCGACCAAAGAAGTTGAGTCCACGTGTTCGGCGTCATATCCAGAGGTTGGCTTTAAAAAATAGACACATGAGTGCTGCCAACATTGCTGCAGAGGTTGAAGACGTGGGAGGTCAGCCTGTCAGTGCTCAGACCATACGCCACACACTGCATCAACTCGGTCTGCATGGTCATCATCCCAGAAGGAAGCTGACGCACAAGAAAGCCCGCAAACAGTTTGCTGAAGACAAGCAGTCCAAGAACATGGATTACTGGAATGCCCTGTGGTCTGACGAGACCAAGATAAACTTGTTTGGCTCAGATGGTGTCCAGCATGTGTGGCGGCGCCCTGGTGAGAAGTACCAAGACAACTGTATCTTGCCTACAGTCAAGCATGGTGGTGGTAGCATCATGGTCTTGGGCTGCATGAGTGTTGCTGGCACTGAGGAGCTGCAGTTCATTGAGGGAAACATGAATTCCAACATGTACTGTGACATTCTGAAACAGAGCATGATCCCCTCCCTTAGAAAACTGGGCCTCATGGCAGTTTTCCAACAGGATAACGACCCCAAACACAACCTCCAAGATGACAACTGCCTTGCTGAGGAAGCTGAAGGTAAAGGTGATGGACTAAACCCAATTGAGCACCTGTGGCGCATCCTCAAGTGGAAGGTGGAGGAGTTCAAGGTGTCTAACATCCACCAGCTCCGTGATGTCATCATGGAGGAGTGGAAGAGGATTCCAGTAGCAACCTGTGCAGCTCTGGTGAATTTCATGCCCAGGAGGGTTAAGGCAGTGCTGGATAATAATGGTGGTCACACAAAATATTGACACTTTGGGCACAATTTGGACATGTTCACTGTGGGGTGTACTCACTTATGTTGCCAGCTATTTAGACATTAATGGCTGTGTGTTGAGTTATTTTCAGAAGACAGTAAATCTACACTGCTATACAAGTTGTACACTGACTACTCTAACTTATATCCAAGTTTCATGTCTATAGTGTTGTCCCATGAAAAGATATAATAAAATATTTGCAGAAATGTGAGGGGTGTACTCACTTTTGTGATACACTGTATATATATATATATATATATATATATATATATACTGTATATTGTAATAACAATTACAATTAACAATAATATAATAATAATATAGTAATTTATATTTTAGTGGTAGTACTTGTCACAATTTTTTCAGTAGTAGGCTATTTGTTGTTGGTCTGATTCAGTACTGAAAAATAATCGTTAAAAGTATAAATTAAATTAACAAAACACATTAGATTTTCATTCTTAATATTTTATTCCAGTGTTGTGTGAGATATTAATTTGTTTATTGATTTTTTTTCTTCATTTTGTCCTTAGTTGATCAGGAAAGTCTTAAGCCATTCTCCTCTGTCAGTGTTTGATGAAAGATCAAGGCTCTATTCTCACTTCTCTTCTAACCACGCGAGTGTATCTGTACTAACCAATCAGCGTACGGAATTGAAGGGCTCATTAATATTAACGAGTTGCTCCTCCAATCAGGATTGAGCAGCGCGCAGCACGCAGAAGGTTCAAAGCGCTTTTTTCTTCAGTAGTGTATAACAGAGCGGTGCGTTCACTCATCTCAGCGCGCGTCTAACACAGGTTCAGGTTCTGAGTGAGTCTGCTGAATGGATTCGAACAAAATAAGTAATGAGTGTAAGAAAACTGAGCGTTCGGATTATTGCTGTGAAAATGATGGAGCTGTGAGTGAGGTGAGCTTCATGGAGCTTTGGACTACCTGCGTTATCCAGCGGTGTGTTTAAATGAGGTGGACATGGAGAGGAGCGGTATCTGGGGGATTCAATCATTCAACCTGTTCCTGCTGCTGTTTCTCTCGGGTTATCCGTTATGCTGTCAGGGGAGCTGGATGTAAGTTGACCATCCTTTTTCTCTTTTTACCTTGAATTGCTTTGCAAATAGTTTTTAGTGTTGGGCAAATTTTTTTTTACAGAAATGCTGATTGATGGATACTGAAAGCAATTTAATAAATTAACACTTTTATCCAAAGCGACTTACAGTACTGTGACAGTTTATTTTCTAAGCAGTTGAGGGTTAAGGGCACTGGCAACCTGGAAGTGGTGGGGCTTAAACCAGCAACCTGTTTATTACTAGTCTAGTACCTTAACCACAGGTTAATACATCTAAAGAGGCAAGCCATAGCCTAGTGGTTAGGGTACTGGACTAGTAATCCAAAGGTTGCTGGTTCTAGCCTCACCACTGCCAGGTTGCTGCTGTTGGGCCCTTGAGCAAGACCCTTAACCCTCAATTGCTCAGATTGTATACTGTAACTGTAATGTAAGTCGCTTTGGATAAAGGTGTCTGCTAAATGCTGAAAATGTAAATGTAAAGAGCAAATTATTCAGAATACATTTCGATAATGCAAATAGTCAATAATAATAATAATAATAATAATAATAATAATAACAATAATAGGGCATGGGGCATGAATACACCCTGAACAGCATGCAATACCTTTGTTGCATTTCAATGAACACTTAATCACATACACAATTAATCACTCACATGTAGTGGCAATTTAGGTTAGCCACTTTTTCACTGGTGGAGGGGAAAAAGTAAAGCAAACTGAACATGTACAGACATAATGAGAACATGCAAAATTCTTCACAAGCAGTGACCAAAAGCAAGTTTTAAAGTCACATCACGTAAACACTTTACCAGCTGACCTTGATCTTAACTCTAAATCTTAACTCTTAGCTTCTTACTGCGCATTGCATATTACTCTTAACTATCTAAGACCTTTAAGCAAAGCACTTTTATTATGCATATTGTTTTTGTGAAAGAAGGTTATCTTGCTGCTTCACTTTTTGCATTTTCACATTTTGCAAAGGTACTGTAGGGTACTAAGAAAGAGCATTATTACTTGGGCACAAAATGACATAGGTTCAGACAGAGGTTTAGAAGGTTTTTATTAGAACTCCAACACAACAAACATAGACAGGCGAAAACATAAAAAGTCTTGTTATGCATGATTTTAGATTGTCCTGTTGAATAGAAAAAAATCCTTTTAAATACCCATTAAATCTGTAATAACTAAGAAATGGTTGTCTGGATTTTACTTAGGTTCTATCTAGCATGATCGTAGCCAAAGCTGGGGAGTTAAAGAGCATGAGCTCTGGTAGTTGATGGGTCTTGTATAGCTCTGGTAGTTTGCAGTTTGCAGATGGAGTCCCTGGGTAGTGTTCTAATATTTATATTAGATTAGATTTAACTTTACTGTCATTGTGCAGAGTACAAGAACAGAGCCAATGAAATGCAGTAGCATCTAACCAGAAGTGCAAGATAGAGATTATTTACATATAATACAGTTAAAGTGCAGAAGTGACCAGATATGTGAAATGAGGAGACACACGAATATTAAACAGGTAATGCTGATTATAATAGATCATTACAGAGTAATAAAAGGTAAATAAAAGTGGCCAAATGAATGAGTAATGAATGATAATAAATAGAGTATATAAGTATAGCGGATACAGTATATACAATATGTACATTATTGTTGTGCTGGTGTAAATAGTGCAGTAGTACCATGTGCAAATTTGCAAATACTGACAACAGTAAATACTGATATACAGATAAAATGATAAAATATCCTTATATATGTGTGTGTTTTTTATATCTTTTGTAATTATTTATGTAATATTCATTCAAATATGAACATGTATTTAAAGAGCTCTTCAGCCTTTTTAAACAACGCTGCTTTTGGCTTAGATGGAATTTTTGCATATTATAATTGAAAGGAATTAGGTATAGCTTTGCTTAAGTCATTTTTCCCTTTTAATTATTTTATTGAATGTGGTTATTTGGGTTATGCCACTGTGCACCTTTCACCGGACATTAAAAGTGCTTTTCTAGTATGGGAATTCTCTTGTCCTGTATGTTTCTCAACTGCTTCCCAGCTATCCTGCAGCAGGTAAGGTACAGGGCTAACAATCAGCAGGTTACTGGACTAGTAATCACTGCCAGGTTGCCACTATTGGGCCTCCAAAAATAAGTGGCGTCTACCCATGGCATCTGGTGTCTAAAGTATTTCAAAGCACTTCAGGTGTTTATTTAAAAATGCAATAAACTGTTTTTGATTACCTGTTTAGTGCTTGGTTCTTCAGCTCTTTTTCTAGTGCCACAATAAACTGAATATACAGTCAATGAGCACTTTATTAGGCACACCTATAAAGTACATGCATTTCTTGCTTATTTTATAAGGTACCCAAATGCAGTAATTGTAAAAATAAATAATTATTAATAAATGTCAAAATCTAGACATGTTGTAAAGTTATATGTTACATACTCAGGTTTGCCTAAAATGACTTTCATATTGTGTACAAAATTAATAACATTTGTAACATTTGTATATAGCCTGGCATCTAGGGTGCATTGTAATGAACTGTAAATAGATGGCAGGGAGATCATTCTGTTTGCATTCAGCCAATTAAACTGAAACGCATTGCTCTGCAGTGCAGATTTGTTAAGATTTCTGAATTACATCTATACACTAAAGCAATGTAATCTAAACAGATTCCATTTAGATTGATTAGATTGATTGTTTTTTATGAAAATATTCTGAAATAGTAAAAAAAAATTTATGAACCATTTAACTTATTATAGGTAAAATAATGGCGAATAATTCTTCCAGTTATATTTTTACAATAAAAAGGCAAAATAAATGAATGAATAAATAAATAAATAAACATTGCAGTTTTTTTTTACCACTGCTTACACTGCTTTACATCACAGGTGGCTGGGCATCACATCAGTGGGAGCGGTGGAGAAGATGGGCTGCACTAATCTGCCCCTGTCCAGCAAGCAGAAGGAGGTGTGCAAGCGTAAACCTTACATGCTGCCCAGCATTAAAGATGGAGCACGCATGGGCATCACAGAGTGCCAATCCCAGTTCAAACACGAGCGCTGGAACTGCAGCACCAGCCGAGAGACGTCTGTGTTTGGCTACGAACTCACAAGCGGTACGACCACCAACAACACAACACACATTTTCAAAAAAGTGGCATTTACTTTTTATGGTGATTCTAAAAAATAGTGCACCAACTGTGGTAACTATGTAAATAAAAACCCTATATCTGGAAAAGTTGGGGCATTTTATAAAATGCAATAATAACTAGAATTTGTGATTAAATTTCTTGAACATTTATATCACTAACAAAAAAAAAAAATGTAAAAAATAATGTTTTAATGTAATGTGGCTTACCAACTTGTTTGATATTTTGTAAATATGAACAAATTTTGAATTTAACACCAGCAACACATTCAAAAATGTGTAAACAAGTTTATAGAATGTTAAAGTTGCAATGTTGCACAATATTCCACAATAAGTAGATGAATAAGTAACAGGTGAGGGTATCAGAATTAGGTAATAAAGGAATATCTACCAAAGACTCTTTGAAAGCAAAGACGGGTCATGGCTCTCCTCTTATGGCCAGACCTCAAGGGAGAATTGTCATCAGTCAGTTAAAACAAGAAATGCTAAACATCAATGCCGCCAAGTTCTCTGTGCCTGAGCTCATTTTGGACCAAAACACAATGAGAACATGTGCTGTGATCACACGAGTTTACATTTCAGCTTGTTTTTAGTAAAATTGGATACAAAGTTCTTCATGCCAAAGATGAAAAAGACTGTCCAGACTATTATCAGCAAAAGATGCAAAAACCAACATCCGTCAAGGTATCGGGAAGAATTAGTGCCCACAGAATGGGTGACTTGCACATGTGTCAAAATGTCATTAATGTGATGGCGGATATTGATATATTTTTTTAAAGAAACACATGCTGCCATCAATGTCCTTTCCCAGTATGTTTGCACACATTACAACAGCATGGCACAGTGTGTGTGTGTGTGTGTGTGTGTGCGCTTGACCGGCCTGTCTGCAGTCCAGATCTGTTTCCTATTGAAATTCTTTTACCAAGAAAAAATAGACAAAATTTCATTTTCAACACGGCAACAAATCAGTGTCTTCAGTTCCAAATAAGTAAAACTAATTAATAGTGGGCGCCCAGGTGGCGCAGCGGAATATTCCGCTAGAACACCAGTGCTGAGATTTTGAACTCCTCCTGAACTCCTCTGAACTCCTCGGTTCAAACTCAGCGCCATCCAGCGGGCATAACTGGCAGTGCCTGCAGGGAGGGATGACTGGAATATGTGAGTGGGGTCTTCGAACGGTTTGTTGGGGCAGCACGGTGGCTTAGTGGGTAGCACTGTCGCCTCACAGCAAGAAGGTCCTGGGTTTGATCCCCATGTGGGGCGATCCGGGTCCTTTCTGTGCGGAGTTTGCATGTTCTCCCTGTGTCTGTGTGGGGTTTTTTTCAACAGTCCAAAAACATGCACTCAGGTTAATTGGAGACACTGAATTGCCCTATAAGTGAATGGATGTGTGTCTGTCCTGCGATGGACTGGCGTCCCGTCCAGGGTGTTACTGTGTGCCTTGCGCTTATTGAAAAGCTGGGATAGGCTCCAGCACCCCCCTCGACCCTAATTGGATAAGTGGTTAAGAAAATGACTGAATGAATAATTAGTAGTGAAGTTGATGTAACATTGTAGTAATCATGCTTCTGTCTAAACCTTGTTTGTGTTGCAGGCATCAAATTCCAAATGTGTTTATATTTACAAAATACAATGAAGTTGATTAGTGACAACATTGAAAATCTTTGCCTTTCACATTTATCAGTGAAATAAGATTTAAAAGAATTAACAAATCCCAGATTCTTCTTTTTTTTGCATTTTAAAGAATGTCCCAACTTTTTCGGAAATGAGGTTTGTATAGTGGTGTATTATTTTTATAGTAGGCTGACGTATTAAGGATGCAGCCTAATAGTTTACAGAAAACTGGCATGATGTAACTGGTGTGAAGCTCTTGGATAAAAATGAAGTGTACAATCCATAAACAGACACTGAGGAAGTTGAATCACAGTTGATGGGAGTTTTATAGTGCAGCTCTATTTTTTTACCTTTCTTGTGTATATAACAGAAATGTATCTTATTTATCCCAAATGTGTTCAGTGGGGTTGAGGCCAGGGCTCACTGCAGGCCACACCAAACTCATCAAACATTGTCTTTCAAAATACATTTAGAATACATCATGGACCTTACTTTTAGATTTGAACAAGGGCCTTCCCCAAACGGTGGCCACAATGTTAGACGCATATAACATATAACAGGATTTGTTGGACCAGTCAACCTTTTTCCATGGCTCTGGTGTCAAGTTCAAATGTCTGTGTGGTTATTGTTGCTGCTTTTGATGGTAGACAAGATCAAGATCAAGCATGGGCACTCTGACTGGCCTGTGACTAAGCAGTCCTATACATAAAATGGTTCGATGCACTAAATTGTGTCACATACACCTTATCACCTCCATTAAAATGATCTGCAGTTTGAGCCCCAGTAGCCATTATGTTGGTTTTTACCAGAAGCCATAGTCAACAACCTGTTGGCGCTTTGTGGCTAGTGGACCACTCTTGGTAAATACTCATCACGGTTGCCAGTGAGCACCCCATGCTGTTTCGGAGATCCTTTAACCCAATCAACTGGTCCTAATAATTTTTTCTAATTAATGACACTCAGGTCTTTATGCCTGATAATGTCTGCTTTTTGACCATGGCAACCATATCTTTTTGACCATGGCAACTCTTACAAAATAGGCACTGCCATGCACATATGTGGGCCCCATTTTCTGGCTCATCAGAGAATATAAATAAATAAATAAAATTATGGTGTATAATTATTTGTTTGCTTTCAGGAACCAAAGAGACAGCTTTCATCTATGCCATCATGGCAGCTGGGCTGGTCCATTCAGTCACCCGGTCATGCAGTGCAGGCAACATGACTGAGTGTTCATGTGACACCACGCTGACAGGCAGCGGATCTCAAACCGAGGGCTGGCACTGGGGTGGCTGCTCAGACGACCTTGCCTATGGTACCTGGTTTAGTCGCCGTTTCATCGACCATGCAGTGAAGAATGCGTCAGCCCGAGGAGATGAATCACTGCTCATCATGAACCAGCACAACAGTGAGGCGGGGAGGCAGGTGAGAGCAAGACATCAATTTAGGTTTCCATTCCACTAAACAGTTGACCAAGCTTTGGGAAAAAATTATTTATTTATTTATTAGGATTTTAACGTCATGTTTTACACTTTGGTTACATTCATGGCAGGAATGATAGTTACTCATTATACAAGATTCATCAGTTAACAAGTTTAATGTCAAACACAGTTGTGGACAATTTTGTCTCTCCAATTCACCTCACTTGCATGTCTTTGGAATGTGGGAGGAAACCAGAGCTCCCGAAGGAAACCTACGCTTACACGGGAAGTACATGCAAACTGCACACAGGAAGGACCCAGACCGCTCCACCAGGGGATTGAACCCAGGACCTTCTTGCTGTGAGGCAACAGTGCTACCTACTGAGCCACCGTGCCGCCCCTTTGGGAAAAACAGGCAGGGATAAATGAAATCTTTGCTAAATGATGCTGAAAAACTAGTGCATGTTTTTATCATTTCAAGATTTTACTATTACATTATGGGATGCTGCAGTTAGTGTTCTTAGCAGGATTAGAAAATCTGATCATCTTCATCTGGTCCTGTTTACTTTGCACTGGCTTACTCCTACATGCCACATTGATTATAAAACTTGCTAATGACACTTAAACTTCCCACATTTGCGGCATTTAGCAGACGCTTTTATTTATTTATTAGGATTTTAACATCATGTATTACACACTTTATTATATTATTATCCCTGATTATATTTATGACAGGAACGGTAGTTACTTGTTACACAAGATTCATCAGTTTACAAGTTTAATGTCAAACACAGTCATGGACAATTTTGTATCTTTAATTCACCTCACTTGCATGTTTTTGGACTGTGGGAGGAAACCAGAGCTCCTGGAGAAAACCCACGCAGACACGGGGAGAACATGCAAACTCCACACAGAAAGGATCCAGACCTCCTTTCTGTGAGGTGACAGTGCTACCCACTGAGCCACCTGTGGCAAATGAAGTTAAGGGCCTTGCTCAGTGGCCCAACAGTAGCAACTTGGCAGTGGTGAGGCTTGAACCGCCAACCTTCTGATTACTAGTCCAGAACCTGTTATACCTGCCCTATTGTAATGTTTATTTTCTGCATATCTGTATTTGCTAATCTTCTACAGCAGTATAGTCATTCCTAATTACTTTGTTAATTCTTATAATCATAAACTTTAGACATTCTTTCATTACCTGGCCTAAATGCATATTTTTATTTGGATGCATTTTTATAAATTAATTGATTATTGTAAATATTGCTATTACATGCCTAAACATTAATATTTTTGGCTTAATTTTAAAACAAATAGTTTATCCAAAGCAATTTAACATGTGTTCCTATGCATTACAGAGAAGGCTAATGAAAGTTAGCAGGAGTAAAACGGAGTACATGTGTGTGAATGAGAGGTAGGGGGTGGAAAGGTGCACTTGTAACAAGTGAAGATGGTGAAAGTTGATGAGTTTAAAAATACTTGTGGTCGAGTGTACAATGTAATAAAGAGTGTGGTAGAGAGGTAAAGAAGAGAGTGCAGGCAGGTGGAGTGGGTGGTGTAGAGAGGCAGGAGTCATTTATGATAAAATGTTATCTGCCAGAGTGAAAGGGAAAGTTTACAAGACAATAGTAGCTGTGTTGTACGGGTTGAAGGCCATGAAGATGCTGTGATTCTCGCTGTAAGTGAAAAAGATGGACAAGATTAGGAACAAGTTTAAAAGAAGGACTGTACAGGTAGGGTGTTTTGGAGACAAGGTTAGGGAGGAAGAAGGGAGAGAGAAGTTGGAATAATGGTCATATCAGGAGAGGAGTGTTAAGGATGGAGCCACCAGGAAGGGGAAGGAAAAGAAGGCCAAAGAGGAGGTTAATGGACACAGTGAGGACATGCAGTCGGTTGGTGTGATAAAGATGAGTGATCTGCTGTGGCGACCTGTGATGAGAGCAGCCACAAGTTACATTAAAAAAACATTAAAAAAGTAAAGAAATTAATAATTTAAAAGAAATTTACATTTCTTTGGGATAGCTGAACCTTAACCATCCCCCTCAGCAATCAGTTCAATAATCTGCAAGTAAAAAGTTTCTTGAACCACAGACTCCCCAGTCAAGTGCACCACACAAGATTTTACACTATGCTTTTCAGCAGCTTCTGTTTTACACAGACCTGTTTTGGTAATCCTTGGATTACATCTGACTATCAACAAATTTCCTTAACAAGGTTTCAATCTTGGAAAAGATTACTTTATTACTATAAAGTTACTATTACTTATTACTTTGTAATATTTGCAGGCAAATTAGCCCTATTTATTTGGGTACTGAACAGTCACCGACTACCAGCTTCCTACACCACCAAAGGAATAATTTAACTTGTATGATGTGTATGTTTTATACTTTTACAGCTGTAATCGCGCCACATTTAATTATTTCTTAGTTTTAAAAGCTTTTTTTTTTTTGGAAGAATTCTTTGCAAATTGGCTTTTATTAGTGTTTATAGTGCTATAATGCACACATTTGTCTCAACTAAAGTTTATAAATCAGTAGAAACATTTTAAATGAACTTATCAGATATTGATCTTTAAACAAATTTTCTTTATTTCATTTTATCAATCTTTTCAATTATGCAGTTTAAAAATTTTACGTTTAAACTTTTATGACTTGTTCAGTAAACGTAATAAAAATGGTAATTAATATTCGTTGGGATTTATTTATTTACTTTTATATGGACTTGCAGAGTATTCAGCAGCCCCAATGAAAGCACAAAATCTTCGCCCACATACTGCATATGTACCAGTAGGCTTGTGTATAATTTGGTATAGTTAGTATACCAAATCAGACAAAACATGAAATATCTTCGGTTCAAACTGTCTGCAATTAAATAAAAGTCAAAGTAAATGTAAGCAACTCTGCATCTTTATTTTATTTGCATTTTCCATACTGTCCCAACTTTTTCTGATTTGGAGAACAAATGTTAAATTTAATGCTGATGCTTTCTAAAATACATGTTAGTCTGTTTCTATTTAACACAACTGGTTGTGTTTGCTTCAGAAGTATTCAGACTGCTTTGTCCAGCGTCTTGTCAGATCATGTACTTGTGCACGGCCATCAACGTGATCTTGGAGAAAACAGGATTTGTCAGGACAGTCGACCTTCTTCCATTACTTTGATGTCCAGTATTTATGCCTGCATGCCAATCATAGCTGCAGTCGATGGTGGACAAGAGTTAGCACAAGCACTTTGATGCATTGTGTGTTGACACATTCATTTCATCACTGGTATTAAAATGATCTGCAGTTTAAGCCACAGTCTTTATTGGAAGCCACAGCTTTTATGTCCTCTGGCATCAACAACAAGCTATCAGAGGTTTATGATTTGTCCTTCTTCGAAACACTGTGGGTTTGGTGCACACCATACTGCCTTTGAACAACCCAGTCATCTGGCCACAACAATTTGGCCCTTATTGAAGTGCCTGATCATATCTGCTGCATTCAACACATGTGCTATGAGTAACTACCAATTACAGACTAACATTTAATATAATCCAGACTGTGACATGCAAATTAAGTTGTTACAAATTAGGCATAACTTTAATTTATAATTAATTTATGGTTGAAAATTTACCTTTACATGTCTAACCAATAATAATTCTCATTTGATTTAAAACAAATCAAATCAAGGGCAGTGGTAGCTCAGTGGTTAAGGTACTGGACTAGTAAGGTTGCCGGTATAAGGTTGCCAGTTCAAGCCCCAACATCACCAGGTTGCCACTGTTGGGCCCTTAACCCTCAGTTGCTCATTAATGTAGTTTTATTATTTTTATTATTTTTTATTTTTTTTATTATTATTTATTTATTAATGTAGCTTGTGGTGCTGAGATATTGTGAAAAAAAAGCTTTTCCGAGAGTCTAAAACGCTTATTGTTAAAAAAAATCTTAACGTGACTTAATGTATTAAAAGAACGACATAGGAACATTAAACCTCTCTTAATTACTACTGCTCATAAGTTCTCTCCACTAATAAAATTCCTCGCTTGTTTTAGTACAATAAGTCATGTCAAGCTTTGTGCACTGCCACACTCGATAGGAAATAATGGCATGCGCCTTTACTTTTAATACGGTTTTCCAAGATCACGCATCCCCACAATTAAGAAGCATAAGGAAACAATAAAAAAAGTAAAGGTAAAATGCAGGTTTTGTTGTATTTTTATTGATTTTTAACTGTTTTTCAGTTGTATTACAGTGGTTTTTATATTATACTTGTGTTATTTTCAGTGTGTAAGTGTCAAAAACAACCCCATTATTTTACATTAGCCTAAAATATATGCACTTCTACGGGATCATGGAACACATTAACAGGTTTTCCAATACATCCTTATGGGAAAAAAAAACTTAAAACTCAACACCTTTTAAACTCGACGCCACTCCCAGAATCAACTGACGTTGAGTTTCATTGTTGTTTCTATCTATTTGTTGGGGGTGTTCCTATGTTATGGCTCATCGGTGTATACCATATACTGTGAACAATACTGTTTCTGTGCTTTTGTTTGGATGATTCAATGTTTCAGAAAACACCATTAGACTTAATTAGGTACTTTTCACATCTGGTAAAGTCATGCAGTCATGTTATCTAAATTTTTGGAAATATACAAAATTATTTGATGTGCGTGTATGCATACAGAAAGTTAGCACAAGCTTAAAGATAAATATAAAGCAGACATGTACCATGTAAATGATCAGTATTAATCTAAACCCTGCATTGATGTGCAGTTTGGAATGCAGCCTCTCTTTACATTCTGCTTTTGAGTCTGTTTTCTTGCCAACTAGAAAATAGAGGGCAGATTTTTAGGAAGTGTACAGGCATACCAGCAAACAGCTTGTGTTTGGACCAACAGAATGTTATATAAAAAAATCAATCAACTTCAGGATTTTGGGTACGATATGGAAAAACTCTCCTGGTGGTGAAAATTTTTGCCTTAAGTGCTGAATATCTGCTACAGGCTATTGTGTA
This sequence comes from Trichomycterus rosablanca, assembly GCF_030014385.1. Taxonomy (NCBI): domain Eukaryota; kingdom Metazoa; phylum Chordata; class Actinopteri; order Siluriformes; family Trichomycteridae; genus Trichomycterus; species Trichomycterus rosablanca. Next base: position 62,427,654 of record NC_085988.1, on the reverse strand, counting down.
AGACTTGGCACAATGATACAGCAGGAAGTGTGGGTACTGTACAATCCCAGGATTCTGAAAACTTGGGTTCACTTCTGGTCACCGTCTCCCACATGTTTTTTTTTTTCCATGTACACAAGGGTTTCCTTCGAATACTTGCCCTTTGGTAAATTTGCTGCTCTACATTCTCTGGATTGGATGTATAACATAGGCCCTATGATGGACTGGTGCCCTGTCCAGGATGCTTTTTAGCCTTAGCTTTGCACCCATTGTTTCTGAGAAGGCTGGTAAAAGTAAATGTAATAATGGTTATTAAAAATGAATAAACATATGATTACATTGAAAACAAATTTATAGTACATACACACATCCTCTGCATACATGGTGGAGGGATACTTTAATGTAGTGTGTTTTTCTCTACATTGAAAGAGCCTTATTGCTTTCCATGTGTTGGAGGGCTCTTGTGCTAGTCTGCAATTTTCCCTGGCCAGCATGGAAGTTGTGCATGAGGCAGAGGATGACAATGTAGTGGGGGAAAAGGTGGTGGATATGTCAAAATTATTTAAATATATAATGGGTCTATCTGAAAACCTAGTGAGCTCTCTATATAGACAGCATTTTACGTCATCCTACACGCTCTCAAGATAAAGGCTGTCTACATTTTTAGATACCTTAAAATGCTGCCTACTAAGGTGCCTTATTTTGAAGTGATAATCAGACTAAATGAAGAGGGAGCATCAGATGCTTCCTTAGCAGTGAAGGCAACCCCTTGCCTTGATTTTAAATTTGATTTGTATAAAGGTGTACAAGTGTCATTTAGGATTTAGGCATTTAGGCATCAGGCTTGTCAGTGACAATTTAACCATTTTTGGTACACGGAGGGAGATGTTAGCTGGCATGCTAGCGGGTTGTGCCGCCTCAGCCCATTGGTTTGAATGGCGTGAGGCTAACTGTGTTAGCTTAGTGACGTAATTGCCGTAATTGCTGTTCAAGTAGTGTGTCTAAATAACCTGCCTTATAAGTTTAAAGTCTTATTAGAATCTTTCTATTTAGGTTGCTGCCTAGGTAGGAAGTAGGAAGCAAGGCAGATCACTAGGTTTACAGACAGACCCATAGTGTGCATATTTAGTACACTGCTAATGGTTTAGTTCACAATATATAAATAATTCACTATTATTTATCTTCTACAGGCTGTGGCCAAGACGATGTGGACGGACTGCCGCTGCCACGGTGTCTCAGGCTCCTGCGCAGTAAAGACATGCTGGAAAACAATGGCATCTTTTGAACGTGTGGGCAGCTACTTAAAAGAACGCTATGAAAACAGCGTGCAGGTGCAGGACCGCACCAAGCGCAAGTTCCGGCGCAAGGAGAGAGAGCAGCGACAGGTGCCCATCACTCGGGAGGACCTAGTTTTTCTCAACAAGTCACCCAATTACTGTGTGGAGGACCGTCGGCTGGGTGTGGTCGGGACTCGAGGACGCCGGTGCAACCGCACTTCTGCCGGCCCAGAAGGCTGCAATCTGTTGTGCTGTGGCCGGGGATACAACACGCATGTCGTGCGGCACGTGGAGCGCTGCGAATGCAAGTTCGTCTGGTGCTGCTACGTGCGCTGCAGACGCTGCGAGACCATGAATGACATTCACACGTGCAAATGAAGTGGCAAACCAGGGAAAGGGACCAGGAAAAAATACATCTAGCCCATTACTACCACCAGTCCTGCATCTTCATCATACATCTTCATTTATTTTATGTCAGCAATGATTTGTTCTGATAGAGAACTCTCCCAGTTGCATTGTCTTTTGCTTGTGCATTTGGGTTCTCAGGACATAATAAAAGAGATGCATGTGTGCCATAAAGAAGGGCAATAAGGGACTCTAAGGACCCTCAGTATACAGCACTCAAAGACTGCTTACATACTGCCATGAAAGCTAGGAAAACTAGACCAAGGTGGCATTTCTTCTCCTCAGTGAGAAGGATAAACTGACCGTTTTCCAATGATCTGCTTCCCTTATTAGACAGTCTGCAAATACAAACCAGTTTGTGGACAAAGTATCCAAGACAACCAGACGAGTAACTCAGTTTAGCAGACCACTGGCATGCCCTGTTGTTTGGGTTCCAAAGTTGGGAATCAAGTCATATGGATCCAGTTTGACCAACAGTTCAGATAATTGTGAGGCAATTGAAACAATGTATGTTAAAAATCACATAGATACTTATTCAGAATTAACATGGCCTGTTTATCAAATCAGTTTGCAGTGAAAAAATGTGGACCACTGGATGAGTAGAATTGGTGTTGGCTTAAGTTCTTGCGTTAGGGTTAGTATTTAAGTTTGATATCCAACATCAACATCTGCAACATATTTGCTGTTACTATTGTTTGGCTCTACTTGCTGCAAAGCCAAAGAAAAAAATACATTCTGTATTTTAAATATTAGCGGAAATGATCTTAGAAGAAAGAGAGAGAGGTCCATCTACAGACATCTATAACACAATAGCTCTAGGTCAAACCATCAGTAATGTACACTATACAACGATAAGGCATAATATTATGACCACCTCCTTGTTTCTACACTCACTGTCCATTTTATCAGCTCCACTTACCATATAGAAGCACTTTGTGGTTCTACAATTACTGACTGTAGTCCATCTGTTTCTCTACATACTTTTTTAGCTTGCTGTTCTTCAATGGTCAGGACCCCCACAGGACCACTACAGAGTAGGTATTATTTGGGTGCTGGATCATTCTCAGCACTGCAGTGACACTGACATGGTGGTGGTGTGTTAGTGTGTGTTGTGCTGGTATAAGTGGATCAGACACAGCAGTGCTGCTGGAGTTTTTAAATACCGTGTCCACTCACTGTCCACTCTATTAGACACTCCTACCTAGTTGGTCCACCTTGTAGATGTAAAGTCAGAGACGATCGCTCATCTATGGCTGCTGTTTGAATTGGTCATCTTCTAGACCTTCATCAGTGGTCACGGGACACTGTTGGATGGATATTTTTGGTTGGTGGACTATTCTCAGTCCAGCAGGGACAGTGAATGTGTTTAAAAACTACATCAGCGCTGCTGTGTCTGATCCACTCATACCAGCACAACACACACTAACACACCACCACCATGTCAGTGTCACTGCAGTGCTGAGAATGATCCACCACCCAAATAATACCTGCTCTGTGGTGGTCCTGTGGGGGTCCTGACCATTAAAGAACAGCATGAAAGGGGGCTAACAAAGCATGCAGAGAAACTGTTGTTCTACAATTACTGTCTGTAGTCCATCTAAGTGCTTCTATATGGTAACTGGAGCAGATAAAATGGACAGTGAGTGTAGAAACAAGGAGGTGGTCATAATGTTATGCCTGATCGGTGTATGTATCTGGACACCTGACCGTGACTTGTTGGACATCCCATACCAAAAAATAACAGGTAATAAAATAGAGTGACATCTGTGTTATCTTTTTAGCTATTACAACAGCCAATTTTCTGAAAAGGCTTCTCACTTTGAGATATGTCTGTAGGTAAGAGCCTATGTAAAGCTGGGTACTGATGTTGGTCAAGAAAGCCTTAATCAATGTTCCAGGTTATTCCAAAGCTGTTCAATGGGGCTGAGGTCAGGGCTGTGTGCAGGCCACTGGAGTTTCTTTAAAGCAAGATTTTCTTCATGTCTTGCTATAACATGGTGGCTTCTACACCCAACATCATTATGAAGTAGTTTATGGTTCATCCTTTGGACTAGGTTTTAACTACTTACTAATTATCCTAAATGTCATGTAGGTCAGGGATAAATTGTAATATTTTGACTTAAACCAGGCTTGTTTTCAACTAAATGCCAGCTATTACTTTAAATGTTACCATCATGTAAGTGTTAGTGTGCTAGTCTATTCATATTTCAACCAGTGACCAAACTCTAGTTAGCTCATCTCTGTCTAAAATGCTTTGTTACTGTAGATAATATCAGCTAAATAAAAGTGCAGTTACAAATGCATTCACGGTACATGGTTTAATTATTAAATGTGGAATTCAATGTGAAACTAAAGTGTTTGTACATGTCTTTAGTCTTAAGAGTCAAGTGTATAGTCCTGTAAACCAATACATGTCCAATACTGTTCCTTCCTTCTGCCAAACTTTTACTATTTGGAGGTTTTCTTACTCTGCTTTGCCTCCTCCACATGCTCCATAAGAAACGTAATTTGTTAGAAGTGACAGACTTGTGCCAAATACCACAAGTATTTTGACTTAAAACCAGCCCTAAAAAGCTAACACAAGTGACACTTGTGTAAGCAAGTGGACAGCAGTTATTTAGAAGTGAAGCTAAACTGTCACCGGTACAGTTAATCTACTGTGAATGACTGGCTTCAGCTGCGTTTGGGAGCTTGCATCTGTTTGACAGGTTTTAACTAGTTTAGCAAATATCCAAAATAGCTGTTGAATATGCATTTCAGCCCTTTTGGATGAGTTGTGTCCTCCTGTTTTGCCATTTTGGCCAGCAAAGGAAGCACAGAGGCGCAGACGTTTAATGTGTCAGTTTCTTTCAATTGACAATCACCTGAGCCTTGTGAGCGTTAATTTACTCCAAGTGAGATACAGTATTTTCTATATATCACGGTTTCTTCTTCTCAGACAGCAAAACCTGCTTTTCTGTAAAACTGTGATACTAGTCTTCTCAGTCCGATCCAGTGTTCCCCTGGCTGTGATGCCAGCACTCCTATTTCTTTCTAGGAACTCACCCGGTGTTGCAGCATTTTGGGCCTCACAAAGAACTGCCCTGGAGGAGAGGATTGCCCCAGTGGTGGCATGACATCCCATTTCGTCTTTGAACCAGCTGGTTTTGACTGGTTCAGAGGGTTTCCAATTTTTCTTCCTTTTACGGAAACTGAGTTTCCGGAGATAGATGGAGCAGCTTGTGTGACAACCAGCTATAGTTCTGCACTATCCCTGTTCTATTCACTTTCTCCGTTGTGGGATGCAAATATTTTGTGTCTTTTATTGTTCTTTGTTCTCATTATTTTGGCCACCTTGTTTATTTACGATTGTCCCCTTTTTTGTTAGTGGCTTTTAGTCACAGTATTGTTCTACCTTGGTCAAGCATCTGCACTTGGATCCATTTTTGCATGTGTAAGCCTTCACCTCATGCTTCAATTGCATTAGTGTTACTTACATTAGTGTTACTTTTAGTGTTACTACTACCCTTCTAGTGTTTAAATGCTAGCCTGAAGAGGCCAAGTCAGTATTTTTCTCACTGCTTCTCAAGACCTTTTTTTGCATGGCTTTGTGTTAAAAAATCTGTTACCATATTTATTTGCTATAATAGACATCTAAGACATTATTGGCTATGTCTGAGGGGGCATGGTCAAAGCCATGTTGTGGACTGGTACCAGTTTTTTCCAGTAAAACAGAAGACTTCTGGGCACTTAACTCAGAATTTAGAAAACATAAGATGTTAACCAGTTGAATCAATATAGAGTGCTATCTCACCAGCACCAAGTTCAATTCTTAGCAGTGCCACAGGCCTGGTTGGGCACAGTTGGCAGAGGAATTCAGAGAGCATATCAGTTTTCTTCCATATCTATTAGGGCTATATGTAAACATCTGCTGACACTAGCTGATAAATAACAACAAGCAACAAATCAATAGTCAGTATATTCACAAGTGTTAAAATAGGTGTGTGCTACTCTTTGGCTCTCCTTGACCAGAATGGGGCTGGTGTATGTGAGCAAAGAAATTAAACTAGAAATTAAAAATTTAAACAGCTCAATGAAGGATCAGACCCTGACAGGGGTGGGTTCCTGCCTTGTGCCCAGTGTTTACAGGTGTATTACACAACCATAACATTAAAACCACCTCCTTGTTTCTACACTCACTGTCCATTTTATCAGTTCCACATACCATATAGAATCACTTTGTAGTTCTACAATTACTGACTGTAGTCCATCTGTTTCTCTGCATGCTTTGTTAGCCCCCTTTCATGCTGTTCTTCAATGGTCAGTACTCTACCAGGACCACTACAGAGCAGGTATTATTTGGGTGGTGGATCATTCTCAGCACTGCAACTGACATGTGGTGTGTTAGTGTGTGCTGTGCTGGTATGAGTGGATCAGACACAGCAGTGCTGCTGGAGTTTTTTTAACACCTCACTGTCACTGCTGGACTGAGAATAGTCCACCAACCAAAAATACTGTATATCCAGCCAACAGTGCCCTGTGGGCAGCGTCCTGTGACCACTGATCTCAAAGATGACCAACTCAAACAGCAGCCATAGATGACCGATCGTCTCTGACTTTACATCTACAAGGTGGACCAACTAGGTAGGAGTGGCTAATAGTGGACAGTAAGTGGACACAGTATTTAAAAACTCCAGCAGTGCTGCTGTGTCTGATCCACTCATTGCAGCACAACACACACTAACACACCACCACCGTGTCAGTGTCACTGCAGTGCTGAGAATAATTCACCGTATAAATAATACCTGCTCTGTGGTGGTCCTGGGAGAGTCCTGACCATTGAAGAACAGCATGAAAGGGGGCTAACAAAGCATGCAGAGAAACAGATGGACTACAGTCAGTAGTTGTAGAACTACAAAGTGCTTCTATATGGTAAGTGGAGTTGATAAAATGGTCAGTGAGTGTAGAAACAAGGAGGTGGTTTTAATGTTATGGCTATATATATATATATATATATATATATATATATATATATATATATATATACAGTGTATCACAAAAGTGAGTACACCCCTCACATTTCTGCAAATATTTCATTATATCTTTTCATGGAACAACACTATAGACATGAAACTTGAATATAACTTAGAGTAGTCAGTGTACAGCTTGTATAGCAGTGTAGATTTACTGTCTTCTGAAAATAACTCAACACACAGCCATTAATGTCTAAATAGCTGGCAACATAAGTGAGTACACCCCACAGTGAACATGTCCAAATTGTGCCCAAATGTGTCGTTGTCCCTCCCTGGTGTCATGTGTCAAGGTCCCAGGTGTAAATGGGGAGCAGGGCTGTTAAATTTGGTGTTTTGGGTACAATTCTCTCATACTGGCCACTGGATATTCAACATGGCACCTCATGGCAAAGAACTCTCTGAGGATGTGAGAAATAGAATTGTTGCTCTCCACAAAGATGGCCTGGGCTATAAGAAGATTGCTAACACCCTGAAACTGAGCTACAGCATGGTGGCCAAGGTCATACAGCGGTTTTCCAGGACAGGTTCCACTCGGAACAGGCTTCACCAGGGTCGACCAAAGAAGTTGAGTCCACGTGTTCGGCGTCATATCCAGAGGTTGGCTTTAAAAAATAGACACATGAGTGCTGCCAGCATTGCTGCAGAGGTTGAAGACGTGGGAGGTCAGCCTGTCAGTGCTCAGACCATACGCCGCATACTGCATCAACTCGGTCTGCATGGTCGTCATCCCAGAAGGAAGCTGACGCACAAGAAAGCCCGCAAACAGTTTGCTGAAGACATCAGTCTAAGAACATGGATTACTGGAATGCCCTGTGGTCTGATGAGACCAAGATAAACTTGTTTGGCTCAGATGGTGTCCAGCATGTGTGGCAGCGCCCTGGTGAGAAGTACCAACACAACTGTATCTTGCCTACAGTCAAGCATGGTGGTGGTAGCATCATGGTCTTGGGCTGCATGAGTGTTGCTGGCACTGGGGAGCTGCAGTTCATTGAGGGAAACATGAATTCCAACATGTACTGTGACATTCTGAAACACAGCATGATCCCCTCCCTTCGAAAACTGGGCCTCATGGCAGTTTTCCAACAGGATAACGACCCCAAACACAACCTCCAAGATGACAACTGCCTTGCTGAGGAAGCTGAAGGTAAAGGTGATGAACTAAACCCAATTGAGCACCTGTGGCGCATCCTCAAGTGGAAGGTGGAGGAGTTCAAGGTGTCTAACATCCACCAGCTTAGTGATGTCATCATGGAGGAGTGGAAGAGGATTCCAGTAGCAACCTGTGCAGCTCTGGTGAATTCCATGCCCAGGAGGGTTAAGGCAGTGCTAATAATGGTGGTCACACAAAATATTGACACTTTGGGCACAATTTGGACATGTTCACTGTGGGGTGTACTCACTTATGTTGCCAGCCATTTAGACATTAATGGCTGTGTGTTGAGTTATTTTCAGAAGACAGTAAATCTACACTGCTATACAAGTTGTACACTGACTACTCTAAGTTATATCCAAGTTTTATTTCTATAGTGTTGTCCCATGAAAAGATATAATAAAATATTTGCAGAAATGTGAGGGGTGTACTCACTTTTGTGATACACTGTATATATATATATATATATATATATATATACAGAATTCAAGTGTATACAAGTGTATATACACTCTTAATCCTGTAAATGATGGGAACATTTAACAGTACTTGTTTTATTTTCACATCCGAAACAAATGTCTAAATAGGATCCCAGAACACAGTGGGGGGTGAATCTACTGCCCAAAGTCTTTTTTCCTTGCAGCAAAAAAAATTTGTAAAGCCCAGGCTCAAATTGTGGGGGTAACTGGGTGAGGGAGCATACATGTGGATGAGACCTCACCTTGGAGACACACAATCAATAAACTAATCCATATGGCAGCATCAGTCAGCAAGACTGGACGAGCCCAAGTGCTTGCCAGGTTATCTGTAAAATATTGTTTTCTTTTTTTACTTAAAAACTGTGTTAATGACAGGGACAACTATAGATCTACATCACTGTTTCTGGCTCCTACTGACAAACAATAAAATGTTTCCTGGGGAAGAAAAAATACTATCATATTACTGACATGATTACGAGACCATTTTTCATGTCTAATCCCTTGACGTTGTACTTATTTTTCCTCCTTGTTTTGGTTATGGTTCAGTCCCAGTGGATCCAAGTTATACAACAGCTATACAAAAATCCAATTACGCTTAAGGTTATTTAAGACAAGATAAGATCATGTTTAAAACCAATGTTGTGATAGTACAGAAAAAAAATCATTGTTTATCATTGTTTGATGCATCTTCTCTTTTGCTGGCTGGATTGCAGCACCGTGGTTAACAGGAAGGCATGGTGTCATACACAGTGGTTAAGGTACATTTCTTCCATGCAGGTTTGTGCCTCACTTACATAATTCACTTGATATGTTGCTCATCTTTTTCTGAATGGCCATTAAAAAAGCGTAGAGTAACAGACCCAAGCAGACAGTAATGCTTTATTCAGTTTTTCATTTCCCTGCATTCTGTGAGTGATGCCAGAATGCATAAATGTTCCCAGAAGTCTGTGGGGGTTTGTGTCTGAGCCTAGTAGTGCTGCCGAAATGCTGAGGGGGTTTGGAAAAGTCATAGGCTGTCTTTGCCAGTAAGCATTCCTTTGATAATAGCAATCAATCAGCCTGTTTTAAGTTAGCTTAGCTTCATTTGCTTTTAGTGTGATATTTTGAAAACACAACGAAAGTGCTTTACATAAAAATAGTGATAAAATAATCTACAACTATTAGTAACTTAATATCTGTTAAATTTACAATTAATGGTACATTTGCAGTGATGGTAAACAAGAAATTACCTTTACAAACTTATTGTTGTACTTTATTATTTATTTTTTATATAAATATGTAATCATAAGCATAATAGACAGCGGATTAAACGTTCAGAGAGCACTAATAAATAACATTATTACCTTACTGCAAACAAGTGTTGTCAAATATAGCTCTAAAAAGTCCACCATAATAATATAATTGACCTGCAATCGATGACTACGTCTTTTTAGGTGCTGTGCTGCTTTGTGATTTTTCCATCCTTTAGGCAGTTGCCTTGAGCAGCCAACAAAGGTCGCATGTGCAGCAGCAACAAAGAAACATAATCAACCTTCCTTAGTTTTACTTTTTCTCCACTACATTCAGCACATTTCTCCTGTTTCGTCAGAAAGTAAAGACCATGTCTGTACAGACGCCACTTCTCTCACATCTTACATGCTCACCGTGCTCCTACCCACCTGCTCTGCTGGGTTTTGTTGTGGTACCGTCACGTTCTTATGTTGTTAAAATCCTAACAGACATCGGTACATTGGTAGGCATTGGAAGATTGTAAGTTTTTAAATACTTTGCTTTGCAGATACAGAAATAGGGGCAATTTTATGGAAATAATAGTGTAAACTATACGTACGTAAAGTACGGACGCACCTTACGCACATGAATCTGAGCATGCGTAGTGAGGCTCTTATTCCGTGTTTTGGTGAATGAGAGCTCCTTTCTTTTGACTTTGTGCTTATAAATGTAAACAGAATAGCATCGATTTTGTATTTTAAATTAACAAGGACACATGTATTCGGTCACTATTAAAATTGTACAAATGTATTCACCCAGCAAACACAACTATGTGGTATGAGTTAGCTACTTGGTGGTGATACGCCATGATGGTAACGTTGTGAGAAAGTAAAGCACCAGAAACAAGAAATCGGACCGCTTTAAACAACTGAATTTATTGACAACCCTACTGAGAGCAGCTACTTACAAAAAATGTATGTATTACAATAATACACTTAACACTGAAAATTCATTCAGATTCAGCCATTTGAAGATGCATCTACCTTTATTATTAAAAAGTATTGGTATCAGTATCGATATCGGTGATACTGGCCCTGTATTTACTTGGTATCGGATCGATACCAAATTTTGCAGAATCGCACACCACTGCTAGATGTGACTAGAGGTGGAAAGTAACGAAGTACATTTACATTTATGTTACTTTTACTTAAGTATGTTTTGTATTAAGAATTGTAATTCGCTACATTTTAAATAACATCTGTCACTGAGTAAAATAAACGCTAAAAAAAAATCGCGTCTGGGAAACTGCTGCAGTAAATTCTGCGATGGGGAGTCGGATCTTTTGGCTCGGCTCCTTTTATATATATATATATATATGTATAACGACTCCCAAAGGCACGACTCGGTTCCTTTCGTTCATTTTAAAGAGCCGTTTAATAGAATCGACCCATCACTAGTAGTTATAAAGTTTGAAAAAGTGTTATGGAATGGTCTGTACTAAAACGACACATTACACATCCCTAAATGTTTTAAATGTTGTATCAACATGTTTTTTTTTATTAGATTTCAATAAAAAAACTACTTTTGTGACATTTATATCCACTTGTCACCCTCTCCTGTTAAAAAAAAGTAACTAAGTAACGTTTACTCCGAGTACATTTTAAATGAGTTACTTTTTTCTTGAGTAGATTTTTAGACTAGTAACTTTACTCGTACGTAAGTAAAAATTTATTAAAGTAATAGTACTTTTACTTGAGTACAATATTTTAGTACTCTTTCCACCTCTGGATATGACATTTTGCTGAATATTTGCCACATTATTACATCTATAGATAGTATAGATGGGTGATTCTTCAATTGTGGGCTCTTTTGACCATAAAATAAAAATTAGGAATAATTTAGTTTTAATTATGTCAAGATAATGCTAGAGCAAAGACTTAATGATGGCTACAATTGAGCTCATATAGAATTGTAATATTTCATATTTATTTGCGAAGTGGCATAGCAAAATGTCATTATCAGGAGGACTACATGATCAAATTACTCACATTTCCAGACATTAAAATGTTAATCTTCTCTCATGGCTGGCATGTGCTTCCTTGCAAGTCTTTGTTTCCATGGTTACAACATTAAACAAGTGTTACCTTGAAATGATTCCCTACAGAAACCATACACTGTTGCGGTAATTACGATAATGCTGGGGACAGTAATATATTGCTCAAAAATTTTATTAGAGCAGAGAAGTTTTAAAGTTTGGGTTGGGGACAAGGCCAAAGTAGCAAAATATTGATGTTTAAATCATCATAAAAAATGAAAATCATAATTATTTTGGTATGTAATTTTTTTTAGTGATGCAATGAATGATCTTTTTAATACCTAAAATATTTGTTTTGTAATAAAGTATTTTTAACACAAATGTATAACTTAGGGACGTAAAAGTTCCCCCAATTGAAGAATCACCTAGATACGTTATTATTCTTTAGTTTTTTTTAACCCAACGGATGAGTATTTGTCGCCATCTAGTGGACCATATAAAAATCTTTACACATATATGTAATGCCCTACCTCGTGACGCGAATGATACTGTATATGTGTAAAGATTTTTATATAAGCCGTTTCCCGTGAAATGTGCAATTTGCTGTAAAATTCACAATGTAAGGTTTGAGTTAAGCAATGTCGAAGTCTAAAGCAGCTAAAACACGACAAAGCAATTTGAGTTTGGAAAACACACAACCAGTTCTGTGGAAGCTGAGGGTGTGTGTGTCAAAACACGGACGAGTACTCACATATCCGTTAAGGTAATCTGTACTGTGTATTGTAGCTTGTTTTTATTTTATCATTTCAATTATGAGTGTTATTTAAAGACTATTTAATGACTGTCGTGAAATCGTGATCTTAAGGTCTGCGATATTAAGCACATTTTCCTGTGAATTTATAGGGCCCTATCCACAAAGTTGAATCAGTTCATCTGGACACAAGTTTGTTGTAGAGATGCGTTTCGTCACTCAATCCGAATGACTTTTTCAGTCTGAGCTGGTGTTGAATACCCCAACCTTATATGCAGTTGATTTGCATAACGACTGATCACTGCCCATTGCATAACAATGGAACTGGTGATCAGGTCCATATGAAATTCACAATGACCATTAATTACAATGGTCATGTGTGTCTTTCACACATGATTGGGGTAAAGCTCCAATTACGGCGTTGTATGATGGTGAGAGATGTACTCTCAGGCCCCCTCCCCGGTTCAGAGATGGTCGTTCCCTCTTCACATAAATGGCCTCTTTGACTCCACGTTCAAACCAGCGTTCCTCCTTGTCAAGGATCTGCACATCTTCATCATTAATTGAGTGGCCGCTGGCTTGCAGGTGGGTGTAAACCGCAGAGTCCTGGCCAGAAGAGGTCGATCTTCTATGTTGGGCCATCCGTTTCGCCAGTGGCTGTTTAGTTTCCCCGATGTACAGTTCCCGACAATCCTTCCGGCACCTAACAGCATACACTACATTACTCTGTTTGTGTCGAGGAACCTGGTCCTTAGGGTGAACTAATTTCTGGCGTAGCGTGTTCTGGGGTTTGAAAGCAACTGAAACATGGTGTTTGGAGAATATCCGTCTTAATTGTTCCGATACTCCCACCACATACGGAATCACCACTGGTTTGCGCTTGGACCGCGGTTGTTCTTCTCCTCCCTTCGAACCACTGGAGCTGTGTTTGGGCATTTTTCCCGCTTTTACGAATGCCCAGTTGGGATAACCACGTTCACCCAGGGCCTTCTTGACATGAGATTTCTCTCTATCCTTGGCCGTAGTGTCTGTGGGGATGCTGTTCGCCCGGTGGTGCAGCGTCCTGATGACTCCTAGTTTGTGCTCCAAAGGATGATGGGAGTCAAACCTTAAGTACTGGTCCGTGTGTGTTGGTTTGCAGTAAAAATTTACTTTCAACCGTCCCCCATCTTTACTAGCAATTTCACAGTCTAAGAAGGCTAAAACGTTGTCGCTTGCATCCTCCCTTGTGAACTTGATGTGTTTGTCCACCGAGTTGATGTGGTCCGTGAAATGTGGTACTTCCTCTGATTTTATTTTAACCCAGGTGTAGGGCCCTATATACACCGATGAGGCAAAACATTAAAACCACCTCCTTGTTTCTACACTCACTGTCCATTTTATCAGCTCCACTTACCATATAGAAGCACTTTGTAGTTCTACAATTACTGACTGTAGTCCATCTGTTTCTCTACCTTTTTAACCTGCTTTCATGCTGTTCTTCAATGGTCAGGACCCCCACAGGGTCACCACAGAGCAGGTATTATTTGGGTGGTGGATCATTCTCAGCACTGCAGTGACACTGACATGGTGGTGTGTTAGTGTGTGTTGTGCTGTAGATGTAAAGTCAGAGATGATCGCTCATCTATTGCTGCTGTTTGAGTTGGTCATCTTCTAGACCTTTATCAGTGGTCACAGGACGCTGCCCATGGGGCGCTGTTGGCTGGATATTTTTTGTTGGTGGACTATTCTCAGTAATGTGTTTAAAAACTCCATCAGCATTTCTGTGTCTTATCCACTCATACCAGCACAACACACACTAACACACCACCACCATGTCAGTGTCACTGCAGTGCTGAGAATGATCCACCACCCAAATAACACCTACTCTGTAGTGGTCCTGTGGGGGTCCTGACCATTAAAGAACAGCATGAAAGGGGGCCAACAAAGCATGCAGAGAAACAGATGGACTACAGTCAGTAATTGTAGAACTACAAAGTGCTTCTATATGGTAAGTGGAGCTGATAAAATGGACAGTGAGTGTAGAAACAAGGAGGTGGTGTTAATGTTTTGGCTGATCGGTGTGTATGGCTCTATATTTCAGTGATGTTGGTGTTCGTGGTGGGTTCAAAACCACTCAGTGAAACAAATGAACAAATCACACTTACATCTGGTCAATATTTAAATCAGCATGTTTTACATGTTTTATGAAAAGGGGAGAAACCAAAGTACCCAGAGAAAACCTTCGTACAAATCTTCGTACATACAGCAAACAGAGATGAGGTTTTAACCCAGGTCTGCAGACTTTATGTTGCAACAAATAAAATACAAATGTTAATAATGGGTCATATTTTTATTAAAGTGACCTTTTTTTTTTAGGACAAAAAGAGATTTTCCAAAACATTTTTTGCAAAAATAATTTAGCAGTTATATTCATTTATTTCTTTATTTATTCATCCATTGACTGTTTTACCACCGCTTTATTCTGGTCTGGGTCGCGGTGGGTCTGATTGATTGGGAAAAGGCAGGTAAGACCCCAGACAGGTCATCAGTGCATCACAGTGCATACACACACACACTCGCAATTTAGTAGCTCCAATTAACCTGACTGAATGTTTTGGACTTGTGGGAGCACCTGGAGAAACAGAGCACCTGAAGAAAACCCATGTGGACACATGGAGAACATGCAAACTGACCCTGACCACCCAGCCAGGAAATTGAACCCAGGCCCTTCCTGAGGTGCTACAAGTTGTGCCACTGTGCTGTCCAGCAACTATATGAATTGTTTTAAATGTATGTGGTCAAACTATAGTTTGGTACAGCAAACTGAATGCTCCAGATACTACTGTATATTTATAATTTAATTGCATTAAAAGATTTTATTAAACATTTTAAAATGTAACAATTATCAGTTAATATATCTGGGCTGATTTAAGGATAATTAAAAAATTCTAATAACTAATGTATATTTCGACCCTTTTAATGCCATATAATAATATCATGGCTGTAGAACAAAAAAGTGGCAAAAAATCTTTTAGTTAGATTGCTCACTAATCCTTTTTTCCCTATTATGTAAAACAGTCATAGTGATGACCCCCAACACACACACACACCACCTTCATAAGGTTCAGGGTTCAGGTTGTACGCTGTTGGGACGTTTGGCTGTATTCTCGGCCTCACTGGCACTGGTTATTGTGGTAGGTGTACGACCAGAGCAGCCACACAATATTATCTTCCGGGCTTCATCACGGAACTAAAAAAAAAGAGTAGATTATTATTTATGGGTTATATCTTTACTACAACTAAAATAGTAAAAGAAGAAATGTGTATCTCAGGGTTAGATGTGCACCATGTCAGAAATTCTGCCTGAAAAGTTTGTGGGAACTTGAACTCAGGGACTAAACCAGGCACTGTGTTCCACACAATTTCTTTGTATGTACAAACCCCATTTGCAAAAATTTTTTTCCAATTAATTGTATTTTGTGTGCTGATGAGGCAGCAGATGTAGCCCCAGGTGTAACAAAAGGACCAAGTAAAATCTGCACCCCAAAGAGAAGAGATGACAGAACTAATAGACAAGTGCATTAGTGGAGCAGGGGATAACAAACTACACATGCTTGGCTAGAAAAGAAAGGCTTATGCTCGCCCCAGCGTACTTTGTAAAACTCAGGTGGTCATGTGTTTGCCCCCAATAAAAGTGGGAAACAATGAGATAAAAGGACAGGGGAGATAACTAAGTTACCACTTGGTCTACCAATGTGTGATAACTCACATTTTTGGAAAAATAAATACAACAGAGAGGAGTGCAGTATATGCTGGGTGGCAATTAAAAAGTGGAGGAGTAGCTATTCCATCCCTGATACAACCCATGTACAGTGTGGATTCATCTGGGGGTCTCCGGTCAAAAAGGTGCAGTCATGCCACCTCTGGAGTCACTCTGCCCATCTAGGGAGGTTACAAAGGGTGCCACAAACCGGTCGAGTTCCTTTGGACAAGGAGTCGACAGGTGGATACGATTTTGTGCTCTGGGCCCACCTGCCATGGTGGCAAAAGCCCGCTACAGTTTTGAAAACACATTCATCTCATTTTGCACATGCTACAACAGTGTAGCTTTGTAGATACAGAGTGAATTTGCTTGACTGGCCTGCCTGCAGTTCAGATCTGTTTTGCGCTTAAGACTTCTCTCTTCTTGATGTACCAAACACGTTTAATAGGAAACAGATCTGGACTGCAGGCAGGCCAGTCAAGCACATGTACTTTGTATCTACTAAGCCACACTGTTGTAGTATGTGCAAAATGAGATGTGGCATTGTCTTGATGAAAAAGGCTTCAGGTATCAAGCAAGAATAGACAAACATTTTATTTGCAAAACTGAAACAATTAGTGCCTTTAGTTTCCAAACCATTAAAAAGGCTTATTAGTAGGAAAGGTGATGGAACATAGAGGTTAACATGCCTCTGTTCCAACTTTTTGGAGTTGTTGCATTTTTTTTTGGATTCGACATCATTCTGATCGTGTCATTTTTCACAGTAACAGATAATGTTTATGAAACGCGCCTACAGAATTGGCGCTAATGATTGAAAAAACGCTTTCTGAACCAATCAGACATTCTGATTAAAATTTTTAGTAAGAAATGCTGTTATTTGCATGTATTTAGTTTGCAGCGTCACACAGATGATGTTTTAACGAAACGCTTGATTGGCTTTCTAACGAGTTTGTGTTATACTTCACAACCGGGAAAAGTTTGGAGGTTTTTAATTATTAGCACATTTACAAAATAACGGATTATATTCCTAATGGGACAACACACGGTTATAAATTTAATAGCATCTGGAAGAACATAAGCTAAGGTAAGCAGTGGTTATGGATATGTTGCTGTGTTTTGGATTTTGGCCGCTGTGCTGTAATTTGCCATGAAAACAAAATGTCAGTTTAAGTTTTTAACTGGTACCTAGGAAAGTAAAGGCACGAAGTAAAATGGCAAAATCTAATCTGTTGTTGTTTTTGATCTGAACGTACATATTATTTGTTTATTTCTACGCTACATTTCCAATATATGTTTTGTGTATATTATATTGACTCGTGACTTGACTCGGACTCTAGCCTAATGACTCGTGACTTGACTCTGACTCTAGCCTAATGACTCGTGACTTGACTCGGACTTGGATTTTGTAACTTGTGAACATCACTGGTAAAATGGCAGTTAAGCATACAGATGTATGTTGTGTGTATACAACACCAAATGTGTTACAAATAACATGTATTTTTAACAGCAAAACGATTTTAAAACCAGAATGCAATGTAGCCTCAAATGGACACTGATGTTAAAAGTAATTAACAGGTGCCGCTCAGGTGGCGCAGCGGTAAAAAGAAACGCGCTGCAACCAGGGCTGGATTCTGAGAACGTGGTATCGAATCCAGCCTTGCTTTACCGGTTCGAAGCTGAGTGGCTATATGAGCAACGATTGGCCGGTTGCTCATATGGGGGGTGGGACAAAGAACCGGATGTGGGTCTCTCTCTGTCAGAATGCGATTGCGTTTTCTGCCGGCTGATTGGAGGCGCTTGCACAGAGATGGGAGAGGGTGCCCTTAGGGTGTGTCTCTCCGCATGCAACGCTAGGTGGCGCCAAACTCGTCAATGTGTGGGTGGCAAAGATGCATCTGGCTGCTGCTCGTGTTTCGGAGGGGATACGGGTTAGCTTCAATCACCTCCGTCAGGGCAGGGTTCGGCATAGACAGAGAGGAAGCACGATGCTAATTGAACAATTGGATGCGCTAAAAAGGGGAGAAAAAGGGGTAAAAAAAAAAAAAAAGTAATTAACAGGTTACTAAGAGAGATTTTATACTTTTAACACAGTGAACAATTCTGTGAAAACAGAGTTAAACAAGAGGTCAAATCCTGAATCACAAAAGCGATTATTCTATGTGACATTACATTTTAAAGTGAAATTTTGGTGTAGTGTCATCTGCTGTTAAAACTGGGCTACTGCCTGTCCTTCAGTCACATCTGCTTAGCTTGTGAGCTTTAAACAACCAAAAACTGAGAATTATTGTTAAGTTAGTAAATGTTTATTTAATTAATTAATTAAAACTTAAAAGGTATTTTTTATTATAGCCTGAAAAGGCTACAACACAGACACATCCTCTGCAGAACCAGAGAAAGTACTCAGTAACATATTCATATTAATAAACACCTCCACCTTGATTTGTGTTGCATAGCTCTAGGTCTGTATTTCTCTCTCACCTGTTTTTTGGCCAGGAAGAAGATGATGGGGTTGTATACAGGGCTGGTCTTGGCCAAGTAAGCGGGCAAGGAGGCAAGCAGTGGGGCTATTGAGAGATCTGGCAAAAAGACTACAAGCATGGAAACGACAGCATAAGGCAGCCAGCAAAAGAAGAAAGAGCCGATCATGCCAGCTACCATGCATGTGACCTGCCTGTCGTCTTTCTGCCGGGACTTGCCACCCTGATTCTCCACACTCAGATTCAGCTATACACACACATATAAACATAAGCATTAAATAAAATTAGCGAACAATTACACATTAACACTGTTTTTACCCTCACCCTTTTCATGGAGTACAGTATATGGTAGTAGCAGTAGATGATAATCCCGGTCGGTAGCAGAAAGCAGAAATACCAGTATGGGATCAGATAGCTGTAGCTGATCCAGGTGCGCTCCTCCCAGGCCAGAGAGCATGAAGTCTGAACTCCTTCCGGCCCATAGGAGCCCCAGCCCAAGAGTGGAACCACACACCAGAACAGGCAGTAGAGCCAGACCAGTAGCAGACCCTTAGCACTGCGCCTCATTGTGATCTTGAAGACTCCCATGGCACTGCATACTATGTGGTAGCGCTCATAGGCCATAAGGGTAAGTGTGCAGAGGGACACCAGGCCTAAAGAGGATAGAATGCAAAATAAAGCCCACTTCATATTTAAAAAATGGTTTGTTACAATCAGTGTTGCATGTAACAAATCCAATGTACAATGGGATTGGTGAAATGTAATTTTATTTACTGATTTCTCTCAGATTAATCTTAGAGTTAGTCACTGCTGACTAGCTTATAAATGTAGACATTATGCACCTATATAGTTTTTGTAAATAAGTACATTTGTCATCACTACAAATGGCCAACAGCTTACTTATTTTTGCATCATTTATTTTAGTTAACAGTTCTAACATGTTAAGCCAACTGCCTCAAAAGGTGCCAAAGTGTCTTAATCGCATCTTAATGTGTCAGCTTCTGTTTACTCTTAATGGTATTTTAGGTTACATTTACAACCAATATCAGTAAATCATCAGATAAAACTGTTTCCTTGGTACCTAAGATGAGTTTTAAAGTTCCGGTCAATGGATATTTTAAAGATGATTTGTGACACTTATAATACAGTCAAGCTGGAAAGTCTGCACACCCCTTTCATTTTCTCTATGTCTTATTACATTACAGACTCATCCTAATATAGATCGAGTTCTTTTTTGCCTCAAACATCTACACACAATAACCAATAATTACAAAGTGAAAACAGGGTTTAGAAAATATGCAAAATGGTTTATTTAGTGGTTACATATCTGTACACACCCTTAGCCTAATACTTGGTTGATGCACCTTTGGCAGCAATTACAGCTTCAAGGCGTCTTGGGAAAGATGCTACGAGCTTGGCACACTTATTTCTGGACATTTTTGCCCATTCCTCTTGGAATATCCTTGCAAGCTCCGTCATGTTAGATGGGAAGCGTCAGTACACAGACATTTTCAGCTCCTTCCACAGATGTTGGATTGGATTCAGGTCTGGGCTCTGGCTGGGCCACTCAAGGACATTCACAGATTTTCTCTGAAGCCACTCCTTTGTTCTCTTGGCTGTGTGCTTCGGGTAGTTGTCATGTTGGAAGGTAAACCTTCACCCCAGTCTGAGGTCCAGAGCGCCCTGGAGAAGGTTTTATTCAAGGATCTCAGTGTACTAAGCTGCATTCATCTTTCCCTCTATCAGGACTAGTCGCCCCGGTCCCGCTGCTGAAAAACATCCCCACATCATGATGCTTCCACCGCCATGCTTCACTGTAGGGATGGCATTAGCCAAGTGATGAGCGGTGCCTTGTTTCCTCCAGACGTGACGCTTGGTATTCAGGGCAAAAAGTTCAATTTTGGTGTCATCAGACCAGAGAATCTTGTTTCTCATGTTTTGAGAGCTTTCATCTGGCCACTCTACCATAAAGGCGTGATTCAGCTCACTTTTGGGTGTCATATCAAAGGGTGTGCACACTTGTGTACATATGATATTTTACATTTTGATTTTTAATAAATTAGCACACACTTCTAAAAACCTGCTTTCACTTTGTCATTGTGGGCTGTTTTGTGTAGAATTTTGTGACAAAAAAGAACTCAATCTATTATAGAATGAGTCTGTAATGTAATAAAACGTGGAGAAGGTGAAAGGGGTGTGCAGACCGTCCGGCCTGACTGTATAATAAGATAATAATATAATAAAATAGCCTTAAGTAAGGTAAAAAAAGAAGTGTTATTTTGACCAGATTGCCACATATACCATATATAATGACAATTGTTTTTTATTAACAACATAATTACTTTGGGTAAGACTCCACCCATTTGCTCTCAGAACTGCCTTAATTTTTTGTAGCATGCATTACACAAGATTTTAGAAATGTCTTTGCTAATTTGTTCCATGTTTTTCGCAAATTCATATTCTTGGCTGATGGGATTGGACCCTCTATATGATTTTTCGCTCTTGTAGACCATCTGCCTCACTGTTTGATGTTTTGTGCATTGTGACATGCTATCAAAGTGACTGGTTGGTCAGTTTAAACCAGTCTGACCATCTCTCATAAATTAGGTGTCTGCAGAACTGCTGCTTATTGGAGCAGCATTATTTATTTATTTATTTACTTTTTTTTGCAGGATTTGCTTTTACTTATAAGAACAGGCTTTGTATAATTCACATGTTTATGCAGGTGTTTGAATATTTTGTTTAGTTCCTTTACATCATACTTTCATAATGAAACAATTATTTTGACTAATTTCATGTTTATTTAAGTACTTTTAATTGTGACTCACCAAAGTAATTGACCATAAATCCCTGAAAGACACAGAGCTGTCTTCCCATGAAGAACTGGCCATAGTAGTTGGTGACTGTACCGATTGCTGATCCACTCAGAGTCATGAGCAGGTCGGATATAGCCAAGCTGAGGATAAGGATGTTTGCAGGAAAGAAGAGCTTACTGTTCTTTAACATCACTGCAATAACCAGAGAGTTACTTAAGACAGAGATCAAAGTAATAATAAACATCCATAATGACAAAAGAGCATATCCTGTTGGAGGCAGGAGAGTAGGAACTGGAGGAAAATCTAATGCTGCTTCCTCTGTGTCGTTCTTGATGCTGCGTTCCATACTTGTGCTTCTTAGGCTCATCACTGAAACAGGGATGATTTCCAAGCTTGTGGTACCTGAACTGTAAAGCAAAACACTAGAGGATCAAGAGAAGACCAATAAAAGATGAGTACGAATATAATCCCGTTACTAGCCATGGGTCCCTTCCAAATCCTTACTATGGAGATTATGTACAATTGGGTATCACTGCTTTCATGAAGCGTGGAAATTCATTTGATAGAAGGCTTTGTAATCTGATTAAGCTTCTTAAATCTTGTGCCAAATTAATTCCTAATTTTAATAAGTATGTGTAATATTAATTTGAATCATAATGTGTGTTATCAGTTTTAAACTAGGTATTTTTTGCTATGGGGTTATATTAATCAAGTGTGTTGCTGGAGTAAGATTTCACATCAAACATCATTTTACAATTACAATATGAAAATAAAACATTTATTAAAAAAGGAAATATGATAAATAAAAACGAGTTCAGTATACACTGATTAGCCATAACATTAAAACCACCTCCTTGTTTCTACACTCACTGTCCATTTTATCAGCTCGACTTACCATATAGAAGCACTTTGTAGTTCTACAGTTACTGACTGTAGTCCATCTGTTTCTCTGCATACTTTTTTTTAGCCTGCTTTCACCCTGTTCTTCAATGGTCAGGACCACCACAGAGCAGGTATTATTTAGGTGGTGGATCATTTTCAGCACTGCAGTGACACTGACATGGTGTTGGTGTGTTAGTGTGTGTTGTGCTGGTATGAGTGGATCAGGCACAGCAGCGCTGCTGGAGTTTTTAAATACCATGTCCACTCACTGTCCACTCTGTTAGACACTCCTACCCAGTTGGTCCACCTTGTAGATGTAAAGTCAGAGATGATCACTCATCTATTGCTGCTGTTTGAGTTGGTCATCCTCTAGATCTTCATCAGTGGTCACAGGACGCTGCCCACGGGGTGCTGTTGGCTGGATATTTTTTGTTGGTGGACTGTTCTGAGTCCAGCAGGGACAGTCATGTGTTTAAAAACTCCAGCAGCACTGCTGTGTCTTATCCTTTCATACCAGCACAACACACACTAACACACCACCACTGTGTCAATGTCACTGCAGTGCTGAGAATGATTCACCACCTAAATAATACCTGCTCTTTGGTTGTCCTGATCATTGAAGAACAGCATTAAAGGGGGCTAACAAAGCATGCAGAGAAACAGATGGACTACAGTCAGTAATTGTAGAACTTCAAAGTGCTTCTATATGGTAAGTGGAGCTGATAAAATGGACAGTAAGTGTAGAAACAAGGAGGTGGTTTTAATGTTATGGCTGATCGGTGTATATTAACAGTACACTCCAGCAAGACATGAAGAAGAGTATTATCAAATTAACAGGCATCGCAGAAGCAGTATGTGACCAAATTGTGTATGAGGAACTCTAAAACATGTAGCTATCCCAGTCCTACATGTATTTATTCATCTACAGTAATCATATCATTTTGATATTGGCTGCAGTAAGTCCACTGCCAGAATAACTTTATATGTGCCATTTTTATATATTACATTTTAAAAAGGCATCTACTCCAAATGAAGTTTCATGTCTGGGACCTTGTAGTGCCTGACAACACTAAAGAAACCAACACCTAATAGAGAATATCATATTCCAATGTGTGCAGTTATGTTGCATTTATTTTAGTACATTGTGATACTGTGGCTGATCAGTGTTCTAAAATGCTTAACAATAGTTCTAACACACTTGTGCATTCCTCACATGCTTACACAGCACAAACAGTGCATCTCAGTTACTTGTGAAGCTAAAAAAGTCGGACAAAGCAAAACATACAGGAAGTATGTGTGGAGCAAAACAGCCTGTTACTCTGCTTATTTTGTGACTGAGGACATCCTGTACTTCTGCTCCAGAGAGTTTACACTTACACTACCTACAATTCAAAGCCCCCCTTGTACATCCCCTTACTCCCTCTCTCCTCTCATACACACTTTTGGCTAAAACTGTGTACCTAGTGTCTAAATTTTAAGATTTTAGAGAACTACTTTGGTATTTTGCAATGACTGTGCGTAATCATGTATTTAATTCCTTTCTCAGTTATAACTGTCATAGGTGAGCTTAAGTGAGGTCTGGATCTGACATTAGCCAGTCAGCATTTTACTATGGACTTTGCTTAAGTAAAAGTTAAAGGCATTTCCCAAACAGATTACTTTGATTTGTGTCTTTTACACCACTTCAGCACATGCTGACACTGCATGTGGTCATTGCAGGCCATCAGTTTAAACATGGAAATCCAGTTCATGAGGCTCAAGACAAACAGGTAAAGCACTAAAAACCTGATAATACCTTTGCTATACATGCTTTAGCACAATATGCTTAATTTTGTGATCTTGTAAGATGTACCAAAGTAATTATACAGTGATAAATGAAAGGGGGGGTTGATTAGCCAGAGCTGAGCTTCTGAATTAGATTGTGTCAGCTGCACATTGATGAATGAAAGTTTTGCCTGAAGTAACACTTTAGCAAACTAATGACAGCCCAAATTCTTGTTTTTATCTCTTTTTTAAGGGTCTAAGTATTAATTAGGAGGGTCAGAAACCCCCAATCCCCCCTCCTCTCACCAGAATTCCAACCATGAGACCTGCCACTTTGTAGTTGAGGTGTGACTGCTCCTGGGCATTTTAACAATATGAGACCAGGCCGCTCAGGTGGCGCAGCAGTAAAAACACACGCTGGAACCAGAGCTGGGATCTCGAATACATTGTATTGAATCTCAGCCCTGCCTGCCGGCTGAGGCCTGTTGTTCATATAGGCGGGACGAAGCAGGATGGGGTCTCTCTCTCATGACTGGTGCAATTACGACCTCTGCTGGCTGATTGATGGCACCTGCACAGAGATGAGAAAAGAGTGCTCTTAGGGTGTGTCCCTCTGTACACGCAGCTAGGCTGCATTGCACTCGTCAAAGTGTAGGTGATAAGATGCATACGGCATGCTGCCCACATGTCGGAGGGGGCATGGGTTAGCTTCGTTCTCCTCAATCAGAGCAGAGATTGGCATTGCTGAGACCAGTGCCACATGAACAACAATTGGCCTGTTGTTCATGTAGGGGTGGGATATTGAGCCGGATAGGGACTCTTTCATAACTGATGCAACTACAACCTCTGCTGGCTGATTGATGGCGCCTGTTCAGAGACTAGGAAAGAGTGCATTGATCAGGGTGTGTCTCTCCGTACACAGTGCTGATCCGCATATGCACTCATGAAGTGTAGATGACAAAATGCATACGGCTGCTGCCCACGTGTCGAATGGGGCGTGGATTAGCTTTGTTCTCCTCAATCAGAGCCGGGGTCGGCATTAGTGGAGAGGAAGCATGACGCAATCAGGCAATTGGACGTGCTAAAGTCGGGAAAAAAAGGGAGAAAATGCATAAACAAAATTCAAAAAAAAAAAAACTGCTTCTTTGAGAAAAAAATGTTCAGTTAAACAAACAATTAGTTAAATAAATTGTATTATTAATGAAGTTTAATTAGAAAATAGACAACAAGTCTAGATTATTGCTAGCCTTGTTGAATCTGAACATCACCTTAATAAAACCTTTCCAGCAATGTAAAGTAAGCTAAAACGACACTAAATGCATCTTTTGATACTGCAATCAAAATAAGTTAATTTGTTGAAATATGTTCAGTATACAGTCTGTAAAAGGTTTCAAAGACATTTTAGGACTCTCCTAAAACCACAGTAAGACCTGTACTCTCCAAATTGAGACCTTGAAACATTTGTAATTCTTCCTGATAATGGCACCACTCTCTTACCAAAAAGAGTTGGGACAGGCATTTTTAGCTATAATTTTTTCCGCAAACTTTGGCTTTGCCCTACACGAAGTAAGATTTCTCTTTATTCCCTTGATCTGTTTGCAATATCATGTACAGTTGATGGTTAAAGACACAACAATTATTGGTATTATTTTGCTCTTAGAAATTTTAACTTTTTTTTACTCTCTCAGTTTGGCACAAAATGGTGAGCCACATCTTTGGTGGATCCTCCTTTATACCAAACTATCATATAACCATAACACCTCTTACAATTCACCTGCTTGTTGTGGAATGTTTCAGAGTGGTGAAGCTTTAATATTATATAATTTTGTCCTGTCCTATATTGTTTAATTAAGCAACTAAAATTTGTTTATATTTATGAAATACAATGAAGTTGGTCATTAAAAAGTCATTTCTGTGAACTTTTTGTCAGTTAAATGAAGGACCTGCATAGACAAAAAAGTGAACAAATTATTGGTCATTGCAGAATTGTTTTAGAAGGTCCTGGGTTCAATCCCCAGGTGGGTCGGTCCGGGTTCTTTCTGTGTGGAGTTTGCATGTTCTCCCCGTGTCCGCGTTTCCTCCCACAGTCCAAAGACATGCAAGTGAGGTGACTTGGAGACACTAAATTGTCCATGACTGTGTTTGATATAACCTTGTGAACTAATGAGTCTTGTGTAATGTGTAACTACCGTTCCTGTCATGAATGTAACCAAAGTGTAAAACATGATGTTAAAATCCTAATAAACAAACAGAATTGTTTTACTGCATTATTCAAAATGTCCCAACAATTCCTAAACTGGGGTTTGTATTTTTACGTTTATTTAGGGACATTTTTGAACATGCTGGTTTCAAAATATGCATACAGATTAGTAATGTAGTGTTGTAAAGTTCTATAATGTAATTCAATGCTGTGACATCCCCCCAAATTCTTAATTAGGAAAATATAACATGGACATAAGCCTTGAAGCAGTGCATTTTGCTGTTTGCCAAGAATAAAGAAACCATCTTTATTTAACATGATCATTAAGAGAGGTCTTAGTAAAATTACTTGCTTGAACTGAGCTATTCTGTGGTTTTTATAACAGACACATATCTATCTTTCCTTACCTCTATTTATATAATTTATTTGGCTGTTGCAGTTTGGATAGTTATCTGGGAGACTCTTTATATGAACTACTGATATGAAATGCTATCAAATTACTAACAATTTAACCATTTGAAGAAAGAATAAAATAAAAGAGCCACATATAGCTTTTGGGTCACAGTCTGGTAACCACTGTCATGGACCTTTTCCTGCTTGCTGATGGTGTGCTGGAGGAAGGGTCTGAGAGGAAGGTGCTGGTCCCTGGACTGTCATGGCACAGGAAGGAGAGAAGAAAAGGAAAGGGAGTTAAAAAGGCAGATGACCATCTAAAGTGGTCAGAGTTTAAAGCGAAGTCTGTAGGAGAGGAAGAGTGTGTGCACAGACGTGGAGTTCAAGATGAACTCTTTTAGTGAAGCTGGACTGTTCATTTTGCTCATCCTGATTGGAATGAAAGTGCATCTTGCAGCTTCACAGGTGAGTAAAACACTTTCATTCTAGTAGCATTTTGTTTAAAGCACAGCACAAGTTGTTATTAAGCTGACAGATACCAGGTTTTCTCAAGATTACAAAACAAGCTTTGTACAATAACACTTCTATACTTACATGCAAGGTTATTTGGATGCCACTGTAGTGATTTGGGTATTTTTCTGTTTGCAATACAGGGTGTTTAATACAGGGTGATGCTGTTTCTCTCTAGAAGGAGTAAAAGCTTAACAGAAGCTGTTACTTCATGCCCTATGTTAGTTCAGTGCTTATCAGATCCTTTTCTGGCTAATAGAACCATCTATTTCCTGTTTATGCACCATATTTCCTATGACACAGACAAAAATACACATACAACTAAGCTGTTCGGAAAAACAAATCCAAAAATATTTTTTATTGGATCTGTCCAACATGGTGGCACAGTGATGCAGCAGGTAGTGTGGGTGGTACACAGCTCCAGGCCCTTAATTTCAGTCCACTGTCTATGAGAGACTGCTATGTTCTCCTATGTTCCTATGAGCTGTGCCCTTCTATATAAATCAGTTGTGGTTTTGGATAGGCTCTATACCAACATGACCCTGAGCAGAATGAAATGGTTGATAAAGCTAAATGAATGAATGAATAATGACCAAATTAATAAATGACAATAAAACAAATTTGTTTCACTAAATATTTTGAATTACATTATGTGTGAGTGCTGGTGCAGTGTTGTTGCCACATTGTTCTAATGACCCAGGTTCTATCCTATTCTATTCTACACTGTCTGTGTGAGGTTTGGTATGTTTTATATGCCCATGTGGGCACCTAGGTTTCTTCATACCTTCCAAAACATGCCTGTGGGTTGACTGGTTCCTTTAAAGTAAATAAATAGGTGACTGTATTACTGCCTTGAAGTTTCCAACTTGACCCTGATTAGGATGAAGCAGCTAAATATGGGTGTGATACCATGCAATTGACTGGACTTTGACATGTTACTGAAGCTGAATTAAATTATTAAATATGTTGC
The DNA here is from genome assembly GCF_030014385.1 of Trichomycterus rosablanca. Lineage (NCBI taxonomy): Eukaryota > Metazoa > Chordata > Actinopteri > Siluriformes > Trichomycteridae > Trichomycterus > Trichomycterus rosablanca. The sequence goes on along the minus strand of NC_085988.1, from coordinate 62,399,600 downwards.
AAAAATCTGGGTGAAAATTATAAAGCAATTGTAATTAATTACTATACGCACTTGTCACTTCATTCTCATATCTGTTATAGTAACTGCATGTCATTTATTTGTATAGTTTGTTTTACAATTTTGTCACTAGGCAACTCTTGAGAGTGCATTATTTAATGTTTTTTATTTTGCCTGTGCCCCTCTTTATTGTGCTACCCTTAATAATACCCTAATCTGTTTTAATCTGATTTTAAAATGTGCAGCAGGTGGTGATACTAATATGTGATACAATAATCCATTACAGTGGATTTAAAAAAATGAAATGAAAAGATAATTAAATGACTTACACATGGCAAGCAATATATAGATTTTCTTTTTTTAAAGCACCAAAGTTTCTTAAACAAGATTATTTTGGTCTATTATAAGTTGATCCAATGCTTTTGGTAATGAATCAATGACAAGAGTATTAGAAGTTTATTTTTGCAACTGCAACAATCTGATGTAATTACCCAGATTATTTCTTCTTTTTTAAAACTGGTGTAAATGACGAGTTTATTGCTTATAGGTACTGAGAATTTTCTCAAGAGGTGCAAAGGTAAATGAGTGGGTATGAAATGCCCTCTTATGAATTGGTGTTCTGTTCAGTGGCTTCAGACCTATTTTGACCCTGATCTTGGTGAAGTTTTGATGTGTCTTTATCTATTACTTTGAAGAAAACAAAGGACACCAACAGTGTATGTCATAGTATTGACTTGATATGATTGATATGTGTGTGTTTATTAGAACCACTGCAATAAGAACATTCAGGTGATGACAAAGACAGCATGCCATTCCTGCACTATAAGCTTTTTAGTGAACTGCCCAGAGGGCTACAGCAAGAAAAAGTCTGGAGGTGGACAACGGGACTGCAGGTGTGTGTGTGTGTGTGTGTGTGTGTGTGTGTGTGTGAGAGAGAGTGTGTATAGGTTTCTTCTTTTCTTTATATTTTTTGAGTAGAGCTAATGGCTAACAACTTGTATGTTACTTGTTACCAATAATCTACAGCATATTAATTAGTAATAGTAGATTCGTAACAGTAAATTTTCGTCAGATACTTTATTGTCTGAGTGAAGTAATGATGAATTTAACTTTTTTAAGTAACACTCATTTTGTCCATGATTTTTACTGTGACCCAAGCAACACAAACAATGCATCAAAATGAAACATAAAACAAAATATACTTAATAAAAATTATGGCAACCTGGTCCCACTGTGTTTTACAAGATGTAACGTAAAGCCTTCACATGAGGGCGTCCATGGACAAGTTCATTTTGTGTTTATATGCCTGTTAGAATTCATTTATTTCATTATTATTATTTGTCTCTGCTACCCTTTTTTGACAGTGTTTAAAAAACCTTGAGCTAATTGACTTTCAATACAGAGTTTTATATAAATCTCTGGTTCGGAGGCGCACTTTTATTTACTTTCTGTTGTAATGAACTTTATGTATTACTTAAAGTTCCATAATGAATGACTTTTGAAATCTCTGCATTTTGTTTTACATTTGAAGGTATCATTATGGTATTTCGGGTCTCTCCTCCCAAGGCTGCTCACATGAATGTTACAAAGATGTGGTAGAAAAAAGATGCTGTCCAGGGTACTGGGGATACGACTGTCTCGGTAAGTTTAACCATCCTGTTTAAATATCCTTTGGTGAAACTAAAAAGCTATTAATATTTTATTTAAATAATATCCATTACAATAATTACTCCCATATAGGTGTTTCTCATTTCCCTTTAATTCAAGATTACACTCTAAAAAGGCTTTTTCCTCTGTCTTGTTATCTTTCCTGATATGATCACACACACTGCTGCCATTGCTGGAATGGCATTTCCTTTACTTTGTCTGCTTTGGATGGTGGGGGACACTGAGGGAATATTTTGACAGGAAGTGCAGGACAGCTAACAGAATCAATGGTACAAAAACAAAGGAAAGCGCTGAATCGCTGTGAGCTTCAGGGAAGAAAAGAAAAAGTGTAATGAAGGTAGAAAAATGGTTATCTTTAGAATTTGAGGAACTGTGGGTGTATGTGTATAAAAGAACAGCTGGATTTTAAATTGACGTGTCTGCAGATTAAAAGTCCTGGCAGTTATAACTGTAATTAGCAGTTGCTGTAATACTAGTAGTATTGGTATTTATATAATTACGAGACACTTTTAATTAATCTAAAGTGTTACAATATGAAAATAACTTGAACAGTGTAAAACAGTACTGAATGTGAGAGATGTAATTTTAAAAAAAAGCAAGTACCTATTAAATCCTATCAAATACTGAAATTTTAAATTACAGTGCCACCCCAATTCCTCAAAAAAATTGGGACATTAAGTAAAATGCAACTAAAACAGGAAGAAGTGATTTAAAAACCGTAGATTACATCAGTGGTTCTCAACCTTTTTTCTTCCTTCACCTCCCGTGTTAAAAAAAGAAATAAATAAAATTCTGGGACCCCCTTGACATGGGTTATCTATGATATTATGCTTATGCTTTCAGCAAGAATGACGAAAGTTATTGTGTTTTTGTTTATGGGAAATTCTATAAACCCATGATGATGGTATATTATCTTGCTATTTTCTGATTTTGGTTGATGAAGTGGGTTTACTTCTTGTGAACTGGTGGTGGGAGCTTCTTCACCTTGGTCTGCTTCAACAATTGTATTGAAATCTTTTGTAGTCGCTGTCCGTTGACTTTTGCACTTTTGTGGTGTGTAAATCAAATATGTGTTCATTCTCAAAGACCCAATGTATGCTATAAGCAGATTTATATGACATTACGAGAAGTCCCATATGCTAATAGCCTATTGATTGTCCCTTCCTATCACAAGTGATTAATTTTAATTTTTCTCAATTAAATGCAACAGGACCCTCCTCTAGGCTCACTGAGGCCCCCTAGGTGGCCTCGGCCCCCTGGTTGAAAACCACTGGTTTACATGGTCTTCATTTAAGAAAGCACAAAAAATTTATTAATATTTTTAAATTAAACTGATTATTTAATGTTTTACTCTATCTACTAATTTACCTTATGAAATGTACAAATTAGAAAACAAATTCTAATTTGATGTCTACAATACATTTCAGAAAAGGACACCTGTTTTGATACTTCTACAGGTAAAAGGGTTTATAAATAATACATTGCTGTCATGATTGGCTATCAAATGGGCATTACTTAAATACTTAGTTGTGTATAGACAAGGATGGGTCACGCTTTGCCATTTAAAAATAATAATAATAAAAAATAAATAAATAAAACATTGTGAGGAACAAGTTTAAAAGTCTAAGAAAATTGTTTCTCTATGCACAACTGCAAGTAATTTAGACCTTTTAGCATACAGTCCAAAACATCTTTAAAATAATGTAGAGAATCAAGATAAATCTGAACATTAATGGCAAGGCCAAAAAACAGTAATTAAAGTCTGTGACCTTTGATCCATCAGATGGCCCTTTCATTAAAACTGACATGCTGGTGCTTAGGTGGCGCAGTGGTAAAACATTCTAGCACACCAGAGCTGACTTTTTGGACTTGTTGGTTCGAGACTCAGTTCTGCCATCCGGCAGGCTGGGAGGCTACACGAACAACGATTGGCTGTTGTTCAAGGGTACGGTCCAGTAGGGGACCTCATAACTGATGCAATTAGGATCTCAGGTTGACTGATGGCGCCTGCACAGAGTCGAGGGATAATGAGGATCAGGGTGTGGCTCTCCATACACAAAGCTGATCCGCATATGAACTCGTCTCGTGCAGGTGAAAAGATGCAGTTGGCTACTGCACACGTGTCTGACGCGGCTTAGTAACGGCTGTAGAAAGGAAGTGTAATGCAATAGGGTAAGTGGATATGACTAGATTGGGAGAAAAATGCAAGAAAGGAAAAAGCTTCTGTAATGAACACAACCACATGGGATTGGAAATACAAATAAAAGTTATATAAAGTTGAAAGACTGGTACACAGTGAGGTAGGACGGTGTTAGATATCACCAGCAGCAGACTGTATGACAGGGTGACAGGCTATATCAAACATAGTTTAAAGACAAACAGATTTGTATCAGTTTGGGAGATCAAAAGCACATGGATGCTCCTTTTTTCTTGAAGTGAGCTTTTATAAAGACTATTTACACAAATACACTGAACACTGCGACCTCATGGAAGTCAGTGGTGTACTACTCGATCAATTAACCCAGTAGAATCACTTTTCCTTTAATGTAAATTCCATATTAGATATAAAATCATGTTAAAACCCTATACTGACATGTGCCTGCCCATAGAACCAATGATTAAGTGTAGGATTTGGTTTGCTGAACAGGTCTGTGTAGACCTCACATTTGTGCTGTACATGCAACCCTCCACACACTGGAGTTTCTGTACTCCTTCTTTCTAATTCCTAGTTGACTCAGCAGATCTTTCTGGAGTGGGGGGAAATAGCACACTTCCTTTCCTTGAAAGTGTGGCTTCGATGGCCTCACTGATGAAGGAATGTGCTGACCCCAAACACTCTCATTTCCAACACTTCCTCTAAGTGTCAGCAGTCAAACAGACCTGAGTAAGTGATGGCACTGCAGGCCGTAAAGTCATGCCATGTATATTGCTTTTTCTCAGATATCAGCTAAACTTTATTCATTATTTCTTATCCGGCACAAGGCTTTATTCATTCAGCCTCATGTGTCATAAGAAATCATGTAAACTCTGTAAATTCTTCTGTAAAATAAAGAAGGCATGTAAGTGCAACTACTGCAAGATTAGAGAAGTCAAGCAATCGGTCATACTTTTCCACTGACTGCCCTATATTGGTGGAAGTTGTAGTGAGCCCAGTGCTACAATTTCACACATTGTAGCAGCTTACTGTAGTCACTCAACCTTCTGCAAATACATGGTACAACCGGAAAACATGGAGTGTACATCGGTCAGTTACGTACACATTTGATCACTTAAACCTTGGGGTAACTGAAAGCAACCAGTATAACATCTGCATGTTTTTGTGAAGTGAGATTATTACTAAAGTAAGGTCTATAAAGACATGAAGAAAAGCTGGTTTAATAAAGCCCCAGTGGCCTGCACAGAGCCCTGACCTCAGCCCCACTGAACTGCTTTGAAATGAACTTGAACATCAACCGAGGCTTTCTTGACCAACATCAGTGCCCAGCCATGAAATGTTCTTTTGACTAAATGGGCACAAATTCCCACAGATATACCTATGTGAAAAGTCATCTCAGAAAAGTGGCTGTTGTTTTAGCTGAAAAGATCACATAGAGGTCACTTTATTTTAATATAATTTTATTTGAAATGGGATGTCCAACAAGCTAACAGTCAGGTGGTCAAATACTTCATAGTGTACACCGACCAGGCATGACATTATGACCACTGAGAGGTAAAGTGAATAACACTGATTTTCTCTTCATCACGGCACCTGTTAGTAGGTGGGATATATTAGGCAGCAAGTGAACATTTTATCCTCAAAGTTGATGTGTTAGAAGCAGGAAAAATGTGCAAGCGTAAGGATTTGAGCGAGTTTGACAAGGGTCAAATTGTGATGGCTAGACGACTGAGTCAGAGCATCTCCAAAACTGCAGCTCTTGTGGGGTGTTCCCGGTCTGCAGTGGTCAGTATCTATAAAAGTGGTCCAAGGAAGGAACAGTGGTAAACCGGTGACAGGGTCATGGGCGGCCAAGGCTCATTGATGCACATGGGGAACGAAGGCTAGCTCGTGTGGTCTGATCCAAAGGAGTCAGAATACACAGTGCATCGCAGTTTGTTGCGTATGGGGCAGCAAAAGGGGGACAAACACAACATTAGGAAGATGGTCATAATGTTATGCCTAGTTATAACCTACCTATAAAGGATTTAACACATAATATAAATGTTCTCTGTTTAGAGTGTCCAGGATCAGCAGCTACTCCCTGCAATAACAACGGACTGTGCTCTGATGGCATGGGTGGTAACGGCACTTGCACTTGTAAAGTAAGCGTTGTTTTAACACCACATACACACACAAAAAATTATATACCTGAATAAAAAATTTAAATTATAAGTACAATTATAGACTACATTTAGTTATATCTAAAAAAAAATTAAAATACTGCCTCTAAAACTACCTAATATACAAATATGAAGCAGAATTAAACTAACTGGACTGTACTATTTTATTTGTTCTTTTGCTCGTCATGAAGTATAATGAAATAATATCTACTAAAAACTAAAACTGAAATATTAACTGAAATAAGAAATTATACATAAATAATTATTAATAAGTATTTGTAGTGTTTTATTATTAGTTCTTTTTTTATTATTTGTCATTTTCACTTAGTACAATATATGCTAGAATTAAACGTACAAACTAATTATGAACCAAAACTTTTTAAATTCAACTCCAATGAGTAATAATTTTACTAATTTCATACAATACTAAAACAGATAGGTAAAAATATAGAAAATAGGGGGAAATGGATAACAAAATAGGAAAACAAAAGCTGTTAAAACTAACTAAAAGTGAACTGAAAACATGATTTATTATTATTATTATTATTATTATGGATGCTGTTTTGTTTTTGTTATTGTTATTATTATCATTATGAATATTGTTGTTGTTTTTGTTGTTATTGCTATTATTATTATTGTTATTATTATTATTATTATTATATGTGTATATCTGTGTGTTTTAACTTTCAGTTCATATATTTTTTTACTTTTAGGTTTAGCCAGTCAAAGTCTTTTCTTTTTAATTAAGCCTTAAATATTTTTTACAGAACGTGCCTTATTAAAAAAATCATATAAAAACAAGGATAAAATCATCATTTTGAATAAAAAAATATTTAAATATCATGTTAAATATATAACTAAAATATATAGATATTTAATTAGAAATAATTATTATTAAATTGACACATCAAATGGAATTAAAACCATCATGGGCATAAATACACGCCACATTTATAAGTGCTGCTGAGCTGTAATGCATTCATAGAGGATGCTTTTGTTTTGCAGGCAGGTTTTGTAGGAACAGCATGTGAGATGTGTAATGAGAACCTGTATGGACTCACATGCAGCAGTGGTAATTAAACCCCAACACATGCACTTGCTAAAACACTTCTTTAACTATAATCTCTCAGTAAGAAAGGCAGTGGTAGCTAAGCTGTGTGTGTGTGTGTGTGTTAGTCTGTAGATGCAAGCATGGTCTCTGTAACAATGGGATTAAAGGAGATGGCCAGTGCACCTGCTTTTCAGGATACACAGGCCAAGACTGTGACCAGGGTAAGATAACTCTTAAATCATTTGCTCTATACAACAATTAGCCAAAACATTGAAACCACCTGCCTAATATTGTGTAGCCCCCCCCCCCCCCCCCCTTGTGTCATCAAAACAGCTCTCACCCAATGAGGTCTTGTACTCCACAACATATCATATCTGAAGGTGAAGTTAGCAGCAGGTCCTTACAAATACTGTTGCAGGGTTGGCCTCTATGAATCAGATCTTCTGGTGATGAATCAGGCCAGGCCAACACCTTTTACTCTTATTTTTCTCAAACAATTTCTAAACAGTTTTCTCAACGTAGCAGGGTGCTTTATCCCGATAAAACAGGCCATTGCCATTGGGTAATACTACTGCCATAGAGGGGTGTACTTGGTGTGCTGTGATATTTAGGTAGGTGGTACATGTCAAAGTAACATACACATAAATGCCAGAATTCCCCATAGCATCACAGCCTACCATCTTTCTAAAGGGCAACCTTGGGTCATCTCTTCTCCGGGTAATTTTGTTCTCACATGCATAATGTAGGCACTTTCAATGGTAGACAATGGTCAACATGGTTACTCTGACCACTCTGAGGCTATTTATGCCACATTAGCCATCCTGTGGGATCAGATTAGATGGGCTAGCTTTTATAAAAGAGCATTAGGCACCCATGAAACTATCACTGGATTTTTGTGTTGTCCTCCACAAAACCTTCCATTATGGAGAAGTTCTTAGCCAGTCATCTAACCATCACAATTTGGCCCTTGCCATCAATGCACTTAATCATTTATTCCTTAAAGTGAACTGACTGTTCACTTGCTGCATAAAATATCCTACAGGGTGGACCTGCCACCGTAATGTTTTAATCAATGTTATTTACTACATCTATCATTGGTTTTAATGTTGTGGCTGATTGATGAGTCTTTTTCTGGCACAAAACATCTGTACTATTGTTCCAGCTGCTGTGCTGTGACACTATTGTATATCTGTGTGTATATTTTCAGAGCTTCCAGATTGCGCTGCTCTAAACTGTGGACCCAATGCACTTTGTTTTGAGGACATTTCAGTGAGAAAATTATCGTGTAAATGCAAGCCTGGTTACCGTGGTGATGGAACCCAGTGTACCTGTAAGTACAAATAGATAAAATGAAATGATACAAAGGAATACCAAGCCACCAGCTGAAAAAATATCAAAAAGCACCACCAAAAAAGTAAGGCAGTTTGAAAATCACCTTAAGCCCCTATATCAGCCAAATAAAATCCAGTCCCAAGGATTTGTTTTAAAAAGCCTAACCAGATGTAGTGCATTGATGACTAATGAGTAATTTTCCCTCATCATTACTTAACTGTTTATTTTATTTGGAGTTTCTCTCCTGCTGATGAATATATATATATATATATATATATATATATATATATATATATATATATATATATATATATATATATATTTATTTTATTTTTTTTATTTTTTTATTTTTTATTCTAAACGATGGTTTTAGTCCTCTTTATTATTCTTCATCAATATTTGCTGTTATTCACAGCAATTAACCCATGTCTGAGGAAGGTCTGTCATGAGAAAGCATTGTGTGTTCACACTGGACCAAACCAACACACATGTACCTGTACAGAGGGTTATGAAGGAGATGGGCTGGTCTGCATGCCCATTGATCCCTGCCAAAACAATTATGGAGGCTGCATCAGCGATTCCACTCAATGCGTGTATGATGGACCTGGAAAGGTATGTAATTACACTTTTTATGAGTAGTCTTTGTTAAAATGTTGGCTGTACTTTTGTGATTTTCTTGTTAATTATCTTCAATTACAGGCACACTTTTGAATTTGTGTTGTCCATATTATAGGGTTTTTTAATCGCCTGGCCTGTGGATGGACACTATTTATGATGCAACCTTAACTTTCGCCCCAAATCTAGGAGATATCTAAGTCATGCAACTTACTTAAATCAATTTAAAAAATAATTGTCATATGAGAAATCAGCAAAATTACTATACACAAATTTAATACCATGCTTACCACAATTATTTTATTATCCAGCTGGGTACTTCCACATGGTGGCAGACACAAGCCCACCAATTCTGTTGTGTTTTCTGTAAAGTAAAGAATGTAAAAGATGTTATTTCATGTTGTAAAACATGTTTACCATGATCCATCATGTTACCATCAACCATGACTGTTGAGCTCATTCATAATAATAATAATAAAAAAATTGTTGGATTCTCTGTTATTTATTTTAAAACACAGCATGTTATATATTCATTTATTTTAATAAAAAATTTTTTCTTCATTTTTTGTCAAAATTTATGTTCTTTTGTTTCTGCGATTATAAAAGGTTATAAAGGGCTGATGTTACAGGACATTAAAGCAGCATATCAGACCACACCTCATATATCTGTCACATTTACATGTACCAACATTGTGATTTTACTTCTCTTATATTATATAAAAGATAATACTTACATGTTCTCTAATACTCTATCATAAAAACTGTGCCCTTACGTATACAGCTAAAAAATTCTTTTTTATAGGGTCACTGTGAATGCCTATCCGGATTTGACAAGTTGGTTATGGGTGAGGGCTGTTCTGTGAAAGATGCATGTAAGCCAGGCTCTTGTCATAAAAATGCTAATTGCACTACAGTGGCACCAGGAACAGTGGAGTAAGTTTCCTTAAGAAAGTTTGCTTCACTTCTGTGTGTGTGTGTGCATGTGTGAACTGAATGGTTTTTGAACATTTATTACTATAATTATTATTATTATTACTTTGGATTGTTAACCAACATATTGTACACATTGTCTTACAGGTGTAATTGTTTTCAGGGTTTTCTTGGCAATGGCAAAATCTGCTTTGGCAATATAATGCATCGTTTGCAAGAACTGAACTCAGACCCTGACGGTCACTGGACTGGTCAATTGTCTAAAGCCATCAGTCTGCTTGGTAAGAAAAATGTCAGCTTTTAAAATGCACCTTTTCCTTAATTACCTTCTTTAACATGACTATCTCACAAACTGATGTTCATAAATATACGATTAGACACATTTGGTTTGGTAGTGCCCTTAACTACTTCAAAACCTTTTGAATAAACTGGAATACAAAATTCTGTGCATTCAGAAAGTATTCAGGTCCCTTGACTTTTTGCACACTTTGTTGTTGTTATTGATATTAGAAATCAAAAGCTGACATTTCTTATTAACAAAAGTATTTAGACCCTTTGCTGTTGTTAGGTGCACCATGTTTGCATTTATTATCTTTAAGATGTGCCTAGAAAGGAGTTTACCTGTTGCAATTTGAATTGACTGAAATTAGTATGGAAAGGTACACACTTGGTTCTGTAAGGTCAGGGCTAAACAGCTATCAAACTGTGGCAAGACATAAACTAGGGGGAAAAAAATATAAAATAGTATCTAAGGCTTTAAGTGTTCCCAGGACCTCAGTGGCTTTAATAAGTTTTAAATGAAAAGAAGCTTGGTACAACCTTAAACATTCCTGCAATTCGTGCCCCTGACTGATCTACACAACAGGTGGACTTGTTACACGGGTGTATATAAACTTTAAATTTTAATGTAGGTCTGAGTAAATGGATATGTTTATGATTCCCTGTGCTGAACTGGCACACAGTCATAGCTGTTAACATTGCTTCTCTGATAGGAATAAATTATTTACTGAAATGAATGATGACTTTGCTATGTTGTAAGTTAATTTTGTGTTATTTTATGGTCTTAATGTTTCAGAGTCAGTCATGTCCTGGCCTTTGATGAAACTTGGACCATTCACTGTGTTTGTGCCCACCAACAAGGCTTTCAAATCAACATCTGTAAGCTTTTTACTATAATACTATTAAAGTAAGCCCCTTTACACAAACACACAAAAAAATCCATTCCTAAACCTTTCCTGTTACAGGTGGAAACTATGGTGGCGGATGAGGCGAAGGCCCGCTATCTTGTAAAGATGCACATGATTGCTGGAGAAGTAAACTTTGATACTTTAAAGAAGGGAATACTCTATTATACTCTGACAGGAAAGACTGCTGAATCATTAACTGAGGTAAGGCAGTTTCTGTGTGAGCATGTGTATATGTGTTTTTGTAAGGAAATAGCACCTGTGCTTTTGTATTGTATGCGTCATTTGCTGATTTCCTTCCTTTTAAGTTGAAGCAGGTGAAAGTCCGAATTCATGGAAGTCGTAAAAAGGGGACGGTTTTGGATTCAGATGTTATCACTTCAAACGGATTGATTCATATAATAGATAAAGTGTTGGACACAGTCCCACCTACCGTGATAAGTGACAATCAGGTTTGCTACCATACAACTTTTTTTTAGATTATAGGTTCAGTGTTGGGCAAGCTGTGTTAAAGGGGAACAGTTAAATTTGGCACGAACTGTAACTAATGCCACTAGCTTAATACATGTATTGTAGTTTACATTCATCTAAAATCCCTGACAATTTAGAATGCTAATGCTCCCAAAATATATTATGCTGCATTGCATTTTTGATCAAGCTGAATTAATTTCTCTTTTTAAAATCAATTAATCAAAAACTCTGGGTTTGATTTATTGACTGGTCACTAGGACTATGTTCAAGACCAGCTTTTATCAAGTCTACAAATTGCCAAGATCCAATATACTGTATATCCTTTTCTTCTTAACATAAAATCAGTTTACTTAACATCTTAAACATTTTAAAGATCCCTTAAGCTTTATAATTAAAACAATTATTTCATCGACTATAAAGTTGATGAAATAAATTAAAAAAATATTTTAGATAATTACATTGCATTAGATCTAAATTATCAGCGCATAAATATTAAAATATTGCTTTGTGGATATAGCAACACAACTGGGGGTGGCACAGTGGCTAAGTGGGTAGCACTGTCGCCTCACAGCAAGAAGGTCCTGAGTTTAATCCCCAGGTGGGGCGGTCCGGGTCCTTTCTGTGTGGAGTTTGCATGTTCTCCCCGTGTCCACGTGGGGTTCCTCTGGGTGCTCCGTTTTCCTCCCACAGTCCAATGACATGCAAGTGAGGTGAATTGGAGACACTAAATTGTCCATGACTGTGTTCAATATAACCTTTTGAATTGATGAACCTTGTGTAATGAGTAACTGTTCCTGTCATGAATGTAACCAAAGTGTAAAACATGACGTTAAAATCCTAATAAATAAACAAACAACACAACCCAACACTGAAACTTACTGCCTCTCCTCTCTCCTGCTACACATTCTCTAATGAAAATTTGACATGTCGTAATACCAAAAAATTTATTTCTAACTCAAATAATGACTGCATTTACTTTAGGAAAACTTAATGAAGATTCTGTCAGACAATGGAAAGTTTTCCCAGCTTAAATCTTTAATTGAGGTAATTAATGAAGCATTCAATCTCTATATATAAATTATGTCAATAGTCAATATCTATACTTTGAGAAAACAAGTCTACCTGTAAAGCTCTAATGGTCTGTCCTGTTGTTTCAGAAAACCTCTCTGGCAGATGTGTTAGAACTGCCTGGTCCATACACATTGTTTGCTCCCACAAATACAGCATTTTCTTTAATGAAGAAAGATCACTTCGACTACCTCACATCTGAAGAGGTAAGTATAAACATTATGACCTTTGTTCAAACATACAATATATCGCTGTACAACAGCAAAATACAATTTATTCCATTTAAATTAAGCTATGGTCGATCTGACTGATAATGACTGATTACTGAGTGATGTAAAAAAATATCTATAAATCATTTTTCTAAAAAGACTAGAGCCCATGTAAAACATTGGATGTAAAATAAATATTTTTAAAAGGCCAGTAAACTGGGTAAAGTCGCCCAAAAAGTCTATAAATATAATATGTAATATGCAAATTATAAATTCCTTTGTTCACCTTCTGTTATTTTGTATGTGTAACAAGTATGTACATAAATACCACAAAACACCAAATGTTTAAATTTGTTTCAGTTCTGGTACAATGAAGAGGGTATCACTGGTTTTTTTTTTTGATGAAGCTAATTACTTAAGTGGTTAACTTCATTAGCTCAAGTTTTCAAAATGAACAACCAATTAAATCAGCTTTCTATTTGCTATTTAGCCCAACACAAATCCATTCAGTGCAGTCACATGGACTGTTTCTCAAAACATTGTTTATTAAGACCAAACTTAAAATTAATTATGACCAGAACTAATACTTATAATGAAAAATAAGAAATATAATACATATAAATAAAAATAATAATACATAATAATAATAAGAATAAGAATAATAAGAAGAAGAACAAGAATAATAAGAAGAAAATTATATTTCATAAGAATAAACATATATACTTAACAAAAATACTTTTAAAATAAATGCACAGTTTTAATTAGTTTTATACATACAGTACACTACATTACATGAAAATTAATAATTAAATGCAAGTTACAACATTTTATTATTAATGCCTTATTTGTAATATAGCTGATTTATTACACATTATTTAAGTATATACAATAGGAACTTATAAGCAGTTACAAACTGCGTTACAATTATTTGAGTATGGAATTAAGTGTTCTCCTGATTATTTATTTATTTATAACTGCAATTTGAATTTGTAGTATCATGTAATTGCCACTATTTCTAATTAACCATAATTTCTGGATGAGTTTTATATTGCTGTTTTTTTCTTTAATCTGTTTCTTTTATCTTTTATCTGTAGGGTAAATCTAAACTACTGGAATTACTGAGAAATCATATTGTGGCTTCAGCCCAGGTGTGTGTTTCCGTCTGTAAAGTGTATAACATCTTGTGGTTTAATTTTATATGCTTTTGAAACTTGAATTTTCATATTTTCATATAATATTTCATGTATATTTTGTTCTTATATTTATGTAATCTTGTGCACTTATCTGTGTTTACCATGGCAGCTGAAGGCTAGCTACATTGTGTCGAGCCCACAGACCATATCCATGGCAAATCAAGTTTTGTCATTTAATGTCACTGCTACTGTGAGTATTCAAGTTTGACCTTAAATCACCAAATGAAGATACTGTATTTTAGAAAATGTTAACATTACTAATAATGGGCTCTTTAAGAGTAGTCAAATTAAGTCAGCAACAAACATTCGGAAGATATCTAAGCATATAATACTCATAAATAATAATACATTGCTATTATTTCGTAATGCGTGTAATTAGGGTCAAATCCTGGTAAGTGGAGTAGCTGTGGCTGAGGCAGATGTGGAGGCGAACAATGGACGTCTATATTCTCTGGAGGGTATTTTAGTCCCAGCATCCATTGAGCCCATTCTTCCTCATCGCTGTGACACTGTAGAAAATAACATTTATCAGGTAAGTGTCAGCCACATATTCCTTATTGTTGTTGTTTTTATTATTATTATTATTACCATTATAATAAGTTCTAATTAACTGAAAAAAAACATTTTGGGCAGTGTGTTTAATAACCTCTTACTATTTTGATAGTACTGCTTGTTATTCTTCTTAGAACTGTTAAATAATTAATTCTTATAATAAATCCATTCTTTTGGCTATTGATCTTAAGCAGCTCTTAACTTTAGGATATATTAGTCTATTTGCCCATTCTTGTTTAATTCAAGACATCAGATCAGCAGGTCATAGTTGCTGTTGTCTCATTCTTCTCTTAATGATGCACCATAGATTTCCAAAAGGAGAAAGAGATAGACTGCTAGCTGGCCAGTAATGCACACACGCTTTTTATTTATAAAGCGTTGTTGGTGTAGTAGTGCATGCAAAATTACACCTGGAATTATCTTGCTAAAATAACCATGGACTTTGCAAGAAAACAAAAATGTTGTAATTAGCATACGCCTATCTAAAATCCCAATAAACACTTAATCCATGGGCACTAATGCACCCCTTTATCAAGACATATGTTGGCTTTTGTACATTTCGCTGATCTGGAAGCTGATCGTTTAGCACAAAAACTTAACCATTTTCCCCAAAAACATTCTGATATGTGAACTCATATGACCACAGAACACATTTCTACTGTCTTTCAGTCCATCTGAGATAGGCCAAGAAAATATGGCTGAATTCTGGCATTGCTATATGGTTTCAGGTTGCATTTCTTTCTTGATGCAGCAGTGGACTGTATTAAGTTAGAAGGGTTTTCTGAAGCACTAAAGAACCCAAACTCTTGTGCCTACATTTTTTACAGTTGCATGACTTTTTTTGATTCCCTGAATCTTTTTACAATATTATGTACAAAAGATGGTGAAAGAACTAAATTCTTTTCATTTTTGAAATCTGCTTTATGAATTGACAATTCTCTCACAAAGTTTGTCACAAAGTGGTGAGCCATGACCCATCTTTGCTTGCAAAGACTGAGCCTTTGGTGGGTCCTCCTTTTATAACCAAGCACGATACCCTCATGGAATGTTTGAAAATGGTGAAACCTAAACAATTTATAAACTTTTTTACCCTGTCTCAACTGTATTTTGAGTGTTTTGCAGACATCAAATAAAACATAAAACTCTTTATGTTTATATTTACAAAATGCAATCAGGTTGGTCAACCCAATCATGAAAAGTCACTTATTTGTACTAATGAAAATTAAATAAAAGTTTAATGAATAACAAAGTTTCTTGTTTTTGCTGCATTTTACCAAATGTTCCAACTTTTCCAAAAGTTCATAATAAGTATTTTGCTGACTTGCATAAGTTCCAACTGAACTGAAGGAATTACATTAATTAAGATAGTGTTGTTTTCTGTCCTCAGGGTACATGTGTTAGCTGTTCATTTATATCCAAGTCCACCTGTCCAACAGGTGTCTCACTGGTAAGGAGACATTTTTAAATAGCTATATAGAACTTTTTATTTTTAAATAAAAAAACAAAAACAAATAATGATTGTACATTTTATACAGTATTTTGAGTTTAGCTACTTAATTCAAATATGACGTTAATTTCATACTTGCTGTGATTTAACATACTTTATTTTGTGCACTTTGCAACTGCTGCAAATGTTTTTACAACAATTTAGGAATTCAGTCTATGTTATGCCTAATTCACACTACACGATTTTTCTCGAAACTCGGCTCTCGATCGCTATGTGTGAACTGTTCAACAACTCGATCCGAGCGGCTTGCTGATCACTCGGCGACTCAAAAGTATGGTAAATATCTGGACCAGTCTGTGTCACAAAATCCTGTAGAAATGTGAAAGGCGTTGCGAGCAAGTTGCGAGTGGAAGAAAACGCCAGATACGGAGGGGAAACCGGGGGTGGGGGTGGCACACACACAAGCTTTACAGTATTTTGTGATCTTTCTGACAAAACGTAGTTTTCGTCTGCACTTCCTCCTGGTGATAGATCGTGTAGTGTGTAATCCCCTATCACTGATCAGTCATGTAGTGTGAAATACACAGCGACTCCCAACTGCAAGAGATCCAGTTGTGAAAATTTAACATGTTTATGTTGTATATAATAAAGTGATGATTTTATTATGTTCTAACTCAATTCTATGCTTTTTTTTGTAAAGAACACAACATCCAAAGACTGTGTCTACATGTATATATCCTTAGGATCTGCAAATAGGAAAATTCCTATTAAAGGCTGCAGTACGCTCTGCAATAGGACAAATACTGTAAGTATGATACCCAAAATCTGAAATACCAATTATTTTAAAGAAAAAGTTTGTGCTCTGGCATAATTAATGTATTTATTTATTTTTAACTCTAATATGTAAGCAGAAACATCTTAAAAACTAAGTAGCAACACTTTGGCTATCACATTAGTAACATTCAACACTATGTAATATATTCACAGATGATTGACCTAAATGGCCACATGATCTTTGTCTTTCATTTCTTTCATTTATCCAATGTTAAAGTTCATAAGATTGAAGGTAGGACCCTAAAAGATTTCAGGAGATTTAAGGAGTGCTTTAAGGTTGTTTGTTAGGTTATTTGTTTTTTAAAACATTATAGCGATGAACTGTTAGGTTGACAAAGGAAGGCTGCATAAAGTAAATGCAGAAGTTTCAATTTTTAATAAATTGACTTTAGTTTAGTAATTAATCGTATTTTAATTAACTGTAACGAATGGACTATAATGTGACAAGAGGGGGCAGACACACACAGAGATGTTAAACAATATATAATAATTACAACAAGACAAGACCGGGGTACACAAGACAAGACCAGACACAAACACATGAAATGCTAACAACTAAATGCTAACGCTAATCTAAACAGACAAGAAATCTGACTAACCTATGCTAGACCCTAAGCTAAGCAAACATTAACACTAATGCTAACAAATGCTAAAGCTACACATGAACTTACTAACACAAAACATGAACAAGATTTCAACCCTAAACAAGACTTCTTAACTCTAAACTCAATCAGGGGTAATCATTATTGGGTTTATTCAAATTGTTCTAAAAGCACTGTTTATATAAAACCCTTGAAAAAAATCAACATTATAAAAATGACCTTCTTTATATATATTGTCATTATGTTATTTTAGATTCCTCAATGCTGTAAAGGATTTTTTGGACCAGACTGTTCCCCTTGTCCTGGTGGTTTTAGTAAGCCCTGCTCCTCTCATGGCAAGGTATGTCTTGCAAATCCTAGAGGCTAGCACTAATATTCACTAATGTTCTTATATAAACATATCTTTTTCTTCAGTGTTTTGATGGCATAGATGGCAATGGAACTTGTCAATGTGAGCCCAACTTTAAAGGATCACGTTGCCAGTACTGTGCTGACCCCAACAAGTACGGCCCATTGTGCAACCAAAGTAAGATTTCATCTTTTTTTCCCTTAAATTCTAGAACCAAGAACAAGTTATACTTTTTAATTTACTTAATCATTTTCTTTTTTACATTCTTTAGCCTGCAGGTGTGTAAAGGGTACATGTGACAACAGACCTGAAGCAAATGGAGCATGTAAACCAGGGTCCTGTGTATCGGGCATCAGTGGGCAGTTCTGTGATAAACACGCACAGCCCTGCGGGTCCAACCAGATATGCCACGTCCACGCCGACTGCATATTCAGCATGAATACAAACCAGTGAGTACTGCATATAAGCTGTACTTTGTTGGTGTATGATGATAAAAATATTAAATAACTATTAAATAATTAAATAATATTAAATAAGGTAACTGTTTTTACCAAAATTGAAAAAAAGTTTATAATGTAAATGTAGTTACAATAACGTTTAAAGAACCTAAAATTACACTATAGACCTAAATTCAAAACTTGATGTATAACAACTAGTATATAATGTTTCCTATAGGAGTTTGTTTCCCTTTATTTCAATCATGTATTCTGCTTTTGTGAAGGTGTGTATGCAAGCCTGGTTACATGGGAGACGGATTGTCATGCATTCATGATGACCCATGTACTTGGACAACCAATGGAGGCTGTGGTGACAATGTAGGTCTATGCAGGATATTTTTTTCTGCATAAATGTGAACGTGTGTACATATTTTAAATGTCTGAACTTCTTTGTCTCAGGCTAAATGTATAAAGACAGGAGAAGGAAAACACAGGTGTGAGTGTTTAAGTGGTTGGAAACAGGATGGAGATGAGTGCCAGCCTGTAAATAACTGTTTGGAGCCATCCAGAGGAGGATGCCATATCAATGCTGCATGCATCTATGTGGGTCCAGGACAGGTGAGAAGAACTTCCTACAGTGTCATTCCTTACTATTACAAATAAACTGATGCATTGAAAAAGATCTGTTTTAAGATCATAGGTGGTTGAAGGTGGTTCATCTGACCATTATTTAAAGATTTAAGCAGCTAGAAATGTTCCATCATCTTACAAGAATCCATTCACACTGCAAACAGTAAAAATCATGGACATTTGGAGGGACAGCTCCAGTCAGGGACAGGTCTAAATTAGTGACAGTCCTTGGAAGAACCAGAAAAAATCATGAATATACACAGTTAAAATGTTGTCATGTCCATATCCCTTGACAGCACAACGGCTCAAGAACCCAACTAGAAGTGAATAAAAAAATACAAAAATACAACCCGAAATCTGAAAAAAAGTTGGGAAAACGCAAATAATAAAAAACACATAGTTTCTTACATTTACTTTTACTTTAGACTTGTTGCTGATAACAGTCTGGATGGTTGTTTTCGTCTTTGGTCCGGAGCAAACGGCATCCATTTGTTCCAAAAAAGACCTGGAATGCTGATTCAGCTGACCACAATACGCATTTCCACTGTGTGATGGTCCATCCTAGATGCCTCAGAGCCCAGAGAAGTCGACGCTGCTTCTGGCCATGGTTAACATAAGGCTTCTTTTTTGCACAGTAAAGTTTTAAGTGGCATTTGTGCATGTAACTCCATATTGTAGTGCTTGACAAAATTTTGCCAAAGTAATCGCTCACCCGTGTGGTTATATCAGCTATTGATGAATGACAGTTTTTGATGCAGTTCCGTCTGAGAGATCAGAGATCTCAGGTGTTCAGCTTAGGCTTGCGCCCTTGGCTTTTAGGCACAGAAATTTCTCCCATTTTCTTGACTTTAATGATATTATGCACTGAAGGTTTAATTGAATTAATATATGACCGTTTGCTTTTTTATTGCATTTTACCAAATGTCCCAAATTTTCTAGAAACTGTGTTTGTATTTGTCCATCCATCCTTTTAACCATCCATCCATCAATTCATTCTGCATTTGTGTGTGTACACTTCAATTGCAAGAACAAATGGCCAATACATATTTAATTCTGATCACAACATAATCCAGTTTTGTGATTTGCTTTATTTATTGATGTTTTTTAGAATGACTGTGTCTGTAAGCAACATTTCCGTGGCAATGGTGGAGAGTGTGAACCTGTAAATGAGTGTGTGGATCAGATGGGAGGATGCCATCAGCAGGTAAACTTTTGTACAATTTTCAGATCAATAATGGCTAACAATGTAAAACCTTGCATAAGTTGATTTTTGCAATATAAATGTGTGCTTGTCCCATCAGGCCACGTGTGTGTCCACAAATCAAGGAAGGTTTCAGTGTGTGTGTCAGCCCGGCTATTCAGGAGATGGAAAAGTTTGCTACGGGACCCTGGCACAGGTACAACAGCATTTTATGTGCACCAGTATCAAGAATTTTTGTATATTAAAATCTTCTGTAATGTTCCACACGCCCAAAGGACCAGGCTTCAGGCTTCAGTGTTGTATGTTCTCTGCATGTTTATGTTGATTACCTTAAGGTATTCCAACTGTCTTCAACATGCAAAACATGGATTAGACACTCTAAAATCATATTACTAAAGGTGTGAGTATGTGAATGGGTCCTGTTATAGATTGGCGCCCTGTTCAGGGTGTGTTCCGTTCCTGCAATGAAGCAGTTACTAGAAATAAATAAAAAAATAAATGAAGAAATAAAGAGAAGCTTTTATGTTTGTTTTACTGTGTTTCTGTAGGAAGTGGAAAACAATCTTGACTTTAGAGGATTCAATGCATGGGTGACTGTGAGTTTAATTTATGTTTTAATGATGATTTATGTTTCTAATTAATTGATTGATTAAAGATGAACTTGTTTAATTGTATTAATGTGTATACCTATTTATTTATTTGTGTTTGTTTGTTTATTTATTTAATATGCTGCAATTACCACTAATGACCCTAGATTTAGTAACGTTTAAAATGGAAACATTTGTTAACGCTTCTTTTCACTTAGGCTGAGAGCTATCAGTGATGCATATGATGCATAAAAGCTCAAGGCAACATGAGGTGTTTGGGTGGTGAAATGGTATATTATGCTGAGATCTGGTGGGTTTAAATCTCAGCAGTGCTTCTGTCTGGGTGGTTGTTTGGCTAAACTTAATAACTAGTTGCTTTAATTTCCTTTGCTATCTATCTATCTCTATCTATCTATCTATCTATCTATCTATCTATCTATCTATCTATCTATCTATCTATCTATCTATCTATCTATCTATCTATCTATCTATCTATCTATCTATCTATCTATCTATCTATCTATATGGCTTTTCTTGTCACATGGTTACATGTATTGGTTGTTGCTTTGCTTTAGTGGTACAAGGTGGTCTGTTCTGGTTTCTGCTTTGTTAATTGACATATATCTGATTGTTCTATTGGTCAAGTTATAAGTGGGTAGTTAAAAACTGTTTATAAGTTTTAATCCTTACAAGGGAAAGAAACTAAATCTGGTGTTTAGCTAAATCTAATAACTAGTTGTGCCACAAAGGCATACATAACATACATCACTGTGGAGGGATTATGGTATTCTATTCTTCCAGATCATGCAGAAACAAAGCTTTTTAACTACTCTTGACCTTATAGTGTACCTTAGAGGGTAGCTGCATGTGAAGTTAATGCAGCTGTGTCTATTCAAGACATGAACTTTGTAGCACACAAGAGTTGGCACAGTCTAAACCACACACAAAATGGCTTTTTTCCCATAAAATACCTACAAATATGAATTTGCATGAATGTGAATATGCATATTATATGTGATGTAGTGTAAGCACAGCAGTTAAGGTACTGGAATACTGACTGGAAGGTTGCTGGTTCAAACCCCACCACAAGCTGGCATAGTATTTTGTCACAATTGTACGTCGCTTTGGATAAAAGCGTCTGCAAAGTCTTAGACATTTGACTACAGGTCTAAAGGCATGCTACTAAAATTGTATTAGATAACAATTAAGTAGGGATGTAACAATGCACCACAAGACAGTTAAAAATCGGTGCACATGTGCCATGATTTGAATCGGTTATTTATTTAAGATTAATCAATATTCATTTTAAACAGCAGAGGGCACTGGCGCTATACTTTTTTTTTTACACAAAAAATGAAACCAGCATTGTTTTGCATAGTTTGCACGTACCTCAGAAATAAAAGGGCATTCATTATTTAAATAAATAAAACATAAGCACAAATACAGTATTTTATTTTAAAGATTAATAATAAAAGGAAACTTTGTCATAATTTGTCTTCAATTTCATTTTGTTTAAAAAATTGGAAAAAAATTGTATTGTGAACCCAGTATCGTTACAGCCCTACAATTAAGAAACAATTAATGTATGTATTTATGATGGGGTTTTAAACATTTCTTCTGTTCTGAAACACTCCACAGCAAGCAGACCTCAGTCAGATGCTGTTTGAGGCGCAGAACATGACTCTGTTTGTGCCCTCAGCACAAGCCATCAACGATATGAGCAAAGAAGATCAGGATTTCTGGCTGTCCAGTAGCAACCTTCCAAGCCTGGTCATGTAAGATCATTATCTCTGTGTTATCTGGTTATTCTTTTATTTAAGTGTGTTTGGTGGTAGGTTAATACATGCTGATTTTATCCCTAGGAGTCACATTGTGAATGGGTTGTATGGATTAACTGACATGCGAAGTTTCCCTTCTCCAAAACTGGTTTCACTTTTAGGAAGAACACTTCCTGTTTCCTGGACCAATGCGGTAAAGGCTTGATTGTACAACATTAGTGTTCTGATGCACCCTCACTTTGCTAATTAGATTATATTTGGATTCCTATAATAGCACCATACATACATTGGGGGCAAAGTCTGAGACTACTAGTCAACATGCTTTGATTAAGCATTTTTTTGTAAATTGAAAACAATATTTTTCATTATATAATTACCAAATTTTTTATAATATATTCTTATAAAATTTATATAATTATATAATAACATTGTATTTTTTTCTTCTCACCTTAGATTTAAGTTGGTAAAAAGAATTGGATTAGGGTGCTCAGGTGGCACAGCGGTAAAACACGCTAGCACACCAGAGCTGACATTTTAAATTCGTCGGTTCGAATCTCAGCTCTGCTATTTGCCAGGCTGGGCACCTACATAAACGACGACTGGCTGTTATTCATACAGGGTGGGAGCTGAACAGGAATTCCTGGCTGGCAGACGAGGGATAATGCGCTAATCGCCCAGTTTATCAAGCTGTTATAAAGTCATATAAAAATGTTTTATCAAGAAACTGATTCTTAAATATTGGATTTCTATTAAAATACTTCTCAATTGGGGATTAAAATGGGGGTAAAGCCAAGATTCTCAATATTTTTATTACATGACAATTTATGATTTATTACCATATGACAATCCAATATTTTGTACATCATTTCAGGCTGAACTGCATTAAACTTGCATATTATTAAGTTTATTGTTTATTGTGTATTTGGCAACCTCTGCCTGCCGCAATGTTTTAATTAAGTTTTTCTTTTTTTATTAGACCACCACGGTTGCTGGAGCTGCAATTTTATCAGGAAATATGCTTGCCAAGAATGGACTTATTCATCTAATTGACAAAGCAAGTATTGCTGTCCTTAATCTACTTTTAGCAAATGTAGTAAAACTGGCAACCAATATGCTGTTGTTTGTAATTTTCTAATTTAATGTTTTTCTTTTCCAGGTCCTGATATCAGATAGGAATTCGAGTGAAGGTTTACTTGCAAAGCTGAACCAGAGACCAGAATTCTCTCTCTTCAGAAGTGCTCTCATTGTAAGCTTTCCATTCAAATAAAGATGCTAATCAGATGCTGACCAGGCATAACATTATGAGCACTGACAGGTGAAGTGAATAACACTGATTATCTTTTCATCATGGCACCTGTTAGTAGGTGGGATATATTAGGCAGCAAGTGAACATTTTCTCCTCAAAGTTGATGTGTTAGAAGCAGGAAAAATGGGCAAGCGTAAGGATTTGAGCGAGTTTGACAAGGACCAGATTGTGATGGCTAGACGACTGGATATCTCCAAAACTGCAGCTCTTGTGGGGTGTTCCCGGTCTGCAGTGGTCAGTATCTATGAAAAGTGGTCCAAGGAAGGAACAGTGGTAAACCGGCGACAGGGTCATGGCTCACTGATGCATGTGGGGATCGATAGCTGGCCCGTGTGGTCCGATCCAACAGACGAGCTACTGTAGCTCAAATTGCTAAAGAAGTTAATGCTGGTTGTGATGGAAAGGTGTCAGAATACACAGTGCATCACAGTTGCAGGGCTGTTTTGGCAGCAAAAGGAGGACCAACACAATTATAGGAAGGTGGTCATAATGTTATGCCTGATCGGTGTATAAACAGTATCTTAAAGTTTGCTGTCTTGTTTTAAATGTTTTTCCTTTGAATATAAAAATCTTTAATTACATTTTGTTGTGCTTTAGACATACAGCCTGACAGAGGAGATTGACGAAGCTTCTGGTTTTACTGTGTTCGCACCTACAAACGATGCCATTGCAAAGTTCCTGAACAGTACAGGACAGCATTCACTGGTACATGCCATTAACCCCCCCCCCCCCCACACACAAGGACATACACACGTGTATACATGTAAATAACAATACTTGTTGCTTCTAGAATGTGAATGTGACACGATACCATGTTATCCTGGGTGAGACTCTGAAGCAGACTGACTTGCAGGATGGCCTATATAAAGACACTATGCTCGGATTTGCCTATCAGCTGGGTATATTTCGCAAAGACAATAATGTAAGTTAAACATCCTACATTTTTGTAAAAAAATGTACATACAAAAGGCGATTTTTTGGAAATAGAGATGGAATACTAGAATAGAATACTATCATGAATCTAAAGCTATACTGGGCTCTGTAATAGGCCAACTAAAGTGCAAAGGGAAGTCCCACACCTGCAAGAATGAAATACATTTTGAAGGTCTACTCCTCAGACCACTGCTTACATTTTCACTTTGCATCAGTTTATCTCAGAAGAGCTTGAGCCCAGAGAAGTTGTCAGCATTTCTAGACAATTCTTTTACCTGTCTGACAAATGTTTAGTAGTGTTTCCAATTTCATCTGCTTATATTAATTCCAGTACCATGACATTTTTACCACAATGCAACCCTTGCAACTCATTCAAAATGCAGCTGCTTACCTGGTTTTTAACCAACCTAAACACTGCCACATCACCCCACTGCTGCGTTCTCTTCACTGGCTTCCTGTATCTGCACTTATTCAGTTTAAAACACTGATGCTCGCCTACAAAGCCAAAAATGGACCAGCCCCAAGCTACCTTCAAGGTCTAATAAAACGCAGCTCTGTACCACGCAACCTCGCTCGACTTGATCCTTCACCCAGAACTCAAGGAAGACAAGCATCAAGGCTCTTCTCTGTACATGCACCCAAGTGGTGGAACGAGCTTCCCTTGTCTGTCCGAACAGCTGAGTTTCTCACTGTCTTCAAAACCCACTTCTTTACTAAGCACTTAAGCTGACTTGTACATACTAATGCTCTTCTTGCACTTGTAATGAACTGTTCAACTCTGTTTAAAATCTACATTCTGAGCACCCAGGTGGCACAGCGGGACATTCCGCTAGCACACCAGTGCAAAGGTTCTAAACACCCCGGTTTAAATCTCGGCTCTGCTACCGGTCGGCTGGGCACCATCTAGCAGGCACAATTGGCACCACCTGCAGCAGAAAAAATTGGCCACCGTGTCTGCTGGGTGAGAAAATGACCGGACTAAGTGGGTGGGGTCTTCAAAACGCTGTGCAAGGACCATAGTTATCAGATAGAGGCGCCTGTGCAGAAAGTGGATGAGCCTCAAGTGCGAATCCACTGAAGCACGGGTGTAAAAGAAGGGGTCTGCTTTATTAAATCAAATACCTGATTATCTTTCTTTTTCTCTTTTTCAGTGGTTTGTAAATAACGCACAAGTGATTGCTACAGATATACTGACTGATAAAGGAGTGATTCATGGAGTGTCTGCTGTACAAAAAAATCCTAATAACCGCTGTGACACAGCTTTGAGAACCAATACTCAGGTATGACCGGTTACTGTCCAAACCTTTAAGTTTTTAGCTTAGTATAATAAGATTTTTATTCTGTAATGAAACCACATAACAGTAAATTAATACTTACTAACCTTGTCAAACTGGTGTGATATTTGTGTGTGCAATTATATTATGTGTAGGGGAAGTGTATGGACTGCTTTCATCCAACTGAGCCACGCTGTCCAGCTAGAACAAAGGAGAATAAACTGGTAAAATCAAAACCATGCCTGTTAAAATGTTGATCTACTGTATGTAGAGAGAAATGATATCTTGTACTAGAATATTAGAATAAACTTTCTTACACAATATATTGTGGCGATAGTAAGTAAGAACAACATTTCTGCTCTTTTAAACTGCAGGAGACAGCACTCATTATTCAGTTGCTTAAATAGCCTAAAGAAGAGGCTTGATCTCGATACACAGACCACTCCCGCTAAATCCAAACATGCACAGAACAGGCCCCCCACATCAAACACAAAGTAAAACTTGAAAACGGTAGCTTATAAACTTAACATAAAAACAAACACAAAACACACAATGAACATATCAACACATAACTAGAGATGTGCATTTCCGGAGAAAATGCGAGTGTGATTGCCGTGTGCCGGTCGGGCAGGAGCGTATCCTAATGCTTTATCCAACTCGGGGTTACATCAGTGAGCTTTACGATATAGAGTTGGAACGGCGTTGATATCTCGAACTTTTAAAAAATGAATGGAAGTGAATAGGCACAAAACCGGGCGTGGCAGTTGGGCGTGAGTTCGAATTCCCATGCTGTATCTGAGTCGGGGTTACATCAGTGGGCTTTACGATATAGAGTTGGAACGGCGTCGATATCTCGAACTTTCAAAAAATGAATGGAAGTGAATGGGGACAAAAACCGGGCGTGGCAGGTGGGTGTGGGTTCGAATCCCAATGCTGTACCTGAGACGGGGTTACATCAGTGGGCTTTACGATTTAGAGTTGGAACGGCGTTGATATCTCGAACTTTCAAAAAATGAATGGAAGTGAATGGGACCAAAAACCGGGCGTGGCAGGTGGGTGTGGGTTCGAATCCCCATGCTGTACCTGAGTCGGGGTTACATCAGTGGGCTTTACGATTTAGAGTTGGAACGGCGTTGATATCTCGAACTTTCAAAAAATGAATGGAAGTGAATAGGGCCAAAAACCGGGCGTGGCAGGTGGGTGTGGGTTCGAATCCCCATGCTGTACCTGAGTCGGGGTTACATCAGGGGGCTTTACAATTTAGAGTTGGAACGGCGTTGATATCTCGAACTTTCAAAAAATGAATGGAAGTGAATGGGAACAAAAACCGGGCGTGGCAGGTGGGTGTGGGTTCGAATCCCCATGCTGTACCTGAGTCGGGGTTACATCAGGGGGCTTTACGATATAGAGTTGGAACGGCGTTGATATCTCAAACTTTCAAAAAATGAATGGAAGTGAATGGGGCCGAAAAACGGGCGTGGCAGTTGGGTGTGGGTTCGAATCCCCATGCTATACCTGAGTCGGGGTTACATCAGTGAGCTTTACGATATAGAGTTGGAACGGTGTCGATATCTTGAACTTTCAAAAAATGAATGGAAGTGAATGGGGACAAAAAACGGGCGTGGCAGGTGGGTGTGGGTTCGAATCCCCATGCTATACCTGAGTCGGGGTTACATCAGTGAGCTTTACGATATAGAGTTGGAACGGTGTCGATATCTTGAACTTTCAAAAAATGAATGGAAGTGAATGGGGACAAAAACCGGGCGTGGCAGGTGGGTGTGGGTTCGAATCCTCATGCTATACCTGAGTCGGGGTTACATCAGTGAGCTTTACGATATAGAGTTGGAACGGTGTCGATATCTTGAACTTTCAAAAAATGAATGGAAGTGAATGGGGACAAAAACCGGGCGTGGCAGGTGGGTGTGGGTTCGAATCCCCATGCTGTATCTGAGTCGGAGTTACATCAGTGAGCTTTACGATATAGAGTTGGAACGGCGTCGATATCTCGAACTTTCAAAAAATGAATGGAAGTGAATGGGGACAAAAACCGGGCGTGGCAGGTGGGCGTGGGTTCGAATCCCCATGCTGTATCTGAGTCGGGGTTACATCAGTGAGCTTTATGATATAGAGTTGGAACGGTGTCGATATCTTGAACTTTCAAAAAATGAATGGAAGTGAATGGGACCAAAAAACGGGCGTGGCAGGTGGGCGTTGGTTCGAATCCCCATGCTGTATCTGAGTCGGGGTTACATCAGTGAGCTTTATGATATAGAGTTGGAACGGTGTCGATATCTTGAACTTTCAAAAAATGAATGGAAGTGAATGGGGACAAAAACCGGGCGTGGCAGGTGGGTGTGGGTTCGAATCCCAATGCTGTACCTGAGATGGGGTTACATCAGTGGGCTTTACGATTTAGAGTTGGAACGGCGTTGATATCTCGAACTTTCAAAAAATGAATGGAAGTGAATGGGACCAAAAACCGGGCGTGGCAGGTGGGTGTGGGTTCGAATCCCCATGCTGTATCTGAGTCGGGGTTACATCAGTGAGCTTTACGATATAGAGTTGGAACGGCGTCGATATCTCGAACTTTCAAAAAATGAATGGAAGTGAATGGGGACAAAAACCGGGCGTGGCAGGTGGGCGTGGGTTCGAATCCCCATGCTGTATCTGAGTCGGGGTTACATCAGTGAGCTTTATGATATAGAGTTGGAACGGCATCGATATCTCGAACTTTCAAAAAATGAATGGAAGTGAATGGGGACAAAAACCGGGCGTGGCAGGTGGGCGTGGGTTCGAATCCCCAAGCTGTATGTTAGTGGGGTTACATCAGTGGGAAGTGAGCGTGTCTAAATGCTGTATAGAAGAGCTGTAATGTGGGGTGTCGGGTGGGTGAAGACTCACAGGCGTCTCTATCTGAATCCTAGCTCTCGATTTGAGCCGAAGGCCGGTATAGGAACATGCCATTCTAAAAATGAATGGAAGTCAATGGGACCAAAAAACGCTACAAAAGCGGGCGTGGCACGTGAACGGGCGAGCGGATCGAAAACCTGTATACAAGCAGTCCATTCCCGTATGGGCCGGACGATTTGGCGCTGGAACGGGGTCGATATCTCGAAAACTGCGGACGAAGAAAGGGAGACAAAAAACGGGTGGAATAATAATAATAACTAGAGATGTGCATTTCCGGAGAAAATGCGAGTGTGATTGCCGTGTGCTGGTCGGGCGGGAGCGCGTAACCCAATGCTTTATCCAAGTTGGGGTGTCATCAGGGGGCTTTACGATTTAAAATTGGAACGGCGTCGATATCTCGAACTTTCAAAAAATGAATGGAAGTGAATGGAGCCGGAAACCGGGCGTGGCAGGTGGGCGTGGGTTCGAATCCCCATGCTGTACCCATGTTGGGGCGTCATCAGTGAGCTTTACGATATAGAGTTGGAACGGCGTTGATATCTCAAACTTTCAAAAAATGAATGGAAGTGAATGGGACCAAAAACCGGGCGTGGCAGGTGGGCGTGGGTTCGAATCCCCATGCTGTACCCATGTTGGGGCGTCATCAGTGGGCTTTACGATATAGAGTTGGAACGGCGTTGATATCTCAAACTTTCAAAAAATGAATGGAAGTGAATGGGACCAAAAACCGGGCGTGGCAGGTGGGCGTGGGTTCGAATCCCCATGCTGTACCCATGTTGGGGCGTCATCAGTGGGCTTTACGATATAGAGTTGGAACGGCGTTGATATCTCAAACTTTCAAAAAATGAATGGAAGTGAATGGGACCAAAAACCGGGCGTGGCAGGTGGGCGTAGGTTCGAATCCCCATGCTGTATCTGAGTCGGGGTTACATCAGGGGGCTTTACGATATAGAGTTGGAACGGCGTTGATATCTCGAACTTTCAAAAAATGAATGGAAGTGAATGGGGACAAAAACCGGGCGTGGCAGGTGGGTGTGGGTTCGAATCCCCATGCTGTACCTGAGTCGGGGTTACATCAGGGGGCTTTACAATTTAGAGTTGGAACGGTGTTGATATCTCAAACTTTCAAAAAATGAATGGAAGTGAATGGAGCCGAAAAACGGGCGTGGCAGGTGGGTGTGGGTTCGAATCCCCATGCTGTATCTGAGTCGGGGTTACATTAGTGGGCTTTACAATTTAGAGTTGGAACGGCGTTGATATCTCGAACTTTCAAAAAATGAATGGAAGTGAATGGGACCAAAAACCGGGCGTGGCAGGTGGGCGTGGGTTCGAATCCCCATGTTGTATCAGAGTCGGGGTTACATCAGTGGGCTTTACGATTTATAGTTGGAACGGCGTTTATATCTCGAACTTTCAAAAAATGAATGGAAGTGAATGGGACCAAAAACCGGGCGTGGCAGGTGGGCGTGGGTTCGAATCCCCATGCTGTTCCTAACTCGGGGTTACATCAGTGGGCTTTACGATTTAGAGTTGGAACGGCGTCGATATCTCAAACTTTCAAAAAATGAATGGAAGTGAATGGGGCTAAAAACCGGGCGTGGCAGGTGGGTGTGGGTTCGAATCCCCATGCTGTACCTGAGTCGGGGTTACATCAGTGGGCTTTACGATTTAGAGTTGGAACGGCGTCGATATCTCAAACTTTCAAAAAATGAATGGAAGTAAATGGGAACAAAAACCGGGCGTGGCAGGTGGGCGTGGGTTCGAGTCCCCATGCTGTACCTGAGTCGGGGTAACATCAGTGGGCTTTACGATTTAGAGTTGGAACGGCGTCGATATCTCAAACTTTCAAAAAATGAATGGAAGTGAATGGGGCTAAAAACCGGGCGTGGCAGGTGGGTGTGGGTTCGAATCCCCATGCTGTATCTGAGTCGGGGTTACATCAGTGGGCTTTACGATTTAGAGTTGGAACGGCGTCGATATCTCAAACTTTCAAAAAATGAATGGAAGTCAATGGGGCTAAAAACCGGGCGTGGCAGGTGTGTGTGGGTTCGAATCCCCATGCTGTATCTGAGTCGGGGTTACATCAGTGGGCTTTACGATTTAGAGTTGGAACGGCGTCGATATCTCAAACTTTCAAAAAATGAATGGAAGTGAATGGGAACAAAAACCGGGCGTGGCAGGTGGGCGTGGGTTCGAGTCCCCATGCTGTATCTGAGTCGGGGTTACATCAGTGAGCTTTACGATTTAGAGTTGGAACGGCGTTGATATCTCAAATTAAAAAAAAATGAATGGAAGTGAATGGGGCTGAAAACCGGGCGTGGCAGGTGGGCATGTGTTCGAATCCCCATGCTGTATCTGAGTCGGGTTACATCAGTGGGATTTACAATTTGGAGTTGGAACGGCGTTGATATCTCGAACTTTCAAAAAATGAATGGAAGTGAATGGAGCCGAAAACCGGGCGTGGCAGGTGGGTGTGGGTTCGAATCCCCATGCTGTACCTGAGTCGGGGTTACATCAGTGGGCTTTACAATTTAGAGTTGGAACGGCGTCGATATCTCAAATTTAAAAAAAATGAATGGAAGTGAATGGGGCTGAAAACCGGGCGTGGCAGGTGGGCATGGGTTCGAATCCCCATGCTGTACCTGAGTCGGGGTTACATCAGTGGGCTTTACAATTTAGAGTTGGAACGGCGTTGATATCTCGAACTTTCAAAAAATAAATGGAAGTGAATAGGGCCGAAAACCGGGCGTGGCAGGTGGGTGTGGGTTCGAATCCCCATGCTGTATCTGAGTCGGGGTTACATCAGTGAGCTTCACGATATAGAGTTGGAACGGCGTCGATATCTCGAACTTTCAAAAAATGAATGGAAGTGAATGGGGACAAAAACCGGGCGTGGCAGGTGGGTGTGGGTTCGAATCCCCATGCTGTACCCAAGTCGGGGTTACATCAGTGGGCTTTACGATTTAGAGTTGGAACGGCGTTGATATCTCAAACTTTCAAAAAATGAATGGAAGTGAATGGAACCAAAAACCGGGCGTGGCAGGTGGGTGTGGGTTCGAATCCCCATGCTGTACCCAAGTCGGGGTTACATCAGTGGGCTTTACAATTTAGAGTTGGAACGGCGTTGATATCTCAAACTTTCAAAAAATGAATGGAAGTAAATGGGGACAAAAACCGGGCGTGGCAGGTGGGTGTGGGTTCGAATCCCCATGCTGTATCTGAGTCGGGGTTACATCAGTGGGCTTTACGATATAGAGTTGGAACGGTGTCGATATCTCGAACTTTCAAAAAATGAATGGAAGTGAATGGGGACAAAAACCGGGCGTGGCAGGTGGGTGTGGGTTCGAATCCCCATGCTGTACCTGAGTCGGGGTTACATCAGTGGGCTTTACGATATAGAGTTGGAACGGTGTCGATATCTCGAACTTTCAAAAAATGAATGGAAGTGAATGGGGACAAAAACCGGGCGTGGCAGGTGGGTGTGGGTTCGAATCCCCATGCTGTACCCAAGTTGGAGTTACATCAGTGAGCTTTTTCGATATAGAGTTGGAACGGCGTTGATATCTCGAACTTTCAAAAAATGAATGGAAGTGAATGGGACCAAAAACCGGGCGTGGCAGGTGGGCGTGGGTTCGAATCCCCATGCTGTATGTTAGTGGGGTTACATCAGTGGGAAGTGAGCGTGTCTAAATGCTGTATAGAAGAGCTGTAATGTGGGGTGTCGGGTGGGTGAAGACTCACAGGCGTCTCTATCTGAATCCTAGCTCTCGATTTGAGCCGAAGGCCGGTATAGGAACATGCCATTCTAAAAATGAATGGAAGTCAATGGGACCAAAAAACGCTACAAAAGCGGGCGTGGCACGTGAACGGGCGAGCGGATCGAAAACCTGTATACAAGCAGTCCATTCCCGTATGGGCCGGACGATTTGGCGCTGGAACGGGGTCGATATCTCGAAAACTGCGGACGAAGAAAGGGAGACAAAAAACGGGTGGAATAATAATAATAACTAGAGATGTGCATTTCCGGAGAAAATGCGAGTGTGATTGCCGTGTGCCGGTCGGGCGGGAGCGTATCCTAATGCTTTATCCAACTCGGGGTAACATCAGTGAGCTTTACGATATAGAGTTGGAACGGCGTTGATATCTCGAACTTTTAAAAAATGAATGGAAGTGAATAGGCACAAAACCGGGCGTGGCAGTTGGGCGTGAGTTCGAATTCCCATGCTGTATCTGAGTCGGGGTTACATCAGTGGGCTTTACGATATAGAGTTGGAACGGCGTTGATATCTCGAACTTTTAAAAAATGAATGGAAGTGAATAGGCACAAAACCGGGCGTGGCAGTTGGGCGTGAGTTCGAATTCCCATGCTGTATCTGAGTCGGGGTTACATCAGTGGGCTTTACGATATAGAGTTGGAACGGCGTCGATATCTCGAACTTTCAAAAAATCAATGGAAGTGAATGGGGACAAAAACCGGGCGTGGCAGGTGGGCGTGGGGTCGAATCCCCATGCTGTATCTGAGTCCGGGTTACATCAGTGAGCTTTACGATATAGAGTTGGAACGGCGTCGATATCTCAAACTTTCAAAAAATGAATGGAAGTGAATGGGGCCGAAAACCGGGCGTGGCAGGTGGGTGTGGGTTCAAATCCCCATGCTGTATCTGAGTCGGGGTTACATCAGTGAGCTTTACGATATAGAGTTGGAACGGCGTTGATATCTCGAACTTTCAAAAAATGAATGGAAGTGAATGGAACAGAAAAACCGGGCGTGGCAGGTGGGCGTGGGTTCGAATCCCCATGCTGTATCTGAGTCGGGGTTACATCAGGAGGCTTTACGATATAGAGTTGGAACGGCGTCGATATCTCAAACTTTCAAAAAATGAATGGAAGTGAATGGGGCCGAAAACCGGGCGTGGCAGGTGGGTGTGGGTTCAAATCCCCATGCTGTATCTGAGTCGGGGTTACATAAGTGAGCTTTACGATATAGAGTTGGAACGGCGTTGATATCTCGAACTTTCAAAAAATGAATGGAAGTGAATGGGGCCGAAAACCGGGCGTGGCAGGTGGGCGTGGGTTCGAATCCCCATGCTGTATCTGAGTCCGGGTTACATCAGTGAGCTTTACGATATAGAGTTGGAACGGCGTCGATATCTCAAACTTTCAAAAAATGAATGGAAGTGAATGGGGCCGAAAACCGGGCGTGGCAGGTGGGTGTGGGTTCAAATCCCCATGCTGTATCTGAGTCGGGGTTACATCAGTGAGCTTTACGATATAGAGTTGGAACGGCGTTGATATCTCGAACTTTCAAAAAATGAATGGAAGTGAATGGGGCCGAAAACCGGGCGTGGCAGGTGGGCGTGGGTTCGAATCCCCATGCTGTACCCCAGTCGGGGTTACATCAGTGGGCTTTACGATTAAGAGTTGGAACGGCGTTGATATCTCGAACTTTCAAAAAATGAATGGAAGTGAATGGAACAGAAAAACCGGGCGTGGCAGGTGGGCGTGGGTTCGAATCCTCATGCTCAGTGGGAAGTGAGCGTATCTAAATGTTGTATGTGAGTGGGGTTACATCAGTGGGAAGTGAGCGTATCTAAATGCTGTATAGAAGAGCTACAGTGTGTGTTTGGGGGACGGGGGGGGTAAATACTTTATCTTTAAATCCTAGCTCTCGATTTGAGTATAGGAAAATCCCATTCTAAAAAATGAATGGAAGTCAATGGGACCAAAAAACGCTACAAAAGCGGGCGTGGCGGGCGAACGCGCGGGCGTATCAAAAAGTTGTATACAAGCGCTCCATTCCCGTATGGGCCGGACGATTTGGCGCTGGAACGGGGTCGATATCTCGAAAACTGCGGGAGGAGAAGCACGGACAAAAAAACGGCAGAATAATAATAATAACTAGAGAGTGCATTTCCGGAGAAAATGCGAGTGTGATTGCCGTGTGCCGGTCGGCGGGCGTGCGCAGGTCGGGGGCGCGCATGCGTTTAGAAGTGGTGCGGTGCGTGGGGTGTGAATACTTTCTCCCAGACAGGCCACTGTATCTGTGCACAAGCTGTGGTGTGAGCACAAGTTCACTCTGGGTGTGTTTGAAAAGCCAAACCTGTAAAAAAATGCATTTCTGCACGTTTGTACTGCTTACAAATCAGTACTCATTCATTTACATGTGATTATCACTGCAGGGGCCATGGTATTGCGCAATCTATGATCGGCTGTGTCTCATTTACAGATTTCAGGCATAGTGCACTCAGACTTCGGTCCCTCTTTTAGCATTTAGCAATTCCCATTGATTTCAATGCATCCGTTAGCCTTGAAGCTAACGGATATAAATATCTTTGTTTCTGTTGCAGCGCGAACGATATGACGCTCACTGCAAAGTCTAACTGCACTATAATTTCATTCTGTGCAGCGTTTTCATCTTAAAAATCACTAATACTTTAGTTACAGACCAAAATAAGTCAGATTTTTTGGCGGCCGCCATTTTCTATTCTCAGAACGGCCTGAAGATGCCGTCTACGTCATCACGTTGACGTTCTGTGGAAAGCCAAAGGTGTCAAGATTTTTGTCCAAAAATTCGGGCAAAAACGGGCATAAATGCCACACGGATGGGCGTATCCGGATGATTTTTTGGATTTGGGCGCTAATTAATGACCCGGTCGATCAAGGGTTGGAACGGCGTTGATAGCTCGAAATTCATTTCAAAATGAATGGGAGTCAATGGGGAAAAACGGGCACCTTAAAACGGGCACTGTGCCCACAGTGTTGGTTCGATCAAAAAGTTGTATACAAGCGCTCTATTCCCGTATGGGCCGGACGATTTGGCGCTGGAACGGGGTCGATATCTCGAAAACTGCGGGAGAAGAAGCACGGACAAAAAACGGGCAGAATAATAATAATATATTGAAAACGAAAATAACAATAACAATAGTGTGCTTGCATTCTGCAATCACACTAATAATATGACTAACGGATAACAATAGTATGATTGCCTTTAGGCAATCACACTAATAATAATAATAATAACTAGAGAGTGCATTTCCGGAGAAAATGCGAGTGTGATTGCCGTGTGCCGGTCGGGCGGGCGCGTATCCTAATGCTTTATCCAACTCGGGGTGTCATCAGTGGGCTTTACGATTTAGAATTGGAATGGCGTTGATATCTCAAACTTTCAAAAAATGAATGGAAGTGAATGGGACCAAAAACCGGGCGTGGCAGGTGGGTGTGGGTTCGAATCCCCAGGCTGTACCCAAGTCGGGGTTACATCAGTGGGCTTTACGATTTAGAGTTGGAACGGCGTTGATATCTCGAACTTTCAAAAAATGAATGGAAGTGAATGGGACCAAAAACCGGGCGTGGCATGTGGGCGTGGTTTCGAATCCCCATGCTGTACCTGAGTCGGGGTTACATCAGTGGGCTTTACGATTTAGAGTTGGAACGGCGTCGATATCTCAAACTTTCAAAAAATGAATGGAAGTGAATGGGACCAAAAACCGGGCGTGGCAGGTGGGTGTGGGTTCGAATCCCCATGCTGTACCTGAGTCGGGGTTACATCAGGGGGCTTTACAATTTAGAGTTGGAACGGCGTTGATATCTCGAACTTTCAAAAAATGAATAGAAGTGAATGGGACCAAAAACCGGGCGTGGCAGGTGGGTGTGGGTTCGAATCCCCAGGCTGTACCCAAGTCGGGGTTACATCAGTGGGCTTTACGATTTAGAGTTGGAACGGCGTTGATATCTCGAACTTTCAAAAAATGAATGGAAGTGAATGGGGACAAAAACCGGGCGTGGCAGGTGGGCGTGGGTTCGAATCCCCATGCTGTACCTGAGTCGGGGTTACATCAGGGGGCTTTACGATATAGAGTTGGAACGGCGTTGATATCTCGAACTTTAAAAAAATGAATGGAAGTGAATGGGAACAAAAACCGGGCGTGGCAGGTGGGCGTGGGTTCGAATCCCCATGCTGTACCTAAGTCGGGGTTACATCAGGGGGCTTTACGATATAGAGTTGGAACGGCGTTGATATCTCGAACTTAAAAAAAATGAATGGAAGTGAATGGGACCAAAAACCGGGCGTGGCAGGTGGGTGTGGGTTCGAATCCCCATAATGTATCTGAGTCGGGGTTACATCAGGGGGCTTTACAATTTAGAGTTGGAACGGCGTTGATATCTCGAACTTTCAAAAAATGAATGGAAGTGAATGGGACCAAAAACCGGGCGTGGCAGGTGGGTGTGGGTTCGAATCCCCATGCTGTATCTGAGTCGGGGTTACATCAGTGGGCTTTACCATTTACAGTTGGAACGGCGTTGATATCTCGAACTTTCAAAAAATGAATGGAAGTGAATGGGGACAAAAACCGGGCGTGGCAGGTGGGTGTGGGTTCGAATCCCCATGCTGTATCTGAGTCGGGGTTACATCAGTGGGCTTTACCATTTAGAGTTGGAACGGCGTTGATATCTCGAACTTTCAAAAAATGAATGGAAGTGAATGGGGACAAAAACCGGGCGTGGCAGGTGGGCGTGGGTTCGAATCCCCATGCTGTATCTGAGTCGGGGTTACATCAGTGGGCTTTACGATATAGAGTTGGAACGGCGTCGATATCTCAAACTTTCAAAAAATGAATGGAAGTGAATGGGGTCAAAAACCGGGCGTGGCAGGTGGGTGTGGGTTCGAATCCCCATGCTGTATCTGAGTCGGGGTTACATCAGTGAGCTTCACGATATAGAGTTGGAACGGCGTCGATATCTCGAACTTTCAAAAAATGAATGGAAGTGAATGGGGACAAAAACCGGGCGTGGCAGATGGGTGTGGGTTCGAATCCCCATGCTGTATCTGAGTCGGGGTTACATCAGTGAGCTTCACGATATAGAGTTGGAACGGAGTCGATATCTCAAACTTTCAAAAAATGAATGGAAGTGAATGGGGACAAAAACCGGGCGTGGCAGGTGGGCGTGGGTTCGAATCCCCAAGCTGTTTCTGAGTCGGGGTTACATCAGTGAGCTTTATGATATAGAGTTGGAACGGA
This sequence comes from Trichomycterus rosablanca, assembly GCF_030014385.1. Classification (NCBI taxonomy): domain Eukaryota; kingdom Metazoa; phylum Chordata; class Actinopteri; order Siluriformes; family Trichomycteridae; genus Trichomycterus; species Trichomycterus rosablanca. Next base: position 62,361,705 of record NC_085988.1, on the reverse strand, counting down.
GTCGATATCTCAAACTTTCAAAAAATGAATGGAAGTGAATGGGGACAAAAACCGGGCGTGGCAGGTGGGCGTGGGTTCGAATCCCCATGCTGTATCTGAGTCGGGGTTACATCAGTGAGCTTTACGATATAGAGTTGGAACGGCGTTGATATCTCGAACTTTCAAAAAATGAATGGAAGTGAATGGGGATAAAAACCGGGCGTGGCAGGTGGGTGTGGGTTCGAATCCCCATGCTGTATCTGAGTCGGGGTTACATCAGTGAGCTTTACGATATAGAGTTGGAACGGCGTCGATATCTCGAACTTTCAAAAAATGAATGGAAGTGAATGGGGACAAAAACCGGGCGTGGCAGGTGGGTGTGGGTTCGAATCCCCATGCTGTATCTGAGTCGGGGTAACATCAGTGAGCTTTATGATATAGAGTTGGAACGGCATCGATATCTCGAACTTTCAAAAAATGAATGGAAGTGAATGGGGACAAAAACCGGGCGTGGCAGGTGGGTGTGGGTTCGAATCCCCATGCTGTATCTGAGTCGGGGTTACATCAGTGGGCTTTACGATATAGAGTTGGAACGGTGTCGATATCTCGAACTTTCAAAAAATGAATGGAAGTGAATGGGGACAAAAACCGGGCGTGGCAGGTGGGTGTGGGTTCGAATCCCCATGCTGTATCTGAGTCGGGGTTACATCAGTGGGCTTTACGATATAGAGTTGGAACGGTGTCGATATCTCGAACTTTCAAAAAATGAATGGAAGTGAATGGGGACAAAAACCGGGCGTGGCAGGTGGGCGTAGGTTCGAATCCCCATGCTGTACCTGAGTCGGGGTTACATCAGTGAGCTTTACGATATAGAGTTGGAACGGCGTCGATATCTCGAACTTTCAAAAAATGAATGGAAGTGAATAAAAGCATAAAAATGGGCGTGGCAGGTGGGTGTGGGTTCGAATCCCCATGCTCAGTGGGAAGTGAATGTATCTAAATGCTGTATGTGAGTGGGGTTACATCAGTGGGAAGTGAGCGTATCTAAATGCTGTATAGAAGAGGTACAGTGTGTGTTTGGGGGAGGGGGGGGTAAATACTTTATCTTTAAATCCTAGCTCTCGATTTGAGTATAGGAAAATCCCATTCTAAAAAATGAATGGAAGTCAATGGGACCAAAAAACGCTACAAAAGCGGGCGTGGCACGTGAACGGGCGGGCGAATCAAAAAGTTGTATACAAGCGCTCCATTCCCATATGGGCCGGACGATTTGGCGCTGGAACGGGGTCGATATCTCGAAAACTGCGGGAGGAGAAGCACGGACAAAAAACCGGCAGAATAATAATAATAATAATATGACTAACGGATAACAATAGTATGATTGCCTTTAGGCAATCACACTAATAATATGACTTTCGGATAACAATAGTGTGCTTGCCTACTGCAATCACACTAATAACTAGAGAGTGCATTTCCGGAGAAAATGCGAGTGTGATTGCCGTGTGCCGGTCGGCGGGCGTGCGCAGGTCGGGGGCGCGCATGCGTTTAGAAGTGGTGCGGTGCGTGGGGTGTGAATACTTTCTCCCAGACAGGCCACTGTATCTGTGCACAAGCTGTGGTGTGAGCACAAGTTCACTCTGGGTGTGTTTGAAAAGCCAAACCTGTAAAAAAATGCATTTCTGCACGTTTGTACTGCTTACAAATCAGTACTCATTCATTTACATGTGATTATCACTGCAGGGGCCATGGTATTGCGCAATCTATGATCGGCTGTGTCTCATTTACAGCTTTCAGGCATAGTGCACTCAGACTTCGGTCCCTCTTTTAGCATTTAGCAATTCCCATTGATTTCAATGCATCCGTTAGCCTTGAAGCTAACGGATATAAATATCTTTGTTTCTGTTGCAGCGCGAACGATATGACGCTCACTGCAAAGTCTAACTGCACTATAATTTCATTCTGTGCAGCGTTTTCATCTTAAAAATCACTAATACTTTAGTTACAGACCAAAATAAGTCAGATTTTTTGGCGGCCGCCATTTTCTATTCTCAGAACGGCCTGAAGATGCCGGCTACGTCATCACGTTGACGTTCTGTGGAAAGCCAAAGGTGTCAAGATTTTTGTCCAAAAATTCGGGCAAAAACGGGCATAAATGCCACACGGATGGGCGTATCCGGATGATTTTTTGGATTTGGGCGCTAATTAATGACCCGGTCGATCAAGGGTTGGAACGGCGTTGATAGCTCGAAATTCATTTCAAAATGAATGGGAGTCAATGGGGAAAAACGGGCACCTTAAAACGGGCACTGTGCCCACAGTGTTGGTTCGATCAAAAAGTTGTATACAAGCGCTCTATTCCCGTATGGGCCGGACGATTTGGCGCTGGAACGGGGTCGATATCTCGAAAACTGCGGGAGAAGAAGCACGGACAAAAAACGGGCAGAATAATAATAATATATTGAAAACGAAAATAACAATAACAATAGTGTGCTTGCATTCTGCAATCACACTAATAATAACTAGAGAGTGCATTTCCGGAGAAAATGCGAGTGTGATTGCCGTGTGCCGGTCGGCGGGCGTGCGCAGGTCGGGGGCGCGCATGCGTTTAGAAGTGGTGCGGTGCGTGGGGTGTGAATACTTTCTCCCAGACAGGCCACTGTATCTGTGCACAAGCTGTGGTGTGAGCACAAGTTCACTCTGGGTGTGTTTGAAAAGCCAAACCTGTAAAAAAATGCATTTCTGCACGTTTGTACTGCTTACAAATCAGTACTCATTCATTTACATGTGATTATCACTGCAGGGGCCATGGTATTGCGCAATCTATGATCGGCTGTGTCTCATTTACAGATTTCAGGCATAGTGCACTCAGACTTCGGTCCCTCTTTTAGCATTTAGCAATTCCCATTGATTTCAATGCATCCGTTAGCCTTGAAGCTAACGGATATAAATATCTTTGTTTCTGTTGCAGCGCGAACGATATGACGCTCACTGCAAAGTCTAACTGCACTATAATTTCATTCTGTGCAGCGTTTTCATCTTAAAAATCACTAATACTTTAGTTACAGACCAAAATAAGTCAGATTTTTTGGCGGCCGCCATTTTCTATTCTCAGAACGGCCTGAAGATGCCGTCTACGTCATCACGTTGACGTTCTGTGGAAAGCCAAAGGTGTCAAGATTTTTGTCCAAAAATTCGGGCAAAAACGGGCATAAATGCCACACGGATGGGCGTATCCGGATGATTTTTTGGATTTGGGCGCTAATTAATGACCCGGTCGATCAAGGGTTGGAACGGCGTTGATAGCTCGAAATTCATTTCAAAATGAATGGGAGTCAATGGGGAAAAACGGGCACCTTAAAACGGGCACTGTGCCCACAGTGTTGGTTCGATCAAAAAGTTGTATACAAGCGCTCTATTCCCGTATGGGCCGGACGATTTGGCGCTGGAACGGGGTCGATATCTCGAAAACTGCGGGAGAAGAAGCACGGACAAAAAACGGGCAGAATAATAATAATATATTGAAAACGAAAATAACAATAACAATAGTGTGCTTGCATTCTGCAATCACACTAACTAGAGAGTGCATTTCCTGCAGAAAATGCGAGTGTGATTGCCGTGTGCCGATCGGGCGGGCGCGCGTAACCCAATGCTTTATCCAAGTTGGGGTGTCATCAGTGGGATTTACGATTTAAAATTGAAACGGCGTCGATATCTCGAACTTTAAAAAAATGAATGGAAGTGAATGAGGACAAAAACCGGGCGTGGCAGGTCGGCGTGGGTTCGAATCCCCATGCTGTATCTGAGTCGGGGTTACATCAGTGGGTTTTACGATATAGAGTTGGAACGGCGTTGATATCTCGAACTTTCAAAAAATGAATGGAAGTGAATGGGGACAAAAACTGGGCGTGGCAAGTGGGTGTGGGTTCAAATCCCCATGCTGTACCTTAGTCGGGGTTACATCAGTGGGCTTTACGATATAGAGTTGGAACGGCGTTGATATCTCGAACTTTCAAAAAATGAATGGAAGTGAATGAGGACAAAAACCGGGCGTGGCAGGTGGGTGTGGGTTCGAATCCCCATGCTGTACCTGAGTCGGGGTTACATCAGGTAGCTTTACGATATAGAGTTGGAACGGCGTTGATATCTCGAACTTTCAAAAAATTAATGGAAGTGAATTGGGACAAAAACCGGGCGTGGCAGGTGGGTGTGGGTTCGAATCCCCATGCTGTATCTGAGTCGGGGTTACATCAGGTAGCTTTACGATATAGAGTTGGAACGGCGTTGATATCTCGAACTTTTAAAAAATGAATGGAAGTGAATGGGGACAAAAACCGGGCGTGGCAGGTGGGCATGGGTTCGAATCCCCATGCTGTATCTGAGTCGGGGTTACATCAGTGAGCTTTACGATATAGAGTTGGAATGGCAATGATATCTCAAACTTTCAAAAAATGAATGGAAGTGAATGGGGACAAAAACCGGGCGTGGCAGGTGGGTGTGGGTTCGAATCCCCATGCTGTACCTGAGTCGGGGTTACATCAGGGGGCTTTACGATATAGAGTTGGAACGGCGTTGATATCTCGAACTTTCAAAAAATGAATGGAAGTGAATGGGACCAAAAACCGGGCGTGGCAGGTGGGCGTGGGTTCGAATCCCCATGCTGTATCTGATTCGGGGTTACATCAGTGGGCTTTACGATTTAGAGTTGGAACGGCGTTGATATCTCGAACTTTCAAAAAATGAATGGAAGTAAATGGAGCTGAAAAATGGGCGTGGCAGGTGGGCATGGGTTCGAATCCCCATGTTGTACCCATGTTGGGGTGTCATCAGTGGGCTTTACGATTTAGAGTTGGAACGGTTTTGATATCTCAAACTTTCAAAAAATGAATGGAAGTGAATGGGGACAAAAACCGGGCGTGGCAGGTGGGCGTGGGTTCGAATCCCCATGCTGTATCTGAGTCGGGGTTACATCAGTGAGCTTCACGATATAGAGTTGGAACGGCGTCGATATCTCAAACTTTCAAAAAATGAATGGAAGTGAATGGGGACAAAAACCGGGCGTGGCAGGTGGGCGTGGGGTCGAATCCCCATGCTGTATTTGAGTCGGGGTTACATCAGTGGGTTTTACGATAAAGAGTTGGAACGGCGTCGATATTTCGAACTTTCAAAAAATGAATGGAAGTGAATGGTGACAAAAACCGGGCGTGGCAGGTGGGCGTGGGTTCGAATCCCCATGCTGTACCTGAGTCTTGGTTACATCAGGGGGCTTTATGATATAGAGTTGGAACGGCGTTGATATCTCAAACTTTCAAAAAATGAATGGAAGTGAATGGGACCAAAAACCGGGCGTGGCAGGTGGGTGTGGGTTCGAATCCCCATGCTGTACCCAAGTCGGGGTTACATCAGTGGGCTTTACGATATAGAGTTGGAACGGCGTTGATATCTCGAACTTTCAAAAAATTAATGGAAGTGAATGGAGCCGGAAAATGGGCGTGGCAGGTGGGCATGGGTTCGAATCCCCATGCTGTATCTGAGTCGGGGTTACATCAGTGGGCTTTACGATATAGAGTTGTAACGGCGTTGATATATCGAACTTTCAAAAAATGAATAGAAGTGAATGGGACCAAAAACCGGGCGTGGCAGGTGGGTGTGGGTTCGAATCCCCATGCTGTACCCAAGTTGGGGTTACATCAGTGGGTTTTCCGATTTAGAGTTGGAACGGCGTTGATATCTCGAACTTTCAAAAAATGAATGGAAGTGAATGGAGCCGAAAATCGGGCGTGGCAGGTGGGTGTGGGTTCGAATCCCCATGCTGTACCCGAGTCGGGGTTACATCAGGGGGCTTTACAATTTAGAGTTGGAACGGCGTTGATATCTCGAACTTTCAAAAAATGAATGGAAGTGAATGGGACCAAAAACCGGGCGTGGCAGGTGGGTGTGGGTTCGAATCCCCATGCTGTACCCATGTCGGGGTTACATCAGGGGGCTTTACAATTTAGAGTTGGAACGGCGTTGATATCTCGAACTTTCAAAAAATGAATGGAAGTGAATGGGGCTGAAAACCGGGCGTGGCAGGTGGGTGTGAGTTCGAATGCCCATGCTCAGTGGGAAGTGAGCGTATCTAAATGTTGTATGTGAGTGGGGTTACATCAGTGGGAAGTGAGCGTATCTAAATGCTGTATAGAAGAGCTACAGTGTGTGTTTGGTGGATGGGGGGGTAAATACTTTATCTTTAAATCCTAGCTCTCGATTTGAGTCGAGGGCGGGTATAGGAAAATCCCATTCTAAAAAAATGAATGGAAGTCAATGGGACCAAAAAACGCTACAAAAGCGGGCGTGGCTGGCGAACGGGCGGGCGGATCGAAAACGTGTATACAAGCGCTCGATTCCCGTATGGGCCGGACGATTTGGCGCTGGAACGGGGTCGATATCTCGAAAACTGCGGACGAAGAAACGCGGACAAAAAACGGGTGGAATAATAATAATAATAACCCTAGAGAGTGCATTTCCGGAGAAAATGCGAGTGTGATTGCCGTGTGCCGGTCGGCGGGCGTGCGCAGGTCGGGGGCGCGCATGCGTTTAGAAGTGGTGCGGTGCGTGGGGTGTGAATACTTTCTCCCAGACAGGCCACTGTATCTGTGCACAAGCTGTGGTGTGAGCACAAGTTCACTCTGGGTGTGTTTGAAAAGCCAAACCTGTAAAAAAATGCATTTCTGCACGTTTGTACTGCTTACAAATCAGTACTCATTCATTTACATGTGATTATCACTGCAGGGGCCATGGTATTGCGCAATCTATGATCGGCTGTGTCTCATTTACAGATTTCAGGCATAGTGCACTCAGACTTCGGTCCCTCTTTTAGCATTTAGCAATTCCCATTGATTTCAATGCATCCGTTAGCCTTGAAGCTAACGGATATAAATATCTTTGTTTCTGTTGCAGCGCGAACGATATGACGCTCACTGCAAAGTCTAACTGCACTATAATTTCATTCTGTGCAGCGTTTTCATCTTAAAAATCACTAATACTTTAGTTACAGACCAAAATAAGTCAGATTTTTTGGCGGCCGCCATTTTCTATTCTCAGAACGGCCTGAAGATGCCGTCTACGTCATCACGTTGACGTTCTGTGGAAAGCCAAAGGTGTCAAGATTTTTGTCCAAAAATTCGGGCAAAAACGGGCATAAATGCCACACGGATGGGCGTATCCGGATGATTTTTTGGATTTGGGCGCTAATTAATGACCCGGTCGATCAAGGGTTGGAACGGCGTTGATAGCTCGAAATTCATTTCAAAATGAATGGGAGTCAATGGGGAAAAACGGGCACCTTAAAACGGGCACTGTGCCCACAGTGTTGGTTCGATCAAAAAGTTGTATACAAGCGCTCTATTCCCGTATGGGCCGGACGATTTGGCGCTGGAACGGGGTCGATATCTCGAAAACTGCGGGAGAAGAAGCACGGACAAAAAACGGGCAGAATAATAATAATATATTGAAAACGAAAATAACAACTAGAGAGTGCATTTCCGGAGAAAATGCGAGTGTGATTGCCGTGTGCCGGTCGGGCGGGCGCGTATCCTAATGCTTTATCCAACTCGGGGTGTCATCAGTGGGCTTTACGATTTAGAATTGGAACGGCGTTGATATCTCAAACTTTCAAAAAATGAATGGAAGTGAATGGGACCAAAAACCGGGCGTGGCAGGTGGGTGTGGGTTCGAATCCCCAGGCTGTACCCAAGTCGGGGTTACATCAGTGGGCTTTACGATTTAGAGTTGGAACGGCGTTGATATCTCGAACTTTCAAAAAATGAATGGAAGTGAATGGGACCAAAAACCGGGCGTGGCATGTGGGCGTGGTTTCGAATCCCCATGCTGTACCTGAGTCGGGGTTACATCAGTGGGCTTTACGATTTAGAGTTGGAACGGCGTCGATATCTCAAACTTTCAAAAAATGAATGGAAGTGAATGGGACCAAAAACCGGGCGTGGCAGGTGGGTGTGGGTTCGAATCCCCATGCTGTACCTGAGTCGGGGTTACATCAGGGGGCTTTACAATTTAGAGTTGGAACGGCGTTGATATCTCGAACTTTCAAAAAATGAATAGAAGTGAATGGGACCAAAAACCGGGCGTGGCAGGTGGGTGTGGGTTCGAATCCCCAGGCTGTACCCAAGTCGGGGTTACATCAGTGGGCTTTACGATTTAGAGTTGGAACGGCGTTGATATCTCGAACTTTCAAAAAATGAATGGAAGTGAATGGGGACAAAAACCGGGCGTGGCAGGTGGGCGTGGGTTCGAATCCCCATGCTGTACCTGAGTCGGGGTTACATCAGGGGGCTTTACGATATAGAGTTGGAACGGCGTTGATATCTCGAACTTTAAAAAAATGAATGGAAGTGAATGGGACCAAAAACCGGGCGTGGCAGGTGGGTGTGGGTTCGAATCCCCATAATGTATCTGAGTCGGGGTTACATCAGGGGGCTTTACAATTTAGAGTTGGAACGGCGTTGATATCTCGAACTTTCAAAAAATGAATGGAAGTGAATGGGACCAAAAACCGGGCGTGGCAGGTGGGTGTGGGTTCGAATCCCCATGCTGTATCTGAGTCGGGGTTACATCAGTGGGCTTTACCATTTACAGTTGGAACGGCGTTGATATCTCGAACTTTCAAAAAATGAATGGAAGTGAATGGGGACAAAAACCGGGCGTGGCAGGTGGGTGTGGGTTCGAATCCCCATGCTGTATCTGAGTCGGGGTTACATCAGTGGGCTTTACCATTTAGAGTTGGAACGGCGTTGATATCTCGAACTTTCAAAAAATGAATGGAAGTGAATGGGGACAAAAACCGGGCGTGGCAGGTGGGCGTGGGTTCGAATCCCCATGCTGTATCTGAGTCGGGGTTACATCAGTGGGCTTTACGATATAGAGTTGGAACGGCGTCGATATCTCAAACTTTCAAAAAATGAATGGAAGTGAATGGGGTCAAAAACCGGGCGTGGCAGGTGGGTGTGGGTTCGAATCCCCATGCTGTATCTGAGTCGGGGTTACATCAGTGAGCTTCACGATATAGAGTTGGAACGGCGTCGATATCTCGAACTTTCAAAAAATGAATGGAAGTGAATGGGGACAAAAACCGGGCGTGGCAGATGGGTGTGGGTTCGAATCCCCATGCTGTATCTGAGTCGGGGTTACATCAGTGAGCTTCACGATATAGAGTTGGAACGGAGTCGATATCTCAAACTTTCAAAAAATGAATGGAAGTGAATGGGGACAAAAACCGGGCGTGGCAGGTGGGCGTGGGTTCGAATCCCCAAGCTGTTTCTGAGTCGGGGTTACATCAGTGAGCTTTATGATATAGAGTTGGAACGGAGTCGATATCTCAAACTTTCAAAAAATGAATGGAAGTGAATGGGGACAAAAACCGGGCGTGGCAGGTGGGCGTGGGTTCGAATCCCCATGCTGTATCTGAGTCGGGGTTACATCAGTGAGCTTTACGATATAGAGTTGGAACGGCGTTGATATCTCGAACTTTCAAAAAATGAATGGAAGTGAATGGGGATAAAAACCGGGCGTGGCAGGTGGGTGTGGGTTCGAATCCCCATGCTGTATCTGAGTCGGGGTTACATCAGTGAGCTTTACGATATAGAGTTGGAACGGCGTTGATATCTCGAACTTTCAAAAAATGAATGGAAGTGAATGGGGACAAAAACCGGGCGTGGCAGGTGGGTGTGGGTTCGAATCCCCATGCTGTATCTGAGTCGGGGTTACATCAGTGAGCTTTACGATATAGAGTTGGAACGGCGTCGATATCTCGAACTTTCAAAAAATGAATGGAAGTGAATGGGGACAAAAACCGGGCGTGGCAGGTGGGTGTGGGTTCGAATCCCCATGCTGTATCTGAGTCGGGGTAACATCAGTGAGCTTTATGATATAGAGTTGGAACGGCATCGATATCTCGAACTTTCAAAAAATGAATGGAAGTGAATGGGGACAAAAACCGGGCGTGGCAGGTGGGTGTGGGTTCGAATCCCCATGCTGTATCTGAGTCGGGGTTACATCAGTGGGCTTTACGATATAGATTTGGAACGGTGTCGATATCTCGAACTTTCAAAAAATGAATGGAAGTGAATGGGGACAAAAACCGGGCGTGGCAGGTGGGTGTGGGTTCGAATCCCCATGCTGTATCTGAGTCGGGGTTACATCAGTGGGCTTTACGATATAGAGTTGGAACGGTGTCGATATCTCGAACTTTCAAAAAATGAATGGAAGTGAATGGGGACAAAAACCGGGCGTGGCAGGTGGGCGTAGGTTCGAATCCCCATGCTGTACCTGAGTCGGGGTTACATCAGTGAGCTTTACGATATAGAGTTGGAACGGCGTCGATATCTCGAACTTTCAAAAAATGAATGGAAGTGAATAAAAGCATAAAAATGGGCGTGGCAGGTGGGTGTGGGTTCGAATCCCCATGCTCAGTGGGAAGTGAATGTATCTAAATGCTGTATGTGAGTGGGGTTACATCAGTGGGAAGTGAGCGTATCTAAATGCTGTATAGAAGAGGTACAGTGTGTGTTTGGGGGAGGGGGGGGTAAATACTTTATCTTTAAATCCTAGCTCTCGATTTGAGTATAGGAAAATCCCATTCTAAAAAATGAATGGAAGTCAATGGGACCAAAAAACGCTACAAAAGCGGGCGTGGCACGTGAACGGGCGGGCGAATCAAAAAGTTGTATACAAGCGCTCCATTCCCATATGGGCCGGACGATTTGGCGCTGGAACGGGGTCGATATCTCGAAAACTGCGGGAGGAGAAGCACGGACAAAAAACCGGCAGAATAATAATAATAATAATATGACTAACGGATAACAATAGTATGATTGCCTTTAGGCAATCACACTAATAACAATAGTGTGCTTGCATTCTGCAATCACACTAACTAGAGAGTGCATTTCCTGCAGAAAATGCGAGTGTGATTGCCGTGTGCCGATCGGGCGGGCGCGCGTAACCCAATGCTTTATCCAAGTTGGGGTGTCATCAGTGGGATTTACGATTTAAAATTGAAACGGCGTCGATATCTCGAACTTTAAAAAAATGAATGGAAGTGAATGAGGACAAAAACCGGGCGTGGCAGGTCGGCGTGGGTTCGAATCCCCATGCTGTATCTGAGTCGGGGTTACATCAGTGGGTTTTACGATATAGAGTTGGAACGGCGTTGATATCTCGAACTTTCAAAAAATGAATGGAAGTGAATGGGGACAAAAACTGGGCGTGGCAAGTGGGTGTGGGTTCAAATCCCCATGCTGTACCTTAGTCGGGGTTACATCAGTGGGCTTTACGATATAGAGTTGGAACGGCGTTGATATCTCGAACTTTCAAAAAATGAATGGAAGTGAATGAGGACAAAAACCGGGCGTGGCAGGTGGGTGTGGGTTCGAATCCCCATGCTGTACCTGAGTCGGGGTTACATCAGGTAGCTTTACGATATAGAGTTGGAACGGCGTTGATATCTCGAACTTTCAAAAAATTAATGGAAGTGAATTGGGACAAAAACCGGGCGTGGCAGGTGGGTGTGGGTTCGAATCCCCATGCTGTATCTGAGTCGGGGTTACATCAGGTAGCTTTACGATATAGAGTTGGAACGGCGTTGATATCTCGAACTTTTAAAAAATGAATGGAAGTGAATGGGGACAAAAACCGGGCGTGGCAGGTGGGCATGGGTTCGAATCCCCATGCTGTATCTGAGTCGGGGTTACATCAGTGAGCTTTACGATATAGAGTTGGAATGGCAATGATATCTCAAACTTTCAAAAAATGAATGGAAGTGAATGGGGACAAAAACCGGGCGTGGCAGGTGGGTGTGGGTTCGAATCCCCATGCTGTACCTGAGTCGGGGTTACATCAGGGGGCTTTACGATATAGAGTTGGAACGGCGTTGATATCTCGAACTTTCAAAAAATGAATGGAAGTGAATGGGACCAAAAACCGGGCGTGGCAGGTGGGCGTGGGTTCGAATCCCCATGCTGTATCTGATTCGGGGTTACATCAGTGGGCTTTACGATTTAGAGTTGGAACGGCGTTGATATCTCGAACTTTCAAAAAATGAATGGAAGTAAATGGAGCTGAAAAATGGGCGTGGCAGGTGGGCATGGGTTCGAATCCCCATGTTGTACCCATGTTGGGGTGTCATCAGTGGGCTTTACGATTTAGAGTTGGAACGGTTTTGATATCTCAAACTTTCAAAAAATGAATGGAAGTGAATGGGGACAAAAACCGGGCGTGGCAGGTGGGCGTGGGTTCGAATCCCCATGCTGTATCTGAGTCGGGGTTACATCAGTGAGCTTCACGATATAGAGTTGGAACGGCGTCGATATCTCAAACTTTCAAAAAATGAATGGAAGTGAATGGGGACAAAAACCGGGCGTGGCAGGTGGGCGTGGGGTCGAATCCCCATGCTGTATTTGAGTCGGGGTTACATCAGTGGGTTTTACGATAAAGAGTTGGAACGGCGTCGATATTTCGAACTTTCAAAAAATGAATGGAAGTGAATGGTGACAAAAACCGGGCGTGGCAGGTGGGCGTGGGTTCGAATCCCCATGCTGTACCTGAGTCTTGGTTACATCAGGGGGCTTTATGATATAGAGTTGGAACGGCGTTGATATCTCAAACTTTCAAAAAATGAATGGAAGTGAATGGGACCAAAAACCGGGCGTGGCAGGTGGGTGTGGGTTCGAATCCCCATGCTGTACCCAAGTCGGGGTTACATCAGTGGGCTTTACGATATAGAGTTGGAACGGCGTTGATATCTCGAACTTTCAAAAAATTAATGGAAGTGAATGGAGCCGGAAAATGGGCGTGGCAGGTGGGCATGGGTTCGAATCCCCATGCTGTATCTGAGTCGGGGTTACATCAGTGGGCTTTACGATATAGAGTTGTAACGGCGTTGATATATCGAACTTTCAAAAAATGAATAGAAGTGAATGGGACCAAAAACCGGGCGTGGCAGGTGGGTGTGGGTTCGAATCCCCATGCTGTACCCAAGTTGGGGTTACATCAGTGGGTTTTCCGATTTAGAGTTGGAACGGCGTTGATATCTCGAACTTTCAAAAAATGAATGGAAGTGAATGGAGCCGAAAATCGGGCGTGGCAGGTGGGTGTGGGTTCGAATCCCCATGCTGTACCCGAGTCGGGGTTACATCAGGGGGCTTTACAATTTAGAGTTGGAACGGCGTTGATATCTCGAACTTTCAAAAAATGAATGGAAGTGAATGGGACCAAAAACCGGGCGTGGCAGGTGGGTGTGGGTTCGAATCCCCATGCTGTACCCATGTCGGGGTTACATCAGGGGGCTTTACAATTTAGAGTTGGAACGGCGTTGATATCTCGAACTTTCAAAAAATGAATGGAAGTGAATGTGGCTGAAAACCGGGCGTGGCAGGTGGGTGTGAGTTCGAATGCCCATGCTCAGTGGGAAGTGAGCGTATCTAAATGTTGTATGTGAGTGGGGTTACATCAGTGGGAAGTGAGCGTATCTAAATGCTGTATAGAAGAGCTACAGTGTGTGTTTGGTGGATGGGGGGGTAAATACTTTATCTTTAAATCCTAGCTCTCGATTTGAGTCGAGGGCGGGTATAGGAAAATCCCATTCTAAAAAAATGAATGGAAGTCAATGGGACCAAAAAACGCTACAAAAGCGGGCGTGGCTGGCGAACGGGCGGGCGGATCGAAAACGTGTATACAAGCGCTCGATTCCCGTATGGGCCGGACGATTTGGCGCTGGAACGGGGTCGATATCTCGAAAACTGCGGACGAAGAAACGCGGACAAAAAACGGGTGGAATAATAATAATAACTAGAGATGTGCATTTCCGGAGAAAATGCGAGTGTGATTGCCGTGTGCTGGTCGGGCGGGAGCGCGTAACCCAATGCTTTATCCAAGTTGGGGTGTCATCAGGGGGCTTTACGATTTAAAATTGGAACGGCGTCGATATCTCGAACTTTCAAAAAATGAATGGAAGTGAATGGAGCCGGAAACCGGGCGTGGCAGGTGGGCGTGGGTTCGAATCCCCATGCTGTACCCATGTTGGGGCGTCATCAGTGGGCTTTACGATATAGAGTTGGAACGGCGTTGTTATCTCGAACTTTCAAAAAATGAATGGAAGTGAATGGGACCAAAAACCGGGCGTGGCAGGTGGGCGTGGGTTCGAATCCCCATGCTGTACCCATGTTGGGGCGTCATCAGTGGGCTTTACGATATAGAGTTGGAACGGCGTTGATATCTCAAACTTTCAAAAAATGAATGGAAGTGAATGGGACCAAAAACCGGGCGTGGCAGGTGGGTGTGGGTTCGAATCCCCATGCTGTATCTGAGTCGGGGTTACATCAGGGGGCTTTACGATATAGAGTTGGAACGGCGTTGATATCTCGAACTTTCAAAAAATGAATGGAAGTGAATGGGGACAAAAACCGGGCGTGGCAGGTGGGTGTGGGTTCGAATCCCCATGCTGTACCTGAGTCGGGGTTACATCAGGGGGCTTTACAATTTAGAGTTGGAACTGTGTTGATATCTCAAACTTTCAAAAAATGAATGGAAGTGAATGGAGCCGAAAAACGGGCGTGGCAGGTGGGTGTGGGTTCGAATCCCCATGCTGTATCTGAGTCGGGGTTACATCAGTGGGCTTTACGATTTAGAGTTGGAACGGCGTTGATATCTCGAACTTTCAAAAAATGAATGGAAGTGAATGGGACCAAAAACCGGGCGTGGCAGGTGGGCGTGGGTTCGAATCCCCATGCTGTATCTGAGTCGGGGTTACATCAGTGGGCTTTACGATTTATAGTTGGAACGGCGTTTATATCTCGAACTTTCAAAAAATGAATGGAAGTGAATGGGACCAAAAACCGGGCGTGGCAGGTGGGCGTGGGTTCGAATCCCCATGCTGTTCCTAACTCGGGGTTACATCAGTGGGCTTTACGATTTAGAGTTGGAACGGCGTCGATATCTCAAACTTTCAAAAAATGAATGGAAGTGAATGGGGCTAAAAACCGGGCGTGGCAGGTGGGTGTGGGTTCGAATCCCCATGCTGTACCTGAGTCGGGGTTACATCAGTGGGCTTTACGATTTAGAGTTGGAACGGCGTCGATATCTCAAACTTTCAAAAAATGAATGGAAGTAAATGGGAACAAAAACCGGGCGTGGCAGGTGGGCGTGGGTTCGAGTCCCCATGCTGTATCTAAGTCGGGGTTACATCAGTGGGCTTTACAATTTAGAGTTGGAACGGCGTCGATATCTCAAACTTTCAAAAAATGAATGGAAGTGAATGGGGCTAAAAACCGGGCGTGGCAGGTGGGTGTGGGTTCGAATCCCCATGCTGTATCTGAGTCGGGGTTACATCAGTGAGCTTTACGATATAGAGTTGGAACAGCGTTGATATCTCAAATTTAAAAAAAATGAATGGAAGTGAATGGGGCTGAAAACCGGGCGTGGCAGGTGGGTGTGGGTTCGAATCCCCATGCTGTATCTGAGTCGGGGTTACATCAGTGAGCTTTACGATATAGAGTCGGAACAGCGTTGATATCTCAAATTTAAAAAAAATGAATGGAAGTGAATGAGGCTGAAAACCGGGCGTGGCAGGTGGGTGTGGGTTCGAATCCTCATGCTGTATCTAAGTCGGGGTTACATCAGTGAGCTTTACGATATAGAGTTGGAACAGCGTTGATATCTCAAATTTAAAAAAAATGAATGGAAGTGAATGAGGCTGAAAACCGGGCGTGGCAGGTGGGTGTGGGTTCGAATCCCCATGCTGTATCTGAGTCGGGGTTACATCAGTGAGCTTTACGATATAGAGTTGGAACAGCGTTGATATCTCAAATTTAAAAAAAATGAATGGAAGTGAATGAGGCTGAAAACCGGGCGTGGCAGGTGGGTGTGGGTTCGAATCCCCATGCTGTATCTGAGTCGGGGTTACATCAGTGAGCTTTACGATATAGAGTTGGAACGGCGTCGATATCTCAAACTTTCAAAAAATGAATGGAAGTGAATGGGGCTAAAAACCGGGCGTGGCAGGTGGGTGTGGGTTCGAATCCCCATGCTGTATCTGAGTCGGGGTTACATCAGTGAGCTTTACGATTTAGAGTTGAAAGGGCGACATTATCTCAAACTTTCAAAAAATGAATGGAAGTGAATAAAGTCAAAAACCGGGCGTGGCAGGTGGGCGTGGGTTCGAATCCCCATGCTGTATCTGAGTCGGGGTTACATCAGTGAGCTTTACGATATAGAGTCGGAACGGCGTCGATATCTCGAACTTTCAAAAAATGAATGGAAGTGAATGGGGACAAAAACCGGGCGTGGCAGGTGGGCGTGGGTTCGAATCCCCATGCTCAGTGGGAAGTGAGCGTATCTAAATGCTGTATGTGAGTGGGGTTACATCAGTGGGAAGTGAGCGTATCTAAATGCTGTATAGAAGAGCTACAGTGTGTGTTTGGGGGACGGGGGGGGGTAAATACTTTATCTTTAAATCCTAGCTCTCGATTTGAGTATAGGAAAATCCCATTCTAAAAAATGAATGGAAGTCAATGGGACCAAAAAACGCTACAAAAGCGGGCGTGGCACGTGAACGCGCGGGCGAATCAAAAAGTTGTATACAAGCGCTCCATTCCCGTATGGGCCGGACCATTTGGCGCTGGAACGGGGTCGATATCTCGAAAACTGCGGGAGGAGAAGCACGGACAAAAAACCGGCAGAATAATAATAATAATAATATGACTAACGGATAACAATAGTATGATTGCCTTTAGGCAATCACACTAACTAGAGAGTGCATTTCCGGAGAAAATGCGAGTGTGATTGCCGTGTGCCGGTCGGCGGGCGTGCGCAGGTCGGGGGCGCGCATGCGTTTAGAAGTGGTGCGGTGCGTGGGGTGTGAATACTTTCTCCCAGACAGGCCACTGTATCTGTGCACAAGCTGTGGTGTGAGCACAAGTTCACTCTGGGTGTGTTTGAAAAGCCAAACCTGTAAAAAAATGCATTTCTGCACGTTTGTACTGCTTACAAATCAGTACTCATTCATTTACATGTGATTATCACTGCAGGGGCCATGGTATTGCGCAATCTATGATCGGCTGTGTCTCATTTACAGATTTCAGGCATAGTGCACTCAGACTTCGGTCCCTCTTTTAGCATTTAGCAATTCCCATTGATTTCAATGCATCCGTTAGCCTTGAAGCTAACGGATATAAATATCTTTGTTTCTGTTGCAGCGCGAACGATATGACGCTCACTGCAAAGTCTAACTGCACTATAATTTCATTCTGTGCAGCGTTTTCATCTTAAAAATCACTAATACTTTAGTTACAGACCAAAATAAGTCAGATTTTTTGGCGGCCGCCATTTTCTATTCTCAGAACGGCCTGAAGATGCCGTCTACGTCATCACGTTGACGTTCTGTGGAAAGCCAAAGGTGTCAAGATTTTTGTCCAAAAATTCGGGCAAAAACGGGCATAAATGCCACACGGATGGGCGTATCCGGATGATTTTTTGGATTTGGGCGCTAATTAATGACCCGGTCGATCAAGGGTTGGAACGGCGTTGATAGCTCGAAATTCATTTCAAAATGAATGGGAGTCAATGGGGAAAAACGGGCACCTTAAAACGGGCACTGTGCCCACAGTGTTGGTTCGATCAAAAAGTTGTATACAAGCGCTCTATTCCCGTATGGGCCGGACGATTTGGCGCTGGAACGGGGTCGATATCTCGAAAACTGCGGGAGAAGAAGCACGGACAAAAAACGGGCAGAATAATAATAATATATTGAAAACGAAAATAACAATAACAATAGTGTGCTTGCATTCTGCAATCACACTAACTAGAGATGTGCATTTCCGGAGAAAATGCGAGTGTGATTGCCGTGTGCCGATCGGGCGTGGGTTCGAATCCCCATGCTCTATCCAACTCGGAGAGTCATCAGTGGGCTTCACGATTTAGAGTTGGAACGGCATTGATATCTCGAACTTTCAAAAAATGAATGGAAGTAAATAAAGCCAAAAAACGGGCGTGGCAGGTGGGCATGGGTTCGAGTCCCCATGCTGTACCCATGTAGGGGTGTCATCATTGGGCATTACGATTTAGAGTTGGAACGGCGTCAATATCTCGAACTTTCAAAAAATGAATGGAAGTGAATGGGGACAAAAACCGGGCGTGGCAGATGGGCGTGGGTTCGAATCCCCATGCTGTATCTGAGTCGGGGTTACATCAGTGGGCTTTACGATTTAAAGTTGTAACGGTGTTGATGTCTCAAACTTTCAAAAAATGAATGGAAGTGAATAGGGACAAAAACCGGGCGTGGCAGGTGGGCGTGGGTTCGAATCCCCATGTTGTATCTGAGTCGGGGTTACATCAGTGAGCTTTACGATTTAAAGTTGGAACGGTGTTGATATCTCAAACTTTCAAAAAATGAATGGAAGTAAATGGAGCCGAAAAACGGGCGTGGCAGGTGGGGGTAAGTTCGAATCCCCATGCTGTACCCAAGTCGGGGTTACATCAGTGGGCTTTATGATTTAGAGTTGGAACGGCGTCGATATCTCAAACTTTCAAAAAATGAATGGAAGTGAATGGGGACAAAAACCGGGCGTGGCAGGTGGGTGTGGGTTCGAATCCCCATGCTGTACCCAAGTCGGGGTTACATCAGTGGGCTTTATGATTTAGAGTTGGAACGGCGTTGATATCTCGAACTTTCAAAAAATGAATAGAAGTGAATGGGGCCGAAAACCGGGCGTGGCAGGTGGGCGTGGGTTCGAATCCCCATGCTGTACCCAAGTCGGGGTTACATCAGTGAGCTTTACGATTTAGAGTTGGAACGGCGTCGATATCTCGAACTTTCAAAAAATGAATGGAAGTGAATGGAGCAGAAAAAACGGGCGTGGCAGGTGGGCATGGGTTCGAATCCCCATGCTGTACCCAAGTCGGGGTTACATCAGTGGGCTTTATGATTTAGAGTTGGAACGGCGTTGATATCTCGAACTTTCAAAAAATGAATAGAAGTGAATGGGGCTGAAAACCGGGCGTGGCAGTTGGGCGTGGGTTCGAATCCCCATGCTGTACCCAAGTAGGGGTTACATCAGTGGACTTTACGATTTAGAGTTGGAACGGCGTTGATATCTCAAACTTTCAAAAAATGAATGGAAGTGAATGGGGCTGAAAACCGGGCGTGGCAGGTGGGTGTGGGTTCGAATCCCCATGCTGTATCTGAGTCGGGGTTACATCAGTGAGCTTTACGATATAGAGTTGGAACGGCGTTGATATCTCGAACTTTCAAAAAATGAATGGAAGTGAATGGGGACAAAAACCGGGCGTGGCAGGTGGGCGTGGGTTCGAATCCCCATGCTCAGTGGGAAGTAAGCGTATCTAAATGCTGTATGTGAGTGGGGTTACATCAGTGGGAAGTGAGCGTATCTAAATGCTGTATAGAAGAGCTACAGTGTGTGTTTGGGGGACGGGGGGGGTAAATACTTTATCTTTAAATCCTAGCTCTCGATTTGAGTCGAGGGCGGGTATAGGAAAATCCCATTCTAAAAAATGAATGGAAGTCAATGGGACCAAAAAACGCTACAAAAGCGGGCGTGGCGGGCGAACGCGCGGGCGTATCAAAAAGTTGTATACAAGCGCTCCATTCCCGTATGGGCCGGACGATTTGGCGCTGGAACGGGGTCGATATCTCGAAAACTGCGGGAGGAGAAGCACGGACAAAAAACCGGCAGAATAATAATAATAACTAGAGAGTGCATTTCCGGAGAAAATGCGAGTGTGATTGCCGTGTGCCGGTCGGCGGGCGTGCGCAGGTCGGGGGCGCGCATGCGTTTAGAAGTGGTGCGGTGCGTGGGGTGTGAATACTTTCTCCCAGACAGGCCACTGTATCTGTGCACAAGCTGTGGTGTGAGCACAAGTTCACTCTGGGTGTGTTTGAAAAGCCAAACCTGTAAAAAAATGCATTTCTGCACGTTTGTACTGCTTACAAATCAGTACTCATTCATTTACATGTGATTATCACTGCAGGGGCCATGGTATTGCGCAATCTATGATCGGCTGTGTCTCATTTACAGATTTCAGGCATAGTGCACTCAGACTTCGGTCCCTCTTTTAGCATTTAGCAATTCCCATTGATTTCAATGCATCCGTTAGCCTTGAAGCTAACGGATATAAATATCTTTGTTTCTGTTGCAGCGCGAACGATATGACGCTCACTGCAAAGTCTAACTGCACTATAATTTCATTCTGTGCAGCGTTTTCATCTTAAAAATCACTAATACTTTAGTTACAGACCAAAATAAGTCAGATTTTTTGGCGGCCGCCATTTTCTATTCTCAGAACGGCCTGAAGATGCCGTCTACGTCATCACGTTGACGTTCTGTGGAAAGCCAAAGGTGTCAAGATTTTTGTCCAAAAATTCGGGCAAAAACGGGCATAAATGCCACACGGATGGGCGTATCCGGATGATTTTTTGGATTTGGGCGCTAATTAATGACCCGGTCGATCAAGGGTTGGAACGGCGTTGATAGCTCGAAATTCATTTCAAAATGAATGGGAGTCAATGGGGAAAAACGGGCACCTTAAAACGGGCACTGTGCCCACAGTGTTGGTTCGATCAAAAAGTTGTATACAAGCGCTCTATTCCCGTATGGGCCGGACGATTTGGCGCTGGAACGGGGTCGATATCTCGAAAACTGCGGGAGAAGAAGCACGGACAAAAAACGGGCAGAATAATAATAATATATTGAAAACGAAAATAACAATAACAATAGTGTGCTTGCATTCTGCAATCACACTAACTAGAGAGTGCATTTCCGGAGAAAATGCGAGTGTGATTGCCGTGTGCCGGTCGGCGGGCGTGCGCAGGTCGGGGGCGCGCATGCGTTTAGAAGTGGTGCGGTGCGTGGGGTGTGAATACTTTCTCCCAGACAGGCCACTGTATCTGTGCACAAGCTGTGGTGTGAGCACAAGTTCACTCTGGGTGTGTTTGAAAAGCCAAACCTGTAAAAAAATGCATTTCTGCACGTTTGTACTGCTTACAAATCAGTACTCATTCATTTACATGTGATTATCACTGCAGGGGCCATGGTATTGCGCAATCTATGATCGGCTGTGTCTCATTTACAGCTTTCAGGCATAGTGCACTCAGACTTCGGTCCCTCTTTTAGCATTTAGCAATTCCCATTGATTTCAATGCATCCGTTAGCCTTGAAGCTAACGGATATAAATATCTTTGTTTCTGTTGCAGCGCGAACGATATGACGCTCACTGCAAAGTCTAACTGCACTATAATTTCATTCTGTGCAGCGTTTTCATCTTAAAAATCACTAATACTTTAGTTACAGACCAAAATAAGTCAGATTTTTTTGGCGGCCGCCATTTTCTATTCTCAGAACGGCCTGAAGATGCCGTCTACGTCATCACGTTGACGTTCTGTGGAAAGCCAAAGGTGTCAAGATTTTTGTCCAAAAATTCGGGCAAAAACGGGCATAAATGCCACACGGATGGGCGTATCCGGATGATTTTTTGGATTTGGGCGCTAATTAATGACCCGGTCGATCAAGGGTTGGAACGGCGTTGATAGCTCGAAATTCATTTCAAAATGAATGGGAGTCAATGGGGAAAAACGGGCACCTTAAAACGGGCACTGTGCCCACAGTGTTGGTTCGATCAAAAAGTTGTATACAAGCGCTCTATTCCCGTATGGGCCGGACGATTTGGCGCTGGAACGGGGTCGATATCTCGAAAACTGCGGGAGAAGAAGCACGGACAAAAAACGGGCAGAATAATAATAATATATTGAAAACGAAAATAACAATAACAATAGTGTGCTTGCATTCTGCAATCACACTAACTAGAGAGTGCATTTCCGGAGAAAATGCGAGTGTGATTGCCGTGTGCCGGTCGGCGGGCGTGCGCAGGTCGGGGGCGCGCATGCGTTTAGAAGTGGTGCGGTGCGTGGGGTGTGAATACTTTCTCCCAGACAGGCCACTGTATCTGTGCACAAGCTGTGGTGTGAGCACAAGTTCACTCTGGGTGTGTTTGAAAAGCCAAACCTGTAAAAAAATGCATTTCTGCACGTTTGTACTGCTTACAAATCAGTACTCATTCATTTACATGTGATTATCACTGCAGGGGCCATGGTATTGCGCAATCTATGATCGGCTGTGTCTCATTTACAGCTTTCAGGCATAGTGCACTCAGACTTCGGTCCCTCTTTTAGCATTTAGCAATTCCCATTGATTTCAATGCATCCGTTAGCCTTGAAGCTAACGGATATAAATATCTTTGTTTCTGTTGCAGCGCGAACGATATGACGCTCACTGCAAAGTCTAACTGCACTATAATTTCATTCTGTGCAGCGTTTTCATCTTAAAAATCACTAATACTTTAGTTACAGACCAAAATAAGTCAGATTTTTTGGCGGCCGCCATTTTCTATTCTCAGAACGGCCTGAAGATGCCGTCTACGTCATCACGTTGACGTTCTGTGGAAAGCCAAAGGTGTCAAGATTTTTGTCCAAAAATTCGGGCAAAAACGGGCATAAATGCCACACGGATGGGCGTATCCGGATGATTTTTTGGATTTGGGCGCTAATTAATGACCCGGTCGATCAAGGGTTGGAACGGCGTTGATAGCTCGAAATTCATTTCAAAATGAATGGGAGTCAATGGGGAAAAACGGGCACCTTAAAACGGGCACTGTGCCCACAGTGTTGGTTCGATCAAAAAGTTGTATACAAGCGCTCTATTCCCGTATGGGCCGGACGATTTGGCGCTGGAACGGGGTCGATATCTCGAAAACTGCGGGAGAAGAAGCACGGACAAAAAACGGGCAGAATAATAATAATATATTGAAAACGAAAATAACAATAACAATAGTGTGCTTGCATTCTGCAATCACACTAACTAGAGAGTGCATTTCCGGAGAAAATGCGAGTGTGATTGCCGTGTGCCGGTCGGCGGGCGTGCGCAGGTCGGGGGCGCGCATGCGTTTAGAAGTGGTGCGGTGCGTGGGGTGTGAATACTTTCTCCCAGACAGGCCACTGTATCTGTGCACAAGCTGTGGTGTGAGCACAAGTTCACTCTGGGTGTGTTTGAAAAGCCAAACCTGTAAAAAAATGCATTTCTGCACGTTTGTACTGCTTACAAATCAGTACTCATTCATTTACATGTGATTATCACTGCAGGGGCCATGGTATTGCGCAATCTATGATCGGCTGTGTCTCATTTACAGCTTTCAGGCATAGTGCACTCAGACTTCGGTCCCTCTTTTAGCATTTAGCAATTCCCATTGATTTCAATGCATCCGTTAGCCTTGAAGCTAACGGATATAAATATCTTTGTTTCTGTTGCAGCGCGAACGATATGACGCTCACTGCAAAGTCTAACTGCACTATAATTTCATTCTGTGCAGCGTTTTCATCTTAAAAATCACTAATACTTTAGTTACAGACCAAAATAAGTCAGATTTTTTGGCGGCCGCCATTTTCTATTCTCAGAACGGCCTGAAGATGCCGTCTACGTCATCACGTTGACGTTCTGTGGAAAGCCAAAGGTGTCAAGATTTTTGTCCAAAAATTCGGGCAAAAACGGGCATAAATGCCACACGGATGGGCGTATCCGGATGATTTTTTGGATTTGGGCGCTAATTAATGACCCGGTCGATCAAGGGTTGGAACGGCGTTGATAGCTCGAAATTCATTTCAAAATGAATGGGAGTCAATGGGGAAAAACGGGCACCTTAAAACGGGCACTGTGCCCACAGTGTTGGTTCGATCAAAAAGTTGTATACAAGCGCTCTATTCCCGTATGGGCCGGACGATTTGGCGCTGGAACGGGGTCGATATCTCGAAAACTGCGGGAGAAGAAGCACGGACAAAAAACGGGCAGAATAATAATAATATATTGAAAACGAAAATAACAATAACAATAGTGTGCTTGCATTCTGCAATCACACTAACTAGAGATGTGCATTTCCGGAGAAAATGCGAGTGTGATTGCCGTGTGCCGGTCGGGCGGGCGCGTATCCTAATGCTTTATCCAACTCGGGGTGTCATCAGTGGGCTTTACGATTTAGAATTGGAACGGCGTCGATATCTCGAACTTTCAAAAATTGAATGGAAGTGAATGGGGACAAAAACCGGGCGTGGCAGTTGGGCGTGGGTTCGAATTCCCATGCTGAATCTGAGTCGGGGTTACATCAGTGAGCTTTACGATATAGAGTTGGAACGGCGTCGATATCTCGAACTTTCAAAAAATGAATGGAAGTGAATGGGGACAAAAACCGGGCGTGGCAGGTGGGTGTGGGTTCGAATCCCCATGCTGTATCTAAGTCGGGGTTACATCAGTGAGCTTTACGATATAGAGTTGGAACGGCGTCGATATCTCGAACTTTCAAAAAATGAATGGAAGTGAATGGGGACAAAAACCGGGCGTGGCAGGTGGGCGTGGGGTCGAATCCCCATGCTGTATCTGAGTCCGGGTTACATCAGTGAGCTTTACGATATAGAGTTGGAACGGCGTCGATATCTCAAACTTTCAAAAAATGAATGGAAGTGAATGGGGCCGAAAACCGGGCGTGGCAGGTGGGTGTGGGTTCAAATCCCCATGCTGTATCTGAGTCGGGGTTACATCAGTGAGCTTTACGATATAGAGTTGGAACGGCGTTGATATCTCGAACTTTCAAAAAATGAATGGAAGTGAATGGGGCCAAAAACCGGGCGTGGCAGGTGGGCGTGGGTTCGAATCCCCATGCTGTACCCCAGTCGGGGTTACATCAGTGGGCTTTACGATTAAGAGTTGGAACGGCGTTGATATCTCGAACTTTCAAAAAATGAATGGAAGTGAATGGAACAGAAAAACCGGGCGTGGCAGGTGGGCGTGGGTTCGAATCCCCATGCTGTATCTGAGTCGGGGTTACATCAGGGGGCTTTACGATTTAGAGTTGGAACGGTGTCGATATCTCGAACTTTCAAAAAATGAATGGAAGTGAATGGGGACAAAAACCGGGCGTGGCAGGTGGGCGCGGGTTCGAATCCCCGGGCTGTATCTGAGTCGGGGTAACATCAGTGAGCTTTACGATATAGAGTTGGAACGGCGTTGATATCTCGAACTTTCAAAAAATGAATGGAAGTGAATGGGGCCGAAAACCGGGCGTGGCAGGTGGGTGTGGGTTCGAATCCCCATGCTGTACCCAAGTCGGGGTTACATCAGTGGGCTTTATGATTTAGAGTTGGAACGGCGTCGATATCTCGAACTTTCAAAAAATGAATGGAAGTGAATGGAGCAGAAAAAACGGGCGTGGCAGGTGGGCATGGGTTTGAATCCCCATGCTGTATCTTAGTCGGGGTTACATCAGTGGGCTTTACGATATAGAGTTGGAACGATGTTGATATCTTGAACTTTCAAAAAATGAATAGAAGTGAATGGGGCTGAAAACCGGGCGTGGCAGTTGGGCGTGGGTTCGAATCCCCATGCTGTACCCAAGTAGGGGTTACATCAGTGGACTTTACGATTTAGAGTTGGAACGGCGTTGATATCTCAAACTTTCAAAAAATGAATGGAAGTGAATGGGGCTGAAAACCGGGCGTGGCAGGTGGGCGTGGGTTCGAATCCCCATGCTGTATCTGAGTCGGGGTTACATCAGTGAGCTTCACGATATAGAGTTGGAACGGCGTTGATATCTCGAACTTTCAAAAAATGAATGGAAGTGAATGGGGACAAAAACCGGGCGTGGCAGGTGGGCGTGGGTTCGAATCCCCATGCTCAGTGGGAAGTAAGCGTATCTAAATGCTGTATGTGAGTGGGGTTACATCAGTGGGAAGTGAGCGTATCTAAATGCTGTATAGAAGAGCTACAGTGTGTGTTTGGGGGACGGGGGGGGTAAATACTTTATCTTTAAATCCTAGCTCTCGATTTGAGTATAGGAAAATCCCATTCTAAAAAATGAATGGAAGTCAATGGGACCAAAAAACGCTACAAAAGCGGGCGTGGCGGGCGAACGCGCGGGCGTATCAAAAAGTTGTATACAAGCGCTCCATTCCCGTATGGGCCGGACGATTTGGCGCTGGAACGGGGTCGATATCTCGAAAACTGCGGGAGGAGAAGCACGGACAAAAAACCGGCAGAATAATAATAATAACTAGAGAGTGCATTTCCGGAGAAAATGCGAGTGTGATTGCCGTGTGCCGGTCGGCGGGCGTGCGCAGGTCGGGGGCGCGCATGCGTTTAGAAGTGGTGCGGTGCGTGGGGTGTGAATACTTTCTCCCAGACAGGCCACTGTATCTGTGCACAAGCTGTGGTGTGAGCACAAGTTCACTCTGGGTGTGTTTGAAAAGCCAAACCTGTAAAAAAATGCATTTCTGCACGTTTGTACTGCTTACAAATCAGTACTCATTCATTTACATGTGATTATCACTGCAGGGGCCATGGTATTGCGCAATCTATGATCGGCTGTGTCTCATTTACAGATTTCAGGCATAGTGCACTCAGACTTCGGTCCCTCTTTTAGCATTTAGCAATTCCCATTGATTTCAATGCATCCGTTAGCCTTGAAGCTAACGGATATAAATATCTTTGTTTCTGTTGCAGCGCGAACGATATGACGCTCACTGCAAAGTCTAACTGCACTATAATTTCATTCTGTGCAGCGTTTTCATCTTAAAAATCACTAATACTTTAGTTACAGACCAAAATAAGTCAGATTTTTTGGCGGCCGCCATTTTCTATTCTCAGAACGGCCTGAAGATGCCGTCTACGTCATCACGTTGACGTTCTGTGGAAAGCCAAAGGTGTCAAGATTTTTGTCCAAAAATTCGGGCAAAAACGGGCATAAATGCCACACGGATGGGCGTATCCGGATGATTTTTTGGATTTGGGCGCTAATTAATGACCCGGTCGATCAAGGGTTGGAACGGCGTTGATAGCTCGAAATTCATTTCAAAATGAATGGGAGTCAATGGGGAAAAACGGGCACCTTAAAACGGGCACTGTGCCCACAGTGTTGGTTCGATCAAAAAGTTGTATACAAGCGCTCTATTCCCGTATGGGCCGGACGATTTGGCGCTGGAACGGGGTCGATATCTCGAAAACTGCGGGAGAAGAAGCACGGACAAAAAACGGGCAGAATAATAATAATATATTGAAAACGAAAATAACAATAACAATAGTGTGCTTGCATTCTGCAATCACACTAATAATATGACTTTCGGATAACAATAGTATGATTGCCTTTAGGCAATCACACTAATAATTAAATACACACAACATAAAAACAGCATTCCAACCACAACCCCTAAAACTGCATAGGCTGTGGCTTCAGGGCATTCTGGGATGCCAGACTCCCTTGGCCGATGATGCACGCAGGGGACCCTCCCCTTTCCGCCTTATTACGGTCACCACAATACTTATTTGTATTATCATTATTCTGGCCATAATTCATTAAATTTAGCAATTAATTAATTAATAAGTGTAGCTCATCATCTTACAATAACTACAGTAATGATGTGAGGAAGAGCCTTTAAAATACCCACTACATCATTATCAATTATGATTGGCATGGTCAGTTAGTGCTTGTAATGAACTGTTCGTTACTGACTCTGTTTAAAATCTACATTCTGAAAGTCGAACTGTTTCTGCTTAATTGATTAAATTCCTCAAACCTCCCAGATCCAGTGGTTTTTACATCCAAATCCAGAATTAAATTTTCACTGTTAGCTATGCACTTTAATCCTAGCCTACTAGTGCACACAGTTTAAGGGTTAATTAACAGTTAAATATAATTAATTCACTGTTATTACCCATGACATTAAAATCCTAATAATTACCTTCTTTATCCTAGTTAAAGTTGTGGTGGGTCAGGTGCAACCTGAAAACATTGGACACAATAAAGGAAAAAAAGACTTGGATGACTCCAATTCATTACACGGCAACACACACCTAGTTATTTACACCTAAAGGCAATTTATGTTAGTAATTTAAGCGGATACAGTGAGCACATGTCAAACTCTTTAAAGACTGTAACCAATAGCAGTGATCAAACCCTTGTCTGTGGAACCCATGTATGTATTGTATGTATTACACTCTTTCAGCTGCATCACTGTACTGCAAAACTGCTATATATGCTGTAATATTTATATATAACAGTTATTAAAATCAAAGGTACTTTATCATATACAACAAGTGATAAACCAAGTGTAACAGTTAGTATAGTGTAGCTGTATTGTTGTTGTTTTAAATATGGTATAACCTCAATAACATGTGCTTTTTATTAAAAGGTAACAGCGAGAAAATGCACATACAGTGTGAAGAAGTATGGATTGTTCGTCGGCTGTGCAGCTTTATGTGAAAAGTTAAATATTGTATGTATGCTCTTTTTAAAATAATAATTATACCATATAAATTATGAATAATAGTATAAAGGTTTGCTAAAAGTGTGATGATTACTTATGAATATACATTTTCTATTTTATATAATTGATATACATGATTTAGCAGTGAATTTAGCAATGGAGGATAAATAATAATTGTTATAAAAAAAAATTTCACATACTTTTATATACACAATGTGGCCAAATTATGAGCTTGTTGGACGTCCCATTTAAAAAACAAATGGTATTAAAATAGTGATCTCTATGTTATATTTTGGCTATAAAAACAACTGTTTAGTTGGGCTGAGGTCAGGGATCTGTGCAGGCCATTGGAGCCATATGGGTTATTATGGGTTAATTTAACATGGGTTAATTTGGCTTTTAATAAAAAAAAATACATACAAATATTTTTTAAAAATCATATTTTAGTGTTTTTTTATGACCACTTTATGGGTATTTTATAATGTTTATTAAAGGCATTTGAATGCATTGAAACGTCTGTATGTGTTCTGCAGGTACGGAAGTGCTGTAATGGGTTTTATGGCACTAACTGTGAGAGTTGTCCAGGGCCAGAGGGCCAGCCATGTTTTGGTAATGGTGTATGTGTGGATGGCATCAGGGGCACTGGTGTGTGTCAGTGCAATCTTGGCTTTAATGGGACTGCCTGCGAGACCTGCCAAACTAACAAATACAGCATTCACTGTGACCAAGGTGCTAAATACAAACAAAAAAAATTGCATTACAATTACATACAGTGCCTTAAAATGTTCATTCCCTGACATATTTTAATATTTTCTAGTATCAGATTACACTTTTTCACACTTTTACATATAGTAAAATCAAATGAGGCTTTAACCAGTTAAAATATAATCAATGTAAATCAAAAGAAAAAAGTGGGTAATACAGTCACCTCACAGCAAGAAGGTCCTGGGTTTGATTACCAGGTGACATGCTCTCCAAAATTGCATGTTCTCCCCATGTCTATGTGGGTTTCCTCCGGGAGCTGTAGTTTCCTCTTACAGTCCAAATACAGTGTATCACAAAAGTGAGTACACCCCTCACATTTCTGCAGATATTTAAGTATATCTTTTCATGGGACAACACTGACAAAATGACACTTTGACACAATGAAAAGTAGTCTGTGTGCAGCTTATTTAACAGTGTAAATTTATTCTTCCCTCAAAATAACTCAATATACAGCCATTAATGTCTAAACCACCGGCAACAAAAGTGAGTACACCCCTTAGTGAAAGTTCCTGAAGTGTCAATATTTTGTGTGGCCACCATTATTTCCCAGAACTGCCTTAACTCTCCTGGGCATGGAGTTTACCAGAGCTTCACAGGTTGCCACTGGAATGCTTTTCCACTCCTCCATGACGACATCACGGAGCTGGCGGATATTCGAGACTTTGCGCTCCTCCACCTTCCGCTTGAGGATGCCCCAAAGATGTTCTATTGGGTTTAGGTCTGGAGACATGCTTGGTCAGTCCATCACCTTTACCCTCAGCCTCTTCAATAAAGCAGTGGTCGTCTTAGAGGCGTGTTTGGGGTCATTATTATGCTGGAACACTGCCCTGCGACCCAGTTTCCGGAGGGAGGGGATCATGCTCTGCTTCAGTATTTCACAGTACATATTGGAGTTCATGTGTCCCTCAATGAAATGTAACTCCCCAACACCGGCTGCACTCATGCAGCCCCAGACCATGGCATTCCCACCACCATGCTTGACTGTAGGCATGACACACTTATCTTTGTACACCTCACCTGATTGCCGCCACACATGCTTGAGACAGTCTGAACCAAACAAATTAATCTTGGTCTCATCAGACCATAGGACATGGTTCCAGTAATCCATGTCCTTTGTTGACATGTCTTCAGCAAACTGTTTGCGGGCTTTCTTGTGTAGAGACTTCAGAAGAGGCTTCCTTCTGGGGTGACAGCCATGCAGACCAATTTGATGTAGTGTGCGGCGTATGGTCTGAGCACTGACAGGCTGACCCCCCACCTTTTCAATCTCTGCAGCAATGCTGACAGCACTCCTGCGCCTATCTTTCAAAGACAGCAGTTGGATGTGACGCTGAGCACGTGCACTCAGCTTCTTTGGACGACCAACGCGAGGTCTGTTCTGAGTGGACTCTGCTCTTTTAAAACGCTGGATGATCTTGGCCACTGTGCTGCAGCTAAGTTTCAGGGTGTTGGCAATCTTCTTGTAGCCTTGGCCATCTTCATGTAGCGCAACAATTCGTCTTTTAAGATCCGCAGAGAGTTCTTTGCCATGAGGTGCCATGTTGGAACTTTCAGTGACCAGTATGAGAGAGTGTGAGAGCTATACTACTAAATTGAACACGCCTGCTCCCTATGCACACCTGAGACCTAGTAACACTAACAAATCACATGACATTTTGGAGGGAAAATGACAAGCAGTGCTCAATTTGGACATTTAGGGGTGTAGTCTCTTAGGGGTGTACTCACTTTTGTTGCCGGTGGTTTAGACATTAATGGCTGTATATTGAGTTATTTTGAGGGAAGAATAAATTTACACTGTTATATAAGCTGCACACAGACTACTTTTCATTGTGTCAAAGTGTCATTTTGTCAGTGTTGTCCCATGAAAAGATATACTTAAATATCTGCAGAAATGTGAGGGGTGTACTCACTTTTGTGATACACTGTACATGCAGAGAGATTGATTGTAGATACTAAAGTTTCCTGAGTGTGTGTGTGTGTGTGTGAGTGGCGACCTGTTCAGGGTGTTTCCTGCCTTTCGCCCAGTGAATCAGACCTACCACAACCCTTAATAAGATAAAGCAGTAGTAAAACAGAAAATTAATGAATGAATGTTTGTGTTGTAAAAGTATTTGACCCACTGTAAAAGTTGTACAAATATTTGACCCACTTTATGATCAATTTCGTGTAACAAATTAGATTACCAATTTACATATATTGATAGTCAGTACCTGCATGGAAAATGTGTGGATCAGCTGTTTCTTTAATAAATAAAAAGGCTTTCCTTTCTATTGTCTATCAGTATGGTGGAAACTACTACTCATATGGTCTAAACTAAATAGAAATAGAAAATAGAAGTCAAAGAAAAATGTGAAACAAGCCAGGGAAAGCCAGGGAAAAATGACTTGCCCAGAGAATCATACAAGACCACCTCAAATTCATTAAATACAGCATAGAGTTGAGTCCACTGCTGAAATGTATTTATTTATTTGGATATTAACATCATGTTTTACACTTTGGTTACATTAATAACAGGAATGGTAGTCACTCATTACACAAAGTTCATCAGTTCACAAGGTTATAGCGAACACAGTCATGGACAATTTAGTATCTCCAATTCACCTCACTTGCACATCTTTGGACTGTGGGAGGAAACCGGAGCCCCCAGAGGAAACCCATGCAGACACGGGGAGAACATGCAAACTCCACACAGAAAGGACCTGGATCGCCCCACCTGGGGATCAAACCCAGGACCTTTTTGCTGTGAGGCAACAATGCTACCCACCGAGCCACCCCACTGCTGAAAATTAAATAAAATATAAATCTACAGAAGACACTCGGATGTCACAGTGGACTTTACACTAGCCCACCACCAATAATATCAGGGTTTGAACCTTAGCAGGTGCTGTTGGCCAGCCGGCTCCGTACATATATGGGATGTTTTGGGGATGCTTATCAACAACTGAGACTAGCAGTCTGGTCAGAATTAATGGAAATGAAGATATGTTGCACAAATACACCACCAAATAGCCAAAGTAATACAAGTCTCATATTGGAGCAATCATTTACGTAGTAAACTGGGAAATGTAGACTTTTTTAATGCATTGTATTTAACATTATATTTTATTATTTATTTGCTTAGGCATTTATGATTATTAGCTTTTAATGTAAACCACTTTTATTTAAAATGTGTCTTTTTTCTCATTCTCTGTGCCCCATCATGCAGACTGTAAGTGTGTAAATGGTAGGTGCAATAGTGGTCTGAATGGAGATGGCACCTGTGATTGTGATGTGGGTTGGAAAGGAATCTACTGCTCTATAAGTATGAAATCACATTTACAACAATTACATTCACAATTAGATTATTTTAATTCCTCTTGTGAGAAAAACAAAAAAATGCTATTTTGTTTGTTTTGTTTTGTTTCAGGCATTACCTCAGATTCATGTGCAGGAAAGTGCCACTCAAATGCAAAGTAAGTGCAGCATCAATGTGTTGTTTATCTTGTTTAATCTTGTTTACATACAGTATGTATTCTAATTTGGACAAAATAACAGAAACCCATTATTATTTTGTGAACCCTTTTAAATTTACCCCTTTTTTTAATCCATATTTATGCATGTATATGACCTAAATCTTAAATCAGACCTAAATCAAATTTTCACACAATCCAATGGAACAAATATGACCAAAATATAATACTTGGTCATTTATATATTGAGGCATATAATCCAGTATTACATTTTTGCAAGTGCCAAAAGTATGTAAGCCCTGTATATATGTGTATGTATATAAGGTATGTGTATGCAAGTGCCCTTTGATAGCTTAGTTGGTAGAGTGGAGGACTATAGTGGATAGTGTTGGCATCCTAAGGTTGCTGGTTCGAATCCGACTCGAAGGAACTTGCTTTAGGGCAGTGGTAGCTCACTGGTAAAAGTACTGAGATTATGTTCAGTCATAATTGCTTTGGATAAAAGTGTCTGCTAAATGTTGCAAATGTAAACCCAGTATCTATTCAGTATCTTGGTGTGACTAAACATTTCTGGTCATTGCTGATCAGGCCTATTCATTTTAGCCCATTCTTTCATAAATGGCTAGCTTTAGGTCTTTCCACAACATTTATGAAACATTAACTTTCCTACTCTTTTTTAACTATTTATTTATAAATTCTCAGAATTTATTGGTTCATCAAAATAGCTAGCCACCAAAACAGGCCTAAATCACCTACCACCACCATGCTGCATTACTTCCAACTTCTGATTTTTCCATAACTGCATATTTGTCACATTAATTGGAATAAAATTTTTAAAACAAAATTTAATATAAAAAGATAAGTAGTAAACACAAAAATATAGTTTGCTTGAAAATCTTCTGCTGAATTAAAGCAAAAAAAGCAATAATGCAAAAAGGACGAGACCCAAAACCTAAAAGACCAGCTTTCATTAACATTTAGTTGCAGTTGTTTGTTGCTAAATGTGAAACAACTAGTAATATAGGCATTTTAGGGCTTGAATAAATGAAATGATTAGTTAAAAACCGTATTTTGTGTTTAATCCAAAAAGAGCGAATCACACTGCATTATAAGGTCAAAATTAAAAAACTTTATATAAATAATTAATGTTTCTTATTAATATTTGTGTTGTTAGTGTTAGTATGTACTCTCATGTGTGTTTGTATTTTTAGCTGCCTTCTAAGAGTAACAGATAATTCGTATTACTGTAGCTGTGCAGCTGGTTTTGAGGGGAATGGTACACACTGCACAGGTAGGTGCTTCTCTATTTTCAGTGTCAAGTCTTGTTTATTTTCACTAACTGCAATGGGCAAAAGAGAATCAGATACTTAAGAAATCCTGATCTATACTGTCTTTGACTCTATTACTTGTTTTAGGGAGTACTTAATAGTGGCTGACCTTGTGTGTGTGTGTCCTTAGTGGTTGACCAATGTGCAAACAATAATGGCAACTGCTCCCCCAACGCTGTGTGTAAAAGGACTCAACCAGGACGCAGGCAATGTGTCTGTAACCCCGGCTATGCAGGAGATGGACAAGTGTGTGTTTGTAAGTTTACTGTCTTCTGTTGAACTGCCTAGTATTTGTGCTAGTGATGTCATTTCAGGTTTGTTCTTTAAATGTTTATTTTCTGATTATATGTTCTCCTCCAGCAATCAACCCCTGTCTGGATGGCAATGCAGGCTGCAGTAATAATTCAGAGTGCATACACACAGGTCCAAACAAGGTAACAAACCGATATATATGTGATGTTTTTGCCAAAGTAGCAAATGACTTCCTGACTCCCTCTTATTAAAAAAAAAAGTTTGCATAAGTGGTCTGAAAGATTGCATGCGTTATTAGTCAGAATGCTGTTGGCAGTTTATTAAAGCCACATGAAAGCCTTCAAGTGCAGGGCAGGAATATATGCGAGACAGTCATTTACATATGCATTAGAATTACATATGAAAAGCTTTTAAACTCATACATTAAAAAAAGAAAGAGAACAAAGACTTGCCTTTTTTGCATAATGAGATGTTAGAAGCATGTCATATGATTAAGTAATTAATAAATTTTTATAGAAGTTAAAAAATGAATGTATACTTACATTTTCACCATAGAATGTTACTGGAAAATAATTACGTGATCAGAAGTCTGTAAACACCCCTCCTAATTATTAAGTGTGTTTTACCTGATTGGCAGAGATTGTGCATCAGATTTGTACCATGTATATTCATTTAAAAAAGAAATATTAATTCGTAAAATGACTTGATTACTCATGCCACTGATGCTAAATAAATCTTGCAGTATTTGGAGTACAGAATAATTGTTTTTTTAAGTTTGTGTTGTTTTGTAAACCCTTCAATCAGGCTTGTATAGCACACTGATTCTAGAGACAACTGTTCTTAAATAAAAGTGTTTTTACTCAGTCACCTCGAAGTCCTGTCCCTTGAGCTAATAGAAAGAACTTAACCAGGAAAAGAATCATTCGTTGAATCTCGTGCACAAGGAAAGCACCCAGACAAGACACCAAGTCAAAGTATGAATGACTTTACTAAAAGAGAACACAAGACAAGTATGTGTGTGGGTGAGAGAGTGTATGTGTGTGTGTGATGGCTAAACTACATGAGAAAGTTTTAGAGAACAAAACTAGACAAAACCATGTTCAGAACTGCATGCTCAGCTCGTAAGTGGTGAGAAGTGCAGAGATACTAGGCCTAATACCATAAGTATATGGACATAAGTGTAACTAAGATTTAACAAAAAGTATAACACTTTATCAGTTTAATATCCATTGGACAATAAGGGCCAGCGAAGGCCAGCGAT
Organism: Trichomycterus rosablanca; assembly: GCF_030014385.1. Taxonomy (NCBI): domain Eukaryota; kingdom Metazoa; phylum Chordata; class Actinopteri; order Siluriformes; family Trichomycteridae; genus Trichomycterus; species Trichomycterus rosablanca. The sequence goes on along the minus strand of NC_085988.1, from coordinate 62,326,311 downwards.
GGGACAGGGCTGCAAAAGGGGGACCAACACAATATTAGGTGGTCATAATGTTATGCCTTATTGTATATATATATATATATATATATATATATATATATATATATATATATATATATATATACACACACACACACGTACTTACAAAGGCATGTTGTTTTTGTTTGCTTTTAGTCAGCTTGTGTGTGCAAAACTGGCTACTCTGGCGATGGAAAGGCATGTGCTCCTATCAATGTGTGTAAGAAGGTAAGGTTTCAGTAGTTGCCACTGGCACATCTCATTACTTGCTACTAAATCAAGTACTCAGTGTGCTTTAACTTTTTTTCCTCAAATGTAATTGTTTATTTCTCAGTTTATTTTATTACAAATTTTAAACCTTAAAGCCTTGCATTAACTACATGAAAGAAAGAAAGATCAAATAGTGACTCTCACAGACTAGTCTAAGGATCTCGTTCTGAATTTTATGTAACATTCAACTTTTTACTCCAGCTGTTGAGGTGATTATATGAAATATATTGAAAGTTTGAAAATGGAGTGAAATGGAGGTGTTTGTATTATATACAGTGTATCACAAAAGTGAGTACACCCCTCACATTTCTGCAAATATTTCATTATATCTTTTTATGGGACAACACTATAGACATGAAACTTGGATATAACTTAGAGTAGTCAGTGTACAGCTTGTATAGCAGTGTAGATTTACTGTCTTCTGAAAATAACTCAACACACAGCCATTAATGTCTAAATAGCTGGCAACATAAGTGAGTACACCCCACAGTGAACATGTCCAAATTGTGCCCAAATGTGTCGTTGTCCCTCCCTGGTGTCATGTGTCAAGGTCCCAGGTGTAAATGGGGAGCAGGGCTGTTAAATTTGGTGTTTTGGGTACAATTCTCTCATACTGGCCACTGGATATTCAACATGGCACCTCATGGCAAAGAACTCTCTGAGGATGTGAGAAATAGAATTGTTGCTCTCCACAAAGATGGCCTGGGCTATAAGAAGATTGCTAACACCCTGAAACTGAGCTACAGCATGGTGGCCAAGGTCATACAGCGGTTTTCCAGGACAGGTTCCACTCGGAACAGGCTTCGCCAGGGTCGACCAAAGAAAGTTAAGTCCACGTGTTCGGCGTCATATCCAGAGGTTGGCTTTAAAAAATAGACACATGAGTGCTGCCAGCATTGCTGCAGAGGTTGAAGACGTGGGAGGTCAGCCTGTCAGTGCTCAGACCATACGCCGCACACTGCATCAACTCGGTCTGCATGGTCGTCATCCCAGAAGGAAGCTGACGCACAAGAAAGCCCGCAAACAGTTTGCTGAAGACAAGCAGTCCAAGAACATGGATTACTGGAATGCCCTGTGGTCTGACGAGACCAAGATAAACTTGTTTGGCTCAGATGGTGTCCAGCATGTGTGGCGGCGCCCTGGTGAGAATTACCAAGACAACTGTATCTTGCCTACAGTCAAGCATGGTGGTGGTAGCATCATGGTCTTGGGCTGCATGAGTGTTGCTGGCACTGGGGAGCTGCAGTTCATTGAGGGAAACATGAATTCCAACATGTACTGTGACATTCTGAAACAGAGCATGATCCCCTCCCTTCGAAAACTGGGCCTCATGGCAGTTTTCCAACAGGATAACGACCCCAAACACAACCTCCAAGATGACAACTGCCTTGCTGAGGAAGCTGAAGGTAAAGGTGATGGACTAAACCCAATTGAGCACCTGTGGCGCATCCTCAAGTGGAAGGTGGAGGAGTTCAAGGTGTCTAACATCCACCAGCTCTGTGATGTCATCATGGAGGAGTGGAAGAGGATTCCAGTAGCAACCTGTGCAGCTCTGGTGAATTCCATGCCCAGGAGGGTTAAGGCAGTGCTGGATAATAATGGTGGTCACACAAAATATTGACACTTTGGGCACAATTTGGACATGTTCACTGTGGGGTGTACTCACTTATGTTGCCAGCTATTTAGACATTAATGGCTGTGTGTTGAGTTATTTTCAGAAGACAGTAAATCTACACTGTTATACAAGTTGTACACTGACTACTCTAAGTTATATCCAAGTTTTATTTCTATAGTGTTTTCCCATGAAAAGATATAATAAAATATTTGCAGAAATGTGAGGGGTGTACTCACTTTTGTGATACACTGTATCTAGGTTTTTTGGCCTAGACTGTATGTTTTATGAGTTTTTATTGCAACATTTAAGTTGTAACTGCAGTAGGACTACTTAACAAATGCTGTGCCAAAACACAATACATTATTTGGTGGTTTAAAGGAATGTGTACTTTTCTAATTCTTGTCAGAAAAATGGTGGCTGCCACAGAATCGCCATATGTACAATGACAGGACCAGGAGAAAGGAACTGCACTTGCCCAAAAAACACTATTGGCGATGGGTTAAAATGCAAAGAAAGTATCATGCGGGTAAGTACAATTATTTAATGCACTGCATATGTAATGTAATGTGTAATTTTCTTGTTTAACTTAAATATTTAATTTAATATGACTACAGGAGATTCAAAACAGGAATCTGATTGACTTCTCATTTCGTTTGCTTGTAAGTACAGTTATTAATATATACAGTATAACTGCAATAAACAATATATGATTTTATACAAGAGAACTAAAGTACACTCAATTAACTTAAAAAGAAAACATTTTGCAATACATATTCTAACTTATTAAAAATATAAACAAGATTTTAGAGCACAGTTTTTACAGTGCAACACAGAATATAAACCTCACTCATCACGGACCTTATCGTCAAGCAGTCATGTTAAAGCTTGTACAGGGACATTATGCCACAATCGGAAATCATTTAAAAAAAGCTGAGAATAAATAATTTACAATCCGATCCTAGGGCTCTTTGACTCCACTGAACCACAGAAAGTGCATTTACCTTTAATCTAAAAACCCTTAAAAAAGTTGTGAATCTAGTAGGATTTATTGGTCTGTTAAAATATCATGAAGGGTAACTTCAAGGAGGTTATGGAAGATTTAACAGCTTTAGTATCAGTTAAGGTCAGTGTTTATGACTCCACAATACAGAGATCAGACAACAATGGGATCTGTGGGAGTGTATCAGGGGGGAAACCTTAAAAAGCACCTGGATTAACCCCAAAGTTTTTAGAATAACGTTCTTTAATACAGTAACAGTAATACAACAAATACAGCCTTTTATAAAGACATTATAACAACAGCAAGGTGGTGGTAGTCTGATGGTGTTTGGGTGTGTTGCTCCTTTAGGTCTTTCTTTATTACATTCTGTTATTTAGGGAATATAAAAATTACAATAAAAGTGAAATAAAGTATTATTGTTACTGCATATATTTTAATATATTTAAGTTAGGTTTGCTTTGTGTTATATTGTGTTTTTTTATATTATACAGAAATCTAAATTTGATCCTAAGCATCTGCTGTACACTCTTGGTCAAATCTTTGTAGATGCCTCAAATTGTAGCCAATTTTAAGCCATGCACAACATAGAATTACCCTTTTAGCTTGCCAGACTTTAGTTATGAGTTCCCAAATGCCTCTGGAAGCAACAGGTACGGTCAGAAGCTTCCAGAATCATCTAAGCTTAAGGTTATCATACACAATGGCAAGCTTTGTCTGAAGCAGTTTAAGACCCACCATTCTTAGATTCTAAAGCAGTACAGACATTTGCTCTGATTAATGAGTGAACGTTAATGCCCATGGTATGTAATAAGTTAATTAAGCACATAATAATCCAATTCATGTGTGTCTATATATTTTTCATGTACTACAATGATTTTGGGTGTGTACAGTATTAAAGCTTCAGAATAAAACATGTATTTAACCAAATGTACTGAAAAATAGCTTGAAGTGATGAATATATTGAATTTTCAGAGGGCTTCCATCATAGATCTTAAAGGACGTGGTCCATACACTGTATTTGCTCCTAATGCTAAAGCATTTAAAAAACTACAGGTAAGCTCATTTTTGTTGGTGCTGTCCTATTTATACATTTTGCCCACCTCTGTTAACTGCACATCTTTCCAAACTATAGCATGTAACAGCATGTCTTAGTACTCTACTCTTTGGTCATTGATTAGCCTTTTATTAGTTTAGAACTAATAAAACACTAACTTGTATTATTATATAATAACACTTAGCAATTGGGCTATATCCATAGCTAGAAACTTAAGTCATCAAAATGTTAAAAAGGATTTGTCGTGGAAAAATAAGGTGAGATGATGAATGAAAACAAAGATCACAGTTGACTGAATTGGAAGCAGTGTAACTGGAGAAGAACCAGGAACAGAGCTGTGGGTAGCTGTGGTAACTCATTGCTTAACTCTGTACCTTAGACTCCCATCCACATCTCAAGCAACCACATAGAGATTTAATAACTATAAGTATTTAATGCACAAGCAGCAAAATACTAATGCTTATCAAATTGTTTTGCTTATAAAATTGGTATTAACCTTTTTTATGGGTTAAGTAATATTAAAACTGAATCTTACTCTTAACTTTTCTCATTCCTTCTTTATTTTATTGTTTTATTTTTGATAATTCTCATCTCTCTGCTTCTTTTGTTTATATCTTTTTTTCTATTTTTAGAATAAAAACATGTTAAACAATGCTGAAAAACCTGCAATCCTGATGTACCACATCGTGTCATGCCAGAGCCTTCTTCCTGCAGATTTCATGCAACCTCGCAACCTCACCACGCTCACTGGTGAAACTATCACTGTTTCCTATTCAGAGGTACACAGGCTAACCAAAACATCAAAAATGTATTTAAATAAATGTATTGACATTACATCCTAATATTTTTTAACTTAATTTGTTTTTACAGGGCACAATATATATCAATAACAATGTGAAAGTTGTGTACAGTGATGAAGAAAGTAGCAACGGGATTTTCTATGAGATTGACACGGTTCTGTTTCCTCCCAGTTATGAGAAATTAAGCAAAATGAACACCACAAAGACTGTGAGTTTGTTTCTCATTGTATCTAAAATAAAGGGGTCATTACAACATTAACAACGGTGATAATAATAAAAAATATAATAATATGTCTGAGGAGTGGGCTGGAGCCATGCAATGTTTTGGTATTCTAACCACGCTAAAGTAAAATAGAAAAATTTTTATAAAAATAATTATTATTACTATTATTAGTAGTAGTAACAGTAATTTCACAACATAATATTTATTTATTTTTTTATGTTTTTTGTAAAATTGCATGTTTTTTTTACAGCTGTATATTACAAAGTCCATTCCAGAATAGGTGGGATAGTACAATTAAGATTTCCAATTTTTATACTGTCCACCCCAATTTATGGCAATGCCATCACCATCCCTACTTGGGATCATTCCTCCGTGGTTTGGTTATATCTGCCTAAATCTAATACAGTGGTACCTTGTAACTCAACGTTTCCTTAACTCAAAATCTTTGAAACTCAACGCCCTTTGTTGAGAAATTTGTACCCTTAAACTCAACGTTTCCGTTCAACTCAAAGTGTTCAGTTTGTTTTTTCAAAATGTATTTCTTTAATTTAAAATTAACAATGAACAGCCGCTTTGTTCAGCGCTCTGCTTGAACAGTGTGGTAACACGTCATCAAAGTGAGAATATGAGACAAATCTGCATTTGTGTGGAATAACCGTCAGATTCACTCTGAAAGCTCCACATGTATCTGTGTTTATCTGGATTCTCTTCACTGTTTAACTTTTAAACTTGTGTTACAGCTCGAGGTTCTGAGAAATTGCAAGAATCAGCTTTTGATTTCAGTGTTTTTATATTATATTTGTGTTATTTTCAGTGTAAAAGTGTCAAAAACAACCCCATTATTTTAAATATGCCTAAAATATATGCAAGTCCACGGGACCATGGAACGCATTAACAGGTTGTCCATACATCCTTATGGAAAAAATACCTTAAAACTCAATGCCTTTTAAACTTGACGCCAGTCCCAGAACCAATTGATGTTGAGTTTTAAGGTGCCACTGTAATCTGAAACACTGTGTATCCAGGGCATGCTGTTTTAAATTATTTAATTCTTTTATTTTTTGCAAGCTATGGTTTTCTTCTTTTTCTGATTTTTCCTGAAATAATGCACTTATTTACCTATTGGTAAATAACCTTAGCTTTATTTTACAGTCCAGCCTCAAGGATGTATCAGAACAACATGGCTTCAAGACTTTCTTCAAGCTGCTGGAGGTATGTACTAATTAAACCATTTTTATTTATTTTAATGGCATCATAATTAGTTACTGTTGAAAAGAAAACTGGGTCTCTTGTTGTTTTTAGGATACAGACGTAATAAAGCAGATTCAGGACCCTCTCCATCAGCCAGTTACTCTGTTTTTGCCAACTGACAACACTATGGCAGCTTTACCTCAGAAACAAAAGGACTTTCTGTATGGTCTGCATAACCGAGCCCAACTTGTAGAGTACCTTGAATATCACATTCTCCGAGACAAAAAGGTGAGACAGGATGCTTTTAGTGCTGACTTGTGCTGAGTGCTGCGTTCATGGGAACTCTGGATTTAGTGAATTGTGCTAGGGGGCACTGCTTCAAAGCACAGCCACATGATGTAAATAGTCTTCTGTACTATAAAAAGTAACAATGTCTTCCTCAGTAAAACCTGATATATACAGTAGAGCATGGGTGCCCCATACTTTGATCGATCGTGCCTCATTCAAACAGGTCAACTTGATTGACATGAAGTGGCCACTGTTTTTTTAATTTGCCGTTTGTAACTAGAGCTACGCATCAGCCCATCTAAAGCACCGCTAATTTAGTTTTCAATCATCATTAGCCAGTTTGCGCAATTTTTAGCATTTTCCTTTTGTAACCTACACTGGGTCTGAAGATGAGTGCACAACCAAACAGTTCCGATTCGGGCAAGAACACTGCAAAGACGACCGTTTCGTTAAAACATGGATGAAGCTGACGGAGAATATTCAGATCTGATGTTACATACAGATGTTAGATAGCTTAGTAGAGGCAAATTTCTCCAGGAATTTTAGGATCTTTTACCCGACATCAAAGAGTTTCTTCATATCTCAAACGGTAGAGAATACGCCCAGCTGGATGACAAACAGTGGCTCTTAGATTTGGCATTTATGACAGATCTAACAAACATGTTAATAAGCTTAATTTAGAGCTGCAAGGCAAAGACAAATGTGTGGTAGACATGATCAGCTTTGTGAACACTTTCAAATAAAAAGAGTTATTGTCCTCAAAGTTACATCACAACTTACAGAACTTCCCAAACGTGTCATCGGAGCTGGAAAAGCAGGGGGCATTTTGCATACAACTGAAAAGTGCACGGTACATTAAACAAATTTAGAATGTGAAAGCAGACTTTGAACAGCACTTTCGAGACTTGTGTTTGCTTGAGCCGATTTCTATTTGGTGGTACAGCTGAAGCTGATGTGTTGGCTTTAAAAACTGCATTGTTGTTCCACATGGACCCATCTGCTCTTGACCCTACATTCTGACATTCATATGAAGTCAAGAGCCTCTGCTGGACAATTTTGGAATTTGCTGGCTGAGGAAAAATATCCAAACATATGCCACATATTTGACAGCATCAACCTACTTGTGTAAATCAGCCTTTTCCCACATTTACATTACATTTACATTTTCAGCATTTAGCAGACGCTTTTATCCAAAGCGACTTACACAATGAGCAATTGAGGGTTAAGGGCCTTGCTCAAGGACCCAACAGTGGCAACTCGGTGGTGGCGGGGCTTTAACCGGCAACCTTCTGTTTACTAGTCCAGTACCTTAACCACTGAGCTATCACTGGCCCTTATGGTTGCCCACCTGTCTGTAGTTGTAATAGAACCACATAAAAATTATATATCAGTCCACCCTTAAGACTGCTTGAGAATTGGCATCAGCAGCTACTGTTCAGACTATATAAACCTGGCTGACACCATTCAGTGCAAATCATTAAAATAAGGTTGGTGTGACGTTTCAGTCGCTTGGCCTGTAATGTTGCTTTTTTGAAAAATGATGAGGCCGAACTTTTTAAAAAGTAGGCACTTAGGTGGTGCAGCGGTAAAACACGCTAGCACACCAGAGCTGACATTTCAAGCTTATCGGTTCAAAACTCAGCTCTGCCATACATTTGGCTGTTGTTCAAGGGCAGGGTGCCGGAGGGGGCCTCACTGAGTCAAGGGATAATGAGGATCAGGGTGTGTCTCTTTGTACACAAAGCTGATCCACATATTTATCGCCTCGTGCAGATGAAAAGATGTAGTCGGCTACTGCACCCGTGTCGGAGGGAGCGTGTGTTAGTCACAGGTCTCCTCAACCAGGGTAGAGATCAACATCAGTAGAGAGGAAGCGTAATGCAATAGGCTGATTGGATACAACTAGATTAGGAGGAATATTGGGGGGGGTGCAACAAAAAAAAGTAGATTGCGATGACCTGTCGACTGAAAATAATATATCTCAAGCCACGCAAGCATGGGCACCCCTACAGTAGAGTAAATATGTTTTGTGTGTGTCTGGTTTAGGTGCAGGCTGCAGAGATGGTGCATTACGATTCAATAAAGACGCTTCAGGGCTCTGATATCACTGCAGGCTGTGTTGGAGAAGACTACATAGTGAGTGATGAAAGAACAGAACACAATTCTATTCAATTCTATTCTAATGACCATTACATATCATACAGGTTGATGCACAGTGGGTTGGTGTTTAATTTAAGTCAAGGTTTTCATACACTTGTAAAGAATGTGTATGTCAATGGCTCATACAACTGTACAACTTGTTCTTCAACTAAGTAGGGCTAGTTTTACTAAACCCACTGAAAAGTTTATGAAAAAGGTAATCTATTGTTCTGCCTGGTTATGTATCTTGCAGTTGGGTTCAGTTACACCCCGTGCCTCTGGGTGTAACTGAACATAACTGCAAGATGTAGTTCACTTTGACTGATAACCCTTAGGAAAAGCAAGTCTTAGAGACAGTTGGCTAAACATTTACTAGTCAGTACAGCAGATGGGGCTGACTAGTTAAAACGTTTACATAGTTTAAGTAAAATAGCATTTTAAGATAACATTAATTGTTCTTTTTCATCAATGTAGTAAAAAATTTATTCTTTTTTTATTTGAAGTGATATGCAATGCTATAATGACCCAGATATAGGCAAATCATATCTTTAGGCAAATCATATCAAGTAAACTTAGAGATTTTGGCAAAGAGTTACGTTTTGTTAGGAACAGAACTGACTGAACTAGACCCAACAGTTTATTATTCAGTACATACTGTATCTGATACATGTTCATTCAGCATTCAGCACTATAAAAGAAAAACACATTGATAACCAAATTTATGTTTCTCCATTATGTTATTTGTTTTTTCCACCTTAAAGGGGGCTCTGTATATCAATGACAAAAGCTGTCCAATTGTGAAGAGGAACATTGATTTCAATGGAGGCCTTGTCTACGGTATTGATTGTCTGCTAACCCCACCCAGTCTTGGTGGACGCTGTGATGAGAAAGATGTTGTAGAAATCACAGTAAGTTCTTAATTATCTTAAAATCAATGAATGGTACATAACTGAAACTGTCAGTATATAGACATTGTTTATTTTTTATGTAACAGATGCCATGCAGACAATGTGGTTTCAAAGTCTTTGACTGCCCTGCAGTGAGTAAACCTAAGGTATGTTGCATTTATGTCTGATTTGAAGACATCCTGTGGATTTTTAATGTTCAGAAATGTGTAATTCACTAACTAAAGTGTATGTTCTCTATCTGAAATACCAATTCCAGAAAAAGTTGATACAGTTGTTACTGGTGCAACACAGGATGTAACCTGACCTTTACTAGCACAGTTGTTGTAGTTATGAAAGTGGAATAACCCTTTTCTATTCTTGATTAATAAAACAGCTGCTTAACAGTCTGGGCTCTCTGCTGGAATATCAAGGAGGGAAAATAATTCACAGACTGACTTGTTGCAATAGTGTGATCATAGTTACAGCACCACATTTAAATTCAGTGAGCTATTTAGAATGTTTTTATACACATGTGGCAATGAAACTGACTGAAACACCTACATTTAATGATTAAGAGGTTTGTCCCAATAATGTTGTCCATATAGTCTAAGTTGAAATATGATTGCAAATCAGGTCCTCTTGTGCTTTTAACTGATTGGGTTGTCCATAGATTTATAATAGGATGTCCAGCAAACTCATGGTTGGGTGTTAACATATAGTGTATGTGGTAGGTGTATAATAGACAATGGCAATCAGTGTAGGTACAAGGTAAGTGTACCAGAATAAAACCCTGACAGCTAATCAAATCACTTATAAGCTGGCAAAGTGCTCGGTTGGTGCATGGTCTTTTACGCTAGCCCACCACCACTGATGCCGTGCCATCATCTGGCCTGGCACCTACACAGACATGACTGGCTATGTATAATGGAGTTGTGGGTTATGGCCAAAGCCCTGCCTTGTGCGCGTTGTTGTGCCCTTGGGCACACCAGGAAAGCAGGTGATGGAAAAAAATACCTTTGAATTGAAGAAAAGCATGTGTTTGAATACAGTAACATTATAACATTAAAACTTGTTTTTTCATACAGACTAAAAAGAAATGCGACCTTCCAAGGACCTTCTTATCCATAAATTCTGGATGTCAGTCTGTGTGCTCCATGGTTGTGTGGAAGCCCAAGTGCTGCCCAGGGTACTATGGCAGGGACTGTCTTGGTAAGCTGCCCATTCATGTATAATATACAGTGGTGCTTGAAAGTTTGTGAACCCTTTAGAATTTTCTATATTTCTGCATAAATATGACCTAAAACATCATCAGATTTTCACACAAGTCCTAAAAGTAGATAAAGAGAACCCAGTTAAACAAATGAGACAAAAATATTGTACTTGGTCATTTATTTATTGAGGAAAATTATCCAATATTACATATTTGTGAGTGGCAAACGTATGTGAACCTCTAGGATTCGCAGTTAATTTGAAGGTGAAATTAGAGTCAGGTGTTTTCAATCAATGGGATGACAATCAGGTGTGAGTGGGCACCCTGTTTTATTTAAAGAACAGGGATCTATCAAAGTCTGCTCTTCACAATACATGTTTGTGGTAGTGTATCATGGCACGAACAAAGGAGATTTCTGAGGACCTCAGAAAAAGAGTTGTTGATGCTCATCAGGCTGGACAAGGTTACAAAACCATCTCTAAAGAGTTTGGACTCCACCAATCCACAGTCAGACAGATTGTGTACAAATACAGGAAATTCAAGACCATTGTTACCCTGCCCAGGAGTGGTCGACCAACAAAGATCACTCCAAGAGCAAGGCGTGTAATAGTCGGCGAGGTCACAAAGGACCACAGGGTAACTTCTAAGCAACTGAAGGCCTCTCTCACATTGGCTAATGTTAATGTTCATGAGTCCACCATCAGGAGAACACTGAACAACAATGGTGTGCATGGCAGGGTTGCAAGAAGAAAGCCACTGCTCTCCAAAAAGAACATTGCTGCTCATCTGCAGTTTGCTACAGATCACGTGGACAAGCCAGAAGGCTATTGGAAGAATGTTTTGTGGACGGATGAGACCAAAATAGAACTTTTTGGTTTAAATGAAAAGTGTTATGTTTGGAGAAAGGAAAACACTGCATTCCAGCATAAGAACCTTATCCCATCTGTGAAACATGGTGGTGGTAGTATCATGGTTTGGGCCTGTTTTGCTGCATCTGGGCCAGGACGGCTTGTCATCATTGATGGAACAATGAATTCTGAATTATATCAGAGAATTCTTAAGGAATATGTCAGGACATCTGTCCATGAACTGAATCTCAAGAGAAGGTGGGTCATGCAGCAAGACAACGACCCTGAGCACACAAGTCGTTCTACAAAGAATGGTTAAAGAAGAATAAAGTTACTGTTTTGGAATGGCCAAGTCAAAGTCCTGACCTTAATAAAATCGAAATGTTGTGGAAGGACCTGAAGCGAGCAGTTAATGTGAGGAAACCCACCAACATCCCAGAGTTGAAGCTGTTCTGTACGGAGGAATGGGCTAAAATTCCTCCAAGCTGGTGTGCAGGACTGATCAACAGTTACCGGAAACGTTTAGTTGCAGTTATTGCTGCAAAGGGGGGTCACACCAGATACTGAAAGCAAAGGTTCACATACTTTTGCCACTCACAAATATGTAATATTGGATCATTTTCCTCAATAAATAAATGACCAAGTACAATGTTTTTGTCTCATTTGTTTAACTGGGTTCTCTTTATCACTTTTAGGACTTGTGTGAAAATCTGATGATGTTTTAGGTCATATTTATGCAGAAATATAGAAAATTCTAAAGGGTTCACAAACTTTTAAGCACCACTGTATAACAAATAGGTCTTTGACCCATCAGACCACAGAATATTTATATATAGTCTTGTGAGTCATGCAGATGTTTTTGGCGAGCCTTGTGTTCCTTTTGGTCAGCTGTTCTTTGTGCCTTGCAGCTCTTTTATGCATGCCATTTTTGCCTGTTATCTTTCTTATTGTAAATTTTTTCTTATCGTAAAACCTTTAATGAAACAGGTGAGACCTGCAGTTTTTCTAGATGTTTGTCTTGGTTCTTTTGTGACCTTCTGAATGATTCGGCAATGTGTTCTGGGGAACATTTCTGTAGGCTCGCCGGCATCTCAGAGCCTTAGCAATGGCGTAGTTACACATCTGTATTTGAATCTTTTTAGAATGTGACATCATGTGCTGCTATTTAAGACATTATAGCTGGATTTACTTTGTTAGACAAATTCTCTTTAAGTGATGTTTAGATTCAACAGATCTGGCAGTAATCATACCTGGATGTGGATGGTGAAACTGAACCCATCTATCAACTGAATTTGGTTAACTGGTTGATTTAGTAGATAAGGGAGCAATTAGTTTTTTTTTTACATAGGGGCCAGGTAGGACTGAACAGCATTTTTCCGTTAATTCATCAACTTCAATTAATGTACTTTTAATTAATTAATTTACAATTAATTGTCATTTTCTGATCTTAAAAGTAAATTGAGGTTTGATGATCTGAAAAATATGTAAAAATAGAAGAAATTTGCACTCAGGTGGCGCTGTGGTAAAACACGCTAGCACACCAGAGCTGACATCTTGAACCAGTGAGACTCGTGAGTTCGAATCTCAGCTCTGCTACCAGCAGGCTGGGCGCCTACACGGACAATGATTGGCTCGTCTGTCGGGTTGGATGCTGGAGGAAATTTCCTCATAACTGATGCAGTTACGACCTCTGCTGGCTGAACGATGGCATCTGCACAGAGACAAGGGATAATAGAGATCAGTGCGTGACTTTCCATGTGCGAGACCGAGCCTCATATGAACTTGTCTCGTGCAGGTGGAAAGATGCAGTCGGCTACTGCACACGTGTCGAAGGGGGCGTATGTTATTCACGGCTCTTCTCAGTCAGTAGAGAGGATATAAAATGAAATTGGGTAATTGGATATGACTAAATTGAGAGAAAAAAATGCAAAAAAGAAGAAATTAGAAAAGGGACAAGTACTTTTTCACAGCACAGTGATTATTCTATTTTTTGCAGTTTTAGGCATATTGAACATGTTCTCTGAGCTGAGCTGCAAGTAATAATCAGGATTAACAGAGGTCTTGGCCTGGCCGCAATAAAGTGCTCAGGATTGGCCACACTGGAATAATAACTTTGGTTATCTTGCTAAGGTCTCTGTATGTATTTTGTTCCTGTACTCTTTCTAAAACCTTCTCTCCAGTCTGTCCTGGAGGATCTGGATCTCCATGCAGTAATCATGGGCAGTGTGATGAGGATAATCTTGGCAATGGTACCTGCACATGTGACACTGGGTTTCATGGAGTGGCCTGTGAACTCTGCACAGAGGGTCGCTTCGGACCAGACTGTAAAGGTGCTTTTTAATATTTTTAAACAAGCAATAAGACCTTTAATATTCTTTTTTTACTAGACATGTACTCATTTAGTAGAAAGGCATTTGTAAGACATCATCATATTTATTTTTACTATAAAATAATTAATCTAGTCAGATCTACACCAGCACTGTCGCCCCATAGCAATAAGGTCCTGGGTTTGATTTCTAGGTGGAGCAATCTGGGTCCTTTCTGTGTGGAGTGTGCATGTTCTCCCTGTGTCTGTCTGGATGTCCTCCCACAGTCCAAATACATGCAGTCAGGTTAATTGGAGATACACAATTGTGTGTGTGGGTTTGCCCTGTGATGGACTGGTGACCTGTCTAGGGTGTTTTTTACTTTTCGCCCTAAGCAGTGGTAAAATAGACAATGTGGCAGTTGTTGGCTTTTTTAACAAGTTAAAGTTGAATTGATATAAGTTTCTGACGGTTTATATTTGTTGTTTTTCATGTGTAGATGTTATGTAGCCTGTGTAGCCTTTCGGTGCTTAGGTGGCGCAGCAGTAAAACACACTAGCACACCAGAGCTGAAATTTCGAGCTTGTCATTTCGAATCTCAGCACTGCTGTTCAGCAGGCTGGGCGGCCAACTTAAACAACGATTGGCACAATTGTACACAAACCTGATCTGCATATGAACTCGCCTCGTGCAAGTGAAAAGATGTCAGAGAGGGCATGTGTATGTCCCGGCTCTCCTCAACCAGGGTGGAGATCAACATCGGTGGAGAGGAATGCAATTGGGTAATTTGATACGCTAGAGTTGGGAGACAAAGTGAAGAAATGCACAAACAAAATAATAAAAACAAATCACCCTTTGGTGTTCAGATCAGCAAACTGTGCTGTAGAAAATAAAGACAATAAAAAAACTGTCACTGCGCGCACTTCTCTAGTAAACATTGGGCTATTGCACTCATTCATATTGGTAACAAATGGAATTAAAAACCTAAATAAATTGCCACCCTGTGTAGGGTAGCCCCTGCCTTGCGTCTGGTGATTCCCGGTGAAACCAAACCCAGTGCAACCCAGACCAGGATAAAAAATAATAAAAATAAATAAAATACTTTAAATGTACATATTACATCCATCCAATGCATTTAATTATTAAACTGATTGTGTGACAAAAAAAAAAATGCTATAGTAAACAACAGCATGATACCTCACACATGCCTAGACTGTGTTCCAATTTGCATGTTGCTGTGTTAAATATTATGTTAAACCAGTACATGAGCAATTTAGATACAGCCACAGTCTCTCTACATTATTGCATGTCAGCAAGTTCAACAAATATACCTTTTATACTGTAAATGATAAAGCAATTTCATCTTTTAGCTTACAGGCTGCCCATTAACTAGACCTGCAATATGTCATCATATTTGTGGACAGCATCTTCAAGTGAATGTTTGAAAGTAACAGTTCATATTGTAAAACTTTTTTTCTTCACATCTTGTCTTCATAGAATGTAACTGCACTGAGCATGGATCGTGTGATGTGGGTCGAGAAGGCACTGGCTCCTGTTTCTGTGATGAGGGCTGGACTGGTGCACATTGTGAGCAAAAATTAGGTATGACATGTAAAAACAATTCTCAAAAGTAAATGTTTTTCGGAATACAGATGCTTCCAGATTCACCCACATGTACTTCGTGTTTTTTTCTAATTGTGTAGCTGATGGTCCTGTGTGCTTGCCTGCTTGTCATGAGAAGGCAGTGTGTACTCCAAACAACACCTGCATATGCAAGCCTTTCTACGAGGGAGATGGAATCTCCTGCACAGGTAAATATTCTACTCTAATGAAAAATAAGCAGGTACTAAAGCTGGTTTACTCTGTCAAAAATACTTGCTGTAAAAACTGTCATTCAATTTTAGTCTCTATTTGTCCCTGTGAACAGACATTTTTTTGCTATCAGTATTTTATTGTGCTGTTTACTGTTGTTGATTGTTGCATTTCTATTCTATTCTTAGTTCTATTAAGATTTTTGTCAAAGAAAGTTTGTTCTTTCCACAAAAAAGGATTACATAAATACATAAATAATTATCTTGGTCAGAAGTTTATGCAAGTCCTTACAGACTAGGGGGACCATACATCCTCTTTTTCCTGGACATTTTCTTGTCACGACCAGGACCTAAACTGCTTGCTTTCATACTTCTCTATAAGTCCTGCCTCTCACATGCTATGACTGGTCAATCATGTTCAAGCCCTGCACACAGCCATTTGTCAAATTGTTTTTATGATGTGTGTATGATCACCAAACCTGTTTGAATTTCTGTAATGCTGACCCCACTTTTTTTCTAGTGACAGACATGTGCAAGTTCTGGAATGGAGGCTGCTCAAAGAATGCTAAATGTTCCCAGAAAGGTGAGAAGGTGAACTGTACCTGTCTGAAAGGCTACACTGGAGATGGCCATGTGTGCTCACAGGTGGACCTCTGTGTTGAAGAGGACAACGGAGGATGCCATGAGCATGCCATCTGCACCCTGACTGGACCTGTAAACAAGCTACTCTTATTTTATCTCTGTAGTATTCTTCATTAATGTAAAGAGCAAAACATTGGTATTGCATATGTATTACTTACACTGTATGGCCAAAAGTATGAAGACACCTGGCCATCAACTAATGTAACATCCTATTCCAAAACGATTGGCATTAGTATGGAGTTGCCTATTCTGTGGTGCCCATTCTGTCAAACAAGCATTTGTAAGCTCAGACATTAATGATGAACAGCCTGGCTCTAAACTGAAGGTGTCTAGTGGGGTTACGGTTAGAGCTCTGTTTAAGCCAGTAGCATGGGTTTGCATGTATTAGCATTGGGTGTGGCTAAAACATCTGAACTCAATAATACTTCTAAGTATAAACATATATTTGACTATATAGTGTACTTCATATCCATACTTTTGTTTGGTCAAATGCAGAAATGGTATATTTAATGTTTTACATTTGTGTGTATTTGAACCCCAGGCTAAAAGGAAATGTGAGTGTAAGACTAACTACATTGGCGATGGACTGGTGTGTGAACTGAAGGTGCTTCCAGTGAACCGCTGTATGGTGGATAATGGCCAGTGTCATCCAGATGCACAGTGCACTGACCTGCACTACCAGGGTCAGTATTGTAGTCTTTCTTTACAGTCAGCTTCAAAATCAATGCCACCTTTTGTTAAGATTGGTAAAAACAGGATGTAAAAATCCTTGTAGTTAATTACCGTGCTCAGTCAAAATGAATATAAGCAAACTTAGAGCTAGAATTGTACTTGAGTAGCGCAGTGGTAAAGTACACTAACCCACTAGTGCTAGGGGATCCAGGGTTTGAATCTTAGCCATGCTATCAGCCGGTCGGGCGTGTGCATTGACATGACTAGTGAATTATCAAGGGGGTGGCCAAAACAGCCTAGCCTTTGGCAGGCTCTCTCAGAGTTAGTCCCAAGCCTGGTTAAAAATAGAAGTGTTGCTTCAAAAAGGGCATCCAGCTTAAAAATTGTGCCACATCTGTTATGTAGTTCAGTTCCGCTAGGCGACCCCTACATATGGGAGCAGATAAAAGAAAATAGATTGTTGTCTATATTCATTCACTTTAGATTTTAATTGTCATTGAATTAAAGCTGTTATTTTGTTTCTATTCATGTTGCCTTACAAATTAAATTTGCTGGATTAAAGAGCCAAAACAGCAAACAAGTAGGTGACACTTAATTTAAATGACATTTAAAGGGTATAAACAGTCTCATAAATATATTATTAATAAATATATCATAAATGAATTTGTTAAATTCATGAAATTGTTAACCTCTGGTATTTTAGACGGATTTTCCTTTGGCTAGTGCTGCAGTTATACTAGAAGCTTGACGTTGCACAAGGGGAAATCTAATTATTATTCAGTTTCTTATTACCCTTATAGCTTTTCTTTATCTCTGTCTATTTACTCAAAAAAAATAAAGATAATGAAGTGCTTTTACAGGATGAAAGGTGAACAGTGTTTTAAACTGAGCTGTAAGCCTGCTCAAATAGGAATGTTTATGGTCTGTATTTTTTATGGCATAGTAGCTTTTGTTTGCATAGTTTGGGTTGTGTTATTTATTTGTTTATTTATTTACAGATAAAACGGTTGGTGTTTTCCACTACCGTTCTCCTTTGGGTTCATACAAACTGAATTACACTCAGGCTCAAGAATCCTGTAAGCAGGAAGGAGGCACCATCGCTACTTATACACAGCTCTCGTATGCACAGCAGGTATGTATAAACTCAAGTGAACACACTGATGGCTAAACATGATGAGCCTTTTGCGCCAGTTTTAAATACAATTTGACTAAATACTGTAAGGACTTACAAGAGACTACATTATATCTAAATTAGTAACAACAATACTGGTTGTAAACTAAGTGGTGGTGGGGGCACATCCATTGATGCTTGTAAGCTACTGTCTCGCTTTTATACTGCATATAAAAACTAAACGCACATTTATAAATAAAAGTATTGGTTTGTATTCTTATCAAATAAATTCTATATAGTTTATGGTGCCATAATCAGGGTTGCCAGATTAGCATTAAAAAAGTACAAAGGCGAAATTAGTGTTGAAACCATGTCATTTTCTTAAATAATAAAATCATTACAATCTAATCATGAATTAATAATCTAATTGTGCCATGATTCTATCTGGCATTTAGATTATTTTAAATCAGTACAGTCAACCAGCCACAACATATAAGGACTGAAATCCATGAGAATCCCTTTAATTTGGATTTTTTTACATAACATTTAGATTTATAGATTTATAATTAACCTGAGAATCAAATGACATGTCAGTCCTGCTCACATTTACCTGCCGTGACATGCATCTCTATTTCAGATTGTCCTTTTATATTATTTACTCTATTTTTCTGTTTCAATTCATTTCTTAAATCTAGAGCTTTTTGGCAGCCATTGAATGGCTAGTTATTACTATTTTACAGCAGTTTTAAAGCCTGTCTCTAAATTAGTAGGCTGTACCACATGTGGTGTGTGTGATTTAGCTACAGTATCAGTGCACTGGTTGAAAGTTTTATAAAGTTTGCTTGTTTTAATTCTGGTCTCATAAAAATGTGATGCAACATTTTACTTTTTGTATTGATGTATGTGACCCTCACTGTGTGTTCTGCAGGCAGGATATAGCATGTGTTCTGCAGGTTGGTTAGCACAGAAACTGGTAGCCTATCCTATGAGCTACTCCCGTCCTACCTGTGGTTTTGGCCATGTGGGCATTGTGGACTATGGCACTCAAACAAATTTGAGTAAGACCTGGGATACGTTCTGCTACAGAGTAAAAGGTATGAGAATGCTATTCACTGTAATATCTATTCCTCGAAAATGTCTCTGTTTACTGAAATGTCTACTATTCATATGTATTTTGAACTAGTTTGAGCCATTTTGGAAAGCAGACAGCGGTGTTACAACACCTGTCTACCTGTCATCTCAATATGTGTGACTGTGTTTGTGTGTGTTTTAGATGTGAATTGTGAGTGTAAGATCGGCTATATTGGTGATGGGTTCATGTGCACTGGAAACATCTTGCAAGTTCTTACCGCTAAGCCTAACTTTTCCAACTTTCTATCAGTAAGTACAATAGCTTTTTTGAAAATATTGCAACATACCTTCTAGACTTCACGTTTTTCTACTTCTAATGAAATATGTAACAAAGGTAACTCTTATTAAACAAATGTTGTTAGTTTTTTTTTTACTGTGCTGCATTGTTATCTGGTTGTAAGCAATAATTGTTTTGCAATTAACGTGTGAAGGTTCCATATGTTAGAATTAGCAGTGGCACCTTTGTTTACAATGAATTTCTTACCAACCAGGCATTGTAGGAGAGTGAAATAACAGACACATCCATAGATTAGAGACATTGTATGTGTGTATATTTATACACATATATTACATTAAAAAAACATTATGTAAAAAGTTGAATGTGGATTTGTTTAGTCAACAAATGGCTTTTATATTAGGACAACAATTACCATTATTAGAAATATGTGGGTAGGACCGCTCAGGTGGTGCAGCAGTAAAATACTCTAGCACACCAGAGCTGGGATTTTGAATACATCGTATCCAATCTCAGCTCTGCCACCCGGCTGGGCTGGATGGCTATATGTTTGGCTGTTGTTCATCCAGGTAAGAAGCCAGATAGGGACCTCATAACTGATGCAATTATACAAGGCTGATCGGCATGAGAACTTGCCTCGTGCAGGTGAAAAGATGCAGTCGGCTACTGCACACGTGTCAGTTTGTTGTCCTCAATTAGGGCGGGGGTCAGCACCAGTAGAGAGGAAGCATAATGCAATTGGGTAAAAATTGGATGCGCTAATAATCGGGAGAAAAAGGCATTAAAAAATTAAATTAAAAAATAATAAAAAATAAAGAAATATGTGGGTAGATCTTAAACATGCTGTCTATGCAAGATGGCAGATGAATATTTAAGAAATAAAAGAAAACTAATAGCTGGTTACATAAAAAGTGTGCAAGCTGTGATATCTGACAAAGGGAGTGTTACTAGGTAGTAAAATAGTAGCGTTTCCAAATCCAATTAATGAATAATCAATCCAAAGATGACTTTTCGTGCAGTTTGTAGAATACTCTAACCTGAGTGCAGTATCCTGCTTTTCATTTAACATTGTTTTCCTTCTGCAGCAAATCCTGAACTACTCCAGAACTTCAGCAAAAGGAGAAGAGTTTTTAAAGCGCCTCAGCAACATAACTAACCAGGCCACTATGTTTGTACCTGATAACAACGGGCTCTATGAGAATGAGGTAACGATTCTTCATTGGTACCACATATACACAATGACTGGGTTTGAAATGTACTGCAACCTCACCAGTATGTTTTGCAACTGTTTTTATGTTCGTATGCAGTAAGAAATGCAGTATATGAGAATTATTGGTTTGTGTATTATACGGAAATCTGAAACTTTAATTTTACTTGA
The DNA here is from genome assembly GCF_030014385.1 of Trichomycterus rosablanca. Classification (NCBI taxonomy): domain Eukaryota; kingdom Metazoa; phylum Chordata; class Actinopteri; order Siluriformes; family Trichomycteridae; genus Trichomycterus; species Trichomycterus rosablanca. The sequence continues at coordinate 62,305,485 of NC_085988.1, read as the reverse complement.
AAGTTTTAGCTTTATCACTTGTTAAAATACTAAGCAGTAACCTTAACACTAGAACATTTTTATACAGTATTTTGAGATATATAAGCTTTAATATTATAAACATTTCATTAGAAAGAGTCCTGCGGTATACAACAAAAAAAAAACAACAACAAAAAAATTATCTCTCCCTATCTGCCAAACAGACACTATCCTACAGGGATTTGGAGCACCACATGTTGGATGGTAGAGCTCTGGTGCTACAGGATCTTATCAACGTCAGTCACATCCGGTCTTATCTGGGACAGACACTGATTGTAAAAGGTGTCCCCAGTCTACAAAGCCCTCAAACACTCGTAAGTCTACATGACTTAAATTGCATTAAGTCTGCTGGATACTTGGATTGACCCTCAAGAATGTTTAGCCAATTCAATTTTTATTGTTTTCTTATATATTTACATATACCAACCTGTATATATACAGTTTCAAAAATACTGTGAAAAACTTTAAGACAATGGCTGCACCTCTATTCTATGATTAGCATGATGAATTAATGTTCTAACAATAAACAGTTCAATATGAATAGTTCTGGTCATGATAGTTATGTCGTTGTGCTACAACACTGCCATGTACACTAAGTCAAGATGTCAAAGATAAGTCAAAAGATTTTATTAAGCAAAGCTTGTCTTGTTGACATAAAACTTGATGTGTTGATGGGATGTAATGAAGTTAACTGTTCACTTAATACACATCACTTCTTTCTATTTTTATTCACATTTTACAGACTGTTTCAACTTTTTTGGAATTGGGCTACTATGATCTAATTAACAGTATGACTACCTAGCTAATTTCAAATATGATTTCCCTCATCAGATCTCCTCTGGATATGTGAATGATCGTTATATCATTGAACCAGATATTCTAGCATCCAACGGGATCATCCATGTGCTGCAGGGGCCACTAAAAGCACCACCTCCTTCACTGCAGTCCTTCCCTCAAGCACATAGGGCTGGGATGGGGATTGGGGTTCTGTTGCTGATAGCTCTCATTGTTGCTGGTGCATTTGTAGTGTATCACTTCTACAAGCAGCAAACCAAGCCATTTCAGTTTCATTATTTTAAGGTAAGTACAGAATCAAGTAAAAGTTGCCAACACATTTAATGTTATTGATTTATACATTTTTGACTCATAAAATGTGGTCCAATATTTAGGTCAAGACACACACACATATACATACATACAGCATTTAAACCCCACATCACTAGTGCTTTTTTGGAACATGTGACTGATCTGTGTAACACATTATTTTATTTTTATTAAAAATGATTTTAAACTCTTTACACTGTAAATATTTATAATTTATTAGCTGTCATGAAGGACAAAAAAAAACACCCTGGAACACATGACACATTCCAAGTTCCAGATTTAAGCTGAATATTAGATTAAATTTAGTAGAAAAGTACATACATTTTCCAAAATGAATTGAAGTTCTTGAACCGGTATTATAACTATGTATTCGGAAAAGGGCTACATGGTCCCATGTATAGAGAAGCAGTAATCTGTTTTTTTAATTACATTTCTAAATCATAATTAAACTGACCACAAAAAATTGCATTGTTTTCACTGACCAACATGATTGTTTTCTTGTAAATATGAACAAATTTGATGCTTCCAACACACTCACAATGAAGCTGAGAAAGGGGCAAAAATTTTTAAGTTTATAGATTATTCAAATTATATTTTTAAACATTTCACAATAGGTAGGTGAATTAGTAACAGATGAGGATTCCATGATTGGGAAGTAAAGGAGGATCCACCAAAGAAGCAACCTTTGGGTCAAGCAAAAATGGGCTTTTTGTCTGCATAATGCCCCAAATATTCTGAAAAAGCTAGTTAAACTAATGGGTAGATATCAGTGACTAAATTGGGGAGGAAACGTCTTGAACAATAAAGAATTAATCCAAATGTATTGTATGTTGTATGTTTTATATACTTAAATGTCTATTTGCTTTCAGGAGGATGAGAAGGAAGATGAGAGCACACCTGAATCCACTCCATATGTGAATAACCCCATGTATGAGTCTACATCTGCCCCCAGTGCTCCAGCGCTTCCAGTAGAAGATGTACCTGTAAGTTTTCTGTTTCTTGAAGTTAAATCACTATGCTAATAAAGAAAAATTGCCTTTTTATAACATTTTGCTCTTCGTTCACTGCAAGGCTTGAACTTTGCTGCTTAGCCCAGCGTTTAAGCCTTTCACATGTTACACAGCAAAACTGCTTTCTGCTGGCTGTGCCACTGAGCACCAAGCTTGAATTAATGAAAACTACTGAATGACTATTGACAGTGAATTCAGATGCAGTTTTGCATTTAATGTATTCTAGTATTCTAGTTTATGCAAAAAATCTATGGCAATGGTCAGCATTTAGAGACATGAGAAGAAAAAACAACAAATAAATAAAGTGGGTTCATGAAACTTTATGGTTTCCTTAATCAAAATGTGAATTAAATCACATTAAAGAGCTACAAAACCACAACAAGCAATTCCAGGATTAGAAAAATGATTAACTAAAATACACTTAGTCATTATGCAGTACTGTTTTTTTTCCTCATAATGCCATGGGTCTTATTAAAGTGGAATAGAACAATTCAAGGTTTTGTAAAAACAAGCATCAAAAAGCTAAATGTGTGTAGTGCATGACGCTCAAGGTAGTGCTGCAGCAAAGTAAGCGGCACTATCTCACTCTATAGGAAACGATGGCATGGCCAGCACAAAAGTGGTTTAGCCACACTTCATGTGAATGCTGCATTAGACAGCACACTAGAAAGGCACTTATTAGAAATCAAAGACGGCTCCTCAGCCAGGTAACATAATCACAACTGTAAAACCTGGTGGTGGTAGCATTATGTCATCATGCCAGAGAGCTTTAACTGAGAAGGAGGTTGTCAGCAAGACAATGACAATCTGTGACAAGAACTCAAAATTGCTGTACACCAGCCCCGGTTCTGGACTGCTTTGCTTGGGGGGGCAGTAAAACCTAATGAGGGGGCATGTTGATAGTCATGTTTTTAAAGCCAGAAATATATTCAAGGCTTGATTTGTGCATGAATGATGACAGCCAAGCTATTGATACTGGCTTAAAGTGATGTATGAGGTAAAGAAATAAAAATGCATGTTTTCGAACTTAAACTTAAAACCCAATGATTAAAAAATACATGTTGATTATGTAAATGGAGAAAAAAGATTATCTAATTGTATTTCATTTTAATACGCCCCCTTAATTAAATTGCCATTACTAATAGAACAACTCTATTTCTTGAAAGGCTTTAATACAAATTTAAGTCAAAGCTGACAAATGTACCTACACACAGACTGAGAATAATCAAACGTGGAAATAGGAATGAGTGAGAATATTTATATTATTGGGAAATTAAAATATAAAGAAAACAAAAGAATACTAATTCTGTAAAAAAAAAGTGTTTACCAGTATACCTGCCTCTCGCTCACACTAACAGAACATATACTGCCGAACTGAACTGTTTGGGGCAGTCTGCCGATTTTTATGACTCAAAGAGCCAATCAGGAATAAGCAAGGAAATATCTTCACACTGTAAAACAAAATGCATTTTTGTGATTGGTTCAGAGATAATTTTAAAAATAGCCGTTGCTTGCATTGTGCTTGGGGGGGCAAAGACACAATTTGGGGGGGCAAAGACACAATTTGGGGGGGCAATGCCCCCCTCAGCCCCCCCTAGCGCCGGCCCTGCTGTACACCAATACTCTCTTTGTAATATGTCTTAATTCAAAGAATTTTTGTACAAAGGAATGGGGTTGTATTGCTTAATTAAACGATCTAATTAACTAAGACAAAAAAACACTGCCTGTACTGGCTGCCAAGGTTATTTAACCACATGCTGACCAATGAATAATGCTTATATATAACAATGAACACTTCATTCAGTTTTATTCATTATGCATTTTATTCATTATAATAATTCTTTATTTATCATTACAATATTCTTGTTTATTATAAAGTACTGAGACTAACTAATACTTTGTTTTAGAAGGAAGACAAGCATCAGGTGGTTGAAGGAGCCCCCTATGACCTTCTCCAGGATAGCTGAATCAATCTCAGACTTTCTGTGAAGCTCTTTGGAGTTTGATCTGCTATACAGCTTTGAAAAGACACTCAGCTGCAGCAGTACATTGAAGATGGTAAACAGATATCAGACTGAATGGTGACAGCATGAAGCTGAATTTGAATGAACTGACTGAGGACCCACTATGCTGGATGTCGCATAAGTGATAAAATGTGCATTTGTGGTGGATGGTTTACTTCTTGGTTTGTTCTTGTTTTCCTTTAATGTGACAGAATTTGAATTCTTGTGTAATGACTATGAACAAAAATAAAGAAATGAAAATATTTTATGGGTTTAATGGATCATTCATAAAGACAGAAATACAGGATAAGGTCAGAAGTATGTCAAAAAGGTGGAAATCAGATGGCGCTAAATCCAGACAATAAGCTCTTTCTCAGTCTCTCAGACATGACCAATTACTCCTCCTCCCACCCTCACTGTTTCCAAGCAAAATATAAAAGTGCGGAAACTTTTACGGATCCCTCGTACTATTCATCATAGTCAAATTGCAAGCTCATGAGTACAGACCTTTAACAAATGCATGTGAGTAGTTATGTTCCAGGTATAGTACCTATAGATAAGGGATAAGGAAGACTCAGTGGGTGTAAGAAAACATATACAGTAAGTCTAAAATTAGGAGAAATGAAGACATTTGAAGTTCCATCATTCACATCACAGTGCATCATACTTTGGTTTAAGCAGAACTACTTAACTGCCAATGACTTATAATAACTTTGATTTTTATTAGTGCAAGAAATGAAGTAATAGAAGTGTCAATTTTAGTCAGGAACAGTGAGTTATTACTGATGCTTCTGCTTGTACTGCTCCATGTAGGGTAGCACTGCCTCCCACACCTACACACAGACATTATCACTCAACAAACACACTGCAAGTAGCTCATTATATTAGTAGAAAATTAAATTACAATACTGTATACTGTATTGATTTAGTAGTGGCAGTCAGTAAATCAGGGAGAAATGTGTATACTCACTTTTTCCTCTAGTAGGAGCTTGTGTGCTGCTTCAATATCAGAGCTCATAACACGGTCTTTATCCCATGGTCTAATAAGAAATGCAAGAATTTAACAGTTGTTTTTAAATCTTGGCAATACAGGTTCAGCTTTTCTTTTAATTAAACTTTTTTTCCTCTAATTCTCCCCTAATTTAGTCGTATCCAATTACCCTGATTGCGTTACATTTCACCTCTACCGATACAACCCTCCACTGCTGACTGAGGAGCTTCGCAACTGGCCCACGGCCCCTCCGACACATGTGCAGTACCGACTGCATCTCTTCACCTGCATGAGGCGAGTTCATGTGCGAATCAGCCCTGTGCACGGAGAGCCACACCCTGATCAGCATTATTCCTCTACTCTGTGTAGGCAGCAGAGGTCGTAATTGCACCAGCACACCAGAGCTGGGAGGAGCCGGCTTGCCCACCCTGTGAACAACAGCCAATCTTTTTTCATGTAGCCACCCAGCCCAGCCAGATGGCAGAGCTGAGATTTGATACGATGTATTTGAAAACTCTGGTGCGTGTTTTACCGCTGTGCCACCTGAGCGGCTCGATTTAACTTTTTAATCATTTGTAAATTGAAGATAGGGCAGTTGTAGCCTAGCGGATAATGTACTAGTAATCGAAAGGTTTCTGGTTCAAGCCCTACTACTGCTAGGTTGCCACTGTTGGACCCTTGAGCAAGGCCCTTAACCCTCAATTGCTTAGACACTATACTGTCACAATACTGTATGCCACTTAGGATAAAAGCATCTGCTAAATGCCAAAAATGTAAATGTAAGATACTAATTGTTGCAGTTTGGCAAGTGAAATTTCTAAAATAAAGGATAAAAGAATATTAGAAGAAGATTAGAATATTAACCATGTCCAAAGTTAAAAGTGAATTGTTAGAAATTTGGCCACCTGACTTTGGAGCGCACCAGCTCATGAACCTTCTCCAGTGGTGCTGTGGTCTTTAATGGCCGGTGAAATTCCAGAGCCTGACAGGCAGCAAGTAGCTCTATTGCAAGAACTGTGTGTGGAGGCAAAAAAGTTAAATGTCAAATGAGAGAAAGACAATTAATGTTAAATAAATGTACATGACCAAAATTGTAAACATAAATTGACATGAAATATCCAATTTTTTAACATTTTTATTTGCCAAAACTGGGACCATACCTAGTTCTACATGTTTGACCACTTTCAGGACTTTCCTGGCTGCCCATCCCCCCATAGATACATGGTCTTCAGTGGCTGCACTGGTGGACAAGGAGTCCACCGAGGATGGGTGGCACAGCACCTTATTCTCAGAGACTACAGGGTAAAAAATAGGTATTAATCATGAGCACTAAAATTTAAACAGGTATAGGCTTTAAAAACAGTAAAATGTTGTCACCAAGGGCAGCAGCAGTGCAGTGAACCACCATGAATCCTGTGTTCAAACCTCCATCCTTTACCAGGAAAGCAGGAAGTTTGCTAAGTGAGGGGTTACACAGCCTCTCAATGCGCCGCTCACTGATACTTGCCAGCTCATGCACTCCTATGGCGAGGAAGTCCAAAGCCTACAGGAGAAAGAGGATTTGGCTTTAACTTAACATAATTAAAAGATATAATTACTCTACTGGCTAGACACAATCAGGAATGGATAAAAGCAGTCATTTAAGCTTCAACATATTCAACAAAGTACAGGGAAATTGGAGTATCCAGAGCAAACCCATACAGGGTATGCAAGCAATAATCACCAGAGGCAAGATTAGACGCTCTACAGTAACCACTCTAGAATATACCTCAATGATTATTCATCCAGTACCTTAGCCGGATATTCTCCATGGAAGTTCCCGCCTGAAATAGTAATTCCTCGATCTGCAAATACCAGCTGTTGGAAAAGAAGTTAAGTGATAGAACGACCAAAAAAGGGTGCGTCATTATTGGATATATCTGCTTCTATACTTTTTTTTTAAATGACCCAACTATTGTTTTAAGTACATATGCATGTGCAGTCTCTTTTGTATTTAGGGCATTCAGCCAGGAAGTTTTATAGTGATGGGAGTCTGACAGTCTTCATCTAGTATAAGGTCTTGCCCTCATATTTGTTGTTGATGAGACAGTCTAAAATGGCCTTTTCTACATCTAGAGTACAACAACAAACTTTGTTTGTCTTTAGGGTGGTGTTTTTTGGTGCAGGAGCTTCTTTCTTGCATGGCAGCCTCTAAGCCTATGACAGTGTACATCATGATTTTGGATGATGACACCTGTGATCTTGCTGCTTCTAATTTAAATTAACTTAAATCAGACATCTTGATATACTCTTATCATTTGAGATTTTTGTTAGACTTTGATAAAGAGACCACTGTTTCATGCACTTGGTACTTAAGAACAATCATCAGAACATAAGATCTTGGGACCTTAAAATGATTCTGGACAAAAATCTATTACCTTCTGTACAGGGAAGATCATACATATGTTTCTTACAAAATGATAAATAGATTGTATAACTATGTAAGAAACAATTATGTAAATAAGGATACAGGATTATCAGTAGCACTGTTTAGCTCAGTGTTGAGAATGTTTTTCACAAAAGCAATGGTGTCATTGGCCACCCCGTGTACCTACAGAGGGGCAAAAACACATTTTAAACAGATGTAGAATGTGTTTAATAAAAATGATCTTTGCAAATAATTAAGTGGTTACCTGAGGGCAACAGCGCAGGGTATAGGCATCCTGAACACCATCATATGACTCTGAAACATGAATGTGATATAATAACTATTTACTTAAACCATCAGTTATAAAAGCTGATGTCAGGTATTTTCACTTTGTTGTTTTCATGTTACCTGACGTGATGTTATCACAGTAAACATAATGGTACTGAATTTAATACCTTACTGTTTGGGCCAATCACAACAGCATATTGAATCTGTCCTAACAGATGATGTAGCCTTTTAGAATGAGCATTGTCTCAAAGCAGGTTTACATAAAATCCAAGTCCAAAACCCTTCTAATGTGAGCCTAGGGCAACAATGGCAAGGACAATCTTCTAAAATAAGAGGAACCAGACTCAAAAGGGACCCATACTTTTTGAAAGGCCTAGAGGATAGTTTAAATTATGTAATTAATATTATATTACTATAAACGTACTGACGACATACTAAATAGGATTGTAAAATCTAAGTCTAGTGTTGTCAGCAGTACATAATCATTTTATACTCATGATAAATAAACATTTGCAGCTGAGACTAAAGTTGACGTTCAGGCAAAACTGGAAAAAAAGTAAACTACAAAAAAAACCTAAATCATCAAAAAAGAAGATTTTTTGTAATTAGTGTTATAAATTTGTAAATTAAAAATTAAATAAATAAATTATTTATTATTTATAAATTATATAAATTATTTTTAAAAATCCAGTGTGTATAACAGTCAGTTCATTTTAAAAAACATAAGGCTGAGGTGTGATTTATTATTAAATATGCTTTGGGGGAGGGGGGGCAAAACATGTCTTAATGTGGCACACCTACACCTAGCCAACCCATAAGTACTGTATGTCTTTGTGTCTTTGCAGTAAGTTTTGGGGAGGGACTTTTTTTTTTGCTTAGAACTTCCCACACATCAGGGCCGGAGTGGGCCCCTTTTTCAGCCCGGGAGTTTCATGCCCAAACCCGGCCCACTTTTTCCATGGAGGAGGAATTTGAATAAATGAAACAGCAGCTAGCTCTTACAATGCCTTTTTATTGGGTATAAGTTCAGGTATATGTTGGTAAGTTAACAGAAAACACTTCACTTAAACATGTTTAATTCAAATTTAAATCCGATAAAGATTTAAAAGGTAAAAAAAATGTAATAAAGATGAGAACGTATTTACATTTGTACAGGAGCAATAAGTTGAAATAAAAATAATTTGAAATTAAAATTGCATTTGTCTTCCCAACAGAGGTGCTCTATTAAAGCAATAAGCCACGAGAGGCCGTGCGTTACTGTGATTTCAGCACGGGGATGACGTGCCTAAAACTTCTTTCCCCGTGCTAAAATCATAACAGTAATGCACGGTCTCGAGTGGCTTATTGCTTTTATAAAACGGCGGTCAACATAAAATATAATAAATACAACAATGTTTAATTCATAAATGTATTTATTGTGTATAAACGTACAATAAAGCATTCTTCCGCGACGCAAAATAGTTCGATTAACAGTGTTGCTAGGCAACATGAGGGCGAAAATAACATTAATTTTCTCTATTCAGTGGCGTATTAATATGGAATGATGTGAGGTGGTCATAGGTGTGCGTTTATCGGGGATTTTACAACGGCTTAGAACGCGGCTCAGCCAATCAGATTTTAGGACCGGAACTATTTAGTGGGCTACATAAAAAGCATCAAAAGCCTCCTAAGAAGTGCACTGGTTTCTGCAACTTTATTAATAACGGTGTCATTGTCTATCGACATGACTTATCTGCTGCTCTGATGCTCTTTTTTTTTTTTTTTTTAAACAATTTAGCCTATATTATGATGGTGTAAAATTTATAGTGATTTAGGCTATTTGTCTCCATTTGTTAAAATAAATGAGGCTATCGTGCTGACATCTTTCTGAATGTCTGAACAATTTAACATATATCAGGTATATTCTCTACGTTATATTTTACATTACAAATAACTATCTTAGTTTTAACTCTGCTCTACCTGTCCCTTCAGTAGTCATGGCCTCCTCGGGATCATCAGTACAGTAGCGTCGGAACAAAAACATTCCATTAATGAGTTAGGCTATTTAATATATTACACTTCAAATTATGTTCATTATTTTCAGCTTGAAACTGGATATTTGTGATTAATGGTGTGAATTGGGTTCTACAAAATAAACTACGCTAAGTTGACGTTGCAATTGTTGCGCAATAGCCTTACAGTGACAATACAAAATTATTTCGATATCTCTCTCTACCGGCTGCAACTGGGGTCTGTCCTCTGGAAAACAGGTCTGTTCATTTGGCACATTTGGCAGCATCTTCTTCCAACGCCTTTCTTTTTTTTTACCTGGCCTTTTCGGCCCCCCCTAGCCTCTTTCTGCCCTCCATCACCACCGACTGATGGTTTGCGCTATTCTGTTGCTATATTTACTTTTACCGGCGCTCCAGAAAAGACGCCTCATGGGCCCAACCAACTTAAACATTTGGGAGGGGAGAATTGCCTCAGATGGTAGAACCCATCTAATCTACAGCGATGTAGGGGCTGCGCTGTCAGATGAATGGAGAATGAATGCAAAAAGATTAGATAAGTGACAGATAAGTGTCAAAATCATTTTTCCCATCCAACCGGCCCAAACTCGAGATGACATGAGTCTGCCCATCGGGAATCCTCCCGAATCTCCCGATTAGCCACTCCGGGCGTGCCACACACACACTGTTTTATGGACACATTTAAGAGTAGCGATATAAAAAGAAAACTTTGCCAAAACTTGTCAAACTTTGCCCTATTGCTATAATAAAAAAATGTTGGCAGTAGTGTAGCATTAAAGAAAGCTTTAGTAGCTATTTCTAAAAATTTGCTAAAACAAATCCAAATTCCCCTATTACTTTGACTTAGCCTTAGACCTTTTAACTTAGAGTGCTAAGACTTTTTTTAAACAAATCATGCGTTTTGCAAGTGTTACTCAGTGGATCATTTACATTTACATTTTCAGCATTTAGCAGACGCCTTTATCCAAAGCGACTTACATTACAGTTACAGTATACAGTCTGAGCAACTGAGGGTTAAGGGCCTTGCTCAAGTGCCCAACAGCAGCAACCTAGCAGTGGTGGGGCTTGAACCAGCAACCTTTGGATTACTAGTCCTGTGCCTTAACCACTAGGCTACGGCTTGCCCTACAATCAGTGGGATCAGTGGAAACATGAGAAAATATTAGCAGTGTAATATGCCCTTAATTTGCATAATAAATAGGGCTCCTTTAATGTTTTTCAACTTTAGTCAATAACTTGGAAAGACATGCACATGCCTAAGTGCGTATTACAACTTTTGCCTCACATTCTGTATATTAACATTTTTCTTACTTACCTATTGAAGTTACTACATTTACATTTACAGCATTTAGCAGACACTTTTATCCAAAGCGACTTACACAATGAGCTGAACACAACGAGCAATTGAGGGTTAAGGGCCTTGCTCAGGGACTTGGTGGTGGCGGGGCTTGAACCGGCAACCTTCTGTTTACTAGTCCAGTACCTTAACCACTGAGCTATCACTGGCTATCAAAGTTACTACTTTAAATAATAAACAATTTATTAAACAGTTTATTAAACAATAAACCCCCTTGAGCTATCGTAAATGATCATTAACTTATGATGAACTTCTTTATTTAGTGTTTAAGGATTTATTGCAATAAACCTGAGGTGTAGCCCAAACATAAAAGACAAAACAAAGTGATAAAAAACAAATGCTGACAGAGGTCACAATTTCTATGATTTGATAAAACAGGTTGAATTACCAAAGTAAATTGAATTTTTTTTTTTAATCTGGTTTCTTTTTTGGGTTAAGACAACATGCATTACTTGTTGGGTTTTAGACTTTATCAGCAGATAACCAAAGAACAAAAATGTAAAATGTTGATTGTTGATATTTTGTACCTGTGATTTGGGAGTGGAAGACATCAGAATGGAGAAGGGAGCGGAATCTTTGGGCAACCAAAATCTGACCTGAGTGAGGCCTTACTGCGTGGACATCTGATACAGAACAAAACACAGTGGTGTAAGTGAAGAATAACAGATCAAAAGATTTGTCCCAACAGACCTACAAATATTTAAGCACTAATGTGCACCAACAATAGTAGTCCTTCACTGTTTTCTTTACATTACAGTGAGAGAGAAACAAGGGTTCAATCACGTTTGTTTAAAATACTTTCTTTGCATATACAGTAGACCCTTGAGTTACGAACCGTTTACCATACGAACATTTTGGGTTACGAGCGATCTTTTTCAACTTAACATTCGAACAAATTTCGGTTTACGAACCGAAATTCACGAAACACTCTGACCATCTCTCTCTCTATATATACACAGTGAGTGAACATTCGGACACCAGACGGTGTTTTTTTCGGTGTTTTCTTTATATTTTGTAAAATTCTGTATTAAAATGGCCAAAAAAAAGCTACAGAGAAGGCGTTGTTGTGTTGTATAATTACTCCTGCCAGTAGGTGTCACTGTGTATCAGACAGAGGGGACAGTGAGTGAGAGAGAAGAAGGAACTTGGCTGAGTAAAGTATTCTTTCTTTCGTGTAATTACACCTACAAAATACAACACTATTGAAATAAAGTAGGAAATAATAGAGAAATATGAGAGTTATTGTTGTTTCTGGTAGATACATTTTCTAAAAAAAGAAGGAAATGTATTATGGTGTATGGTACAGCACACGTATTGTACTGAAATGTGATGTGTGTTGTTTTATGTACAGTACTACTGTGTATTGTTGTTTATTATTGTTTAGTACAGTAATGTCTATTCTATAATTTAAGATTAAAGGGAAAATATACTTGTATTTATAACAAAAAAGACCGTTTAAGACATTAGAGAGGTTAGGTAAGGGGGTGGTTTGGGAGGTCTGGCACGGATTAATTCTATTTACATTATTTCTTATGGAAAAAATCGGTTTAACTAACAAACATTTTGACTTAAGAGCAGCCCTTCGGAACCAATTAAATTCGTAAGTCAAGGGCCTACTGTACTGTACTTTACATATGCACAGACAATTATAAATACTGTACTTATAAGTATGAACAAAAAAGTATGTATGTACCAGCATAAACAAAATGTAGTCAAACACATAATAATAGATGGTGAAAGTCTTACCAACGTCAAAGGCTTTGTTTGTTCCTTTCAACACCTCCAAAGTAAGGGCGGCGATGACATCAGCCTGTGGGGCGATAGCTTCAGCTCTTACAAGGGCCTCAGCACCCAGTGATGATATCAACTGTGTCCCATTAATTAAAGATAGACCCTAAAACATAGTATCATGTAGTCACACCAACTTAATTAAATATGTATTAATATTTACAAGCAAAGCAAGGATTATTTGAGTACCTCTTTGGGTTTTAGTGAAATAGAAGTCAGACCATGGCCCTCTAGTACCTTAAATAGAAATGATAAACATAAAAATGTGACTATTGAAAATAAGCTAGAAACTTGTAATCATTTATGTTGGTGATTGGATGATACTTATTACATAATATAACAATAAATGATAATACTAATTACAATAATAACAGTTATAATAGTAATAATAATCATAAAAATAATGATAATTATTATTATTGTTATTAAATTAACATAACATATATAATATCACAATAATAATAAAATAATTATTATAATAAAATTTGTTATCATTATTGTTATTATTATTACTATTACATTAATATAAAAAAATATATAATAATTATTATAATAATAACAATAACAACAATAATATTTTATTATTATTGTTATTATTAGGACAAAAATAATTGTTCCTATCATGTAGTCACAGAATAAGAGAAACAATTACAACGACAAGACTGCTATGACATACATGTCCCTTACAAATTTACAAATGTATTGAGACACACCTCACACTTCATTCGGTCTTACTGCCAAAGGTGTTAAAAATCAAACACCTAGCCATGCAGTCTGTCTTTATAAACATTTGTGAAAGAATGGCTCATTCTAAAGAGCTCACTGAATATTATCGTGAAAATGTATTGCCATTTAGATATTACCGTTGCCACAGATTTCTTCCCTCCTACGATCAACTGTGAGTGGTATCATTGAAAAGTGGAAGTGTTTAGAAACCATAGCAGCTCAGCCATCAAGTGGCAGTCACGAACACTCTACAGACTCAATAACTGTAAAGTTACAAACCTCTTCTTAAATTAAAATCAGGACAAAAACTGTACGCCAGGAGCTTCATGTCATGGGTTTCCATGGCCGAGCAGATGTATGCAAGCCTTATATCACCAAGCACAATGCCTAGTGTCTGATAGAGTGACGTAAAGCATGCTGCCAGTGGACTCTGGATCAGTGGAAACAAGTTGTATGGAGTGGTGAATTACACTTCTCTTGGTTAGGAGAATACTAGCTTCAGCATACCAAGCCAGTTTAGACAATTGTAGGCTTCCAACTTTGTGAGAACACTTTGGGGAATGCCCTTTTTTGTTCCAGGATGACTGTGTCCAGGGCACAAAGCAAGGTGGGTGAGTTTATTTTGTAGGAACTTGACTGGCCCGCACAGAGCCCTGACCTTGACCCCATCAAACACCTTTGGGATGAACTAGAATGGAAATTGTGAGCAAACATCAGTGTCTGACCTGACAATTGCATCTCTAGGTGAATAGGCACTCAATCATAAATCTTGTAGAAGGCTTTCCCAGAAAAGTGGAAGCTGTTATAGCTACCGACACACTGGTAGGGGGACCAACTCCATTTAAATGCCTATGAATTAACAATGAGATACCACAAAAGTTCCTGTAGGTGTCCCAACACTTTTGATTTTATAATGTATGTAAACATTAAAAACAGGCTGTCTAAAATGATAGCAAACTTACAGTTTTGGCATCAGCCCAACCAGTCTCTGGTGACCACATGCGACCTTCTCCCATCAGCCCTAAAGCTAGATGAGCTAGGGGTGCCAGGTCTCCACTTGCCCCCACTGTACCTTGCTCAGGGACCCAGGAGAGACAAGACGCTACAGAAACATGCAAACGTGTGTATTTAGTGGACCTGTAATTCTAATTATGTGATGCGTCATACTCAAACCAACAAATAAAATAAAAATAAAGGGTGGATTCTGAGAATATACCATTAAAAGCTGCTATCATTTTCCCAAGATTCTCCAAGGAAATGCCACTATAACCTTTGGCTAGAATGTTTATCCTGAGAGCAAGAAGCATCCGGGTCCTCTCTGGACTTAGGGGGGGTCCAACCCCTGCAAGTACACACACACACACACACACACATCATTTAACACAGGTCATTTACATAGTCTGAATGGATTGCTGTCTAAGTGTGCATCCCATTTTTAAATATATAAAGTGTATATTTAATTTGCCAATTTTGAATACAGCCAACAAGTTACGACCCCAAATCAGATAAAGTTGGGACAGTATGGAAAATGCAAATAAAATAAAAATGCAGTGTTCCGTACATTTACTTTGACTTTTATTTGATTGCAGACAGTTTGAACCCAAGATATTTCATGTTTTGTCGGGCCAGCTTCATTTGTTAATATAACTCCATTCCTGCATTTCAGGCCTGCAACACAATACAAAAAAATGTAATCATGGTTTGGTACAAAAGCAGCATCCAGGAAAGGCTGAGTCTTTGATGAGCAAAGATGGCAGAAAATGATTGAAATGTTTAAAAACAATGTACCTCAAAGAAAGATTGGAAGGAAATTGCATATTTCTCCCTCTACAGTGCATAATATCATTAAATGCGCAAGCTTAAGCTGAACGCCTATGATCTTTGATCCCTCAGACAGCACCACATGGATATAACCACATGGGTGAGGGATTACTTTGGCAAACCTTTGTCAAGCACTACAATACGGAGTTACATGCACAAATGCCACTTAAAACTTTACTGTGCAAACAAGAAGCCTTATGTTAACCATGTTCAGAAGCAGCGTCGACTTCTCTGGGCTCTGAGGCATCTAGGATGGACCATCACACAGTGGAAACATGTATTGTGGTCAGATGAATCAACATTCCAGGTCTTTTTTTGGAAAAATGGATGCTGTGTGCTCCGGACCAATAACGAAAAGGACCATCCAGACTGTTATCAGCAAGTCCAAAAGCCAGGGTCTGTCATGGTATGGGGCTGTGTCAGTGCCCTTGGTAATTTACACTTCTGTGATGGCAGCATTAATGCAGAAAAGTACATTGAGATATTAGAGCAACATATGCTGCTTTCAAGACGTCATCTTTTCCAGGGACGTCCATGCATTTTTCAACAAGACGATGCAAAACCACATGCTGCACACATTACAAAGGCATGGCTGCGGAAGAAGGTATGGGTATGGGTACTGGACTGGCCTGCCTGCAGTCCTGACCTGTCCCCAATAGAGAATGTGTGAAGAATTTTGAAACAAAACATTTGACAATGACACCATACTGTTACACATCTTAAGACGTGTTTGCAGGAAGAATGGAACAAAATAAAAGCTGAAACACTAAATCGCTTGGTATCATCGGTGACAAAACATCTTTTAAGTGTGGTGAAAAAAAATGGTAACATTACAAAGTGGTAAATGCTGTACTGTCCCAACTTTTTTTGAATGTGTTGCAGGCCTGAAATGCAGGAATGGATGTTTATTAATAAATGAAATGAAGTTGAGCAGATAAAACATGAAATATCTCAGGTTCATCCTGTCTGCAATCAAATAAAAGTCAAAATGAATGTAAGAAACTCTGTGTTTTTTTATTATTTGCATGTTCCCTGCTGTCCCAACTTTTTCTGATTTGGGGCTGGTAGAGGTCATGTTTTTATTCAGTTAATTCATATGAGTGATGAAGGTGGTTGAGGTACACTATACGGTTAAATGTATGTGGACACCTGACTTTGACTTATGATTACAAAACCGTAGGCTTAAATATAGCTTGCCCATACACATTAACTAAGGGTCTTTTAAGCGCTGCCAAAAAATAACTGGTGTCCATGCCATAGTTACATACAAATGTGCAAACTGTTCAAGTATTACAAGAAATAAGTTAAACACTTGCCAGCACATGTGGATCGTACAAGATTATCTTGCAGTTCCCTGCAAAAAAAACACAAGTAAACAGGATGTTAAACTTTCATACACATATCATGTGTATCAAACCGTGTTAATAATCAACGTACTTGAGTTTATCTTTTTCCACGACAGTCTGTGCAAATTTCCCAAATCCTGTGTTAACTCCATAAACAACTGCAATAAGAGCGTTAAAAATAATACAAGACTCTACAAAAAACAGTAGGAATACAGATATGTGTATTTCACTGTAGTAGGGTGTGGTATTGTTATAACACATTCATTATATAGACAACAGTATTTGGACACCTGACCACAAGCTTGCCGGACATCCCTTTTCAAAAACAAATGGTATTAAAATGGTGACCTATATTTGATCTTTTCAGGTATGACAGCCATGCTTTATAGAAGGCTTCTCATAAGACTTTGAACTATGCCTGTGGAATTTGTGTCAAAAGAGCATTTGTATGGCTGAGCACAAATATGACACAAATATTAAAATAACAAGGTAGTGGGTGTTGTATCTCATTGTCAGTGCTGGAAGGAGATTAGTGCTACTTCCAAAAATGTAATTCAACAACATCATGTGATCAGAAAGTGTTTACTGATAGACTATAGGAAGATGTATACACACTGTTCATAAAATAGAAATCAACTCTAGTCTCTCTATGTATGGGATGATGAGGAAAAACTAATCGGCTATGGTGGAATTCACTTTCACATTGTAGCACATCAGGGACAAGTGCACTAAACTGTCAGCAAGGCTGCAGGACTGAAACTCTCAAATGGGTGGATGTGATTGGTTTTTTAAACACACTAATCATTTTGCAAAACAAATAAGAGGAGATATCTTAATTAAATAGAGAACTAAGGAAAACAGAGCACAAGGCTGAAAATGCAATTGAACTTGCCATGTTAGCTACTCAATCCACCAATGTGCTGTGATCTGATTGCTGAGTGTTGCTTTTGGTTCTAACCCTAACTAGAGAATCAACTCTGTAGAATCGTATCACTGATCTGTTTGATGTTCAACACAATACTATTGAATATTTCCATTTACATTTGCAGCATTTAGTGGATGCTTTTTTATCCAAAGCGACTTACATTACTATGACAGTATATTGTCTAAGCAATTGAGGGTTAGCAGTTGCTCAAAAGTGGCAACATGGCAGCGTTGGGGCTTGAATCACCAACCTTTCCATTACTAGTCCAGTAACTTAACCACTAGGCTACAACTGCCGGTTAATTCTGATCCTAACTAGAGAATCAACTCAAGCAGAATCGGATCACTGATCCGTTTGATGTTCCACACTACTACTGGGTAGAGACAGCATTTTCAGAAAAAAAATATGCAAATGCAGCACGAACCTCTACCTTACTAGTTTATAGTGTGTTGAATTCAGCTAGAGCAAATTAGCGCAAGTGAATGCAAAAGCTCTTGGATCATGTCATTCTTCTAAAACTACTACTACTATTTGTTCTGCTGGTGGAAGAGGGGATCACTGGCTGATTCATTACAATGAGTGCTTACAGGGTAAGTGTTCTTAAAAAGAGGCTGAGTTTGATGTTGTGTTTAAATATGGTACCTTTGTTTTCAGAGAGGATCTTTTCAATAACATCTCTTGCTCTGTTCACACGCTGCTCTGCCTCAGCGGTCAGCTAATAGACAAAAATAACAGATTTATACAAAGCACTGATGATCTGCTCTGTAATTCAGATGACATACCTAGTGTTACAGTACCTCACTCACCTTAATCTTATAAAGTCCTTTTCCTAAACTGACCAAATCAGCAGCTGTGAGGGTGTTTCCATCTAAGGAGATATACTACAAGAAAACACAATAGGAGCAGCTCAGAATTAAATAAACACAAACTGTTTATTTGTACTATTATTGAGATTACAACAACAAGCTGATTATTCGCAAACTTTAATTTACTTTAACTTTAACTTAGCGTATTCTATGCTAGAAGTGAATTTCAGAGTCGCACAAGTATTTAGAAATGCCACAGCCATCCTTGGCTGGGTGTTCAAGAAAGCACAATTAAAGTCAAGTCAAATGGATTTGTACAGTGCTTTTTCAAAATTCAGTTTGTGCTTTTTTCTCTTTTTCTCCCAGTCTAGTTGTATCCAATTACACTGAGTATATTTAGATCCTGGCCTAGGAGGGCCGTACCTAAGACACGCCCCCTCCAACATGCATGCATTTACCAACAACTCTTTTTTACCTGCACGAGGCGGGTACAAACATGGAACAGTACCACATACAGAGAGTCGCGCACTGCTCTCCGTTATCCACTGTCTCTGTGCAGACACCACTGACCAGCCAGCATAGGCTATAATTGCAGCAGTGATAAGGAAGTTATCAATCACGTCTGCGGCAGACATGTGCATAGCGCTGTTTACAATGGACATTGTCTCAAAGCAACTTCACAGATCCCAGAACCGAAAGCCCCATAACAGTCAAGCACTTGCAGTTAGTTGGTTGTGCATTGCACTGCATTAAAAGAATAAGTAACTGGCCCAAATTTTTTAGTCCTCCAGGATAAAAGTGACACTCTCAAATTATGTTATATTAAAATAATGGAAATTGATAACTTAATACTGCTCAACAGTAGTATTTCCTAATAAATTATTCACTATTTAATAATAGATTTGTTAATGGGACACATCTAAACAAGCAACATCTAAATAAAACCTTAAATATTTCTGCTCAGGGGGCGCAGCGGTAAAACGCACTAGCGCACCAGAGCTGACATTTCAAACTCGTCGGTTCGAAACTCAGCTCTGCCATCCAGCTGGGCTGGGTGGCTACATGAACAACGATTGGCTTGTTGTTCATACAGGGTAGGAAGCTGGATAGGGACCTCATAACTGATGAAATTATGACCTCTGCTGGCTGATTGATGCCCCCTGCACAGAGACGAGGAATAATTGATCAGGGGGTGGCTCTCCATACACAAAGCTGATCTCACTCTCCTCAATCAGCAGTGGAGATCAGCATCAGTAGAGAGGAAGCGTAATGCAATTGGGTAATTAGATACGACTAGATTAGGAGGAAAATTGGGAAAAATGCAAAGAAAAAAAAACCTTAAATATTTTGAGCTTTAGGTCCAAGTTGTTGATCCCAGTATAAATTACTGCTATCTTTAGTAAATGCATGTTGCATATTTATTCTGAAGTACATGGTTATTCTTCATTATTCTGTTGTGCCCACATGTCTCAAAATTTATAATAAACATTACTAGTAGCAGATTTGGTAAAATATAAGTTGAATTTACATGAATGTACTCATTAGTTTGTATATATGAATAACAAATGTAAGACCTACAACTTATGTAAAACAGAGAAGCTTGTATTCATTAAAAATGCAGCTTTGCAGGATCTTTCAAGGTAAATTGAAAAATGTGTAAATGTGCAGCACTTTCCTACCTTATCTTGATTCGTTGACTGGCTATTCCTTGTTATTGAGGTTAAGAATGAAAATATGAATTTACTCAAATTTTAATTGTGTATTAATAGTTGAAGTTAAAAGTTCAATGTAGTTTTGGATTTTCTTCTGATTTCTGCAACTGTACTTTACATGTGACAATACACTATATAGCATAATGCTGTGGACATTTCTACAGATTAATTTATGGTGTATTTGCTATACTCATTGCTTGCATATTTTTTAAATATTTACAGCATTTAGCAGATGATTTTGTACAAGCTTACACTTGTCTTGAATACAATCTAAACAATTGAGTTTTAAATGCTTTTCTCAAGGGCATACTCATTGAGCTACCACTGCCTTATCAATTATTAAAAAATAATAATAAATAAACTTTAATATCATATAATTATGTTATTATGTTTTACTATATGACAAGTGGAATCTTAAATAATTTCAGTTAAAAAAAACTTTTGTAACACTGTGCAAAGCTGTGTGTTTAGTCACAGAAAAAGAACAGTTGCAGAAATCATTGAAATCACACAGCTGTCATGATATACATTTAGATTAAGCTTTTAACTTCAAATGCAAATTTAAAAGTAATGTAAAATACACAAGAACACATTAAATATCAGCAGATAAAGAATACATGTTGCCAGGCTCTTTCCAAGTGTCCCTATAAACATAACACAAGCAAAGATCATATTTAAGCTTTTATAGATATAGAAAATAACTAAACAGTGCAGTGCATAATAGAGACTTACACACCTGAGTGCAGAACAGTGCTAAAGTATCTCTGAGTACACTTAACTTATTGTACAACTACACTAACTAAACTTACTGTAACTGAAAGTCATTAAGTAACCAAATCATACATTTAGACATGCACACACACACACACACACACACACACACAAACACATAGCTGCACCCACACCTCTAGGCAAGTTTACCTACCAGAGTCATTTGAACTGTCTGAATTTGCAACATTCCCATGCTTAAATTTGGATATTCAGTTAATTGTATCATAAGTGTGGGTTATGGAAAGCCAAAGATGCCATTGTTCATGAAAACGGTCATGTTGTGCTGATCCACTGTAAAGTTTGAACTGTATTCTCTGCCTAGTGTTCTTACCGGCCTATTAGGGTGAATGATTAAAGTGCTGAAGCAGAAAAAACAGAATCCAACCCAATACCCTCTGCCTTCCAGTGTGACCAACAACTTTACTGCAAAAACTCAACAGGCTACTCTGGGGTTGTAAAAAATTCTTTTAATGTCATTAAATTTTTATGGCATGGCCGTTTTTTTCTGTGATTGTGATTACAGAACACAACTGCTAACATTTCTGTGCTCATATATTTATTAATAACAATGGATTAGGACTGTGGTAAATGTAAATATGTTATCAAAAGCCCCACTCTAGAGTTTGTTGAAGAATTGTAGTATTGTAGTTGAATAGTAGATAGCAGTGCACGTTTGCTGAGTTATTGAGAGTAGCTATTCTGGCGTTCCCAGGATGCCAGCGTCACTCTCAGTGTAAATAATTGTGTTGTGTAATGTAAATAATTGATGAAGCATAAATGATTAAGTAACTTTGTAACATCACGAAGTATATCTGTGGTGTCAAGGCTGATGTGTTTATGTTGAGCCACCATTTTGACATGTTGTATTGGTTTTGGTGGGCTAAGCCATGTGTTCAGAGTAAAGTCTCAGAGTAGATTCTGTTTATTATCTGTTCAATAAAAGGGCAAATAAAACAGTTCTTTCTTTATCATTCCTAACCAAGGTGATGCCACACTATGTTAACAGAATAATAACATGACAATAAGTGCCAACCAGCTACAGTGTAAATATAATAATAAATACAACACAATGTTTCCACTGTGGCTTATCAATATGTGTTTTGTGTTCTACATATATTCTACATAAATTACTGTTTAATACCTTGTAATAGAATACATTACTTTATTCAGCCATCACTACTTTTTATAAAGCATCCTGCTCAACCCTGGATATTCATACCCAACCCAAGACATGCACAACAAACGATTCATTAGTTGCTTTTAAAACAACAACAGATGTCATGTTTTAATGCTGGAACACAGTTTTAAAAATAAATAAATGAATAAATGTAAAAAAAAAAAAATTATAACAATAAAAAAACTTTTTTTTACACGGAACACTTCATCATTTTGACCACCAGATGCCGCTAATGTGCACTGTGTCATAAAGCATCGAGTAATTAACCATTTTTCTACACAGTTGGAAAGTAACCTTCAGTGCTTCAGAAAGTTTTGATGTCCTGAAATAACTTACAGTCCTAGTGTACTGACTGAGCCTCGTTTTATTTATCATTAGTTTTTGTTTATTATCATCAGTTTTTTTTATAATTAGTTTATTATGCTTTTGTATTTTTGTGGTTTATGCACGGTGTGCTATTATTTTTTTTAAAGCACACATTTTTGGTTAAATGGTTTTTTGGGACCTGAACTTTTCGTCATGGTTTTGCTACTTTTCCCTTGACCTCTATGACCATGCATTCAACATCATCACAGGCATTTAAACCCAAATATGTGTTATTTTGGACACAGTTGGGTGTTCCAACAGCACAATGAGCCAAATAGATTGACATAGCTGATTTTGTCCAAAATTAAATTAACACAAATTGACATAGCCACAAGCATAGATAATAGATCTATTTTTAAAAAATAGGCAGGGTCTTTATTTTTGCTTTTATTAAATCAGAAAATCTAAAAGTTTAATTACAATAATGAATACAGTGGTAAAAGAAATAATACACCAGAAGTCAGCATAATTGTTTAATTATTATTTATGATTTCATCATTTTGTATTCCACTATACATACAGTGTATCACAAAAGTGAGTACACCCCTCACATTTCTGCAGATATTTAAGTATATCTTTTCATGGGACAACACTGACAAATTGACACTTTGACACAATGAAAAGTAGTCTGTGTGCAGCTTATGTAACAGTGTAAATTTATTCTTCCCTCAAAATAACTCAATATACAGCCATTAATGTCTAAACCACCGGCAACAAAAGTGAGTACACCCCTAAGAGACTACACCCCTAAATGTCCAAATTGAGCACCGCTTGTCATTTTCCCTCCAAAATGTCATGTGACTCGTTAGTGTTACTAGGTCTCAGGTGTGCATAGGGAGCAGGTGTGTTCAATTTAGTAGTACAGCTCTCACACTCTCTCATACTGGTCACTTAAAGTTCCAACATGGCACCTCATGGCAAAGAACTCTCTGAGGATCTTAAAAGACGAATTGTTGCGCTACATGAAGATGGCCAAGGCTACAAGAAGATTGCCAACACCCTGAAACTGAGCTGCAGCACAGTGGCCAAGATCATCCAGCGTTTTAAAAGAGCAGGGTCCACTCAGAACAGACCTTGCGTTGGTCGTCCAAAGAAGCTGAGTGCACGTGCTCAGCGTCACATCCAACTGCTGTCTTTGAAAGATAGGCGCAGGAGTGCTGTCAGCATTGCTGCAGAGATTGAAAAGGTGGGGGGTCAGCCTGTCAGTGCTCAGACCATACGCCGCACACTACATCAAATTGGTCTGCATGGCTGTCACCCCAGAAGGAAGCCTCTTCTGAAGTCTCTACACAAGAAAGCCCGCAAACAGTTTGCTGAAGACATGTCAACAAAGGACATGGATTACTGGAACCATGTCCTATGGTCTGATGAGACCAAGATTAATTTGTTTGGTTCAGATGGTCTCAAGCATGTGTGGCGGCAATCAGGTGAGGAGTACAAAGATAAGTGTGTCATGCCTACAGTCAAGCATGGTGGTGGGAATGCCATGGTCTGGGGCTGCATGAGTGCAGCAGGTGTTGGGGAGTTACATTTCATTGAGGGACACATGAACTCCAATATGTACTGTGAAATACTGAAGCAGAGCATGATCCCCTCCCTCCGGAAACTGGGTCGCAGGGCAGTGTTCCAGCATGATAATGACCCCAAACACACCTCTAAGACGACCACTGCTTTATTGAAGAGGCTGAGGGTAAAGGTGATGGACTGGCCAAGCATGTCTCCAGACCTAAACCCAATAGAACATCTTTGGGGCATCCTCAAGCGGAAGGTGGAGGAGCGCAAAGTCTCGAATATCCGCCAGCTCCGTGATGTCGTCATGGAGGAGTGGAAAAGCATTCCAGTGGCAACCTGTGAAGCTCTGGTAAACTCCATGCCCAGGAGAGTTAAGGCAGTTCTGGGAAATAATGGTGGCCACACAAAATATTGACACTTCAGGAACTTTCACTAAGGGGTGTACTCACTTTTGTTGCCGGTGGTTTAGACATTAATGGCTGTATATTGAGTTATTTTGAGGGAAGAATAAATTTACACTGTTATATAAGCTGCACACAGACTACTTTTCATTGTGTCAAAGTGTCATTTTGTCAGTGTTGTCCCATGAAAAGATATACTTAAATATCTGAAGAAATGTGAGGGGTGTACTCACTTTTGTGATACACTGTAGCTATCAAGATTCTGCTTTATTCCTCAATAAACAAAACAGTAAATGCAACTGATAATTCAGTACAGTCATATGCTATATGTATGCTAAGACTTAGATCATGAAATTCCAAAAAGGTTGATTTTAGCTGTCAGTCATTTGGTGTTGCTTCTGCTTGTACTGCTCCATGTAGGGTAGCACTGCCTCCCACACCTACACACAGACATTATCATCAAACTTAATGGAAACTGACAACTTATTTTGGTCAAAATCTTTGTTTACTGACAAAAAACTTTTCTATACACTGTATAGCCAAGTACACCGATCAGGCATAACATTATGTCCACCGTCCTAATATTGTGTTGGTCCCCCTTTTGCTGCCAAAACAGCCCTGACCCGTTGAAGCATGGACTCTACTAGTCCCCTAAACGTGTGCTGTGGTATCTGGCACCAAGATGTTAGCAGCAGATCCTTTTACTCTTGTAAGTTGCGAGGTGGGGCTTCATGGATCAGACTTGTTTGTCCAGCACATCCCACAGATGCTTAATTGGATTGAGATCTGGGGAATTTGCAGGCCAAGTCAACACTTCAAACTCGTTGTTGTGCTCCACAGCTATGCCACAGCCATCAGGGAATACCGTTTCCATGAAAGGGTGTACATGGTCTGCAACAATGCTTAGGTATCAAAGTCAGAGGAACATCCACATGGATGGCAGGACCAAGGTTTCCCAGCAGAACATTGTCCAAAGCAGCACACTGCCTCTGTCGACTTGCCTACTTCCCATAGTTTTCTGGTGCCATGTGTTCCCCAGGTAAGCAACGCACACGCACCCAGCCATCCACTAACAGATGCCGTGATGAAGAGATAATTAGTGTTATTCACTTCACCTGTCAGTGGTCATAATGTTTTGCCTCGTCTGTGTATGTTTATTACTGTGCTACACCACTGTACCTATTAATAACACATTTTATTCATTTGGGAATTGAAGAAATGAATTGTTGCATTTTTGTTTGTTCAACTGTTTAAAAGTTTTGGTCACCGTTTTTCTGATTCTCCTCCTGATGATCCACCATACAGTAAGAGACACATCTGGGCTGTAGGCAGGCCAGTCAAGCACATACACTCTGTGTCTACAAAACCATAACTCTCTCTAAAATCCCAGTAAATGCCTCCAGCTCAATTGAACCTTCTCACATATGCCCAACTTGATGTCCATTATTCCCAGAAACAGGCCTTATCAGAAACACATTTCTATGTTAATTTCTCTCCATCTGAGATGAGAGGCACCATTTCTGCGAAGAACTGATTTGTCTTTCTCTTTTCTTAACAGAGTTTTAGGTTGCATTTCTTGATGCAGTGACAGTATGAGTTAAGTGACAATGGTTTTCATATGTACTCCCAAGTTCATTTGGCTATATTTATCATAGTAACATGACAATTTCTTATGCCATGCCAAAGGGCTTCCACTCTTGCCCTACACTGACTTTTTCAGATTCCATCAATATTTTTATAATAATATGTACAGAAGATAACATCGAAATTATTTGAAATCTTGCATTCAGAAAAGTTCTTTTTAAACTGTTTGGCATTTTTTTGTGGATTCTCCTTTTACACCCAATCATTGCACCCTCACCCATTGCCAATTTACCCATTTATTGTGAAATGTTTAAAAACAGTGTAACTGTATAATTCTATGAATCTTTCACTCTTTTGTTGCATCTGTCTCAATTTCAGGCATCAAATTCAAAATTGTTTGTATTAAAATACAATTAAGTGACAACATTGGAGTGTTTTTTTTAGTTCAATAAAGGTTTAAGAGAATTAACAAATGACAGATTCTTATTTTTATTGTATTTTACAAAATATCCCAATTTTTAAAATTGCATGCTTTCAGCTGAGTGACAACTGTTTGGAAAATCTATCTGTTCCAGGATGACTGTATCTGCATAACATCTTTGGGATGTATTTAAATGCTAGGCCTTCTAGTTTAACATCAGTGTCTAATCTTATCAATGCTTTAGTGGCTGAATGGGCACAAATTCCATTTAGACACATTTCAAAGGCCTTCCCAGACCAGTGGATACTGTTATGGCTGCAAAGAATGGGCCAACTTCATATTATGCCAATGGTTTTTAAATGTGATGTCTAAAAAGCACATGGTCAGGTGTGCACATATATTGTCCATAAAGTGTTTATGTCAAAAAGAGAGCAGGAAAGGGGTGTAGTGAAGAATATGGGTTAAAAATCATGAATAAAGATACTTACTTTTTCCTCTAGAAGGAGGTTGTGAGCTGCTTCGATATCACAGCTCATGATACGATCTTTGTCCCACGGCCTAACAGAAAAAACACAATTTGAACAGGCACTTTTACAAAACACACATAAACTAAACAAACTTCATTAAAATGATTTGGCCAAATCTAAATTAAAATTGTAAAACTTAAGTTTAACCAACACCAAAATGGTTTTCCTACAAACTAAATCACCACCTGTGTTGTTTCACAAATAATGTCCAATAACATGAGGACGTTTAAGGTATTCCATGTTGGTGATTTAAAGGACATGGTGTAATATTAGCAGAATAATAAATATAGAACATTTTGTGCTTTTGACTAGAATCCAAAGGTTTGTCTGCTTTGTAATAGTTTTTTTCAAAATGGTTCTTTTGAAGATTTTTTTTTATTTGCTTACATTATGTTTTGGGTTGTTTATGTATTTGGAGTCGTGGTGTGTCTGGCCACAATACAGGAATATATTCTGTACACATTTATTTACTCACTTACTTTTCCAAGAACCAAGAAACTCTGCAGCACCTCATTATCTCAGTTAATATCCCAGAGCCCTAAACACTGAACTTGCACTTCCATAGGCTCCTTACAGCCTGAAAATACTGATAAACATTTAAGCTACACTACATATAGCATTACTACTACATAATACTGTTTCCATCACCATTCTCCTTAACCCTTTAATGGTCTCACCAAGAAACAATGGTTAAAAAATTTTTTCTTTGCATTTCTTATTTTCTTGGGATTATACCAACAACAAGGAATTAACATTTTTAATTCACACAGTATTTTTAATGAGGACTACCAAACATTTTTAATGGATGATTTTTCAGCTGCTAGCTTTAAGTTGACATATACAGTAGGTTAAAAAGGTTGTTTACTTAAAACCATCATTTTTGACCAATATTTTTGAGTATAACACATGTTAACCAAGAAGTAGATACAGCCCAAACTAGATGATTTAAATACAGCTTATTTAGACTCAAGGTTTGCTCAACCAAAGGGATAAATGGTTAAGCAGAAACTGCTTGATAATGTGCTTGAATATTAGTATAGTCAATAATAGTAAAAACATGAGGCAGTGCTAGCTCAGCGCTTAAGGTACAGGACTAGTAATCAGAAGGTCACTGGTTCAAGCCCCACCAGATTGCCACTGTTGGGCCCTTGAACAAGGCTCTTTAACCCTCAATTGCTTGCAGTGTATATAGTCTCAATAGTAAGTCGCTTTGGATAAGAGCGTCTGCTAAATGCTGAAAATGTAAATGTAAAAATAGGAGCATTTACACTATGTGTACAAAAGTATTAGGACATCCCTTCTAACTGCTGAATTCATGTGTTCATCAGCCACAACAATTGCAAACAAATGTAATAAATTATATACAGGAAATTATATGCTTTCAACTTTGCAGCAATAGTTTAGGGAAGGACATTTCCTTTTCCAGCATGGCTGGGCTCCTGTGCACAAAGCAAGGTCTATAAGGACATGAAGAAAATCGTGGTTTAAAGAAACACTAGTAGCCTGCACAAAGCCTTGACTTCAGCCCCACTGAACAGCTTTGGAATGAACTGGAACATTTGATCAGTGCCCATCCATACAAATGCTTTTTGACTGAATGGCCACAAATTCCAACAAACATACTACAAATTCTTGTGAAAAGCCTTCTCTGAAGAGTTGCTGTTGTTATAGTTAAAACATCGTAAAGAAATCACTTTTAATATAATTAGTTTTTAAATGGAATGTCTAACAAGCTCATGGTCAAGTGTCCAATACTTTTGACCTTATAGTGTAGCAGCCCCAACTAAATCCCACAGTCTTTATAGTAGACTAAAATGTTGATTTTGCAGTGAATTAAAAAATGCAGCACTATTATGCACCACTTTATAGAATGGGGTAATACAATAAAAATGCAGGTGAGAAGTTCATTATTCAAAAGTGCCATCACTCCTCACAAACCCAAGCTGTTTGGCCTGTTTTTTTTATTTAAAGGACAGACACCATTGCTGTCAGTAATCTGTCAGTTTATGCATGTGTGCACTAATCTACCCAATGCCATGAAACAGGAAAGCTGAGAAAAGTAGTAAAATAAAAATAAAAAATGTTCAAACATTCTTACTGTATGGTCTGTATTGGAAATATAGGAGTCAATCATGGACTTTTGTGACCGGTCAAGCAATTTGGTAAACTATTTAGGATGGTAGTATGTTGTTTGGAACACAGACATGTATCTGGCTCGAACATTTGCAGACGCTTTGTGCACTTCCCTTATCTTCCATACTCCTTATCACAACTAAGTAGGGAAGAGTTTTTAAATTCCTCTGTTCAAAGATGTCCTTTTTTAAACTGCACTTGTCCCTTTTGATGCACTTATCCAAGCACTTTAAGGCATTGTAGGCTTTGAAGGCTTAGATAGAAGCATAACCCTAGGATTTATTTGTTGCCAGTAGTGTGATTAATGTGCATTGGAAAGATAGACTACTGGATTTAGGATTTTATTAAGAAGTAGGTGGCTGTAAATTGGTAACTACCTGACTAGAAAGCGCAGCAGCTCATAAACCTTTTCCAGTGGTGCTGTGGTCTTCAATGGCCTGTGAAACTCCAAAGCCTGACAGGCAGCGAGCAGCTCTATGGCAAGAACTGTGTTTGTGGGCAAAGATGGAAAGGGAGGGACAGGTATAAACAGATTGTTGCTGTGTATTAACATTAAATATTTCCTTTTTGATATGCCTTCCTTGGGACATACCTTTTTCCACATGTTCAACCACCCTTAGGGCTTTCCTGGCTGCCCATCCCCCCATAGATACATGGTCTTCAGTGGCTGCACTGGTGGACAAGGAGTCCACGGAGGACGGGTGGCACAGCACCTTATTTTCTGACACTGCACATATAAGGGGTAGTCTCAATACTCAGAGCATAACATGTACAGGTATAAATTAATTTTACTTTAGAAGAAATCTGTTATCACCGAGGGCAGCAGCCGTGCAGTGGGCTATCATGAAGCCTGAATTAAGGCCTCCGTCTTTCACTAGGAAAGCAGGAAGTTTGCTGAGTGAGGGGTTACACAGTCTCTCAATGCGACGTTCACTGATACTTGCCAATTCGTGCACTCCTATGGCCAGAAAGTCCAGAGCCTGGAAAAGGAAGTCTGATAAGTAGACAATTTAGAACATTTTCTTCCCACCGTCCCTTGCATTGGATATACTCAGACTAGGACAAGATAAGCAGTGCAAAAATATAGTGGCAACGCTTTGTATTTATACCTTGGCCGGATACTCTCCATGAAAGTTTCCTCCTGAAATAGTGATTCCTCGATCTGCAAACACCAGCTGATGGGGAGGGGTTAAGTGATAGAGATGATCAGAGGATGTAATAAATCATTTAGTGCATTTCCTAAATAAATAACAAGTTGTCTCGTCAATTAAAAAAACCCAGTTTTTGTAATTATCACTAGATGGCACTATCATGACTAAGGGCCATCAAATGATCGGATTCAAGTAACATTCAGGTAAATACATGAATGAATACATGTTTAACAAAATGTGCTGTTTTTAAGGGATAATTAAGGGAACACTTAATTATCACAGTGTAAAGACTAAGGTCAGGGATATTAATCTGTCCAGTTAGGAACCATACGCAGTTAAGAATCAATTTTAACTGCTTTGGTGCAAATGAAAGTTAAAGTGGGTGCACTAGACCACCGTCAAAAAGGGGATGTTTTTAGACAAATACTCTTTTCTGAGTAATTCTTTTCTAGTTTTGCATTTTGCTAGTGTCCTTGTCACTACTGGTAGCATGAGGCGGTATCTGCAGCCCATTCAGTTTGCACAGGTAGTCCAGCTCCTCCAGGATGTCACACGTGCTGTCACAAGAAGGGCTGTGTCTCTCAGCATAGTCTCAAGAGCATGGAGGAGATACCAGGACACAGAGCTGGACAGCACTGTTAAATGGCATCAGCCCAGCAGCAGTACTTAATTCTGCTCATTTCTGTGAAGAGGAACAGGAGGAGCACTGCCAGAGTTCTACAAAATATCTCCAGTGGGCCACCGGTGTGCATGTTTTTGACCAAACTGTCAGAAAAAGACTTCATGAGGGTGGCATAAGGACTCGACTCCCTCTAGCAGGACCTGTGTGTTATTTGCCAGAGAATACCAGAATCGGCAGGTTCACCACTGGCACACTGATGCCATGATGAGCATTATGCTTCCTGCAACATCAGCCTGCACGACTGGTTTGGAAGTGGGTCAGTGATGGTTTGGGGAGGCATATCCTTAGAGGGTCAAACAAGTCTCTGTGCGATAGCCAACAGTGCCCTGACTGCTGTTAGGTACTGGAATTAAATCCTCAAAGACAATGTAAGACTTTACAGTGGGGCCAGTGATAGCTCAGTGGTTAAGGTACTGGACTAGTAAACAGAAGGTTGCCGGTTCAAGCCCCGCCACCACCAAGTTGCCACTGTTGGGTCGCTGAGCAAGGCCCTTAACCCTCAAGCTCATCGTGTTCCGCTCATTGTGTAAGTCGCTTTGGATAAAAGCGTCTGCTAAATGCTGAAAATGTAAATGTAAATGGTGCAGTAGCCCTATGTTCCTCCTGGTGCATGACCATTCCTGGATTCATGTGGCCCGAGTGTGTATGTAATTGCTGAATGATGGAGGCATTGATGCCACTGACTGGCTCTCACATTACCCAGACCTAAATCCAGTTGAAAGTTTCTGGGACGTGATGTATCAGAGGAGCTTACTGATGCCCTAATCCAGGTCTGTGAAGAGATCCTCCACGACTTCACCCACCATCTCACCAGAAGCATGCTCAGATGTTGTCAGGAGTGCATACAGGCACGTGGGGGTCATACACACTACTGAGTGACATTATGAGTTCCACACATTATTAAATTCACACAATTAGCCTGTGATTTAATTTTTTTTACTTAGAATTTTGGTGTGATTTGAAATTCAGGCTTCATTGGGTTGATGTTTTTGTTCTTAACAAACTACACAATTTATATAAGTAAAGATTTTCAATTTCAATCTTTTAGTTATCAAAATTTGATGCATGATTTAAGTGTTCCCTTAAATTTTTTTGAGTAGTATATATGGTTCATAAATATATAGCCAGGTAAAGAAGGATACAGGATTGTCTGTAGCGCTGTTTAGTTCAACAGTGAGAATTTTATTCACAAAATCAATGGTGTCGTTGGCCACTCCATGCACCTAAAAAGATGAAAATACATAAATCAAGCAATTTTAATGTATGTCATTTTTTTATTCTGAATTAAGGAATTTACCTGAGAGCAGCAGCGTAGGGTATAAGCATCCTGAACACAGTCAGAGCCTTCCCCTTTAAAAGAAGGATGTAGCATTTTATTTAAATTATAAGTCAAACAAAACATTGAGAGAGAATAAATAAATATAAATAAAAGTTAAAAAGAATATAAAATGTTTTTCAGATGGTAAATTATTAGCTAAGATCAAATAAATGCATTTGTCCTGTCTATACATGACTTTTATACAGTCGAGTCACATTAATATGACCACCAGCCAATATCTAGAGTAACTCAATAAGGTCCTGGTAGGTTGTCACAGGTATCTGGAGCCATGCTGACTGCAGTGCATCCCACAGTTGTTCAAGGGTGCGTGGTGGGGATCCATAGAGCGAACACGACAATCTAGGTGGTCCCACCAATGCCCAATTGATTTCAGGTCTGGGGAATTAGGGGGGCAGGGTAGTACTTGGAAGTCTTGGTCATGCTCTTCCAACTAACGTCGAACACTTCTAGTTGTGTGACATGTCACATCGTCTTGCTGGAAGATCCCATCCGCCCCAAGGAAGACAATTTTACCCACGGTACTTTTACCCATGACAGCAACGAGGGATATGTGTGCAGGCAGCCTATCGCACACCTTATATACCTACCAAGCCAGCTCATGAAACATGACTTCCTTTATGAGCTACGTGCTGTCACCGTCAAGAGTAAGCAGTGGTCATAATGATGTGACTTGACTGTGTATAATGTATATGTACAAACCCCATTTACTAAAAAGTTGGGACATTTTGTAAAATAAAATAATGAGAAGAATGCATGACTTGTTTATTCATTTGAATCTACAGTATTTAACGGACAAAAGTAGAGTAGATGTCCAGTGTTTTTATGACTTTATCAGCTTCATTCACGCACTCAGTCACTTTCTTAACCACTTATCCCATTAGGGTCGCGGGGTGTGCTGGAGCCTATCCCAGCTTTTCAATGGGCGCAAGGCACACTGTAACACCCTGGGCAGACACACACACACACACACACACACACACACACACACACATCCATTCACCTATAGGGCAATTCAGTGTTTCCAGTTAACCTGACTGCATGTTTTTGGACTGTGGGAGGAAACTGGAGCTCCTGGAGGAAACCCACGCAGACACGGAAAGAACATGCAAACTCCACACAGAAAGGACCCGGACCGCCTGGGTATTGAACCCAGGACCTTCTTGCTGTGAGACTACAGTGCTACCCACCGAGCCACCTTTATCAGCTTCATTGTGGTATGTTAACATAAACATATTTAAAATTTGATGTCTGAAACACACTCCAAAATTTGGGACAGAGGCAAAATAGAATATTGAAGGTACAGTGATTTTAACTATTCTACAATAAGCAGATGTGTAACAGGCGATGGAATCATGATAGGGTATAAAAGAAGGAATCACCAATCATCAGGGCTTTATAAACTAACTAAAGCATTACTGTGTTACTGTGCCTACGTTCCACTAATAGAGTCAAAACTAGTTTCTATATCTGTGATTGTACCTGTGATTTGTGAAGGAAAAACGTCAGAATGGAGAAGAGACCTGAATCGCTGGGCAACCACAATCTGACCTGGGTGAGGCCTTACTGCATGGATATCTGATACAGAAAGAGTTAGCATTGTCATATAATTAGATTATTAATATAAGCATTTCATGAGCATGCACATTTCCAACAGAGACATGCTCCATTCTGGAATGTATACAGTACATTTTGCACCACATGCTTTATGTGCTTACACTTGAATTACCTTTAATTTGCCAAATTATATAAAAACTAACATTTTAAGAAAAGAGGCATACAATTCATATTCAAAAATCACTTTTCCTGGTCAAGGTTGTAGTGGTTAGGTGCTTGTGTCTAAGCTTTAAGTGCAAGGCATCCTGTACAGTACACCCATTACAATCCTACAAACACATTGACACTCATTCATATCTGAAGAAATTTTTCAGGATTCAATTAAGTAACTACAGTTTAACATCATTTCCTCCTGCACTATCATGCCACCGTTAAGCTGTTCAACACACATACAAGCACAAAATCACTTATGTTAACACTCACCAGGATCAAACGCTTTGTTTGTTCCCTTCAGTGTCTCCAAAGTAAGAGCTGCAATGACATCAGCCTGTCGAGCGATAGCCTCAGCTCTTACAAGTGCAACAGCTCCCAGTGATGATATCAACTGCGTTCCATTAATGAGAGCAATACCCTGTAATGTAGTTTCATGTTGTCACCATCTGCTATATTTGAAAAATGATGTATTAAGTAAAACGTTCCACAGTGCTTGGCATAAATACCTCCTTGGGTTTCAGTGATATTGGGGTCAAACCATGGCCTTCTAGTACCTTTTTAGATCAAGAGAATAAAACATAATTTTACAACGATTTTAACTTTTAATCAAAGTCTGGGGTATAATTTTAAAAGCAGAGCATTGCAGGAAGCTGAGTCTTACATTTCTGGCATCAGCCCAGCCAGTCTGTGGGGACCACATGCGCCCTTCTCCTATAAGCCCCAGAACCAAGTGAGCTAGGGGTGCCAGGTCTCCACTTGCCCCTACTGTCCCTTGCTCAGGGACCCAAGAGAGGCAAGAGGCTACAGAAACACAGTGCACAAATAAGTCTGCAGTCACACAGGAGAATGATTACTACAATCATACACTTGTCTGTTTTTCACGTATTGTAAATGGCAGTGTTTTTCACTCGGTTCTTGGAATGCCACCTTTTTGCAAGCCTACTCCAAGACGTCTATATTTATTTAACTAAAATTGACAAAATGTGCCTTTACTATGCCTTTCCTCTTTGTGATTTATGCATTTGTTTGCCATTTTTTTCTGCATTTTCTCCCCCTTATTTTCCTGATTTAGAACATAGCCAATTTGTCTTTCGCTGCTGGAGACCCCGATCACATCCGAGGAGGGTATATATCCCACCCGGTAGTCTATAGTGGTCAATTTTGTGTGCTGCAGGCACTGCCAATTGTGTCCACTAGGGGGCACCCAGCCAGCTGGTTGCAGAGCTAAGATTTGAAATAGGGGAGTTCAATATTCAATATTTTAATGTTGTTGAATCTAAAATGCTATTCTTTTGGCCATGTTTTACACTGTAGTGTCAAATTACATTACGGTTGTGAAGAGACTAAAATTCCACTGTCACTGCTTTGCTGTGAACTCATATAGTGTGGTAAACCAATATTGGTATATTTGTATTAATTTTGCCTAGCAACAGTTGGTCACCTAATAAAACCTTACTTTCTAATAATTATAACTATACAAAATAAAATAAAGAAAAAATCCATTAAATACCATTGAAGGCTGCAACCATTTTCTGAAGGGTCTCCAAGGAAACACCACTATAACCTTTGGCTAGAATGTTAATCCTAAGAGCAAGTAGCATCCGGGTCTGCTCCGGACTTAGGGGGGGTCCAACCCCTGCAAGTACACACAGTGGCCCAGTCACATAAGTCATATTCATGCACACAATATGCTGACACTGATATCTGTAAATAAATTAGTCATACTGAACCAACAACCTTAGACTGGTAAAGAATTACTAACACTCTAGCATTACAGTAAAAGACTGATTTTACCATTAGTTGTTTCACAGTAGAAAATATATACTTACCAGCACTGTGGGAGCGAATCAGATTGTACTGCAGTTCCCTAAAACACACACACACACATACACACACATACACACACATACACACACACACACACACACACAGTTATATTGCATGCAAGATTTTGGAATGTATCTATGGAAATTTTAGGCAAAAGACTTCTGAGATCAGGCTCTGATGTTGGTCAATGTTTTAGTCTTTTTAAATTAAAACAGTACTTCAACTTACTTAAGTAGATCTTTTCCCACAATAGTTTGTGCAAATTTTCCAAATCCTGTGTTAACTCCATAAACAACTGTAATGAAAAACAAAAAATGCAAAGTCAAAGATAAGATTTTATTTTACCATATTTTTAATGGTGAGTTTTGGAAACCTTCTCATCTCACACCATCTAAAGAGTACATCCAACACACCAATTATTCGGATCACACACTACAACCCATCCAAGAGGATATGCAAAACACCCCTCAGAATGGGACTGGCGGTGTCAAACCCAGCTTCCCAAGACCTGGGTGTTGTCTAGACACACACACAACCAACTGTATGACTGTGCCACCTTTATAGCATAATTATGTCCTTGGAAACCTCTGAAAATTACGTTTTTTATTCTTTGAGAGTCTTCAGGCCAATTTAGAAGGATTAGCAAATGTTTCAAAACATTAAATCTTAAGATACAGCATAAATAATGATGTGATTTTAAACAGGTAATTACAATTCAATTGCAATCATGAACTGGAACAAAAAAGAAGTATACACAAAGGTTAAGTCTTTGATGAAAAAAGATGGGCAAAGGATCTCCAGTTTGTTTTAAAGTAATGTTCCTCACCTGCTGAAATATTATGGTGCATTCCTAATAATTCTTTAGTACAACTAAACCATTTTTAATTGTTGATTTAAATACTGTAGCATAACTAAAATTGTCAGAAGACTTGGCTGGATTTTGCAACTTAATAATGTTTTCTAACAGTCAATTAAATGTAAGGTCAGTTTTCACTCTAATCTATAAAAGCATGAAGTTTACTACCTTTGTTTTCAGAAATGATCTTCTCAATGAGATCTCTGGCTTGGATCACACGTTGCTCTGAATCAGCAGTCAGCTAAGATACAAAAACAACTGGATTATATATTTACAATTCCTGTATTTAAAAAAAGTTGGGACATTGAAGAATGGAATTTAGAATTATGCAACACACTTCAACAGGGTTGGGTTGGGAGTTATAAAACATTCAAGTTATAGTGTTTCACAAAAAGCAGGTGAATTGGTAACAGGTGATTGAATATAAAAGAAAAATCCACTAACGGATCAGTCTTTACAAGCAATTGTGGGTTGTAGCTCACCTTTTTCTGCCCAACCTCAGGAGAGAATTGTCAATTGGTTCAATAAGAAAATTTTCAATGGAATATTACAAATAATTTAGACTTTCACATCCACATCTACCATTTAAAATATTGTGAAAAAGAATCAGGGAACCTGGAGAGATTTCAGTCTGTGTACAGCAAAGCCAGAAACCATTGTTGAATCTTTGTGACCTTTGAGCTCTCAAATGTCATTTCATGAGAAACTGTCATGCTACTGTGATGAATATGAATATGAACATGGGCTCAGCAGTACTGCAGAAAACCATTGACACTCAACACAGTTGCCCGCTACATAAAGAAATGCAACCTGAAACTCTTTTACATAAAGAAAATCTGTACATCAATTCTCTGGGCTCGAGCTCATCTTAGAAGATTCAAAAGACAGTGGAAATGTGTGTTGTGGTCAGAAGAGTCTATGATTTAGGTAGTTTTTGGTCTCTTCAGTTCTCTTCTCTTAATAGGAAAGGTAATGTAACACAGTGGTAAACATGCCTCTGTCCCAACTTTTCTGCCATTGAATAACAAATTTGTTTATACTATCAAAATACATCTAAGTTGGTCAGAAACAACATAGATAATATATAAATAATAGTAGTATATTATGAATGTATTTAATAGAAACTGCTTGGATTGTTATCTTTTTCAATTGTAAGTCACCTTGGTTTGCTAAATGTGTGACTTATGAAGTTATTGATAAAAAGTCTTCAGCGTCCTAAATAGCCTAGAGATTTTTTGTCGATTATAATTATTTAATGGAAATCTCTTTAAATAAAAGCATTTGACATTTTTAAACAGGGTCAGCCATCCAAGATAAACTAAGCATTTTAATTGTTGATCATTAAAGCATTATGTTTAAAGCTTTACATTACAACATATCTTTAGACAAATTAAAACATATTCAAAAAATTAAGCTAGTAGCAGTTTAAGAAATGCAAAGTAATTTCCTGTGATTGTCTTATGGCTATAGGTTTTTTTTAACTCATCCTCAAACATATGTGCAATGCAAACACAAAAATGTATAATATCATGCTTGCATGCTATTTTTTCCTTAATGGCCATAATTTATAAATAATGTTCTTACATATGATTTT
This sequence comes from Trichomycterus rosablanca, assembly GCF_030014385.1. Lineage (NCBI taxonomy): Eukaryota > Metazoa > Chordata > Actinopteri > Siluriformes > Trichomycteridae > Trichomycterus > Trichomycterus rosablanca. Next base: position 62,267,066 of record NC_085988.1, on the reverse strand, counting down.
CATAAAGGTCTGTTCTGTTCTGTGCAGAAGTGATGTACCTTAATTTTGTAAAGTCCTTTACCCAAATTGACCAAATCAGCAGTAGTTAGGCTCTTCCCATCCAAAAAGATATACTGCAAGAAAACACAATGAGAAAGAGTGGTGTAACACACACAAGCAACAACTGACAACGAAGTGATAACTGTGTCAAAGTGTATTAGACTCTACCTTTTCAGCTTTTTTCAATTGGAGTTTTCTTTCGACTCTTGATTAGGGATAGCATATAGGAAATTAGAAGCAACAATATATGAGTTATTTTATATTTAGTTCTATACATTTTCTCCCTTTTTCTCCAGACTTTAGCACGTCCAGTTGCCTGATTGAGTCATGGTTCCTCTCCAGGAACCATGGTTCCTCTCCAGCTCTGGTTTTCTATTGTGTGTTTTACCGCTGCGCCACCTGAGCGGCCTATGAGTTATTTCAATAACTTAAATACTCGTGAAGTATGATATTTTATTAATTTAAATCTGGAGAAGCATGTTTTTAGCTGGGTGAAGAAAATTTCACTGGGATTTTAGAAGCCAGACTCCTGAAGACCTCCTAAAGACTGATTGTTACGAACTAGATTAAAACTGCCTGTGTACGTATATCTAGTACACTAAATATTACATGTAATTATCGCATTACTGATAGTTTGCTTACACACTATGTAGCACATTGGATACAGCTTGGGATGCAGACAGGAAATCACCTGTGTGCAAAGGTACAGGTCCAGTGTCTAATTTCTAAATCTGTCACTGCTCGGCTTCTGAGCAAAGCCCTTAATTTTCAATTGTTCGGATTGTTACCTGTCTTGGTTTTAATTTACATTGAATAAAAAGTATTAACTTAATGTTTAAATGTTTAGGTATGGGAACTGACAGATTTATTGCTAATAAACACGGCAGTGGTATATTTTGAAGAACAAAATATGTAGACAAAAGATACATATTGTCAGGCAACATCACTTGAGACGTCCAAGTGTCTCCATCAATGTCTGTAAAAACAAAATATATTTAAATAGCAAACATTTACAATAAAAACCAAATGACTGATGCAAAAAACAACATATCAAAACATACAAACTAATTACAAATGCAACACACTTAGCTCAACAAAATCAATGGTGTCAAGCACATTGATAATGGCATCATCCAGATCCAGCAGTCCTCCATCCTGACAGCCTCTGAGTGTAAAACCTTTCTTTCCATTTACACCTTCACTGGGAAAAGACTTAGCATAGCGTCGCCGTGCCTCCTCACCCAGCCAGCGCATACTCAAAGAACGGTCTGTGCACGGAATCGTCAGCCATTGTCCACGGATATGAACAGTAACACGGGACATACCTCTCAGAGAAACAAAGCAAGAAAGAGAATAAGATAGAGATATGTAATGTATGTGAGGTACAAAGCCAAAATATCAAATGACAATCTGCCACCCAGGATGAACCCAACCAAATCTAACCAAAATGGTAACACATTTACAACACTCACACAGATTAGTAAATGATTGGAAAAAAATTCCATTCAGTGTGAAAGCTAAATCTTTAAAACAGTTTTTGTCAACTTTTTAACAAATATTGCAAATATTAACATGGCTTGCACTGCATAATCACACAACAGAAGCAGAAGAGAGTTATGCAAGGTTATCTGTGTTTAAAGCAAACTTAAGCAAACCAGACACAAATTATTTTGAAAACGCACACAGCACTAAATCAATGATTTAGACATGTCATGATTTAGGTGCATAAACTGTATGCAAATAGTTCTGTCTACTACAAATTTTCTTTAAAAATATATTACATATAATATACTCAAATATTATATTATATTATATTATATTTATATCAAATATGCATTGTGCATTGCTTAGAGGATTTAAGATAAGCTTTATAATTTGTAATACTCGATTGCGTTTGGTCTGTCACTAAATTATTTTTGTAAGAGAGAGTAAAACACTGCTAAAACAGAGCAGAGTCAAACAGGAATGTATCTTATTACCACACAGCTTAATTGGCGCTTATTACTGCAATTGATCAGGTTTTGCTGTCCTCAATACATGTCTGTTTGTCCGGGCTTCAGGTCCGGGCTTCAGGCTTTGCTGTCCTCAATAGTCTGTTTGTCCGGGCTTCAGGTCCATCACAGCCCGGACAAACAGACTAAAAAACAGTTTTTACCCCAGGGCCATACGGGAACTAAACACTCCCAAACCACACACTAACAACTGACTCTTATAAAGAGTACACAAGTAAACTGAAAAACAAAATTAAACACTGGACTCCTTTAAAAATGGCACAATGTTTCATTCTACTCTGACCGTATTTATATTTATATTTATTATGTCTGCACTACTGTTTTTTTAGAGCTAAATATATATTCTGTGCAATATTCTCTTAAGCTACTCAGGGCATGTGCAATACCCCACTGCTACCTCACTGCTGTAAACAATGTCTTTTGTCCTTTTTAATAATTATAGTTTAGTCTTTATTCTTTATATTTAAGATTTTTAGTGTGTGTATTGTGTATATGTATATATTTTTTGCTTCTAATAAAGCATTTTGACAATAAAGGCATCTTATCTTATCTTATATATGTATATATATATATATATATATATTGTTCAAAAAGTTTCCGCACTTTTTTAACTCTTTAGTCACCTTCTTTTAACTCTTTAGTCACCTTTTTCCCAGTGTCGTACCAACTTTTTTTCAGTTTTTTTTCCCCTAATCTAGTCGTGTCCAATTACCCTGAATGCGTCCTCTATATTGATTCGACCCTTCACCGCTGACTGAAAACGCCTCTCAACTGAAATACGCCCCCTCCGGCACATACATTCAGTACAGACTGCATTTTTCACCTGCACGAGTTGAGTTCATACACTTGACAGGCACTGTGTATGGAGGGCCACATCCCCATCAGCATTATTCCTCAGCCCTGTGCAGGCGCCATCAGTCAGCCAGCAGGGGACGCAGTTGCACCAGTTATGAGGACCTATGATCCGACTTTCTTACCCTCTAACCCTGAACAACAGCCAATCGTTGTTCATGCTGCCGCCCAGCCCAGTCTGAAAGGCAGAGCTGAGATTCGATACGATGTATTCTAAACCCCAACCCTAGCGTACTTTACCGCTGCCCCACCTGAGCGGCTCGTACCAACTTTTTAATGCCATCAGCAAAAAAACATTTTTGGTTGAGCACATAGCCACTGGGCCGCTGCTTTTACATCTTCATCTACATGGTGTTAAATTCAGCCTATAAGCTCTCTCTGTCTCCCAGACACGACCAATTACTACTCCTCCCACCCTCATAGTTTTTGTTTTCTTTTGCTGTAATGCACTCAAGCTGGGATAGACCAGTCTGGACATCCATGTTGTACCAGCGTGATTTATTAATATTCCAAAAAACCATCCTGTGATGTTACTAAATGCTTTGCTTTCCTTATCTTTAATTGGCCCTACAAAATCTGAAAATGAGATTTTGACCATTTGACTGTTGAGGAAAGACCAAGACAGTAAGCATTGCTTGATCTTCTTTGGTTTTTAGGATTTTGTTATACATTGTAAATTAAAGAAAATGTAATTAACAGCATTTTGACTAGTGGTTTTAGACATTTGGGTTTTAAAGTATTGGGACACCCCTTTTAATTTTTGAATTCATGTGTTTCAGCCAGAACAATTGCTAACAATCTAATGAATCAATTATATAAAGGAAATTAGGGTTTAGGGAAGGCCCTTTCCTGTTCGATAATGACTTTGTCCCTGACCTCAGCCCCCACTGAACAGCTTGGAATGAACTGGTACATCAATTGTTCGAACATTCAAATGTTTTTTTTGAATGGGCACAAATTATCAAAAGCATAGTCCTGTGGAAATATGTCTTATAGAAGACCTTCTTAGAGTAGTGATTGATCTTCTGGCTAGTAAGATCACATATAGATCACCATAATACCATTTGTTTCCAAAATAGGATGTCCAACAAGCTCATGGTCAGGTGTCCAAATACTTTTGACCATATAGTGTATATTTGTGTGTGTGTGTGTGCAGATTTCCAAGTGCTGCAAAACAGAAATGCTATAGGTTAAAGGTCCAGTGGAAATATGGAGAGGTGATAAGCTGTGAGAAGATGAAGTATCCTGCTGGGGAATTTCACAATTGAAATGTCAGCAGAGATTAGATGAAGATGGTAGAGCAGTATGCAGATATAGAGGCAATAGCATGTGTAATTGGAAACCTTCCATACTTGCAGCAAGAATAACAGAAAAGATCACTTTGCTTAGACTGTGTAGTGTTAAATGGTTACCTATAATTCTTGGCACACATTGCAAGCCTAACTTAGCTGTAAGTTCTCAGTAAGTTCTCAGTCAAAGTCCTGACTTTAACCCTAAAACATCTGATCAAGGTGAAAAACGCAAATAGACATATAACTAAATATTAGGTATGCTATGTGTATACTATATGATTTAACACAGGGAGACCTATGAATAAACATAATCTTTTTTGACCAAAAAGTATGTTTTAGTCATTTAAATACACTATTATTCAGACACCTTGACTTTTTGCATGTCATTGTGTTTTGATCTTAATCAATATTTTTGCTATTTTTACTCACCCATCCACACTTAATCACCCATAATAATAACACAGTAAAAAATGTTTTTAGGATTTTTAAGTATTCAGTTTAAAGTATTCAGACCCTTTCAAATCATTTTGGATACATCTCTAGTAGCTTCTTACACCTGTTTCATTCTTCATGCAGGTTCTTTAAAACTCTGCCAGATTAAATGGCAAGTGTCTGTGAACTGCCATGTTCAGGTTTCTACACAGATGTTTGAAGCGATATATGTCTGGGCTTTGTTTGGGACATTTACGGATATTCAGAAACGTGTCCCAAAGCTACTTCAGGCTGTTAAAAGTTAAACTTTTTTGAAAAGTCTTTATACAAGACTCTATTTAGTCAAAAGAGTCAACAGAGAGTCAATACAGGGCTCTAGACTAACGTTTTGCACTGGTTGCACTGGTGCACCTAACTTTTTTTCTTAGGTGCACCAGCACAAAAGTTAGGTGCACCCAAATTTTCGACCGCATCGCATTTAACACCGCAGTTTTACAGGTTCATTTTTTTTTTTTTTTTTTTTAATCACTGTCCATACAGGCAATATTGACTTGGAAATAACTAACAATCTGGTCAACATGGCCTTGTCTGATGATCTGTTTGCTGCTGCCTGACAATGAAGGGCAGTGGGGAGAGGGGACACTTGGGCAGTGCATTTATCGCGGCATGTAATGTGTTTTATAGATGCACTGGGCTTTTTCAGCCTTTCAATTCGAAATGTATTAGAATCAGTCACAAATATACTATTGCCGGCCACTGTCTTCTTTACAGTTAATTATAGTATTACAGACTAATTATAGCACACTTATAAAAATTATAAAAATAATAGAGTAAATGTGTATGTATGTATGTATATCTATTTATATGTGTGTGTATATTTAAAATTATATGTATATGTTTGTGTGTGTGTTAGAGTGTAATCTTAAATGCAGTGCATTATATTATCGGCTTTACTGAATCTTTTACACAGATTCCCAAAATCGCTTGCGGTGCACTCACTGCGTATTTTGACTACATGTATTGTAATATATTTTGGTCTTTTAGTTATTTTTATATTTTACTTAACGAAAATATTGTCGTGTTTTTACTTTCACTATCGCCGCACTTTACCGCTAGCATTAGCCCCTTGCTACTGTAGAGGGTCGGCTCACCTAGCCGCTGTCCGGTGGGGATGCTGCGGGTCTTTTGCTGTGCGGTGGTGGAGGTGTGGGAATAAAGGCACACGACAGGGTCGAGTCCCTTTAACTGTTTAGTCAGGACTTAAGTGAGCGTTACAACACTTTACACCGCCGAGCTCCAGAACCCGAACTTCCATTCTGGGGACATCCGGCGAGCCTCATATACAAAACTAAACTTACGGCAGAACGTCCGAACGCACGTGTATAACCTGGTGCTGCATTCTGATTGGCTGAGCTGAATGTCGCTCACATATCACCGCTACAATATTGTCCCGCCCTTCACTATCTCTGATTGGTTTAGACCATGATATTGGCCTAATGTGTGTCTTGTTTTGTTTTTCCCTCGGTCGCCTGGTCGCACCGGTGCGACCTGAGATTTTTTTTAGTCGCACCATTGAGAAATTAGGTCGCATGTGCGACCAAATTGGTCGCACTCTAGAGCCCTGCAATATACACTGATCAGCCATAACATTAAAACCACCTCCTTGTTTCTACAGTCACTGTCCATTTTATCAGCTCCACTTACCATATAGAAGCACTTTATAGTTCTACAATTACTGACTGTAGTCCATCTATTTTTGGTTTAAGCCCGTGGCGGCCCCCTAGCGGTGACGCTACATTGCCCCCTCCCTAATGGTCAACCGACCCGCTGACCAACTCACCAGCGTTCACTGGGTGGCTCCTCGGCCGGACCGCACCCCATTACACTGCCGAGCCGCCGTTGTACCCACTGCTGCACCTGGCTTACTGGAATACCGCACTGACCCGTTCAATGGGCAGGGCACAAAAAGAAGAACTCCATCTTCTCAGCCGCCAGTAACACATGCCCCCGCAGCAGCACCTGGGCTAGCGCAATCGGACAGACTGGGCATATTGGCCCACCGAACCACCAGAGCCACCCAAACGCCACTATCCCACTGCTGACACCAATGTGGCTCCGGCGAGTAGAAAGGAGAGCGTCGGGGCCGCGAGCGAGCTGCCCTCGGCAGTTCACTCAGTCATTTGGGACAGACACTCATTCATACACATAGACATTTATACAACAGACAAACATAAAAGCTGCCTATCCAGCCCTCACCGTAGCCACCCCAGCCCCAACACTGGGCTACACGGTCACGGTAAGCACGGACAGCATGGCCGCAAGGGCTTCTGGGTAAAGCCCGTGGCGGCCCCCTAGCGGTGACACTACAATATACAGTGTATCACAAAAGTGAGTACACCCCTCACATTTCTGCAAATATTTCATTATATCTTTTCATGGGACAACACTATAGACATGAAACTTGGATATAACTTAGAGTAGTCAGTGTACAGCTTGTATAGCAGTGTAGATTTACTGTCTTCTGAAAATAACTCAACACACAGCCATTAATGTCTAAATAGCTGGCAACATAAGTGAGTACACCCCACAGTGAACATGTCCAAATTGTGCCCAAATGTGTCGTTGTCCCTCCCTGGTGTCATGTGTCAAGGTCCCAGGTGTAAATGGGGAGCAGGGCTGTTAAATTTGGTGTTTTGGGTACAATTCTCTCATACTGGCCACTGGATATTCAACATGGCACCTCATGGCAAAGAACTCTCTGAGGATGTGAGAAATAGAATTGTTGCTCTCCACAAAGATGGCCTGGGCTATAAGAAGATTGCTAACACCCTGAAACTGAGCTACAGCATGGTGGCCAAGGTCATACAGCGGTTTTCCAGGACAGGTTCCACTCGGAACAGGCTTCGCCAGGGTCGACCAAAGAAGTTGAGTCCACGTGTTCGGCGTCATATCCAGAGGTTGGCTTTAAAAAATAGACACATGAGTGCTGCCAGCATTGCTGCAGAGGTTGAAGACGTGGGAGGTCAGCCTGTCAGTGCTCAGACCATACGCCGCACACTGCATCAACTCGGTCTGCATGGTCGTCATCCCAGAAGGAAGCTGACGCACAAGAAAGCCCGCAAACAGTTTGTTGAAGACAAGCAGTCCAAGAACATGGATTACTGGAATGCCCTGTGGTCTGACGAGACCAAGATAAACTTGTTTGGCTCAGATGGTGTCCAGCATGTGTGGTGGCGCCCTGGTGAGAAGTACCAAGACAACTGTATCTTGCCTACAGTCAAGCATGGTGGTGGTAGCATCATGGTCTTGGGCTGCATGAGTGTTGCTGGCACTGGGGAGCTGCAGTTCATTGAGGGAAACATGAGTTCCAACATGTACTGTGACATTCTGAAACAGAGCATGATCCCCTCCCTTCGAAAACTCATGGCAGTTTTCCAACAGGATAACGACCCCAAACACAACCTCCAAGATGACAACTGCCTTGCTGAGGAAGCTGAAGGTAAAGGTGATGGACTAAACCCAATTGAGCACCTGTGGCGCATCCTCAAGTGGAAGGTGGAGGAGTTCAAGGTGTCTAACATCCACCAGCTCCGTGATGTCATCATGGAGGAGTGGAAGAGGATTCCAGTAGCAACCTGTGCACCTCTGGTGAATTCCATGCCCAGGAGGGTTAAGGCAGTGCTGGATAATAATGGTGGTCACACAAAATATTGACACTTTGGGCACAATTTGGACATGTTCACTGTGGGGTGTACTCACTTATGTTGCCAGCCATTTAGACATTAATGGCTGTGTGTTGAGTTATTTTCAGAAGACAGTAAATCTACACTGCTATACAAGTTGTACACTGACTACTCTAAGTTATATCCAAGTTTCATGTCTATAGTGTTGTCCCATGAAAAGATATAATGAAATATTTGCAGAAATGTGAGGGGTGTACTCACTTTTGTGATACACTGTATATATATATATATATATATATTAGGGCTGTCAAACGATTAAAATTTTTAATCGCGATTAATCTCAGAATTTCATATAGTTAATCGCGATTAATCGCATTTAAAAAAATCTGTGTAAATGTTATAGAAAACAAGGATTTTTAAGTGAAATGTTACAATTACAATGGTGAACACATTTTATGCTAAATGTACTAATGTTAAAAACTGCTGGGACAAGAGAAAACTGTAAGGGAGTTTATTCACTAACATACTAGGCAGTAATACTATCCAATGGTTTAATGGACGTTTCTACACGAACTGAGTGTGTTTAGACTAGGGTGGCCAGATTCATAGTAACAAAAAAAATTCATTACACCCCAAAAAGCCGGACATCTTATTAGGAACAGGGGGACATGCTACTGCAACACACAGAATGAATCCAGAACCCATATAACAGTTTTTGACCAATTTAAGCAAGAATTATATAACAAATGACTGTTTTACTCACTAAATGTTGTGTCTTTTCATATTTAGGTCCGTTCATCGCTGCCTCAAAAGTTTACTTTTTGGCATTTTCACCGCGTTCCTGATCATGAGAGCTGAGTGATTGACTCAGGTAGCGCGGTGTTTACAAAACAGAGAGGGCGGGCGAAATTCAACCACCCAATCACAGACTAGCATTTAGAGGGCGGACCTTCTCCGACTGGCCAGTGGTAGCTCTATAAGGAGTCAAATGAGGCTGTTAAACCAATGAAATACAAAGCATTTGTTTCGACATGTACCTGAGCCAATGGTAAATAATATTGATCAAAAATGAAACCAGTTCACTCCAAAAGGAGGATTTTGAAGTGTCCGTCCTAGCGTTACGTGAATGGAGGACTGGCAGCTTCTTTATTATGCAAGTGCATTACTACGACACTGCGACGCTCGGTAACATTATGTTAACAAACCGCAAATGAAAAACGGTGGCAAGTCCGACATTAAAACGTTGGTTCTACCAGTCAAGTCTCAACATGAACTAGAATTTGCGTTAACGGCACTAATTTTTATAATCGCGTTAAATTGAGATTGCGTTAATGCGTTATTATCGCGTTAACTTCGACAGCCCTAATATATATATATATATATATATATATATATACAGTGTATCACAAAAGTGAGTACACCCCTCACATTTCTGCAGATATTTAAGTATATCTTTTCATGGGACAACACTGACAAAATGACACTTTGACACAATGAAAAGTAGTCTGTGTGCAGCTTATATAACAGTGTAAATTTATTCTTCCCTCAAAATAACTCAATATACAGCCATTAATGTCTAAACCACCGGCAACAAAAGTGAGTACACCCCTAAGAGACTACACCCCTAAATGTCCAAATTGAGCACTGCTTGTCATTTTCCCTCCAAAATGTCATGTGATTTGTTAGTGTTACTAGGTCTCAGGTGTGCATAGGGAGCAGGTGTGTTCAATTTAGTAGTACAGCTCTCACACTCTCTCATACTGGTCACTGAAAGTTCCAACATGGCACCTCATGGCAAAGAACTCTCTGAGGATCTTAAAAGACGAATTGTTGCGCTACATGAAGATGGCCAAGGCTACAAGAAGATTGCCAACACCCTGAAACTGAGCTGCAGCACAGTGGCCAAGATCATCCAGCGTTTTAAAAGAGCAGGGTCCACTCAGAACAGACCTCGCGTTGGTCGTCCAAAGAAGCTGAGTGCACGTGCTCAGCGTCACATCCAACTGCTGTCTTTGAAAGATAGGCGCAGGAGTGCTGTCAGCATTGCTGCAGAGATTGAAAAGGTGGGGGGTCAGTCTGTCAGTGCTCAGACCATACGCCGCACACTACATCAAATTGGTCTGCATGGCTGTCACCCCAGAAGGAAGCCTCTTCTGAAGTCTCTACACAAGAAAGCCCGCAAACAGTTTGCTGAAGACATGTCAACAAAGGACATGGATTACTGGAACCATGTCCTATGGTCTGATGAGACCAAGATTAATTTGTTTGGTTCAGATGGTCTCAAGCATGTGTGGCGGCAATCAGGTGAGGAGTACAAAGATAAGTGTGTCATGCCTACAGTCAAGCATGGTGGTGGGAATGCCATGGTCTGGGGCTGCATGAGTGCAGCAGGTGTTGGGGAGTTACATTTCATTGAGGGACACATGAACTCCAATATGTACTGTGAAATACTGAAGCAGAGCATGATCCCCTCCCTCCGGAAACTGGGTCGCAGGACAGTTATATACAGTGTATCACAAAAGTGAGTACACCCCTCACATTTCTGCAGATATTTAAGTATATCTTTTCATGGGACAACACTGACAAAATGACACTTTGACACAATGAAAAGTAGTCTGTGTGCAGCTTATATAACAGTGTAAATGTATTCTTCCCTCAAAATAACTCAATATACAGCCATTAATGTCTAAACCACCGGCAACAGAAGTGAGTACACCCCTTAGTGAAAGTTCCTGAAGTGTCAATATTTTGTGTGGCCACCATTATTTCCCAGAACTGCCTTAAATCTCCTGGGCATGGAGTTTACCAGAGCTTCACAGGTTGCCACTGGAATGCTTTTCCACTCCTCCATGACGACATCACGGAGCTGGCGGATATTCGAGACTTTGCGCTCCTCCACCTTCCGCTTGAGGATGCCCCAAAGATGTTCTATTGGGTTTAGGTCTGGAGACATGCTTGGCCAGTCCATCACCTTTACCCTCAGCGTCTTCAATAAAGCAGTGGTCGTCTTAGAGGTGTGTTTGGGGTCATTATCATGCTGGAACACTGCCCTGCGACCCAGTTTCCGGAGGGAGGGGATCATGCTCTGCTTCAGTATTTCACAGTACATATTGGAGTTCATGTGTCCCTCAATGAAATGTAACTCCCCAACACCTGCTGCACTCATGCAGCCCCAGACCATGGCATTCCCACCACCATGCTTGACTGTAGGCATGACACACTTATCTTTGTACTCCTCACCTGATTGCCGCCACACATGCTTGAGACCATCTGAACCAAACAAATTAATCTTGGTCTCATCAGACCATAGGACATGGTTCCAGTAATCCATGTCCTTTGTTGACATGTCTTCAGCAAACTGTTTGCGGGCTTTCTTGTGTAGAGACTTCAGAAGAGGCTTCCTTCTGGGGTGACAGCCATGCAGACCAATTTGATGTAGTGTGCAGCGTATCGTGTGAGCACTGACAGGCTGACCCCCCACCTTTTCAATCTCTGCAGCAATGCTGACAGCACTGCTGCACCTATCTTTCAAAGACAGCAGTTGGATGTGACGCTGAGCACGTGCACTCAGCTTCTTTGGACGACCAACGCGAGGTCTGTTCTGAGTGGACCCTGCTCTTTTAAAACGCTGGATGATCTTGGCCACTGTGCTGCAGCTCAGTTTCAGGGTGTTGGCAATCTTCTTGTAGCCTTGGCCATCTTCATGTAGCGCAACAATTCGTCTTTTAAGATCCTCAGAGAGTTCTTTGCCATGAGGTGCCATGTTGGAACTTTCAGTGACCAGTATGAGAGAGTGTGAGAGCTGTACTACTAAATTGAACACACCTGCTCCCTATGCACACCTGAGACCTAGTAACACTAACAAATCACATGACATTTTGGAGGGAAAATGACAAGCAGTGCTCAATTTGGACATTTAGGGGTGTAGTCTCTTAGGGGTGTACTCACTTTTGTTGCCGGTGGTTTAAACATTAATGGCTGTATATTGAGTTATTTTGAGGGAAGAATAAATTTACACTGTTATATAAGCTGCACACAGACTACTTTTCATTGTGTCAAAGTGTCATTTTGTCAGTGTTGTCCCATGAAAAGATATACTTAAATATCTGCAGAAATGTGAGGGGTGTACTCACTTATGTGATACACTGTATATACAGTATATATACTGTAGTATATATATATATATATATATATATATATATACTGTATATATACAGGTCCTTCTCAAAAAATTAGCATATTGTGATAAAGTTCATTATTTTCCATAATGTAATGATAAAAATTAAACTTTCATATATTTTAGATTCATTGCACACCAACTGAAATATTTCAGGTCTTAAAAAATTAGCATATCATGAAAAGGTTCTCTAAACGAGCTATTAACCTAATCATCTGAATCAACGAATTAACTCTAAACACCTGCAAAAGATTCCTGAGGCTTTTAAAAACTCCCAGCCTGGTTCATTACTCAAAACTGCAATCATGGGTAAGACTGCCGACCTGACTGCTGTCCAGAAGGCCATCATTGACACCCTCAAGCAAGAGGGTAAGACACAGAAAGAAATTTCTGAACGAATAGGCTGTTCCCAGAGTGCTGTATCAAGGCACCTCAGTGGGAAGTCTGTGGGAAGGAAAAAGTGTGGCAGAAAACCCTGCACAACGAGAAGAGGTGACCGGACCCTGAGGAAGATTGTGGAGAAGGGCCGATTCCAGACCTTGGGGGACCTGCGGAAGCAGTGGACTGAGTCTGGAGTAGAAACATCCAGAGCCACCGTGCACAGGCGTGTGCAGGAAATGGGCTACAGGTGCCGCATTCCCCAGGTCAAGCCACTTTTGAACCAGAAACAGCGGCAGAAGCGCCTGACCTGGGCTACAGAGAAGCAGCACTGGACTGTTGCTCAGTGGTCCAAAGTACTGTTTTCGGAAATCAAGGTGCCAGAGTCTGGAGGAAGACTGGGGAGAAGGAAATGCCAAAATGCCTGAAGTCCAGTGTCAAGTACCCACAGTCAGTGATGGTCTGGGGTGCCATGTCAGCTGCTGGTGTTGGTCCACTGTGTTTTATCAAGGGCAGGGTCAATGCAGCTAGCTATCAGGAGATTTTGGAGCACTTCATGCTTCCATCTGCTGAAAAGCTTTATGGAGATGAAGATTTCATTTTTCAGCACGACCTGGCACCTGCTCACAGTGCCAAAACCACTAGTGAATGGTTTACTGACTATGGTATTACTGTGCCCAATTGGCCTGCCAACTCTCCTGACCTGAACCCCATAGAGAATCTGTGGGATATTGTGAAGAGAAAGTTGAGAGACACAAGACCCAACACTCTGGATGAGCTTAAGGCCGCTATCGAAGCATCCTGGGCCTCCATAACACCTCAGCAGTGCCACAGGCTGATTGCCTCCATGCCACGCCGCATTGAAGCAGTCATTTCTGCAAAAGGATTCCCGACCAAGTATTGAGTGCATAACTGAACATAATTATTTGAAGGTTTACTTTTTTTGTATTAAAAACACTTTTCTTTTATTGGTCGGATGAAATATGCTAATTTTTTGAGATAGGAATTTTGGGTTTTCATGAGCTGTATGCCAAAATCATCAGTATTAAAACAATAAAAGACCTGAAATATTTCAGTTGGTGTGCAATGAATCTAAAATATATGAAAGTTAAATTTTTATCATTACATTATGGAAAATAATGAACTTTATCACAATATGCTAATTTTTTGAGAAGGACCTGTATATATATACACACACACACACACACACACACAAAGCATCCCAACATTTCTTCTTTTATCAGCACTGTCAGGCTAAGCTGCACTAGCAAACAAGTCAATCAAGACGTGACTCTGAACAAAAGCATCTGCCCAAATTCCTTAAATGTAAATAGAGATGTAAATGACAGTCAGCACCGAAAGAGCAATTCAAAGTGACATCTAGTTTAGAACAAAGGTTTTCCTTGCAGGTGAGGTCAGGGATCTGTGCAGGCCACTAAAGTTCCTTCACAACAAACTGATGGACCTCACGTTTTGCACAGTGTCAAGCGGGAACAGCAAATTGCCTTTCCCAGATTGTAGCCACAAAGTTGAAAGCATCTAACTCATATTATTTAATAGATGTAATATGTCTGAAACCAATGAGTGCGACTAAAAGACCTAAACTCAGTTATTAGAACGCATGTCCACATACATTTGTCCATGTAGTTTATTATTATAAATGAGGTATTTATGCAGCATGTATAAATAAGTACTCAACAATATATATACGTATATATACAGTATATATACAGTATATATATGAAAGAAACAAATATTATTCTTTGTAACAGGCCCATGGAGATTGACATTAATAAATGACAGGGGGCATGGAGGCGCAGATGACTGTTTAAAGTGGTCTCTTTAATCAGAGAGTCTCATCAGCGGTAATGCACTGCAGCTAGGAGATCCTTGTCCTGTCCGGTTTCATTGGCTTTGCATTGTATGGTGTTCGTTCCTATCTTTTGTTTAATCTTTTTTTTTTCAAGAACCTTAGCCATTGTTGCATAGCTTATTGGCCATCACAGAGTAACCACCCTGGATAGGCAAGCTGCCTTTTGAACAGAGCCCCATAGACAAATCCATAATGGACACGGGCAGCATCAGTGATGGAGTGACCGCTCGGCTCCTTTTTGTCAACTGACGTATACTGAGCTCCTTTCTCCTATCTCTGTCGCTGTCTGCAGGTAAATCTTGCAGGTCAAGGGCTACACCTGGAGTGTGACCTAACCTGTTAATGTGTTACAAATGGCCTTTGGAAGCAGCATCAACACAAGCCATAATTATAGAGATAGATGAAATTGCTTTTAGTGGTTAAGCAGATGCACATCCACTGAAATATGAATGGCTGTAAGCTGGAGTGGTGGAGTGAATAATCACACTTCACCATCAATGAAGTCTAACAGACCAGGAAGGGTTTGGCACAGTACCTGCCCAGATGTGTAGTGCCAGCTGCAAAGTATAGTGAAGTAGCATTAAAGGTCTAAAGCTGGGTTGCTTTGAGCCTTGCTTCAGTTTTGTGTCCACAGGTCAGAAAATCAATTTTCAGTACCAGTGTGACAATGCCTCCATGCACAAAAGGTCCAAAAATATGTGGTAAGGTGAGTTTGGTGTGGAAGAACTTGACTGGCCTGACCTCTACTCTACCCAGCCTCACTAATGCTCTTGTGGTTAAATTAAAATTAATGTTCTAAGTGTTGCATAGTTTCCATAAAGCTGTACGTTATTTAAAGTATGAGTCTGTATGAGCTTAATGCAAGCATATTTGCATAATGTTATACTATTGCATGTTATCTAAGCATGATGGAGCAAAACTTTCAATTGTAGATGCAAAGTGTGTAATTCACTAACTAACTCGTGTACTTTTTGTGTGTTTTACTCTACATGTAAATACATCTTTTTAACATCACAATAAAAAGGAAAACTGAGATAAAAATGGAATTACTCTTTAACCAAGATATTAATAAATGCTGCTGTGTTATGAGCAGAGGGCAGCGTGGACAGGGCCAATGAGCTAAATCTGTTCTTTAACAGGTTTGACACTACAAGCTCTGTCCTCCCCAGTCCTGATTCTTCTGCTGCTGGTCCTCAGCAGCCCACTATACTCACCCTCCCTCCTCCTCCTGGTAGTCTGCCCCCCTCCTGTGATCGTACACCTCACACCTCCACCCCTCCCCCACCCGTCACCTCTACAGTGAGCCTCACTTCTGACCAGGTGAGAAAACAATTAAAGAGACTCCAAACAAACAAGGCTGCAGGACCTGATGGGGTCCCCCCCAGGGTGCTTAAAGCCTGTGCCACCCAGCTTTGTGGAGTACTGCAATATGTTTTTAATATGAGCCTGGGTCTCCAGAGGGTCCCTGTGTTGTGGAAGACGTCCTGCATTGTTCCTGTTCCGAAGACGCCGCGACCTAGTTACATCAAGGATTACAGGCCAGTAGCACTGACGTCCCACATCATGAACACCATGGAGAGGCTCATCCTGGATCAGCTCCGGCTCATAGTCCAGTCACTTCTGGACCCCCTCTAGTTCGCCTATCAGCCCCGTCTGGGAGTAGAGGATGCCATCATCTACCTGCTCAACCGAGTATACGCTCACCTGGACAAGCCAGCCAGCACTGTGAGGGTCATGTTTTTTTACTTCTCCAGTGCATTCAACACCATTCGGCCTGCTCTTCTGGGTGACAAACTGACAGTAATGCAAGTAGACGCCCCCCTCGTGTCCTGGATTGTTGACTACCTAACTGGCAGACCACAGTATGTACGCCTGCAGCACTGTGTGTCGGATAGAGTGATCAGCAACACTGGAGCACCGCAGGGAACGGTCCTCTCTCCCTTCCTCTTTACCCTCTACACCACGGACTTCAGCTACTGCACAGAGAATTGTCACCTACAGAAGTTTTCTGATGACTCTGCAATAGTTGGATGTATCAGAAGGGGTGATGAGGATGAGTACAGGGCAACGGTGAAGGACTTTGTCACATGGTGCGAGCTGAACTGCCTGCAGCTCAATGTGACAAAGACAAAGGAACTGGTGGTGGACCTGAGGAGGGACAAGGTGGGACAAGGTGACAAGGAGGGACAAGGTGACCCCTGTGTCCATCAGGGGGGTCAGTGTGGACATTGTGGAGGACTACAAATATCTGGGAGTGCACATTGACAATAAACTGGACTGGGCTAAGAACACCGATGCCCTCTACAAGAAGGGCCAAAGTCGGCTCTATTTTTTAGCATTTAATTATTAATAATGTGTAAATAACTTTTTAAATTCTATTTGCAAATTTTTTTTCTTTTTTTTCTTCTTAGTTTTTAGCTAGTAGAGTGTTTATTCTTTCTACATAAGTGGGTGCAACTGTAAGAACTGCAATTTCCCTCTGGGATCAATAAAGTATTCTGATTCTGATTCTGAATGTAAAGTTGCTCCACCTGAAACTGGTAATATGAAGAGCAGTTCAAAGAGACATCCAGTTTAGAACAAAGGTTTTCCTTGCAGGTGAGGTCAGGGATCTGTGCAGGCCACTAAAGTTCCTCTACAACAAACTGATGGACCTCACGTTTTGCACAGTGTCAAGCGGGAACAGCAAATTGCCTTTCCCAGATTGTTGCCAAAACGTTTAAAGCACCTAACTCATATTATTTGAGTTCATATATCTGATACCAATGAGTGTGACTAAAAGACCTAAACTCAGTTATTGAATGCATGTTAACATACATTTGTTCATGTAATTTATTATTGTTAAGTTAGGTATTTATGCAGCATGTATAAATAAGTACTCAAAAAGGTAAAACAGGTCATAAGACTTTTTATTTTTATATTTTTTAATAATTATGCATATTTTAAGTATTTTAAGTCAAAACACTATGTGTAAATTTGAGATGTGTAATTAAAAATGCAAACACTTGAATTATTACTTCAATATTTTTTATTTCAAAGCATTTACCTCTTTGATTGCAAGAAGACTTAACTAAACTAAATCAAATGAAATACCACCAACATATGAACATTTATTTAGTGAGAAGTATTTTTTTTTTTTTATATATATATAATTTGTATTTTTTTTATAAATAATAAAACCGCATGTAGAGTTTTTGGTTTCATGCGTTACACTTTAGTTACCTGATTATTAAAACAAGTTGTATTTTTTATTCAAACACTTTGCAAACATTTGCATGCAGCTGTACCACATAATATCATGAGAATACCACAGAAATGTTATAACTACACTGTAAAGAGTATAACAATATTATACAGGTGATACAATTATTAGTAATAAAGTGTGGAATCGCAGCATTTACATCCTACTCTTTTATTCAATGTATTAAAAATGATAAGACAAAACCAGGTATTCTAGTCTTACCTGTAATGATCTTCTCTCTGCATGCAGTGCAGTTACTCCTGATGAGTGCAGGAATGACTTAATTCCAGCACACTGATACACCTTAGCCTAGGGCTGAGAATGGAAAAGACTAAGTGTGATGCAGATGTAGTCAATAGGTGCAGGTAAAGTTAAATATTTACATAAACTTTTAAAGGATAAGTATGTCCTGGTGGTCTTGGATTTTAGTAATTGTATCTCTCATACTGAAAAAATGAGTAAATCCAATCTTTAATTTATTCTAAAAAAATAAGAAGAACATTTTTCCTCATTAAGAAATAATTGCTTCTGTGGTTCTGTTTAATAAAACCACATGTGTCACAATTACTGGTACCACTGCATTTAATACTTTGTACAACCTATTTGGCCAATAAAACAGCACTTAGTCTTCTCCTATAACATCTTATATGTGTTTTTTATGCATTTTCTCCCTTTTCCTCCCGATTTTTTTTTAAATTGTGTTATGCTTCCTCTCCACTGGAGCTGACCCTCGCACCAATTGAGGAGAGCAAGACTATCACACGCCCCCCTCCAACACGTGCACAGCAGCCGACTGCATCTTTTCACCTACACGAGGCGAGTTCATATGTGGATCAGCTTTGTGCACGAAGAGCCACACCCCGATTGCGTTATTCGCCGACTCTGTGCAGACGCCATCAACCTGCCAGCAGAGGTCATAATTTGCTCAGTTCTGAGGAGTCCCTATCTCCCTATCTGGCTTATCCTACCCTATGATGAACAACAAGTCAATCGTTGTTCATGTAGCCGACCAGACCAGCTGGATGGCAGAGCTGAGTTTTGAACCGATGAGTTCGAAATGTCAGCTCTGGTGTGCTAGCGTGTTTTACCACTGCACCACCTGAGCGGCATATGTGTTTTTAATGGGGTTTATTTTAGATCAAGGGACTAAAATTGCCATGGCTTAATTTTGCCATCAGCTGGAAGATTTAATAATGACTCATTTTTAGTTTTTAGGCAGGGGCAGACAGATTGGATTGAAAAGATTTCGGTATTTTAAGGAGTCCAGGACCTTTGAGGAAAAACAATCTCACAACATCACAGACCTCCCATCATGGTTAACAGTGGACATCAGGTACTTTCCAGTGCAATCACTCTACTTTGTAGGCCAAATCCTTCTTGAGTGTTTGTTGCCAAAATGATAAAATTTCCTTTCATCTGACCATAGATCATCATTTCAGACTGGATAACAGAAGGCTTTTTCTGGCAATCTGTAACTATCAAACAGTGATCTCTAGGGATTATTTGACTTTTATTCCATCATCTACCCTATGCGGGGGGGCAAAACAAATTTGGGTCCTCACCAAGTTTGTCACAGTTCCAGATTATTGGAACTTGTTCATTATGGACTGTGGATATGGGCCTTTTTAGATGAGAGGATTTTTTATAATCAGACTAGGTTTTTTTAATAGCTATTCAATGACATAAAAAAGTTAACACAATTTTTCCTCATTTGATTTGTGTATTCTCTTGTATTTCCATGTTGAACAACGAATAAGAGAATTTTACCCATGTCAGCTAATCAATATACACTGATCAGCCATAACATTACAACCACCTCCTTGTTTCTACACTCACTGTCCATTTTATCAGCTCCACTTACCATACAGGAGCACTTTGTAGTACTACAATTACTGACTGTAGTCCATCTGTTTCTCTACATACCTTTTTAGCCTGCTTTCACCCTGTTCTTCAATGGTCAGGACCCCCACAGGACCACCACAGAGCAGGTATTATTTAGGTGGTGAATCATTCTCAGCACTGCAGTAACACTGACATGGTGGTGGTGTGTTAGTGTGTGTTGTGCTGGTATGAGTGGATCAGACACAGCAGCGCTGCTGGAGTTTTTAAATACCTTGTTCACTCACTGTCCACTCTATTAGACACTCCTACCTAGTTGGACCACTTTGTAGATGTAAAGTCAGAGACGATCGCTCATCTATTGCTGCTGTTTGAGTTGGTCATCTTCTAGACCTTCATCAGTGATGAGCGATCGTCTCTGACTTTACATCTACAAGGTGGACCACAGGGCGCTGTTGGCTGGATATATTTTTGGTAGGTGGACTATTCTCAGTCCAGCAGTGACAGTGAGGCGTTTAAAAACTCCATCAGCATTGCTGTGTCTTATCAACTCATACCAGCACAACACACACTAACACACCACCACCATATCAGTGTCACTGCAGTGCTGGGAATGACCCACCACCCAAATAATACCTGCTCTGTAATGGTCCTGGAAGAGTCCTGACCATTGAAGAACAGCATGAAAGGGGGCTAACAAAGCATGCAAAAAAACAGATGGACTACAGTCAGTAATTGTAGAACTACAAAGTGCTTCTATATGGTATATGGAGTTAATAAAATGGACAGTGAGTGTTGAAACAAGTAGGTGGTTTTAATGTTATGGCTGATCGGTGTGTATGTATATATATATATATACCTCAGCAAAACAGAAAGCAGTAAGTCATGGATTACTGTTATATTTTGTTCCTAAAAATGTATTTCATTTATATGTGTAATATATAAATTATATATCTCAGCTTTATGGAATTGGATTTTTATTTGAACAGTTATATCTGTTGTAGGCCACACCAATTCTGTCAAGTCAATGCATATGTATCGGTATCTGACCAGTACAGTATTCTTGTTTTGATTCTAAAACAGGCTCAAAAAAGACAAAAATGATAACTGTCTGGTCATGAGCTCAGGGCCATACTAAAGGAAATTGCTGCTTGTTTTTACTGCCGCCTTGTGAATCAATACCGTACTGCACCTATACATGTTTAAGTAAATCTAAGAAACACGCATTTTGTATTTGCATTTTCCATACTGTCCCAGTTTTTTCCGATTTGGTGTTGTAATACAGAGAACTCACTTTGAGTGCTTCTTTAACAAACTAACATAATGAATTTTATTTAATAAACAAAAGTTGAATATACAGACATCCCAAGCCCAAAAAAAAAAACTCTCGCACACACCAAAGGATATGGGTGATAACAGAACTTTTAGGAGCTGCTAACTGAGCTACTAAGCTAACTGTTTGCATCACAAACACATTAATGTGTACTACATAGTGCACTAGATAGTGTGAAAGATAATAGATTTATGTTCCCTACATAGTGCACTAGATTGTATATTAGAAAATAATTTATGTTCCTTACTTAGTGCACTAGATAGTGTACAAGATAATAGATTTATGTTCCCTACATAGTGCACTAGATAGTGAACTAGATAATAGATTTATGTTCCCTACATAGTGCACTAGATTGTATATTAGATAACGCATATATGTTCACTACATAGTGCACTAGATATTGTATTACATAATTAATTATGTTCCCTACAGAGTGCACTAGATTGTATATTCGATCACAGATTTATGTTCCCAACTTAGTGCACTAGACAGTATATTAGACAATTGATTTGTTTGCACACTACCACACAGTGCACTAGATTGTATATCAGATAACGGATTTAATACGCGATCGGGAATAAAGTCTGTGTCGCATGCGTGCGCGTGTGTGTGTGTGTCGCTCTTGGCTGCTTGTTCTAGATTCTGGGAGATATTATCTGACTTGCGGGCATCAGGGAGCCACTATGTATATGCGGGAGACTCCCGGAACTTCCTGAATATATAAAAATGTAGCAAATTTTAAAATAAAATTCTCTCTGACTTGATTTTGTATGTAACAAAATTGGCTAAAATGGCAAACAGTTGAAACATAAAAACGTTGCTGCATGTTTTTGTAGTGATCCAGAAAACCACGAATGTTGCTGTAACACCAAGTATTAGAGTAGCTGGGGGAGAGATCAATGGTATAAACAGCTTGACTGATAAGAAATCTGAAGATTTTTAGCACCTGTTAGCAAGGTCATGAGAAGGGATGAAAAGGAGGAACTGCCTGCTCTGGCACAGCATAAATGTTTACCTGCTATCCATGCCTTTTACTAAAACTAAACTAAACCTGCCATAATTTGGTACTTAATTTTGCTTTCATTTATTAAATGTGACACACATGCTAACTCATTAACACCAGTAAAAAGTTATCCACACTGATTTACCTACAGACTCTGAAAAGGATGGTTTAATTTAAATTGAATTTCTACTTCAGTCTGCCGTAAAGAATAGGATTTTTTATGGGGGTGCAAAATACAGATTGATTTTTGCATCCACATTGTGCCTTACTACTTTTGACAACCATTTTGAGGACTGTGTTTGTGTGTGTGTAAATATAAAACTGAACAAATATTGAATAATTCCAGTATTCATGTCCATTCTTAATTTACTTACATGATGTGACGTTATAGTTATTTAAATAAATATAAACAAAGGATGGCATGCAGGATAACATTGTATGATATGTATATCTGGTATGTCTTGTACTATGGTATTGGATTTAGTCAAATGGGAAAAATTTTAAAGCTTTTCACATTATACCAAGAATGTTTTATGACTGCACAGTGAGCAGGTTTGGTAAAAACAAAGCTTGGTGGGAAGGCCGCTCAGGTGGCGCAGCAGCAAAACACACCAGCACACCAAAGCTGACATTTCAAACTCGTTGGTTCGAAACTCAGCGCTGGGCTGGGCTGGGCGGCTATATGATTGTTCATACAGGGCGGGAAGCTGGATAGGGACCTCATAACTGATGCAATTACGACCTCTGCTGGCTGGTTGATGGTGCCTGCACAGAGACAAGGGATAATGTAGGCAGGGTGTGGCTCTCCATACACAAAGCTGATCCGCATATGAACTCGCCTCGTGCAGGTGAAAAGATGCAGTCGTGTTGGAGTGTGACAGTCTCGCTCACCTCAATCAGAAGTGGGAATCAGCATCAGTAGAGAGGAAGCGTAATGCAATCAGGTAATTAGATACGACTCGATTGGGATGCAAAATTCCAAAAAATGCAAAAAATATATATTTATATGATGCGAGTTGAAGCAGAGTGACCATATTTTGGTTTTGAAAAAAGAGGACACTTGGTCTTTGGGTTAAATTTTATATAATTAGTGGTGCCATGGCAATGTGTATGGGATAGAGATTTAAATATTTGACAAATGCATTAATAATCATGCAACTATGTTATTGAACTTTAACACATACAGTGTATCACAAAAGTGAGTACACCCCTCACATTTCTGCAAATATTTTATTATATCTTTTCATGGGACAACACTATAGACATGAAACTTCGATATAACTTAGAGTAGTCAGTGTACAGCTTGTATAGCAGTGTAGATTTACTGTCTTCTGAAAATAACTCAACACACAGCCATTAATGTCTAAATGGCTGGCAACATAAGTGAGTACACCCCACAGTGAACATGTCCAAATTGTGCCCAAAGTGTCAATATTTTGTGTGACCACCATTATTATCCAGCACTGCCTTAACCCTCCTGGGCATGGAATTCACCAGAGCTGCACAGGTTGCTACTGGAATCCTCTTCCACTCCTCCATGATGACATCACGGAGCTGGTGGATGTTAGACACCTTGAACTCCTCCACCTTCCACTTGAGGATGCGCCACAGGTGCTCAATTGGGTTTAGTCCATCACCTTTACCTTCAGCTTCCTCAGCAAGGCAGTTGTCATCTTGGAGGTTGTGTTTGGGGTCGTTATCCTGTTGGAAAACTGCCATGAGGCCCAGTTTTCGAAGGGAGGGGATCATGCTCTGTTTCAGAATGTCACAGTACATGTTGGAATTCATGTTTCCCTCAATGAACCGCAGCTCCCCAGTGCCAGCAACACTCATGCAGCCCAAGACCATGATGCTACCACCACCATGCTTGACTGTAGGCAAGATACAGCTGTCTTGGTACTTCTCACCAGGGCGCCGCCACACATGCTGGACACCATCTGAGCCAAACAAGTTTATCTTGGTCTCGTCAGACCACAGGGCATTCCAGTAATCCATGTTCTTGGACTGCTTGTCTTCAGCAAACTGTTTGCTGGCTTTCTTGTGCGTCAGCTTCCTTCTGGGATGACGACCATGCAGACCGAGTTGACGCAGTGTGCGGCGTATGGTCTGAGCACTGACAGGCTGACCTCCCACGTCTTCAACCTCTGCAGCAATGCTGGCAGCACTCATGTGTCTATTTTTTAAAGCCAACCTCTGGATATGACGCCGAACACGTGGACTCAACTTCTTTGGTCGACCCTGGCGAAGCCTGTTCCGAGTGGAACCTGTCCTGGAAAACCGCTGTATGACCTTGGCCACCATGCTGTAGCTCAGTTTCAGGGTGTTAGCAATCTTCTTATAGCCCAGGCCATCTTTGTGGAGAGCAACAATTCTATTTCTCACATCCTCAGAGAGTTCTTTGCCATGAGGTGCCAT
Source organism: Trichomycterus rosablanca (assembly GCF_030014385.1). Lineage (NCBI taxonomy): Eukaryota > Metazoa > Chordata > Actinopteri > Siluriformes > Trichomycteridae > Trichomycterus > Trichomycterus rosablanca. The sequence goes on along the minus strand of NC_085988.1, from coordinate 62,242,497 downwards.
GTTGAATATCCAGTGGCCAGTATGAGAGAATTGTACCCAAAACACCAAATTTAACAGCCCTGCTTCCCATTTACACCTGGGACCTTGACACATGACACCAGGGAGGGACAACGACACATTTGGGCACAATTTGGACATGTTCACTGTGGGGTGTACTCACTTATGTTGCCAGCTATTTAGACATTAATGGCTGTGTGTTGAGTTATTTTCAGAAGACAGTAAATCTACACTGCTATACACGCTGTACACTGACTACTCTAAGTTATATCCAAGTTTCATGTCTATAGTGTTGTCCCATGAAAAGATATAATGAAATATTTGCAGAAATGTGAGGGGTGTACTCACTTTTGTGATACACTGTATACAGCTACTCTTTAACAAGCCAACTAACAAATGCCTTTATGGCTTAATAATTGTACTCCATTCAGCGTTTAGCCCTAAACAATAATAACAACAAATTAAGGTTTTAACAAATTTATTTATAGGTTGGTCTGCACCTGCTGTGTTGCTTTGTGGTGTAAAATGAAAAAACTCCCAAAAAGATCTAAAAACAAAGGTGAAATCAATGCAAAAGAAACACACAGAAACTAAAGAGTGCAGACTAGAGAAGCTAAATCACAGACATTTTTGGTGATTTAGAAATCCCAGCCGGACACATTTATTTGGTCCCAAAAAGAGGACAAGTCCGGGAAAAAGAAGGCGTATGGTCACCCTGTATGGTCTCTGGAGTAGCCGGGATCAGCAATGTCACAGTGAACTTATTTTCAAAGAAAGAATAATCTTTCATCTAATAGGACTGCCATCCAGACTGGTATTTCATTTTCCTTACAAAGAGAATTAAGAGTATAAAAAAATGCAATTGTTTAAAGTGTGACGCATGTCAAGTCATGGGAAGCTAAGCTTATGGGCAGGTTGTTAGCATCAGAGAGGAAATGTTAGTTTGCTTGACTGAGTGACAGTGTGATAAACACATGGGTGCGGTGGGCCAGTCTTCCTGACCAACTCACAGAGGCCAAAAATAGTACAAAAGTGATATTGACTAAAATGACCGCTGTCACCACTTTCAAATCATCAGCATTAACATTCATTCCTCTTGGCTAAGACTTATATCACCATAAAAAAAATTAACTAGGCATTTTAATTATTGCCAGTATTTTGTATTTTAATGCTACTAACAGTTGTCTTTGTTTTTTTCTCATAAAACATACAGTATGTAAGGGAACATAGAACATAAAAATGCATACTTTTTTCAAAGCACTTAAAACTGGGCCATAATCCCTCACATATAGCCAATCATATCTGTATGTAGATACCAACTGGCTGATAGCACAGCTGGGGATTAGAACCCAGGATGCCAGCAGTAGTGGACTAGTGCAATTTACTGCTGCACCACCCAAGTGCCTCTAGAAGATATGAATAGAAATAGGCTTACCTGACAGCCCCAACTTCAAGCAACTGTCCATCTCGCCTCGTCCATCCCACCAGTGGTTTTACTGTGCCAGTGTAAATACATACATAGTTATAAGACTTTTCACCTGATCAGTATCATGGATTTTTATATAGTGATGGGAGTGGTACATTCAAGTATGACAATGCCCACAAGCACAAGGATGTACATCATAGTCACAATGACCATGTCCGCTATAAATCTAAGATGTTTCAGCTAAAATCAAATTTATAAAACAAATTAAAGGCTGAGCGGCTATGAACAACGATTGGCCTGTTGTTCAGATGGGTGGGACTTAAGCCAGATATGGGTCTCTCTCTGTCAGAATGGTGCGGTTACGACCTCTGCTGGCTGATTAGAGGTGCCTACACAGAGATGCCAAAAGAGTGCTCTTAGGGTGTGTCCCTCCGTACACAACGCTAGGTGGCACAACACTCGTCAATGTGTGGGTGATAAGATGCATGCGGCTTGCTGCTCACGTGACGGAGGGAGCGTGGGTTAGCTTCGATCTCCTAGGTCAGAGCAGAGATCGGCATAGGCGGAGAAAAAGCATGATGCAATTGAACAATTGGATGCTCTGAAGGGGGAGAAAATGCATTAAAAAAAAACTTTGTTGTGGTGCACAAAGCAAGGTTCAAAATACATGGTTTGAGAAAACCTGACCCAGTTAAACTATTCTGGAATGAATTGGGATGTCAGTTGCAAGCTGGGTTTTCTCATTTGAGTCTAATTCTCATTCCAGGTCTTCTCATTCCAGAGTCTCTGACTTGCTCTTCTGACTGAACTGACACAAATTTTCACAGAAACACTTTAATATTTTGGGGAAGTCCCTAAATAAGCATTGAGGCTGTTATAGCCACAAAAATGGTCAACTCTATATTTGTGTCCATGGTTTAGAAATAAACTGTCCAACAAGATTGTGGTCAGGTGTCATACTTTTTAAAATTAAGTTACTTAACCCATTTAAAGATTTAAAACTGTATTTGTGTAGTACCATTCATTCCTTGTTTTCTGGGATTCATGGGGTGATGGCGATGATGTAATTTGTAATGAAACAGGGCAGTGGAATTGCATGCTAAATAATTTGGCACATGGAGCCCTCCTTTGGCGTTCAGCTTTAGGAATTTACCTCCCATTAGCTCGGTCAAGGGCCTCTGTTGGACCCTGTTTCACAGCGTTAGTCAGTGGAGACCCACAATGGTGAATGGAATTCCTGGAATGTGAGAGAGTATTATTCACCTCATGTGCTTTCTGCTCCTCTTCAGATCTTTTCAGCAGTAATGTTGTGCCAAGTACCAGCAGCACGTACCAGCGGCCCTCTGATAAGCCTTGGGTCTGAATCTCCTTCCATTTTAGCCTACACTACATGACCACAAGCCTGTTGGACATCTCATTCCAAAGTCATGGTCATTAATATGGAGCCTGCACTCTTTTGTGAAGACTTTGCACAATATTTTGGAGTGTCTTTGGAATGTAGACATTTGTGTTGGGTGAGAAGGCTTGGCTTACACTCTCTGTTTAATGGGATTGATGTCAGATTTCTGTGCAGACCACCAGAGTTCCTCTACACCAAACTTCTCAAATCATGTCTTTATGGATCTTGCCCTGTGCACAGTGGCACAGTCATGATAGAACAGAAAAGAACCCTCCACTGGTTGTGTACACCTGTTAGCAATTGTGGCTAAAACACTTAAAGTTAGTAATTCAGGATGGATGTCCACATACGGTATGTAGATGTCCAAGGAGTGCTTTGCTGATGAAGTAACTAATAATAAATAAGTACATTGTCAGTAGGCACTTTAATATGATCAGGGTCACGAAGGCTCCAGAGCCTTTTTGTAAACACTGGGCAAACAAGGGATTATGTACTAACCAGGGTACAAGTTCTTTACAGGACATCTGCAACTATTAACTATTCACTCACTTAAAACCTACAATCCACCTACAAGCATTTTTATGAAGCTTTAGGAAACCCAACAGACACAAGAAAAACATGTATGTTAGTAAAGAAGTTTACAAAATAAAACAATGTGATACTCAACAACATGATCGGCATTAATCAAGTACACAAACCACCATACATTTACATTTTCGGGAATTTAGCAGACGCTTTTATTCAAAGCAACTTACAGCCCTGTAGCGATATATTGTATAAGCAGTTGAGGGTTTAGGGCCTTGCTCAAGGGCCCAACAGTGGCAACCTGGCAGTGGTGGGGCTTAAACCAGCGACCTTTGGATTACTAGTCCAGTACCTTAACCACTAGGCTATAACTGCCCCTGCCATACAAGCTACTCCAAACATTGCGTACAACATTGTAGACTCGCCGCTCAGGTGACGCAGTGGTAAAGTACGCTAGCTCACCAGAGTTGGGGTTTCGAATACATCATATCGAATCTCAGCTCTGCCTTTCAGACTGGGCTGGGCGGCAGCATGAACAACGATTGGCTGTTGTTCAGGGTTAGAGGGTAAGAAAGTCGGATCATAGGTCCTCATAACTGGTGCGACTGCGGCCCCTGCTGGCTGACTGATGGCGCCTGTACAGGGCTGAGGAATAATGCTGATGGGGGTGTGGCCCTCCATACACAGTGCCCGTCAAGTGTATGAACTCGACTCGTGCAGGTGAAAAATGCAGTATGTACTGACTGTACATACCGGAGTCAGCGGTGAAGGGTTGAATCAGTATAGAGGACGCAATCAGGGTAATTGGACACAACTAGACTGAGGGACAAAAATTGGGGAAAAAAGAGGGATTCTTCTTACACAATTACTATTCACATTTAGTCACATTATTTAGCAGGCGGCACCAGAAAAAACAGTGCCCAGCCCTCACAAGAGTGACACAGGGCATTCTGGAACACCAAAAAGGTGGTGTCTATTTTCATGAGTTCTTAGTAAGCTAGCCACTTACCACAGTACTTATGTACTTATAAGCAATACTGCTTGGCGCTGTGCTCATAAGGTCACCCTTTAACAGTAAGGTGAAAGAGGAGGTTCTGGTCAAAGAGTGATCACAACCTCACCCATGAGGCACAAGAACTGTAATTTGCAGCGCAGTTCCTAATAACATATGTTATTTTTCATGACAATGTGCATGCTGGGTCAACAATGGTGAGTCAGCTGCAAGACTGACAAGAGATTGGGATGCTCAGTCAGTCTATTTGATCCCAGAGAGCACAAATAAGTAGGTCCAAGAAACAATACCATAATGGCTTAGACATCGCCCAGGATAAAATGGAGTAAAGGTGCCACCGGACCACATTAAGTCCCACTAGCTACGTTACTTTGGACATGTGATGAGGCTCCCAAATTACAACATGGAAGGCAGTGTTATGACAGGACTTGTGGAAGAACTCAGAAAAAGTTCACCCATCTGCGCAAAGCGATGATGGCATTGTGACATGGCATGACTTCTCATAGGGACACATAAGCACCTGCTGATGAAATTCTTAAGACATAATCTTGGGTATTGGTCTTTTTAGTATCTCAGTGTTACTGAATCCTGATTTACCAGATTTACTGCTGCCTGGTAAGTGTGTTCTAGATTAAGTACACTACAAAAATGTGTAAATCTTATGACAGTTACCATATGTACTGTATGTGTACCTTCCAATTACGCTTCACACAAATATGACAAATAAGACAGTTCTATACAAAAGTCAAAAACATGTATTTAATGAATAACAGCTTTGGTTTAGTGTTAAATTTGTTGAGTTGCAAAGAGGTCTCTGCAGGTTTAGGAATGGTGTTTATAAAGATAGTGTTGTATAATATGGTTATGAGACTGTGAAGTTTTGCAGGAATGAAGTGAGGAGTGAGGAGAGGATGAGTTGTAGGAGTTGACAGGACGCAAAACAGCCTGCACCTTGTTATCAGAAGCCTGGTACCATGTGGAGCCGATACCGGGGGGACATACGTATTTGGACATACTTAAGTAAATCAAACAGGCCTTTCATCATTGAGTCATGTTTTGTATTCCTCATTCCAGAGATGTTTTGTCCTTAAGGTTCATGGTCACTTTCAATAGACTAGATTATTTAAAATACAGTGCCTATGGAAAATCTTTATGGCCTCTTAAAATGGTCAATTTTTTAGGCTTATAGCCTGAAATACACACACACATCCACAACCACCACACACACGCGCGCGCACACACATCTTCAAATCTAATTTACACATTTTGCCTTAGAACATCAAAGTAACAAGAAGTAAGCAACAGTTGTAAATATTATTAAATAAAAAGCTACTGCAACAGGGCTAAAAATTTGATCAGTCTAATGATTTTATACTTTGCAGAGCCAATTGGCTTTAATTACAGTCACCAGTCTGTTTTAATATGTCTGTACCAGCTTTGCACAGCTGAATTGGGGAATATTTACCCTTCTTTCCTTGAAGAATTGTTCCAGTTCAGTTCAGTTCAGTTTTCACGGTGAGTTAGAATGGACTGCTCCATCCACACCTTCTATTGGACTGAGGTCAGGGTTCTGTCTGATTTGGCCAGACAAGAAAATTCAAGGTTTTGTGTGTACCTGGAAACATCCATTTTCCCTTCAATCCTGACCAATTGCACAGTTTCAACTGAGCATATTGTTGCCACCACTATGCTTCACTGTTGATATGGTGTATTTTGGGGTGTGTCATGTGTGCTGTTTTGGTTTTTTGCCAATCAGAGTGCTTGGAGTGGGACTAGTAGTTTAAAAAGTTTATTCTTTGTCCCATCTGACAATAAAATTCCAATTTGCCAGAAGTTGGCGGTGCCATCAGCCACTTTTTACAGTATAAGGGACAGTTAAAGCTCCTGAAATCTTTTTTATTTTCATCTTCCAACTTGTGCCTTTCCAAGCACCCTTTTAACCATAACCAATTTTTTATGCATTACAATTCACATCCTGTAGTAAAACCTTTAGGAACCAGCAAGTTGTATTTTAAATAAATGCCCTACAATTAGTGTCAAGTGGGGAACAGTTAGCCTGGTGTTTTATCTAGGAGGTTATTGGTTGTACCTGAGCAAAAGTATTCAGATCTTTTAAGTGTTTCAGCCACAACAATTGCCAAAAGGAGTTATAAATCAGTTAAATAAAAGTAATTATATGCTTTAAGAAACAGTTTAAGGAATGCCCTTTGCCATTCTTGCATGACTTTGCACAAAGCAAGGTCTATGAAGACATGAGGAAAAGCTTGGTTTAAAGAAACTCCAGTGACCTACACAGAGCCCTGACCTCAGCCCTACTGAACAGCTTTGGAATAAACTGGAACATCAACTAAAGCTTTCTTGACCAATATCAGTGCTCAGCCATACAAATGCTCTTTTGACTGAATGTGCACAAATTCCCACAGGTATGCTTCAAAGTCTTGTGAGAAGCCTCTGAAGAGTGGCTGTTGTTATAGCTAAAATATCACACAGAGGTCACTTTATTTGATACCATTTTTTTTTTTTTTAATGAGATCAGGTGTCCAAATACATTTGCCCATATAGTGTATACAGTAATTAACACCCAGTGTAAAGTGTGTATGTTTTTAGGACACAACAAAAAGCATATTTTAAGCAAGTAAAAACATAAATATAGAAAAATCTAAATTTTGCTTTTCAATGGGCACAAGGCACACAGTAACACCCTGGACGGGGCGCCAGTCCATTGCAGGACAGACACACACACATTCACCTACAGGGCAATTCAGTGTCTCCAATTCACCTGACTGCATGTTTTTGGACTGTGGGAGGAAACCGGTGCTCCCGGAGGAAACCCACGCATACACGGGGAGAACATGCAGACTCCGCACAGAAAGGACCCGGACCGCCCCACCTGGGAATCAAACCCAGGACCTTCTTGCTGTGAGGCGACAGTGCTACCCACTTAGCCACTGTGCCACCTGTGTGTTAATAATTTAGCAAAATATGTTTTTTTTTAATGGCTGGAACCATTAAAAAATGGTATGAAGAGCAGACAACATAAAATAAAATATACAATAACATTTAACTGGATAGATAAAAATTCTCAGTTTTATGCAGTTTTTCTTATAATACTATGTCTGATGAGCTTGTTTTGACGTATAATACCTTTTTCTTTATGTAATGTATTTGGTGTCTAAATTACCCCTGAGAGAAAGTAAGTCTGTGTGATAGTGGTAATTAATTGATGCCCTGTCCAGGGGGTATTGCTACCTTGTGTACAGTGTTTTTTTAACCGGCCTGAGACAGATCACAACCCTGATCAGGATGAAGCATTTCTTAAAGATGAATTAATAATGAGTTTATTGAAAATAATGACCGAAAATATTGACATCAACACACTTCTTTCAGAAAAAACATCACTTCTAAAAAATGCTTTGGCATTTTTGTGTTTATTTATGGTTAACATTAAAACCACATAAAAAAAGGTAAGAAAAAATCAAATCTGATATTATTTTACAAATAACTCCAGAAACGAACTGGACAAATTATTGGCACCCTCACCCTAATATTTGATAGCACACCCTTTGGAAACAATAACTGAAATCAGTCTCTTACTGTAACCATGAATGATTTGTACTCCACTGGACGTTTGGACCACTCTTTTTTATCAACTGCTTAAGGTCTCTCAGATTTGAAGCGTGCCTTCTTTAAACTGGGATTTAGATCTGGACTCATTGTTGGCTACTGCAAAACTCTCCAGAACTTTGTCTTAATACATTTTTGGGTGCTTTTTGAACTATGCTTTGGGTGACTGTCCAGCTTGAAGAACCTTCTTATAGAGACCTGGTTTTCTAACACTGAGCCCTACATTGTGCTCCAAAATGTTTTGGTAGTCATCAGATTTTATAATGTCAGGCACGGTCAAGGCTTCCAGTCCAGAGAGGCACTAAAGCAACCCCAAAACATTTGTGAACCTTCACCATTTTCACTCATGGGACTGTGTTATTTTCTTTGAAAAAACTCTATTGTGGTCTTATTTGGCTCACTGTATGTTCTCTTTAAATGGTTGTGGTTTCAGGAAAACTCCAGTCTGGCTTTATGTCTCTGTTTCAGAGTCCTCCAGAGTTAGATGACGAGAGATAGTGCCAGCTGACACTTGTACCCTGTGTTAGAGGTTAATTGAGGTTTTTTATCCCCGATTTCACTATTATCCGCCATTCACGTCCAGAGTGTGCTTAAAACTGAGCATGCTTTTATGTACATTTACTAGAACTATGGGCATAATTAAGCCTTTATTTTGTATTTAAAAACATTTATGTGATAACACAGCATGGATCCTGTCCATGCAGAACAAGCTTAGTGGTGACCTTTAACCTACAGACTTTTTTTAGACTGGACATCTATCTTTTGCCTGATACCTGAGAGCCATGTGGATTTATCAGCCAAGACTACTGTAAAGCTCCCTGCTGAGAATGATCTCATCAAGGAAATGTGATCCACACCAGTTCTTCACTCTCCACTGGGGAATCCACCTACAGTTTTACCAACCTCCACCCTAAAAAGTTGGAGTGGTGTTCATAGCCTGTTGATTGCTACAGGATGGAGGAACTAATATGTCACATTTCACTTTAACAGGCTATAAAGAGTTGAACCAGAGGGCAGAATAGTGGGGTTAGGAGGCACAGAGGAAAAGATCTTTTTGTCTAAGAGGGTAAAGGACTTTTTTAGATAGTTATTACCACATCCCAAAAATGTTCTGTTTATTCAGAGTGGGAGGGGCACAGGAAGCAGGCAAAAGAGAGCTTCCCCAGGAACAGGAGCAGGCCGATCCCAGGCTTTCTATAGGAGGAAATAACAAGCATGGGCGTGGGCCTACCAGGGGCCATTTCCAGTCTGGATGCCTTGTATAATTCACACAGCCTTAACATAATTCCAGTAGATAGTAAGTAGATAGTATTCTATAAATACTAAAAGAAATCCTTAAGATCACTGAGGTCTGTTTCAAAGTACTTCAGAGTTACAAAATGTGCTCACCACTTTGTTACATCACAAAAAAGGCATCTGGGATTTATTTATTTATTAGGATTTTAACAACATGTTTTACACACTTTGGTTACATTCATGACAGAAACGGTAGTTACTTGTTACATAATATTTATCAGTTCATGAGTTTATTATCAAACACAGTCATGGACAATTTAGTATCCCCAATTCACCTCACTTGCACGTCTTTGTACTTTGAGAGGAAATCAGAGCTCCCAGAGGAAACCCACGCAGACACGGGGGAAACATGCAAACTCCACACAGAAAGGACCCGGACCGCTTCACTTGGGAATTGAACCCAGGACCTTCTTGCTGTAAGGCGATAGTGCTACCCACCGAGCCATCGTGCCACCCCATGTATCAGGGAAGCAGAGAACTATGCTGTCAGGGTCTGCAATGCCAGAAAGGTCTTAGCTGAGGTGCCAGACCTACAAACTATAAGATGATGTTAAAGGCAGGTGATCACAATGACGACAACTCAGATTTAACTGTGTGAAAGAAGGCAGTGATTGTACGCTACCAAAAACAAAGGGATAGAAACAACATAATGGCTGTCAATAAAGTAACAGAAGACTAGAGTGGCACTCCTAAGTGAACTAAAATAGACAGGATTAGGATACTTTCATTTACTATTCAGGTCATAAGCAACAAAGCAGAAATGGCATTGTTTTTTATCATCAACAAGGATTTCAACAAGACCATAATTGAATACAATGCTGTGAATGCTTGACCAATGTCAGTCTGATTTCATTTACAGCTATTCAGCACTCCTGTCATCCAGGTTTATGGCCCAACCACAGACGACAGCAAAGAAGAAACTGAAGTTTATTGAAGTTCAAACTGCTGTCCTGCTGGTTATGGGAGACTGGACTGCTAATGTCGCAAATCAGAAGGAGGGAAATACAGTTGAACAACACAGCTTTGAAAGTAGAAAGGACTTTTAGGAGCACAATGCCTTTTTTTCTCAGCAATCACCTGGAGGCTGAACAGACTTCACAGCACTTAATAATATAATAATTATGTTCTTATTATGAAATGTTATAGGACCTTTTAATGATTTTGTCTTTCTAATAATCTATCTATCCATTATAGTTGTAGTTCTACCTTGAGAGTGCCAATCAATCAACCATCCCTAATGTTAGCTGTTATGGCCAAGTTACCTGGACGGTTAGCCACACATTCACACAGTGACCAACAATAGTCACGGGCGTATTCAGCTAACGGTAAAGTCTTTCTCAGCCTAAATTCACAGTGAGTCATTATGAGCAAATTATGTTGCAATGACTGTCACCAATTTTTTTTCGTCAGCCTTGGAAAAAAGAAAAGTAAGAGAGCAGGAAAATGAGTACAGTGGTACCTTGTAACTCAACGTCCCCTAAACTCAAAATCTTTGAAACTCAACACCCTTTGTTGAGAAATTTGTACCCTTAAACTCAACATTTCCCTTAAACTCAGCGTGTGCGACTGCTTCTTGAGCGGTAAAATCTCAAGCGAACATGAGACGAATCTGCATTTGTGTGGAATAACCATCAGATTCACTCTGAAAACTCCACATGTATCTGTGTTCAGCTGGATTTTTCTCCAGTTTCACTTTTAAACTTGGGGTTCTAAGAAATTGTGAGAATAAACTTTTTCAAGAAAGTCTAAAACGCTTATCATTACAAAAAAAATAATGTAACTTTATGTAGTAAAAGAACAACATAGAAACACTAAAATTCTCTTAATTATATTACTGCTTATTTGTTCTCTCCACTAATTATAAAGCACAAGAAAACAATAAATAAGTTAAGGTAAATAGCAGGTTTTGTTGTATTTTTGATTGTTTAAATAGTTTTTCAATTGTATTTCAGTGTTTTTATATTATATTTGTGTTATTCTCAGTGTTTAAGTGTCAAAAACAACCCCATCATTTTACATTAGCCTAAAATATATGCAGTTCCACTGGACCATGGAACACATAAACAGGTTTCTTATATATCCTTATAGGAAAAAATACCTTGAACTCCTTTAAACCTTTAAACTCAACGTCACTCCCAGAACCAATTAATGTTGAGTTTCAAGTTACCACTGTACTTTTTTATGATAGCAGTATACAGAACAAATATGGTCAATACTTCATTCCTGACCATCATGGTAAGAAATATTGATTGTTTCCTGATAATATTTCTTCCGTCAGAGAAGACAGATAGAGTATGAGGATGCTGAAAGGGAAATGAGAACAGGTGACATGGAGGTGAATAAGAACAGGAGCAAATATTAAAGAGAAGATTAAAATATAGGACCAGGGGAGAGGAGGAGAGAGGGCTGGGAAAGAGCACAACAGAATAGATGTCAATGCTGCCAACCCAAGTGTAAACCTGGGTCACAATAGCAGCACTTGGCTTAATATAACAATGCACAGATTTTTTCTTTATATTCTTTATATGATTATGATTATGGTTGTACTTTATTAATCCCTTACAATATTAGCCATTAGTGTAAAATGTAAATAGATAAATAGGAAGTTCATTTCACGTGTCAGTACATTTTCAAATAATCTTTGGCTTAGACCATTAAGTTTGACATGTTCTATATGTGTTTGTGTAGGTTTTCCCTGGGTACTCTTATATGTACATAAGGTTTATTGGCTGTTCTAAATTGGCCACAGGGGAAAGTAAATGAGTAAATAAGTAAGTGTGTGATGCCCAGTGATAGTTTGTTGTTATGTCCGGCGTGTACTCCTGCCCTGCTGTCAGTGTTTCCGGGTGGCGCTGGATCCATTAATAAATGGCTCAGATTTGTGATTTGGGTGGCTGCAGGGGTAAAGGGGATACTTTCTTTGGTATTCATCGCCCTTAGTCTGCTTGGTGCAGTCTATTGAAACGCCATTATGTCTGTCAGGACTTTTGCATAGTAATTAGCAGAACTGTGACAGATTTCAGACATGGTAGGACTGCTCTGTGTGTGTGTGTGTGTGTGTGTGTGTGTGTGTGTCCGTCCCCCCATATCCACACTATAGATAGCAGATACTATTCTTTGTACACAGCACACACACACACACACACACACTCACTCACAGCACGCCTTTACACACACTCTCTCTGTCTTTCTCTCTTTCTCCGCTACAATAGCGCAGCCAACAGCATCGCGAAGCCAAGGAAACCACGCAAACACTCCGGCCCCAAATCCCCCTGTCCTTATATCCCCTGCACAGTTCTCAGGGAGGGGTACAGCTCAAAAAGAGCCGCTAACAAAAGACAACAGGCTACTGCTGCTGAAAAATAACACCACTGCGGTAAAGTTATTTAGACTTTTTAAGTATACATTTTAGCAGAATAGAGGGACACCTGCGCATCATCAGCGCATCCTAACTTTTATTGTACAGTAAACAGACACCAGGACAGAACAACATGAGGACCAACACACCTTCCGTCAGGACTTTCATTATGCTGGGTAAGTAATGTTTTAATTCCTGATTCTAACATGATGAATGAAATTAATATTTTTTACATGTACTGTTTGCTGATGAAGTTTGGCAGCAGTGATACAGAGACATTTTTGAGACTTTGGTCAAAACTAAATATTCATATGAATGATATTAGTTTAGTTTATATTTAGTTATAGTCCATTTATATTTCTATTAGTTTGCTCCTGTGTACATATCCTGGACTCTATAAACACCCTTTTAAGTCCTTAAAATGATGTCCTAAAATGAACTAAATGAAGGGTCATTTTATTTATAAATAGAAATCATACAAATGTATTTGTAAAGCATGAATTCAATTGTTGTTCAGGTGTCATTACTAAATAAGGACCACTTTGTACAGTTTCAGTTGATTGGTGATTCTATCACGTACAAATCCTGAACGCTTCCATAATTATTTAAAATGTTTTCATTAAATCCAAGGTTTTCAGGAGTATAGGGTTTATGGAGTTAAAGGAATTAGAGAAGTTAAAGGAGTTATTTTATAGCTGGTATGGACTACAAAGTTCATCCAAAATCTGAGACTCCAGTCAAGCACGATTTCACAATATTTCAAACAGCATCTTGAAATTTTAATGAATTATTGGCTTTAATAGTACAGTGGTACCTTAAAACTCAATGTCAATTGGTTCTGAGAGTGGCGTTGAGTTTAAAAGGCGTTGAGTTTTAAGGTATTTTTCCCATAAGGATGTTTAGGAAACCTGTTAATGCGTTCCATGGTCTCGTGGAACTGCATATATTTTAGGCTAATGTAAAATAATGGGGTTGTTTTTTGACACTTATATACTGAACATAACAGAAATATAATAAAAAAAAAACACTGAAAAACAATTGAAAACAGTTAAAAATTTATATAAAAATACAATAAAACAATTACCTTTACTTAATTGTTTTCTTATGCTTCTTAATTAGTGGAGAGAACCTATGAGCAGTTATAATTAAGAGTTTTAGTGTTTCGATGTGGTTCTTTTAATACATTAAGCGTTAATAACGATAAGCATTTTAGACTCAGAAAAGATGATTCTCACAATTTCTCAGAACCTCAAACTATAACACAAGTTTAAAAGTGAAACAGAAGAAAAATCTGGATAAACACAGATGTGTTTATGTAGAGCTTTCAGAGAGGATTTGTTGGTTATTCCAAACAAATGCATATTTGTCTCGTATTCTCACTTTGATGATGTTCGAGTTTAAGGGAAACATTGAGTTTAAGTGTACAAATTTCTTGACAAAGGATGTTGAGTTTTAAAGATTTTGAGTTTAGGGGACGTTGAATTGCAAGGTACCACTGTATTACGTTTGGAAAAAAATGTCAGCCATATCGAGGGAAAAAAGGCTTTTTGTTAATATAATATATGTCCCCATAAAAGTATTTGGGTTATTTTCCACTGGGAGATGTAATGGGTTTTTCTTTAGGGCTTTTTTAGTCATTCGGGCAGAAAGGGCCTTGGTTAGGGAGATAAGAAAGAACCCAATTGTTCGATTAAAACAGCTCCAGATATTTTATCGATTGATTAGAGAACCTGTTGGAAAGACAGTCATCTCTGCAGCACTCCATAAAGCAGGACAGAAGCCACTGTTGAGTTGGAGTGGGCTAAATGATATGAACTGGACTCTAGCAAAAAGGATGAGATGAAAATCACTTTTTTGGGGCAGAACAGCATGCAACACGTTTAGTAAAAAAAATACAGGTACCACACAATGGTAAAACATGGTGGTACCACAGTATGTGTTTCTCAGTGGTCAGAATAGGCAGACTGGTGAGAATAGAGGGATGGATAAATGCAACCAAATACATTAACTTCCTTTTAAGAAATGCAAAACCATACTTTGGCAACATATACAACACTGGAGTGTCATCAGGTCAAGTATTTGACTGTTGTACAAACTTGGAGCTGAATCCAAGGCTAGGAGCTGTAAATGCTGCCAAAAGGGCTTTGACAAAGTATTACATAAAGGGTCTGAATAAATTTGTTAAGCATATTTTTTTTTAACCTTCACATTATGAGTAATTAAGTGTAGATTGATGGGTAAAATGTTTTCTTAGTTACTATATTAGCTAAATCTTATAGATAGTAATAGCTCATAATAGGAAAATATTAACAATTCAATGTTGAATAATTATAACTCAATTATTAACGAAGTGGAACTAATTGTTGCCGACATATAACTTGCCAAAACTGAATCAACAATAGAAATACTTATAACAATGTACTAAAACATATTTAAACTAATCTTTGTAGTGTTTACATTGTATATGACATTGTAAGATGACTAGATGATTATATAAAATACCTAGCATTGTGAATTTAAGATTCTATATAACTAAATGACCCTCTTTTATTAGTTTATCTGCTTGTACAGATACACAACCTGATAATTATATATTTGTTCATATACTGATGGTTATTATCACTGTTCTTGAGCTGGCTTTTTACAAGCAACTTATACAAATGCCTTATGATGTTAGTTTGTAAAGATAATTGTTTTGTGTATACAGTAATCTTTGTCAACTAATTTACTTTATACATAAAATATATCAATAGATAATCCAGTGCCTGTCAAGTGTTTTAGTTCAAAATCAACTTTAAAACCATTACACAGGGAGGATTAATGCATTTGTTTTCTAGGAGAAGTGCATCATTTGCTAAATGCAGCAATTTAAGATGCTTTGCTGGCATGACGTATTGTTTGCCCGACATAAGATAACAGTCTGAAAATGTAGCGCTCATGTAGGAGTGATGTTATTTTTAATTAAAAGTTCATGAAGTCATAAAAAAAAACGGGGGGGGGTTCTTGGGTGTTGTGGTTTAAACAGTTCAGTGTGAATCAAGCTGTTTGAGACATCATACGGTTGGAAAGTAGTAACCATTAGGGATGGTGTTGATTTGAATGACAGTGCTTTTTATCAAATCTGTCAAATAAATAAATATAGGATTAGACAAATGGTAGGTCTCACTGATACCAAGCCAGATCACAATTTATTGTTATAGAACAAATATTCTGGATTTGCTGGGTTTGCTGTTGTTGTATACAACTCAAATTTGTATTTTTATGTTACAATATACATTGAATACAGGTTAGAAAAGAATGAAAAGTATTTTCTTAACTTTTTTGAAAGTGGGTTTGGAGAAGTGTTCAGTTTTATTTATGGAATACAGTTAACATTAATCCTTCACATTACATACCATTTACTGTTATTATTAATAACTCTTCAACATTTTTATGGACGGATATTTTTATTGCACCCTTAAATGAACTGTGTGCAAGAAGTTAGAGTGGTATGTGAAATCTGGGAGTTAGGGGAGTTAAGAAACTAATGGTAGTGCCAGTCTCAGCAGTGATTAATAACAGCTGAAGTAGTGGAGGAGTGAAGATGACATTGACTCCACCTTAGGAATGTGTCAAAAGCTTAGCATGCTAAAATATTACATACCCCCGTACGTACCTACCCCTGTCTGAGTTTAGCCTCACTTTAAAATTTATACTACTATAAATTTTTCTACTAAATACTAAAGGTGCATAGAAGATTGCTGTGTACATTGCCCCATCATCGCATTCCCCAGATAGATTGAATAATAATTATAATAATAATAATAATAATTTAATTGTTTCACTTATTTCTCTGTTTTTAATTCCCACAAATGTCAAGCTTCACTGACTCACAATGTATGTTTTCCATTTGCACTTATTGGAGTTATTATAATGTATGCTATACAATAACAAATTATAAACCATGTTACATAAACACAGTCATTCATTCACCAAAACATGTCCATAAACTATACATTGACTTCCCTTTTCAAATATAGTTTCTAAAACTTAGTCCTAATGAATAAAATAATAATTTAACAGTAATAATAATAATCACAGACAGTTTGTGGTGCTACTTGGCGGCCCAGAGCTTCTCAATTAGATTCAGGTCTGTGGAATGTGGAATGGCTCTAAAGATTTTATCCCAGTACATAACAGCAATCAGGGTACATGGAGATTTGTGCACCCCTCAAAGGATATGCCTCCCCTGACCATCACTGATCTGTGAAGAGAACGGGAAACCAGTGGCAGACCTGCCAATTCTTGCCAATCAAGCTGCACGGTGCTAGACTGTGATTACAGGTCAGACTAGAAGACACTGGGCTCTTTTTTGGTCAGAAACATGCACAGCAGTAACCGAACAGAGGTCCTGTAGTAGAGCTCTGTCAGTGCTCCCCCATTTCTCCTCTCACAAATAAGCAGATACCAGTCCTGCAGCTGGGTTGATGTCCTGATATGGCCCTGTCCAGCTCTCCTTGTGTAATGGCTGTGCTGGGAGACACCGGAAGAAGCAGTCAGAATGTATAAGAAGAGAGTAATTGTCTGTGGCCACCACTGGCAAAATCATTCCCTTTTTGGGGGTTGTCTTGCTGTTGCCTCTCCAGTGCTTCCAAAGCAAGAATTGATTCACAATTGCTTATGGTTCCTAACTGGATTGATTTCCCTGAAGTGTAATTGACTTGGTGTTATACTACTATAAAACAGCTGTTTCTCTTCCTTGGTAAGAGACCTGTGACATTCAGCTGATTGCCTGTATCACTGATGATGCAGCGTTCATGCCAAGCAAAGCACTGGGAAATGACATTGGACTGCAATGCCACACCTTCTGTGGAAAATGGGATGTTTACTGACTACCTTCCAATCTTTTGTTCTCTGTGTTCTCAAGGTGTCCTGCCAGGACACTTTAAAAACAAATGTCTTGGTTTTACTGTTGATATGTGCTGTGTGAACAGGCAGATACAAAAATTCTCAGCTAATGACATATGTGAATGGCAGTTTCACTAATATAATATAGTTTTGCCTTTTGTTGTAGCATTCTTTACAAAATAGGTAGACTGAATCATGCATGACATAAACACTAATTGAAACAAAGGTTTTTTATCCAAAATATGTATTCAACACAAGCTGTAGAGTGAGAATCCTAATAATCAGTTGACAGACTGTCCAGAATCACTAATAGCTAGAGCCATACTAAATTCACAGGAAAATGTGCTTAATTTCACAGACCTCATTCTTCAAAAATCAAAATTTTTTTAAAGAAAAGGGCCACATTTCATGGCAATCATTAAATAACTCACATACATTGAATGATCGAATAACTGGAAGCTGGGCGCAGCAGTAAAACACACTAGCGCACCAGAGCTAACATTTCAAACTCGTCGGTTCTAAACTCAGCTCTGCCATCCAACTGGGCTGGGCGGCTACACAAACAACGATTGGCTGTTGTTCATACAGGGTGGGAGCCAGAGCCAGGACCTCATAACTGATGCAATTATGACCTCTGCTGGCTGATTGATGTAGAGAAATAATGCGTTGATCAGGGTGTGGCTCTCCGTTAATTGAGTAGAGAAATAATGTGTTGATCAGGGTGTGGCTCTCCGTACACAAAGCTGATATGCATATAAACTCGCCTCATGCAGGTGAAAAGATGCAGTCGGCTACTGCACATGTGTCAGAGGGGGCTGTCAGTCTTGCTCTCCTCAATCAGGAGTGGAGATCAGCATCAGTAGAGAGAAAGCGTAATGCAATTAGGTAATTGGATACGACAAGATTGGGAGAAGAGATTGGGAAAAAAAAAAAAAAAAGAATGAACTTAATGGTTAAATGTAAACCTAGAACATTAAGCAACAGTGTGAGGCTCTGTCTCAAAGTAGAAAATTATCCACAAACACCCCTCTGTGTCTACAGAATTGCTTGGGAGTTTTCCAAACTGAGTCATGTTTTTAGCTGCTTTACACTTCTTGGACATTTTGACTAACCGATTGCTAACTGAATTGCCGTAGGATTGCTAGGATCGCCTCATAGTGCAAATTTATCAGTAAACATAAGGCACGTGAATGCTACGCGAATGAAAAATATTAAATTGCTAAACACAAACCTTACATTTTGAATGTCACAGCAAGCTGCTTATTACACAGAAAAAGGCTTGTTTTTCGGTCGCGTTGCAATTTTCACGACCGTCAATTCGGTAGGGCCTTACTAATAGCCTAAAGATTAAAGGTCCAGGCTTGATGCAGTTTTATTCAATTGAGGTCAGTTAGGTTCTTAACGTTCAATCATTTTTATCTAAAATAGGTTAATACTACATTGCATGGCCAAAGGTATGCGGACACCCCTTATGTCAATTAAGTTCAGGTGAATGTTGATTGTAAGCCGTAGGAATAATGCAGTTTAAAAAAGAGTACCCACTTTGGCAATGACTGTATTAAAGTATTTTAGTCAGTTTGCGTGAAAACGATTTACAGTGTATCACAAAAGTGAGTACACCCCTCACATTTCTGCAAATATTTCATTATATCTTTTCATGGGACAACACTATAGACATGAAACTTGGATATAACTTAGAGTAGTCAGTGTACAACTTGTATAGCAGTGTAGATTTACTGTCTTCTGAAAATAACTCAACACACAGCCATTAATGTCTAAATAGCTGGCAACATAAGTGAGTACACCCCACAGTGAACATGTCCAAATTGTGCCCAAATGTGTCATTGTCCCTCCCTGGTGTCATGTGTCAAGGTCCCAGGTGTAAATGGGGAGCAGGGCTGTTAAATTTGGTGTTTTGGGTACAATTCTCTCATACTGGCCACTGGATATTCAACATGGCACCTCATGGCAAAGAACTCTCTGAGGATGTGAGAAATAGAATTGTTGCTCTCCACAAAGATGGCCTGGGCTATAAGAAGATTGCCAACACCCTGAAACTGAGCTACAGCATGGTGGCCAAGGTCATACAGCGGTTTTCCAGGACAGGTTCCACTCGGAACAGGCTTCGCCAGGGTCGACCAAAGAAGTTGAGTCCACGTGTTCGGCGTCATATCCAGAGGTTGGCTTTAATAAATAGACACATGAGTGCTGCCAGCATTGCTGCAGAGGTTGAAGACGTGGGAGGTCAGCCTGTCAGTGCTCAGACCATACGCCGCACACTGCATCAACTCGGTCTGCATGGTCGTCATCCCAGAAGGAAGCTGACGCACAAGAAAGCCCGCAAACAGTTTGCTGAAGACAAGCAGTCCAAGAACATGGATTACTGGAATGCCCTGTGGTCTGACGAGACCAAGATAAACTTGTTTGGCTCAGATGGTGTCCAGCATGTGTGGCGGCGCCCTGGTGAGAAGTACCAAGACAACTGTATCTTGCCTACAGTCAAGCATGGTGGTGGTAGCATCATGGTCTTGGGCTGCATGAGTGTTGCTGGCACTGGGGAGCTGCAGTTCATTGAGGGAAACATGAATTCCAACATGTACTGTGACATTCTGAAATAGAGCATGATCCCCTCCCTTCGAAAACTGGGCCTCATGGCAGTTTTCCAACAGGATAACGACCCCAAACACAACCTCCAAGATGACAACTGCCTTGCTGAGGACGCTGAAGGTAAAGGTGATGGACTAAACCCAATTGAGCACCTGTGGCGCATCCTCAAGTGGAAGGTGGAGGAGTTCAAGGTGTCTAACATCCACCAGCTCCGTGATGTCATCATGGAGGAGTGGAAGAGGATTCCAGTAGCAACCTGTGCAGCTCTGATGAATTCCATGCCCAGGAGGGTTAAGGCAGTGCTGGATAATAATGGTGGTCACACAAAATATTGACACTTTGGGCACAATTTGGACATGTTCACTGTGGGGTGTACTCACTTATGTTGCCAGCCATTTAGACATTAATGGCTGTGTGTTGAGTTATTTTCAGAAGACAGTAAATCTACACTGCTATACAAGTTGTGCACTGACTACTCTAAGTTATATCCAAGTTTTATTTCTATAGTGTTGTCCCATGAAAAGATATAATAAAATATTTGCAGAAATGTGAGGGGTGTACTCACTTTTGTGATACACTGTATATGACCATTTTTTTCTGTGTATGCTTGACAATATCAACATATTTAAAACAAAGAAACAGAAAAATATGCACACAGGAAAATCTATTTTGTTTTAAAAACTCATAATCAGTGTGATGATTAAAAAATGTGAAAATGTTGCCACAGCATCATATTGGTATTTACTTTAATCCACACTAGCATATGCTTAATCCCAAATGGTTTCCTACTCACTTCATCTGTGTACTGCATGGCACAAAATAATGTTTTTTATAATCTCTGCCAACTAGTTAATTAGCTAAAGATCAAGGTAGTTAATTGTTTAAATATTCTTTTTTTGTATATTTATTTCTTATTACTGTTCATTAATACATTCTTTCACAGTGTTAAACCTAAACCTATAGATGTAGATTATGTGTGTTTTAGCCTGCATGCCAGATTTAAATACAGATTGAATTAAGTCATACTATGCAGCGCTTTGGTCAATTTTTGGAACCCCAACCAGCATTGCTGATTCCATGGTGACTTCATCTTTTGTTTGTTTGTTTTGTTTTGCTTTCACTTCACCACCCTGTTCTCTTCATTAGTAGACTGCCTAATGCGTTCGCCTCTTGATAATGCTCCCTTGATTAGTTTCTTTATTTGATCTTATTTGATGTATGACTATTGCCTGTTTTTTCAATCTTGTTACCTGCCTGTGCATTGACCCATTTTTAGTGGTTGAAAGCAACATTTAGAGTGGGTAGACAAGCATAAAAAAGGTGTAAATCCAGATGTAGCCACATTAATTTGGACTAGGTCCACTAGGTCAATCTCTGTTAAACATGCATTACAGTATGCAATAAGGTGCCGCCCATCTCGACAGTGCTATTAGCACACCCTAATGATAAAGTGATGTGTGTGTGTGTGAGTGTGTAGTGAGGAATGTGTTCAAGTCAAACACACAAACACCCAGAGACCCCATCTAGCCTCATCTCAAAAACCTCCTCCTTTTCTCATGCCATTCTATTATACATTCCAAATGCCTTTACATTTGCTGGCCTCTTCCTCTCCTCCCTAAGCTGTGACTGAGCCCTATAAAGAACCCTCCCTTCCTCCCTACAGGACTCTTCAATTAATCCTGAATAGAACACCATCCCTGGAACAAGGCTGAGAAAGGGAGTAGTAATGGGAAGGTGGATGGGGGTCTGTAAAGCCCAAATTCCTGCAGAGAATCAGGCAGCACTGTTGCTCAAATCTCAAATCTGTCTGATGACAAGACAGGTCTTCCAATTTCACACATTTAAATCACATTACAATTGGTGCAAATTAGTGCTAAAATGTATGAAGATTCAGTATTTGACTGAGCAGTTGTAAGCAGTTGTTGAAGCATTGGCAGACAATGATATGTACACAACAAAAAATATTGTTCTACATGACCAGGTCTGGACTGCCAGCTTGGTGACAGCTTTAGTCATGTAATTATTTCCGCCACTCTAATAAGCTGTACTACAATGTATAACTATTAAAATATTATAATGTCAAGTTTTGTAGTATTTTGTTGAACTTCTGCAGTGGATATAATGTAGTAACTGTAGTAACTGTACTAGTAGGTTACATTGTAAGGAAAAAAATGGGATTGGCAGTGCAATTTATTTACAAACGTCTTGTAACATGCCCACCCACTGGCCAGCAGGGGGACATTGATGAAGGAGTGCAAATGTTTTAAAACTGCACTTCAAAAACATTCTCTGCACCTTATCCATCGCTATTTGTTATAACCTGATGAAGCTCTTTATAAGTCGACTTGGAATATAAATTATAATGTATACAGTAAATATATGATAACATTACGTTATAACATTAACATACGTATATTAATAAACAAGTACAAACAAAGGAACACTGGAAGCAACCCTGCCAACTAGTCCATCCACTGGTCCAAACCAAATGCTCACAGAGAAAAAAAGAGAGAAAGTCAGTAAACTGCAGCAGCTAAAAACTGCAGGACATTGCCACAAACAAGGAAAAGCTCAAACCAGAAGGGTGACTGATCACAGTTGTAAAACCAGAAAGCTGCCATGTGAACCAGAACAAATGAACACCAGCAAACGGCCACCAGAAGAAACCTAGCAGGTTATGAAGTCTGACCATCATGCAGGCGTACCAGCCAGACAAAAAACAAACAAAGACACTAATATATAAGGCGTCATAAAATCAGGGGACTTAAAGTTCCAAGTCCAAATATAAAACTCAGGTGTTATGAGTAACATTTGATTAGGCGTAGAGAATGCTTTTTAAGTGCATTTTGAATAGAATTGCGTATTCCATCAATCTGCACCTCCAACCCTCTTTGCCGGCTAGCATGGGAACAGCAGGTGCATTTTGCACTAATCTTAATAATTAGTTTTGTTCCCATGACCTTTCATAACATTTGAAATTAAACATTGGGTAAAAGTTCATAAAGTAGCTTTAAAATTCTTTACATTTACATAAAATATTGAATAGGTACTTCAGTGGTAGATCAAGAAAAAGCAGTATGGTACTCAAAGGTAAAAATAAAGGAACAGTCAGTGCATCTGTTTCCTGTCTTTTATATCTGCAGGTTTTAGTTGCTGGGGTGTTTACCTAGTTATCAGTGGGGAAGATGACCCGGGAGTGTCTCTGCTGGAGCCTGTTGCAGAGATAAGAAAAGCAGCAGGTGTAAATAGATTCTGAACAGTAGTAAGCTTTGAGTGACGTGCTGCATTTATGTTACTATTAACACCGTTATTATATACAAGAAAAAGTTTCCAACTGTCTGTCCAACTGCCATTCATTCACATTATCTTCTCATTATTATTTTATAACAATAATGTAATTACATTATGTAGTTCTTTTATTTGATTTTTATGTTTTACCACTGCTTTGTCCTGGTCAGTGTCCCTGTTGGACCCACATCCCCGGAATCACTGGGGGCAATGCAGTAACACACCCTGGATAGGACGCCAATCCCTCGTATGCCTGGGAAGCCCCACATAGCCAATCAAGTCTGTATGTAAACAACAGTCTTGGTAATAGCACCGTTGTGAATTTGATTATTTTGATAGGAGCCTGCCGTGACTGCACACTGAAAGATAATGAACTCATCAACTCATACATTCTTAATACTTTTTATTTGTTATAAAATTTTGTTAGAATTTATTTTAATTTTTACATATTACATATATTTAATCTAATTTTAATTCATCCAAATTATCTTTTAGGCCAACCAAAGTAAATGGAGGTCCTTGTTGAGTCTGGTTCCTGTCATGGTCTTCCTTGTAATTTTGAGGGAGTTTGCTGAACAGGGGTTTTTAGTCGTGGAATCTGTAACTTGCTTCAAGACAATCTCACTATAAACAGCACTATAGAAATCAATTTGATTTGATCATTTTAGTGTACAGAATTTCTTGTTAGCACATTACTGAAGTTAGCATTTCCTCCACTCTGGCTGTACTATGTTGCATATACAGTATATATACAGTGTATCACAAAAGTGAGTACACCCCTCACATTTCTGCAAATATTTCATTATATCTTTTCATGGGACAACACTATAGACATGAAACTTGGATATAACTTAGAGTAGTCAGTGTACAGCTTGTATAGCAGTGTAGATTTACTGTCTTCTGAAAATAACTCAACACACAGCCATTAATGTCTAAATGGCTGGCAACATAAGTGAGTACACCCCACAGTGAACATGTCCAAATTGTGCCCAAATGTGTTGTTGTCCCTCCCTGGTGTCATGTGTCAAGGTCCCAGGTGTAAATGGGGAGCAGGGCTGTTAAATTTATTGTTTTGGGTACAATTCTCTCATACTGGCCACTGGATATTCAACATGGCACCTCATGGCAAAGAACTCTCTGAGGATGTGAGAAATAGAATTGTTGCTCTCCACAAAGATGGCCTGGGCTATAAGAAGATTGCTAACACCCTGAAACTGAACTACAGCATGGTGGCCAAGGTCATACAGCGGTTTTCCAGGACAGGTTCCACTCGGAACAGGCTTCGCCAGGGTCGACCACAGAAGTTGAGTCCACGTGTTTGGCGTCATATCCAGAGGTTGGCTTTAAAAAATAGACACATGAGTGCTGCCAGCATTGCTGCAGAGGTTGAAGACGTGGGAGGTCAGCCTGTCAGTGCTCAGACCATATGCCGCACACTGCATCAACTCGGTCTGCATGGTCGTCATCCCAGAAAGAAGCTGACGCACAAGAAAGCCCGCAAACAGTTCGCTGAAGACAAGCAGTCCAAGAACATGGATTACTGGAATGCCTTGTGGTCTGACGAGACCAAGATAAACTTGTTTGGCTCAGACGGTGTCCAGCATGTGTGGCGGCGCCCTGGTGAGAAGTACCAAGACAACTGTATCTTGCCTACAGTCAAGCATGGTGGTGGTAGCATCATGGTCTTGGGCTGCATGAGTGTTGCTGGCACTGGGGAGCTGCAGTTCATTGAGGGAAACATGAATTCCAACATGTACTGTGACATTCTGAAACAGAGCATGATCCCCTCCCTTCGAAAACTGGGCCTCATGGCAGTTTTCCAACAGGAAAACGACCCCAAACACAACCTCCAAGATGACAACTGCCTTGCTGAGGAAGCTGAAGGTAAAGGTGATGGACTAAACCCAATTGAGCACTTGTGGCGCATCCTCAAGTGGAAGGTGGAGGAGTTCAAGGTGTCTAACATCCACCAGCTCCGTGATGTCATCATGGAAGAGTGGAAGAGGATTCCAGTAGCAACCTGTGCAGCTCTGGTGAATTCCATGCCCAGGAGGGTTAAGGCAGTGACGGATAGTAATGGTGGTCACACAAAATATTGACACTTTGGGCACAATTTGGACATGTTCACTGTGGGGTGTACTCACTTATGTTGCCAGCCATTTAGACATTAATGGCTGTGTGTTGAGTTATTTTCAGAAGACAGTAAATCTACACTGCTATACAGGCTGTACACTGACTACTCTAAGTTATATCCAAGTTTTATTTCTATAGTGTTGTCCCATGAAAAGATATAATGAAATATTTGCAGAAATGTGAGGGGTGTACTCACTTTTGTGATACACTGTATATATATATATATATATATATATATATATATATATATATATATATATATATATATATATATATATATATATATATATATATATATATATATATATATACGTATATATATATATACATACAGTATATACATATACAGTATATATATGTATATATATATATATACATATACATATATATATATACTGTATATATATACAGTGGGGCCAAAAAGTATTTAGTCAGCCACTGATTGTGCAAGTTCTCCTACTTAAAAAGATGAGAGAGGTCTGTAATTTTCATCATAGGTACACTTCAACTATGAGAGACAAAATGAGAAAAAAAATCCAGGAAATCACATTGTAGGATTTTTAAAGAATTTATTTGTAAATTATGGTGGAAAATAAGTATTTGGTCAATAACAAAAGTTCAACTCAATACTTTGTAACATAACCTTTGTTGGCAATGACAGAGGTCAAACGTTTCCTGTAAGTCTTCACCAGGTTTGCACACACTGTAGCTGGTATTTTGGCCCATTCCTCCATGCAGATCTCCTCTAGAGCAGTGATGTTTTGGGGCTGTCACTGGGCAACACGGACTCCACAAATTTTCTATGAGGTTGAGGTCTGGAGACTGGCTAGGCCACTCCAGGACCTTGAAATGCTTTTTACGGAGCCAGTCCTTCATTGCCCGAGCGGTGTGTTTAGGATCATTGTCATGCTGGAAGACCCAGCCACGTTCCATCTTCAATGCTCTCACTGATGGAAGGAGGTTTTGGCTTAAAATCTCACGATATATGGCCCCGTTCATTCTTCCCTTAACACGGATCAGTCGTCCTGTCCCCTTTGCAGAAAAACAGCCCCAAAGCATGATGTTTCCACCCCCATGCTTCACAGTACGTATGGTGTTTTTGGGTTTTTCTTCTTCCTCCAAACACGACGAGTTGAGTTTTTACCAAAAAGTTCCATTTTGGTTTCATCTGACCACATGATATTCTCCCAATCCTCTTCTGGATCATCCATATGCTCTCTGGCAAACATCAGACGGGCCTGGACATGTACTGGCTTAAGCAGGGGGACACGCCTGGCACTGCAGGATTTGAGTCCCTCTCGGCGTAGTGTGTATACTGATGGTAGCCTTTGTTACTTTGGTCCCAGCTCTCTGCAGGTCATTCATCAGGTCCCTCCGTGTAGTTCTGGGATTTTTTCTCACCGTTCTCATGATAATTTTGACCCCACGGGATGAGATCTTGACCCCAAGGGAGATTATCAATGGTCTTGTATGTCTTCCATTTTCTTACAATTGTTCCCACAGTTGATTTATTCATACCAACCTACTTGCCTATTGTAGATTTACTCTTCCCAGCCTGGTGCAGGTCTACAATTTTCTTCCTGGTGTCCTTTGACAGCTCTTTGGTCTTGGCCATGGTTGAGTTTGGAGTCTGACTGTTTGAGGCTGCGGACAGGTGTCTTTTATACAGATAACGAGGTCAAACAGGTGCCATTAATACAGGTAACGAGTGGAGGACAGAAGAGCTTCTTAAAGAATAAGTTACAGGTCTGTGAGAGCCAGAAATCTTGCTTGTTTGTTATTGACCAAATACTTATTTTCCACCATAATTTACGAATAAATTCTTTAAAAATCCTACAATGTGATTTCCTGGATTTTGTTTTCTCATTTTGTCACTTATAGTTGAAGTGTACCTATGATGAAAATTACAGACCTCTCTCATCTTTCTAAGTAGGAGAACCTGCACAATCAGTGGCTGACTAAATACTTTTTGACCCCACTGTATATATACTGTATATACAGTGTATCACAAAAGTGAGTACACCCCTCACATTTCTGCAAATATTTTATTATATCTTTTCATGGGACAACACTATAGACATGAAACTTGGATATAACTTAGAGTAGTCAGTGTACAACTTGTATAGCAGTGTAGATTTACTGTCTTCTGAAAATAACTCAACACACAGCCATTAATGTCTAAATAGCTGGCAACATAAGTGAGTACACCCCACAGTGAACATGTCCAAATTGTGCCCAAAGTGTCAATATTTTGTGTGACCACCATTATTATCCAGCACTGCCTTAACCCTCCTGGGCATGGAATTCACCAGAGCTGCACAGGTTGCTACTGGAATCCTCTTCCACTCCTCCATGATGACATCACGGAGCTGGTGGATGTTAGACACCTTGAACTCCTCCACCTTCCACTTGAGGATGCGCCACAGGTGCTCAATTGGGTTTAGTCCATCACCTTTACCTTCAGCTTCCTCAGCAAGGCAGTTGTCATCTTGGAGGTTGTGTTTGGGGTCGTTATCCTGTTGGAAAACCAGTTTTCGAAGGGAGGGGATCATGCTCTGTTTCAGAATGTCACAGTACATGTTGGAATTCATGTTTCCCTCAATGAACCGCAGCTCCCCAGTGCCAGCAACACTTATGCAGCCCAAGACCATGATGCTACCACCACCATGCTTGACTGTAGGCAAGATACAGTTGTCTTGGTACTTCTCACCAGGGCGCCGCCACACATGCTGGACACCATCTGAGCCAAACAAGTTTATCTTGGTCTCGTCAGACCACAGGGCATTCCAGTAATCCATGTTCTTGGACTGCTTGTCTTCAGCAAACTGTTTGCGGGCTTTCTTGTGCGTCAGCTTCCTTCTGGGATGACGACCATGCAGACCGAGTTGATGCAGTGTGCGGCGTATGGTCTGAGCACTGACAGGCTGACCTCCCACGTCTTCAACCTCTGCAGCAATGCTGGCAGCACTCATGTGTCTATTTTTTAAAGCCAACCTCTGGATATGACGCCGAACACGTGGACTCAACTTCTTTGGAAGCCTGTTCCGAGTGGAACCTGTCCTGGAAAACCGCTGTATGACCTTGGCCACCATGCTGTAGCTCAGTTTCAGGGTGTTAGCAATCTTCTTATAGCCCAGGCCATCTTTGTGGAGAGCAACAATTCTATTTCTCACATCCTCAGAGAGTTCTTTGCCATGAGGTGCCATGTTGAATATCCAGTGGCCAGTATGAGAGAATTGTACCCAAAACACCAAATTTAAGAGCCCTGCTCCCCATTTACACCTGGGACCTTGACACATGACACCAGGGAGGGACAACGACACATTTGGGCACAATTTGGACATGTTCACTGTGGGGTGTACTCACTTATGTTGCCAGCTATTTAGACATTAATGGCTGTGTGTTGAGTTATTTTCAGAAGACAGTAAATCTACACTGCTATACAAGCTGTACACTGACTACTCTAAGTTATATCCAAGTTTCATTTCTATAGTGTTGTCCCATGAAAAGATATAATGAAATATTTGCAGAAATGTGAGGGATGTACTCACTTTTGTGATACACTGTATATATATACACATATATATATATATATATACACGAGGGTTCTCCAATATACGAAGGTTACTTCAAAAAGTTTCAGCACTTTTTTCAACTCTATTTATTAAGAATTTCAAAAACAAATTACATCACTTTTCTACATAGTCACCTTAAAGGCATCAGCAAAAAATGATGTTGGTTGAGCGTGTAGCCACTGATGCACCACTGCTTTCACATCATCATCACATGAAAATATTCTTTCCCTTAAAGCTTCTTTGAGTGGTCCAAAAAGGTGGAAGTCAGATGGCGCTAAACCTGGACTAAAAGCTCTCTCTCAGTCTCTCAGACACGACCAATTACTACTCTTCCCGTCCTCACTGTTTCCAACCAAAATATAAATGTGGAAACTTTTTGAAGATTCTTCGTTTATCACATATACACACACTAAGAAAATGTTATTTCTTTTCCATGGGTTACCACCACTTTGTCCTGATCGGGGTCGCAGTGGATCTGGTTTCCCAGGAATCACTGGGCGCAATGCAGTAACAAACATTAGACTGGATGCCAGTGACCCTCAGACAAAGTCAGTCATGTCTGTATGTAGATGCCTGCAACGCTGAAGTGCTGGAGATTCAAACCCAGGATCCCAGTGGTAGTAGGCTAGGGTAATATACCGCTGCACCACTCGAGTTCACTTATACATAAATGTCTTTTTTAATACACTAAAAAATAACAAAAGCACTCAGTAATTGGGTCTGTTGTGTGTGGCAGCAACCTGGAATACAACCTGAACAGGGCTTAAATAAGTGCATCACACATACATCTATTAAATCACCAGATCTGGGGTCAAGTTAGAGTAGACAACCCACCATCTGCATGTTTTGGGAAGTAGGACACCAGGTAATCTGATGGAAATCCACAAGGACATAGCTAGAACATTCCAAACGCCTCACAAAAGATAATCATGAGTGAAGTTTGAACCCAGTGTTTTTTAGACACTGCTGCCCAAAACTGAAACAGAGATTCTAAAATGTATTAAAATAATTTATGAGAACAGTATAGTTTAGTAATTCTAGTCGTGCATTATAACAATGTGAGATTTATTACTAAGTGTAATGAGCCACAACTGGGCGGCAGATTAAAAGTCGCTGTTCTGTTGTAAATCCCTTTAGATCTTGTTATGTGGCACTATCTGGGTGTGGGTGGGTTTTATGGCTTTGTTGTTATTTTTACAACCGTACCAGCAGCAGGAACATAAACTATACAGTGGGTCTACACCCTTACATTCAACCAGCGTTCTCTATGGACTGTTTGAACAAAGCCCTGCACGAGTAGCATGTCTGGCTGAGACTATACTAAAGAGACATACCACATGACTCCTCATTAAATATCAGTCATTTTATTATGCATGGATTAATTCTTCATTTATGTGTTTAGGCAAAAATTCCACATTTACAGCTTTATAAAAGTATGAAATATATTTTCCTAGTCAAAGCATAAATGGTAATCTGAATAAAGCATGTTATTAATAGGATTGATATTGTAGTTATTATTTAATATTCATTGTGACATTGATCATGATCATAAATAATGTGCAAACTTCTAGTGTTGTTGCACTGCAAGTTTGCCAGCTTGCCAAGCAGCTTGGATAGATCTTTGATTGGATTAAATAATAACTATGGTTTATTTGGACACCCCTTCTAACTAAGAAGTTCAGGTGTTTTAATCACATCTATTGCAAAAATTCAAATGTATTTATTCCATTCATTTTCATGAACTGCATTATCCTGGTCAAGGTTGCAGCAGTTTCGATTTCAAAGGGAAACACTACAGGGACAGGCAAAAATACCCTGCATAGGGTGCTAATCCATCTCACAATCACCATTTTAACTGAATAGGCACAAATTTTCACAGACACACTTTTAAATCCCATTTAAAAAGCCTTTTCAGAGCCGATCAGGTGGCGCAGTGGTAAAAACACACACTAGCTAGGATGCAATTACGACCTCTGCTGGCTGATTGATGGCGCCTGCACAGAGGCGGGGAAAGAGTGCATTGATCAGGGTGTGTCTCTCTGTACACAAGGCTGATTCGCATATGTGCCTAGTGTGGGTGACAAAATGCATACGGCTGCTGCCCACGTGTCGGAGGGGGCGTGGGTTAGCTTTGTTCTCCTCAAATAAGAGCGGGGTTGGCATTAGTGGAGAGCAAGTACGACGCAATTGGACACGTTTAAAAGTCGTGAGAAAAAGGGGAGACAATGCATAAAATATATATTTAAAAAAGAATTAGAATAAGAATAGTGGACACTGTTATAGCCTCAAGGAGGGGACGGGCAACACCATATTACTGCCATTGTTTTGGAAGGGAATGTCCATCAAGCTCGTGGTTGATCATATCATATATCTCTGTTTTATATCAGATGTTTTAAATTTTTAGCAGTGGTAATTAACGTTAAATAACAACAAATCCAGCCGCTCAGGTGGGGCAGCGGTAAAATACGCTAGCGCACCAGAGTTGGGGTTTCGAATACATTGTATCGAATCTCAGCTCTGCCTTTCAGACTGGGCTGGGCGGCAGCATGAACAACGATTGGCTGTTGTTCAGGGTTAGAGGGTAAGAAAAGTGGATCATATGTCCTCATAACTGGTGCAACTGCGTCCCCTGCTGGCTGACTGATGGCGCCTGCAAAGGGCTGAGGAATAATGCTGATGGGGGTGTGGCCCTCCATACACAGTGCCCGTCAAGTGTATGAACTCGACTTGTGCAGGTGAAAAATGCAGTCTGTACTGACTGTACGTGCCGGAGGGGGCTTATGTCAGTTGAGAGGACGAAATCAGGGTAATTGGACACAACTAGATTAGGCGGGGGGAAATTTGGGAGATAAAAAAAAAAAAAACTCAAATTACCTCACCTCAAATTAAAAGTATTTGTAGTAGTATAATGTAAACAATTATACAGTGAAAGACTTATCCAGTTTTACACTTGTGGACAAAAAGGCCAAGAAAAGAAATCTGTTGCTCATAGCCCCCGTCAGAAAGTGGGTGTAGTCATTTTTATCAGTCAGTGAAGTCCCTGAAACGAACATGACAAGTTCTGATGAAGTCATAGCATCTAAAGTCAGTCTTTCCTGCGCTCACCCTGTGGGAAAATATCCAGGAAAAGTGGTATGGTTCTTAAAGGTAAAAATAAAAGAACAGTCAGTGCATCTGTTTCCTGTCTTTTATATCTGCAGGTTTTAGTCACTGGGGTGTTTATCTAGTTATCAGTGGGGAAGATGACCCGGGAGTGTCTCTGCTGAGCCTGTAGCAGAGATATGAGAGGCAGCAGGTGTAAATTTGGTCTCTTAAGTGGGTTCTGGATGATCTCTACACAGCCACTTTAATCTTTTGGTCCTGATCAGCAGGCCTGTTGGTGGGTAAAAATGGAAGAAGCCAGTGAGTGTTGAAGACAAGACCTTAGCTACAGCTTTGTAAGAATGACATTAAGACACTTGGCTAGGTTCAAATTTGGGAATTAAGCACTGAGTAGGGAGCAGTCATTTTCAGTCAGATCTGTTTGTATATTTGGTAATTGTTTCTTAATTTTTTACAGTCTGGTTAACAATGGACAAAAATAATAGAAAGAATTTATTTGTCTTTGTAGTTAATTAGCTCAGTTGAAAAATATTATATATAAATCATCCAGGCTATGTCTTCATCTTGTGTCTGTGCTATCTTAGCCAACAAGTTTTCAGTAGAGGTCAAACACCATCACAGGCAATTTTGTATCTCCAATTCAACTCACTTGCACGTCTTTGGACTGTGAGAGGAAACTGGAACTCCCGGAGGAAACCCACAAAAACACAGGAAGAACATTCAAACTCCACACAGAACCACAAGACCACTCCACCTAGGAATCAAAACCCAGAACCTTTTTGCTGAGAGCCAACAATGCTAAAGGCAACAATGTGCTCCCCCTGTTAGTAAGGGAAGCTTAATTCTGTACTGAGGATTTAGACAAATATTTGGATCATTTTATTCTGTTAGAAGCATTCTGCTGGACCACATCCCAGTCTTAGCTATTTTGGTGAATGTGTCCAAATATTGAAAAAATAAAATCTCCTGGTACTTTAAGAAGTCTGTGATGCAATTTAAGCAAAGCCCAAAAACATCACAGATTCTGTATTATAGTAAACAGATGGTAGTATTGTTAGGAGTCGGTCCGTCCCCTTGGTGGACACCAGGGGGGGCCGATCCGCGTCTCACTCAGCTGACTCCGGTGCTTGCACGGACAGAAGCCGTTTGACTCCCTCTGCG
Organism: Trichomycterus rosablanca; assembly: GCF_030014385.1. NCBI lineage: Eukaryota > Metazoa > Chordata > Actinopteri > Siluriformes > Trichomycteridae > Trichomycterus > Trichomycterus rosablanca. The sequence goes on along the minus strand of NC_085988.1, from coordinate 62,209,107 downwards.
CCCACCAGGGGGAGCCAAGCGCGTGAGACTCCTCTCATTGCCACCCGAGGGCGGGTTCGTGGTAGTTCTACTAGGGGGAGCAGAACTACAAAGCCCAAGCCGCCCTCGCGCAATCAGCAGCAACGGGGAACACCTGGCTGAGCAGGTACTTAAGGGAACGCTTAGCCAGGCATCCCCGTCACACCCTCTTTTGTGCTCTCTTGCACGGTTCGTTAGGGATACTGGTAACGCGAGGCCTCATAGAGGGTTCGCGGTAGACCTACGGTCGAGGTAATCAAAGTGACTCAGGGACAGGTCAGGACCGGTGTGACTACTATGCATTTCCCTAATTAAACTTGGGAATTTGCCCTTTAAGTCTCTTCTCTTTTCCTGTGCTCGTTGTGTCGCTTTACGTTCCTCGCTGTGCTTTCTCTGCATGGTCGCTAGACAGACCAAGCTCAGTTCGTCCCGCCCATGAGCTCGGGGTTTTCCGTACTCATCGGTGGTGTTCACGAGCGTATCGCCTCTCACTCGGGTGTGGGCGTAACGCGTTAGAATTCTCTCATTAAATCCACTTTTGGTTAAGACGGGTTTATATTTTAGCCTGCTCCTTTCATAATTACCCCTTTGTTTGATATCGCCTTTAAATAGTCAGAGATAGAAAGAATTAATCTCTTTATTTACAAAAGAAGCGATCCTTTGTTTGCCCTTCATATTGCTCACCAGCGCCGTATTTGTTAGTGGCGCTGTGGCGCATCCGGTTAAGTCACCGCGGGTTAGTATAGGACGGCGTCGGTTCGAATCACACCGAGGCGCGTTTCAAATGCGCATCACGATTCGGCTTTTGGTCGTGTCTGGTGTAGCGAACCGGGCTCTTTAGCCCCCTTTCTTTTATATCTCGTACTTAGTTGGGCTCGCCACTTCAGAGTAGTGAAACTTTTGTTATCTTCTCTTTTTCAGTTGGCTTGGGCTCGCCCAGCCCCTTTCCGTTCCGCGGTTTCATTTTTTGTCTTGAAGGGGTTCTCTGAGTTCTGCTTCGGATCGACTCTGCCCCCTCAGGGCGACATACACCCCGCGATTGAGTCCACCCATCAGTAAATCGTAACAGAAGGGTGTGACCAACAATGGACTCAGCGGGTCACACAACCCTGCAGCAGGCCGTCAAGCTGCAGGAGTCGGCAATCCACCGACATGAGAACTTGATTGGCCAGCTAGCTGAACGATTCAGCACGCTAGCGGTTTCCCAGTCCTCGGTCAGCACTCCTCCGGGGGGGCATAACCCGGAACCCCCGATCGTCCCCCCCGAGCGCTTTTCGGGGGAGATCCACCGATGCAGGGGTTTCGTTCTGCAATGCTCTCTGATATTTGAGTTACAAGCCTCCCGTTTTCCCACCGAGCGGTCAAAGGTAGCTTATATGATCTCGCTGCTGTCGGACCGTGCCCTACTTTGGGCCACAGCTCTGTGGGAACAGAAGGCACCTGAGTGCGAATCGGAGAAAGAATTCTCCAAAGCACTTATGGAGACCTTTCATGTTCCTCAGGGGGGCAAGGAACCAGGGCCTCGCCTATTGGACCTGAGGCAGGGGTCCCGCTCGGCCACGGATTATATAATCGATTTTAAAACTCTAGCCGCCGAGTGTGGGTGGGATCAGGCCGCTCTAAGGGCCATTTTTCTTCGTGGTCTTAGCGAAAGACTTAAGGACGAATTGGCGACCCGCGACCTCCCATCCTCACTTAACCGACTATATGAGGTGGTAAGCTGCCTCGACCTCCGCCTCAAACAGCGTGCCCGTGAACGGGTGGAGGATAATCGGTTTACGAGCCCGAGGGACTACTGGCCCCAAGTTGCCAGGTCATCTGTGTCTCCTCCGGTGGAGGAAGAACCTATGCAAATAGGCACTTCTCGTAATTTCCATCTCGGAGCCTCGGGCCGCCGGGGAAAGCACCCACAATCGGGAAACGTGCCGGCCCGGCCCTAAAGGGGAGCTCGGGTCGAGGCCGGTTCATTTCTCCCGATCTCGGTCTTTCGCTGACAGCCATCCTGGAATGGAGAGGCGGTTCATCAGGTAAATTGGCGGTCTGGGTGGATTCGGGGGCGGCCAATAACTTCATGGACCACCAACTGGTCAGACACCTCGGCATTACTCCTCAACCCCTAACCACACCCCTCCCTATAGTGGCTATAGACGGCAATCCCCTGGGGGAAGGCTCAGTCCGATTTAGAACCCCTTCCATCACAATGCGTCTAGGGGAACATTCTGAGAATTTGTTTTTCTTTGTCACTCGCTCCCCCAAGATGCAAGTGATTCTGGGTTACCCTTGGCTTAGGCTACATAACCCGGTCATCGATTGGAACTTAAGTTCAATCTACTCATGGAGTCCAAAGTGTCAGGAGTCAGGTCTTATACGGCCCCGACCACCGGGCGACCTGTTAAACAAACCATCGGCATCCCCTCCTGACCTCTCCTCCGTGCCCGCCGTGTATCATGATCTGGCGGAGGTGTTTAGCAAAGCCAAGGCTCAACAATTGCCTCCTCATCGCGCTTTCGACTGCGCGATCAACCTGCTCCCCGGTACGTCGCCTCCTAGGGGCCATCTTTTTGCACTCGCGGCCCCCGAACGGAAGGCCATGGAGGAGTACATCCAGGAGGCCTTAGCCCTGGGATTCATCCGACCGTCTAGTTCTCCAGCGGGCGCAGGGTTCTTCTTTGTGGGCAAGAAGGATGGAACCCTGCGCCCCTGCATTGACTACAGGGGTTTAAATGCTATCACGGTCAAGGACCGTTATCCTCTGCCCCTGATGCACACCGCCTTTGAGACACTGCAGAAGGCCCAGATTTTCACTAAATTGGACCTTCGCAGTGCCTACAATTTGGTTCGCGTTCGTAAGGGAGATGAGTGGAAAACCGCCTTTATCACCCCGACCGGGCACTACGAGTATAGGGTGATGCCTTTTGGCCTTACTAACGCACCAGCGGTATTCCAAAGATTCATAAATGAGGCACTTCGTGAAGCCCTGGACCGGTATGCTTTTGTCTACCTGGACGATATCCTCATTTATAGTCGCTCCCTCACGGAACATATTACCCATGTTAGAAGGATTCTCCAACTACTCTTGGAACACAACTTATTTGTGAAACTGGAGAAATCCATCTTCCATGCAACCTCCGTCTCATTCCTGGGATTTATTGTATCCCATGGTGAGCTGAGGATGGACCCCGCCAAGAACCAGGCGGTGAAAGACTGGCCAGTCCCGACTTCAGTACGCACCGTTCAGCGTTTTCTGGGATTCGCCAATTTCTTTCGGCGTTTTATCCGGAACTTTAGCTCCGTAGCCGCCCCTCTTATCGAGCTCACCAAACGCTTGATAGGTCGCTTTAAGTGGCCCCGCTTGGCCCAAGAGGCTTTTGACGCCCTTAAGGAGCTCCTGACCTCCCCTCCCATACTCCATCTTCCGGACCCAGGGCTCCCGTTCATTGTGGAGGTGGACGCGTCAGATGTGGGGGTAGGCGCGGTCCTCTCGCAACGCTCGGGGGAGGATCGGAAACTGCACCCTTGCGCCTACTACTCCCACCGCCTCACCTCAGCCGAGCGTAATTATCCCATTGGCGATAAGGAACTTCTGGCTGTCAAATTGGCTTTGGAGGAATGGCGTCACTGGCTGGAGGGCGCACCTCTTCCGTTCTTAGTATGGACGGATCACAAAAACCTGGCCTACATTCAGCAGGCCAAAAGGTTGAACTCCCGGCAGGCCCGTTGGTCTTTGTTTTTCGGGAGATTCAATTTCAACCTCTCGTACCGTCCCGGCTCTAAGAACACCAAGCCAGACGCTCTCTCCCGTCAATGGGATCCTCCCCAACCAGACTCAGAGGCCAAACCCATCATCCCAGCGGCTCTTATTGTAGCCCCTCTTATATGGGACATTGAGCGCAAGGTCCTGGCAGCTCAGCGCAGGGAACCCGATCCCGGTGGGGGCCCTGAAGGGAAGTTGTTTGTGCCGTCCAGCATGCGCCGTCAGGTTTTTTTGTGGGGTCACGCATCAAACCTCACTGGTCACCCAGGGGTTGCTCGCACCCTGGACTTTCTTAAACGTTGCTTCTGGTGGCCAGCCATGCAGAAGGAGGTCCGGGCCCTCATTTCAACCTGCGATGTGTGCTCTAAGAACAAGGAACCCAGGGCACGGCCCCAGGGGCTGCTCATGCCCCTACCCGTCCCCTCAAGGCCCTGGTCCCATATTTCGATGGACTTCGTCACGGGCCTTCCTCCCTCCAAAGGGCTGACCGCGATCCTGGTTATTGTTGACCGTTTCTCAAAGGCTTGTAAGTTTATACCTCTCTCGGGACTTCCCTCGGCCAGGCTGACCGCCCAGAACCTACTCCAACATGTTGTCAGGCCCCATGGGATCCCCATGGATATCGTTTCAGATCGAGGCCCTCAGTTTGTGAGTAGGTTCTGGCGAGCATTCTGCCAGCTAATGGGGGTCTCGGTCAGTCTGACCTCTGGGTACCATCCAGAGTCAAATGGGCAATCCGAGAGGGTCATCCAGGATCTCACTCGCTCCCTCAGATGTCTGACCTCCGGCTGCCCGCGCTCATGGCCCGACAAGCTCCCCTGGGCTGAATACGCCCACAATAACCTCCGGCACTCGGCCATAGGCATGTCGCCTTTTGAGTGCCAGTTTGGGTTCCCTCCCCCACTCTTCCCATCCCAGGAAAGAGAGGTAGGAGTCCCGGCAGCTCAGCAATTCGTTGGCCGGTGCAGGCAAGCTTGGCGCAGGGCCAAGGCCGCACTGGAATCCAGTGCGGCCACCATGAAGAACACGGCCAACCGGAGACGTCAGGCAGCCCCCCGGTTTCGACCGGGCCAGCGAGTGCTGCTCTCCACCCGGGACTTGCCCCTTAGAGGCGAGTCTGGGAAGCTGGCCCCCCGATACGTGGGTCCATTTAAGGTCATCAGGAGAATAAATCCTGTCGCCTATCGCTTGGATCTCCCCCCAGCGATGAGGATTCATCCCACGTTCCACGTGTCCCGTCTAAAACCCTACTTATGCCGGACCATGCCGCAACCGCACCCACCGCCTCCCAGGGTGATCAACGGAGGTCCGGTCTACTCCGTCCGCCAATTGCTCGACTCGCGACGGGTCCAGGGGTCCACCCAGTACCTGGTAGACTGGGAGGGCTATGGACCCGAACATAGGTCCTGGGTTCCAGCTCGTCATATTTTAGACCCAGCATTGATACGCGAATTCCGAGAGAACAGAGCAGCAGGCATGGGAACGTCGGGAGCCGTTTCTAGACGGGGGGGTACTGTTAGGAGTCGGTCCGTCCCCTTGGTGGACACCAGGGGGGGCCGATCCGCGTCTCACTCAGCTGACTCCGGTGCTTGCACGGACAGAAGCCGTTTGACTCCCTCTGCGCCCACCAGGGGGAGCCAAGCGCGTGAGACTCCTCTCATTGCCACCCGAGGGCGGGTTCGTGGTAGTTCTACTAGGGGGAGCAGAACTACAAAGCCCAAGCCGCCCTCGCGCAATCAGCAGCAACGGGGAACACCTGGCTGAGCAGGTACTTAAGGGAACGCTTAGCCAGGCATCCCCGTCACACCCTCTTTTGTGCTCTCTTGCACGGTTCGTTAGGGATACTGGTAACGCGAGGCCTCATAGAGGGTTCGCGGTAGACCTACGGTCGAGGTAATCAAAGTGACTCAGGGACAGGTCAGGACCGGTGTGACTACTATGCATTTCCCTAATTAAACTTGGGAATTTGCCCTTTAAGTCTCTTCTCTTTTCCTGTGCTCGTTGTGTCGCTTTACGTTCCTCGCTGTGCTTTCTCTGCATGGTCGCTAGACAGACCAAGCTCAGTTCGTCCCGCCCATGAGCTCGGGGTTTTCCGTACTCATCGGTGGTGTTCACGAGCGTATCGCCTCTCACTCGGGTGTGGGCGTAACGCGTTAGAATTCTCTCATTAAATCCACTTTTGGTTAAGACGGGTTTATATTTTAGCCTGCTCCTTTCATAATTACCCCTTTGTTTGATATCGCCTTTAAATAGTCAGAGATAGAAAGAATTAATCTCTTTATTTACAAAAGAAGCGATCCTTTGTTTGCCCTTCATATTGCTCACCAGCGCCGTATTTGTTAGTGGCGCTGTGGCGCATCCGGTTAAGTCACCGCGGGTTAGTATAGGACGGCGTCGGTTCGAATCACACCGAGGCGCGTTTCAAATGCGCATCACGATTCGGCTTTTGGTCGTGTCTGGTGTAGCGAACCGGGCTCTTTAGCCCCCTTTCTTTTATATCTCGTACTTAGTTGGGCTCGCCACTTCAGAGTAGTGAAACTTTTGTTATCTTCTCTTTTTCAGTTGGCTTGGGCTCGCCCAGCCCCTTTCCGTTCCGCGGTTTCATTTTTTGTCTTGAAGGGGTTCTCTGAGTTCTGCTTCGGATCGACTCTGCCCCCTCAGGGCGACATACACCCCGCGATTGAGTCCACCCATCAGTAAATCGTAACAGAAGGGTGTGACCAACAATGGACTCAGCGGGTCACACAACCCTGCAGCAGGCCGTCAAGCTGCAGGAGTCGGCAATCCACCGACATGAGAACTTGATTGGCCAGCTAGCTGAACGATTCAGCACGCTAGCGGTTTCCCAGTCCTCGGTCAGCACTCCTCCGGGGGGGCATAACCCGGAACCCCCGATCGTCCCCCCCGAGCGCTTTTCGGGGGAGATCCACCGATGCAGGGGTTTCGTTCTGCAATGCTCTCTGATATTTGAGTTACAAGCCTCCCGTTTTCCCACCGAGCGGTCAAAGGTAGCTTATATGATCTCGCTGCTGTCGGACCGTGCCCTACTTTGGGCCACAGCTCTGTGGGAACAGAAGGCACCTGAGTGCGAATCGGAGAAAGAATTCTCCAAAGCACTTATGGAGACCTTTCATGTTCCTCAGGGGGGCAAGGAACCAGGGCCTCGCCTATTGGACCTGAGGCAGGGGTCCCGCTCGGCCACGGATTATATAATCGATTTTAAAACTCTAGCCGCCGAGTGTGGGTGGGATCAGGCCGCTCTAAGGGCCATTTTTCTTCGTGGTCTTAGCGAAAGACTTAAGGACGAATTGGCGACCCGCGACCTCCCATCCTCACTTAACCGACTATATGAGGTGGTAAGCTGCCTCGACCTCCGCCTCAAACAGCGTGCCCGTGAACGGGTGGAGGATAATCGGTTTACGAGCCCGAGGGACTACTGGCCCCAAGTTGCCAGGTCATCTGTGTCTCCTCCGGTGGAGGAAGAACCTATGCAAATAGGCACTTCTCGTAATTTCCATCTCGGAGCCTCGGGCCGCCGGGGAAAGCACCCACAATCGGGAAACGTGCCGGCCCGGCCCTAAAGGGGAGCTCGGGTCGAGGCCGGTTCATTTCTCCCGATCTCGGTCTTTCGCTGACAGCCATCCTGGAATGGAGAGGCGGTTCATCAGGTAAATTGGCGGTCTGGGTGGATTCGGGGGCGGCCAATAACTTCATGGACCACCAACTGGTCAGACACCTCGGCATTACTCCTCAACCCCTAACCACACCCCTCCCTATAGTGGCTATAGACGGCAATCCCCTGGGGGAAGGCTCAGTCCGATTTAGAACCCCTTCCATCACAATGCGTCTAGGGGAACATTCTGAGAATTTGTTTTTCTTTGTCACTCGCTCCCCCAAGATGCAAGTGATTCTGGGTTACCCTTGGCTTAGGCTACATAACCCGGTCATCGATTGGAACTTAAGTTCAATCTACTCATGGAGTCCAAAGTGTCAGGAGTCAGGTCTTATACGGCCCCGACCACCGGGCGACCTGTTAAACAAACCATCGGCATCCCCTCCTGACCTCTCCTCCGTGCCCGCCGTGTATCATGATCTGGCGGAGGTGTTTAGCAAAGCCAAGGCTCAACAATTGCCTCCTCATCGCGCTTTCGACTGCGCGATCAACCTGCTCCCCGGTACGTCGCCTCCTAGGGGCCATCTTTTTGCACTCGCGGCCCCCGAACGGAAGGCCATGGAGGAGTACATCCAGGAGGCCTTAGCCCTGGGATTCATCCGACCGTCTAGTTCTCCAGCGGGCGCAGGGTTCTTCTTTGTGGGCAAGAAGGATGGAACCCTGCGCCCCTGCATTGACTACAGGGGTTTAAATGCTATCACGGTCAAGGACCGTTATCCTCTGCCCCTGATGCACACCGCCTTTGAGACACTGCAGAAGGCCCAGATTTTCACTAAATTGGACCTTCGCAGTGCCTACAATTTGGTTCGCGTTCGTAAGGGAGATGAGTGGAAAACCGCCTTTATCACCCCGACCGGGCACTACGAGTATAGGGTGATGCCTTTTGGCCTTACTAACGCACCAGCGGTATTCCAAAGATTCATAAATGAGGCACTTCGTGAAGCCCTGGACCGGTATGCTTTTGTCTACCTGGACGATATCCTCATTTATAGTCGCTCCCTCACGGAACATATTACCCATGTTAGAAGGATTCTCCAACTACTCTTGGAACACAACTTATTTGTGAAACTGGAGAAATCCATCTTCCATGCAACCTCCGTCTCATTCCTGGGATTTATTGTATCCCATGGTGAGCTGAGGATGGACCCCGCCAAGAACCAGGCGGTGAAAGACTGGCCAGTCCCGACTTCAGTACGCACCGTTCAGCGTTTTCTGGGATTCGCCAATTTCTTTCGGCGTTTTATCCGGAACTTTAGCTCCGTAGCCGCCCCTCTTATCGAGCTCACCAAACGCTTGATAGGTCGCTTTAAGTGGCCCCGCTTGGCCCAAGAGGCTTTTGACGCCCTTAAGGAGCTCCTGACCTCCCCTCCCATACTCCATCTTCCGGACCCAGGGCTCCCGTTCATTGTGGAGGTGGACGCGTCAGATGTGGGGGTAGGCGCGGTCCTCTCGCAACGCTCGGGGGAGGATCGGAAACTGCACCCTTGCGCCTACTACTCCCACCGCCTCACCTCAGCCGAGCGTAATTATCCCATTGGCGATAAGGAACTTCTGGCTGTCAAATTGGCTTTGGAGGAATGGCGTCACTGGCTGGAGGGCGCACCTCTTCCGTTCTTAGTATGGACGGATCACAAAAACCTGGCCTACATTCAGCAGGCCAAAAGGTTGAACTCCCGGCAGGCCCGTTGGTCTTTGTTTTTCGGGAGATTCAATTTCAACCTCTCGTACCGTCCCGGCTCTAAGAACACCAAGCCAGACGCTCTCTCCCGTCAATGGGATCCTCCCCAACCAGACTCAGAGGCCAAACCCATCATCCCAGCGGCTCTTATTGTAGCCCCTCTTATATGGGACATTGAGCGCAAGGTCCTGGCAGCTCAGCGCAGGGAACCCGATCCCGGTGGGGGCCCTGAAGGGAAGTTGTTTGTGCCGTCCAGCATGCGCCGTCAGGTTTTTTTGTGGGGTCACGCATCAAACCTCACTGGTCACCCAGGGGTTGCTCGCACCCTGGACTTTCTTAAACGTTGCTTCTGGTGGCCAGCCATGCAGAAGGAGGTCCGGGCCCTCATTTCAACCTGCGATGTGTGCTCTAAGAACAAGGAACCCAGGGCACGGCCCCAGGGGCTGCTCATGCCCCTACCCGTCCCCTCAAGGCCCTGGTCCCATATTTCGATGGACTTCGTCACGGGCCTTCCTCCCTCCAAAGGGCTGACCGCGATCCTGGTTATTGTTGACCGTTTCTCAAAGGCTTGTAAGTTTATACCTCTCTCGGGACTTCCCTCGGCCAGGCTGACCGCCCAGAACCTACTCCAACATGTTGTCAGGCCCCATGGGATCCCCATGGATATCGTTTCAGATCGAGGCCCTCAGTTTGTGAGTAGGTTCTGGCGAGCATTCTGCCAGCTAATGGGGGTCTCGGTCAGTCTGACCTCTGGGTACCATCCAGAGTCAAATGGGCAATCCGAGAGGGTCATCCAGGATCTCACTCGCTCCCTCAGATGTCTGACCTCCGGCTGCCCGCGCTCATGGCCCGACAAGCTCCCCTGGGCTGAATACGCCCACAATAACCTCCGGCACTCGGCCATAGGCATGTCGCCTTTTGAGTGCCAGTTTGGGTTCCCTCCCCCACTCTTCCCATCCCAGGAAAGAGAGGTAGGAGTCCCGGCAGCTCAGCAATTCGTTGGCCGGTGCAGGCAAGCTTGGCGCAGGGCCAAGGCCGCACTGGAATCCAGTGCGGCCACCATGAAGAACACGGCCAACCGGAGACGTCAGGCAGCCCCCCGGTTTCGACCGGGCCAGCGAGTGCTGCTCTCCACCCGGGACTTGCCCCTTAGAGGCGAGTCTGGGAAGCTGGCCCCCCGATACGTGGGTCCATTTAAGGTCATCAGGAGAATAAATCCTGTCGCCTATCGCTTGGATCTCCCCCCAGCGATGAGGATTCATCCCACGTTCCACGTGTCCCGTCTAAAACCCTACTTATGCCGGACCATGCCGCAACCGCACCCACCGCCTCCCAGGGTGATCAACGGAGGTCCGGTCTACTCCGTCCGCCAATTGCTCGACTCGCGACGGGTCCAGGGGTCCACCCAGTACCTGGTAGACTGGGAGGGCTATGGACCCGAACATAGGTCCTGGGTTCCAGCTCGTCATATTTTAGACCCAGCATTGATACGCGAATTCCGAGAGAACAGAGCAGCAGGCATGGGAACGTCGGGAGCCGTTTCTAGACGGGGGGGTACTGTTAGGAGTCGGTCCGTCCCCTTGGTGGACACCAGGGGGGGCCGATCCGCGTCTCACTCAGCTGACTCCGGTGCTTGCACGGACAGAAGCCGTTTGACTCCCTCTGCGCCCACCAGGGGGAGCCAAGCGCGTGAGACTCCTCTCATTGCCACCCGAGGGCGGGTTCGTGGTAGTTCTACTAGGGGGAGCAGAACTACAAAGCCCAAGCCGCCCTCGCGCAATCAGCAGCAACGGGGAACACCTGGCTGAGCAGGTACTTAAGGGAACGCTTAGCCAGGCATCCCCGTCACACCCTCTTTTGTGCTCTCTTGCACGGTTCGTTAGGGATACTGGTAACGCGAGGCCTCATAGAGGGTTCGCGGTAGACCTACGGTCGAGGTAATCAAAGTGACTCAGGGACAGGTCAGGACCGGTGTGACTACTATGCATTTCCCTAATTAAACTTGGGAATTTGCCCTTTAAGTCTCTTCTCTTTTCCTGTGCTCGTTGTGTCGCTTTACGTTCCTCGCTGTGCTTTCTCTGCATGGTCGCTAGACAGACCAAGCTCAGTTCGTCCCGCCCATGAGCTCGGGGTTTTCCGTACTCATCGGTGGTGTTCACGAGCGTATCGCCTCTCACTCGGGTGTGGGCGTAACGCGTTAGAATTCTCTCATTAAATCCACTTTTGGTTAAGACGGGTTTATATTTTAGCCTGCTCCTTTCATAATTACCCCTTTGTTTGATATCGCCTTTAAATAGTCAGAGATAGAAAGAATTAATCTCTTTATTTACAAAAGAAGCGATCCTTTGTTTGCCCTTCATATTGCTCACCAGCGCCGTATTTGTTAGTGGCGCTGTGGCGCATCCGGTTAAGTCACCGCGGGTTAGTATAGGACGGCGTCGGTTCGAATCACACCGAGGCGCGTTTCAAATGCGCATCACGATTCGGCTTTTGGTCGTGTCTGGTGTAGCGAACCGGGCTCTTTAGCCCCCTTTCTTTTATATCTCGTACTTAGTTGGGCTCGCCACTTCAGAGTAGTGAAACTTTTGTTATCTTCTCTTTTTCAGTTGGCTTGGGCTCGCCCAGCCCCTTTCCGTTCCGCGGTTTCATTTTTTGTCTTGAAGGGGTTCTCTGAGTTCTGCTTCGGATCGACTCTGCCCCCTCAGGGCGACATACACCCCGCGATTGAGTCCACCCATCAGTAAATCGTAACAGAAGGGTGTGACCAACAATGGACTCAGCGGGTCACACAACCCTGCAGCAGGCCGTCAAGCTGCAGGAGTCGGCAATCCACCGACATGAGAACTTGATTGGCCAGCTAGCTGAACGATTCAGCACGCTAGCGGTTTCCCAGTCCTCGGTCAGCACTCCTCCGGGGGGGCATAACCCGGAACCCCCGATCGTCCCCCCCGAGCGCTTTTCGGGGGAGATCCACCGATGCAGGGGTTTCGTTCTGCAATGCTCTCTGATATTTGAGTTACAAGCCTCCCGTTTTCCCACCGAGCGGTCAAAGGTAGCTTATATGATCTCGCTGCTGTCGGACCGTGCCCTACTTTGGGCCACAGCTCTGTGGGAACAGAAGGCACCTGAGTGCGAATCGGAGAAAGAATTCTCCAAAGCACTTATGGAGACCTTTCATGTTCCTCAGGGGGGCAAGGAACCAGGGCCTCGCCTATTGGACCTGAGGCAGGGGTCCCGCTCGGCCACGGATTATATAATCGATTTTAAAACTCTAGCCGCCGAGTGTGGGTGGGATCAGGCCGCTCTAAGGGCCATTTTTCTTCGTGGTCTTAGCGAAAGACTTAAGGACGAATTGGCGACCCGCGACCTCCCATCCTCACTTAACCGACTATATGAGGTGGTAAGCTGCCTCGACCTCCGCCTCAAACAGCGTGCCCGTGAACGGGTGGAGGATAATCGGTTTACGAGCCCGAGGGACTACTGGCCCCAAGTTGCCAGGTCATCTGTGTCTCCTCCGGTGGAGGAAGAACCTATGCAAATAGGCACTTCTCGTAATTTCCATCTCGGAGCCTCGGGCCGCCGGGGAAAGCACCCACAATCGGGAAACGTGCCGGCCCGGCCCTAAAGGGGAGCTCGGGTCGAGGCCGGTTCATTTCTCCCGATCTCGGTCTTTCGCTGACAGCCATCCTGGAATGGAGAGGCGGTTCATCAGGTAAATTGGCGGTCTGGGTGGATTCGGGGGCGGCCAATAACTTCATGGACCACCAACTGGTCAGACACCTCGGCATTACTCCTCAACCCCTAACCACACCCCTCCCTATAGTGGCTATAGACGGCAATCCCCTGGGGGAAGGCTCAGTCCGATTTAGAACCCCTTCCATCACAATGCGTCTAGGGGAACATTCTGAGAATTTGTTTTTCTTTGTCACTCGCTCCCCCAAGATGCAAGTGATTCTGGGTTACCCTTGGCTTAGGCTACATAACCCGGTCATCGATTGGAACTTAAGTTCAATCTACTCATGGAGTCCAAAGTGTCAGGAGTCAGGTCTTATACGGCCCCGACCACCGGGCGACCTGTTAAACAAACCATCGGCATCCCCTCCTGACCTCTCCTCCGTGCCCGCCGTGTATCATGATCTGGCGGAGGTGTTTAGCAAAGCCAAGGCTCAACAATTGCCTCCTCATCGCGCTTTCGACTGCGCGATCAACCTGCTCCCCGGTACGTCGCCTCCTAGGGGCCATCTTTTTGCACTCGCGGCCCCCGAACGGAAGGCCATGGAGGAGTACATCCAGGAGGCCTTAGCCCTGGGATTCATCCGACCGTCTAGTTCTCCAGCGGGCGCAGGGTTCTTCTTTGTGGGCAAGAAGGATGGAACCCTGCGCCCCTGCATTGACTACAGGGGTTTAAATGCTATCACGGTCAAGGACCGTTATCCTCTGCCCCTGATGCACACCGCCTTTGAGACACTGCAGAAGGCCCAGATTTTCACTAAATTGGACCTTCGCAGTGCCTACAATTTGGTTCGCGTTCGTAAGGGAGATGAGTGGAAAACCGCCTTTATCACCCCGACCGGGCACTACGAGTATAGGGTGATGCCTTTTGGCCTTACTAACGCACCAGCGGTATTCCAAAGATTCATAAATGAGGCACTTCGTGAAGCCCTGGACCGGTATGCTTTTGTCTACCTGGACGATATCCTCATTTATAGTCGCTCCCTCACGGAACATATTACCCATGTTAGAAGGATTCTCCAACTACTCTTGGAACACAACTTATTTGTGAAACTGGAGAAATCCATCTTCCATGCAACCTCCGTCTCATTCCTGGGATTTATTGTATCCCATGGTGAGCTGAGGATGGACCCCGCCAAGAACCAGGCGGTGAAAGACTGGCCAGTCCCGACTTCAGTACGCACCGTTCAGCGTTTTCTGGGATTCGCCAATTTCTTTCGGCGTTTTATCCGGAACTTTAGCTCCGTAGCCGCCCCTCTTATCGAGCTCACCAAACGCTTGATAGGTCGCTTTAAGTGGCCCCGCTTGGCCCAAGAGGCTTTTGACGCCCTTAAGGAGCTCCTGACCTCCCCTCCCATACTCCATCTTCCGGACCCAGGGCTCCCGTTCATTGTGGAGGTGGACGCGTCAGATGTGGGGGTAGGCGCGGTCCTCTCGCAACGCTCGGGGGAGGATCGGAAACTGCACCCTTGCGCCTACTACTCCCACCGCCTCACCTCAGCCGAGCGTAATTATCCCATTGGCGATAAGGAACTTCTGGCTGTCAAATTGGCTTTGGAGGAATGGCGTCACTGGCTGGAGGGCGCACCTCTTCCGTTCTTAGTATGGACGGATCACAAAAACCTGGCCTACATTCAGCAGGCCAAAAGGTTGAACTCCCGGCAGGCCCGTTGGTCTTTGTTTTTCGGGAGATTCAATTTCAACCTCTCGTACCGTCCCGGCTCTAAGAACACCAAGCCAGACGCTCTCTCCCGTCAATGGGATCCTCCCCAACCAGACTCAGAGGCCAAACCCATCATCCCAGCGGCTCTTATTGTAGCCCCTCTTATATGGGACATTGAGCGCAAGGTCCTGGCAGCTCAGCGCAGGGAACCCGATCCCGGTGGGGGCCCTGAAGGGAAGTTGTTTGTGCCGTCCAGCATGCGCCGTCAGGTTTTTTTGTGGGGTCACGCATCAAACCTCACTGGTCACCCAGGGGTTGCTCGCACCCTGGACTTTCTTAAACGTTGCTTCTGGTGGCCAGCCATGCAGAAGGAGGTCCGGGCCCTCATTTCAACCTGCGATGTGTGCTCTAAGAACAAGGAACCCAGGGCACGGCCCCAGGGGCTGCTCATGCCCCTACCCGTCCCCTCAAGGCCCTGGTCCCATATTTCGATGGACTTCGTCACGGGCCTTCCTCCCTCCAAAGGGCTGACCGCGATCCTGGTTATTGTTGACCGTTTCTCAAAGGCTTGTAAGTTTATACCTCTCTCGGGACTTCCCTCGGCCAGGCTGACCGCCCAGAACCTACTCCAACATGTTGTCAGGCCCCATGGGATCCCCATGGATATCGTTTCAGATCGAGGCCCTCAGTTTGTGAGTAGGTTCTGGCGAGCATTCTGCCAGCTAATGGGGGTCTCGGTCAGTCTGACCTCTGGGTACCATCCAGAGTCAAATGGGCAATCCGAGAGGGTCATCCAGGATCTCACTCGCTCCCTCAGATGTCTGACCTCCGGCTGCCCGCGCTCATGGCCCGACAAGCTCCCCTGGGCTGAATACGCCCACAATAACCTCCGGCACTCGGCCATAGGCATGTCGCCTTTTGAGTGCCAGTTTGGGTTCCCTCCCCCACTCTTCCCATCCCAGGAAAGAGAGGTAGGAGTCCCGGCAGCTCAGCAATTCGTTGGCCGGTGCAGGCAAGCTTGGCGCAGGGCCAAGGCCGCACTGGAATCCAGTGCGGCCACCATGAAGAACACGGCCAACCGGAGACGTCAGGCAGCCCCCCGGTTTCGACCGGGCCAGCGAGTGCTGCTCTCCACCCGGGACTTGCCCCTTAGAGGCGAGTCTGGGAAGCTGGCCCCCCGATACGTGGGTCCATTTAAGGTCATCAGGAGAATAAATCCTGTCGCCTATCGCTTGGATCTCCCCCCAGCGATGAGGATTCATCCCACGTTCCACGTGTCCCGTCTAAAACCCTACTTATGCCGGACCATGCCGCAACCGCACCCACCGCCTCCCAGGGTGATCAACGGAGGTCCGGTCTACTCCGTCCGCCAATTGCTCGACTCGCGACGGGTCCAGGGGTCCACCCAGTACCTGGTAGACTGGGAGGGCTATGGACCCGAACATAGGTCCTGGGTTCCAGCTCGTCATATTTTAGACCCAGCATTGATACGCGAATTCCGAGAGAACAGAGCAGCAGGCATGGGAACGTCGGGAGCCGTTTCTAGACGGGGGGGTACTGTTAGGAGTCGGTCCGTCCCCTTGGTGGAC
This sequence comes from Trichomycterus rosablanca, assembly GCF_030014385.1. Lineage (NCBI taxonomy): Eukaryota > Metazoa > Chordata > Actinopteri > Siluriformes > Trichomycteridae > Trichomycterus > Trichomycterus rosablanca. Next base: position 62,193,000 of record NC_085988.1, on the reverse strand, counting down.
ACCAGGGGGGGCCGATCCGCGTCTCACTCAGCTGACTCCGGTGCTTGCACGGACAGAAGCCGTTTGACTCCCTCTGCGCCCACCAGGGGGAGCCAAGCGCGTGAGACTCCTCTCATTGCCACCCGAGGGCGGGTTCGTGGTAGTTCTACTAGGGGGAGCAGAACTACAAAGCCCAAGCCGCCCTCGCGCAATCAGCAGCAACGGGGAACACCTGGCTGAGCAGGTACTTAAGGGAACGCTTAGCCAGGCATCCCCGTCACACCCTCTTTTGTGCTCTCTTGCACGGTTCGTTAGGGATACTGGTAACGCGAGGCCTCATAGAGGGTTCGCGGTAGACCTACGGTCGAGGTAATCAAAGTGACTCAGGGACAGGTCAGGACCGGTGTGACTACTATGCATTTCCCTAATTAAACTTGGGAATTTGCCCTTTAAGTCTCTTCTCTTTTCCTGTGCTCGTTGTGTCGCTTTACGTTCCTCGCTGTGCTTTCTCTGCATGGTCGCTAGACAGACCAAGCTCAGTTCGTCCCGCCCATGAGCTCGGGGTTTTCCGTACTCATCGGTGGTGTTCACGAGCGTATCGCCTCTCACTCGGGTGTGGGCGTAACGCGTTAGAATTCTCTCATTAAATCCACTTTTGGTTAAGACGGGTTTATATTTTAGCCTGCTCCTTTCATAATTACCCCTTTGTTTGATATCGCCTTTAAATAGTCAGAGATAGAAAGAATTAATCTCTTTATTTACAAAAGAAGCGATCCTTTGTTTGCCCTTCATATTGCTCACCAGCGCCGTATTTGTTAGTGGCGCTGTGGCGCATCCGGTTAAGTCACCGCGGGTTAGTATAGGACGGCGTCGGTTCGAATCACACCGAGGCGCGTTTCAAATGCGCATCACGATTCGGCTTTTGGTCGTGTCTGGTGTAGCGAACCGGGCTCTTTAGCCCCCTTTCTTTTATATCTCGTACTTAGTTGGGCTCGCCACTTCAGAGTAGTGAAACTTTTGTTATCTTCTCTTTTTCAGTTGGCTTGGGCTCGCCCAGCCCCTTTCCGTTCCGCGGTTTCATTTTTTGTCTTGAAGGGGTTCTCTGAGTTCTGCTTCGGATCGACTCTGCCCCCTCAGGGCGACATACACCCCGCGATTGAGTCCACCCATCAGTAAATCGTAACAGAAGGGTGTGACCAACAATGGACTCAGCGGGTCACACAACCCTGCAGCAGGCCGTCAAGCTGCAGGAGTCGGCAATCCACCGACATGAGAACTTGATTGGCCAGCTAGCTGAACGATTCAGCACGCTAGCGGTTTCCCAGTCCTCGGTCAGCACTCCTCCGGGGGGGCATAACCCGGAACCCCCGATCGTCCCCCCCGAGCGCTTTTCGGGGGAGATCCACCGATGCAGGGGTTTCGTTCTGCAATGCTCTCTGATATTTGAGTTACAAGCCTCCCGTTTTCCCACCGAGCGGTCAAAGGTAGCTTATATGATCTCGCTGCTGTCGGACCGTGCCCTACTTTGGGCCACAGCTCTGTGGGAACAGAAGGCACCTGAGTGCGAATCGGAGAAAGAATTCTCCAAAGCACTTATGGAGACCTTTCATGTTCCTCAGGGGGGCAAGGAACCAGGGCCTCGCCTATTGGACCTGAGGCAGGGGTCCCGCTCGGCCACGGATTATATAATCGATTTTAAAACTCTAGCCGCCGAGTGTGGGTGGGATCAGGCCGCTCTAAGGGCCATTTTTCTTCGTGGTCTTAGCGAAAGACTTAAGGACGAATTGGCGACCCGCGACCTCCCATCCTCACTTAACCGACTATATGAGGTGGTAAGCTGCCTCGACCTCCGCCTCAAACAGCGTGCCCGTGAACGGGTGGAGGATAATCGGTTTACGAGCCCGAGGGACTACTGGCCCCAAGTTGCCAGGTCATCTGTGTCTCCTCCGGTGGAGGAAGAACCTATGCAAATAGGCACTTCTCGTAATTTCCATCTCGGAGCCTCGGGCCGCCGGGGAAAGCACCCACAATCGGGAAACGTGCCGGCCCGGCCCTAAAGGGGAGCTCGGGTCGAGGCCGGTTCATTTCTCCCGATCTCGGTCTTTCGCTGACAGCCATCCTGGAATGGAGAGGCGGTTCATCAGGTAAATTGGCGGTCTGGGTGGATTCGGGGGCGGCCAATAACTTCATGGACCACCAACTGGTCAGACACCTCGGCATTACTCCTCAACCCCTAACCACACCCCTCCCTATAGTGGCTATAGACGGCAATCCCCTGGGGGAAGGCTCAGTCCGATTTAGAACCCCTTCCATCACAATGCGTCTAGGGGAACATTCTGAGAATTTGTTTTTCTTTGTCACTCGCTCCCCCAAGATGCAAGTGATTCTGGGTTACCCTTGGCTTAGGCTACATAACCCGGTCATCGATTGGAACTTAAGTTCAATCTACTCATGGAGTCCAAAGTGTCAGGAGTCAGGTCTTATACGGCCCCGACCACCGGGCGACCTGTTAAACAAACCATCGGCATCCCCTCCTGACCTCTCCTCCGTGCCCGCCGTGTATCATGATCTGGCGGAGGTGTTTAGCAAAGCCAAGGCTCAACAATTGCCTCCTCATCGCGCTTTCGACTGCGCGATCAACCTGCTCCCCGGTACGTCGCCTCCTAGGGGCCATCTTTTTGCACTCGCGGCCCCCGAACGGAAGGCCATGGAGGAGTACATCCAGGAGGCCTTAGCCCTGGGATTCATCCGACCGTCTAGTTCTCCAGCGGGCGCAGGGTTCTTCTTTGTGGGCAAGAAGGATGGAACCCTGCGCCCCTGCATTGACTACAGGGGTTTAAATGCTATCACGGTCAAGGACCGTTATCCTCTGCCCCTGATGCACACCGCCTTTGAGACACTGCAGAAGGCCCAGATTTTCACTAAATTGGACCTTCGCAGTGCCTACAATTTGGTTCGCGTTCGTAAGGGAGATGAGTGGAAAACCGCCTTTATCACCCCGACCGGGCACTACGAGTATAGGGTGATGCCTTTTGGCCTTACTAACGCACCAGCGGTATTCCAAAGATTCATAAATGAGGCACTTCGTGAAGCCCTGGACCGGTATGCTTTTGTCTACCTGGACGATATCCTCATTTATAGTCGCTCCCTCACGGAACATATTACCCATGTTAGAAGGATTCTCCAACTACTCTTGGAACACAACTTATTTGTGAAACTGGAGAAATCCATCTTCCATGCAACCTCCGTCTCATTCCTGGGATTTATTGTATCCCATGGTGAGCTGAGGATGGACCCCGCCAAGAACCAGGCGGTGAAAGACTGGCCAGTCCCGACTTCAGTACGCACCGTTCAGCGTTTTCTGGGATTCGCCAATTTCTTTCGGCGTTTTATCCGGAACTTTAGCTCCGTAGCCGCCCCTCTTATCGAGCTCACCAAACGCTTGATAGGTCGCTTTAAGTGGCCCCGCTTGGCCCAAGAGGCTTTTGACGCCCTTAAGGAGCTCCTGACCTCCCCTCCCATACTCCATCTTCCGGACCCAGGGCTCCCGTTCATTGTGGAGGTGGACGCGTCAGATGTGGGGGTAGGCGCGGTCCTCTCGCAACGCTCGGGGGAGGATCGGAAACTGCACCCTTGCGCCTACTACTCCCACCGCCTCACCTCAGCCGAGCGTAATTATCCCATTGGCGATAAGGAACTTCTGGCTGTCAAATTGGCTTTGGAGGAATGGCGTCACTGGCTGGAGGGCGCACCTCTTCCGTTCTTAGTATGGACGGATCACAAAAACCTGGCCTACATTCAGCAGGCCAAAAGGTTGAACTCCCGGCAGGCCCGTTGGTCTTTGTTTTTCGGGAGATTCAATTTCAACCTCTCGTACCGTCCCGGCTCTAAGAACACCAAGCCAGACGCTCTCTCCCGTCAATGGGATCCTCCCCAACCAGACTCAGAGGCCAAACCCATCATCCCAGCGGCTCTTATTGTAGCCCCTCTTATATGGGACATTGAGCGCAAGGTCCTGGCAGCTCAGCGCAGGGAACCCGATCCCGGTGGGGGCCCTGAAGGGAAGTTGTTTGTGCCGTCCAGCATGCGCCGTCAGGTTTTTTTGTGGGGTCACGCATCAAACCTCACTGGTCACCCAGGGGTTGCTCGCACCCTGGACTTTCTTAAACGTTGCTTCTGGTGGCCAGCCATGCAGAAGGAGGTCCGGGCCCTCATTTCAACCTGCGATGTGTGCTCTAAGAACAAGGAACCCAGGGCACGGCCCCAGGGGCTGCTCATGCCCCTACCCGTCCCCTCAAGGCCCTGGTCCCATATTTCGATGGACTTCGTCACGGGCCTTCCTCCCTCCAAAGGGCTGACCGCGATCCTGGTTATTGTTGACCGTTTCTCAAAGGCTTGTAAGTTTATACCTCTCTCGGGACTTCCCTCGGCCAGGCTGACCGCCCAGAACCTACTCCAACATGTTGTCAGGCCCCATGGGATCCCCATGGATATCGTTTCAGATCGAGGCCCTCAGTTTGTGAGTAGGTTCTGGCGAGCATTCTGCCAGCTAATGGGGGTCTCGGTCAGTCTGACCTCTGGGTACCATCCAGAGTCAAATGGGCAATCCGAGAGGGTCATCCAGGATCTCACTCGCTCCCTCAGATGTCTGACCTCCGGCTGCCCGCGCTCATGGCCCGACAAGCTCCCCTGGGCTGAATACGCCCACAATAACCTCCGGCACTCGGCCATAGGCATGTCGCCTTTTGAGTGCCAGTTTGGGTTCCCTCCCCCACTCTTCCCATCCCAGGAAAGAGAGGTAGGAGTCCCGGCAGCTCAGCAATTCGTTGGCCGGTGCAGGCAAGCTTGGCGCAGGGCCAAGGCCGCACTGGAATCCAGTGCGGCCACCATGAAGAACACGGCCAACCGGAGACGTCAGGCAGCCCCCCGGTTTCGACCGGGCCAGCGAGTGCTGCTCTCCACCCGGGACTTGCCCCTTAGAGGCGAGTCTGGGAAGCTGGCCCCCCGATACGTGGGTCCATTTAAGGTCATCAGGAGAATAAATCCTGTCGCCTATCGCTTGGATCTCCCCCCAGCGATGAGGATTCATCCCACGTTCCACGTGTCCCGTCTAAAACCCTACTTATGCCGGACCATGCCGCAACCGCACCCACCGCCTCCCAGGGTGATCAACGGAGGTCCGGTCTACTCCGTCCGCCAATTGCTCGACTCGCGACGGGTCCAGGGGTCCACCCAGTACCTGGTAGACTGGGAGGGCTATGGACCCGAACATAGGTCCTGGGTTCCAGCTCGTCATATTTTAGACCCAGCATTGATACGCGAATTCCGAGAGAACAGAGCAGCAGGCATGGGAACGTCGGGAGCCGTTTCTAGACGGGGGGGTACTGTTAGGAGTCGGTCCGTCCCCTTGGTGGACACCAGGGGGGGCCGATCCGCGTCTCACTCAGCTGACTCCGGTGCTTGCACGGACAGAAGCCGTTTGACTCCCTCTGCGCCCACCAGGGGGAGCCAAGCGCGTGAGACTCCTCTCATTGCCACCCGAGGGCGGGTTCGTGGTAGTTCTACTAGGGGGAGCAGAACTACAAAGCCCAAGCCGCCCTCGCGCAATCAGCAGCAACGGGGAACACCTGGCTGAGCAGGTACTTAAGGGAACGCTTAGCCAGGCATCCCCGTCACACCCTCTTTTGTGCTCTCTTGCACGGTTCGTTAGGGATACTGGTAACGCGAGGCCTCATAGAGGGTTCGCGGTAGACCTACGGTCGAGGTAATCAAAGTGACTCAGGGACAGGTCAGGACCAGTGTGACTACTATGCATTTCCCTAATTAAACTTGGGAATTTGCCCTTTAAGTCTCTTCTCTTTTCCTGTGCTCGTTGTGTCGCTTTACGTTCCTCGCTGTGCTTTCTCTGCATGGTCGCTAGACAGACCAAGCTCAGTTCGTCCCGCCCATGAGCTCGGGGTTTTCCGTACTCATCGGTGGTGTTCACGAGCGTATCGCCTCTCACTCGGGTGTGGGCGTAACGCGTTAGAATTCTCTCATTAAATCCACTTTTGGTTAAGACGGGTTTATATTTTAGCCTGCTCCTTTCATAATTACCCCTTTGTTTGATATCGCCTTTAAATAGTCAGAGATAGAAAGAATTAATCTCTTTATTTACAAAAGAAGCGATCCTTTGTTTGCCCTTCATATTGCTCACCAGCGCCGTATTTGTTAGTGGCGCTGTGGCGCATCCGGTTAAGTCACCGCGGGTTAGTATAGGACGGCGTCGGTTCGAATCACACCGAGGCGCGTTTCAAATGCGCATCACGATTCGGCTTTTGGTCGTGTCTGGTGTAGCGAACCGGGCTCTTTAGCCCCCTTTCTTTTATATCTCGTACTTAGTTGGGCTCGCCACTTCAGAGTAGTGAAACTTTTGTTATCTTCTCTTTTTCAGTTGGCTTGGGCTCGCCCAGCCCCTTTCCGTTCCGCGGTTTCATTTTTTGTCTTGAAGGGGTTCTCTGAGTTCTGCTTCGGATCGACTCTGCCCCCTCAGGGCGACATACACCCCGCGATTGAGTCCACCCATCAGTAAATCGTAACAAGTATGTTCTGTTTGTTTCTAATATGCTGTCTCATCTGACTATAGAAACCGACTCTTTGTGATTAAATGGAATAAAAAGGCTTTCTCCGGGCCCACCTTCTAAATAGTAAGCTGGTGTTGGTGATGCAGCCTAATTGTAGATTTGTAGAAATGGTGCCCGAAATACTAATGCAAATTTCCAGCTGTTATACTTTTAAACAACATTTTCACTGAAGGTATGGGCAAAAAATACATCTAAGCTGGTTTATTTCAGCTAGGATTTACTTGGTTGTTTGGGCGGCACGGTGGGTAGCACTGTCGCCTCACAGCAAGAAGGTCCTGGGTTCGACCCCCAGATGGAGCTGTCTGGGTCCTTTTGGTGTGGAGTTTGCATGTTCTCCCCGTGTCTGCGTGGGTTTCCTCCGGGTGCTCCGGTTTCCTCCCACAGTCCAAAGATGTGCAAGTGAGGTGAATTGGAGATACTAAATTGACCAGGACTGTGTTTGATATTAAACTTGTGAAATGATGAATCTTGTGTAATGAGTAACTACCGTTTCTGTCATAAATGTAACCAAAAGTGTAAAACATGACATTAAAATCCTAATAAATAAATAAAACACACAATTATCAGATAAAAACTCAGATAAAATAAAAATTCTTTAGACAAAGTTTATTCATTAGGATGCTTATTTGAGCCAATAATTGTAAAATAGTGTATGTGTTGTGCTAGTGTCTCATTTGATGGGCTCAAAAACCACAAATTCACCTATTTTTACAAAGGGCGCCAATAATTTTTGGAATTGACTGTATATCAAAAGGGAAAGGGGATTGGAGGGGGCTTGTTTGTTCTCTCTGGCTGCCCCAGGCTTTGCAAAACAAACTGTAAAATAACATAGAGGTGGGCACTCAGGTGGCACACAATTCCCTATTTCATTTCGAACTCGTCAGTTCGAATCTCAGCTCTGCTACCGGCAGGTTGGGCGCCTACATGAACAACGATTGGCTGTTGTTCATACAGGGTGTGAGCCGGACGGGACCTCATAACTGTTGCAGTTACAAATTCTGCTGGCTGATTGATGGCGCCTGCACAGAGACGAGGAATAATTGATCAGGGTGTGTCTCTTCGTACACAAAGCTGATCCGCATATGAACTTGGCTACTGCACACGTGTCGGAAGGGATGTGTGTTAGTCTTGGCTCTCCTCAACCAGGGTGGAGATCAACATCAGTAGGGTGGAAGCATAATGCAACTGGGTAATTGGATGTGCTAAAGTTGGGAGAAAAAGGGGAATTAATGCATAAACAAAAATAATTTCAAAAGAACATAGAACATAGAATAAAAACATAGAGGTGCTCTAGGTGTGTGATAATTATCTTAAACAGTATGAATTTCACAAATAATGCTGGCTGCAGCATACATGACAGGTACACTATTTTGCTAAAGGTATAATGATGAGCCCTGGCTCTCAATTGCCATTCATTCATCCCAAATGTGTTTTGGAGTTGAGGTCAGGGATCTATGCAAGCCCCTGGAATATCTTTACATAAATGCCCTTGTCTGCAGTGATATGAAGGGGTTAAGAGAATGCATGTGTGTTTGAGATAAGGAAACAGCATTCTTTTTCGTCTCTGTCCACCATTGTTAAGTCATCTATAGGAGTAGGTGGGTAACTTCCTAGCTTATTGTTCAGGTCTCTCTGACCTATAAGCTATTAATAGAGAAGACGATGGACCCCAATCAAACACAGCTGCTAAATTCAATAAGGAAGGAGCAGAGGAAAAAGTATAAATGAAGGGTCAGGGACTGATGAAGTCCCAAGACCAACAAACAGCCATTCAACCAACAACAATAGTTCTGCTTAAGCATGGAAGAGTGAAGGGCTGGGCTGCATTAAGTCATTACAGATGCCAGTTAATAATAACAAAGGAAGTTGATGTTTTATGAGGCAAGTGTGAGATACTTTTAGTTACTGTAGAATAGATTATTTTACACATAATTAAATACTGCATTGCCAAAAGTATTCGCTCGTCTGCCTTCACACGCATACAAACTTGAGTGACAGCCCATTCTTAATCCATAAGGTTTAATATGATGTCAGCCCACCCTTTGCAGGTATAACAGCTTGACCATTCTTCCAGAAGTGCATTTGTGAGGTCAGGCACTGATGTTGGACGAGAAGGCCTGGCTCGCAGTCTCCGCTCTAATTCATCCCAGAGGTGTTCTGTTGGGTTGAGGTCAGGACTCTGTGCAGGCCAGTCAAGTTCTTCCACACCAAACTCGCTCATCCATGTCTTTATGGAGCTTGCTTTGTGCACTGGTGTGCAGTCATGTTGGAACAGGAAAGGGCCATCCCCAAACTGTTCCCACAAAGTTGGGAGTTCCTTTTACTGGAAATAAAGGGACAAGCCCAACTCCTGAAAGACAACCTCACACCAAAATTCCCCCTCTACCAAACTTTACACTTGGCACAATGCAGTCAAACAAGTACCGTTCGCCTGGCAACCACCAAACCCAGACTCGTCCATCGGATTGCCAGACGGAGAAGCGTGATTCGTCACTCCAGAGAACACGTCTTCACTGCTCTAGAGTCCAGTGGCGGCGTGCTTTACACCACTGCATCCGACGCTTTGCATTGCGCTTGGTGATGTAAGGCTTGGATGCAGCTGCTCGGCCATGGAAACCCATTCCATGAAGCTCTCTACACTGTTCCTGAAAGTTGGCGACCTCTGCGCACTATCCGCTGACCCCGCTCTGTCATTTTACATAGCCTACCACTTCGTGACTGAGTTGCTGTCGTTCCCAATCACTTCCACTTTGTTATAATACCACTGACAGTTGACTGTGGAATATTTAGTAGCGAGGAAATTTCACGACTGGACTTGTTGCACAGGTGGCATCCTATCACGGTACCACGCTGGAATTCACTGAGCTCCTGGGAGCGACCCATTCTTTCACTAATGTTTGTAGAAGCAGTCTGCATGCCTATGTGCTTGGTTTCATACACCTGTTGCCATGGAAGTGATTGAAACACCTGAATTCTGAGTGAATACTTTTGGCAATATAGTGTATGTCCAAAACTAAGAGGACACACCTATTAATTATTTAATACATGTGTTTTAGCCATAGCTATTGCCAACAAGTACATAAAATAGATTAAATCTTTGTCACTTTCCTTGTTGCAACAATACTGTGCCTCTCACTAAACCTAATAGACATGTTTGAGTTTGGTGTGAAGGATTTCAGTGGCAAACAGAGAGCCCTTAACTCAACCCCATTAAACACCATTGAGATACGCTGGAATGAGCCAACTTTGCTTTCAACATCAGTACCTGATCTCAAGAATGATTTTTACAGAATGGGCATACACTCCAAAAAAAAATTATTTGGCTGAACTTAATTGAATTATGGAAAGTATTTCCACACAATTGTATTTATTTCTTTGGACATAAAGCAATTTTGTTTATCCACCACAATTTATTTAAGTAGTCTAAACTTAATTTGATCTGTTAAGTTAATCAAAAGTAATTTTTTTGTTTAATGAATTTAAAACCTCGCGAGAGTTGGATACACTCAATTTGTTCTCTTTTATTTCAGTTGATTGATTTAGGTCAATTTAACAATTAGGATAATTACGTTGTATTAACACAGATATTTTAAGTACATTTTAAAAATGGGTCAAATCAATTAATATCAATTTGATTTGTTTGCTTAACAAGAACGAATGCCAATTCTTTGTTTTTTGAGTGTACATTTACTTCAAATTATGTCATAATCTTTTGAGTTAACAATAAAAGGAAAGGTCAACTTCTATCAAAAGCCATTGGTTTGGGAAAGGGGCGTCCAGCAGCATCATGGTCAGGTGGTCACTTTGTTGTTGCGAATCCTGAGGCAAAAGCCATCCTTTGCCGGTTGTCCAGAAAAACATTGTTTGTCTCGCTATCTAGGTGGTTATTTTCATTATTTTGCTATATAAGTTATTTGTATCTTAAAGACTGGTTATCAGTTTTAAATGACATAAACAGACATAAATAGAATGCCAAATTTCTCCATTACATGTGGACATGTTATATCTGTGTTTTTATTGTAAAGGAAGTAATTTATTTAAAAATAATCAAACAACAAAATGATTTTTAAAAGGCTAAGGAACTGTTTCATCATTCAAGTCAAGTCAGATTTAATTGTATAGTGCTTTTTACAATGGAAATTGTCTCAAAGCAACTTTATAGAATCCAGGATCAACAGACCATAAACAAGTGGTGTGCGATACTGCAAAATTTGGTATCGATCCGATACCAAGTATATACCGGGCCATTATCGCCGATACTGATACAGATACTTTTTACTAATAAAAAGCAGCTTATTTACTTTTTTTGTAGGGAAGAGCAGTGTGTCATGCTTTATGAGGTGAATGTATCATCAATATGCTTTGATCACTAAATGATTATTGTGTTTATTAGATGATTGCATGCATGTTAAAACCCACTACAGAACTTTTATTACTGTAATGAACTCTAATGAAGTCTAATTTTTATTTTATTATATCATAAGAAAACACAATTTCTCTCTCTCTTTGTACTTCTTTGGCTTTTTGTAACATAAACAAAGTACAGTAGACCCTTGAGTTATGAACGGTTTACCATACGAACATTTCAGGTTATGAGCGATCTTTTTCAACTTAACGTACGAAAAAATTTCGTATTACGAACCGAAATTCGCAAAACACGTGACGTCGCGAACAAGTTGACTCTCTCTCTATATATACTGTATATATACAGTGAGCGGAGAGCGGACGGTGTTTTTCCAGTGTTTTCTTTATATTTTGTAAAATTGTAGAGTAAAATGGCATCAAAGAATGTGCAGAGAATGCGCAGTGGTGAGAAAATAAAACAATCTATTACAATTTGGTGTGTTGTACAATTACTCCTGCCAGTAGCTGTCACTGTGTATCCGACAGAGGGGACAGTGAGTGAGAGAGAAGAAGGAAATTATTCTTTCGTGCAATTACACCTACAAAATACAACACCATTGAAATAAAGAAGGAGATAATAGAGAAATATGAGAGTTATTGTTGTTTCTAGTAGATACATTTTAGAAGAAGGAAATGTATTATAGTGTATAGTACAGCACATGTACTGTACTGAAATGTGATGTGTGTTGTTTTATGTACAGTACAACTATGTATTATTGTTTATTACAGTAATGTCTATTCTATAATTTAAGATTTAGGGGAAAATCTAGTTGCATTTATAACAAAAAAGAGCATTTAAGACATTAGAAAGGTTAGGTAAGGGGTGGTTTGGGAGGTCTGGCACAGATTAATTCTATTTACATTATTTCTTATGGGAAAAATAGGTTTAACTAAAGAACATTTTGACTTAGGAACAGCCCCTCAGAACCAATTAAATTCATAAGTCAAGGGTCTACTGTACACAAAATTATTAAAGAACGTAAACCTTTTTTAAGGGGAAGGTTTTTGTTCATAAACAATAATATAATAAAACTAAATTTATGCATTTCACTACACTTCTTCTCTGGCTTAAAAACAAAGTACAGTACAACAAATTATTACTGAAAAACAATTGTTTTAAAACTTTAAAACAAGTATTTTCTCTCAGTGCCGCCTAGTCACATGACGGCACAACAACAGAGCAGAGCAGAGCAGGGAGGAGCAAAGTGTGCCTGTAAGATGTGAAAGAGCGGTGTTTGCACACACGTCTACTTTTTGATAAAACGGGAGGAACATACTGAATGTAGCGGAGAAAAAACTGAACGTTATCACATTAGTATCGATCCGATTCCAATACCAACGTTGGTATCGATACTATCGATATTTGGATCGATACGCCCACGACTACCAATAACCCCTGTTAATTAAGCATGCCGAGGGTGACAGTGGTAAGAAAAAACTCCCTGTGACCTGTACCTGTTGTATAGCTTATGTTTCTGTCATAACAGCATTACACTAGTCTTACAAAATAGAAATATTGTGCAATTTTAAGCGTTATTAATTTTATTTTACAAATGTTTGCATTTGTAATACCAGAGACAGGTGTCGTAATTTTGTTGGCCCCTTACGCAAGGCCCTTAACCCTTACTTGCTGAAATCGCATTCAGTTGGTCGCTTTGGATAAAAGTGTCCGAGCCAATTGCATCATATGTTCAAAACATCACTGGAGGATGTTTCCCAGAAACTTAAAAGGTAAAAAAGACAGAACAAGTTGTTTACTATTGTGTTATAGCATGTTATAGCATCAAGCATTTAACAGTTCAGCTGCTTAACAGTCAGCAGTCAGTCTAGCACCTACACTCTCCTACTACACCCTGGTGGGAAAAAAAAGTGTACTAATCTTCAATATGCTAAAGTGCACTAAAGTGTATTATTGTCACACTAATGATCAATACACTTGTACTTAATATACTCTAGTTGTACAAAAATAATACAAAAGCTTTATTTTTAATTGTATTAAGTGTACTAAACTGACTAAATTGGGACTGTTTTAAGTATATTTAATTCAACTTAAGTATACTACTGCATGTGTATTTAACTCCATGTTTCACATACACTTACACTAAAGGGAAATTAAAGCACATTTAATCAGTATTCCAAGTGCACTTGGAGTACCTTAAAGATATTTTAAAAATAGGCTTCAAATATATTTATTTTAGAGTAAAAAATATACTTCCACTTCCTGCTATACCTAAAACAGTCTCAATTTAGTATAGTTTAGTACACTTAATACAGTTAAAGTCAAGCTTTTGTATTATTTTTGTACAATTAAAGTATAATTAGCACTCTTTAAATGTATTGATCATTAGTGTGACAATAATACACTTTAGTCCACTGTAGCCTACGGAAGATTAGTATACTTAAGTATACTTTTTTCACCATGGAAATAACTTTATGAAACAATACACCTAAGTAAACCTTTGTATAATGTATTAAAAGTATACTTTTTGATCATTTTTGACAAGTATGATAAAAGTTTACTTATATGACTAATATATTTTTAACATGTTTGAAATAAGTACAGACATTTGGTAGTTTATTTATAGTGTACTTAGATGAATCTTAGTACATTTAAGTACACTTTTTTTCACTAGGGCAAAGCCACACTTTTATAATACATTCAGAATGTAACATGGTATTGTCTTGCTGAGACACTGTCTACATAATGTGTACGTAGCCTGTGGTGCCTCCGCAGTCGTGCGAGTTACTCGTGGTATGAACAAGCACTAATAAGAGTCTTTTTTCCACAGGTCTTCTTCTCCAGTGTGTGCATGCTGATCAAGGAAACAATGATAGTACAATTACAACAACCACTGTTCCTACAAACAGTATCACCACTGTGATACCCACTAGTTCAGCAGCTATAACACCTAACATTGTGTCATCAACAAAGAAAACGGCTGATTCTACTCCTGAAACGAAAACAACACCACACACCACCCAGCCAGTCAAACAAGTAACTAAGACACCTTCTCCAACAGATAAATCAACCGGAGCAACATCTACAGAGTCATCCGACAACAAGAAAGAAACCACTCAGAGCCCAACGACATCTCAACCTACTACTTTAGCTCAAGCTGATAAATCGCCTGAAAGCAATTCTAAAACTAGCAAATCCACTCCCTTTGTAAAAACAACCACGCAAACTAGTGGCAAAACAGCAAGTCCTGAATCTCCAGTAACCACCCCAACACAACCAATGTCCAATCAAAGCTCAGAATCTACCACAAACATTCCAGAACCAGGTAAACGTTTAAAAAATACAGTAGAAAACAAGTTTACACACTCTTGTGGTCAAGACAGCATTGCGGTCTATGTTTTCTGCAACTTATTTTTCCTGGGTCCTGGGTTTGATTTCCAGGTGGAACGGTCCAGTTTGCATGTTCTTCCTGTGTCTGTGTGGGTTTCCTCCCACAGTCCAATGACATGCAGTCAGGATAACTAAAGATACTAAAAAAACCCTAAGGACAATGAATGAATGAATGTACACCAATCAGCCATAACATTAAAACCACCTCCTTGTTTCTACACTCACTGTCCATTTTATCAGCTTCACTTACCATATAGAAGCACTTTGTAGTTCTACAATTACTGATTGTCGTCCATCTGTTTCATGCATGCTTTGTTAGCTCCCTTTCATGCTGTGCTTCAATGGTCAGGACCACTACAGAGCAGGTATTATTTGGGTGGTGGGTCATTCTCAGCACTGCAGTGACACTGACATGGTGGTGGTGTGTTAGTGTGTGTTGTGCTGGTATGAGTGGATTAGACACAGCAGCGCTGCTGGAGTTTTTAAACACCTCACAGTCCCTGCTGGCCTGAGAATAGTCCACCAACCAAAAATATATCCAGTCAACAGTGCCCCATGGGCAGCGTCCTGTGACCACTGATGAAGGTCTAGAAGATGACCAGCTCAAACAGCAGCAATAGATGAGCGATCGTCTCTGACTTTATGTCTACAAGTCTCATACCAGCACAACACACACTAACACACCACCACCATGTCAGTGTCACTGCAGTTCTGAGAATGATCCACCACCTAAATAATACCTGCTCTGTGGTGGTCCTGTGGGGGTCCTGACCATTCAAGAACAGGGTGAAAGCGGCTAAAAAGATATGTAGAGAAACAGATGGACTACAGTCAGTAATTGTAGAACTACAAAGTGCTTCTATATGGTAAGTGGAGCTGATAAAATGAACAGTGAGTGTAGAAACATAATGTTTCATAATGTTATGGATGATCAGTGTATTAGTAAATTGACAGAACAGTAAAGTGTTCATTAAAATACAGGAATTGTCTTTATTGTTGCAAATCCTATACTTGATAAAACTGTATACCAACCAAGTTCAGCTGTATGGTAGGGGTAGCTTATAATCAATGAATGTATATATGAGATAGGTGTACCTAATAAATAGCTCGATATAATGTTGACCCAGCATATTGTAATTTTTGACCAAATTGGTGACAATAATTTACTCACGGTAAAAGATATGTCACAGAAACAATTGAAATTCCATACTATGACATACATGCCTCTAAGAAGTGTATGTAATAACTTAATATACTATGGCCAAAAGTAATTGGACACCTGACTATTTAATATAAATATATAAACTTGTAGGACATTCCATACCAAAAGTAAGGGTACAATATTCAATTGCTCCTTTCTTTCTTATTTGCAGCTATAACAGACTTGACTGTTTTGGGGAGAATTCTATGTCCAAATACTTTTAGCCATGTAGTGTGTATTCATGAAACCCTTTCGAGAATAACTTAATTAGCTGCGCTTAGAGGCAAATTATTGCAGATACTTTAACACTGAAAGGTGAACACACTATACAGCCATGGTTTAAGTGTTTCCACACCATGGTAAGACTAATGTTAGGAAATCAGGGTTGGGTCTGTCAATCTATATTTAATAGTATGGCGCACTCTAGTGGCAAGGCAATACATAGCGCAGTTTACATGGAATGTACTGATAAATAACATTAACAATAATAATAATAATTACTATAACAATTTAATTTAAATTTTATTTAAATCGTTTTGATATTGTAATTGGCCTTATGACTGCTGGCAAGACATTAAGTTTTTAGCAAGTTATCAAACATACTGTACCTAATGGCAGCATGCATACAAGTAAAAGTGGCCCAACTTTGTTCAGTTTTCTCATGACACAGATTTGTCATTTTGTATGACAATATGAACCATAAAAATAACATTTAAACTGGGTGGAATGCAGTAACACACCCCAGACAGGATGGCAATCCATCACATGTCCTCAGCCATCCTCCTCCTCAAACATAGCCAATCATGTCTGTATGTTGACACCAGACTGGTCATTAGCATCGCTGGGGGTATAGGCGAGTGTAATTTATCACTGAACCACTCAAGCACAGAGCACAATTTCTGGGATTTAATAATGTGTCCAACTTTACACTGTTATAATTTCAAAGCTGGTCAAATACAAAACAAATAGTACAGGTAGCACAACACTGTGTGTAAAAATGAACAAAAAAGCAATATAATTGGGGGTGTAAGTGGATGGATGAGTCTAGTGATGGTGTTGTGCCTGTGACGTCAATTAGAATAAAGCAGGGCAGCTCAGGTGGCGCAGCGGTAAAAACACACGGTAGCGCACCAGAGCTGGGATTTTGAATACATTGTATCGAATCTCAGCTCTGCCATCCAGCTGGGCCACATAGGGGTTGTCCATTATGGGGTGGGGTATTAAGCCGGATAGGGACTCCTCGTAACTGATGCACTACGACCTCTGCTGGCTGATTGATGGCGCCCGCGCAGGCGGGGAAAGAGTGCGGATCAGGGTGTGTCTCTCCGTACACAAGGCTGATTCGCATATATGCACTCGACTAGTGTGGGTGACAAAATGCATACGGCTGCTGCCCACATCTTCCGGCTATCAACCGGAAGATTGCCGGTTCAAATCCAGGCAGCCACTGTTGGGTCCTTGAGCAAGGCCCTTAACCCTGTCTGCTTCAGGGGCGCTGTACGATGGCTGACCCTGCGCTCTGACCCCAGCTTCCAAACAAGCTGGGATATGCGAAGAAAGAATTTAATTGTACTGTACACCTGTATATGTATAAATGACAAAAAAGTGTATCTTCTCTATCTTCACATGTCAGAGGGGGTGTGGGTTAGCTTCATTCTCCTCAAATTACAGCGGGGGTTGACATTGGTGGAGAGAAAGCGTGACGCAATTGGGCAATTGGATGCGCTAAAAAGTCGGGAGAAAAAGGGGAAAAAATGCATCAACAAAATATATATATTGAAGGTTTTGATTGTACTCACAGTAATAATTGGACTAAACCAAAGAGAACCCTCAGCATCAGTAGGGATTGTTCTTAGTTTTTTTGCACATCCAGGTCTGTGTAGGATCGTGACCTAATAAGGTGCCAAACACTTTATTCAAAAAAACAACTAAGCAATAAATTGGATTTAAGCAGTTCACCACCTAAATAATAACCTTTGTTTTAAACAGGTTTAGACCCACACCCAGTAGCAGAAACTACCAGTCAGAGTTATAGTCCAACAGCACCTCCATCAAAGTCAGAAACAGCATCATCAACAGCAACATCAATAAATACAGTAGCAGCTTCATCAACAGTAGCAGCTTCATCAACAGTAGCAGCTTCATCAACGGTAACAGCATCATCAACAGCATCAGCATCAGCATCAGTGACCGTGACAGCAACAGCGACGGCATTACCGATGACAACCGAGGCCACATTATCCACAACATCAACTATGGCCAAAAAGCCAGAACCAGAGGTATTGAATAATTTGCAATTCTATTTTTATATAGTCGCTTGATTCCTGTGGATAATGAAATTCATTGCTGTCATGTTCTTTTTCTCAGGTGATCATAAATGGCATCCCATCTTACGTAAGATTGTTTTTACTTCTCTTCTCCTGAATTAAATGACAACAATCTACAACAGTATTAGCACATTTTGCATTCAAATACAACTTACAGAACTGTGACTATACAATTTAAACAATTGAGGGTTAAGTGCCTTGCTCAAGGGCCCAACAGTGACAACCTGGCAGTGATGAGGCTTAAACCAGCAACCTTTTGATTACTAGTCCAGTACCGTAACCACTAGGCTACAACGGTCAAAATTCAGCAATGAAAAGTGAACACACTATACAGCCATGGTTTAAGTGCTTAAAACCGTGGTAACTGTGACAATGGAAGCAGAGTTGGGTAATACTGAAGTGAGTACACTACATGTGGACACCTAATATTGATGTTCAGGTGTGTCATTCACATCTACTGCTAACGAATGTATGAAATCAGTAATGTCAAATAAATAATATGCATTGTAGCAGGAGTTTTAAAAAGACTGTTGAATTTCCAGTATGTTCTAGCAAGACTTCTAGCAAAATCATGATTTCATTGTTTGAGTAGGTCACCTGCACAGAACCCTGAACTTAAACCCACTGACCACCTTTGATACGAATTGGAACCTTCATTGTTGGCCAAGTTTGATTCAATATCACTGTTTGCCCTTTAAAATGCTCTTTTTACTAAATTGGCAAGAAGGTCTTGGGTTCGATCCCCAGGTGGGGCGGTCCGGGTCCTTTCTGTGCAGAGTTTGCATGTTCTCCCCGTGTCTGCGTGGGTTTTCTCCGGGAGCTCCGGTTTCCTCCCACAGTCCAAAAACATGCAGTCAGGTTAATTGGAGTAAATTGCCCGATAGGAGAAGAGGTATGTGTGTGTGTGTATGTGTAGGTGTGTCTGCCCTGGCCTGACTGCCCTGTCCAGGGTGTTTCTGTGTGCCTTGCGCCCATTGAAAAGCTGGGATAGGCTCCAGCATCAACGTAACCCTAATTGGATAAGCGGTTAAGACAGTGAGTAAGAATGAGTGATTCCATACAATTGTTAACAGTAGGCGTGACTGACACACCTGAACACCAATATTAGGTGTCCACATATCGGCTATGTAGAGTACTCACTTCAGTATTACCCGGCGGGTCCGGTTTGACCACAAAACACTGGGGGCGAAGCAGGAATACTCTGGACAGGGCGCCAATCTATGACACAGCCAATCATGTTGGTAAAAAAAATGTCTGGCTGAGGTTTGAACCCAAGGAGATTTGAACCCAAATCTCAGTGGTGGTCAGCTTGCGAAATAGACTGCTGCACCACCAGAGCGAAATAACTTAATTAATGATAATGATTAGTGATAATAATAATGATGATGATGATGGTAATAATAAAATGAATAATTAAAAGTCCAAAACCCTTAACCAAAAGCCATTACTTCCCATGCTGTTTCTATATTTGTTTCACTTGTTTGCACATGTTTGTGTTTTTATTTTTTTATGAATTTTTTTATTTTACAGAATTCAAAGTTACCAATTATCCGCAAAGTTTGCACCGAGTTCTTGAAAAGAATTCAGATGGAGCCCACTGGTAAATGCAGTATGAATGTAACTGAGCAGGCTGGTAAATTAAAATTCACCTCTTTTGAATTCTCAGGTAAGACAATGGTAAGACAATGGACATTTTATTAATTCGTACTGTCCAGCAAACACACTTAAATACATAACCTGCTATTATGCTCATTGAATTTGAGCCAGACTGATGATTTCCTTCTCATTTCTAACTAATCCAGCAATGGCAGATAAAATCTACAGTGACATTATGGTGGTAAGACATGACTATCAATGTTAACCTAGAAAGTGTTTAATGCAAAGTGTTCCTTTCTGATTTCACCACTTTTCCTCTGTAGGAAGAGGACAAAAACAAGTCAAAGTCCGAAGATGATGAAATTCCCAAGACAATGATCGCCATCTTGGCCTCAGTTGGTGCGCTGGTGCTCATACTTCTTTTATTTGCCATTTACTGCAGCTACCACCGCAGATCCTACAGAAAAAATCAGGTACAACACATGCTTTCCTACATCTAAACAAACTAAAAAGTTTATGCTTAAATGTAGGTGGTATAAAAATATTAGCATTTGTTAACAATACTGTGGGTAGAGCTTTGGGCTATCAATAGAAACATTGTGGGTTCCAATCCTGACTCTGCCATATAGCCACTGTTAGGCCCTTGAGAAAGGCCTTTAACTCCAGCAGGGCCTTACGATGGCTGACCATGCACTCTGACCCCTTATTGTATGTGTATATATAACAAATACAGACTTTTTATAAAGTACAATCCACATTTCCAGGAAAGTTGGGACACTTTTTTTAAATGCAGTAAAAACTGTAATTTGTTAAATCAACCAAACTTTTATTTAACTGATAAAAGTACAAAGAAAACAATGTCATTGTTTTTAGTGACAAACCTCATTGTATTTTGTAAATATAAAACAATTGAATGTGACAACTTCAACAGTTTTAGGTCTTTTACCATCTACAGTTCATAACATAAACAGATTTAGAAATTCAGGGGTAGTGTGCAAAAGCCAAGGGCGGAAACTGAATGTGCGTGACCATTGAGCCCTTGTCACTTAACACAGGCTGTCGCTACATCAAGAAATGCACCCTGAGAATATATTATGCAAAAAGGAAGCCATATATTAACCATCATGAAGAGGAGAATCAGATAATGGCAACCACAAAGTCTGGTATAGAGTAACAATGGGCAAAAATTCCACTTGCAAAATAGCAGCAGTTAGTATATTCAGTTTCCAAATGATTAAAAGAAAAGGTGATGTAACCCAGTGGTAAACAGGCCTCGGCCCAGCTTTTTTTTATGAGTGTGTTGCAGGCATTAATTTCTAAATGTTTATATTCAACAAACAGAATTCATTTCATTATAGAAAACACTGAAAATCTTGTCTTTGTTCATTTGTCTGCTAAATAATAAACAAATGAGTGAATTAACAAGTTACAGATTTCAGTTCTTATTGCATTTTTAGAAAGTGTCCCTACTTTTCTGGAAATGGAGTTTGTACATTTTTAAGGATTTGTATTCTGCTTGCCTAAAATTGTGACATGCACCTTCTTTATTCTAATGTTACCAACCATATGCAAATGGAAAAGCCTTGACTAGAACCAAATAATCATAATATCTAATCTTTGTGACATTTTACTGTTCTATTTTTATGTAAATGTATTTATTATGTATGTATGTATATATATACTGTATATATACAGTGTATCACAAAAGTGAGTACACCCCTCACATTTCTGCAGATATTTAAGTATATCTTTTCATGGGACAACACTGACAAAATGACACTTTGACACAATGAAAAGCAGTCTGTGTGCAGCTTATATAACAGTGTAAATTTATTCTTCCCTCAAAATAACTCAATATACAGCCATTAATGTCTAAACCACCGGCAACAAAAGTGAGTACACCCCTTAGTGAAAGTTCCTGAAGTGTCAATATTTTGTGTGGCCACCATTATTTCCCAGAACTGCCTTAACTCTCCTGGGCATGGAGTTTACCAGAGCTTCACAGGTTGCCACTGGAATGCTTTTCCACTCCTCCATGACGACATCACGGAGCTGGCGGATATTCGAGACTTTGCGCTCCTCCACCTTCCGCTTGAGGATGCCCCAAAGATGTTCTATTGGGTTTAGGTCTGGAGACATGCTTGGCCAGTCCATCACCTTTACCCTCAGCCTCTTCAATAAAGCAGTGGTCGTCTTAGAGGTGTGTTTGGGGTCATTATCATGCTGGAACACTGCCCTGCGACCCAGTTTCCGGAGGGAGGGGATCATGCTCTGCTTCAGTATTTCACAGTACATATTGGAGTTCATGTGTCCCTCAATGAAATGTAACTCCCCAACACCTGCTGCACTCATGCAGCCCCAGACCATGGCATTCCCACCACCATGCTTGACTGTAGGCATGACACACTTATCTTTGTACTCCTCACCTGATTGCCGCCACACATGCTTGAGACCATCTGAACCAAACAAATTAATCTTGGTCTCATCAGACCATAGGACATGGTTCCAGTAATCCATGTCCTTTGTTGACATGTCTTCAGCAAACTGTTTGCGGGCTTTCTTGTGTAGAGACTTCAGAAGAGGCTTCCTTCTGGGGTGACAGCCATGCAGACCAATTTGATGTAGTGTGCGGCGTATGGTCTGAGCACTGACAGGCTGACCCCCCACCTTTTCAATCTCTGCAGCAATGCTGACAGCACTCCTGCGCCTATCTTTCAAAGACAGCAGTTGGATGTGACGCTGAGCACGTGCACTCAGCTTCTTTGGACGACCAACGCGAGGTCTGTTCTGAGTGGACCCTGCTCTTTTAAAACGCTGGATGATCTTGGCCACTGTGCTGCAGCTCAGTTTCAGGGTGTTGGCAATCTTCTTGTAGCCTTGGCCATCTTCATGTAGCGCAACAATTCGTCTTTTAAGATCCTCAGAGAGTTCTTTGCCATGAGGTGCCATGTTGGAACTTTCAGTGACCAGTATGAGAGAGTGTGAGAGCTGTACTACTAAATTGAACACACCTGAGACCTAGTAACACTAACGAGTCACATGACATTTTGGAGGGAAAATGACAAGCAGTGCTCAATTTGGACATTTAGGGGTGTAGTCTCTTAGGGGTGTACTCACTTTTGTTGCCGGTGGTTTGCTGTATATTGAGTTATTTTGAGGGAAGAATAAATTTACACTGTTATATAAGCTGCACACAGACTACTTTTCATTGTGTTAAAGTGTCATTTTGTCAGTGTTGTCCCATGAAAAGATATACTTAAATATCTGCAGAAATGTGAGGGGTGTACTCACTTTTGTGATACACTGTATATATACTGTATATATATACTGTATATATATATATATATATATATATATATATATATATATATATATATACATCTTACCGTTATTTTCTTTTGGTTGCTCCTGTATTTAGGGGTCACCACAGTGGATCATTCTGGTCTGCATCCCTGCAATTTTTTTATACCAGGCTCCCTTCCCAACAAAACCCTTATATTATCCGGGACAGGCTTGGGCCAGGCACTTAGAGCACACTGACAAGTGTACCTCCCAATGCCGAGGCTGTTCGATTTTCCACAGGAATAGCCAATGATGTCTGCGTAGACTCCCGACTGGCCAATAGCATAGCTGAGATTTGTACAACGGCTCTTAGCAGTAACTGGGCCATTGATAGCTCAGTGGTTAAGGTACTGCACTAGTAAACAGAAGGTTGCCGGTTCAAGCCCCGCCACCACCAAGTTGCCACTGTTGGGTCCCTGAGCAAGGCCCTTAACCCTCAATTGCTCATTGTGTTCTGCTCACTTGCTTTGGATAAAAGCGTCTGCTGAAAATGTAACTGGCTAGCGTATATTGCAATTTATTGTTTCCTTACCAAAAAAAAGGCATACTGCGTGACAAAATAGTTAATTCTAAAGTCCTTTATTCACTTCTTTTTTTAGTTTTGCATTATTCCAACTGCCTAATTGCATCAAATTCCCCAGTTGTAACTTCCTCCAAAGAGAGCTTCAAAAAGAGCTGCAGACTTATGCCTTCTCCAACATGCACCCAATCACAGCCACTTATTTTTACCAGCCAGAAATGGAACCTCACAGTATTGCATTCAAAGAGTAAAGCACTGTTCTCCATTAATCAACTGTCCCACATGCAGGTGCCTATTTGATCATTCCCTCCCTCAGACACATCCAAATGTGCCTGTGTGGGCACCCAGACGGTATCTAGTACAGCTGAAATTTAAAGTTGTGAGCTTAAGAACAAGAACAGTAGTGGGCTAGCGCATAAAGGTGCTCCATTCCCTGAGCACCCTGAGTTAGTTGCACTAGTAGGTTGTAGTTGATGCTGCTTTATTAGATGTTACAATGTAAATCAATAGGAAAATTAGAAAACAAACTTGGTCTAATGACAGTGACAAGGAAAGAAAAAAGGCCTCTGGCTGAAATGTAAACAGACACTTGTATAAAAGTAAGTGCTCTCTGTTGTTAATATTAAATTGATTGGTAACCTTGCACTGAACAACAAAGCCCTTTTCATCTATAGAAAATCACATTATTTATGGGTTATTTGGAAGTGTTGAATATTTATTTTATCACTTAACTTTAGCTAGCCCGCATGCCAAGTTATATTCCAGCTTAATATAGTATTTACTAAGCATGAAGACGTAGACAAATTTAGGTATTAAAATAACTGAACACATTCACAAAGCACATGCATCATTTCTCCACAGCAACACCTGACTGAAGAGCTGCAGACGGTGGAAAACGGCTATCACGATAACCCCACGCTAGAGGTGATGGAGGTGCAGCCGGAGATGCAGGAGAAGAAGCTAGCGCTGAACAGAGAATTCAACGACAGCTGGATCGTTCCCTTTGACAACCTGGTCAAAGAAGGCATACCCGATGAGGAGGACACCCACCTGTAAGGGACACTACACATTTTAACAACGACCTCCAGGTCTGCACACTAGAGCCGTAGTAAACACAGTCATTAGCAGTGTTAAAGTGCCTGACGCACTGCTGAAGACGGTGTGAATTGCCAAACACTGACCGAGGATTATTGTTCACATCTACTTCCACTCCAATGCCAAAAAGGCAGAAGTCATAGTGAAAAATATTTTAAAGACTCCTTTTAAAGGGAACATAAAGACAGACGATCTGAGCTCTTCAGGGGCTGTAATACTTAGTTAGGTGTAGATTTTCGTTTTTATATACCTTTGAAAATCACCGTTTATTATTATTATTATTAAATTTTCAGACACGCTTTGGTAAACCCAGAGATTTTAATAAATCATTATTTTCACTTGATGAATATTGTACACTGCTGCACTTGTATATACAGTTTTGTATTTTAGTAGTCAACCTGTTTGGATTATAGATTATAGATATTAACGTTAGACTACGACCTATGAATGAGTCCTGACACGCAATGCTGGACATAATCAAGACCACATCATTACATGAATGCAGATTTATTTGCTCTTATATTAATTTCACTACCTGAGTGGCACAACAGTCTTTTATGCTAGCACACCACCTCAAATCGAGTTCAAATTTCAGTGGATATATCTGCTAGCCGGGCGTCTACACATACTTGATTGGCTATGCCTGAGGGCTGCCCTGTGCAGGGTATTCCTGCTCTGTGCCTGGTGATTCTTGATTGTTGATTACTGATACGGCAAGTAGTCTGCTTACTGAATTAACTGCCTAATATTTTACACAAAAGTAGACCTCTGGAGCCTATCCCAGCTTTTCAATGGGCGCAAGGCACACAACAACATCCTGAACGTGGTGCCAGTCCATCGCAGGGCAGACACACATACACACACCCATTTACCTATAGAGCAATTCAGTGTCTCCAATTAACCTAACTGCATGTTTTTGGACTGTGGGAGAACACCGGAGCTTCCGGAGGAAACCCACGCAGACACGGGGAGAACATGCAAACTGGACCTGGACCACCCCGCCTGGGGATCGAACCCAGGAACTTCTTGCTGTGAGGCGACAGTGCTACCCACCGTGCCACCCAAAAGTAGTCCTGTAAATAAAGTAAATTGTCACAGGTGTAGTGGGGCCAACATCATAATAAAACACTAGGCATAAGGCAGGAATATACCCTGGACTGGCGACCAATCCATCACACTATTATTTACTCCTAGGGACATTTTAGAGCAGCCAATTGTCTGTCCAAGAGGCAAAACTCCTCAATCACTAAAGGCAAGGATCAAACCCAAGCCCACAGAACTCATGCTGGTTTATCAATATCATAAATATGTTTTTTTTATTTTCACATGTTTCTTTAATATTTCCATTTTTACTTTCAACTGAACAATGTGATTTTACTCCAAAGAATGACTCGGCTCTCATTCCATATTTTATTACTTCAGATGATCTCTTGTGGTCTCAAATTTTATGTATTTTTATGTATTTTACATTGTACATTTGTGCTGAGTTTGCCAATAAAGGTAAACAACAGGGGTCTGATACACTGGAAGCCAATAGCTTGGCATTACTTTTACTATTTTATTTCTTTGAGACAATAAGACAATAAATGTGTCCATACAGAATAAAAGTGACTATAAAAAAAAAAAATTTGTCCAGTTCAGTGTTTGAAGTGATAATAATAATATACAGTATATTAGCACTCTGGAGAAGTTGATTCTTGCAATCACTGCATTTCCTGCCTTTCTGTATATGATTTCTGCACTTATCTGCTGGTTGTTTGACCCACTTGCCCCTTTAGCAACGCTTACAGTCAAGTTTGATAGGTGACATGACTGCAATGCTCACATCAGGACTCGTAGCAGGCTACTGCAGAACAGTCCAATGCTTTCTTCTCGTTATGCTGCTGGAAACCCCACAGCTTTCTGACACTGGGCTGTATCTTTTACTTATAACGTTGTCATGAGCAGTAGTAACACAGCAGTTAAGGTTGTAAACTAGTAATCCTAAGGTTGCTGGATCAAGTTGCACCACTGCGAGGTTGCCCCTGTTTGGCCCTAGAGGAAGGCCCTTAACAGCCTGGATTATATATGATCACAAATATGAGTTTTGTTTTTTATAAAAAAGCATATGCTAACTGCTGTAAATGTACTCTTCATAGTAGTCTTTTGTCTTCATTGTCCGCTTCACAGTTTCAAGCTAGCATTTAAAGTGCATGGTGCAGCAAATCAACCTCAAAACATTAATGAGCCTCCTCTATATAGACTTTTGTCCTTAGGCACAAAACACCTTGCCTGTAGAAAGGTGGTCCATATAGGGTCAAGGAGAGCTGGATCATTACACACCCATTAATGCCATATGCAGCCACCGATGACCAATGAGGGTGCCACTAATCAGTTCCCCAAGACACGAGGGTGGTATGCAGCAGCAAGTCAGAGTTTGAGTAAGTCCATTCTGAACAAATAATATAGCAAATCAGTGAAATGGGCTTAATTTTTTTAGACTAGTTACTTTTAGCTATCAAGCTTGAATAGAATTAAACTCACAAAGATTTGAGAAAGGATTTCTTTAAATGTACCTCAAATGGAAAGAGATCATGATGGTCACATTTAGGGTAATGCCATAATTTTACCTAATGGGAAAGCAAGTAAGGAATGACAGGAACATTGTTTGGACTATTTAGTTTCTGTATTAATATAATGGAAAAAACAGAATGTTTTTACAACATAAAGGGGTTTAAATCAAGCAATTAAAACGATGTCGCCTTTTTACATAAAGACAAAAAGTGTCTGTTACCTATATCTACCCAACTGTCAAAGTGAGTATTTTCTTTGTATTGTGTACAACAATAATTTCAACCAATTACAGAAGAGGTGCCAATGTGCAAACCTTTTTGCTAAACTTCTTTTAAGCATGAGCTGTTCATTTATGGTCCTGCATAGTAACTTATTAGGATTTAAATCAGGACTTTGCTGACATGCTCTTGAGTTTTGGTCTTGGCTTACAACCAAATTGCACTTGCACTGTAGCTCAGACTGATGACCAGACATTTCTCCATCGGTTTTTTTTTTTTTTTTTTTTTTTTTTTTGTAAGTCCCAGAAGCAGAACAGCATCCCACACCATCACTACCAGCTTTGAGTTTTTTTTCCAGTTGGTTCTCTGATATAATTATTATTTCTACCTGGTCTCTTTTCAGAGGTAGAATTCTGAATGCTGAACATATGATTCTGAAGTGAGTAAGGTATTTTGCACATTCTAGATCTTCTGCAGACATGTTTTCACAGTTAGAGCTTCTACTTCATCAAATGAACACATTTACCTATATTTTTAGCTCATACCAGGAGGAAAATGTGTAGTAATGCAAATCAAATTGTAGCGAAGCATAATATTCAGGAACAGCAATGACCAGAAAGACACAGTTTTACAAAACCTGAACAAAATACAATCTTTATTTATGTACATTACATACAATGTTGTATTTAGTATGTTCTACACATTCATGTCTGCCACAGTGTAGTGTTCACATAGCCCAGCAGCCTCACTCAGGGGAAGATAGAGAAATAGGGTAAAGTCTGATGCTTTTTTTTAGTAAAGAGAAGTGAAAAGTACAAGGGAGAATGCACTGATTTATAGGATTGCTCTAATTCTACATGAGTTACCTTCCTGACCAAAAAAGCCTGAACCTAAAATGTGAACTTAAATCAAGCTCATATAATGCTGGGATTCTAGTTTCTTTTAAGTATGCATACACCACATAGCTGCTGCACAAATTCTGTCTTTGTTTGGCATATTGCTTGTGCACATCCTAATAAATCAACATGGCACACCTGCATAGTGGTAAACAATATAGCCAGAGACAATATAGCACTAATGAAAGAACTAGGCAATGGTTAGAATTTGTCTTAATGGTAAATATGATTCATGTGTATTGTTTTCATGAGTCATAGACACATTTTCCTTACATAAGTAACATAAGTTTTAGCCAATGAGTCACAAGAAAAGATGTTTACATGACTTCTCAGAACCTCATCTGAATTTATGTGATTAAATAAACACAAACTGCTTAACTGACTTGTTTTTAATAATAGGAACATCTAGTGCCCTTAGCACAGTGTGATAATGATCATGACAGCATGGATTTGTCTCAAATTACTGAGCCAAACAAATCAGGATGATGGAAGAACATGATGGGACCAGGCTCAGTAACAGCCTGAACAAACAAGTCTCATATTTATTTATTTATTTTCACTGACCATTTTATCCTGGTCAAGCTTCAAGCGGTCCAGTGTCACCTGACAACAGGAATACACACTAAGCCAATCGACCACTGGGCTTGCCATTACACAGACAGTGACCAAAGGCAAGAATTGAACTCAGGTTCCACAGACACTTCATCACCCACAGAGAGCCCCTTTGACCATCTCTCCCGTCAGACACAGCCAAACCATCATGTGAGCACCTATATGGGTTGATACTACAGCTGAGATTTGAAATCAGATCTCAGAGAAAGGGGTTAGTGCACTGGACCACTGAGCTATTCATGATGACACAAAGACAGATCTACATCCCTGAATAAAAGACTAGGTGCTACATCCCAAACTTCATAGTTCTTATTAAATATGTGTAATCCATTACTAGTACTATAGTGAGACCCAGATTGTTTGGGTTTTTTTGCTGCCTGTAAAAAAAAGGTCTGGAGTTGCCACGTCCCTAATTGATTTTTTTTTTTTTTGTCCCAATTTTCCTCCAAATTTAGTCGTATCCAATTACCTGACTGCATTACGCCCCCCTCTACCAATGTTGATTTCCACCCTGGTTGAGGAGAGCGAGACTGACACACGACCCCACGTGTGCAGTATCCGACTGCATCTTTTCACATGCACGACGCGAGTTCGTATGCAGATCAGCTTTGTGTACAGAGAGCCACACCCTGATCAACGCATTCTCCCTCAACTCTGTGCAGACGGCATCATTCAGCCAGCAGAGGTCGTAATTGCATCAGTTATGAGGTCTGTCCAGCACCCCCCCCCAGAACAACAACCAATCGTTGTTTGTGTAGGCGCCCAGCCTGCCGGATGGCAGAACTGAGTTTCGAACCGAGGAGTTTGAAATGTCAGCTCTGGTGTGCTAGCGTGTTTTACCGCTGCGCCACCTGAGCACCTCTGATTGATTTATTTTTTCCTTTTTCCTTTTAGTTGCTCCAGTATTAAGGGTCACCACAAAGGATCTGGTCCACATACCAGACTTGGCACCGGTTTTTATACCAGATGCCCATCCTGGGGCAACCATCATATTTCTATTCAGGCTTGGGACCAGCACTGAAAGCACACTGACATTGACAACTTTCAATAGCCAGGCTGTTTCGTGTTATTAAATTAAGAGAAAACAAGGAAATCGCCTACCCCCAAGAAATTGTAATGACATGTTACATACTACACACCAAGTACAATGTCACAAGAAGAATGTTAACTTCTAATCTGGTACTCTTATGTACGGTTGTAAATGGCTCTACTTTGGCTCTAACCTGCCATCTTCAGAGACACAGGCAGGCAGATCCATAAATAATGTTGCTTGTGCAGCAGCTGTATGTGCATGTATGCATAGTTATGTGGCAAGTAAATCCCAGCCTTGACGTACAGCAAATCATAAAGCTCTATTATTAATCAAATTAGAACACACATAGAGCAACAAACATCCAGTTCTTGAGCTGAAATCAGATTAACACTTCACATTTGGCTTTAGCTTCACATAGCTTTGTGTCCTAGAATAAAGCTAGAATACAGCTGACTGTGTCTTATTAGTTGTTTCTGTGCTGGCAAGAGCGTTGCGCTATCAACTGCATTTGCAAATAGTCTTCAAACTACTGACATTGTTTTCAAAATATGCCTTTCGAATCCATCTGTGCTACATTACTGCCAATGGGTCACTATGAGCTTGTTGGTTACTGGTTAAAAATCAACATAGGACCATGACCATGGAGGCAAAAACCAAAACAAAGCAATAATTTACATTTGCAAGGGTGGGAGATTGCGCAATATTACATGATGGCTCCATAATGAAAAATCAGACCTGTTTAAAGATGCAGGAATCCTCCATAATGACACTATTCAGATCATAAAATTGTTTCTAGATAACTATGATAATCATTCCTCATGTGCAAATGCACAAGTACAGGTTTGCATGGCAAACCATGATAGGATGCATTTGCTTTCAGTAATAAAACACAATCAATAAGCCAGTGTGAATAGTCATTATTAAGCATTAATACTGTGCACCAATGAACTGGTACCATCACAATGTCCCAGTATATTCAGCTTTCAGGTGCTAAAGCTATAGAATCAGGGCATTATGAATACTTCAATAAGGTATCTTATATATATATATATATATACACACACACACACTTTTATACATTGCTATTTACACACACGATCACATTTTTAAATAATTAGTGGATGAATTTGTTCACACGTCGCTATTAACATAAAGTGACAAAATGACAAAAGTAATTCCATTCACAAGACAGTTCCTGTAGACAACTGCAGGAACTTGTAGCCCTTTTGAAACAGTGTCGGTGCCAGTGCCAGCACTTGAATGGTCTCACTAGTCTTGTGAGGTCTGTCACTGAAAGAGTTGGCTACAGACAACGCCAACATCAGCCAACAAACACCTTGATTATTTGGTTGGAAATGTCCTGGCCCTACTGGACTTATCTGACACACTATTGAGGACAGAAGTGTGTGATCTGTCTTAGAAGACATAGATTGGTTATTCCAATTCATATGTTTTGTGATACCCCATCTGGTTTTCCCTTCATAGCCAACTGAGTCCTTAGAGTGTCTGGCCAGGTCAGTGGCACCACTGAAACTCAAACATATTACTTGATGCTCTGTGGTGTTGCCATATTTTCAATAACCAACAACCAGACATAGTTGGTCAACAGTTACTAGTTAACTATTGCAACCTTAGGGACACCCTAAAAAAAATACCCAATTCCCTTGAATCTTACCTAAGCTTGTGTCCAGACCAAAAGCATATACAAGTAATGGCATGAAATGCTTTTACATAAATCACCAGCACTGGAAACCGCACAGACACCATGTCATTAAAAGGGCAAAAAAAAATCACATTAAGGACAGTAAATTAGTGGGCCTTAAAACATCTAGAGTCCTACTAAGGCTTTGTTAGAGTAAATGCTAGATTTATTGTGAGACAACTGGAGCCGAAGCACTGCAGTAGCAGTTTTAATTATTGTTTCTCTGTGAAAGGGTAAAGGATGCAAATAGAAAATAAAATAACAGCATTTCATTTGGCACCATAATAGCAATGTTCTATGTTTTGATGATATAATAACAGCAGCAAGCTTAGACTTTGTAAATTTATCTCCCCCAAAGTAATAATGTATTTATTTTTTAATTATAAACACATAGGCTTAAAATTACTAGTTCACATTTGTCCCTGTTATTAAAATGTTATGCATAAACATACAGTAATGAGCCAAAACATTAAGACCACAAAAAAGAGAGACGGTGGTAGCCTAGTGGGTAGAGCTTTGGACTATCAATTGAAAGGCTGAGAGTTTGAATCCCAGCTCTGCCATGCAGCCACTGTTGGGTCCTTGAGCAAGGCCCCTGACCCTCTCTGCTCCAGGGGCGCCGTACAATGGCTGAGCCTGAGCTCTGACCCCAGCTACCAAACAAGCTAGAATACGCGAAGAAAGAATTTCGTAGTACTGTATACCTGTATATGTATATATGACAAATAAAGGCTTATTATTATTATTTGCATTGCAATTCCTATTTTGTAACAGTGATGTGATGGTCAGTGATATATTACATTTAGGACTGAAGGTAGTTACTCAGAATACACCTGAGTGACTTAAACAAAAGCTTAATTGTATTGGACAGACGAATGGGTTGTACTATCTTTGAAAAAGCAAGGGTTGCTCACAGGCAGCTGTGGTGAGTATCCACCAACTGTGGTCCAAGAATGGACAAGCCAAAAACTGCTAACAGGTTACAGGGCAACCAATACTCTTTGAAAAAGAAGGCTATGCAGGTGGCGCAGCGGGATATTCCTCTAGCACACCAGCACCGAGATTCTGAACTCCTCGACGTTGCCACCGGTTGGCTGGGTGCCATCTAGCGGAGCAACAGAAGACGGTTGAGCAATTTAACAGTCCTGTTTGCTAGGAGATTATGTTTAGCTTTTGTTTACCCATGACAAAGATGTCCTGGTACCAGACACCACAGGACTCTTTAGATGTGTAACTCCTGGTGTGTTAGAGCTGTTTGGACAGAATATTAGATGGGTGGTCCTAATATTTTGGCTCAACTGTGAGTGTATACTCTCAGGCATCAGAAAGTATTTAGACCTTTTGACTTTGCACACTTTGTGTTGTGAATTTCATGAAATGGATATATATTTTTACCCATAAAATATTGTATTTTTTAATTAAATAAAATATTTTATGGTTCACACTTTTTGTTGGTAAAACAACTTAAACCCCTTTAAACATATGTAAAGAAATCTGAAGATAGAAGTTCACATGCTCTCGCCATCCAATCTGATGGATCTTGAACATATCTACAATGACTAATTGGATAAATTGCCCAAATCCAGGGGTGCAATGATATATCCAAGACTTGCAACTGTATTCGCTGCCAAAGGGGCTTTAGGTGCACTAATTTCAG
Organism: Trichomycterus rosablanca; assembly: GCF_030014385.1. Classification (NCBI taxonomy): domain Eukaryota; kingdom Metazoa; phylum Chordata; class Actinopteri; order Siluriformes; family Trichomycteridae; genus Trichomycterus; species Trichomycterus rosablanca. The sequence goes on along the minus strand of NC_085988.1, from coordinate 62,159,893 downwards.
TTTTTTAACACAAAGCCATTTTATTTCGTCATTATAGGTAAATAAATGTAGATTGATAGGTAAAAATAGCAATCATATCTATTAGAAATCAAATCCACAACACAAAGTGTGAAGATAGCCAAGAAGTCTGAATACTTAAACCCACTGTGTACCTACACACACACACACACACACACACACACACACACACACACACACAGACAGACAGACAGACAGACAGACAGACAGACAGACACAGCCTATTGAATTCCTGTTACTACATGGATAGCAAAACAATTCATAGCTCACAATGGGCGTCCTTCACTCCTCAATTAATTAACAACTTATAAAGGGTTGTCTAAGGGACCTAAACACCTCAGAGCTCAAAACCTTCATCTAGTGAGTACCAAATCAGCACTGAATCTTAAACAGAAAAGAAAAATCTACAACCTTACACCAAACCATAAATGAAATAAAAGCAGGGGGAGTCTTTGCCAGATTACAGAGGTGTCGAATTTCTGGAAAAAAAGAATGACAAATAATGCTGCAAAATGAAACTACACTCCCTTTTGCTTGACTTTGTGATTTTAGGCTTGAGTTAATATCTCATACGCATAAATTCTTAATATTTGTTCATGTACAGTTTTTGGTTATATAAGTCTCGACAGTGGTACAGAATTACTTCCCCTCTGTAAAGGGAGCACATTCAACCAGTGAGGCAATTCAGAAGTGGACAATGTAGAAAAATAACTTCTGGTTATAATAAGAGGGGTCTAGAAGGCATAGACAGGAAGAGATCGAGTGTGGGTGTGGCTACAGGGTAATAAGATCCACAAGGTTACCCTTAGGTGGGGTCATGTTGTCAGGGAAAAAGTTAACAAGCGTGTCAAAAAGATGTGTGCGCTGGGCGTACGTTTGATCCACATCTGAAAATCCTAAGAAATGAGAACACAGTAAAGACGCAGAGAGAAAAAAAAACAAGAAGTTTAAACGTTTAAAAACAGAAATCTTGAAATTTAGGTAATTTTTATGAAGCTGGGAAGCAAAAACCCTGACAGATCTTACCTAGTGGGATGAAGTCTGAGCTGGATTTAAATAAAGCTGAGGGCAGGAGCTGAAACTGGAGAACACATAATAACCTTAAAAACCAATAACCTTGCAAACAACTGGATATACAAAATAAGTTCACTTTTGCACCTGTAAGACTTTCAGATTTAGCATTTGGTGTTTCACTTACAATTACACTTACCAGATATTTTTATCAATTGAGAATGTAACACCTTGCACTAATGAATCAACTGTGGTAGATTGGCAAAGGCAGGCAATGACATTTTCCGACGGACCAGTCCAGTCCTTAAACTGCTAAGTCACCACAGTACTTTGCTTTATGACACATTCTACATTTACAGTTGCAATCAAATATAATCAACACCCCCCAAAGAAAATAAGGATTTACAGCTCTGAACTTTTCTAAAGAGGTAGACTTTACTTAAGTGTCTATTAAATGAATTATACAGCAAATAAACAAAATAAATGATGTGACATGTTTTATTAATACTGCCAGGCTACAATCATTCAAACTCTGCTTAATATTGCTGTTCTTAAAACCTTCTTCTAGACTGTATGACACAAAGTTGGGTTACAACATGAGTAAACCATTAGAAATCAATAAACACCCTGGGAAAAGGATGTTACACCAAGTACAAAAGGTTAAAATGTGAGAGTTGAACAGTGCACATAGATATTTTGTCAAGAGAACCAATTGTTTTATTTTAAATTTTAAATGTTAAATGTGTGTTATTAAAATTCTATATATTCATACAGTGCCTTGCAAAAGTATTCAGCCCCCTTGAACTTTTCAACCTTTTGCCACATTTCAGGCTTTAAACATAAAGATATGAAATTGTAATTTTTTGTGAAGAATCAATAACAAGTGCGACACAATTGTGAAGTGGAACGAAATTTATTGGATATTTTAAACTTTTTTTAGAAATAAAAACCTGAAAAGTGGGGCGTGCAATATTATTCAGCCCCTTTACTTTCAGTGCAGCAAACTCACTCCAGAAGTTCAGTGAAGATCTTTGAATGATCCAGTGTTGACCTAAATGACTGATGGTGATAAATAGAATCCACCTGTGTGTAATCAAGTCTCCGTATAAATGCACCTGCTCTGTGATAGTCTCAGAGTTCTGTTTAAAGCGCAGAGCATCATGAAGACCAAGAAACACACCAGGCAGGTCCGAGATACTGTTGAGGAGAAGTTTAAAGCCGAATTTGGATACAAAAAGATTTCCCAAGCTTTAAACATCTCAAGGAGCACTGTGCAAGCGATCATATTGAAATGAAGGGAGTATCAGACCACTGCAAATCTACCAAGACCCGGCCGTCCCTCTAAACTTTCAGCTCAAACAAGGAGAAGACTGATCAGAGATGCAGCCAAGAGGCCCATGATCAGTCTGAATGAACTGCAGAGATCTACAGCTGAGGTGGGAGAATCTGTCCATAGGACAACAATCAGTCGTACACTGCACAAATCTGGCCTTTATGGAAGAGTGGCAAGAAGAAAGCCATTTCTCAAAGATATCTATAAAAAGTCACCTGGGAGACACACCAAACATGTGGAAGAAGGTGCTCTGGTCAGATGAAACCAAAATCGAACTTTTTGGCCACAACGCAAAACGTTATGTTTGGCATAAAAGCAACACAGCTCATCACCCTGAACACACCATCCCCACTGTCAAACATGGTGGTGGCAGCATCATGGTTTGGGCCTGCTTTTCTTCAGCAGGGACAGGGAAGATGGTTAAAATTGATGGGAAGATGGATGGAGCCAAATACAGGACCATTCTGGAAGAAAACCTGTTGCAGTCTGCAAAAGACCTGAGACTGGGACGGAGATTTATCTTCCAACAAGACAATGATCCAAAACATAAAGCAAAATCTACAATGGAATGGTTCACAAATAAACTTATCCAGGTGTTAAAATGGCCAAGTCAAAGTCCAGACCTGAATCCCATCGAGAATCTGTGGAAAGAGCTGAAAACTGCTGTTCACAAACGCTCTCCATCCAACCTCACTGAGCTCGAACTGTTTTGCAAGGAAGAATGGGCAAAAATTTCAGTATCTCGATGTGCAAAACAAATAGAGACATACCCCAAGCGACTTGCAGCTGTAATCGCAGCAAAAGGTGGCGCTACAAAGTATTAACGCAAGGGGGCTGAATAATATTGCACGCCCCACTTTTCAGTTTTTTATTTCTAAAAAAAGTTTAAAATATCCAATAAATTTCGTTCCACTTCACGATTGTGTCCCACTTGTTGTTGATTCTTCACAAAAAATTACAATTTCATATCGTTATGTTTAAAGCCTGAAATGTGGCAAAAGGTTGAAAAGTTCAAGGGGGCTGAATACTTTTGCAAGGCACTGTATATTTTCTTTCTCTTTTTACTAAACCTTGAACACATTGCAGCTGAATTAAAGTGTCAGTGGGTACATGTTGTAACCCAACCCTAGGTCATAAAGACTAGCAGTAAGTTTTAAGATCAGCAGTATTAAGTAGGGATTAAATAATTGTAACATGGTAGTATGAACAACATATCCTTCTACTTTAAAATACATTTATTGTCTTTGTTTATTTGCTGTATCACTCAAATATAGGCATATCAGATGCACTTTGAAACCAGGTGTTTAGTATGTGTATATACAGTGCATAGTAAATAAGTCAGCGTAGACTTTTATGCGTCATATTTACTCACCCATGATTACTAAACAAATGCTTTTCCTTGTTTCATGATTAGTAACTTAAGAACATTTCAAAGAGTCAGGTACTTAATTACTCATATTTACAAACATTTCCTTTATCATTTCAAAACACTACTCTTTTTGCAAAAGAAACAGGTGAAAATGTTTCAGTTGACTATTTAACTAAACCAAAATTGCCTGAAGACATCCTAAACAGTTGTTAGTGTCAATAATGTTGGTGTATTAGTCCTCACTTCTTTAGTCTCATCAGGGTCAGAGTGGTCCACAGTCAGTGAAAGGTCATTCTGTAAGTACTGCAGGGCACTCAGGGGCTCGGACTGGGCTTTCTCCTCAAACCTGTACCCAACACAAGCATTCAAAAACTTCCAATAAACACTAATTATATTACTATTTATTTTACATAACTACTCATACTACAATAAATGATTCAATAAATAGTTTCAACCTTACAATCTGATTGGTTCTGAAGTGTTCTAACAGTGCTGATATTTGTGATAACGCCATGGCTTTTTTACACCAAAACTGTATCACTGCTGACATGTTGCCAAGTAATGACGAGCTTTATACAATTGTATGTACAGCTTTATGTTTTCTATTTGCTTAAATCTGATATATCTGTTAATACTATGAATAAAAGAGACCAACTACTACAGAAAATATGATTTGATGAGAAAACTAGCAAGATTCAAGAGCAGTGACTACAGCAACTCAGCAGAGGGAGCCAACCGACATAGCACTACGTCACGCACCCACTTGTGCGCATGCGCTGGCGTTCAGCCAATCTAAAGTGAACATGGAATCGTTTATTTTGTTTATTTGCCAAATTAGTTGATGCTTTATTTCACTCCGTATTTTTCATTTTAAATTCAGCACACATAAAGAAATTGTGCATCAAAATATAAAAGACAAATACCATATTCAAGTTAAGACTTAAAAGTTCTTTGTTTTGTTTTTTTACACTGAAAAAATACATTTATTTTACCATGACTGTCCAAACTTGCATACATTATCTCCCACATTAAAAAGTTTAAATACAGAATATCAAAAGATTTTATATATTGTATATTTAAGCCTGAATTGGAAAATCTATCAAAAGCTTTATTGCTCATTAAGTTAAGCTAAGTTAAATAAAACTGTGGTGATATTCACGGTTATAATGTTCAAGAAACCCGGTTTAAAAATATGCATATGAAGTCAAGAGTGATTTATATGCATTAAATATAAAAAAATAATAATAATAATGAAGATGTTATATGGACTGTGGTTTTATGTACCTGTATTTGCGAATCAGGTATTTGCAGTGTCGAAGCAGGTACTCTTTAGAGGGCCGGCACAACTTCAGAGACCAGAAATCGTCCAGTCGCATTTTAGGAGAACTCGACTTGCCTGGGTTTCCCCCAAACAGGTAATGTACCTGGCAATCAAAAAAGAGAGAAAAAAACAACATTAAGTCTTTGTTTATTTATTAGGATTTTAACGTCATGTTTTACACTTTGGTTACATTCATGACAGGAAACGGTAGTTACTCATTACACAAGACTCATCAGTTCAAGTTTTTAATATCAAACACAGTCACTGTGGGAGAAAACCAAAGCTCCTGTAGGAAACCCACTCAGACACGGGGAGAACATGCAAACTCCACACAGAAACAACCCAAACCGCTCTACCTGGGAATCAAACCCAAGACCTTCTTGCTGTGCGGTCACCGTGCCATTAAATAAGCTTACATGCATAAATGCAGCTGTAACAGATGTTTAATCCTTATGGAAAGGGTGACCAGCTAGACAAACAGTGAAAATGAAAACATTATTCTCATTTTTCTCGTTTATGACAATGGTGTACAACGGTAGATTAAGATTTAATTATTATACAGTACATGGAGTTATATAGGTCAACACACCTACTAATTATTGTTTGTTTGTTTGTTTATTAGGATTTTAACGTCATGTTTTACACTTTGGTTACATTCATGACAGGAACGGTTGTTACTCATTACACAAGGTTCATCAGTTCATACAATTTTGTATCTCCAATTCACCTCACTTGCAGGTCTTTGAACTGTGGGAGGAAACCGGAGCTCCTGGAGGAAACCCACGCAGACACTGGGAGAACATGCAAACTTCACACAGATAAGACTCCACGTGGGGATCAAATCCAAAACCTTCTTGCTGTGAGGCGACAGTGCTAACCACTGAGCCACCGTGCTGCCATACTAATTATTGTGTTCAGGTGTTTCTATGACACCTTTTGCTAACAGATGTATATAAATTAATTACATTAAATAGGTTATGTGCCTCCCACTGTGTGGCAACAGTTTGGCAAAGGTGTTTTCCTCTTTCGGATTTGCCCCTGAATAGAAAGCAAGGGTTCGGTGGGGAAGAACTCCAATGACCTTAACAGTACCGGCCTCAACCACAATGAACACCTTTGGGATTAAATAGAGTGATTAATTAGACCTTGTGGTCCAGCAGTAGTTACTGTGGTCAGAGACAGTACCTTATGCAGCTCATCGTACACGAGCTGGTGAGCAAATCGAGGGCACGGCTCTTCTTCCTGCAGCGTCTTATTGGGGTTCTCCTTCACAGCCTGGTCATTCTTATACACACAGGACCTACAGGTATTCACAGAGACACAAATGAATGAATATTGCTCTTTCAGCATAAGCCAGTTTATACAGTAACACACAATAGTACATGAACTCACAGAAGTAAATCCACTTGCTGAGGCTAAAGACCGGGTTTTACTAGCATATCTAATATTAAGTGGACAAACTTTGTTTAAAAATTCAGAAAAACAGATCGAAAGAACACCATGACAAGGGTTCCTAACAAGTGTATGAAAACTTTTGACTTTAACAGTTGTGAATGCTAAATTTAGCAGTGCTTTAGGCCTTGAGGACTGAAGTCAAACGCTAATTGGCAGTATTACAGAGACGGTTGAAGAGCACAAGCTAATGAATGAATCTCACACACAAATTGTAGTCACAAAACTACAAACTTCTCTCTCTCTCTCTCTCTCTCTCTCTCTCTCTCTCTCTCTCTCTCATATATATATATATATATATATATAGGGGTTGGACAATGAAACTGAAACAACTGTCATTTTAGTGTGGGAGGTTTCATGGCTAAATTGGACCAGTCTGGTGGCCAATCTTCATTAATTGCACATTGCACCAGTAAGAGCAGAGTGTGAAGGTTCAATTAGCAGGGTAAGAGCACAGTTTTGCTCAAAATATTGCAATGCACACAACATTATGGGTGACATACCAGAGTTCAAAAGAGGACAAATTGTTGGTGCACGTCTTGCTGGCGCATCTGTGACCAAGACAGCATGTCTTTGTGATGTATCAAGAGCCACGGTATCCAGGGTAATGTCAGCATACCACCAAGAAGGACAAACCACATCCAACAGGATTAACTGTGGACGCAAGAGGAAGCTGTCTGAAAGGGATGTTCGGGTGCTAACCCGGATTGTATTCAAAAAACATAAAACCACGGCTGCCCAAATCACAGCAGAATTAAATGTGCACCTCAACTCTCCTGTTTCCACCAGAACTGTCCGTCGGGAGCTCCACAGGGTCAATATACACGGCCGGGCTGCTATAGCCAAACCTTTGGTCACTCGTGCCAATGCCAAACGTCGGTTTCAATGGTGCAAGGAGCGCAAATCTTGGGCTGTGGACAATGTGAAACATGTATTGTTCTCTGATGAGTCCACCTTTACTGTTTTCCCCACATCCGGGAGAGTTACGGTGTGGAGAAGCCCCAAAGAAGCGTACCACCCAGACTGTTGCATGCCCAGAGTGAAGCATGGGGGTGGATCAGTGATGGTTTGGGCTGCCATATCATGGCATTCCCTTGGCCCAATACTTGTGCTAGATGGGCGCGTCACTGCCAAGGACTACCGAACCATTCTGGAGGACCATGAGCATCCAATGGTTCAAACATTGTATCCTGAAGGCGGTGCCGTGTATCAGGATGACAATGCACCAATACACACAGCAAGACTGGTGAAAGATTGGTTTGATGAACATGAAAGTGAAGTTGAACATCTCCCATGGCCTGCACAGTCACCAGATCTAAATATTATTGAGCCACTTTGGGGTGTTTTGGAGAAGCGAGTCAGGAAACGTTTTCCTCCACCAGCATCACGTAGTGACCTGGCCACTATCCTGCAAGAAGAATGGCTTAAAATCCCTCTGACCACTGTGCAGGACTTGTATATGTCATTTCCAAGACGAATTGACGCTGTATTGGCCGCAAAAGGAGGCCCTACACCATACTAATAAATTATTGTGGTCTAAAACCAGGTGTTTCAGTTTCATTGTCCAACCCCTGTATATACTGTATATATACGTATATATATATATATATATATATATATATATATATATATATATATATATATATATATATATTGTGGTATTGTGGTATTATATATATATAATATTGTGTGTATATATATATATATACAACCCCTGGCAAAAATTATGGAATCACCACTCTTGGAAGATGTTCTTTCAATTGTTTAATTTTGTAGAAAAAAAATAAATCACAGACATGCCACAAAACTATCATTTCTCAAACTGTCAACCCTCTGGCATTAAGAAACAATAAAAAAAGAAACAAATATAATAGTTGTGGTCAGTCACAATTGCTTTTTTTTAGATCAAGTAGAGGAAAAAAATATGGAATCACTCAAATCTGAGGAAAAAATTATGGAATCATTAGAAAACACTGCACCATTATTACTTTGTTGCACCACCTCTGGCTTTTATAATGGTTTAAACTCTCTGAGGCATGGAGTTAACTAATGACAAACAGTATTCTTCATCAATCTGCCTTCAACTGTCTCTTGCTGTTGCCAGATCAGCTTTGCAGGTTGGAACCTTGTCATTGACCATTTTCTTCAATTTCCACCAGAGATTTTCAAATGGATTGAGATCCGGACTATTTGCAGGCCATGCCATTGACATTATATGTTTTCTTGAAGGAAAGTTTTCACGTCCTTTGCCCTATGGCAAGATGCATTATCATCTTGAAAAATGAAGTCATCATCACCAAACATCCTTTCAACTGATGGAATAAGAAAAGCGTCCAAAATTTCAATGTGGACTTTGGCATTTATTGAAGACCATCTCCCCTGTGCCTTTACCCGACATGCAGGCCCATATCATCAACAACTGTGGAAATTAACATGTTTTCTTTAGGCAGTTATCTTCATAAATTTCATTGGACAGACACCAAACAAAAGTTCCAGCATCATCACCTTGCCCAATGCAGATTCGCGATTCATCACTGAAGATCACTTTTATCCAGTCACCCACAGTCCACGATTGCTTTTCTTTAGCCTACTTTAACCTTGTTCTTTTCTTTTTAGGTGTTAATGATGGCTTTTGTTTGGCTTTTCTGTATGTAAATCCCATTTCTTTTAGGTGATTTCTTACAGTTCAGTCCACTTTCCGGCCACTTGTTTCTCATTTGTTTTGTTGTGCATTTTCTGTTTTCAAGACATATTGCTTTAAGTTTTCTATCTTGATGCTTTGATGTCTTACTTGGTCTACCAGTATGCTTCCCTTTTACAACCTTCCCATTTTGTTTGTACTTGGTCCAGATTTTAAACACAGCTTACTGGGAACAACCAACATCTTTTGCGACATTCCACAATGATTTACCTTCTTGAAGGAGTTTTATAATCCTCTCATTTGTTTCAACTGACATATCTTGTGTTGGAACCATGATTCATGACAATCTGCTTTGTGCAACAGCTCTCCGAGGTGTAAGCACTCTTTTTAAACTGAAGAATAATTAGCAAATCTAATCTGCTGCAGATGTTTTGTTTTTAAACTGCAAATTACAGAGTGATTCCATAATTTTTTCCTCAGATTTGAGTGATTCCATATTTTTTTCCTCTACTTGCTCTAAAAAAAGCAATTGTGACTGACCACAACTATTATATTTGTTTCTTTTTTTTATTGTTTCTTAATGCCAGAAGGTTGACATTTTGAAAAACGATAGTTTTGTGGCATGTCTGTGATTTATTTTTTTTCTACAAAATTAAACAATTGACAGAACATCTTCCAAGAGTGGTGATTCCATAATTTTTGCCAGGGGTTGTATATATATATATATATATATATATATATATATATATATATATATACTGTATATATAGGAGCACTTTTACGATTCTTATACTTCTACAATTACTGACTGTAATCCATCTGTTTCTCTACATACTTTTTTAGCATGCTTCCACCCTGTTCTTCAATGGTCAGGACCCCCACAGGACCACCACAGAGCAGGTATTATTTAGGTGGTGGATGATTCTAAGCACTGCAGTGACACTGACATGGTGGTGGTGTGTTAGTGTGTGTTGTGCTGGTATGAGTTGATCAGATACAGCAGCGCTGCTGGAGTTTTAAAATACCATGTCCACTCACTGTCCACTCTATTAGACACTCCTACCTAGTTGGTCCATCTTGTAGATGTAAAGTCAGAGATGATCGCTCATCTATTGCTGCTGTTTGTGTTGGCTGGATATATTTTTGGTTGGTGGACTATTGTCAGTCCAGCAGTAACAGTGAGGTGTTTAAAAACTCCAGCAGCGCTGCTGTGTCTGATCCACTCATACCAGCACAACACACACTAACACACCACCACCATGTCAGTGTCACTGCAGTGCTGAGAATGATTCACCACCTAAATAATACCTGCTCTGTGGTGGTCCTGGGAGAGGGGGCTAACAAAGCATGCAGAGAAACAGATGGACTACAGTCAGTAATTGTAGAACTACAAAGTGCTTCTATATGGTAAGTGGAGCTGATAAAATGGACAGTGAGTGTAGAAACAAGGAGGTGGTTTTAATGTTATGGTTGATCGGTGTGTGTGTGTATATATACGTATATATATATATATATATATATATATATATAAAGCCAGTGTATAATAACAGAAGAAACCACTATCAGAATGCTGTTTGGTTTTTTTCTTCTTCAGAACAATACAGGAAACAAAAGTGAAAACAAACTGGGGTTTTCCCCAGTGAAACACACACAAGAACATTTTGTCCTCTTTTAAAAGGCACACATCGCACTTCCTAAAGCTCATTTACTTATTAATGCGCTCACTTGCTTAGAGGTCACTTAAGCAGTGGGGATTAAATTACAGGCCAAGAAAGCAAAGCCTTTTGTAATCACACGCTGCCTTTTTTATTTTGGTGCAGTAGTTAAACTATGTTTTGGTAAGACTCCATTTCATTCCAGTGTAAGCTTTGGTAATGCTCTGTAGAAAGTTAATCATGTGTGCATGGCAGACTCGGGGTTATGGAAAAGCTACCCTGTAAAGACGGAGTGCTGAAAATGTTGCTAAGAACGATAAAAGTAAAGCCATCCATGCTTATTAGTGGTTTTACTGACACAGAGGGTATAAATCCTATCAAAAATTAAACCAGTATAAACTACATAGCAGTAAATAAAAATTAATGTGGGTTTACGAGACAGCCCTTCTTCTAGAGTTTGCCCCTTTTTCCATTGCACGTACCCAACAGCAGAGTTTTTATTTTAACAGGGACATATTTTAAAATTATTTTAACAGGCACATAAACACAAAATGAAATTGTCCATAAAGGGCCCCCTTGTGAAGGCTTTACGTTACATCTTGTAAACCACAGTGGGACCAGCTTCTTTTTTTACATTTTACCCCTACCTGCTAGGGACCCTGACGGTGTCCAAGGAGGGGGGTGTCTCCCTCCGGTGTGTGTGCAGTCTTACCAATCCCTTGTTATTCACCCACACTTCAATGAATTTGCGCGTAAGGTCGGGTTCGCGCACAAAGAGCCACGCCCCAATCTCTGCGCGCCTCCACTTTTGTGCAGGCGCCCTGGGCAACCAAGGTCCTTACACAGCCCCACCCTTTTAAATCCGGTCTTTTCCGAAACAGCAGACTTGAGGCCAATTTTGTCTGCTGCAAGCATCAGCCAATTAGGCATGACCTGGGAGTTCAGAATCTCAGCGCTGGTGTGCTAGCGGATTGCCACCTTTTTTTTTTTTTAAGTAAGTATAGTTCGTTTTGTGTTTTGTTTTGATGCATTGTTTGTTGCCTGGGCAGTGTAAAAAATCAGGGACAAACGTGGGTCGCTTGAAAATACTTTAAAAAACCCTGCCAAATCCAAACATCCAAATCCAAAACTACTCGTGCTGTACCTAATGTGCTAATGTCTGTATCCGACTGCACAAAGTTGTCCATAAAAACAAGAGCTGTGAGGGCATTCAGCACCAGATGCTAAGAGCAAATATGCATCTGTAAACATTAGTAGTTGCAACATCATGATGATTATGGGGTTGCCCCACTTTTTTTCTATAGTCTGGTTTAAGTTTTACCAAAACTGTTTAAATAAAATTAAATCTTTTGCAGGTCAGTTTTAAATATGGCTCATGTATTCTTTCACACGTGTTGATTCTGGTTGACCAATCAACGGTCTGCACAGTTTCTCGCTCCATCCATACAGCCTGCTTACGTACCCTAGTTCCATGAAGAAGGTACAGAATGGCAGTTGTGCCTCAACTGTTAATGTACTGGAGTAGTATACAGAAGAATGCATGTGATGTCACAACTCATAAAGGTCATTAGAGGACACAAATCACTCATTTTAAATGACTGGACTGTGCTGAGAAACATTTTAAAGTCGCTTTAGATAAAAGCTACAATATTTTCTTATTGAGAGAAGAAAAACAGGAAAAGAAATGTATGCAAAGCAACACATGGCTATAAATAAGAGCCTGTGATAAAAATGACAGCGTGGGAAACTTGAGTCAGGATGCAGGACGTTTTTCAAACTGATTGTTCTGAGCAGTAGTGGGGACCCACTGGGTAAAGCTTTGGGCTATCAACTGAAAGGTTGAAAGTTCAAATTCCAGCTCTGCCATGCAGCCACTGTTGGGCAAGGCATTTAACCTTCTCTGCACCAGGGGCGCGGTACAATGGCTGACCCTGCGCTCTGACCCCAGCTTCCAAACATGCTTGTATACATGTATGCGTGTATATTTATATATGACAAACAAAGGCATTCTATAGTGTACCGAGATGCTTCCTTTACTCTATAACTATTATTTGTTAAGGTTTCTGTCTGGCTTCGTTTTGAGTGCACATAACCGGCTTAAGAACGTGATCGATTATAAAACCTGACTAGTGCTGTTAGTGGTTATTCACCTCTGTTTACCTTCAAAACTTTACATTATTGCAAAGCTGAAATTATGATGATAATAATGAAAAAAGGCACTCTTAATAAGCTAAACTGGTAACCAAGACACAATCCTTACATTTCTTAATATGATGGCTCACACAATGCTGGACAAGCAGATGATGCTAAGTGTATTAACAATATTTTGTAATATAATCATATTCTTTTGCATTATCTTATAAATTAATTAATAAATCTTTTCCCAAAAAATGTCACTCAACAATTGATATTTATATTCTTGTACTCTGTCCAAAATCTAGCTAAATAATTAGACTTAGTACTTTATACTAAACACCAAAATACCAAACCTCCCTGTATTACAACAGGAAATGCATGATTACTGTGCACTGATTTAGCTTCAAGGCTTTTATAGATTGCCCAGCTTATTCAGAACTATGCTGGCAATTATAAAGTCACATATACTCATATGTTTAAAGGTAATGAATGAGAAAATAAAGTGTGAAAAAAAAGAAAAGAGGCACCAGTTGTTGCGGGTGATGTCGTAGATCCAGAAGGAGTTGCGGACGTTTTCCTCTCGTTTGTCCTTGTCTTTGCTGAGGCCTGACAGGACGTGGATCTCGTTCAGTTCTGGGTCAATGGTGGCCCGCTGGGTGAAGCCGGTCATTGGTACTGAAACACAGAGAAAGTGGAGCATGTTCAGTAATGTGGGACTCCCAAGTGTGGGGAAAAAAAGTACAACACTGCTTAATTAAGCATTTTATCATAGCACAACTTTAGATGTCTTGTGGAGTCCATGTCTCAGCCGTAACAGCTGTTTTGACAGCATATTAGGCAAGTGGCCTTAATATGGACAAACGTATTCAAAGCCCAGATTTATTTATTTATTTTTAGGACTTTTTAGGACGTCATGTTTTACACACTGTGGTTACATTAATGACAGAAACGGTAGTTACACAAGATTCATCAGTTCACAAGTTAATGTCAAACACATGGACGTCATGGACAATTTTGTATCTCCAATTTACCTCACTTGCATGTCTTTGGACTGTGGGAGGAAACCTGAGCTCCTGGAGGAGAACATGCAAACTCCACACAGAAAGTACCCAGACTGCCCCACCTGGGGATCGAACCTAGGACCTTCTTGCTGTAAGGCAACAGTGCTACCCACTGAGCCACTGTGCCGCTTCTCTCAAAGCCCATATAATCAAACTAAAGCTCTTATTTTGGACACATTGAGAGTTACTAAATTATGTCTGGAGGAGTTAAAGCAAAAAGAGGAAGAGGAATCCTTAAGAACCCTGGAGACCACAGGAGAAACACTATCAATATGGATGGCAGAAGTCAGAATCAACTTGACAGCAATTAATAATAATCATCATACTAATGATAACATCATTCTAGCACTTTAGTTCTGTAATTCATTTCCATTGTTTTGAACTGCCCGTTTGCCTACGTATTCACTAGCTAGCCAACTTCAGTGACGTAAGTGGTCCAATCTGTCCGAGGCAAAGACATCTACCAACAGAAATTTGGAACTGTTGGTATTATAGGTTTTGTTTAAATAACGCTGAAAGTTGAACGGCATAATTAAACTGTTTAGTAGTCATTGTTTGTTTGCACCAAAAATGTCCAGAACTCACCACGGACTTTACCACAGTCTGGACTGAATAATACATTATTTTTCACTATTTATAACTTTTAGTTTAAAGAAATTGTGTGTATGTATGATTTATGTAAGTCTAATTCATTTAAATTATTCTCCATGCCACCCAAGGAGGATGGAGGTCCCTGCTGAGTCTGGTTCCTCTCAAGGTTTCTTCCTGTAATTTTTGGGAAGTTTTTTCTTGCCACTGTTGCCCTCGGCTTGCTCAACAGGGTTTTTGGTCTGTTGGTCCTGGATTCTGTAGAGTTGCTTTGAGACAATGTCTATTGTTAAAAGCGCTATACAAATAAATTTGACTTGACTCATGGCATTCATGGCTTTGGCCAGAACCACCCCCACATCCAAACATAGGTAGGTCCATACATCCATACATAGGTCACTGAATACTGTACATACATATATAAACACGTCCATAAATTTTTCACATTGCCCGTGTATAGTCTTATAGTTTGTATATTTTTGTGTTTAATGTTTATTGTTCTTGTGCATCTTGTACATTGCTTGTATACTGGATTTATACTAGAGAGATACCATCACCCAGAAGCAAATTCCTTGTGTGCATCCACATACTTGGCCAATAATTCTGATTCTGATAAGTCTGTGTAAACACCTGGCAGCAGGCAGCACTACTGAAATTTGACCCAAGAATCCAGCGGTGGTCGGCAGGTCCAATGATGAATTTTTTTTTTTTCTTACTACTACTATGTATTAAATAAAATTAATCAAAAAAACAAGACCAGTTTACTCTAATTGTTACTAATTACAATTGAAAAATAATTAAAACGTATATTTAAGCCCCTTGCTAAATATAGTATTTCAGGTGACTACCCAATGCACCTTTAAACACATCAATTAAACATTAAATTGATTAAAAAAAAAGTAATTTGCTATGTATAACATGGCGCCCAATAGTAAAATAAAAAAAAATAATAAATTTTTTTTTTTTTTTTTTTTTTTTTAAAGAAATTAAAGAGTGATAGTAAGTACAAGTCAGCTTAAGTGCTTAGTAAAAAAGTGGGTTTTTAATAGTTTTTTAAAGACAGCAAGAGACAGAGGAAGTTCATTCCACCACTTGGGTGCCAGTACAGAGAAGAGCCTCGATTGCTTGTCTTCCTCGAGTCCTGGGTGAAGGATCAAGCCGAGCGAGACTAGTGGCTCGGAGGTTGCGTGGTACAGAGCGGGGTTTGATTAGACCACGAAGGTAGCTTGGGGCTGGTCCATTTTTGGCTTTGTAGGCGAGCATCAGTGTTTTAAACTGAATGTGTGCAGCGTGCTGTATAACGATATAACTGCACTTCATTAGTGGTGACTGGGAGACTGCAAATGTAGTTTTATTTGTTAAAGGGAGAGCTAAAGATAATTGTACAATAATATATTAATAATAAACATTGCATATATTGCACCTGTTTCACGCATACTGATTCCATGATATATTGTGTCATTTTGTGGAGCCAAGCAAAGCTTATAGTACTCAAAACCTTTATTATATACATGGTGAAATGAAAATGTTTTATATTCCATGTACAAACTCCTTATAACAGTAAAATCAGTCACAGACATATAAAAAGTCCCAGTCATACAAAAAAAATAAAACATGACATATCGTGAAACTGTCAGAACCAAGAAACACTATGATACAAATATTTGGTCATACCACCCAGCCCTAACTGATAAAAAAACAAAAATTCAGTGTGGAATCACCGAGCTGAGGTCACAAACAAACAAGAGTGCCACATGTCAGGTCCATGTTTACACACGCACTGGCAATCACGTGAACAGCCTGAAGCCGGACACAGAAATGCAAACAAAAAAAGCGTGCGTCAATAGTGACAGTGGCGGCTCCCGCTAAAGCCCCTCATGAGCCTTGCAGGCTAGATTCTGGTCCTACCTAAACAACACAGACCAGGCAAAGTCATGAAAATATTATTTCATTCTCAGAGACAGTGCAAGATAAACACATGAGGCTGATTAGGTGCTCGCCTCGACATGCCGCTTACTTGCTGGCAAAATACATTCTGTTCTTTCTGTCCAAGATCTAATTCACTTTCCTCCCTGCACCAAATCACCACCACCCCCTTTTTCTTTCAAGTTCAACCAAACACACAAGCCAACAGGATTACAGGGAGAACACAAAGTAATTTACAGAGAGGTTTTTTTGTCTTTTAATTAATTACATTTGTTACCTTCTGTGTTTTGGGTTCAACCCATGCAAAGGTAAATAACTTCTTTTTCAAATTACCATCATTTACATATCTGTGGCGTAACATTGATGCAGTGATGGTATTGCTGTCATTAATAAGCAATGCTGAACCAATCAAACACCAATAGCTGCTTATCACTTTTTAATTATCAGCTTGTTTTTATGCAGTTTATTACAATGTGAACCCAACAATCTGTCTGTGGTTTAGTTCCTGAGCAATGATATTACTCTGGTTGTCAGGTTGGTAAGTTATCACAAGCACTGTCAGTGCTAAGAGATTTCTAGGACCTCAGAACCAGATTTAATTTCTAAGAATCTGACACAAGGCTGTTTCCACACTGAATAAAAATCACCCTGCCTTAGGTAAGAGTACACGTTACAGCACATGCATCGTTTCTTATGATCTCCTGGCTATACATTCAGTATGTTAGTCAGTGGGTCTGTCTGAAAACCTAGTGAGCTGCTTTGTTGCCTACTGCCTACCTAGGCAGCTGCCTAAGTAGAGAGGATTTTAATAAGACATCAAACTTATAAGGCAGGTTATTTAGACGCACAACTTAGACATCGATAATGGCTATCCCCACTTACTGCCGCATTCAAACCAATGGGCTGAGGCCCCCAACCCACTAGCATGCCACAGACACAGTGCAAGCTGTTCTACTGTTCTTTGCATGCTATGTAGTTAAATTCCAAACTGGATGTCATATGCCTTTTACTCCACAGTGGCCACTCTTGCCAATAAGCCATACAGACCAAATTTAAGGAGTGCTGCGGAGATGCTTCCCTACCAAAAGGTTCTACGATCCTTACACAAGAGTGACTATTGAGTTCTATTTTACTTCCCTCACCAAGACCCATCTTGACTGGTTGCCCAATCAGACTGGAAGGTCAACTGTAGCAAGGTTCAGGGTTGTGCCTAGAGTCTTATATTTCAAAATTACAGAGGTCACTGTGGTCCTGAAAACACTCAAGGCTTCAAGTATAGTTCAATATCCATGCCCTGATCTATGCCTTGCCACAATTTGATTGTAAATCTTTAAACAGTTTCTTAATCCACAAGGTTTGTTTTGTTTAAATAATATTTTTGCAAGTTATTTTTGAAGTCATTCCAGCTCCCAAACTAACTTCCACAGGAGATGCACAACCCCTGCTCTGGCTGGGTAAAGCCGCAGACTATCACGTGTTACCTCAGACATACACAGGTCAATAGCACAGCTGTAATTGGAAATCAAGAGCTCAATCGAGAGCTTAATTAGAACTCAGTAGTGCTGGGCTAGTGCATTAGACTGCTGCACCACTTCAGCACCCCATGGCTTGTTTTTTTTTGTCCTGACACTGCAGTGTAATCTCTGGGATCCTGTAATCTCTGGTGTTTTCCTTACCAAACTCAAACAAGTCAATTTAAATGCCAAAAGCTGGACTCTAGTTAGGTTCAGGGCACATCTTACATTTTTTTATTTGTAATGAATTCTTTAACTATAATATCATGTTTTCACTTTGTGATTATGGGCAATGTTTGTAGAATGGTTACAAATAAAAAATATATCCATTTAAAATCAAACCCCAACACAAAGATAGCAAAAAAATCAATTGGTCAGAATAATTACTACTATTAATATAATTAAATTTCAATCATATTTTGATTGAATTAGGATCAGAAACTATTTTTCCTGTGAACATAAAACCGATAATGGTCAGATTATTATTATTTTTTGTCCAATCTGTGATGTGATTTTGTGGTATTGACTTGGTCTCCAAATTCCCCAGATCTCAATCCAATCGAGCATCTGTGGGATGTGCTGGACAAACAAGTCCGATCCAGGAGTTAAAGGATCTGCTGCTAACATCTTGGTGCCAGATACCACAGCACACCTTCAAGGGTCTAGTGGAGTCTATGCCTCGATGGGTCAGGGCTGTTTTGGCAGTAGAAGGGGGGCCAACAAAATATTAGGAAGGTGGTCATAATGTTATGCCTCATCGGTGTGTATATACACCGATAATAATAAAATTAAATTTAAATCATATTTTGATTGAATTAGAATCATAAAACCGATAATGGTCAGATTATTATTATTTTTTGTCCAATCTGTGATGTGATTTCATAGTTGTAATCAGTGGTGTTATGTACCGGAAGGCCATACTTGAGTAAAAGTACAAGTATCTTACCAGAAATTTACTTTGATAGAAGTAAGTCACCTTTTAGAATATTACTTGAGTAAAAGTCTAAAAGTATCTGGTGTTTAATGTACTTAAGTATCAAAAGTAATTTGATATTAAATGTACTTAAATATTAAAAGTAGAAGTAAAAGTAAATGCTGTTAGTTTAAATGGAAGCGGTCATTTTAAATATAAAGATTGTTCTTTTAAGCCTGTAAACCACCTTAACAATTAACCTGTTTTCTTCCTTTCATCTGAACATGATTTGTGCCAATTCATGATCATAATCATTGTTGACATCACCTGTTTGAAATCATGACATTATTTAGTTTTTTTTTTTTTTTTTTTACTTATTACTAGCCCTAAATGTTCCTGCTCCAACGTTTTTAGAATGTGAGTCGATGTAAATGTAAGAAACACTGTATCTATTTTATTTGCATTTTCTATACTGTCCCATTTTTTTATTTGGGTAGTATATTTTAATAACAAAAAAATAATTTTGGCATAATTAATTTAAAGCAAAACTCAGGAGAGTTTAACAAAACATGTGGCACTTTTATCCCTTTAATGATCTGTTCAACCATTATTTTAAATCAAAATATTTGAGTAAAATAAGCTGTATTTAAATAATCTTTTTTGGGCTGTATCTACTCACTGAATGGCATGTGTTAAACTAAAAAAACATTGGTATTCTTACTTTAAGAAAACACCATTTCTAACTTGAAGCCAACAGCTGAAAAATCATGAATAATAAGTTGGATAAGTTGAGTTCTTGTTGAGATGATTAAAGGGTTAAAGACGTGCTGCATGTTCCTCAGCACCATGAATCTCTCCTCTTCCGGTCTAATACAGAAGTTATCTGAGGAAATATTTGTCTGTAGGTGAGTTTTTAAAAATAATGGACGTGTCTTCATGAGTTTTGCAGTCAATGAATTCCAAACAAATTTAATGATTTATGAAACATTTTATTTGTGGTTCGAATGTAATCGGTAAAAATGGTAGGTAGATATCTGAACAATGTTAATGCTAATAATATGGAAAAAAAAAGCCGCTGATGCTACAGCTTTACTTTGTTAATCATTGTTAACTTACATCAGTGTGTTGGAGCTTCTGAAAAGTCCATATTTGCGTGTGTTTGGGTGAACGACGCACTTTTAGAAAACTCCGATAGCGTTTAGAGAACGTTTGCACATGCGCATTAATGTGTTTAACCACTTTACAAGCGCAGATTCACCAAACCAGCGTGCAGTCCGTCACACATCTCACATCATTTAACTTTCATTTTGTAGAAACGAGTAACGAAATTACATACAGCGAATGTAACGGAGTAAAAGTACACAATTTCTTTAGAAAATGTAGTGGAGTAAAAGTGAAAGTTGCCGAAAATTTTTATACTCCAGTAAAGTAGAAGTACTTCAAAAAACTACTTAAGTAGTGTAACGAAGTATTATTACTTTGTTACTATACACCACTGGTTATAATAACGGATTTGATGGCTGTCGCTTCAGAAACATCAGCTATTTGGAAAGATTTAAACACATATTAACAGAACATCAGCCTTCTGTAATGCCTGTAAGTAGTCATCCAAAGGAAATGTTGGTTTGTTTATTAGGCAGGTGATTTTTCATCTATGTACTTAATGAGCTAATCTGACTCTATTAGTCGCATTAAATGTAACATTTGTTTTTTTCACAGCTTGTGCTGTAATGTGCTAATTTTGTGCAGAGTAAAGCATATTTATTCTAACCGCTCTTCGTATTTGACTAATAAGTTTTAAATTAAAGTGCTTTGGCCCCTTTTCAATGTGTGTCTGCATTTTAGGTTGTGTAGCAGAATTACACTCACATACTTATACCTCGGATCAGTTAGAGCAGCCAACACGTTATGTATTTTTAGAAAGTGAGAGAAAACTAGTCCCTTGGACCCATGACAACACTAGCAAAATATTCCATACTCGCAGAGAGTGACCTGAAACAAGAATTTAAACCAGCTTCAGGGACCCATGTTATGCAACTACTCTACCGACTGCACCAATATATACACCGATCAGCAATAACATTAAAACCACCTCCTTGTTTCTACACTCACTGTCCATTTTATCAGCTCCACTTACCATATAAAAGCACTTTGTAGTTCTACAATTACTGACTGTAGTCCATCTGTTCCTCTATATACCTTTTTAGCCTGTTTTCACCCTGTTCTTCAATGGTCAGGACCCCCACAGGACCACTACAGAGCAGGTATTATTTAGGTGTTGGATCATTCTCAGCACTGCAGTGACACTGACATGGTGGTGGTGTGTTAGTGTGTGTTGTGCTGGTATGAGTGGATCAGACACAGCAGTGCTGCTGGAGTTTTTAAATACCTTGTCCACTCACTGTCCACTCTATTAGACACTCCTACCTAGTTGGTCCACCTTGTAGATGTAAAGTCAGAGACGATCGCTCATCTATTGCTGCTGTTTGACTTGGTCACAGGATGCTGCCCAAGGGGTGCTGTTGGCTGGATATTTTTGGTTGGTGGAGTATTCTCAGTCCAGCAGTGACAGTGAGGTGTGTAAAAGCATTGCTGTGTCTGATCCACTCATACCAGCACAACACACACTAACACACCACCACCATGTCAGTGTCACTGCAGTGCTGAGAATGATCCACCACCTAAATAATACCTGCTCTGTGGTGGTCCTGTGAGAGTCCTGACCATTGAAGAACAGCATGAAAGGGGGATAACAAAGCATGCAGAGAAACAGATGGACTACATTCAGTGCAACTTCTATATGGTAAGCACAGCTGATAAAATAGACAGCGGGTGTAGAAACAAAGAGGTGGTTTTAATGTTATGGCTGATCGATGTACACCGCCGACAGGCCTTCCCTTTTACCAGCATTTAACAAAACAAAGTGCAATGAATTAATCAATGAAATATTTCCACTGTTTTGACATGGAATGTTGATTTGTTCTTTTTGGCTGTTTGAGAATGACAGTACAAATGTGGAGATGCTGTCAAGTAAGTCAATGTCCTGAGTTACAGTAGCCGGCGCTGACATCATGCATGCGTGACTGTCTATTTCTGAGAATGAGATCAGTCCTGTGTCAGAGATTCACCTGTTCCCTTCTATGGAGTGCTGCTAGGAAGCCTGTCTTCCATGAGTCATCATCAAAGCTGGTATATCATGCCCACATCCTTGAGATTTTCTTACGAGCGATGAGGTCATTCCTGCGCTTTGCTCCGAGCGTAAATAATGACATCATTACTGCGTTAGTTCAGCTTCTTCCTCCCAAACCCCAAAACAAACTAAACCCTAATTTATTATGAATTATGATTCGTGTGTTCAACTGGAACAGAACCAAGTAGGAGGGATGAGGAATTCTCTCATCTATGGCCTGTAATGCATTAAGTGTCTGCAGCGCTGTTCTTTGGGCCTATTACTACTATACAAAATGCCAAGAAATCCATATATATTCAAATTACACCAATCAGCCATAACATTAAAACCACCTCCTTGTTTCTATACTCACTGTCCATTTTATCAGCTCCACTTACCATATAGGAGCACTTTGTAGTTCTACAATTACTGACTGTAGTCCATCTGTTTCTCTACATGCTTTGTTAGCCCCCTTTCATGCTGTTCTTATTAGGGGGGATTATTTAGGTGGTGGATCATTCTCAGCACTGCAGTGGCACTGACATGGTGGTGGTGTGTTAGTGTGTGTTGTGCTGGTATGAGTGGATCAGACACAGCAGCACTGATGGAGTTTATAAACACCTCACTGTCACTGCTGGACTGAGAATAGTCCACCAACCTAAAACATCCAGCCAAAAGCGCCCCGTGGGCAGCGTCCTGTGACCACTGATGAAGGTCTAGAAGATGACCAACTCAAACAGCAGCACTAGATGAGCGATCGTCTCTGACTTTACATCTACAAGGTGGACCAACTAGGTAGGAGTGTCTAATAGAGTGGACAGTGAGTGGACATGGTATTTAAAAACTCCAGCAGCGCTGCTGTGTCTGATCCACTCATACCTGCACAACACACACTAACACACCACCACCATGTTATTGTCACTGCAGTGCTGAGAATGATTCACCACCTAAATAATACCTGCTCTGTGGTGGTCCTGTGGGGGTCCTGACCATTGAAGAACAGGGTGAAAGCAGGTTAAAAAACATGCAGAGAAATAGATGGTCAGTAATTGTAGAACTTCAAAGTGCTTCTATATGGTAAGTGAAGCTGATAAAATGGACAATGAGTGTAAAAACACGGAAATGGTTTTAATGTTATGGCTGATCAGTGTATATTCAAGTTATATCCATATATATTATAGTTACCCATGCCGGAGTCTTTCTTGGTGCCATCCGAGATGATCTCTACATGGTCAGCGTCCACATCATAACTGAAGAAGTCATTTAGGTACGTTTTTGATCTCTGGCCTCCGAACACATAAAGGCAGCGATTCCTCTGTTAAAAAAAATAATTATTAATATTAATATTGACCTGGACTGTAAAAGATAAACTGTCCTGGGGTGCTCAGTTGATGCAGCAGTATAACATATTAGCCCACCACAGCTGAGACCTTAAAATTTGAATTACAGCTCTGCTAACTACTGGCCTAGCACACACACAAACATAACTGGCTTTATCTGAGGTAGGGTGGGGCAAAGGGATTCCTCACCGCTGCTGCAATCGGGACCTCTACAGTCTAGTTGTTGGCGCGTGCACAAAGACGGAGGAAATAATGGAGATTTACAATTACTGAATTTAGCGGTCGCTTTTATCCAAAGTGACTTACAATTATGACAGCATACAGTTTGAGCAATTGAGGGTTGTTCAAGGGCCCAACAGTGCCAACTTGGCAGTGGTGGACTGAACCGGCAACCTTCTGATTACTAGTCCAGTCCAGAACTTTGATCAGGGATCAGTGCATGATACTCTTCGTACTCTGTACTGATTGCTGTGTGAACCTGCCTAGTGCAGATGAAAAGGATTGTGTTAGGTACAGCTCTGCCCTGTCAGGGTAAAGGTCTGCAGCAGTTGAGATGATACAACTGAGTCATTGGTAGGCAACATTACCCCTGCATAAGCCTTTAGACAGTTGTTCTAATGGCCAGAGTAAGCGAGAGAACTGACCGTATGGAACAGCATGCAGTGGCCGATGCGTGACTGTACATCCTCCGGGCCGGCGTTGCACGAGTCGTCCCTCAGTAGGCTCCACGTGCCCGTCTGGCACTGGTAGGCATATAGGCCGCTGAACTGCGGTTCCGATGTGCGGCTGTCATCCACACTGCCGTTACATGTCAGAATGCGCCCACCAAACGTGTAGATCATGTGTTTTTCAGAATCCATGCACATCTATGTAAGGAACAGGGGGGTTCAAAGCATCAGTTAGAGAAATTACTTTATAATGGAATTATTTGTTGAGTATGATCAGTAGGTGTCTTGGACCTTCCAGGCTTGGAGAACAGCTGTGGTTATTCACAAGCCAGGTTTAAAGAGAAACTACAAGGTAGTTATTTTGGATGTGCGTAAGGGAGCATTTACAGTGGGGTCAAAAAGTATTTAGTCAGCCACTGATTGTGCAGGTTCTCCTACTTAGAAAGATGAGAGAGGTCTGTAATTTTCATCATAGGTACACTTCAACACTTTCAACAAAATGAGAAAAAAAATTCCAGGAAATCACATTGTAGGATTTTTTAAAGAATTTATTTGTAAATTATGGTGAAAAATAAGTATTTGGTCAATAACAAACAAGCAAGATTTCTGTCTCTCACAGACCTGTAACTTATTCTTTAAGAAGCTCTTCTGTCCTCCACTCGTTACCTGTATTAATGGCATCTGTTTGACCTCGTTATCTGTATAAAAGACACCTGTCCACAGCCTCAAACGGTCAGACTCCAAACTCAACCACGGCCAAGACCAAAGAGCTGTCGAAGGACACCAGGAAGAAAATTGTAGACCTGCACCAGGCTGGGAAGAGTAAATCTACAATAGGCAAGCAGGTTGGTAAATAAATCAACTGTGGGAGCAATTGTAAGAAAATGGAAGACATACAAGACCATTGATAATCTCCCTTGGGGTCAAGATCTCATCCCCTGGGGTCAAGATCTCATCCCCTGGGGTCAAAATGATCATGAGAACGGTGAGCAAAAATCCCAGAACTACACGGAGGGACCTGATGAATGACCTGCAGAGAGCTGGGACCAAAGTAACAAAGGCTACCATCAGTAAACACACTACGCCGAGAGGGACTCAAATCCTGCAGTGCCAGGCGTGTCCCCCTGCTTATGCCAGTACATGTCCAGACCCATCTGAAGTTTGCCAGAGAGCATATGGATGATCCAGAAGAGGATTGGGAGAATATCATGTGGTCAGATGAAACCAAAATGGAACTTTTTGGTAAAAACTCAACTCGTCGTGTTTGGAGGAAGAAGAAGAACCCAAAAACACCATACCTACTGTGAAGCATGGGGGTGGAAACATCATGCTTTGGGGCTGTTTTTCTGCAAAGGGGACAGGACGACTGATCCGTGTTAAGGGAAGAATGAACGGGGCCATGTATCGTGAGATTTTAAGCCAAAACGTCCTTCCATCAGTGAGAGCATTGAAGATGGAACGTGGCTGGGTCTTCCAGCATGACAATGATCCTAAACACACCGCTCGGGCAACGAAGGAGTGGCTCCGTTAAAATGCATTTCAAGGTCCTGGAGTGGCCTAGCCAGTCTCCAGACCTCAACCCCATAGAAAATTTGTGGAGTCCGTGTTGCCCAGCGACAGCCCCAAAACATCACTGCTCTAGAGGAGATCTGCATGGAGGAATGGGCCAAAATACCAGCTACAGTGTGTGCAAACCTGGTGAAGACTTACAGGAAACGTTTGACCTCTGTCATTGCCAACAAAGGTTATGTTACAAAGTATTGAGTTGAACTTTTGTTTTTGACCAAATACTTATTTTCCACCATAATTTACAAAAAAATTCTTTAAAAATCCTACAATGTGATTTCCTGGATTTTTTTTCTCATTTTGTCTCTCATAGTTGAAGTGTACCATTTACATTTTCAGCATTTAGCAGACGCTTTTATCCAAAGCGACTTACAGTACTGTGACAGTATACAGTATAAGCAATTGAGGGTTAAGGGCCTTGCTCAAGGGTCCAACAGTGGCAACCTGGCAGTAGTGGGGCTTGAACCAGCAACCTTTGGATTACTAGTCCAGAATCTTAACCACTAGGCCACAACCGGCCACCTGTACCTATGATGAAAATTACAGACCTCTCTCATCTTTCTAAGTAGGAGAACCTGCACAATCAGTGGCTGACTAAATACTTTTTGACCCCACTGTACATGAGGAGTGGTAAAACTGCAAGCCTTGAAGCAAATCGTCGCTTTGCTTAACTCTTGGCTTTAGCGGTGCGGTAAAACGTCATCAAAGTGCACTATGACAAGAAACTTGCATTTGTGTGAAATAACAGTCAAATCCACTCTAAAAGCGTCCACATGTATCTGTGTTCAGCTGTATTTTCCTCACTGTTCCACTTTTAAACTTGTGTTATAGCTCGGGGTGCTGAGAAACGATGAAAATCCAGATAGTTAAAAAAGCTTAACATGGTTTAATGTACTAAAAGAACAACACAGAAACACTAAACTTCTACTAATTATTACTGGTCATATGTTCTTCCCACTAATAAAATTCCTTGGTCATTGTTTTAATACAATAAGTCACGTTAAGTTTTGTTTATGCTAAGCGTTGTTTGTACAGAGTCGCTTGTATTGTGACATATTAAACAGTTCGTTTCATTGGAGGCGCTTTGAAAAGTTCAGGGGCAAACTGGGTCAAAGTTCAATCTGTGGCAAAATAGCTCCAAAGTATCGATAATACAATTCTGTTAAACTAGTTCTCATAGCCTTTCGCTTATCTACTTTTAGTTAGTGACTGCTAGTTTTAATTCTGCACCCCTAGTGTTTGGGAAAGAAAATAAAAGGTGGTGTGTATCATAGTCTAGACTCTAGAGAGACACGAGTCTTAAGCTTGTGATTTCATGCTTTCAGTCAATTAAAAAAAGAAAACTGAAACAGATGGCAAAAAATAACAACTGTTAATTAACATTTAGTAAAAACGCCTAAAAATCTGCTACTTTGCGATTTTGTTTTCTTAGGGTCACAAACAATAAGTAGGACTAATGAAGAACAACCTGTTTACTATTTTCCTTTGTGTCCATCAATTTTTAATATGTATAAAAAAGGTATTATGCAAAAACCCTAAAATAAGAGAAAAACAGAGCCATGTGTGTCTTCAAGTTTGTAAAGAAGAATGGGAGTAGGCCCAGTACGGGAAATGGTCCAACAAGAGCAGGACAGAAAGCTCTGCCACTGATTACTGCATACCTGGTGGTCGAACACAAGTTTAGGGCCTCCATCCGCAGACGTGTCCTCGCTGAGCAGCGCCCATGTGTTGGCGTCAATGTCGTAGCGGTAGAAGTCACTTTTCAAAGACTTGCTGTTTCTGACTGAGGAATCCAGATATCGGCCCAGGGTGTAGATCTGCCTCCTCTGTGAGTCGATGCACATCTTATGGCAGGAACGCGCACTGGGACCGTTCTGAGACGCAAACACAGAGGGAACATAAAAACGTGTTTGCATTAAAATACGAGGGATCCTCAAAAAGTTTCCGCACTTTTATATTTTGGTTGGAAACGGTGAGGGTGGGAGGAGTTGTAATTGGTCACATCTAAGAGACTGAGAGAGCTTATAGTCTGGATTTAGCCCCATCTGCTTTCCACCTTTTTTGGACGCTCAGAGAAGCTTTAAGGGAAAGAAGATTTTCATGTGATGATTATGTGAAAGCAGCGGTGCATCAGAGGCGGAAACCTTTTGAAAAACCCTCAAATTTATATTTGTAATAGTATTTATATCAGCTTACTTAATTTGCTAAATTAAAGTAAGCTGATATTGACACTACATTATACTGCTTCATGTTTTAGGTTAAAAATGTACCTTGTATTTATTGTAGTTCTTGTATTTACTGTACTTTTTATCTGCATTGTGTATACTGTATTGTTTTGAATGCGAGTTCACTGTTGCACCCTGGTCCTGAAGGAATGTTGTTTCGTATTAATATGTACTTGTAGATAACAAATGACAGTGAGCCTTTTGAACCAGTTACAGGTACTGAGTAGCAATAAAGACAGTACAGTGACTTAATTATCAATGGTTATAAATGTGTGTCAATGCATAAACATGTGGGCTTGTAAAATCTGATGATTAATCAAATCTATCTAAAAATAATTGTAATTAGGCAATTATGTTATGATCGTGGCAGGTCCAGCAGGCAGATGCTTTTATTTAAAGCAACTTATTATTGATTTGAGCAAATGGGGGACAAGAGAAGCTTAGCAGATCTGGGATTTGAACCATCAAACATCTAATTATTAATTATTAATCCAGATCCAGAATTTGAATCTGGGCAGTGCTACCGACCGGGCCAGTTGTCCAACACCTACAATTGGCTGTGTCTGAGAGAAGGCTGGCCGGATGGGGTTTTCTGTGACTAGAACTGGGGCACTGGCAAGAGTGGGTGTGTATGGTTGGGGGGCACGGCTCTGTGTGGGAATGCACTCAGTGACTGCACGCATGTCGATCTGCAGCTAAAACCAACATGGTGCAAGCAGCAATGGAAGTATAATGAAAACTGGAAATGACTAGATTAAGTAAAAAGTGAAAAATGCAAAAATAAATTAACTAATAAATAAATAAATAAAATAGTCCAAATACTCAACTGGCATTCTCATTCAAACTAATTAAAAATACTGCTAGGCCAAAAATTTGAATGTCATGTATGTAAATGTACTTTACATTTGACTGTGTGAAATAAATATGGATTTAAGCTCTATATACAGCACTCTTAACAATATGAACTACACTTGGAGAGTCGAGTATTATTTATTAATTAGCGTGTATAATTAAATCATAACAAAACCAGTCTATCCCTAGTAGTAGTGCTGCTATTACGACTATACTGTGCATGCACTACAGCTGAAAAGCATTTTTACTTGCATGCTGCAAAACAAAATCTCAAGAGGGGATCAAATTCCAATCCATACATTTAATCCAAGTCAGCATGAAGATGTTCAGCCATCATTGCTGAGTCACCATTAAAGTTCAGGGTTTGTTATTTGTGGGTTTTTGTTTGTTTCTTCTCACTTCTCACCTCTTTCTCTGTGTCTCTGGAGATACAAGCCCACTGATTCTCCTGTACACTGTAGGCCCAGAAATCTGCCAAGTCCTGCGTGCCATCCCAGCCTCCAAACAGATACACCGTCTCTGAGAGAGCGAGAGAAAAAACAAGACTGGAGATTAGACTGGATAGAATGAATACAGCCTCCAGTCGGCCTGCGTGAGAAGCTGTTCAAAACCAGATGCCCTGATTCTTCGACACAGTGCTGCTTTATTCTCTGTTTTTGAAACGACACTTAGCCACTGCGGTCGGACCGTAATAGCGCTGCTGTTGGGTGTTGCATAACGGCTTTTCACAAATAAACCCCCGGTGTATAGGAAGAGCCCTAAGAAATTCAAAAGTTGTGCAGTGTATGCTAACTACAACTAATTACTGTAAAGGAACTTGCTTTATGAGGCAGCTGAGTGCACGACAGGTCTCCATGGTGATGAGATAAAGTGGTTGAACGGGCAGGCTATAACAGGGTAAGAGGCTACACCAGGACACTGGAATTGATTACGGCTCTCAGAGCAGAAAGAGTAAGCGTGGTATATTAGCTACTGTGATGCTCAAAAGTGAAAAAGGATACAGCTTGCAATTCTGAACACAGATGTATTTTACTCTCAAATATTGCTAATGCATCCCATTTTAAAATCAGTGTAAAGCTTATTAGGAAGCCCAGTCTGCCCTGCTCAGATCTGTTTTTGCAGTCTTAAAAGCTCAAAAACAGTGAAAACACTAAATCACTAACACTAAAACATTTTCTAGCCATGCAGTGCTATAGTATTGAATTTGACACTTCTAAAGCGGTCTCAAATGATTTTCCCTCCTTGAGCACTGTGTCTTCATGCTGTGTTATAAGCCTTCTTTATATATACACACATACACCGTAACATCAGCCATAACATTAAAACCACCTCCTTGTTTCTACACTCACTGTCCATTTTATCAGCTCCACTTACCATATAAAAGCACTTTGCAGATCTACAATTACTGACTGTAGTCCATCTGTTTCTCTACATACTTTTTAGCCTGCTTTCACCCTGTTCTTCAATGGCCAGGACCCCCACAGGACCACCACAGAGCAGGTATTATTTAGGTGGTGGATCATTCTCAGCACTGCAGCACTGTTGTGCTGGTATGAGTGGATCAGACACAGCAGAGCTGCTGAGGTTTTAAATACCGTGTCCACTCACTGTCCACTCTATTAGACACTCCTACCTAGCTGGTCCACCTTGTAGATGAGACGCTGCTGTTCGAGTCGGTCATCTTCTAGACCTCCATCAGTGGTCACAGGACGCTGCCCACGGGGCACTGTTGACTGGATATTTTAGGTTGGTGGACTTTTCTCAGTCCAGCAGTGACAGTGAGGTGTTTAAAAACTCCAGCAGCGCTGCTGTGTTTGATCCACTCATACCAGCACAACACACACTAACACACCACCACCATGTCAGTGTCACTGCAGTGCTGAGAATGATCCACCACCCAAATAATACCTACTCTGTGGTGGTCCTGTGGGGGTCCTGACCATTGAAGAACAGCATGAAAGGGGGCTAACAAAGCATGCAGAGAAACAGATGGACTACAGTCAGTAATTGTAGAACTACAAAGTGCTTCTATATGGTAGTGAAACTGATAAAATAGACAACGTGTGTAGAAACAAGTAGGTGGTTTTAATGTTATGGCTGATCAGTGTATATACAGTACATGTACATATATGCATATACATATCTCTTTTTGTGCATCTTTTTAAAAAGGATCAGCTAGCAGATGCTGCAGCACTGAGAAACCCATTTGACATCCTTCCTTCAGGCACACTCAACAGATGTGATTTAAACTCAAGAGCTTGGGATCTCAGCTGTGGTGGGCTACCACATTAAACCACTGCGCCACCTGTCATGGCATATGCCCAACTCCTTTCAGCAGTGGTATTAGCTAGCGTAATTTAGAACTGTACCACTGAGTGCCAAATGGTGTAAAAGTAAATGTAAAATGAAGTCCAAGCACAAACCATTCGGAACGTGTGCCACAGCATTACAGGGATTGAAGCAGGTTTTAAATATTACTTAATTAAACCTGATATTAATACATTGCTACCTTTTGTTACATCATTAAGTACAAACTTTGATTTACAAAACTCCAGTGTGTTTACAGGATGAACAGACAGAAAATATAAAACCCTATGCTATTGCAGTCAGAATTAAATGAATAAAAATCATTACAACCGCTAAATACTGAAAAAAAAAAATCTTACCAGTCTGCACATCAATCACCATCTGATGACCACCTCTCATTCCTGGCCTACTGTCATCCCCGTCACCTAGCCAGCAGCAAGAAAGGAGTGAAAAGTAAGCTGTTAAAGGTATTAGTTTTAAAAGCAAAATAAGTACAGAAACAGACAGTATGTGGTGGTGGTGGACGGTAGAAAAAGCAGCACCAGAATGCAGCGGTAAAAGAGGTAAAAGATGAATAAAGGCTTTTACGTGCAGAAGACGGTTTAATATACTGGAGTGTGCTTCTCCTGCCGTCAGCTGTTAGCACTGAAGCTGCTCATTAAGGCACAGCTTTTACCTTTGGTGCATTTGGGGACGATCTGACTCCAGCGTGGTTTGTACTCCTGCTGGCTGATGTACTGATTGAACAAGCCGTCTGCAGAAACAAGCACAGGATAGAAGAGACAGGGGAGTTAAAGTAGAGCTCCAGGTGGAGGAACCTTGATATGTCTTAATGCTGGCTTACCATTCCAAAAACCAGCACTTGGGTTACATAATGAGTATCATGATGCATAGGAACACCATTTAAAGAGACTGAAGTGCTGTGAGGTTTCTAGCACTGTCTAAAAAGCACCAGCAACTCAAGTCTTGTTCTTAATCTTAACCATATATCTAAGATCTGTTCTTATGTGCTGTTTCTACAATTCTGTCAGAGCCCAGTAACAAAGAAAATCCCATCTATAATTGCTTTATTAAACACCAACCATGCAGTGCTATAGTATTGAATTCTAAAGCTGTCTCAAATTATTTTCCCTCCTTGAGCACTGTGCTCATGCTGTGTTATTTTTTAATTCTTTTTAACAACCTTGTCTCACCACCAACCTCTTTGTTCAACCTAGGTCCTGCCCACGCCAAGCTGTTTAATCGGCCCAGGTCACCAATACAAAAGTACAGCACAAAATAATTCCAAGAATCATCGTCTTTAATTAGGCCTTTTTTAATGTTCTGTAATTGTGCACCACCAAAATTCAAGCCAGCTTCACACTGCCACAAGTATTGAAGCTGCAATTCTAGGCGTCCCTGGTCCTGTTTTTTTTTCTTAATCCATGTCATTCGCAACAAACCTTTGTCAATCAAGTTGGTAATCTTAAAGCCGAAGCCAAAGCAATGGGCGTCCAACTCGGAACAAAGAAAGAGCATTTTGAACTAGGGCTGGGCGATTTTCACGATTAATTTGGTTAATTCGAATGAAAGTTTTCACCCGATGTTAGAATGTGACAATCGCGATTGTTTACATACTTTATATTTTAATTAAAATACTAACATGTCATGAGGCAGAAACTGACCAGACGCTCGCGGAATATAAATCAAGGAAAGTTTAATATCAAAAAGGCAAAAACAGTGTACAAAACCAGCGAAAACTAAAACAGTAAACGGAAGACAACAAGTGTCATACACGGTAACGGTTAGATTCAGTAATAAGGAGCGCAAACACGATCGGCAAAACGAGACACACGAACAGAAGAGTTTAATTAAGATTCACTGATTCGAACACAGCTGAAATTAATTAAAACTCCGGAGACGGTGAGCGCGATCAGGATTGGCTGACCGGGGACATGTGATAGTCATGTGACAGTCCGGGCGGCACGGTGGCTTAGTGGGTAGCACTGTCGCCTCACAGCAATTAGGTCCTGGGTTCGAACCCCCAGGTGGGGAGGTCCGGGTCCTTTCTGTGTGGAGTTTGCATGTTCTCCCCGTGTCTGCGTGGGTTTACTCCGGGTGCTCCGGTTTCCTCCCACAGTCCAAAGACATGCAAGTGAGGTGAATTGAAGATACTAAATTGCCCAAGACTGTGCTTGATATAAACTTGTGAACTGATAAAAAACTTGTGTAATGAATAACTACCGTTCCGGTCATGAATGTAACCAAAGTGTAAAAACATGACGTTAAAATCCTAATAAATAAATA
This sequence comes from Trichomycterus rosablanca, assembly GCF_030014385.1. Taxonomy (NCBI): domain Eukaryota; kingdom Metazoa; phylum Chordata; class Actinopteri; order Siluriformes; family Trichomycteridae; genus Trichomycterus; species Trichomycterus rosablanca. The sequence continues at coordinate 62,126,542 of NC_085988.1, read as the reverse complement.
ATAAAAACGTGACAGTCCATGGGAGCATGGGAATTGTAGTCTACTTGATAGTGTAGATACTGATACAGACTCACTTATATGGTGGAAACAGTAAACAGGCTTGTGTTCCTTTTAAGAAACCTGTTAATAACTTATATGGTTGTGCACTTTTCTTAATGTAAGGAGGTTATGCTGCACAATATTTAAAGTGAGTTGTTTGTGAGTTATTCTTACAGTGCTGGCCAAAAGTATTGGCACCCCTGCAATTCTGTCAGATAATACTCAATTTCTTCCAGAAAATGATTGCAATTACAAATGCTTTGATATTAAAATGTTCATTTAATTTGTCTTCAATGGAAAACCACAAAAAGAATTGTCAAAAAGCCAAATTGGATATAATTCCACACCAAACATAAAAAAGGGGGTGGACAAAAGTATTGGCACCCTTTGAAAAATCATGTGATGCTTCTCTAATTTGTGTAATTAACAGCACCTGTTACTTACCTGTGGCACATAACAGGTGGTGGCAATAACTAAATCACACTTGCAGCCAGTTAAAATGGATTAAAGTTGACTCAACCTCTGTCCTGTGTCCTTGTGTGTACCACATTGAGCATGGAGAAAAGAAAGAAGACCAAAGAACTGTCTGAGGACTTGAGAAGCAAAATTGTGAGAAAGCATGGGCAATCTCAAGGCTACAAGTCCATCTCCAAAGACCTGAATGTTCCTGTGTCTACCGTGCGCAGTGTCATCAAGAAGTTTAAAGCCCATGGCACTGTGGCTAACCTCCCTAGATGTGGACGGAAAAGAAAAATTGACGAGAGATTTCAACGAAAGATTGTGCGGATGGTGGATAAAGAACCTCGACTAACATCCAAACAAGTTCAAGCTGCCCTGCAGTCCGAGGGTACAACAGTGTCAACCCGTACTATCCGTCGGCGTCTGAATGAAAAGGGACTCTATGGTAGGATACCCAGGAAGACCCCACTTCTGACCCAGAGACATAAAAAAGCCAGGCTGGAGTTTGCCAAAACTTACCTGAGAAAGCCAAAAACGTTTTGGAAGAATGTTCTCTGGTCAGATGAGGCAAAAGTAGAGCTTTTTGGGAAAAGGCATCAACATAGAGTTTACAGGGAAAAAAACGAGGCCTTCAAAGAAAAGAACACGGTCCCTACAGTCAAACATGGCGGAGGTTCCCTGATGTTTTGGGGTTGCTTTGCTGCCTCTGGCACTGGACTGCTTGACCGTGTGCATGGCATTATGAAGTCTGAAGACTACCAACAAATTTTGCAGCATAATGTAGGGCCCAGTGTGAGAAAGCTGGGTCTCCCTCAGAGGTCATGGGTCTTCCAGCAGGACAATGACCCAAAACACACTTCAAAAAGCACTAGAAAATGGTTTGAGAGAAAGCACTGGAGACTTCTAAAGTGGCCAGCAATGAGTCCAGACCTGAATCCCATAGAACACCTGTGGAGAGATCTCAAAATGGCAGTTTGGAGAAGGCACCCTTCAAATCTCAGGGACCTGGAGCAGTTTGCCAAAGAAGAATGGTCTAAAATTCCAGCAGGGCATTGTAAGACACTCATTGATGGTTACCGGAAGCGGTTGTTCGCAGTTATTTTGTCTAAAGGTTGTGCTACCAAGTATTAGGCTGAGGGTGCCAATACTTTTGTCCGGCCCATTTTTGGAGTTTTGTGTAAAATGATAATTGATTTGACTTTTTTTTCCATTCTCTTTTGTGTTTTTTCATTGCAAGCAAAATAAATGAAGATATTAATACCAAAGCATTTGTGATTGCAATCATTTTCTGGAAGAAATTGAGTATTATCTGACAGAATTGCAGGGGTGCCAATACTTTTGGCCAGCACTGTATAAAGGATATAGCTAATTAAGATTTCTATTTTGTTTTAATTATTATTAATTATTGTTATATTGTTATTGTTATAAAGTTTGAGTTCCTTAAAAGGATAATTAAAGGTGGTGCTGTTACTATTTTTGCACTTCAAAAAGAAATTTGAGTCTTTTTTCAATTGCATTATACAAGAACAAGCAAAAAAATCGAAATCGTAATCGAGAATCGGTAATAATTTTAAAATAATCTAGATTTTTTTTTTTTTTTTTTTTTTTGCAAAATCGCCCAGCCCTATTTTGAACTGGTTAAATAAACATGACAACCAATTTAGTAAACTTTAATAGCCTGATTTGGTTTCTAGTCCTACCCAACGTGAATATGATGTTTGTGAGAAAATGCTCAGTATGCATACACTCATCAATCGATAAATAACTCCTAGTGTATGTTTCATTAATCTGGCACTCAAAACAAGATGCTCGGCTGGTAAGGCCGTAAAATACGCTAGCCCTCTATAGCTGAGGTCTGGGGTTTAGAATCTTGAAGGTGCCATCGGCTGTGTCTGGGGGAAGAGGGGGTCTGAACAGCCTTGCCATCAGAAGGTGCACTTGTGAGTGGACTCTCAGTACCGGCCCCAAGCCTGGATAAAAATAAGGAGGGTTACTAGTGGCCTTACACATTATCACACCACTGCAAAGTGCTCAAACTCTGGACAGTCCAGAAACCACTAGAATTAGAAGCTGCTGGAAAACGAGCGACACCTTTCAGTCAAGTCAGATTCACACTGCCACAAGTTTTAAAGCTGCAATTCTAGGAAGAAGTCGTCCCTGGTCCTGTTTTTGTCCGTCATTCGCAACAAACCTGGGTCAAAAAAGTCGATTGCCGCTGCAATATGTGATCACCAGGCCTGGTCTGGGTGCCGGCGCAAAACGGGGGCGGGCATGTTTTACACACTTTTACTGGTTACACGAGAATCATCAATTCAAGTCGTTAATGTCAAAAACAGTCATGGACAATTTTGTATTTCCAATTCACCTGACTGCATGTCTTTGGACTGTGGGAGGAAACTGGAGCTCCCGGAGGAAACCCACACAGACACGGGGAGAACATGCAAACTCCACACAGAAAGGACCCAGACTGCTTCACCTGAGAAGTGAACCCAGGACCTACTTACTGTGAGCCGACAGTGCTACCCACTGAGCCACCGTGCCACCCTGGCTCTTCGTATGAGTGTGGGAACCCAATACTGGAAGGTGACAAGAATCAGTATGAGATTGGACACATGCCGGAGGGTGTATGGAGATCTAGCTCTCCTTGATCTTAAAAGAGGTTGTGCAAACAGAAGCGGATTCACCATCGGGAACTGGACGTGACTACACTGTGAGATAAAGCTGGAAAAATCCAGGAAAAATAATGAGGGTTGCATCCCGACATCCTGTGCAAAAACTGTCATTTTCATGTCATAATTTTATTGTTCAGTTTAGCAAGGCATTCATTTAACACATAAGCGCCAAGTGATCTAAATGGTCACACATACACAGCCCACTCACACACCTGACATTTAATGAAAGAGTCTTCTACAGTACTTTGAATGTTACCTCTCACAGCTTTGTCGATGAGCTCCTCGCAGGCATCAAAGTCTCCGCGGTGCACCAGGCGCTCATGGAGGTGAGTAAGCATGGGGTGCTCCAGTGCTATTCTGGTCTTCTTCTGCAACGACTCGAAGGCCTCGGTGTAGTTGTGCTGCCGGAAGTGCTTCAGACACAGACGGATTGCCTCCTGTTCCCGGTACTGCTCAGGAGATAAGCATAGTCAGATAGTGAAACAGGGAAAAATGGCTTTCTTAAACTTTTCAGAACCCCTACTCCAGCACAGTTTGGTGATTTAGATGCACTAACACACCAGATTTACCTTATTACTTATTAGCTAGGTTTCTTATGTGTGTAATGCATGGAGAACAACCAAACATCACTGTGGTAAGATGCAATGAATAAAAAAAATAGCATTACAGATTACAATTTTGAAAAAAATTACAATCAGAACACAGCTGTTTTGGCCTGACCAAGCTGATGTTAGTTTTAAAGTTGCTGCATGCAACACACTCCAAGTATTCTATGAACTTTTCATTCGTATTTTGCCCCTGTCCAAACTTTTTTTTGAAACATTCCACATTTAACAGGTGGATTGGTAACAGGTAAGGGTTTCATAATTGGGTATGGAAGGGCGGATCCACCAAAGAGTCTTAAGTTCAACAAGAACATTTCTCAATGCAGGACTGCAAATAATTTAGGCATTTCCCCATCTACTGTACATAATATTGTAGAAAGATTTAACCTCCCCCTGCACATCCATGGAAACGAGGTGGAGATGGTGAAAAGCCTGAAATTCCTCGGAGTCTACGTGTCTGACCAGCTGACGTGGACCGTTAACACCTCACACCTGATTAAGAAGGCTCAACAAAGACTCTTCTTTCTCAGGAAGCTGAAAAAGGCCAAACTACCGCAGAAACTACTAGTAAACTTTTACAAGAGTACAATACAAAGCATTCTGACCAGCAATTTCACAGTGTGGTATTCAAGCTGCACTGCCGCCGAGCGTAAGGATCTGCATCACGTAGTGAAAACAGCACAGTGGATTATTGGCACAGAACTTTCACACCTGGACGTGTTGTGTGCTGGCCGACTGAGGAGGAAGGCTAGCAGCATCATCAAAGACACCACACACCCCGGATACACACTGTTCCAACTACTACCCTCAGGCGAACGATTCAGGACAATAAAAGCATGCACAGATAGACTAAGGAACAACTTTTTTCCTAGAGCTGTGGCCTCCATCACACACCACAGAACTGAAAAAGACTGAGCATAACACAAACACAGGACTACGGGGCATTTGCACACACAGTATTTAATATTTAAAGCTAAAATGTAAATTCACTTAAAAGTGCAAGGACCTTTATTTTTTTTTAGAGTGTAAATAATTTTCTGTGTGATTACTACTACTGCTGCCACTCAAAATTTCATTGTACTTGTGTATAGTGACAATAAAGATTCTATTCTATTCTATAACCCAGAAAAATCTCAGTCTGTGTAGGGCAAAACTGGAAGCCTCATCTCTCTTTAATGCATGTGACCTTTAACTCGTGAGATGGAGGTGAATGAGAAATTGTCCAAATACTGTTTGATACCGTCACATGGGTTTATTTATTTATTAATTTATTAGGGTTTAACGACTTTTAAGTTTTACACAGTTTGGTTACATTCATGACAGGACGGGTAATTACTGGTTACACAGGATTCATCAGTTCACAAGTTTAACGTCAAACACAGTCATGAACAATTTTGTATCTCCAATTCACCTCACTTGCATGTCTTTGGGCTGTAAGAGGAAACCAGAGCGTCCCAAGGAAACCCATGCAAACACGGGGAGAACATGCAAATTCCACACAGAAAGGACCCGGACCGCCCCACCTGGGGATCGAACCCAGGACCTTCTTGCTGTGAGACGACAGTGCTACCCATTGAGCCACACGTGCTGTCTCACGTGGGTTTAGGAGTACTTTGGGAAACTGTCTTAGATAGAAACATGAGCTGCGTGGTCATACAAGTTCACGTATGACAATTCAAAAGACAATCCAGACCTATAAAGGTGCAAAAGCCAACATCTGTCACAGGATAAGGGTACATCAGCGCCCATCGACTTGCTTACAGTTACTTTCAAAGTTGTTCAACGGCCATTGCCCTTTTTATTAGCAAAATTACCCCGGTCAGGGTCTCGAAGGGTTACGTTTCTCTAGAATCACTGGGCTCAGTGCAGTAATACACCCAGGACAGGATGTCCATCCATGGCGACGTCTGGACCATCCTGCCTTCAGACATAGCCAATTATGTCCGTCAGGCCTATAGAGTCAGTGGGGATTCGAACCCTTGATCCCAGCAGTAGTGGGCTAGCGTAATTTGCCACTGCGCCACCCGAGCGCTCACTATAGAAATAATAACAATCGCCATTATTTTTGGATGTTAGTCATTACACTTTAATACGTTTTCTACCGCTCGCCCAGTGAATCAGACCCACCGCAACCCTGAAAAGGATAAAGCGGTGGTAAAACAGACATTAAATGAATGAATAACACAATGCCAGCATGACCATTTGCCGCCTGTCTAGCTCCTGTGAACATTAGTGTCATTGTGCTTGTTGCCGAGACCTCAGCACTTGTAAACACATGAACTCACCTTGCTGTACCAGTTAAGGCAGGGCTGGACTATGTCTGGATCTTCTATTCCATGCAACTCAATGTACCAGATACTGAAGTTAAAACTGGGTCCCCATGACATCAGTGGCACTGAATGAGAATACACAGAACAGAACGCATGCAGATCATTAGAAGCTGCGCCACTCACAGTGTGTGGCAGATTAAAAGCAAGGGATAAGTAATCAGGTCATGGTTAGAAATAAGTGCAGGGAAATGTTCGGCAATATGAATTACAGAACGTCCTGTACATTCATGACAGGACGGGTAATTACTGGTTACACAAGACTCATCAGTTAACAAGTTTAATGTCAAACACAGTCATGGACAATTTTGTATCTCTAGTTCACCTCGCCTGCATGTCTTTGTGGACTGTGGGAGGAAACCCACACAGACACAGGGAGAATATGCAAACTCCACACAGAATGGACCCGGGCCGCTCCACCTGGGAATAGAACCATGCACCTTCTTATGTAAGGTGACAGTGCTACACACTGAGACACCCCAAATGGCATTTTAAAAAATATGATATTAGTATTATTAGTAGTTTCCTCTATTTGCAGTGTCCTAATTTGAATATACCCAATTCCCCTGGTACCGCTATCTGCAAAACACCCCAACTGAGGAGGGCTGCAGGCTACCACGTGCTTACTCTGACGTGAGGCAGCCGGTTGCCAACTGTTTGTATTTCTCTACGCTTCTGTCTGTCCCTGACCCAGATGGTAGAAGCTGATATTTTTTGTCCATCACAAGTAAATAGTAATACTATCCAACCCTGCCACTAAACTTTTTCCTTTTTTTATTGCCTCGCTGTACCAAAGATCCCTCCACACTAGGAGTGGGCGATATGGCCTTTAAATAATATCACGATATTTTGGGATATTTTTGCGATAACGATATTCACTAGCGATATATAAGAACACTTTTTCTTAAAAACACAAAACATTGTAGTTCTGATAAATAATAATTAATTACAGTGTTTATATTCTATATTATTACAGGTTGTATTTGTATTCATATTAACAACATTTATATTAAACAAATCAGCAGAATCTCACAATCACATTTATGTTGTCCGTTTTACTTCAAATAAATGAGCATCGAAAAAATCCTGAAAACATTTAATATTTATTTATGCTTTGCTATCATTGCAAAATGAAAGCGCACGATAAACAGCAGCACCGCGACCCAGATCAACCACACAGCAGCTTACCTTGGAGGCCATCTTGTATATTTCAAGAATATTTCCAGAATATAAAAATCCATATTTAACTGTGTTATGAAAACCGTCTTAGATCATTTAACTTAACTAACATTTATTCTCTCGGCTGTCGCGGTTGAAAGGTGAAACTGGTAATTCGTTCACTTATCTGTCAATTATACAGCAACCAATGAAGAGAGAGATTCCGCCCAAAATTTAAATTCGGAAGCTCTGATTGGTTTATACATCTGAATCTCTTGAACCGGAATTGTTTTGGCCACAGAGTGAGCAAAATGAATGAATCTTTACCACAGATAAGAGCACAGTTTTCTGATTCGATTCCAATGAATAATTCGTCTGAAAAAAGTCGTTTCTGACTCATTGACTCAGTGAATCAATTTCCATGCTCATACGCGAAGGAAAGCGTCGTCCGTTTAGCGCTTTTGTGTTTTAAACGTTCTCAGATGGTAACCTGTGTATTCTATGTTTGTTCACTGACACCGTTTTTGGCCTCACATCATTCTCGGACTGACACTCCTTGTACTCACGCTGGTGCTTTTGCTTCAGGTGGTGAAATAAATTTGATGTGTTGCCACCTTTTGTCGTTACAGTATTTTTGCACGTTTTGCAAATTACAGTCGTTTGTTTGGAGTCTGACCTGCAGTACCTGAAAAACTTCCACACTAGTGATGTAGCTCGGCTTTTAGGGACTAGTTCATCCTCGGTGCTAACTCCGGTACTACTCTCTGCATTGGTCGCCATTATTTCACTGTTACGCGCTTGAGAGCGAGTGACGCGCGTTTGCTAACAATATCGCGATAAGGCAAAAATCATATCGAATTTACAACTATATCGGTATTATCGTAAACGATATTATATCGCCCACCCCTACTCCACACAAGCCGTCTGCAATGTTCCTTGACCTAATCTTTCCAAACCATGTCACCCTAATGACCTCACTCTGATGCAAGCATCTAATTACTTACTCACCAATTTTAATGTATCTGCAAGGGAACATCTGCTCATCAATTTTGTGCTTTAGCGTAAACGTCTCCTTGTTGAAGTCATTCTTAAGGCCACTATCACAACAGAAGAAGAAAAACATTCAAACCATAACCACGTGAGCTTTTTTGGTCACATTCAAGTAAAACGTGCTCATATAAATCAATGCATTCAAGTCTGCACTGATCGTACTAGTGATATGCAGCAGTATGTTGAGTATCACGAGCGCTAGGGCTGGGTATCGCCACTAATTTCCTGGATCGATTGGATTCCGATTCACAAGGTCCCGATTCGATTTTCTATTTGATTTTCGATTCGATTCCGATTCAACACATTTAGGCATATTTGAGTTACATTAACAGGTTTTGTTTAAATATGTACAGATGTTCAGAGAACGAATGTGATAATTGTACAAAGAACACTCATTATTAAAAATATGTGTGTATTTTGTTTACATAAATAATTAATCCAAAACAGAAAACAGTAACATAAATTTTTTATTATTATTTTATATGTCTGACACGCTACAACAGTGTAAATGTAATGTAAACATACACCTGGCTGTTGAACAGCTTATGCCAAGTTTACACTACACGACACTGATTAACACCTGGTCGCTGTAATGTTCACACTACACGACTGATCGGCGATGGGGGGTTTTACACTACACCATCTATCACCAGGGGGAATCACAGGCGAGCTTCTCTGGTCTCCAAAACTACGTTTTGTCACGAAAACACACGTAAGAAGTGATGAAAGGTTTAATGATACCACGTCCAAACATGCACATCAACAAGTAGCGAGAGATCAAAGTTTGTGCGCTGATGAAATAAAGGAATCTGAGTGGATTTGGCAACACGAGCAGCATGGCTTGTTCTATAGTGAGTTGGAGGTTAATAAATATTTTGTTTTGTAGAGAACGATCAGGTCAGAAATACTGTAAAACTCGTGTGTGCTGATGTATTCTGAACTATATTGCGCTCCACCACCTGTTTACAACCTCTCCCCTGTGTTTCCCCTCGCTGTTTCACACATTGATTGAGAGCCGAGTTTTGATCGCAGAGCGAACACCAAGTTCCTCCCGAATCCAGCACCGACCCGTCGCCGAGCGAAAATCAGTGCAAAAAGTTGTGTAGTGGTCATAACTTGAGCTTCTGCCATGCTAAACTGATGTGCAGGTCAGATCTCGTTGCATGAAAAAACACTGGCTGGTCACGCGAAATTAAAGGGGGTAACAGATTTCCGTGTGCACCGTAAAAAGGGGCGTATTTAAAAGATCGATCTCGCGATTATATGAATCGATATCGGATCGTTCAAATAAAGATCGGTTCGAATCGAAAAATCGATTTTATAAACCCACCCCTAACGAGTGCCATTCAATAAATGAAAGTAGACAGCTGTTGGTGGAACTTACCTGGACAGGAGCTCAGTCATGTTTTCTTCACTCATACCGCCAAACACCTTGAACTTCTTCAGGTTGCAAACGTGAGTTTTCTCATATTTGCCGTAGGTGATGCTTAGCACGATGGCTGGCCTCTCCAGCTTTAGGGTCAAGTACTGCATGTGATAGAAAGGTCTTGGATTAGCAATCAAATATTGGTGATTTAAGCATACATTTGCTAGCAGCGCATGTATGTGTGTGTTTGTGTATATACACTGATCAGCCATAACATTAAAACCACCTCCTTGTTTCTACACTCAATGTTCATTTTATCAGCTCCACTTACCATATAGAAGCACTTTGTAGTTCTACAATTACTGACTGTTGTCCATCTGATTCTCTGCATGCTTTGTTATCCCCCTTTCATGCTGTTCTTCAATGGTCAGGACTCTCCCAGGACCACTACAGAGCAGGTATTATTTGGGTGGTGGATCATTCTCAGCACTGCAGTGACACTGACATGGTGGTGGTGTGTTAGTGTGTGTTGTGCTGGTATGAGTGGATCAGACACAGCAGCGCTGATGGAGTTTTTTTAACACCTCACTGTCACTGCTGGACTAAGAATAGTACACCAACCAAAAACATTCAGCCAAAAGCACCCCGTGGGCAGCGTCCTGTGATCACTGATGAAGGTCTAGAAGATGACCAACTAAAACAGCAGCAATAGATGAGCGATCGTCTCTGACTTTACATCTACAAGGTGCACCAACTAGGTAGGAGTGTCTAATAGAGTGGACAGTGAGTGGACACGGTATTTTAAAACTCCATATCCACTCATACCAGCACAACACACACTAACACACCACCACCATGTCAGTGTCACTGCAGTGCTGAGAATGATCCACCACCCCAATAATACCTACTCTGTAGTGGTCCTGTGGGGGTCCCTGACCATTGAAGAACAGGGTAAAAGAAGGCTAAAAAGGTATGTAGAGGAACAGATAGACAACAGTCAGTAATTGTACAACTTCAAAGTGCTTCTATATGGTAAGTAGAGCTGACAAAATGGACACTGAGTGTACAAACAAGGAGTTGATTTTAATGTTATGGCTGATCAGTGTATATCTAAGCAAGTATATCAGGTGCAGCAGTGTTGTTGGGATTTTTAAAAAAACCTTACTGCCTGTGCAAGGATGAGTGCTCTGACCAAAATTATAAAGCAAAGTTCTGCCAACAAGACAAACTGTATATACAATTTAGTCAAAAACATAGCACAGACATGAAGAGGCGAATCGTGGCAAAAATATTGCCGTTGACTAGATAGCTGTGAAACAGGGAGACTGAGGGAGTTTTTGAATAAGACCTAATAAGAGCTTAGCCCTTGATTAAAACTATAACATTTCTTGAACCCACTTCCCTTGGCACATGGCAACCATTGCAGTGTGTTCTCGTCTTAATCAAAAATATATTTCATATAAAACTGCATGTGAAGACACAGTAAATAAGATCAGTTAATACTCTGAATTGTTTAAGCTTGTATCAAGTAAAGGCTGTCTAAGTCTCTAGGACTCCAGCAAACCGCCCGCATCTTGTTGTGAGGTAGGTTAGAACTGCAGACATCCCAAGTTGCAAAAACTAAGGAAAAAAAGGAAAAGAAAAGCTAAAAAACCTCTCGCACACACCAAAGGATATGGGTGATACCAGAACTTTTAGGAGCTGCTAACTGAGCTACTTAGCTAACTGTTCACATCACAAACACATTAATGTGTACTACATAGTGCACTAGATAGTGTGAAAGATAACAGATTTATGTTCCCTACATAATGCACTAGACTGTATATTAGAAAATAATTTATGTTCCTTACTTAGTGCACTAGATAGTGTACAAGATAATAAATTTATGTTCCCTACATAGTGCACTAGATTGTACAGTGTATCACAAAAGTGAGTACACCCCTCACATTTCTGCAGATATTTAAGTATATCTTTTCATGGGACAACACTGACAAAATGACACTTTGACACAATGAAAAGTAGTCTGTGTGCAGCTTATATAACAGTGTAAATTTATTCTTCCCTCAAAATAACTCAATATACAGCCATTAATGTCTAAACCACCGGCAACAAAAGTGAGTACACCCCTAAGAGACTACACCCCTAAATGTCCAAATTGAGCACTGCTTGTCATTTTCCCTCCAAAATGTCATGTGACTTGTTAGTGTTACTAGGTCTCAGGTGTGCATAGGGAGCAGGTGTGTTCAATTTAGTAGTACAGCTCTCACACTCTCTCATACTGGTCACTGAAAGTTCCAACATGGCACCTCATGGCAAAGAACTCTCTGAGGATCTTAAAAGACGAATTGTTGCGCTACATGAAGATGGCCAAGGCTACAAGAAGATTGCCAACACCCTGAAACTGAGCTGCAGCACAGTGGCCAAGATCATCCAGCGTTTTAAAAGAGCAGGGTCCACTCAGAACAGACCTCGCGTTGGTCGTCCAAAGAAGCTGAGTGCACGTGCTCAGCGTCACATCCAACTGCTGTCTTTGAAAGATAGGCGCAGGAGTGCTGTCAGCATTGCTGCAGAGATTGAAAAGGTGGGGGGTCAGCCTGTCAGTGCTCAGACCATACGCCACACACTACATCAAATTGGTCTGCATGGCTGTCACCCCAGAAGGAAGCCTCTTCTGAAGTCTCTACACAAGAAAGCCCGCAAACAGTTTGCTGAAGACATGTCAACAAAGGACATGGATTACTGGAACCATGTCCTATGGTCTGATGAGACCAAGATTAATTTGTTTGGTTCAGATGGTCTCAAGCATGTGTGGCAGCAATCAGGTGAGGAGTACAAAGATAAGTGTGTCATGCCTACAGTCAAGCATGGTGGTGGGAATGCCATGGTCTGGGGCTGCATGAGTGCAGCAGGTGTTGGGGAGTTACATTTCATTGAGGGACACATGAACTCCAATATGTACTGTGAAATACTGAGCAGAGCATGATCCCCTCCCTCCGGAAACTGGGTCCCAGGGCAGTGTTTCAGCATGATAATGACCCCAAACACACCTCTAAGACGACCACTGCTTTATTGAAGAGGCTGAGGGTAAAGGTGATGGACTGGCCAAGCATGTCTCCAGACCTAAACCCAATAGAACATCTTTGGGGCATCCTCAAGCGGAAGGTGGAGGAGCGCAAAGTCTCGAATATCCGCCAGCTCCGTGATGTCGTCATGGAGGAGTGGAAAAGCATTCCAGTGGCAACCTGTGAAGCTCTGGTAAACTCCATGCCCAGGAGAGTTAAGGCAGTTCTGGGAAATAATGGTGGCCACACAAAATATTGACACTTCAGGAACTTTCACTAAGGGGTGTACTCACTTTTGTTGCCGGTGGTTTAGACATTAATGGCTGTATATTGAGTTATTTTGAGGGAAGAATAAATTTACACTGTTATATAAGCTGCACACAGACTACTTTTCATTGTGTCAAAGTGTCATTTTGTCAGTGTTGTCCCATGAAAAGATATACTTAAATATCTGCAGAAATGTGAGGGGTGTACTCACTTTTGTGATACACTGTATATTAGAAAATAGTTTATGTTCCTTACTTAGTGCACTAGATAGTGTACTAGATAATAGATTTATGTTCCTTACTTAGTGCACTAGAGAGTGTAGTAAATAATAGACTTATGTTTCTTACATAATGCTTTAGGTAGCGTATTAGTTAACGGATTTAGGTTCCCTACATAGTGCACTAGATAGTATTTTAGATATGAATTTATGTTTCCTACGTAGTGCACTAGATAGTGAATTAGACAATTGGTTTATGTTCCCTACACAGTGCACTAGATTGCATATCAGATCACTGATTTATGTTCCCTACATAGTGCACTAGATAGTGTATTAGATAACAAATTCATGTTCACTACATGGTGCACTAGAAAGTATAACTAGATGATGATTGGTGTTCCTTACATAGTGCACTAGATAGCGTATTACATAATTAATTATGTTTCCTACATAGTGCACTAGACAGTATATTAGACAACTGATTTGTTTCCTACACAGTGCACTAGATTGTATATCAGATAACGGAGTTAATACGCGATCGGGGGAATAAAGGCTGTGTCGCCTGCGTGTGTGTGTGTGTCGCTCTTGGCCGCTCGTTCTAGATTCCGGGAGATTTTATCTGACTTGCGGGCATCAGGGAGCCGCTATGTATATGCGGGAGACTCCCGGAACTTCCGGGAGACTTGGGATGTCAGGAACTGTTCTTGTATTGTCTTGCAAACACGGTGGTGGTAGTGTAATACTGTGGGGATGCTTTGCTGCTTGTAACTCGCTGTTAAAGGATTTAAAATGTGCTCTCTTCTGAAAAAGTATGTCCAATAGTTCGTCTCTAATCTGAAGCAAGTGCAATTGGTTTCTGCAAAAAGAACTAGCCTACTTCTGGAGTGGTCTGGTCAAAGTCACAAATTAATCCCATTGTCATGCTGTAGGAGGATGAACATTTTATTCTTTAAATCTCCTCAGTGTGGCTGACAAAGCAGTTCTCCAAATAAACTAACACTACTTCACAGTGATGTGAAAGACTGATCTCGATTCCAGGCCTGTTGTGAAAGCACGGGTTAAGAGTTGAATGCACAAGCGAATGTAAATCAAACGCAGCACTTTCAATTTCCTCTTCGCCAAACCACAAGAAAGTCTGTACGCCACTGTGTGTGCCAAGAGAAGTGCAGACTGCTTCCTGCTTCTAATCTGATATTATAGGAATACAGGCGAGAGTGCTCCATCTTCAGATGAATGAAATATCACATCGTGACACGCTAACAACCTTCAAGACCAGACTACACACACACACACACTAAGAGCCACACCCGGAACACATGGTTGCATGCTGTGCTGAGAGAAAGAACATTCTGAGCCATAAATTTTTGTCACGCTCAGTTGGAAATGAACAGTTCTGTGTGTCGAGTGTTATTCTGCTAGAAACTACAACACGTGGAAAATGATCAAGTGGACGAGTGGGGAATTATTTGCGAGCTACAGACAATTACATGTGCAGAAAGTAGGGGCCGTGCAAGCAGCATAACAATTACCATTGGGGAGTTGGAAAGATTGGAAGAGAAAGAAATGCAAAAATAATGAATAAATATCACCCAGGTGGCACAGCTGGATAATTCGTTAGCACACCAGTGCTGGGATTCTGAACTCCCCAAGCTACTGGTCAGCTGGGTGCCCACTAGCGGGCATAATTGGCAATGCCTGCAGCAGACAAAATTGGCCAATAAGTCTGCCGAGTGGGAAAAGACTGGACCGAAAAAGTGGGTGGGGTATTCAACGCTGTGCAAAGACCCTGGTTAGTAGCCTGATGCCTGTACAGGAAGTGGATGAGCCTGGAGATCAAGGTGCGACTCTCAGAGCGCAAAATTCACCAAATGTATGGGTGAATAAGAAGGGGTTGGTGGAGTGCGCACACGTCAGAGGGGAGCATGAGGCTCAAAATTACTCTCCTCAGACATGACCGGAGCCTCCAGCAACAACAGAAGAACTGACTACTGCTACTAAATTGGGGGGGAAAGAGAATTTTTTTAAATAAAAGGCAATATACACTGATCAGCCATAACATTAAAACCACCTACTTGTTTCTACACTCACTGTGCATTTTATCAGCTCCACTTACCATATAGAAAGCACTTTGAAGTTCTACAATTACTGACTGTAGTCCATCTATTTCTCTACATATCTTTTTAGCCGCTTTCACCCTGTTCTTCAATGGTCAGGACCCCCCACAGGACCACTACAGAGCAGGTATTATTTAGGTGGTGGATCATTCTCAGCACTGTAGTAACACTGATGTGTTAGTGTGTGTTGTGCTGGTATGAGTGGATCAGACACAGCAGCGCTGCTGGAGTTTTAAAAAAAAGTGTGCACTCACTGTCCACTCTATTAGACACTCCTACCTAGTTGGTCCCACTTGTAGATGTAAAGTCAGAGACGATCGCTCATCTATTGCTGCTGTTTGAGTCGGTCATCTTCTAGACCTTCATCAGTGGTCACAGGACGCTGCTCACGGGGTGCTGTGGCTGGATATTTTTGGTTGGTGGACTATTCTCAGTCCAGCAGTGACAGTGAGGTGTTTAAAAACTGCAGCAGCGCTGCTGTGTCTGATCCACTCATACCAGCACAACACACACTAACACACCACCACCATGTCAGTGTCACTGCAGTGCTGAGAATGATCCACCACCCAAATAATACCTGCTCTGTGGTGGTCCTGGGAGAGTCCTGACCATTGAAGAACTATAAAGTGCTTCTATATGGTAAGTGCAGCCAATAAAATTGACAATGTGTGCAGAAACAAGGAGGTGGTTTTAATGCTATGGCTGATCAATGTATAAATTGAACTGATTATCATTAATAAAATGCATAAATAAAAGTAAATAATAAGAACAATAATATCTTGATGCATGTTCAATAATCCAGGCACACAATCCCACAAGTTGAATCAATTCATCTGAATCATGATCATCTAAATGTGTTGTTTATTTAGCTGGGACTATGTATGTAACCCAGTGTTCTTATTTCACAGCTCACTAGTTGCCATGCTGCAATGCCATGGTTCCAACTTAAAGTGGAATACAACAGTTCAGGGTTTTGTGAAACCGTGCTTCGTTTCTGTCTATGTCATATCAACAGTTTATCTCACTGGTGGTGCTTTAAAAAAGTCGAGAGACAAAAACTGAGCATCAAAGCTGTAAGTCTGCATGGTGAACGATGCTGCACCTACACCTTAGCAGTACCTACACCAGCCTGAATGTTAATGTTACTGACACTCATACAAATACATTCACATATTGCTTATCTGCCTGACTGCACAAATGTAACCAGTAGGTAGATTTTGTAATGCCAGTGCCAACACACAACTATCAGATGTTTATGCCTCAAAATATCCAAGCAAAATGTTGGCCGTCACCCACTCAGAAATAGCCAATCATGTCTGTATTTAGATGGCCACCCGGCTATTAATGCCAGTGAGGATGCAAACCCTGGATCCCAGCTGTAGGGGCTTGAGCAATTTACTGTGCCAACCGAGCACAGATGATTAATTACTTCACTACATGCAGTGCTAGATAAGCACATCGTTTACTAAACAAAAGTCAAACGGGACAATCAGAGCCAATAAAACAAGGAAGGAAACGTACCTGCGGAGGGTAATTGCTTTCTGATGACCACCTGGAAGACTGATCATTAGGTTTATCCACCAAAATGTTTCTGCAGATAAAAAAAAATCATCAAAAGTTATTGTTTGATACAGAACAGAACTCATTTTAATTGCCACACTGTTTTTCTTGTTGACATAACAGCTACATATGCAGAGTTGATGTAGTATGTAGTGCTGAAAAATGTATCTGCCCCTTCTTAATTCTTCTGTTTTTGTATAAATCCCACGCTTACTTATGTTAGACCTTGAAACACAACTGAAGGTCCCACTAGGTTTGAATCTCAGTGTTTCTATTGGCAGGCCAGGCCCTGCAATTGATTAGTGCCCAGCCCAGGTTACTACTGTCTAGCTCCCAGTGTTTGCTGGCAAAACCAGACCAACTGAGACCAAGCCCAAGTTTAATGAAAATAGAATAACAGCCCCACAAAAACTGTACCTGTCTGAAAAAATTGATTGTTAAGATACTGGACTAGTAATCAGAAGGTCTCCTGGTTCAAGTCTCACCACCAGCTTGGCCCTTGAGCAAGGCCCTTAACCCTAAAATGCTTGACTGTACTTAGAACTATAAAATGCTCAGAATACAGTGTGTACGCCAGAGATTAGGTCCAAGTCGCACGTAAGTCGCACACACAGCGACTTCAGACTTGACTCAGACTCGACTCATGACTCGCAAAAAAATGACTCGTCTCTAGCCACACACTGATCTACACACTGATCACGTGATCTTGTCTATGGGACCTTAAACAGGTTTTTAATTATAAGCACACATTTACAAAATAACAGATTACATTCCTAATGGGACACACGGTTATAAATTTAATAGCATCTGGAAGAACATAAGCTAAGGTAAGCAGTGGTTACGATTTGTTTGCTGTGTTTTGGATTTTGGGCGCTGTGCCATGATTTATCACGCGCTTTTGTTTTGCAATAAAAACAAAACGTATCAGATTAAGCTTTTAACTGGAACCTTCTTGTTACAGAAATTACCTTCATTTGCACAATGACTAGGAAAGTAAAGGCACTAAGTTAAACGACAAAATACAGTTGCTAATCTGTTGTTTTTTATCTGAACGTATATATTATTTGTTGATTTCTACGCTACATTTCCAATATATGTTTTGTGCAGATTATACTGACTCGTGACTTGACTCGGACTCTAGCCTAAAGACTTGTGACTTGACTCGGACTCTAGCCTAAAGACTTGTGACTTGACTCGGACTCTAGCCTAAAGACTTGTGACTTGACTCGGACTCTAGCCTAAAGACTTGTGACTTGACTCGGACTCGTATTTTGTGACTTGTGAACATCTCTGGTGTATGCTAAAGGAGGGTCGGGTGTGTTTCAAATCAGCATTCTAACCCTATACAGGCAATAGCTGTGCTTTTAACTGGAATCAAGCGACGGCTGTTGAATTAAAATGACAAGTCTCATTGGTGGCGCTTTGCAAAAGGTCAGCAGTGAACTTGGTTCAAGTTGAATAAAACTGAAGTTTAAGCCCAGTGGTAAGCTGTACAAATTAAGTGGAAAAGCAGTGAATGCAATGGCAAGTTTAACAGCACTGCCTCACTCTAGCCAGTTCAAATCGGTTTTGCGTGTTTACTTCAAGTCTAATGACAGGAAAACTGTCATAAACCACAAAATTATTACATTTTTATGTGTTACCACTCCTTTATTTTGGTCAGGGTTGCAATGGGTCCAGATTCCACTGAATCATTGGGCATAAAGCCCAAGCCCTCTGCTTTTTGTCTTTTATATCATGATGAAGGGACACTAAAAGTTTGTTAGTTAAACTTTAACCCGATGTGCCCTTTGATAGCTCATTTGGTGAAGTGGACTGAAGGACTGAAGTGGATAGTCACTATATAACACTCATAAATTAAATGATAGAATAAATGGAAGCTACAATACACAGCACAGCAATACTTGCCCATGTCCACAGAATTGGTTGGGGGTGTCTTTAGCTGCTTTACACTTCAACACCTTGACTAACTGGTTGAATAACTGTAGGATTGCTAGTGTAACAAACTTTTCTATGGTGTAGTGTTCTAACAACATTTGATGTGTGTTTACATATTGAGTGCATTTTGTCCCTTTGGGGATTCCATAATCAATGGAAAAGTGTGCTTCTCTACACGTGATCATTTCTCTGTAGTTTGTCTTTGTACAGTTTATTTCTTTCTTTATAAACTCAACAAACTCTAAAGACGTTTGGTTACACTAGGACCGCCTCATAGTGCCAATTAACCAGTAAACGTGAGGCACTTGAATGCTACATGGTCCGTGATGGGATTTTCACAGCCGTGAATTAGGTAAGGCCTTATCTATAAAACAATGTTTTAGGTTCATGTGCTGGAATACTGTGTAGACTGTTTGGACTTCTGCCTTCATGCAGCCTTGATCACGCTTATCACAGATGACAGACTGGTGTTCCATTTGTTTGTTTGATTGTTTTATTCACCTGTATCATCATTTAAACTTGATGGTAAAGTTTGACTTAGTAAAACAGGGTGGCAAACCTGAGACGTGGCATACAAAGCCAAAAAACACAACCCAGAGTTTGTAAGACTTCGACAGAAGAGTCAAGATCTGAGCAGCTATTAATACTATTATTGTTTGTACCGCTGTGCCACCAGAATTATTATGCCAAGCTGCTAGTGCTCAGTTCTCAATTCCGATGCCAATTTTCAACAAAATAGCGGCTTCTTTTATAATGGAACACCACAATGACAGAAGTTTGATGCTGTTCTGAAGAAGTGTAGCTCAAGTAGCTGGCAACAGCCCTCATGTATGTCAGGGTTTTGTGGCCATCAAGCTTTTGGTTTGTTTCAGTGAACGTTTTTACTCGGTGCTTATTACATGTAGAGCACAATGGCTGTTACAATTGCAAGAGTTAGCATAAATATTTGTTCTTTATAAAAGTTCACACAGGAACTAGTTGGCGAGCGGAGCGGACGAATGTTATTTTTACTGTTTCACTTCATTACTGTACTGTGTATGTGCTCCATGTGAGTGACGTAGATGCTTATGTAGGTGGGTTCCGACTTACGGCGAAAATCGCGTTACGTCACGTCTGTAGGAACGGATCTCGGACGTAAGTCGAGGACCTCCTGTATTGTAATTGGGTAGAATTTTATTAAGAAATAAAATAAGCTAAAATGAAGCGCAGTGGTCTAACTTGCTGTCACACCATTGCAGAGTTTTTGAACTGGTGAGCTCAAACTTCAGCATAGCCACCAACCTGGCTGGGCAGCCACACAAACACAACTGGCCGTGTTTGACATAGGGAATGTCGGACGGGATTTCTTCCAGCTGCTGCCCCTTGACCTGCCAACCGACCACCTTAGCGTATGTGCTATTCTTAATACTACAGCCTAGTGTTCACTAAAGTACACTTTGTGTTTCTATCTGAACTCTGTGATCGTCATGTTTTAGTTCGGAGTATTATGTTCCACCTGTTTTAACACTGATGAGATTAGTGAAACACAAAAGAGCACACCAAGTACTAGATAAAGAAAACTCAATTAACCAACGTCTGCTTGGTTGCTCACTTCACAGACGGCATTACTCTCACTTCAGTCGTTTCTCTAATACAAGCTTTCCACATGAGCATAATTCTTGGTTGTAAACAACAGGTACAGCGCTAAAAAAGTATTTGCTTCCACATGATTTCTTCATGTTTTGCTAATGTCACATTTGAATTGCTTCAAACTCATTTTAATATAAGATAAAGATAACAAGAGTAAACACAAAATGCAGTGCTTAAATAATAATTTCAGTTACTGAACATAAAGATTTATTTTAAACTATATTGACTTTAAGAAAGAGTTCTTAGTAGGGATGTCCCGATCCGATCTCACAGATCGGGATCGGGGCCGATCAAGGCATTTTTAACTGATCGGAAATCGGCTTTACTAATGCCGATCATAACCCGATCTTTTGTTTTACGTCAGCATGTCCGCTGTCCAACAGCGGTGTAATGTCTGTAATGCGAGCGTTCATTACTGTAGAATTTTACTGTTTATATGGTGTGTGAGTCGAGGATCACTCCGGTTTACAAAACAATAACTTTAAATCCGAGTATGAAAACTTCAGGACCATAACATACAGCTTTTACGAGTTTACGTGTTACAAGAGTGAACGACATCTCAGTATCAAGCACTCTGATTGGCTTAGTTATGTAACCGAGCATCGTAGCGATGCACTCGCTTAATAAAGAAATAAAATACACGGTATATTCACAAATTGTCGGGAGCAAAACACTTTATTACCTTCTTCTGTTCCGAATAGCGGACAGCCAGAGCCGAGCACGCTATCCCATGCACTATGGAAGCCTCAAAGGGTCAAAACACACTCACTTTGCGTAGACCCGTCCATCAAACCACTGTCACAATACAAGCACTTTAAGAACTGGCTTTCCTTCATAACAAAAAAGTGACATTCCATTTTATTTTGGTATTCAGGTTTTACTGTAATGCCGTTAAGTAACTTATTAGTTTTTTTTATATTCAAGTTAAGCTGCTACACCACTTGTGAGTGGAGATTTTTGTTCATTTTTAGTGTATCACTGCATTAAACAGAATTATGTTCTTTGAATATAAAGTTCAAAGTGAAACTGTAATTATCTTACTTCATTTTTACTACAATGCTGCACTAGGTTTGTTTACTTTTATTTTGTAAAAGAACATTAAGCAATAGCTTGGATGCAGGCAATTTTTTTCCTACAGCACTGCAGAGCTATTAAGTTGTTAAACATATACACTGGATTAATTAGAATAACTGTAATGTACTTGAAGTGTGCACTGTGTGAACAGTATTATCTAGTTCTTATCTAGACAATATCTAGAAAATACAAGTATCGGTTTGAGAATCGGTATCGGATCGGGATCAAAATTAAAGATCGGGATCAGGATCGGGAACAAAAAAACGTGATCGGGACATCCCTAGTTCTTAGTGAAATCTGGGTAGGCTGGCAACTCCTGGGAAGGTTTACCACTGTACACTGTAAGTTTTGTTAGTGAGATTTATTTATTTATTAGGATTTTAACGTCATGTTTTACAGTTTGGTTACATTCATGACAGAACAGATAATTGCTGGTTACACAAGATTCATCAGTTCTCAAGTTTTATGTCAAACACAAGTCATGGACAATTTTGTATCTCCAATTTACCTCACTTACATGTTTTTGGACTGTGGGATGAAAACCAGAGTTCACAGAGGAAACCCACGCAGACACAGGGAGAACATGCAAACTCCACACAGAAAGAACCCGGACCGTCCCATCTGGGGATCAAACCCAGGACCATCCTGCTGTGAGGCAACAGTGCTACCCACTAAGCCACCCATTACTGAGATTTATTTGTTTATTAGGATTTTAACATCATGTTTTACACACTTTGGTTACATTCATGACAGGACGGGTATTTACTGGTTACACAAGATTCATCAGTTCAAGTCTTTAATGTCAAACACAGTCATGGACAATTTTGTATCTCCAATTTATCCCACTTACATGTTTTTGGACTGTGGGAGGAAACCAATGTAGACACGGGTAGAACACGCAAACAACACAGAAAGAACTCGGACTGTCCCACCTGGGGATCAAACCCAGGACCTTCTTGCTGTGAGGCGATGATGCTACTCACCGAGCCACTATGCCAAAACCAAAGCAACCAAAGCAATGACTTTATAATGACTCATCTGTATTTGAAGTCCTTCAGAATGTGGCATCATGTGCTGCTTTTTGAGCCTGTTAGACTGCTTCACACTGCTAGACAGGTTCTATTTAACCGATTTTAGATTAATTAATTAGAAAATTTACTTGCCACAACCTTGCCCACGATTCAGATGTTGACGAAAACGTAATGAAAGAAAGCCCTGACATTCTGTGGATTTTGAACGGATATGATTGTCAACTGTACCCATCAACTATACTTAATCACACATAATGCAGCGCATGAGAAATTGAACAAACTGCCCAGATAGATAGATAGATAGATAGATGGATAGATAGATAGATAGATAGATAGATAGATAGATAGATAGATAGATAGATAGATAGATAGATAGATAGATAGATAGATAGATAGATAGATTAATCCTGAAGGAAATTAAGGCCTCAGTAGCAAGTTACATAAATCAAATAGTAAAAGTAATAGTACACACAACAGAGGTTCACATTATACAAACAAGTATCTGTATAATCACAACAACACTCAGACAACAGGACCTGAGGGTACATATGGAGGTGTTATTTGGGTTTACATCTTAAGGCTGGTATAGATTGTGAGTAATAGCTATAAAATATAAATTATAAAGTGAACCACAGTGCAAATATAAGAAAATGTGCAGATCGATACACAAAAGGTGCGGATGTGCCTATCTCTGCACACATGAGTGGGGCACGGTGGCTAAGTGGGTAGCACTGTCGCCTCACAGCAAGAAGATCCTGGGTTCGATCCCCAGGTGGGGCGGTCCGGGTCATTTCTGTGTGAAGTTTGCATGTTCTCCCCGTGTCTGCGTGGGTTTACGCCGGGTAAGTAAGTAAGTAAGTAAATTTTATTTATAAAGCACTCTTAAAACAACTTACGTTGACCAAAGTGCTGTACATCGAATAAGCATACATAACACAAATTTTTTTTTTTTTTTTTTTTTTTTTTTTTTTTATAAATATAAAGTAAGAACCAAATAAAAATACAGAGTAAGAGACAAAATAAAACAAATACAAATAGACTAAACAATTAAAATTAACACAGCTCCTCACTGTTCAAATGCCAGCTTATAAAGGTATGTTTTTAGGAGTGATTTAAAAATCCGATTTCCTCCCACAGTCCAAAGACATGCAAGTGAGGTGAATTGGAGACACTAAATTGTCCATGACTGTGTTCGATATAACCTTGTGTAAACTGATAAACCTTGTGTGATGAGTAACTACCGTTCCTGTCATGAAGTGTAAAACATGACGTTAAAATCCTAATAAACAAACACACGAGTGCACACAGATATGCACACACACATGTGCTCACCCACATACATAAAGACACATGTACATGTGCCACAATTCCAGACATGCAAAGCTTTTAGAGACATTTTTAAAACAACTTAAAGCTGTGATCACTGCCAGGGGGTGAAAATGTGTGTTTAAGAGTCTAAAAACTCGAAAAATGTATTTCATTTTATCATAATGGGTGATTAAGTGTAGTTTGTTGGGGGACATAGCAATTATTTCCATTCAAAATCAATTCCACAACACAAAGTGTGAAAAAAGTCAGAGTTTTAATACTTGTGAATCACACAGAACATAGAATCACTTTTAGAACCTCACAGATTAAGCAAACTGTTAATATAACATTATATAAGCAGGCTGTCAGACTGAATTGTTTACTGTGCAGAATGTTTGCAACGTTTTGGCGCAAACCTAACCCACATACACAAACAAGTAAAATACATTCACTGTATCATTACTTTCATCATGCAAAATAAAGTATGTTTTGCACATTTTTAATTAGACTGCTCGGAGCTAGTCACCTAAATAGCTTCCATGCAAACATAGCTGTGTAGACAGTTAGCCAAGTTAGAAATACACCTGTTTCTGTAAAGCCAGGTTCCTAACAAGTCCGCCAGCAAACTACATCATTAAAAAGCCATTATCAGCAGCAGATACAAACCAGCACAAGCAAAATAACCTACATACTGCATACTTGCATAATATATACACATTCGCTCAAAATATAGCTAGTGCTATATCTATGCTAAGCTAAGGCAGCCAGCGTTAGCTACATGCTAACCTAATCGCGCATAACTAGTGCACCTAGTGGAACCCAGTGGAGCACTCGGGCCGTTAAAACATCCCAGACAGCCTACACTTTAGTCTAAATGAATTCACCAGAAAGGTGCAGAAAGAAGAGAGATGTGTTGTTGTTTAATGGCGTTACTTACTCAGGTAAATATGTAGAGGAGTAAGAACTCCATTTATAAACAGTGTAGGAAAGCACTCTACTATCAGGAGCCACCGCCATCTTGTAACACAAATAAGCAGAAGCACATCCAGCAGCGGCGCTCATGTGAGAGTCGCTACCTCTTAAAGTGATCATGCTGGAAAATAACCAAGTTACATGTTTGTTCAACTAAAGCTGAACTGGTTAACATGTAACTTACTATTCCGTCTGTTCCAACTTCAGTGGAAATATCTGGAGAACATTACGAATGAGAATCTTTCTAAGAATATAGCGTATGAAAGTAAAAAGCACGTGAAACAGACTTACCTCACCCATCTGTCCACATTAATATGAACACTTTAGGTAAAAAACAGTTTTTGTCTATGCATTTTGGTTCCCCATTCAAATGAAACGGCATTTTTGTCAGTATTATAACTGTATCTGTAGACTGTGGGGTAAAGGAATCTAAATGTGCTGCACTTTGTGCTAATCAATGCACCTGAGTCATTCTATAATTTGGGGTACATTCCATGTCCAATGATAATAATTATATTTATTCTAACTATTTTCTTTAAAAATGTCATATTTTACCTATTAATGGAAAACATGTTGTAATATCACAAAAACATTATGTGCATCCTATGCTTCATTTAGCTTGAAATTTGTCATGATCAGCCCCGGTTCTGGACTGCTTTGCTTGGGGGGGCAGTAAAACCTAATGAGGGGGCATGTTGATAGTCATGTTTTTGAAGCCAGAAATATATTCAAGGCTTGATTTGTGCATGAATGATGACAGCCAAGCTATTGATACTGGCTTAAAGTGATGTATGAGGTAAAGAAATAAAAATGCATGTTTTCGAACTTAAACTTAAAACCCAATGATTAAAAAATACATGTTGATTATGTAAATGGAGAAAAAAGATTATCTAATTGTATTTCATTTTAATACGCCCCCTTAATTAAATTGCCATTAGTTCATTAGCCTAACCGCTAACGGCTAATAAAATAATTTAAGCAACACCTATGTAAGAGGTAAGTAACATTAAAGCAACGAAAAACCACAGTTAAGCAAATATTACCATGTGGAAGTCAGTTTAAACTCAGAAGAGTGTTTACCAGTATACCTGCCTCTCGCTCACACTAACAGAACATATACTGCCGAACTGAACTGTTTGGGGCAGTCTGCCGATTTTTATATGACTCAAAGAGCCAATCAGGAATAAGCAAGGAAATATCTTCACGCTGTAAAACAAAATGCATTTTTGTGATTGGTTCAGAGATAATTTTAAAAATAGCCGTTGCTTGCATTGTGCTTGCGGGGGCAAAGACACAATTTGGGGGGGGCAATGCCCCCCTCAGCCCCCCCCCTTAGCGCCGGCCCTGGACTCATGATGTTCCTAAATGAACAGTTTTTGCTGTGTCCGTTTTTTAAGTTGAGGGTGCCTTGGTTTCAAAATAATGAATAAAATTATTAAGGGCAACAACATCAATTTTTTTTATTTATTTCAATAGTTTAAATACTAAAGAAAAATAATATTTTTTAATATCTCTTTTAAATAATTTAAATATATTTATTTATTATTGTCCGCAAAAGTTCTGTCAACTATGTTACTAACAGAACTCCACTCAGCAACTCAAAAATGGTTTGTTCTAAAACTATGTGACCAGCATTACATGATATCATTTTTCTCTGTGGAGGGCATATTGAACAAACTGTGGTGAATGTCCTCTTATTTTTTAAAATATTTTATCTATAATAGAACATTGTCAATGAGTATATTAATTGACCGTCAACTATGTTACATACATTGTTATGGTTACAATTTTTTTTATAATTTTAATTCAAATGTATGTTCAAATTAGACATTATTCTGTTCAAGAAATGACATGTGGTCAGCCACAGAAGTTATGGGTCAAAATAGGGAAATTGTCAACTATGTTACCTGTCAACTAAGTTACCTAGTAGTCTACATCTACTTGCCCTTTTAAATAAAAAAAAAAATAATAATGTTTAAGCTTTGCAACTAGTGGATATGTTACACTAAAGGAATAAAGGAACCACTGATTGTTCTATTGAGAGAGAACATTGTTTTTGTACTTTTTTGGTGATGTGAAATGTACCCCAAATTATAGAATGACCCACCTACACTTTTATAAACAGCTCAATATACATGCTTGTAATGTTATTAAGGTTGTCTTACATTAATGATGTGTCTATCTATCTATCTGTCTGTCTGTCTGTCTATCTCACTAGTCTGTCTGTCTGTCTTTTAACCACGTATCACCAATACAAATGTTCCTTTAGGCATAATATACTGTAGAATCAGAATCTTTATTTCACCAAGTATCAGGTGTACAAGGAATTTCTCTTGGTGCAGGTGTCAACATTTAGATGTAGTAAAATGATTAAAAAAAAAGTATACAGTGGTACCTTGAAACTCACCGTCAGTTGGTTCTGGGAGTGGCGTTGAGTTTAAAAGGCGTTGAGTTTTAAGGTATTTTTTTCCGTAAGGATGTATGGGGAAACCTGTTAATGCATTCCATGGTCCTGTGGAACTGCATATATTTTAGGCTTATGTACAATAACGGGGTTGTTTTTGACACTTATACACTGAAAATAACACAAATATAATATAAAAAACACTGAGATACTATTAAAACTGTTAAAATCAATAAAAAATACAATAAAACCTGCACTTTATCTTTACTTCTTTGTTTTCTTATGCTTATGCTTATGCTAGTGCCACAACGCCTCATCCATTTTCATAAGGGGCCCAAAAGCATGGCTAGGGGCCCCAAAAGCATGGGCCCCTGGGCGCTGGCCCCACTGGCCCGGTCAGTAATCCAGCCATGTGTGTACCCTGTAATTATCTGTCCTGTCATGAATGTAACCAAAATGTAGAACATAACGTTAAAATACTAATAAAAGAACAAACGTAAACAATGTGAAAATTGTTTCCCCTAGTCCTAGGAAAGAGGGGGGCATATTTTTAGAGGGCCCTGGTTATGAGAGCTCCTACCAGGGGGCCCTAGAGAAGAGCAGGGCATACCATTAGAGGGCCCTTGATGTTGACTTCCATAGAAGTCGTTTACCATGGCTCCTTGACTTTCTAGGGACCTACAAATTGCCAGGCAAGCTACCATATTTCATAACAGATGTTTTGTTGCAAATATGCAATTCAGGCCCTTACTTAATGTTTCTGAATTTGTATTGTTTCAAAATTATTATGTTCAATTTCTCTTAAGCGCAGAGACACAAATTAATTTAGCAATTTTGCAATTATTTAAATTTAAGACAAGCAATTTCAAGCAGTTTGAATGCATACACACACTTAACTGAGCTATTTGATGTTCTTTTCATGCCTGACAATATGTCCAACAGTGAGCTCACTTTAAAGGCTAACTCACTCGCTGCAGCATATCCTTCAGATCTGAACATGAGCCTGGCAGATGAATTGATACAATACAAATCATTCATAACAGAAAAAGAAAAATGTCCTAGTAAAATGCTCAAAACCATGATAAATTTGAATTTACAGTCAACCATTCCAAATGTCTACATAGCACTTTTTTTGACTGTGCCTATCACAAATTGTGAAGGGGAGCGTTCATTCTCCAAACTGGCTCGTATTAAGAATGAACTCAGGATTAGGATGCGCCAAAACCGCCTGAACTCACTGTCACTTTTGGCCATTGAATCAGATTTGGTCAGACAGCTTAATTTTGATGAATTAGTGGATGACTTTGCAAGAAAGAAGAGTAGAAAGAAACTTATATAAAATAGATTCTTGTGTTAGGGTTAGTTATTGACAGGTTGTTTAATGTATTAATTTATGTTTTTGGAGGGGGGGGGTTGCCCTGGGCAACTCTTTGCCCAGGGGCCCAGACTATCCTTAATCCGTCCTTGGGTACACATAATTCATCAGTTCAAGTTTGATGTCAGAAACCATTACAGGCAATTGTGTATCTCCAATTCACCGACCTTATATGTCTTTTGATTGTTGTTGATACCTGAGCTACAGGAGGAAACCCATGCAAACACGAGAAAACCATGCAAACTATACACAGAGGGCCCATACCGCTCCACCTGGGAATCGAACCATGGAGGCCACTATGCTGCCCATAATACAAATGTTCCCTTGGGCATTAATAAAATGCATGTATTTATGTCTGTCTGTCTGTCTGTCTGTCTTCAACCATCTGCTCACAGCTCAAGTCAACATTTTCATAGTGTTTAGGGTTTATTTATTGGGCTTTGTTTACCTTTTCTATCAAGGTGGCTTTTTAATAGTTTGGGAACTGAGGACACTAATTGTTGCAATTCTGCGAGTGGAATTTTTGTCTATTCTTGCTTGATACAAAACTTTAACTATTCAAACAGTACATAGTTGCCACTGTTTGATTCTCCTCTTTGTGCTGCACCATACATTTTTAGTAGGAAACAGAGTTGCTCTCAGGCAGACCAGTCAAGCACACACACTGCGTGTCTATGTAGCCACACATGGAATCATCTTGCTGAAATAATCAAAAACTTCCCAGGAAAAAAATATCATATTAAATCTGTTCTACTTTTGTCAGTTAAATAAAGATTCAAAAGAAACAACAAATCACAGATTCTACTTTTTATTGTGTTTTACAAAGCAACCCAACTACTTTTCTGTAAATAGAGTTTGTACATGTTTTGGGAAAGATGGGAGGAAATCAGTGTACCTGGTAGAGTCCAATACAAGCACTGTTGGATTTCTCACACAGGATTGAACTCAGGTCACCAGAATACATGGTGCTGTGCAGCTTTATCGGGAGGATAAATTTAATTGCTTGTAGTTCTCTCTGACCTGTTGCTTTCTCTCGACTTGTACCAAAGCTGAATTTGTCTGTCTAGATCACTTAATCAGAAATCACTTCTAAATGTTTTTCTGATGATGAGTTTGGGGATGTGAGGCACATTCACTGTTTTCTTTTTTCCAACAATGCTTTTATTTAATTACCAGCATAGTAAAATACTCATCTCAAGCTTAGGGAATTTGTCTGCTTGGTTTTGACTTTGGTAAGTGCACTGCTGGCTGCCTTCCAAGCTTAGTAATCGCAGCATCCCAGCGTTTTCACGGTCATGGCTAGACAGGGTTGCCAAACAGGACAGTTTCCTGTCTATTCATACTATTTTTAATTACTGTGGGTAGAAAAAATGGCATTGGGCTGGTAGACGTAATCAGGCAGACGTACAGGAGTGGCAAATAAAGGACTGGTTATATTTCAAACTGTTGTTGAGCTGTATGTAATTGCCAGTTCAATCTGGCAACCCAAAAAGAAATAACATAATGACAATGAGAAAATGCAGGGTAAATGTAACATTAATATTTATTTTTTTATATCATTTTACTAATTGTTTTATCCTTGATGGGCCTACAATGGTTCTGATACCACCTAAAAACATCCAAGACAAGGCGCCAAGCCAACACTTAAACATTTACTTACGTACTCACATCTAGGGTCGGTTTCGTGCAGCCATTTAACCTTATGAATTAGTTTGGGAGGTGGAGGAAAACCAAAGTATTCAAAGAAAACCAAAAAAAAAAACTGTTCACAGACTGACATGAGATGAGTTTTAAACCCAGATCTCCTGGAAAATATGGAGGTTCAGCTGCTACAACATATAATATATCAGAGAATATGATAATCAAATCTAGACCCCAACACAGAAATCCCCCTTTTTGTAATAAACTATGTCATAGGTACAAAAAGGGGTAAATTAGTATTGGGGTCTAGATTCAATCACCATAGGGCAGTGGTAGCTTAGAGGTTGGGGTGCTTGCCTAGTAATCAGAAGGTTTGCCAAGTTGCCACTGCCAAGTTGCCACTGCCAAGTTGCCACTGTTGGGTCCCTGAGCAAGGCTTTTAACCCTCAATTGCTCAAGTTAACAATAATTGTATGTTGCTTTGGATAAAAGCGTCTTTTAAATGCCGAAAATGTAAATATTCTCTGCAGTTGTCTAGCAAGTCTGTTAGTAATTGTGGTAAGTAGAAGAACATGGGTACATTTCCAGTTTGCATATTAATGACTACTTATAAGTGGTTTTATTTTAATGAGGGTTAAAATGTAGATATCTTCATATGCTATTTTAATAGCTTATTTTGCATTAATACACTAATTTCTTACTCTGCATGGATTATTTTAATGGTTTTAAATGACCACTTGAGGAGTATTATGACAAAAACTCATAACTTACTGTCCTAAATACACACACAAGGTGAAGTGATCAATCTTATATCTTTTAATAAGGTCTGATTGTCGTTCTCTTTAACATAATGACCTTGCAGATAAAGACATTTTGGCTCCAGTGAATCACATCATGACGTGAGCATCTCTTACCGGAAGCATGCTGATGTAAGGAATAGGAGATAATTACATTTCTGTTGAGTGCATGACCATGTCTCGGCAAGTTATACTGCAAATGATGAGAAACTCTTGATGGAGAGTAATTAATAAAAACAGTGCTCTGTAACATAACATGATAGCATTTATACATACACCGATCAGCAATAACATTAAAACCACCTCCTTGTTTCTACACTCACTGTCCATTTTATCAGCTTCACTTACCATTAAAAAGCACTTTGTAGTTCTACAATTACTGACTGTAGTCCATCTGTTTCTCTACATACTTTTTTAGCCTGTTTTCACCCTGTTCTTCAATGGTCAGGACCACTACAGAGCAGGTATTATTTGGGTGGTGGATCATTCTCAGCACTGCAGTGACACTGACATGGTAGTGGTGTGTTAGTGTGTGTTGTGCTGGTATGAGTGGATAAGACACAGCAGCGCTGATGGAGTTTTTAAACACCTCACTGTCACTGCTGGACTGAGAATAGTCCACCAACCAAAAATATCCAGCCAACAGCGCCCAGTGGCAGCCTCCTAGAAGGTCTAGAAGATGACCAACTCAAACAGCAGCAATAGATGAGCGATCGTCTCTGACTTTACATCTACAAGGTGAACCAACTAGGTAGGCGTGTCTAATAGAGTGGACAGTGAGTGGACACGATATTTAAAAACTCCAGCAGCGCTGCTGTGTCTGATCCACTCATACCAGCACAACACACACTAACACACCACCACCATGTCAGTGTCATTGCAGTGCTGAGAATCATCCACCACCTAAATAATACCTACTCTGTGGTGGTCCAGAACATTGAAGTACAGGGTGAAAGCAGTCTAAAAGGTATGTAGAGAAACAGATAGACTACAGTCAGTAATTGTAGAACTACAAAGTGCTTCTATATGGTAAGTGGAGCTGATAAAATAGACAGTGAGTGTAGAAACAAGGAGGTGGTCAAAATGTTACGTCTGATCGGTGTACATACATATATTGACTCAAAAATTATTCAGACCCCTGACTTATTGTGCACTTTATTGTGTTGCGGCTTTGATTTTGAACAGAAAAAGCTATAATTTTTACCCATCAATCTAAGGGACAGGAAAGAATTGAGGAACGGATTAATGCAAAGACAGGAACATTCTCACCTGTAGGCACTCAGACTGGGGCGACAGTTCACATTTCAAAACTACAATGAATCGAAGCATACAGCCAAAACAACACTTAGCCAAAAACATAAACCTCACTAAACATCTGTACAGAAGCCTGAAAATGCAGATCACATAATTACACTATGCAATCAGACAGAGCTTCAGAGAATCTACCCAGAACAACGGGATAAACTGCTCAAATCCAGATGTTTATTTTAGCTATTTTTTAGGATTCATGTTTTTCACACTTTGATTACATTCATGACATGGCAGATATTTACTGGTTACACAAGATTCATCAGTTCAAGTCTTTAATGTCAAACACAATTATAGACAATTTTGTATCTCCAATTCACCTAACCTGCATCCGGAGCTCCCAGAGAAAACCCATGCAGCCACAGAGAGAACACGCAAACTCCACACAGAAAGGACCCAGACCACTACACCTGGAAATCAACCAGGACCTTCTTGCTGTGATGCGACAGTGCTACCCACCAAGCCACCGTGCTGCCCCAAATCCATATGTGAAATGCTTGTGGATATGTATCCAAGAAGACATGTTGCTGTTCTGTAATATTTATATACGTACAGTCATACGTACAGTGAGCATGGGCAATTAAAACCCAGGTCTCCAGTACCCATGTTGCTTTGAGGCACTGTGTCTTTTATAAATAAGTTTAATTTACAAATAATCTTAAACATTAAAACGTGTTCTAGTAAAATCTATTTATTGACAGTTCTAATATATTTTATTCACAAGAGTATATTTAGAGTAAAGTACATCATTTCCAAACCCTTGTGTCAGTGTTATACTATACCTTTATTTTTTAATGGATAGCTATTAGTCAATTAAAACACCAAACTACATTTTGAACTCTACCGGGCTAAACTTAGCAACTAAATGACCTAAACCACCAAAACTTAAAAATAGGTGTCAGCAAAGAAACTATTTCATCAAAACAATGTTGCACTATAATGTGAGAGTCAGTCATAAACTAAGGTGTATGGATTTAATTATTCTAGCATCTGGGCTTACCTGAAGAAAGGAAAGCTGATGTCTAGCCTATTCTGGTTACCACAGCATCACTTGTGCTGATCCCTGTCAGTCACTTTTAAATCCAGGCCAAGAACCCTCCAGAGCTCCACTTTAGATATTGACATCTGTTAGCTTCTATGTGGAGTTTAATGCATCTGCAAGTTTTTGTGAGTTTTTTACTACTTTCTTAAAAAAAGCAGTGGGTGGATTGGCTTCCTAGGTGTGAACAAATTACAGCAAATTAATGAGTGTGTGATGGACTATTATAGACTGGCACCTTTTTATGATGTATCCTTGTGCCCAGCATTTCCAGCATATGTTCTAGACTTACTTTAGCCTTGACCAAAAGAAGTGGTTACTGTAGATTATCAAAAAAATATGTCCTTTGATTATAGATGTCATTAGAAAGAATGATTGGGGGCACAGTGACTACCACATGGCTTTGGCAACACTGATTCCATCCCCACCACTGGTTATGCATGAGTGGTATTTTTCGTATATTTGTGGATTTCCTCAATAATTCCATTTCCTCCCACTTTCCCCAGAACAGTGATTTTGGTGGACTTGAATTGTGCCTAGGTGTGGGTGAGTGTGAATTGATGATTTGCAATAAAATTCCACCAACGTGCTGGTAGCCTGTGCAGGCTGTATTTTTGCACTGTGTCCAGTGTTTCCAGTTTAGGCTTTGGACACAACACAACCCTAACCAGAATAAAGTGTTGACTGAATATACATAAATGAGTGAATGATTTATTAGCACAATTATATTTAATCTCGAAGAATGGTGAGGTGTCATGTTGGTGCAGATTTATTGTCGCAAAGCACCAGTGACTCAGGTTTGATCCCAGTCTTCGGTTATGATCAGTTTGAAGTTAGACATGTTCTCCCTGGGTCTTCCTAAGTGTTCTACCAGTTTTACCACCTCCTTAAACATGCTAGTATGATTATCTTCCTATAAGTGTGAGTGTAAATAAATTATTGTCTAATGCCCCACAATGGACTGGGACCCTGTCCAGTGTGTATCCCCACCTTGTATTCAGTGTTTCCAGTAAATGTTCTGGATCCATCCATCCATTCCATTGTTTGTTTGTTTTATCACTGTTTTATCCTGGTAAGGGTTGCGGTGGGTCATTGAGCAAAGGACAGAAAACACACAGAACAGATTGCCAGTCCATCACAGGGCAAACACACAAACATTCACACTTATGTCTAGTTCACACTACACGATTTTTGCCCTGATTTTCGCTCACCGACTGGTCGCTGCTAGATGTGACAGCTCAGAGGCTTGGAAATTGGCTCTCGATAGCTACAGTGTATCACAAAAGTGAGTACACCCCTCACATTTCTTGTGCGTCAGCTTCCTTCTGGGATGGCGACCATGCAGACCGAGTTGATGCAGTGTGCGGCGTATGGTCTGAGCACTGACAGGCTGACCTCCCACGTCTTCAACCTCTGCAGCAATGCTGGCAGCACTCATGTGTCTATTTTTTAAAGCCAACCTCTGGATATGACGCCGAACACGTGGACTCAACTTCTTTGGTCGACCCTGGCGAAGCCTGTTCCGAGTGGAACCTGTCCTGGAAAACCGCTGTATGACCTTGGCCACCATGCTGTAGCTCAGTTTCAGGGTGTTAGCAATCTTCTTATAGCCCAGGCCATCTTTGTGGAGAGCAACAATTCTATTTCTCACATCCTCAGAGAGTTCTTTGCCATGAGGTGCCATGTTGAATATCCAGTGGCCAGTATGAGAGAATTGTACCCAAAACACCAAATTTAACAGCCCTGCTCCCCATTTACACCTGGGACCTTGACACATGACACCAGGGAGGGACAACGACACATTTGGGCACAATTTGGACATGTTCACTGTGGGGTGTACTCACTTATGTTGCCAGCTATTTAGACATTAATGGCTGTGTGTTGAGTTATTTTCAGAAGACAGTAAATTTACACTGCTATACAAGCTGTACACTGACTACTCTTTATATTTAGATAGTTATATCCAAGTTTCATGTCTATAGTGTTGTCCCATGAAAAGATATAATGAAATATTTGCAGAAATGTGAGGGGTGTACTCACTTTTGTGATACACTGTATGTGTGAACTGTTCAACGACTCGATACAAGCGGCTCGCAGACGCAAGAAAAAAATCTAGCATGCTAAATATCTGGACCTATCAAAATCATGTAGTGTGAAAGGTGTTACGATCAGGTTGTAATTGCTGTGAACGCAAAATACAGAAGGGAAACCCTGGGGTAGGAGATGTAAATATGTGGAACAGGGGCATAATATAGTTTCCATCAGAATACATCGGCATACACAAGCTTTACAGTATTTGTGACTTCCATGCCAAACCATAATCCCGTTGCATTGCAAAAAATATTTATTTGACTTCCTCTCTCTGCAGAACAGACAATCCCTGCTGGCCGTATAGCCAAATCCAACTCCTTCAACAAAATTCATTTATTTTTTTCTACTTGCTTTTAAGCTACACAACAGCGCTTAAACAACTTTGATCACTCACTTCTTCTTGCTGGCATGCATTTTTAGACATGGTATCACTAAACCTCTTGTCACTTCTCGCGTGTGTTTTCGTTTGAGGAACCAGATAGACTCGTCTGTGATTCCTCATGGTATTAGATAGTGTAGTGTGTAATCCCCTATCACCTATCAGTCGTGTAGTGTGAAAACCAAAACGACTCCCAATATCGGCTGCTCAGGTGGCGCAGCGGTAAAAACACACGCTGGAACCAGAGCTGGGATCTCGAATACATAGTAGCGAATCTCAGCTCTGCCTTGCCGGCTGAGGCTGAGCGGCCACATGAACAACGATTGGCCTGTTGTTATATGGGCGGTACTAAGCCAGATAGGGTCTCTCTCTCATGACTGGTGCAATTACGACCTCTGCTGGCTGATTGATGGCGCCTGCACAGAGATGAGAAAAGAGTGCTCTTAGGGTGTGTCCCTCCGTACACGCAGCTGAGCTGCACTGCACTCGTCAAAGTGTAGGTGAAAAGATGCATACGGCTGCTGCCCATGTGTCGGAGGGGGCGTGGGCTAGCTTTGTCCTCCTCAATCAGAGCAGGGATCGGCATTGGTGGAGAGGAAGCATGATGCAATGGGGCAATTGGACGTGCTAAAAAGGGAGAAAAAAAAGGAAGAAAATGCATAAAATAATAATAATAATAATAATAATATTAATAACATATATATACAGTATATACAGTATATATATATATATATATATATATATATATATATATATATATATAAAGACTCCCGATTACAAGAGATCAGGGCAGCACAGCGGGTAAGTGGGTAGCACTGTCACCCCACAGCAAGAAGATCCTGGGTTTGATCCCCAGGTAGGGCGGTCCGGGTCCTCTCTGTGTGGAGTTTGCTTGTTTCCTCTGGGTGCTCCTCCCACAGTCAAAAGACATGCAAGTTGGGTCCATGACTGTGTTTGATATAACCTTGTGAACTGATGAATCTTGTGTAATGAGTGACTACCGCTCCTGTCATGAATGTAACCAAACAGTGTAAAACATGATGTTAAAATCCTATTATAAAACGGATAGTTCCGGTCCTAAAATCTGATTGGCTGAGCCACGTTCGAAGCCGTTGTAAAATCCTCGATATACACACACTTGTGACCACCTCACATCATTCCATATTAATACGCCACTGAAAAGAAAGAGTACAAACTTGGTTGAACACTATTTCAAGTCATGTACTATACATGGAAATGTCCAGATTAATATAAACAGTAATCCTAATCATTAAGCGGGTGTTTCATCCAAGAAATAGTGTAATAGTGTTTGTGGAGGAATGTTTATTGCAAATGTTATGTTCGCCCTCATGTTGCCTATCAACACTGTTAACGGACTACCTGATTTCGCGGAAGAATGCTTTTTGTAAGTGTTTTTGTAAATAAAAACATTTATAAATTGAACGTTGTTGTATTTTATTATATTTTATGTTGACCGCCGTTTTATAAAAGCAATAAGCCACTCAAGACTGTGCGTTACTGCTATGATTTTATCATGGGGAAAGACGTCCTTCCCCGTGATAAAATCGCAATAACGCACGGTCTAATAAACAACAACAACAAGAGATCAAGTTGTGTAGTGTGAACTGTACAGCGATCTGAACACCTTGAAAGTCGTATAATATGACCTTGGAATTGGAACTCCAGTTGGCCTCACTGCATGTCTTAGGAAAACCGGAGCACCCGGAGGAAACCCATGCGGACGCAGGGAGAACATGCAGACTCCAAACAAAAAGAGATCAAACCCAGGCTCTTCTTGTTGTGAGGTGATAGCACTACCTACTGTGCCAGCATGCCACCCACGTTCAAGATCCAGACCAGGATAAAGTGATTACTGGAGATGACAGTGTAGAACTGAGGCAATAAAGGTGCAATGCCTGGTAATGAGTTCATTGTTTTTACCCGGTTTGACTGGATTACTCTAGTTTCTGAGTAAAGGAGCTGAAATCATCCAGATTGAAAGTTTCTTACTGGAAAGTTCATTCAGGTCCTCCCTTCCTCTTATTTTGTTCTAGATCGTGTGGTCACGTGGGGAGGCCCTTTAAATCACGCAGTCCCTTTAAGTTGTGCTAAGAGAAGCTGTCACATGATGGTCATGACATAATGAAAGAACGAACCAGCCCATGGCTACCGCATATCCACGCACTCGCAGAGCCGGGCCGGGTATAGGGCACAGCCGGGGAGGGTAGAGTCGGGCACACGTTCCGCTGTCAGTAACAGGAGTTCGAATTTTGAGGGCCACGCAGGAAAGCACCTGCTCCACGCAACGACTTTCTATAGGAAGGATTTCTCCCGGTTCTCCTGGAGTCATTACGGTAAGTAAAGTTATTTATAGTGTTTAACGCAGACGGTGCGCAGCTGCACTCAACTTGTTTGGCGCAGGTGAGCGTGTGTTAGTGCGCATCTCATTTCAGCTCGCGGGTTTGGCTCAGTTTCCCTGTAAACTTACAAAAGCAGCTTGGATTTGCTGATATTAGGACAACGCCAGGAACATTCGTTGCTAAGAGATATTCGGTCGGCACGCGTATCTGTGCCAATGTCCGCATTCCGAGCTCTGTGGCGCAGATTAAAATTCAAAGTCTGCTCTTGTAACGTAGCGCGGTGGGTTCGTACCGCTGACACCGCCACCTCGCTGAGCTTTCTGCAACTCGGTTGAGCTGTTTAGACGGATGGTATTCAACCCGAGGTTCAATCTGTAACCACGCACTTCTCCTAAACAACATTCATTTTCATTTCATTTTCATTTTCAGCATTTAGCAGACGCTTTTATCCAAAGCGACTTACACCCCACTTACAAGCGACTTACAAGCAACATCACGCCCACTTGAAGTGCGTAGATGCCGGAGGATGTCAACTATAAAGGTAAGGCTATGTATGGGTAATGCGACGGGCATTACGAGTCACTTTACTGATTCGATTCACTCGAAGTACTGATGAACTACTGCTTTTAATGAATCGACCCTTGTTTGATTCACCTCTAGACATGTTGGTTAGTTCAGGCTAGTATGAATCTAACAACCATTAAAATAACATAGATTGCTCAAAATACATTGCATAATCTCACCTTAAAATAAAAGCTGCTACATGCAAAATTACATTGCATAATTGCACCTTAGTATGACTGCTACATCTTTTTGTAGGGGTTTTATAGTTTTATAGTTTTATTTGTTATTATTAAGTTTTACAGTGTAACTGCTGTTTCTTCTGCGCACATGACAATACTCTTGAATCTTGACTCTAGATAACTGATCGTATGCTGAAACCGAAATGTATATTTCAATAATTGACTATTAAATCAAATGAATGCACAACTGAAGTGGTAGCCTATTTGTTGACTATTTAGTGTCACTATTCAAATCAAGTTAACAGGGTTTATTTTTTTAGTTTTGCTGTACTTTAGGTGGTGAATTTGCCAACCCTCCACTCCCCACAATGTTCAATTGTTTGGGTGGGAGGGGGTACCTACAGTCGATGACCTAAAGAAAGATAAAACCAAAGGCCACATAGGTCCTGTGGCCTCATGTTCAATTTGAGTTACATATACTGTATTCCTAGGGGGGCCGTGGGGGGGGTTGTCACAGGGGCACTGTGCCCGCTGCCCCCCCCCCCCTCGCAAATGCAAATGCCTTAAATGGTGATTCTTTGTTGATCTGTTTACATCAAACTCAAGAAAATGTAGACTGAAAACTGCATAAATAAAATGTTGAATTCTATTGAATATAGAAAGTAGAAAGTAATTGGCCCCTCTAACATAGCCTCTGGCCCCTGCCTGGCCCCCCCACCTCACATGGTCTAGAACCGCCACTGCTGCTACATGCAAAAATACATTGCATAATTGCACCTTAGGATGACTTTTTGGTGCCTTAGTTTTTTTTAGATTTTTTTTTTGCTTATAGTTTTTATATTTTTATAGTTCTATACTAAGCTGTGTGTACATGACAATAACACTTTTGAATCTTTTTATAGTTTTTTACCAAGTTTTATTCTGTTAGTTGGAATTGTGAAAGGGACAGGGACAGTGGTAGCTCTGGTCCTGGACTAGTAATCTGAAGGTTGCTGGTTCAAGCCCCACCACTACCAAGTTGCCACTATTGGGCCCCTGAGCAAGACCCTTAACCCTGCGTTCAGTCATAATTGTAAGTCGCTTTGGATAAAAGCATCTGCTAAATGCTGAAAATGTAAATGTTTATATATATATATATATATACAAAAAAACATACATATACATATTCTTCTGTGCACATGACAAAAACACTCTTGAATCTAGATAACTGATTGAATGCTGAAACCGAAAGATATATTTCAAGAGTTGACTATTAAATCAAATGAATGCACAACTGAAGTGGTAGCCTATTTGACTATTTAGTGCTACTATTAAAACAATCCTTGTTCAAATCAAGTTGACAGGGTTTATTTTTTAGTTTTGCTGTACTTTAGGTGGTGAAAATGCCAACCTTCCATTCCCCACAATGTTTGATTATTTGGGTGGGAGGGGGTGCACTTGTATACCTACAGTCGATGACCTAAAGAAGAATTAAACCAAAGGCCCCAGGACATTGTTCTACGGATGTTGCTATGCGACACCCACCAATCAATCCACCGTGTCACCTAAGCCAAGACCACAATTTGTGTATATACTTAATTACTTTTGTTTGCAAATGATGTGCCAGCCTAATAGTTGATTTAAAAAATGTGAATCAAGTTTGCGCACCTTTGCAAACAAAGGTAAACCTAGCTTTTGTTCAAATGTTTATGAATTGATATGTAATAATTCTATTACTTATTGCCAACTTACAGAAATATAGTGTTAATTTTAAAGTGTATTCATGAAAATGTATTTGAACTAAGGTTATAATAATAATATATAATATTATAATAATAATACAAACAAACCTTTATTTTTATAGTAAAAAAAGAAATGTTTTGTGTAGTTATTTATTTGTGTATCATTTACTAAGAAAGAGTATAATATATTGTAAAAGTAGCATAAACTACTAGTCAAAGTAATGAGAAAAAACCTTGAGAGAAGACTCAAAAGTGACCCATTCTCCTTTGTGTGGTATTTAAATAATGTTAAAGTCTTAAGTTATAGTTTTGCAAACATGGCAAGATCCTGGGTATGCGGAAATGAGCCCTGTTCGTCTGGAAGCTTGGGAAATAACTTTTAAGGCAATGGTAGCTCACCAGTTAAGGCAGTGGACTAGTAATTGAAAAGTTACATATTTAAGTCCCACCACCACCAAGTTGCCACTGTTGGGCCCCTGAGCAAAGACTTTAACCCTCAATTGCTCAAATTGTGTCCGGTCCCAATTATAAGTTGCTTTGGATTAAAAAGTGCCTGCTGTGGCGCAGCGATAAAAACACACGCAGTTCACCAGAGCTGAGAGCTCGAATACATCGTATAGAATCTAGGCTCTGCCTGCCGGCTGAGGCTGAGCAGCCACATGAACAGCGATTGGAATGTTGTTCAGATCGGGGCGGGATAAAGCCGGATGGGGACTCTCTCTCGGACTAGTGCGATTACGACCTCTGCTAGCTGTTTGGTGGCGCCTGCACGGAGATGGGGAAGGAGTGCGGTAGAGGGTGTGGCTCTCCGTACACAGCGCTGTACTGCACTGCACTCGTCAAGTGTAGGTGATAAGATGTTCGATTGCTGTGCATGTGTCGGAGGGGGCGTGGAGCAGCCTCGTCCTTCCTAATCAGGAGCGGGGACCAGCATTAGTGAGAGGATGATTGACGGGCAGAAATTGGATGCGCTAAAGTGGGAGAAAAAAGGAGGAAAGCACAGCATTGGGGTCCCATGGACCTTGCTTTGATCCTTGACTTCAGTCTTATCATGTCTATGTGAGTGTCCTTCTGGTACACCAGACACCAGCGTAATTTAAAAACAAACATAGGTGGTTGTTTGCATGTTTAATTTGCCCCTAGATGTAAGTGTGTGGCCCTGCGATGGCATGGTGCCCTGTCCAGGGTGTATTTCTGTCTTTTTCCATTTGTTTTCAGGTAGCGCTGGACCCACAGCGACCCGGATCAGGATGAAGCAGTTAAAAAAATAATTAGCCTGAAGGAATAAAATAGTGCCTGTCTTGTAGAGCTGGCTGTACTTTGGATGCGTTCCTTCTGTGTTGTGTGAGTGTTGCCCTAAGGTGAAGTCTGCCTCGTGCCCAGACCCACCGCAGTCCTGACCAGGATGAAAGGATTAGTGAAAGTAAATGAAAGGACCCACCGCGGTCCTGACCAGGATGAAAGGGTTAGTGAAAGTGAACGGATAAATGACTCGGAAAGCGCTCTCAGGGCATGTCCGTCACTGCTGCGTTTCTGCTTGAGAGTCGATTCGCGCGATTTGTTTGAAAGAGTCGTTCATATATAACTGAATCATTCGCCCATCTCCGGTAGCCTTTGCCAGCTTATAGATGTAAAATAGGGTAAATATCGTGGTTTATGTTGACGGAAATGTTTGTAAAGCTATGAAGTTCACATTGGGTATGAAACAGAAGATGTTTGAATCATGTCACCTCTGTAATGAAAGACTTTGGTAAGTTGCGTTGTTTTTTTTCCCATAGTACCGGCGTCATTAGTCCGAACCGAGGTGCTGAAGTAGGATTAAATAGTGCGCAGCTGAGAATGTATTTATTTTATTAGGATATTTTGAAGGAATATAATATAACTTAATACTAATTATAGTATTAAGTTATATTAAGACCTGTTTTGGTGCTTCATTCTCTTAACCCGAATGTTTTCCCTCACTAAAATAGCTATTTTCTGTTGTGAATTAGCTTTGTATTAGCAATTCCTGTCATGTCTCTAGAAGTTTCTGGAATGTATAAAATGCGTCAAGTTGTGGTTCAGTTTAACAGCTCACAC
Source organism: Trichomycterus rosablanca (assembly GCF_030014385.1). NCBI lineage: Eukaryota > Metazoa > Chordata > Actinopteri > Siluriformes > Trichomycteridae > Trichomycterus > Trichomycterus rosablanca. The sequence goes on along the minus strand of NC_085988.1, from coordinate 62,083,757 downwards.
TAGGCTATACGAATTCTTTTGTAACTAAAGGGAAAGGAAACAGACAGCAGCCGATACAGCGCTTCTTGTAAACAGAATAGGGAAAATGTGCATTTTAAATGTGTTTTGCTTCTTTTTTAAGTAGCTAAGGCCATCGACTCTTAGCTATAGCACCTGACGACATCTGGTCCGTGCGCGCCCACCGGTGCGGTAGCGTGAACGCGCAACACGTTTGTCGGGTGCGGTGCGCGCTGGTCAAAAGATCGTCAACAGAAACATGCTGCGTTAAGCATTGCGCACTGTAATGTATCTAACTGTAACAAAGAGTTCTCCATCACCCATGAACCTCGTTTAAATGTTCTTTATTTTTCTATTTAGTATTATGGAACACAAAGCTCTTTAAATAATTTTTCAGTTTTTTGTTATTTACCCCACAGGTGATTCTTAGGTTTAGTCCTCACTTTCTGTGCAATATTAAAGACAGTGGCGATTTCTCTAAGACTGAAAGGGAAGCTCAGCTTCCCCTAAAATGTCAAAAATTAAATGGTCAAATATGTACAGTTGTGTTAACATTTCATTGACTACAAATGCGTTAGAACACGTTCATCTTGAAGACGAGTTCGTTCAGAATCAGCTACTTATCACAAATCGACTGACTCGATTTTGTTAACTTCTCATCCATTCCTGCAGCATCAATGCATTTGCCCGTAGAAGCTGAGCGTCTATTCACTTCAACGGGACTGCATGGAACGTTTTATTTCATTGCTTCGAAACTCGCCGGTCATTGGATAAATGCCACGATTTTGTCCCGCCCCCCGGACGCTGAGCGTCTCTGGGGGTGAATAGAGCTGTCTGGACGCTGAGCTTCTGCAAGATGATTGGAGGATCAGTCGAAAGGCTGAATCCCGTTTTGATTGACAGCTATTTTGAGATCTACACCATCACTTAATCACTGGGAGCTTCAGTCCCAACGCGTATTTTGCGAGTGAAGTCGAAAGACAAACTGCAACCCATTTCAGGCCATTTTCTTGAAAAGGAACGGAGGGCAGAATTTATGTATAAATAAATTGACATATTTTATGATGTAAGCCGACAATGAGCTTCCCCTCTTTGAAAGACCAGCAGCCGCTGATTAAAGATGTCTGAATCTGGAGCCTATCCCAGCTTTTCAATGGGCGCAAGACACACAGTAACACCCTGGAGGGGGCGCCAGTCCATCGCAGGGCAGACACACATACACACATACACACACACACACACATTTACCTATAGGACAATTCAGTGTCTCTAATTAACCTGACTGCATGTTTTTGGACTGTGGGAGGGAACCCACGCAGACACAGGGAGAACATGCAAACTCTGCACAGAAAGGACCCAGACCGCCCCGTCTGGGGATCGAACCCAGGACCTTCTTGCTGTTAGGTGTCAGTGCTACCCGCCGAGCCACCGTGCTGCCCTGATTAGGATATAGCAGTTGTAAAACATACAGTGAATAAATTATTATTATTATGTACTGATTTATAAACCTAATAATATATAATCTAAAAATATAATTCAAAATTATTTTTGCATCTTTTCTCCACATACCTGGTCTAGTATGACTGAGAGACTGAGAGTGAACTGACATGTTCACCCCCCATTGGCTAGGCTGTCCGACCCCCCACCCCCACCCCCACCCCTGACACAGCCAGCCATGTCTGTGTAGACCCTGACCATCCGACATCCGATAGTAAATAAACAGGGTTAAAAATGTATAGTTAAATAAACAATGTGCATTTGGTAAAAAAAAAAGTACCACTGTTATTAATACGAATTATACATCTAATTGTATTCATTTGATTACTTATGAGGGATCTTCAAAAAGTTTCTGCACTTTTACATTTTGGTTGGAAGCGGTGAGGGTGGGAGGAGTTGTAATTGGTCGTGTCTGAGAAACTGAGAGGGAGCTTATAGTCCGAATTTAGCCCTATCTGATTTCTACCTTTTTGGATGCTCAAAGAAGCTTTAAGAGGAAAAAGATTTTCATGTGATGATGATTGCTGATGCCATTTAAAAAGTTGGTAGGATGTTGGGAGAAATGCATCGGAAGGTGATTATTCAGAAAAGTGATGTAATGCTTGCTACTCTAATAGCATCTTTATAACATATTAAATTGCATCACAGTATTTATTATATTTTAAGTGTCTGAGCTAGCCTAGCACCCCTATTTGGATATACACCATGCACTTTGGCCATCTCTGATAGCTGCACAACACCCTTGCTGGCCAAGTAGGGATCCAGGCTAGCACATACTGTAGTTTCTCTGAGATGTTTGAAGTCTTCAGCAGCTTTGCTACATGGACCAGTGGCAGATTCTTAGAAAAAGCTTTAACATGCACCAAGGCTCATACTATGCTCTGTGTGTTTGTTGTGTTGGTGCCTGGACCAGAAAATGCTTATGCAAATAGTTAAATACACTGAGCCGGCTGACCTCTAGGTTTACATTTTTATTATTAGTAGTAGTAGTATTAGTATTAGTAGTAATTGTCTTATTCTTGATAGGGTTATAAAAAGCTCAAGGCAGGAATATACCCTATACTGGACTCTGGTTAAAATATAACTTATGGGCAATTAAGAGCATCCAATCCTGACATTTACATTTACTTCACTAAGATTATTTTTTTTGTTCACTGTCTCTCCTGGCTTCCACTTCTCTCTCTTAATTTACTGCAGCTGACTGTCATTAAGTTGTCAGATAGTAAACAGGATTATTTTCTATCGAACACAGATGTTATCTATTTGTGATTGGTGTTTTGGAAACCACAGGGAATTTTAGAGGAAGCTTTATTTTAGAGGAAGCTTCACCATAGTCAATTATTATCTTACCTGCAACTGTTATGAAACTTCACAACAGGGAAGTAAACTTGTGAACCCTGATAGTTTAGACTAATGAGTGTTTAATACTTTTTCCAGATTGGTTCATTTAAAAGGAATGCAGAGGCGATGGCAATGGGGTAGTTATTGTTTTTAAAGGTCTAAAGCTACTCTAAAACGCATTTAAAATTGTTTATGGTTTACCCATTACAGGAAATGCGTTTTTAACAGATTAAAATTTGTTATTTGTTATTTCTGGGTAGAAAAATGTTACTTGTCTTGTTAGATTCACATCAGACATACAGCTTGAAATATATGTCTAAAACTTTATCTTTAGTCTCTGTAAGCCAAGTGTTATCACTGCTGGATTAAGCTGAGCACTGAGGTGGGGTTGGAGTCTTTGAGAAAGTCTTGTGTCCTCCTTCAGATCTGTGCTATGATAAGATGTTTTGTTTTGAATGCTCCTTTGGTTTAAAAGTGATTTGTTTTGTGGACAGCGTCTAACATACTGATAGACCTCTCAAAGAGATGAGCTATTTATGCTGCTTTGTATTTGTAAATAGTACATCAGTGAATTTCTTGCACAGGTGCTAAATATTAACACATCAGGTTGGCAGGCTTCTTCTTACAATGATTATTTTTTATTAAAAATGTTAATAAGGTGTTTGAAGGCATTTGTATTAGGTGGATTGTCTATCAGATGCCCCTAAATGTAAGTGAGTGTGGATGAGTTTGTGATGCATTGTAATAAATTGGCTCCCTGTCCAATGTGTACTCCCACATTGTGCTCAGTGTTCTCAGGACTGGGTTTAGGGATGCTATGACCCTGAGCAGGATTAAAAAGTTATTACATTTTACTAAATTAATGAATCTATCAAATGAACCAATTAACTCTTGTCAGATTTTATCTCTAAGCCTATTTGATTAAACACCATATATTTGTTATAGAATGACATTTAAAAAAAAACGAATAGATAGATTTCATTAGTGTTTGCCTTCTGGAAAACCTCTGTTTAAATACGTAGTAAAATTTTAACCTTTAATAGCTTGGACTGGCCTGTGTCCACACACGGGAGTGTTTTACATTTTTAGTTTTATATTAAGTGACTCTGTAGGCTCTGAGCAGTTATTTCTGTTCTGGCGTGAATTACCCAGCGGTCTCTGCATGCTGAAGAACAATGAGATTAGCGTTTCTCCTGAAATGAACCATGTGTTAATGACGCAATGGGTGTCTGCTCTGAGTATACTGTGTCTGTGTGTCAGTAACCAAACAGTGGTTTTGATGGATGCTAGCTAGGTGAAATTCAATAGCTAAAACAATGATTTTCCATCTCTAATACCTGTCAAAAATTCTAATTATGGTTTTACTCACACCTTCCTTTAGGCAGGTTCATGGTAGTTTATGTTGCTGTTCTACATTTTTATACAGTTTTTTGGGTGGCACGGTGGCTAAGTGGGTAGCACTGCCGCCTCACAGCAAGAAGGTTCTGGGTTCTATCCCCAGGTGGGGCGGTCCGGATCCTTTCTGTGTGGAGTTTGCATGTTCTCCCCGTGTCTGCGTAGGATTACTCTGGGTGCTCCGGTTTCCTCCCACAGTCCAAAGACATGCATGTGAGGTGAATTGGAGATACTAAATTGTCCATGACTGTGTTTGATATAACCTTGTGAACTGATGAATCTTGTGTAATGAGTGACCACTGTTTCCTGTCATTAATGTAGCCAAAGTGTAAAACATGACGTTAAAATCCTAATAAACAAACAATACAGTTTTTTACTTTTCCAGACTCCTGGTACATTTTGAATCTAGAAGCGCTCCTTGTTACTAATCTCTGGTCAAGTCAAATTTATTTGTATTGCACTTTTAACAATGGACATTGTCTCAAGACAACTTTACAGATTACAGGTGCAAAAACTCCTAATGAGCAAACCCTTCCTATTTATTATAGGGAAGAAACCTTAAGAGGAAACAGACTTAACAGGGACCCTAAAGGATATTTGGATGAATTAGAGTGGGCCCATCTTCCCCACCATCAACAAACCTGAGTGATTGTATGTGAGAGCCAGAATGACAGCAACCCAACATCCCTGATCACTGCAGATCTCTCTGACCATGAGCCCCCAAGCCTTTAACTTTTGTCTAAATCCTGGGGTGGACTGTCCCAGTCCTAGAGGGCCGAAACCCAGCACAGCCAGAAGACCCAACATATCACATAAATCAAGGCCAGCAGATGGAACAGACCATGAGAACACAGACTTCAGGGCTGGAGCCATGTACCTATGTTTTACAAAGACTAATCAAAAGTCTGAGTAAATAAATATGGTTTTAATCTGGTCCTATTAAAAGGGGGAGTCTGGGTAAATATAATTAGCCACCAAGGTTGGAAAAAGAGTTTATCGTTTGGCTGAACTTTTCAGTTTCACACTAGCAGGTAATGAAATGCTGTAACCAGCAGATGAAAGGCTGACTTTTTAATGCATGTGGTGCAAATGGGGCATTAAACCTAAATAAATACTGAATAAAACACAACTAAAAAGATTAACAAAACACTGAGTCAGTTATGCTTGTATATAAATGAGCAGTTTTGACTTCATCATTGTCTAGGTTGAATAAGCAATACATTTACTAAATTAGCATTAATAAGAATAAAAGACATGCAGTGAGGTTTGGAGATAATAAAAGTCCCTCTAGGTATGAGTGTGTGTATGCAACCTGTATGAGGTGTTCTGCATTTGACCCAGTGAATCAGACCCACCGTGACCCTGAATAGAATAAAGCGGTGGTAAAACAGACAGTGAATGAATGAATTAATGAATTTCATTCCCATCCACCTTTAATAAAAAACCTCTTCATTTATTTAGATTTTAATTACAATAAAAGATCGTTTCTGGCCTCACAAGACTAATAAAAAGACACTCAGTCTAATGTGCTAGCCAGTCGTTGCTGAGGTCTCAGGCTGTTTAATCTGAATCCCAGATGCTGCTATCAACCTGGCAAAGCATTCAATAGTTTTGAAAAGGTGTAACACTCAAAATAATAATAGTAATAATACTAATACCAATACTAATAATCACATTCACTTCCGGCGCCGCAACGAGTGGCAGCCTTCCTGGTAGCCTTCCTGGTAGCTCTGTGTTCGCGTTGCCTGTTACGGCGATTTTTCTTTTTTTTTCTGTTCTACAGTGTATGTTTAGTGTGTAGTTTGTGTATTATCGTATATCCTTCTTTAATTTAATTTGGGATAAATAAAGTATCTATCTATCTATCTATCTATCTATCTATCTATCTATCTATCTATCTATCTATCTATCTATCTATCTATCTATCTGTAATAGTATAATTTAAAATAAATCAAGTTTTAAAGGCTGCATTATGGCTTTTAGTTTTCCTTACTTTTGTATTGGCTGTTAGTGTAATGGTTATTTGGTGGGACCGCTCATACTGGTGCTTCACATCAATGTCATGGCGCATTCTTGTTTAGTTGACGTTAGTGCCTCGCAAATAAACAGTCAAGTTCAGAAGAGCATTCAGGCATTGCACAGCTCCGGATGTCGGCTTGTAAAATGCCCCAGTCTTAGCTGTCTGTCTGTAAGCTGATTGGTGTTTGATGAGTCAACAGTGGCAAAGCAGATGATGCATATGATCTGCAAAGCTTAGCTTAGACTGTTTTTAATTGCTATGCATAAGCGTCAGTTTCTTTAGATCAACCTTATGTCATTAAATCTCTTTAGAGTAACTTAAACTATTATATTTCAATTAACACTATTATAGACAGTTAATATGAGTGTTAAATATTTATAATGCCTGAGTTTGTTGTATATATACTGTATGTAGCCATCTGTACTGTGTTGGGGTTAAATTCAAATACATGTGCATGAGGGGCTTGTTAAACGTCTTTAAAAAATGATAGGGAGGGATATAGAGTTTATCATTCACATATTCTAATATTATTATTATTGGTGAATATTATTATTATGTATTATAATAGCCTCGGATATTATGTCTCCAGTAGTAAGTTAGCAGCAGGTAGAATTTAAGTTTGCTGTTGCCCTCAAGTTGCATCTTTTTGATAAACCCTGATGACTTATAGCCAGCTCACACTTTAGTTTTTAGTTCTTTTGGTTAACAGATAAAATAACCAAAATAAATGTTGCTGTAACAACGGCTGTATTAGACTCTTGCGTCAATGCCTTACATTGTGTTGAGGGACTGCTTATATAGCATTAGTAAGCAGTGCAGGATATTGGAGCATGTCTGTGGAGATTTGACTCTACTAAAAAAAGACAAATACTTTAGTGGCTTTAATACAGCATTTCATTTTATTCCAAATGTGTTAGGTAGGTTTGAGTTCAGGTATTTGCAAGCAAGTGAATTTATTTTATTTCATGTACACCAAACTTCACAAACAATTTATTGGATCTTACTTTATGAACAAAGTAGTAGGCCTTCTCAACACTGTTGTCAGAACATTTAATAAATACAACTAGAATCTAATTTTATGCTGCAGCATTAAGATTTCCTTAGTATAACCAGAGAGGCCATTCCAAACTTTTAAAAACAGCCCTTCAATTGGCATCAAAGAAAGTTCAATGAACACCATAGGGTTGTTTATTAAAACTATATATTTTATATATTAGGCGCCCAGGTGGCACAGCGGGATATTCCGCTAGCGCACCAGCACTGGGATTCTGATGTCTCAGCTCTGCTACCAGTCGCTGCGTGCTTGCAGCGGACAATATCAACCATCAGTCTGCTGGGTGGGGAAAAGACCGGACTAATAAATGGATGGGGTCTTCAAATTCTGAGCAAGAACCCTGGTTAGCAGCCCGAGGTGCCTGTATAGAAGTGGAGGAGCATATCATGGCTCTCCGTGAGCAATATTTGGCCTAGATGGGCGAATAAGAAGGGGTCGAGGGACTGCACACATGTCGGAGGGGGTGTGGGGCAGGCGAATATACCCTCCTCAGATGCAATCAGGATCCCCAGCAGCTGAAAACTAATTGGCTATGCTAAATCGGGAGAACAAAGGGAGAAATGCATAAATAAAATTGGATTTTTTATATATATTAATGAAAACGAACACTGAGTTGAAGTTTGAAAGCAGAGGACAGTTGAGGATAGTTGCTGGTTCAAATCCAGCTCAAAGGAGCAACCCTTCCTCAGTTTCATCTGGGATAAATAAAGTATCTATCTATATCTATTTCTATCTGTCTATCTATCTCTCTGAGCTTCACTGATTAAGGAGACACTGAGTCACACAGCCACTCAGTGTCCCATAGCCAGTAAGTAGTGATTAGTATTAAGCTCTGCTTTTAGAGTGGACTATTCTTGGTAAATTCTGATGACTCATGGTCAGCCTTGATATTAGTTTTTTTAGTTAAGGGGTAAAATACATAGATAAGAAAGGATTTTTTTTAAGAGTATATTAATAGCACTGTAGTCTATGGGTGTGTTCGAAAACCTAGGGAGCTGCCTTGCTGTCTTACTGTCTACATAGGCAGCTGACTTAGTAGAGAGGATTCTAATAAGTTAGTGACTTAAAAGGCAGGTTATTCGAACGCACTACTTAGACAGCGATTCCATCGGGTTTAGCATTTCGCGTTTAGCATTTAGCATCTCGCCATTAAAACCAATAAACTGAGGTAGCATAGGACGCTAACGTCAATAACATCTCCCTTCATGTACCGATAACGGTTAAATTTCCTGACAAGCCCGAACTTGCAAATAAAAACACTCGGTACAAGTTTATACAAGTTAAAAATGAGTAATATTTTATTTACGTTTGAAAATAACTCCATTCGTTTCTCCGCCCCGTCAGCCATGAATGCTGGGATTGTCTTGATTAAGGCAGCGTTCGATGCTCACTCGTTCTTGAGCCAAAATAACATTGAAATAATAAGATGCCTCAGAAGTGAGGATTTTAAGGCATCTAGGATTTCGAACAGCCTCCTTCTCGGGAGCGCGCACAGGATGACGTAAAATGCTGCCTATGTAGACAGCACACTAGCTTTTCGAACACACCCTATATATCTCAGTCCAGATCTTCAGTGTCTTTGAGTGTTCATGAAGGTGCTAAACCACCACCAACTAAACAAAGAAAGTTTTTTAACAGCACTGAGTCTTGCAACAGAGTACAGAAAACTCATTCTCACATCACTAGGCATCCAAGTTTGTAAGCTTGTGTGTCTTCAGAGCCGAGATGTGGTTTGTTGACATGTAAGGGACTGTCATGTGTCCAGTAGTTTCAGAAGTAAATGATGTAGCAGCTTATGGCTATAGTAAAATATTAACACTCGTATTGTTATACTCGTATTGTTATACTCGTATTGTTATACTCGTATTGTTATATAAGATTAAAGACCTGACTCAGCTGACTTAAAATGTAATATTATTAGAAATAAAGCCAAATTATATATTGCAATTTGGCTCATTATACAGATATGAATGCATCTGTTTTTAATTTTCAGCTCAGTTTAGAAACTACTGGTATGTATGTGGTCATGTTGCCATGTGATGTGTGCGTGTTTACATCCGAATGTGGTGAGCAATGACGCAGGAAAAAAAAAAGCCTTGTACAAACAGAGGTTGCTGCCATTACACTGCAGCAAAGCAAGAGGGAGGGAGGGAGGGATGGAACGGTCAAAATGAGACTGAGGCTTAAAGAGAGGTAGTATACAGTACAGGAGGTGGGAAAAAACCTGAAACACAGTGTATATGGGAGACTAGTAAAATAAAAACAATGGAGGTGGGGCAGAGGAGATAACACTGAGCTCAGCAGCTTACTGCAGTTAAACAGCATGGCAAACTGAAGTCTGTCATCATTTGCACTCGTTTACAGACATCACAACAGATAAATTGTGGCAGTTTCTGTGCTAACATAACCAGCTTTAAAGCTTATGTTGTGGTACAGCTTTTAAATTCTTATTTAAAATAGAAACATTTGCCATGCACAATGTACAATATGGGGTTTTTGTTCTATTTAATATTGATTTTAATTATTTTTTACTATTATTCAGCAAATCTGAGGATTAAATTGTTGTCTAGCCAGAATCTTCCAGCATGTTATTTATAATTTCATATTACAGTGACAGCACATATCATGTTACTGTACTTATTGTAGAAAAGGTTTTTATATTTTGCTTGCTAATCAGGTTTTAAACAAAACAGTTTTGATAGCAATTTAAACAATACTATAAATGATCACGCCAGATCACTAAACATTATATCCTTAGTACGAGGGCTCTTCATAAACAAATTCCATCACTTTTTACATATTCACCCTCAATGCATTTTCCCCAGCATCGTACCAACTTTTTAATGCCATCAGCAAAAATGTTTTTGGTTGAGCGCAGCCACTGATGCACCGCTGCTTTCACATCATCATCACATGAAAATCTTCTTCCCCTTAAAGCTTCTTTAAGTGGTCCAAAAAGGTGAAAATTAGATGGTACTAAATCCGGACTATAAGCTCTCGCTCAGTCTCTCAGACACGACCAGTTACTACTCCTCTAGCCCTCACCGCGTCCAACCAAAATATAAGATCTCTCGTATATACAAACCCATTTTCAAAAAAGTTGGGGCGTTTAATATAATACAATATATAAAAAAGGAGGAATCTGTGAATTGTCAATTCTCTTGAAACTTTATTTAACTAATAAAAGTAGAAAAACATCTTCACTGTTAAACCTCAATGTATTTTGGGAAAAGAACGATATTTAGAATTTGATGCCTGCAACACACTCCAAAGAAGTTAGGACAGAGGCGTGTTTACCCCTGTGTTCAATTACCTTACTTATTGAAGAGAATTTTTAATGGTTTGGGAACTGAGGACACTGATTGTTGCAGTTTGGCAAGTGGAATGTTTCTCCTGTCTTGCTTGATACAAGACAGCTGCTTGATAGTCTGCGGTCACTATTGTCTGGTTCTCCAATTTATAACAGAAGACAGATCTGGACTGCAGGCAGGCCAGTCAAGCACACATACTCTGTGTCTGTGAACCCACTCTGTTGTGGCACATACAGAATGAGGCTTGGCCTCTTATTAGTTTCGAATACTAAGAAATTCTTAAATATATGCATTTATGAAAGATTCAACTTTTCACTCATTTCACTATGCTAATTATATAAATTGTTATAGAAAAAAGCCCTCATACATAGTTTGGATTAAAACATAGATATAATAATAAATATAATTAATTTTTAAAAGCCGAATATTATAAATTGTGCAGCCCTGTCCAGACCTTGCATCTCATAGCCTGGTTAAGGTTGGCAGTTCGCACTAGGCGATTTGTTTACGGCTCTGGCTAAACTCTGGTTCCCAAAGCATTGAATAGTAGTGGAATGTGCCCGGGCAAGTGGAGCTGGCATGGCCTTCACCCCCGGCTCCACTCAATGTGAAATCACATCTCACTCAAAATGCCCCTTTCAAAGGACAACTCTCCATGGACACTCCGGTACACCTATTCAAAATCACATCTATCAAGACCTGGCTTCTAATTGTGTATGTGTGTGTGTGAAAAAGTCAGAGAGATAGTGAAGGGTAGGTAAGAGACAAACCACAGCTTTGAAAGCGACCTGCATAAAAAGGATACATTTTCACAGAGCAGTGACACAAGTTTGACTTGGCAGAGGCAGAGAATGCTTTGACTTGCAAGCAAGCGGAGAGGACAAAATGTTCCTTATGCAAGGTTTGTTACGGCCTCTCAGCAGGCGTTAAGCACCTCTGTTAAACTCCAGAGCTCCAGAGTTAGGAAAATCCAGTTAACTATGTAATGATCTGTGACCCTGAACCATTGTTCTAAACTACAGGTACAAACATTTACTACAATATAAGCGTTTGTTGGACATTTGATTTCAACACTATAGGTGTTGATGTGGAGTTATTTCTTCTGCTCACAATGTCTGTAACAGCCTTAACTCTTCTGGGAAAAATTTCTACAAGGTGTGTCTGTGTGGCCGCTCAGGTGGCGCAGCGGTAAAGTACGCTAGTGCACCAGAGTTGGGTTTCTAGATACATCGTATTGAAACTCAGCTCTACCTTTCCGACTGGGTTGGGTGGCAGTATGAACAACGTTTGGCTGTTGTTCATGGGCTTAGCGGGTAGAGTCGGAGCATAGGTCCTCTTAACTGGTACAACTGCGGCCCCTGCTGGTTGGCTGACGGCGCCTGCACAGGGCTGAGGAATAACATTGAGGGGGGTGTGACCCTCCGTGCGCAGTGTCTCTCGGTGTATGAACTCGGCTCGTGCGGGTGTAAAATGCAAGTCTGTACAGATTGCGTGCCGGAGGGGGCGCAATTCGGTTGAGTGGCGTCCTCAGTCAGCGGCAAGGGGTTGAACCAGTATAGAGTACATAATCAGGGTAATTGGATATGACTAGAATGGGGATAAAAATTGGGGAAAAAAGTAAAAAAAAAAAAAAAAAAGGTGTGTCTGTGTGAATGTGTGCCCATTTACAAAAGAGCATTTGTGAGCTCAGGTATTGATGTTAACTGAGATGGTCTGGCTTGTATTCGACCTTTAAACCATGCCTTCATGGACATCGCATTAGCACAAAGTTGGAGGTTTATAATTGATTTTGTCTCTAAAAAGTCTGGAGAAGTGTTCACATGCATTTGGCCATATAATGTATATGCAGGAACTGAACAAAATAATGGAAACATTGAACATTTAATTTCTTTTATTAACCTTTTATTTCCAGAAACTTTTTTTTTATTGCTGTCATGCATTGCCGTGTTTGAATAGATTATGCTGCCAGTTTTTTATTGAATAAAGAAGCTGAAATTTGACTTTACAGGTATAAATATGCACCCGTTTCAGTAAAATTGGACATAAAAGCAACCAAGGAATGATTTCTACAGTATGTAACTTTGTGGTAGCCTAGTGGGTACAGCTTTGGGCTATCAATCGAAAGGTTGAGATTTCGAATACGGGCTCTGCCATGCTGCCACTGTTGGGCTCTTGAGCAAGGCCCTTAACCCTCTCTGCTCCAGGGGCGCCGTACAACGGCTGACCCTGCGCTCTGACCCCAGCTTCCAAAACAAGCTGGGATATGCGGAAAAAGAATTTCGTTCTACTGTGCACCTGTATATGTATATTTCTCTGATTTTATTTTGGAACCACCCTCATGTTACCCAAGAAGAGCCACAGATTAGCATTGTTCACCAGACAGTGGTGGATTCTCACAGAGAACTGTACCACATACACAAAGTTGCCCTATGTAAATCCTCTACCACTTATACCAGCAGTTTTCCAATGTGGTGGACCATTGTTAGGTCTATTATCAGTGAGGGTGATGATTTAGTTGGTCCTTTATGGTGGAAATAGGTTAATCCCACTGTTTCATCTCATACCATATTTATGCAATCAGTGTATACATCTATTTATATGGTAAACGAATTTGTCTAGGTAGCGCCATGTATTACAGTATTACAGTTCTAATCTCAAATATATACCCCACCAAGAAAATTATGATTTATGGCTCTTAATGTTTCTGCATAGCTTTTAATAATTATTTAGCAATTGAATTTAACAACAAATAAACAAAGAAAATAAATTATTTAGTATTTTAGAGTAGAAGGATATTTTGTTAATATTGCCACGTAACAATTATTCAACCCCTACCGATAATCTGTATGATTTGTTTGGTAATTGCATGAGTAAAGTATTGGCTGCGTCCGAAATCGCATACTTACAGAGTACGTACTAGATTCGAGGAAGTATGCACTGCTCGGCCGGTAAAGAAGTACGCGCTTTCAGTACAGAAGTATGCAGTATGCACGCAACACCCCTACGTACTACGTCCACCATCTTACCAACATCAAGTGATGACGTGAGGACGTATTATCACCATAGTTACAGACCGCGTGCTCATTACAAGCCCCACCAATTTTGGATATTTAACGTTATTTAGGGTTGTACGCAATAATAACATTTTTATTTTGTTTATCTTACTTACACTTGTAAACAGAGGACTCTCGATTTTCCGCCATCTTTCTTGTTTCTTCTTCCGTTTCGAACGCCTACGCAGCTCCAGTTGAATTATGGGATACATTAGCGGACCGAAAGTATGCATCATTTGCATACTCTAACATGGCTGCCCAAGAAGTAGGTCATCCGGGTACTTTTCACGTACCTTTTCATGTATACTATGTATTCAGACATACTAACCGCTTTTGTGTACTATTGAGTATGGAAGTATGCCATTTCGGACGCAGCTATTGTGAACTCAGTAATCACCCTAAATTTGCTGCAGCTGGGATGTGTTATGTAAACGTCAACCAGACATTCCAGAAGTGTTCAAGGTGTGTTACAACCATGGTGAAAACTAGACAGCTGTTATAAAAGCTGAGAGATCATTTCAATCCACCAAAGAAAATTGAGAGAGACCTTGAACATTTCTAGAGACACCATTGGGAGCACTGTCTAAACGTTCCAAACTTGATTTATGGTGCATCAGCAAATCTGCCTGGCAATGGGAGATGGGCCCATTTTTTTCCAGAGGCATTAGCAATCTCATCAGCACAACAAAAAAGACATACAGGATGACCTGAAGAGGGAACAAACAGCTCAGTAGCAACCATAAGAAGATCACTTAACAACCTAAGACCTCATGGCCAAACTCCACAACACACACACAAATCTTGACCAAGAAACAAAGGAATGGTCAACTTGATTACGCCAGAGGGAATTAGGCTTGCAGGCCTGCAGAAACATTACAACTGGAACTGTTTGGCCAGGTGGATCTGCGGCTTGTCTGCCTCTGAGGAGAATAAAACAATTTCCATGATCAAGCATGGAATTCATTTTATCACTGACCCACCTCCACCTGGGATATGGGATATCACTGACGCAAGAACTGGCAATCTGGACTGTGCGACTGGCATCATGGATTCACAGAAATACCAAGACATTTTTAAGGAGGAATGTTCTGCATTCTGTGGTGAAACTGAACCCTGGTCATGACTGGAGTTTTCAGCAAGACAATGATCCTAAGCTTACTTCCAAGTCAACCAAAGTTTGGTTAAGGTTATCAAGGTAAAAAAATGTTCCACCAAGTACTAAAACTGGGGGTTGAATGATAGCGCACATGGACATCTGTTAAGAGATTTTGTTTTCATGTAAACTAAAATTGTGTTATACCACAATAAGTCTCAGTAAACAAAGAGCAATTGTGATAGTTTCGATACCTTAATACTTTTTATTAGATGTTTTTTTTTTACCTCAGTTATCATCTGCTCAGTGCCATGTACTGGCCAACGCCACTCTGGTCCTGTCTCTTTCAATTACTTGTATTTATTGTAATGTTTTTTTTATCTGCACTGTGTTTATTGTGTTGTGTTGCACTTGTGTTCTGTTGCACCCTGGTCCTGGAGGAGAATTGTTTCATTTCAATATGTACTTGTGTATAGCTGAAATGACAATAAAGCCTCTCTTGAACTTGAACTCTTGAAGATGAGAAAGGTTGAATATTTCCAGTTGCGACTATATTCCCTAGCAGAATTTATACCTTTACATTACATTTACATTTTCGGCATTTAGCATACGCTCTTATCCAGAGCAACTTGTGCTTCCTTAGTAGACATTACCTTATTCTAGTTTAAGTAGACAACAGTCCAAGAATATAAATCTGCTGAAACCTAAGTGTTTTGGTTTTTTTGCGGAAGAAATGAATAAGAGCATTAGTAAGTAAGTACATGTCAGCTTAACTGCTTAGTAAAGAGATGTTTTTTTTTTTTTTACATGTGAAATTGTCTTCCGCTGCTGGGGATCTCCGATTTTTGAACCGAGGAGTTCAGAATCTCGGCACTGGTGTGCTAGCGGAATATTCCGCTGCGCCACCTGAGCGCCGAGGTGGTTTTTTAATCGTCTTTTGAAGACAGTGAGAAACTCAGATGTTCGGACAGACCAGGGAAGCTCGTTCCACCACTTGGGTGCAACTACAGAGAAGAGCCTTGATGCTTGTCTGCCTGGAGTCCTGGGTGGAGGATCAAGTTGAGCGAGAATAGTGGCTCAAAGGTTGCGTGGTACAGAGCAGAGTTTTATTAGACCCTGAAGGTACCTTGGGGCTGGTCCATTTTTGGCTTTGTAGGTGAGCACCAGTGTTTTAAACTGAATGCGTGCAGCTACAGGAGGCCAGTGAAGAGAACCTTTACCTTTGTTGATATTAACTAGGCCTCAGCTATGTCGACAATATATTTTAGTCACTTAGTTCTCGTCACTGCTAGAAATCAGCTCATTGCATCAGTAAACGTCTGGTGACTCAGCAAGTTGCAATAGATATCATGGCCAGTCGGTTAAAAAAAGAGAAACCTTATAAAAATCCCCAGCGATGAGCTTAAACACTTCCTGTTATTTTAAAACCTTGTTCATATAGTTAGTGCAAGTTTTTCCATTTTAAGTAATGTGACTGAGATAAATCTATAAAAATGTTAACATCAAGGTCTAGACAACAACAAGATGAGTACACTATGGATGTTCATTAGACAATTACTGTATAGGCCAAGCCTTGGCTGAAGGAGACATATCATGCAGTCAGGAGCAGAAGTGTAATTATATTACCTTTTATAGAAGGTTTACAGCATGAAGTAAGTGAAACAGTTAATGTTTAGGCCAGGTTCTTCTCTAACATCTCCAAAATACAACCCCAAATAAGAAAAAGTTGATACAGCATGAATAATGCAAGTTGACTTTTAATTCATTGCAGATGGTATGAACCCAAGATATTTCATGTTTTGTCTGGTTGGCTTTATTTCATTTGTTGATATACATCCATTACTGCAGCTACAGGAAGGCAATTCCCTCTTTTAAACAACAGGCTGTGGGTAGTAGCATACTAGACTGCTGCGCCATTAGACAGAACTTACTTTCAGTAAAACAAACTGCACTGCTCTGACATTATCTGCTCTATAAAGTACAACCCCAAATCAGAAAAAGTTTGGATGGCATGGAAAAAGCATGAAGTTTCTTACATTTACTTTGACTTTATTTCTTTTATTAATAAACATCCATTCCTGCATGTCTGCAACACATTCCAAAAAAAGCTGGGACGGTGAAGCATTTACCACTTTGTAAAAGACGTTTTGACACCGATGATACCAAGTGATTTAGTGTTTCAGCTTTTATTTTGTTCCAATCTTCCTGCAAACACGTAAGATGTGCAACAGTACGGGTCATCGTTGTCGCATATTTCCTTTCAAAATTATCTATTGGGGACAGGTCAGGACTGCAGGCAGGCCAGTTCAGTACCCGTACCCTCTTCTGTACGGCTGTGCAGCATGTGGTTTTGCATTGTATTGTTAAAAAATGCATGGACATCGCTGGATGCTGCTTTTGTACCAAACCATGATTACAATCACCTGTTGACACATCATTATTTAGTTTTTTCACCTCATTACTAGCCCTAAATTGCCCCGTCCCAACTTGTTTTGGAATGTGTTGCAGGTCTGAAATGCAGGAATGGATGTTTATTAATAAATGAAATAAAGCTGAGCAGAGAAAACATGAAATATCTCAGGTTCATCCTGTCTGCAATCAAATAAAAGTCAAAGTAAATGTAAGGAACACTGCATTTTTATTTTATTTGCATTTTCCATACTGTCCCAACTTTTTATGATTTGAGGTTGTATACTCAGACCAGAAACATGTCATGTCTGGTGTTACAATGTTAAGCAAATAGGTTCATTTTTATGCATTTAATCTAGTCCAAAAGTGTGGTGATATGCAGCACAAATGACTATTTTTGCAAGCTAGCTTCCAGGCACGAAGTGGCAAAGCAAAGCTGTCCCCATCCCCACAGCAGTTAATGCTGTTGTGATAATTAATAGCAGCAGAAATCTAAATGGCTGAAGTGTTTCTTCCTGTAATGACAGTAGAATAAACTCGTGAGGGTTGAGAAGTGTGGCATAAGACTGTGCAAGATTCAGCTCCATTGTACGAGACGAGTGGTCTGCCAACTATTCACATGAGCACATGATGTAAACAGTCCTAAATCCTTTGCTGTCACACCTGTGATGATTTACATACTGTAACTTGGCAACTAAGCTTTCAGGGAACATAGAAGTCTGAAAGCAACCCAAGTTTTACTCTTCCAACTGAATCGAATAGGAAAAGGTGGGAACTGTGCCAACCTATTTGTATTTTATAGGTTCTTTTTTTGCATTTTTATTTAATTTCTAGTCGTATCCAATTATCCAACTGCATTTTGCTTCCTTACTACTGTTCTTCCAGATAGACATACATATACAGTGTATCACAAAAGTGAGTACACCCCTCACATTTCTGCAGATATTTAAGTATATCTTTTCATGGGACAACACTGACAAAATGACACTTTGACACAATGAAAAGTAGTCTGTGTGCAGCTTATATAACAGTGTAAATTTATTCTTCCCTCAAAATAACTCAATATACAGCCATTAATGTCTAAACCACCGGCAACAAAAGTGAGTACACCCCTTAGTGAAAGTTCCTGAAGTGTCAATATTTTGTGTGGCCACCATTATTTCCCAGAACTGCCTTAACTCTCCTGGGCATGGAGTTTACCAGAGCTTCACAGGTTGCCACTGGAATGCTTTTCCACTCCTCCATGACGACATCACGGAGCTGGTGGATATTCGAGACTTTTCGCTCCTCCACCTTCCGCTTGAGGATGCCCCAAAGATGTTCTATTGGGTTTAGGTCTGGAGACATGCTTGGCCAGTCCATCACCTTTACCCTCAGCCTCTTCAATAAAGCAGTGGTCGTCTTAGAGGTGTGTTTGGGGTCATTATCATGCTGGAACACTGCCCTGCGACCCAGTTTCCGGAGGGAGGGGATCATGCTCTGCTTCAGTATTTCACAGTACATATTGGAGTTCGTGTGTCCCTCAATGAAATGTAACTCCCCAACACCTGCTGCACTCATGCAGCCCCAGACCATGGCATTCCCACCACCATGCTTGACTGTAGGCATGACACACTTATCTTTGTACTCCTCACCTGATTGCCGCCACACATGCTTGAGACCATCTGAACCAAACAAATTAATCTTGGTCTCATCAGACCATAGGACATGGTTCCAGTAATCCATGTCCTTTGTTGACATGTCTTCAGCAAACTGTTTGCGGGCTTTCTTGTGTAGAGACTTCAGAAGAGGCTTCCTTCTGGGGTGACAGCCATGCAGACCAATTTGATGTAGTGTGCGGCGTATGGTCTGAGCACTGACAGGCTGACCCCCCACCTTTTCAATCTCTGCAGCAATGCTGACAGCACTCCTGCGCCTATCTTTCAAAGACAGCAGTTGGATGTGACGCTGAGCACGTGCACTCAGCTTCTTTGGACGACCAACTGAGTGTCTGTTCTGAGTGGACCCTGCTCTTTTAAAACGCTGGATGATCTTGGCCACTGTGCTGCAGCTCAGTTTCAGGGTGTTGGCAATCTTCTTGTAGCCTTGGCCATCTTCATGTAGCGCAACAATTCGTCTTTTAAGATCCTCAGAGAGTTCTTTGCCATGAGGTGCCATGTTGGAACTTTCAGTGACCAGTATGAGAGAGTGTGAGAGCTGTACTACTAAATTGAACACACCTGCTCCCTATGCACACCTGAGACCTAGTAACACTAACAAATCACATGACATTTTGGAGGGAAAATGACAAGCAGTGCTCAATTTGGACATTTAGGGGTGTAGTCTCTTAGGGGTGTACTCACTTTTGTTGCCGGTGGTTTAGACATTAATGGCTGTATATTGAGTTATTTTGAGGGAAGAATAAATTTACACTGTTATATAAGCTGCACACAGACTACTTTTCATTGTGTCAAAGTGTAATTTTGTCAATGTTGTCCCATGAAAAGATATACTTAAATATCTGCAGAAATGTGAGGGGTGTACTCACTTTTGTGATACACTGTATATATATATATATATATATATATATATATATATATATATATAGTGTGTGTGTGTGTGTTAGTGTGTGTTGTGCTGGTATGAGTGGATCAGGCACAGCAGTGCTGCTGGAGTTTTTAAAAACCGTGACCACTCACTGTCCACTCTATTAGACACTCCTACCTTGTTGGTCCACCTTGTAGATGTAAAGTCAGAGACAATCACTCATCTATTGCTGCTGTTTGAGTCGGTCGTCTCCTAGACCTTCATCAGTGGTCACAGGACGCTGCAGACGGGGCGCTGTTGACTGGATATGTTTGGTTGGTGGACTATTCTCAGTCCAGCAGTGACAGTGAGGTGTTTAAAAACTCCAGCAGCGCTGCTGTGTCTAATCCACTCATAGCAGCACAACACACACTAACACACCACCACCATGTCAGTGTCACTGCAGTGCTGAGAATGATCCACCACCCAAATAATACCTACTCTGTAGTGGTCCTGGGAGAGTCCTGACCATTTAAGAACAGCATGAAAGGGGGCTAACAAAGCATGCAGAGAAACAGATGGACAACAGTCAGTAATTGTAGAACTAGAAAGTGCTTCTATATGGTAAATGGAGCTGATAAAATGGACAATGAGTGTAGAAACAAGGAGGTGATAGATAGATGATAGATAGATAGATAGATGATAGATAGATAGGTAGGTAGGTAGGTAGGTAGGTAGGTAGGTAGATAGATAGATAGATAGATAGATAGATAGATAGATAGATAGATAGATGATAGATAGATAGGTAGGTAGGTAGGTAGGTAGGTAGGTAGGTAGGTAGATAGATAGATAGATAGATAGATAGATAGATAGATGATAGATAGGTAGGTAGGTAGGTAGGTAGGTAGGTAGGTAGGTAGATAGATAGATAGATAGATAGATAGATAGATAGATAGATAGATAGATAGATAGATAGATAGATACTATTTTGATCCTGAAGGACATTAAAGCCCCAGTAGCATGATACAACAGTGAAAGCATGTGTATGATATCCTGGTAATATGAAACATGAATGTTTACAGTGCTAGGAAAAAGTAATTGTCCCTTTTACAAGTAAATGTTTTGTTCACTTAGTGCATCTTGTCGGAGTGTAATTATTGTAGCTTTGATTTTGCTTAACTGGTATTGATTGAATGCGGCCACAGTCCTCAAGCTTCCAGGATAAAAAAGCTTTAAGTCAGTGAGTTTGTCTTTCTTTTAGAGTTAATAGAGATAGGGATACTAAATGTTGGAGTGCCTTTCAAGTGACACTGCTAAGACTCTGCTAATATGTCTCAGAGAATTTGTGTGCCAGCCCTCACACTGCCAGCTTGGTGGTTGTTGCATAATAATGACCCAGACCCAGAGCATTTTTAGATCCTAATTGATTTATATAATGACATGTACAAACACATATTTTTTTCTCATCAGCGACTGCTATGTTTATTTTTTCAAATATAAAACAACAGCTCTGATTTAAAATATTGTACCATATTTAATCTACATATTTTAGTTAATTGTGGTGGTAAAACAATTTTAGATTTCATTGTCATACAATACCATCATTTCACAATCGTTTTCCCCAAAGAGCCAAAAGTGAACACTTTTACATCAGGCCTAACCACACTGATGCAAGCAAGCAGTCGCAGGCCTGGCAGTCTGATCATCATGACCACGCATTATTCAGCTGCCCCTGGCTGGAGTAGCAAACATCACCTGCCTCCACCTAGTGGATGTTTGCTGTTCCACACTGGCTGATCACACCCGACACATACGCAGCTGGAATTGGCTGGTAAATGACATTGTCAGCTTATATGAGTCAGTAATGCTGCCAGTTCATTACTGTGAGCAAACACACCCTCTTAAACATGAACAAATATGTAGTAAGTCCACAGATTAAATAAATATATGTTGGTTTCCGTGTGTTCACGAGCAAAGTAAAGGTGTTAATTCATCAACCACAACACAACCATCAAAGACTTCAACGTAGCAAAGCTACTGCACACACAAAGTTCCATAAGATTCTGAAGTGTGTCTGTGTAAACTTGAGCCCATTTAGGTAGAAGAGCATGTGTGAGGTCAGATATTTCAAGTTATCCCAGTGGTAGGGCCTCACAGCAAGAGGGTCCTGGGTTTGATCCCCAGATGTGGAGGAGTTTGCATGTTCTCATCGTGTCTGCGTGGGTTTCCCCCGGGAGCTCCGGTTTCCTCCCACAGTCCAAAGACATGCAAGTGAGATGAATTGGAGATACAAAATTGTCCATGACTGTGTTTAATATTATATTTGTGAACTGATGAAGCTTGTGTAATGAGTAACTACCGTTCCTGTCATGAATGTAACCAGTGTGTAAAACATGATGTTAAAATCCAAATAAATAATAATAACCCAGTGTTGCCTTCATGTTGCCTACGTTGTTCTTACTGTTGTTAGAAGCAAGAAACTGCTGGATTGGATCTGTCTGCCTTTGTTTGTTTGTATTTTAATTAATATTGTGCACTCAGGTAGTGCAGCAGACTATTGCGCTAGCCCACCATTGCTGAGACTGAATGTCAGCAGTGCTATTGGCCGGCCAGGTGCCTACACAGACAAGTCTTGCAATGGATTGGCACCCTGTTTAGGGTATTTCTGCCTTATACCCAGTGTCTCCTGATTAGGATAAAGCTGTGATGAAAATTAAATTGATAAAACTGGTATTTTTTGGTGTTTGTGTATGTTTGTATTTCTTATATAACAATACCAAGGGTCAACACAGTACAGCTGAAGAGAACAACAAGAGGCTATTGGAACAAAACCTACTAACCCTCCATTTATAATTCAATAATCAGATATTGACTGTGGGGATTTATAAAACTTTCACGTACTGTAAATGACCCACGGAAAGCACTGTAAGGAAGTCATTTGGTACTGTCCACATCAGCCTCAACTAGAGAAGTACACTTCTCTATTGCTTTCAGTTTCTTCCTCTTTCTTGGTGGTTTCCCCTCACAATACAAATGTATCACTTTATGGACACTGTAAACAGAAGGTCATCGACTGTGTCGTCAACCCTGTACCAAAGGCCACTTCTACTTGGAAATCGGTCATTTCCTCTTGGCACGTACTCTCACAGTCGTGACATGGCAGTACCAGATTGGCTGTAAGATTGAGGTCATTTTACACAAATTTGCAGTGTGTCTTCTGGGAAGGCATATATGAGTCATCCTGTAATAAATGCCCTTTATTACGATTTTTTTAATCTTGCACAAAGACGTCTGATCTAAGGTTGAAGGAGAGAGTGTGAGGAGCAGAGGAAAGTAAAAAGATTTACTTTAACATGCCAGTTGTTTAGATAATAGACTGCATTACCTAATAAACTGACAATTCAATTTCTAAAATGTACGGGAAAAGAAATCAGGTCAAAATAACCCAAAGTTGACCTTTAAGCATCTCTGTTTCAGCAGAAGTGCAGTAGTTAGGGTAATGTGCTAGTTACTGCAAAAGTTTACATCATGGTAGTTCCAGAGAGCTGCAGGTTGGTCCTTGAGCAAGGCCTTGAATTGTATTTGATGCATGACAATGTGTACAAGTGTGCACGCGTTTTTAATGGGATTAGTTCCAGCATGTACACAATGTGTGCACTTGGGGGAAAACAAGGCAGAACATATCCAAATCATATTATAACTAAATAAAACACAACCCCCTCCACAGGATAAGTACTAACGACATGTTTATAGATAGGGTGGCCATATTTTGGTTAGTGGTTTAAATATTTGACACATGCATCAATAATGCAACTATGTTACTGAACTTGTAGCTACTTTTGAACAAGACAACTAACAAATGCCACAAAATAGTTTATTTACCTGATGTACTCTCTCTCCTTTAGCTGCAGTTTTGTGTTTTGCTGCCTACCACCTTTATTGGACACTTTGCAGGTCATGCTTTCTGCTTTCCAATGATTCCTGACCAAGCCGTAAAAAAGAGAAATTTAGTTCTGTAATTTGTCTGTGAATTTTTAATTGCGCTTGGGCATTTTTAAGAGAAGTGCGAGAAGACGGGATTTAAAGAGAACGGTAAAATCAGTGCAAAAACACACAAAGAATAGCACACACAGACTACAAAAGGCAAATCCCGGACATTTTTCGTGATTTAGAAATCCTGGCTGGCCATCTGGCTGGGTTGAGCAGCCACGTGAACAACGATTGGCCTGTTTTTCAAATAGGGGTGTGGTAGTAGTAAGCCGGATAGGGTCTCCTCGTAACTGATGCAACTATGACCTCTGCTGGCCGATTGATGGCGCCTGCACACGGGCGGGGAAGGAGTGCGTTGATCAGGGTGTGTCTCTCTATACACAGGGCTGATCCGCATTAGCACTCACCTAGTGCAGGTGAAAAAATGCATACGGCTGCTACCCACGTGTCGGAGGGGGCGTGGGTTAGCTTCGTTCTCCTCAATCAGAGCGGGGATCGTCATTCGTGGAGAGGAAGCATGACGCAATCGGACACGCTAAAAAAAGTCAGGAGAAAAAAGGAGAAAATTCATAAACAAATTACAAAAAAAACAAAACTGAAATCCTGGCTGGACGTATTTATTAGGTCCAAAAAAGAGGACATATCAGGAAAAAAGGGACATATGGTCAGCCTATATTAGATATGCAATACAATGGTACATACTTACTTAAATAATTACTAAAATGCATATAAACATTTATACTATAAATTAGTACATCGTGACCTTAGCTGTTGCTGATATTTTTTTCATTTTGCTATACTATATTTCACTATAGTAATGCCAATACTGCCAGTATAAATGCAGGTACTTGTGATAAGCAATGGTGACAATATTTGCACATTCTCAGTGCCTGTGTGTGTAGCTTTTGTTCATTAACCCCTAGTTGTGGGTTTAATTAGTCGTAAACATGGCAGCACGCTTAGCAATTAATAAAAATAATTATCTTTTTGTTTTGGAACATACTGGTGCTTGTGGGTGTGTATGTGTTTGTGTGTTCTGGTTTGTAGCACACTGTTTTAGTAACAGTTCAGCAGCTGCATAAAATCAATTACTGTAGCGGTATCCAGTTGAACTAAGCTAAATATGTTTCAGGTGATAACCACTTACTAGAGTTACCAACAAGGATGCTATGCTGTAATGAGCATGCGTTTACAACGGCTGTGTAGAAAAGCATGTCGTGACTAGTGCAATGCAATCAACTGAGAGTTAAGGCATTGCTCAGGGTCCCAACATTGGCAACTTGGCAATGGTGGGATTTAAAGTGGTAAGCAGTGACAAAACATCTCAAGCCTTCTCTAGATCATATTTACGTGTTATACACAGACCAGGCATAACATTATGAGCACTGACAGGTGAAGTGAATAACACAGATTTTCTCTTCATCACGGCACCTGTTAGTGTTAGTGGGTGGGATATATTAGGCAGCAAGTGAACATTTTATCCTCAAAGTTGATGTGTTAGAAGCAGGAAAAATGGACAAGCGTAAGGATTTGAGCGAGTTTGACAAGGGCCAAACTGTGATGGCTAGACGACTGGGTCAGAGCTTCTTTAAAACTGCAGCTCTTGTGGGGTGTTCCCGGTCTGCAGTGGTCAGTATCAATCAAAAGTGGTCCAAGGAAGGAACAGTGGTAAACCAGCAACAGGGTCATGGGTGGCCAAGGCTCATTGATGCACGTGGGGAGCGAAGGCTGGCCCGTGTGGTCCGATCCAACAGACGAGCTACTGTAGCTCAAATTGCTGAAGAAGTTAATGCTGGTTCTGATAGAAAGGTGTCGGAATACACAGTGCATCACAGTTGCAGAGCTGTTTTGGCAGCAAAAGAGGGACCAACACAATTTTAGGAAGGTGGTCATAATGTTATGCCTGATTGGTGTACACTCCTACTGATTATTGTATAGTATAATGTGATAAATCGTAATCTTTGAAACAGAAAGCAGTGCAAAAATGATCTATGCTAAAAGGCACAAGGACTATGGCTTCTAGTATCGACCATAAAGGGCTACCATGTGTTAAATTGCTGGTATTTAATACTGGTATTGAGGTTAATGGGCCACACGGTGCATCAAACTCCACCGTGCAGGGACTGCAGCCCAGCCAAAGTGCCCATGCTTCTGCCCACAATCAAAAGCACCTACAATGGTATAATGTTAGTTATATAAAATAAAATGCTTCGCTTCCAACTTTGTGCCAAATTACGTATTGATCAACCCTGTTTCAGCATGACTATGCCATAATGCACAAAACAAAGCCATAAAAATCATTTGGAGGAATTCCAGTGGCCTGCAGAGATCCCTCAAACCCTTGAAAACATTCTGAAAAAACTTTTCATAATAGTAGAGGCTGTTCTATTTATCAAGCTCATGGCCATACATTTGGCCATATAGTGTCGATTCAGTGGATATACATATATACTTCAAATACACACACCTGCACTGATAAATACAAACAAAAAGTATCTATAAACATAATCAAATATCTTTAAAAATGTAACCACAAATTAATAACATAAGTTTGCTTTTGGCCACTTCATTTCTATGAAAGACCTACATTAGTACATGTTTGTGCTAATCACAAAAAATCTAAAGACGATTTTTACTTTTACAAAAAAGGCAAAAAGTATAAGTAGTGTTCAGTAAGGCAGTGTGCACATGAGAATTGAGAGTGGTGCCACTGTACATGCATTACAAACACTGTAACTACAGTAATTGCTGCTTTGCGTTACGCCATTTCGCCTAATGAAAGATCATATGATAAAAGAGAAGTAATTAATTTAGTTTTCATCTTTAGTTCCATAAGGTTACAAGGGTTACTGTGATAGACTTGCAATTTTTTAAATCCTCCATTAACTTTAGTAGGACTTTGGTTAGGACATGCATCGTTATATGCATGATGACCCAAAACATAAGGACCACCCTCTAAAATGTGCATGTCTGTCTATTTTGTAACAGTTGTGCATATGAGTTCCGAAGATATAATAAAAGTTGGGCTGATAATAGCAGCTTATAGTCCACATACTGAAAGCAGCAAATACGAGCATGTGTGCATCATTTACCTAGAGTTTGCACCGGAATGCACAGTAGGTCCATGGTCCATGATCCATGGTGCATTTAGAATTTCAAATGTTAAGGAACCTGCTGGTAAAGTCCTGATACCAGACACCACAGGACTTCTTTAGATATCTAGTGGAATCCATATCTCGGATTCTATATATATATATATATATATAGAGAGAGAGAGAGAGAGAGAGAGAGAGAGAGAGAGAGAGAGAGAGAGAGAGACGGTTGGAGTCAAGTGTTTCGCGAATTTCTGTTTTTAATCTGAAATTTGTTCGTACGTTAAGTTGAAAAAGATCGTTCGTAACCCGAAACGTTCGTATGGTAAACCAAAAATTTATTTTTCGTTATTTCTAACAAATAAAATTTACAAAACCACACAAAACTGTCACAATTATTGCCACTTCTGCATTTAACACTCTGTACAATCTCGCTTTGCCAATAAAACAGCACCTTCTATAACATCTTATATACCTTACTCCGTATTCTCTAATCATTTGAGGCTGTTCCTCAATCTCTCCAGATCATCCAGGGTTCTAGGTCTTCTTTTGTGCACTCTCCTCTTTAGCTCACCCACATGTTTTCATCAGGGGACTGAGATAGACAGGGCTGAAGATTGATTTTGTCTTCAGTAAACCATTTTTGTGTTGATCTGAACATGTCTTGTGTCATTGTCTTTGTGGAAGATCCTGTGACAAACCATTTTAGTTACTTGGCAGAGACAGACAGGTTTTGATTTAAAATGCCCTGGTATTTAGCATCACAGGTCATCCACCGTACATGATTAAGGATTATTTTAATAAATTAATTACTAGTTGGGGTTTTCTTGTATTTTTTCAGTGTGAGATGAAGCTAATTCACCGAAAGCTGAATTTCTTATAGCCTCTAGCTATTTTCACTAGGGGTGCCAATAATTGTAGAAGGGCCTGGATTTTACAAAATATCAGAACACTTTGGAGGCGAATGTGTAAGTAATAAAAATAAGACAGAATGTTCCTCAAAATGCAGTATTAACTCCTTCAAGAAATGAAAGCAGAACCATATGGATTGCCGCTTACATTCCCTGACATTATTAAAAATTGTGTGAAGATTTTAAACATGCTGTTCATGCCAGACAGACCAAACGTTTTCTGCAAAAAATAATAAGTACATTTCAGATTCAAATCAGATGGGAACTTTGGCTAAAAAGTGTGGTAAGAGAGATCAACACTATGTTTAGAATTCCTGCAATATCTCTCGGCTTCTCTTAATTCTCTTCCGATGCTGCACAAGGCATCCAAAAGCTAAGATACAGGGCTGGAAGGTTTTCCTAGTTTGAGGGTGAGAGGGCAAAGATAGTCAGTCGATGAGTAATGTAAAGACAGGAAGATATTAGTAGCAGTGTTGGGTGAGATGGTGGAAAACCTGTCAGGCTTTGCAGAGCTGACGCGTGGCATAGACAGTATAAGTGAATGCAAGGGAAAAAAATCTAATTCTAACTTTTACTATTTTTTTCTACTAATACTATTTATACTATAACTTCTAGATATTACAAAAAGCCAACATCATAACTGACAATGTTTGTTATGGACCTTACAACTTTTTGAAAATGAAACACTGTTTTAATTTGTTTTTCATGTTTTATTATAAAAAGGACGTGTTATACTTTGCCAAACTAATATTGGTCAAGCTAAATTACACATGCACCTCATTTACACTGTGACGTCCAGAACTGTTACGTATTAGATTGTAACAGGGTGGACCATTACAGGGTGGACATTCTGACATAAAATTAGCCATTAGCTAGCGAGTGAGCAAAACCATGCTAGCTTAAAAGTGAATTCAGACAAAGAATTCTCTGCTTTTTAGTGATATAATTTTTAAATCTTATTGCTTTTTCTCATATATCCCATAACAGGGTGGACATGTTATGGTTGACCATATAAGACTTTTAGGATAAAATGTGGAAAAAACAACATTAAAAGGAGTTAGCCACTCATCTTCCACAGTTGTTTTCCCTCCAAAAAGATCATGTGAACTCCAGGAAATGATGTCAGTACGTAAAAGAGTTCTTCATTTTAAGAGACGGTAGTAGGAAACAACAGGGTGTACGGTAACTTGAGGGACGTGTGAAAAACCCTTATAATCAGCAATAAAATGAAACTCATTAAGAAAAAAATCCAGGGTGTATAGGGACTTAAGCAAACCTTTTAAACAGTATTGAAAGACTGAGATATTTTCATGATTAAACCTCATATCCATCACTAAATCAGAATGTACAGCACCGGGGACATGGGAATAATAAACCTCTGGTATCTAAGAGATAAAAACAGTATGTATACAGTAATTTTATTTTTGGGGGGTAGAAAACATTGTGTTTAGTATTTGAAAGTGTTAATTATTTCAGTAAGATGTTTAGAAACTGTATTGTTTAAAATGTTATTTAATAAATACAATGATCAGTACTGGGGACACAAAAGGCACCGAATTGTAGGAATGACCCATGTGTTTATGTATTGAGTGCATTCAGGGATTCCATATTAATGGAAAAGTGTGCTTTTCTACGCACGTGATCATCTCTGTGCTGCACCTCAAAAGAACAAACCAGTAAAGTAGTTTGTCTATGTACAGTTTATTTCTTATCAGCAAACTCTAAAGCCGCTCAGTTACACTAGCAAGTTAGACAAAATGTCTAAGTCTGTGAACGTGTATGTCGGGATTGGTTGTCAAAACACGGATGAGGATTTTGGTCTTTGACAGGGAGCTATTAAGGTAGGCTGTGTTATGTATTGTAGCTTCCGTTTATTTTATCATTGTATTATAAAGCAATAAGCCACGAGAGACCGTGCGTTACTGCGATTTTATCACGGGGAAGGTTGTTTTGGCACGAAGTGAAGCGGAGTGCCTAAAACGTCTTTCCCCGTGATCAAATCATAGCAGTAACGCACGGTCTCGAGTGGCTTATTGCTTTTATAAAACGGTCAACATAAAATATAATAAAATACAACAATGTTCAATTTATAAATGTTTTTACTTACAAAAACACTTACAAAAAGCATTCTTCCGCGACCCCAGGTAGTTCGTTAACAGTGTTGCTAGGCAACATGAGGGCGAACATAACATTCACTTTTTCTTTTCAGTGGCGTATTAATATGGAATGATGTGAGGTGGTCCTAGGTGTGCGTTTATCGAGGATTTTACAACGGCTTCGAACACGGCTCAGCCAATCAGATTGTAGGACCGGAACTATCCGTTTTATAATGAGTGTTATTTAATGACTTGTAAAAATGTGGCGCTTTTGTTTAAAAATCTGTGATTTTTAAAAATTTAGGTCTGTGAAATTAAGCACATTTTCCTGTGAATTTAGTATGGCCTTACTAATAATATAAGCCCTAATATTTTCTGTAATGTGTACGATGCTCATCCATCATCCCCCGGCATATCATACCCCCTTCATCACGCTCTAGTACGCTCTTTCCTGCCTGTTGAGGTGGGGTGCCGTCAGTGAGTGACAGTATGGGATTAATGGTAAATGTAAAGATTAACAAACGGTATTGTAGTCGTCAAAAAGGCTGAAGCCCTCCGGTGCCCAGGTGAGGAAAAAGTAGAGAAGAGTATGAAAGATAATGAATAGACACAGGTAATGTATTGTGATTTGTTGCATTTTAAAATTTGCAACAATTAGCAGTGTTTGCTTATTTAATAAATAGATACACAGATAGCAAAAGAACGTTGGTCCAACGTTGTTGAACGTCATCACTGTCGCACATCGTTTTTCACTGTCAGACCAACTTTGGTGAGTGCGCTTTTATAACGTTGGACAATGGTTGTTAAATAGTGAAGGTCAGAGTCAACATGTCACCTTTATACAACACTAGCTCCACGCTGGTCTGTGGCGTACACAAATAAGTTAAAATCAAGGTTATATCCTCACATTGTATAAACTTTAATAATTCACGGTTGTAGTGTACTGTGTTTCGTCTCTGGTATTCACTGGTCCAACATCCCCCAGAGTCCAGACTTGAATCACCATTAATGTTGGCTCCCACAGTTCTACTGCATGTTATTTTTCTGAGCCTCACATGAAGCTATATGCAGTGTCTGTGTGAGTGTATAAACGAACGATGCAATAGGCACCAGCCAAAATCATGACTAGGGCACCACATTGGTCAGGGCCGGCTCTGGACTTTGGTAAGGAAGTTAATATGCTGAATGGCAGGAAGGAAGAAATCAAGGTTTAAAGATTATTTGAGTAATCTGTTGCTTTCGGATATTGTCACTTTTTGAGATTATGTATAATTACACTTTATTTTTACATGTGACTTATAGGGGTGGGTTTATAAAATCGATTTTTCGATTCGAATCGATCTTTATTTGAATGATCCGATATCGATTCATATAAACGCGAGATTGATCTTTTAAATGAGCCCCTTTTTACAGTGTACACGGAAATCTGTTACCTTCTTTAATCTCGCGTGAGCAGCCGCTGTTTTTTCGTGCAACGAGATCTGACCTGCACATCAGTTCAGCATGGCAGAAGCTCGAGTAATGCCTGGTTCACACTACATGATTTCTGCCCTGATTTTCGGCGACTGGTCTGCGCTAGATTTGCCGGCTCGGGAGCAACTCGGCTCTTAATCAATGTGAAACAGCGAGGGGAAACACACGGGAGAGGTTGTAAACAAGTGGAGCAGGGGCGTAATATAGTTAGCGTTCTCTACAAAACAAAATATTTATTAACCTCCAACTTCAGAACAATCCCTGTTGGTCGTGTTGCCAAATCCACTCAGATTCCTTTATTTTTTTCTCTTTGATATTACGCTGCTCATCAGCGCACAAACTTTGATCGCTCGCTACTTGTTGGAGTGTATTTTAGGACGTGGTTTCATTAAACCCCTCGTCACTTGACAAAACGTAGTTTGGGAGACCAGACAGACTCATCTGAGATTCCTCCTGGTGATAGATGGTGTTGATGTGAAACCCCCCCATCACCCATCAGTCGTGCAGTGTGAACTGTACAGCGACCCAGCAAATCAGAAAGTTGTGTAGTGTAAACTTGGCATAAGCTGTTCAACAGCCAGGTGTATGTTTACATTACACATACACTGTTGTAGCGTGTCAGACATATAAAATAATAATAAAAAAAAAAATTTATGTTACTGTTTTTTGTTGTGGATTACTTATTTATGTAAAAACAAATATTTTTAATAATGAGTGTTCTTTGTACAATTATCACATTCGTTCTCTGTACATCTGTACATATTTAAACAAAACCTGTTAATGTAACTCAAATATGCCTAAATGTGTTGAATCGAAATTGAATCGAAAATTGAATCGAAAATCGAATCGAAAATCGAATCGAAAATCGAATCGAAAATCGAAGATCAAATCGAATCGGGACCTTGTGAATCGGAATCGAATCGATCCAGGAAATTAGTGGCGATACCCAGCCCTAGTAACTTATCAGGCAAAGATCTGGCTATTGGATAGTGGGACTGTATGTGGAAAAACCATAAACCACTTTATATTTTCTGTGCTACACCAAAACAAACACTGAAACATAGATTTAACATAATTAAATCAAAATCACAGGCGGCACAGTGCCACTGCAAATAGCGTAGTAACACACAGCTCCAGGTTCCTAAGTTCCTTCAGGTACTGGGTGTTCTTCCAATTTCCGTTTCAGATTGCTGGCAGTTGAATTGGTTACACTGCCCTCAATTTTAAGTAAGTAAGGAATTGGGTGATGGTGAGCAGAACTGCAAAGTACTGGCAACCTGTAAAGGTATATTCAAGCCTTGCACATGGTGTTTCCAGAATAGGCTCTGAATTCACCACCACCACCATATAGGATAAAGCAGGTCCTGAAAAATGAATGAATAAATGAATTTAACACTTAATCAGACAATTTTTATTGTTACAAAAGCTGCTGATTTTGAATGTAAGTCAGTATCAGCCTGTCAATTTTTCATTTGCGTAGCGTACGGAATATGGGGTTTAATATCCAATATATACAGATCAGCCATAACATTAAAACCACCTCCTTGTTTCTACACTCACTTTCCATTTTATCAGCTCCACTTACAATATAGAAGCACTTTGTAGTTCTACAATTACTGACTGTAGTCCATCTGTTTCTCTGCATGCTTTGTTAGCCTGCTTTCATGCTGTTCTTTAATGGTCAGGACCCCGACAGAGCAGGTATTATTTGGGTGGTGGGTCATTCTCAGCACTGCAGTGACACTGACATGGTGATGGTGTGTTAGTGTGTGTTGTGCTGGTATGAGTGGATCAGACACAGCAGCGCTGCTGGAGTTTTTAAACACCTCACTGTTACTGCTGGACTGAGAATAGTCCACCAACCAAAAATATCCAGCCAACAGCGCCCAGTGGGCAGCGTCCTGTGACCACTGATGAAGATCTAGAAGATGACCAGCTCAAACAGCAGCAATAGATGAGCGATCGTCTTTGACTTTACACCTACAAGGTGGACCGACTAGGTAGGAGTGTCTAATAGAGTGGACAGTGAGTGGACACGGTTTTTAAAAACTCCAGCAGCGCTGCTGTGTCTAATCCACTCATATCCACTATACACACGTGATCATCTCTCTGTGGTCTGTGCGCGGAAAAAACAAGCCAGTAAAGCATTTTGCTCCCGATAGATTGTCTATGTACAGGTTATTTCTTTCTTTATAAACTCAGCCATCTTTAAAGACGCTCGGTTACTCTAGCAATCGGTTAGTCAAATGTCCAAGATGTGGAAGTGTAAAGCACCTAAAAACACGACTCTGAGATTGGTAACTGAGATTGAAAAACTCCCAACCGATTCTGTGTGTGAAAACGTGGGCGAGAATTTTCGTCTTTCAGACTGTTGCTGAATGTTCCAGGTTTACATTGAACTATTCAGGTAGGATGTGCTGTATATTGTAGCTTCCATTTATTCTATCATTCAACTTATGAGCGTTATATAATGACTGCTGTAAAATGTGGCACTTTTCTTTAAAAAATGTTAAGCACATTTTCCCGTGAATTTAGTAGGGCCCTAATTACATAGAACTGTATTAAAATAAAATATTAATATAAAATAAAATATTAATTAGTATTAATTTTTATTTGTTTTGCATAAAGACCTAAACTAATATTACTGTGTAAAACAACAAGTTTTTAAGTGACAGTGTTTAAAGGTCAATCAATATTATTGTTTAAACTGTAATAGTAAAGAAATGTTATTATATTAAGTAAATACATAAAATGTACAGTATGTTAGTAATCACTATCACCCCCAGCAGTTGCGACTGTATAGTAATTATAGATCTACTTATAGGAAAAAGTTTTTTGCTTTTTGCTCACCAAATTTACCCTCACCGAAATCACCCCCGAAATGAACCACAACAAAGATGAAAAAGCACCCTCGATGGGTTAACCCTGCCGACCACTTAATCACTGATGTTATGAATGATGTTTTTCAGTATGGCCTTAATAACCTTACATACAGTGGAATGCTCCATTCCACTAGAGCTGCCTCATCCTGTCATATTCAGCAAAAAATGTTAACTGAACCAACTGTTAACTGTTAGCTGCAGTCGTAAATAAACCTCAAAGTAAGCTTACAGCATGTAATCTCCCAGTCATCTATCCGGCCCACTCAATCAGAAACTCAGCCCAGTCATCACACACAAACGAAATAATCAACCGTCAAGACAGCACGGTCGTCTTCGCTTTCAGCTTCTCACCAAAGTCCAGCTCTTTCTAATTCTAAGTGTGGTGACCATTTCTTCATAGTCACTAAAACAGTTTTCTTCCTCTTTTAACTGGCAGCCACATTACTACAGACAGACCACTTTATCATCAGGCTAATTTAATAGTTAATAGATTTATAATGGACAACTTGTACAGCTCATAAAGTCTGAGTTTGCATCTGAGTAAGTAACTGTACTGTAGTAATGTGGAGAAGTTCTCACACACACACAAACATGAAAGCATGGTTTCCCATAACTCACCAGTTTCTCAGCATTTGTGTAGTATAAAATTCAAATTAAGGTCTGAATAAAAATATTGAGTTTGATTCTGTTATCAGAGTATTGTTCGATACAGATAGTAGTCATGCTTACAGTAACCGGGTGATTCTTTGTATGCTAAGTATACAAAGCAATCACGATGTAATGATGCTGTGATTCAGCATACTATGGGTCCTACATTATTATAAACAATTTTGATTCAATACGTGTACACTGTAAGCACTGAGATGTCACTAACATGCTAATGACATGGTAGTGTGTTGTACTTGCAAGTGTATCAGGTGCAGCAGTATTGTTGAATTCCATCTAAATCTACACTAAATTTACAAACTTTCAGCCGTTTACAATAAACAAGAACACTTTAACTAACACAACTAATGTAACAAGTGGTTTCTCCAAATTCAACACAAAATGCCAATTTGTAATAGCTACTGCAGTCTCAGAAATATTTAACTCCCCAAATAGAATCCAACATAAGAGACACATATAATTGATTAATTGATTGATTTCTTTATTGATATTGGTTTATTGAGAGAAATTGAAGAAATCAGGTGTTGTCTCAAGCACACCTGATGCAACTCATCAAGGGCTTCATTTGAAGGGGTATTGCAATGGAATTTCCATCAAGATCATTGTCAGGTGTCCAAATACATAAGTAAAAGGTTACAAGAGGGTGACAAAATGTGCAAAGCAATATACACCAATCAGCCATAACATTAAAACCACCTCCTTGTTTCTACACTCACTGTCCATTTTATCAGCTCCACTTACCATATAGGAGCACTTTGTAGTTCTACAATTACTGACTGTGGTCCAGCTATTTCTCTACGTACTTTATTTAGACTGCTTTCACCCTGTTCTTCAATGGTCAGGACCCCCACAGGACCACCACAGAGCAGGTATTATTTAGGTGGTGGATGATTCTCAGCACTGCAGTTGACACTGACATGGTGGTGGTGTGTTAGTGTGTGTTGTGCTGGTATGAGTGGATCAGACACAGCAGCGCTGCTGGAGTTTTTAAATACTGTGTCCACTCACTGTCCACTCTATTAGACACTCCTACCTTGTTGGTCCACCTTGTAGATGTAAAGTAAGAGACGATCGCTCATCTATTGCTGCTGTTTGAGTCGGTCATCTTTTTGACCTTCATCAGTGGTCACAGGACGCTGCCCACAGGGTGCTGTTGGCTGGTTATTTTTAGTTGGTGGAGTATTCTCAGTCCAGCAGTGACAGTGAGGTGTTTTGAAACTCCAGCAGCGCTGCTGTGTCTAATCTACTCATACCAGCACAACACACACTAACACACCACCACCATGTCAGTGTCACTGCAGTGCTGAGAATGATCCACCACCCAAGTAATATCTACTCTGTGGTGGTCCTGTGGGGGTCCTGACCATTGAAGAACAGCATGAAAGGGGGCTAACAAAGCATGCAGAGAAACAGATAGACAACAGTCAGTAATTGTAGAACTACAAAGTGCTTCTATATGGTAAGCGGAGCTGATAAAATGGACAGTAAGCGTAGAAACAAGAAGGTGGTTTTAATGTTATGGCTGATCGGTGTATATTATTCCTTGCAGCATTACAAAAAGTATCCACACTGTGCATTACAAAGGCTGTGTTTTAATTTGGCCAAGTAAATTATGCTTGTATCTGAAAACAGTTTTAATGTTTGACTGCATTGCAGAAGTCAGTGTCCTACAATGTGTGTTGAATTAACTGCATGTATTGTATCAAGAACATGTCAACAT
The DNA here is from genome assembly GCF_030014385.1 of Trichomycterus rosablanca. NCBI lineage: Eukaryota > Metazoa > Chordata > Actinopteri > Siluriformes > Trichomycteridae > Trichomycterus > Trichomycterus rosablanca. The sequence goes on along the minus strand of NC_085988.1, from coordinate 62,047,252 downwards.
GCATATAATTGCATTTCTAATGTAGTCATTCAACAGTGTTGAGGTATTTACTGTAGAGAAATGTCGGTAGTTTAGAGTACTATGTGTATATTCTTGAAGGTACAGTTTATCTTATGTTTATTGTGTGTTGGGAGGGCACATGAGAAGTGATACTTTGTTTAAAGCCTGAATGTTGCCCAAACTGCTCTCACCTGTTTGGAGTACAGCACAGATTAAAAAAACTGTTTTAGGTGGTAAGAGCAAGGAACGAATGAGAACGAATGTAGTGAGAGGGGAATGCTGTGATAAAGCTGATTTTTGCTTTGTAGCAATATTTGATTCGCTTTCAGTTCTTACTTGGTCAGTAAAAGTCGTAAGATGAACGCTTAAAGTGTTAAGAACCTGTGATAGTAAAAATCCTTGCTTATTAATTCTGTAAAAAACACCTTCAATTAAAAAACACCTTCAATTTTCATCTTTTTTCAGATGAAAGCTTACAAATCACAGCTTTCTATTTTTTATGTATTTTTACTGCACTAGTTTGAGAGAGAGTCCCCATCCGGCTTTAGTCCCACCCCTTATCTGAACAACAGGCCAATCGTTGTTCATGTAGCCACTCAGCCTCAGCCGGCAAGGCAGAACTGAGATTCGATACGATGTATTCGAGTTCTCAGCTCTGGTGAACAGTGTGTGTTTTACCGTTGTGCCACCTGAGCAGCTATTTTTACTATTTTTATTGTGTTTTACTGTCTTTTTTTTTTTAATTGGGGTTGTAAAAAAGTCTTTTACAGGTATCTCATTGAAGAAAGCACATTAAAAATTGTGCCTGCAGCACAATTAAAACAAATATGAAGAAGTCTGAGGAGTGACCTAAAACAACTGTTTCAGGTGAATAGCTAAAATGTGTTGCTCCTATGATTAAGCATAAAAAGAGCGTTAAGAAAAGGCCCAGTAATTAACCTGCAAGAATGGATTGAGGTTTTTCAGTTTGCAATAAACTGCATGAACAAATAGTTTAAACACATTTTTCAGAGCAGTACTGCAAGGAATTAAAGGATTTTACCACCTACACTCCTTAACATTATTCATTAACCAATGTTTCTGTAATAGAAAATAACCACATGAACTCAGGATACTTTAGAACATTCTTGTCATTAAATACATTTTGTCATTGCGTCTATAAATGCTGGTGAAAACTCGGCTATACAAAGTGAAAACCATTCAGTGGATTCACAAAGTATTCAGAGTCCTTGACTTTTGCACGCTACACTGTGTAATTTGATGTTGAATAAAATTCCTATTTCTACTCATTAATATGCACAAAAAATAATACAAAATCAAAAACTAAAATTGTTTAAAATTCAGATTCTTTGATGTGGCACACTAGATTGTGGTTGGGATCATTTTGTATTGGAATACACCTGTTAAATTAATTGGAAAGTTTGGAAAGGCACAAACCTGAAGTCTTTAAGACCTCACAATTTACGCTGCATTGCCAGGACAAAAAAACACATCATGAAATCCAAGGAACTGTCTGTGGATCTCTTATCAAATGGTGTCAGGGCAAAGATCAGGGCAAGGATACAAAACAATATCTTTTGCTTGGAGGACCACAGTGACCTCAACAATTTTGAAATGGAAAAATCTTGGCACAACAATGAACCTTCAGATGTAAAGGGACTCCTCCAGCTGAATGGAATTGACACTTACTAGCCCTGCATCTATGTGCAAATACTTTTAGAATTTTCAGTATGAAATTAATTAAAATATACAGTATATGAAAACATGTTTTCAATTGGTCATTATGAGTGATTAATTGTAGACTAAAAAGAAAACTATTCAAAATCAATTCCACAAAGCATTTTGTGCATATAAAATAAAAATAGGTTTTTAAATTTAAATACCAGTCTAAATAAAATACAATATAACATACATTATTAAAACAGTTTACTGATAATAAAAAGATGGCTATAGGTGCCATTATTTTGCACATTCCAATCAGGTAAAAAGTTTACATCTATTTTTAAATGACGTACTTAATCTTTGTCTTAAATCAATAAAAGAAGTAAATGATTGGATCATACTTCTTTGTTCAGTAGCCAGAAAGAACTAAATGATTGGACCATACTTTATCGTCCAGAAAATACTTCTTAAATCAGAAAGGAATCAGATGATTAGAACATTCTAACATTCTTTGTCTAAAATGAACTACATTATTGGAACATACTTTTTTTTTCCAAATCCAGAAATGATAGGAACTTTATTCTTCAGCCAAAATTCAAAACAAAGAACTAAATCATTGGAACATACTCTTTGTTTCTTAAAAAACAAACAAAAAACAATATAACAATTAATTAAATTAAAATGTTTATTAATTAAAAATAAACATACAGTGCTAGTGATATTTATATATCTTATATATCTTATAATATCTTTTCTCATCTTCATCGGCAGCTGTTGTCATTTATTAACAAACTTCGACCACCTTGGCAAAATCAGGGTTAAAGTTAAGACTTTATACTTATGTATTTTGATACATTAACTTTTGGCTAATGTAGCTTTTTTTTTCTTTAAAAAAATTGAAAACATAAAAATATTAAAAGCCTTAAATCTATTTGTTTAGATGTGCTTCAGCTCCAAGTTAGTTTATACAAATTGAGTTCACATGTACCAAAGCTAACCTTCTAGTAAATAAAGCCAGCTGCACTACAAGTCACTTAGCTAGAATATACTGCATGTGTTATTGTCCTCTGTTTTATTAATAAATTCATTTTATTACATATTTAGTCTAATTAAAAATAATGACAAACTTTTTTCTTATTGTATTATAATAAGATTAATATTATTAATGATTCAATTGTATCAACAGCAACAACAGTAACAATAATCAGGCAACAAAAACTGTTTTGCACTTGCTTTCTTCAAGAATGTAAGCAGTTATTTAATAACTATGTTGTGCAAGTCATTTTGCTGCAGACTGAATTAGAACAGTAAATAAATGTATTACAAAGAAAGTTATTATAGCCTGTTAAGGTACAAAAATGCTAAAAATGCTGAAAATTAGTTAGACTAAAATAGCAGTAAAATATTAGAAAATATGTCAAATCATAAGAATATTATGAACTTATTTTTTTATGAAAAGATGATGTAATAAATTCTACATGTTATTTTAGTGTACATATTAAGAAAATAAAATGACAGAATTATAAATTAGATGCAATACTAATTTACTGAAGCAAGTGTTACTTTTAAACATTACTGACAGAATAAACCTGCAAATTTAGAAAACTACAGATATGAATGTATTTATTAGTTTTATTTGATGTATTTATTCATTTGATTTATCCTTTGCCTTAAAAAGTAACATATTAAAGCAGGACATGTCATTTAAAGCACTGCACTCATTTTAAATGACATTTTTTTAATTAGTTTAGCAGTGTGTAGTGTTTACTAGTTTTCTTGATTAACTGATTAAAAAACGATTACCTCGAGAGTGAATTCCTAGTAAAATAAATATCAACTACAACACATTTCAAAGACTAGATAAAGCAGAAGTAAATATTTTTATTATAATAGTCTAAATATTAATCAATTGACAAAATTTGATTGTTAAATCTTTATAAATCTCTTTTAAAAATGTCTAACTGCTTATATTTAAAGTTAGATGTATTTGGTTACTGCTAGACTCATTTTTTAAGTTAAGAGAATAATGATGCTTACTATAGCTCTGCTTACAGTAATCGTTTTATGACCCTTTGTAAAGTAACTGTTGCTAATAATGTACACATGCTCATGTACACTGCTGTAGCTTAAAGATTATGAGTCATTGTGTGTTGGGTATACGGGTTGAGGCCATGTGGTGATTACTTCTTATTGTCAGCCGTAATGAGGACGTGATTAGCTTAGTGGGTTTAGCAGGACGTACAATGCAGTGAAAAGGGTCCTCATATGGATTTCTCAATTGCATATCTGTCAAACTGAATGGTTTTAGTATTAAACATGGTAGGACAAAGAGATGCTGAGTTAAAACAACACACTTTGAGGGACAAGGCTATCCAACATGTTTGGTCACTGTCAACATTTGTAACTTGTTGCACCATCTGTAGTATGACTGCAAATAAACATTTTTACTATTAAATATTCAGAACTGCTGTAAATGAGACACAATGCTGAGATTTTGTTCATAAACTGCTTGTTTTAGGTCGTGCCATAACACTGTTGGCTCATAGGTGACCTTTAATTCTTTTAAAGAATTTTCTACTAAAAAGTGGAATTCATTGCTTCCTTAATAACAGCAACTCAGACAGATTACGTTGCAACAAAGCACCCCCACATAATCACACATGGGGTGTGATTATATATACACCAACACCATGATTAACGGTTGGTTTTGTGTTCTTTAAATGTTGTGACTGCTTCTCTCCAGCCATAATGAGACTCTTGTTGTAAAAGTTTGAATTTGATGAGTCTGTCTTGTATCATCTTGGTTTATCAACTAGGTGCTTTTTGCAAATGTAATTAGAGTGCTGATGTTTGCTGATGTTGGAAAGCTGGTATTTCCCTCTTGCTGCCTTACTACGATTGCAGTTTATGCCCTTGTAATGCACATTTATCTTAGCTTTGACTGAAAATAGAGATTTCTGCAGAGTCAGGTTTAGATATTTTCCCCTTTCTGGGATGTTCTGTGATTTCTTGAATAAGTTGTCACTCATGAGTAAATTTACCATTGTTTCAATTTTTTTCCATTTAGAGATAATGGTTCTCACTGTGGTTCAGGGAAGGCCTAAAACTCTAAAATGGATTTTACCAGACCGCAAACAGTTTTACTTAAGTAAGACTTGTATTCGACTGACAGCTGAAATCAATTAGCTAATTTGGCTTATCAGTTAAATTTGGTGACCTGTTTGATTGAGTAACTAAGTGGACAATAGCGATGATATGAGTGTAGGATAACTTTGCTCTTTAATTATATTTCGTAAAATGTTGTTTGTTTCGTCCTCTTTTCTTTTGTGTAATAGTACCCTTGCAACTCATTCAAAATGCAGCTTCTCGTCTGGTTTTTAACCAACCTAAACACCGTCACATCACCCCACTGCTGCGTTCTCTTCACTGGCATCCTGTAGCTGCATTTATTCAGTTTAAAACACTGATGCTCACCTACAAAGCCAAAAATGGACCAGCCCCAAGCTACTTTCAAGGTCTAATCAAACCCCGCTCTGTACCACGCAACCTCCGAGCAACTAGTCTCGCTCGACTTGATCCTCCATCCAGGGCTTGAGGAAGACAAGCAACAAGGCTTTTCTCTGTACTGGCACCCAAGTGGTGGAACGAACTTCCTCTGTCTGTCCGGACATCTGAGTCTCTCACTGTCTTCAAAAGACGATTAAAAACCCTCATCACCTCTTAACTCAGCACTTCAGCTGACTTGTACTTACTTACTTACCAACGCTCTTAGTCATTTCCTCCAAAAAAAACAAACAAACCCTTGGTTCTATCAGGGTTTCAGCAGATTTGTGTTATCTGCTTGAACTAGAGTAAGGTAATGTTCACTATGGAAGCACTTCTGTAAGTCGCTCTGGATAAGAGCGTCTGCTAAATGCCGAAAATGTCAAATGTATTTTTTGTTCAACAATCTGAAAGCAAATAGCCGATATTATAGGCGATCGTAATCATCCTGTCTATAAATATTTTGACAGTTCCGGCATTTTCTTCTCTGTTTCTCTATATCCGTGTATACGATGTGAGAGTGAAGGTGGCCTGTAGTCCTGCTGCTCATAGACGCACAAGGATAATGGATTTAAGAGAAACAGGAGAGAAAGAAGATTTATCTGTGATTGTGAAGTGTGGTGTGTGTGTGTGTGTGTGTGTGTGTGTGTGCGTGTGTGCGCGCGCGAGTGTGAGTCATTCTCTGGTCTGGTTTCATTAGGAGTGAAATAGATACAGAGAGTTGTTACTTCTGAATTGAGAGAATGAAAAAGTGAAAGAAGTAACAGCTCAGTTTAAGGAGGGGAAACAGTTGAACGGAGAACACTTGTCTCTGCTTTGCGGCTCGTCAGAGGTAGGAGAATGGGGACGAGATTTACGGACTGAAACAGTGATGGACTGAGGTGGGTAGAATCTACCTGGGTTTAGCATTCTGCTTTCTGTGACATTTCCATATAGTATTAAATCTTTGAAGTGATCTTTTTTTCTAGTGAACTCTCTGTCGCTCTCTTTCTGTCTTGGACACAACTTAATCTGCTGTATAAAATACCACCTGCGTCTTATTGATTTAATAATAAAGATGAGCTGTGAGAGACTTGGTGATATAATGATAAATAATGAGATTATCAAAGACATCATACATACTATTTGTAAAACAATGACTGACTGCACCCTTACTAAACCATGTTTGAAAACCTGCACATATGTGATTTGTTTGTTTATTAGGATTTTAACGTCATATTTTATACTTTGGTTACATTCATGACAGGAACGGTAGTTACTCATTACACAAGGTTCATCAGTTCACAAGTTTATATCAAACACTGTCATGGACAATTTTGTAACTTCAATTTACCTCACTTGCATGTCTTTGGACTGTGGGAGGAAACCGGAGCTCTCGGGGGAAACCCACACAGACACGGGGAGAACATACAAACTTCTCACAGAGAGAACCCCGACTGCCCCACCTAGGGATCGAACCCAGGACCTCTTGCTGTGAGGCGACAGTGCACATGTGTGACGTGTACATCTTAGTAAAACTTACTTGATCATCCGCTTAATCTGTTTCTTCTAATTCTTATAAAACTTTAAAACCTTTGTGCACACATATAATTCTACATATAATTCATAGCTTGATTTAGATTAAATAAGTTTATTAGGGGTCCTGTGATGAGTCAGGTACTTACAGGTCCTACTCATTGTTTTTATTTCTGACTCAAAATCGACCATGGTAGTATTTTTCCCTCCTCCACTAAGAAACGTACACACCCAATTATCTACTGTTTGAATCGACGCCTCAGTTATTTTAACCGCAGCTGCCCGCCGTATTTACTCATCTACTACGTGCATCCATAATACGAGCATAATACAAGTGCAATTTAGGAGTTCATGTGCAATTATTTGTAAATAGTATTTTTTGACTTTCATTATTGATAATGTCTATATTATTATACACTGTACTGTTCATTTGTCTATTTTTTTGTGCCGAGTGCCTTGCTATCCATTTGCTGCTGTAACACTGAATTTCCCCACTGTGGGACTAATAAAGGATTATCTTATCTTATCTTACTAAGTATTTCAAGGTAGTAAACATACACCGATCAGCCATAACATTAAAACCACCTCCTTGTTTCTACACACTGTCCATTTTATCAGCTCCACTTACCATATAGAAGCACTTTGTAATTCTACAATTACTGACTGTAGTCATTTGTTTTTCTGCATGCTTTGTTAGCCCCCTTTCATGCTGTTCTTCAATGGTCAGGACTCTCCCAGGACCACCACAGAGCAGGTATTATTTAGGTGGTGGATCATTCTCAGCACTGCAGTGACACTGACATGGAGGTGGTGTGTTAGTGTGTGTTGTGCTGGTATGAGTGGATAAGACACAGCAGCACTGCTGGACTGAGAATAGTCCACCAACCAAAAATATATCCAGCCAACAGCGCCCCGTGGGCAGCGTCCTGTGACCACTGATGAAGGTTTAGAAGATGACCATCTCAAACAGCAGCAATGGATGAGCGATCGTCTCTGACTTTACATCTACAAGGTGCACCAACTAGGTAGGAGTGTCTAACAGAGTGGACGGTGAGTGGACACGGCATTTTAAAACTCCAGCAGCGCTGCTGTATCTGATCCACTCATACCAGCACAACACACACTAACACACCACCACTATGTCAGTGTCACTGCAGTGCTGAGAATGACCCACCACCTAAATAATACCTGCTCTGTAGTGGTCCTGTGGGGGTCCTGACCATTGAAGAACAGGTTGAAAGCGGGTTAAAACAGTATGTATAGAAACAGATGGACTACAGTCAGTAATTGTAGAACGACAAAGTGCTTCTATATGGTAAGTGGAGCTGAGAAAATGGACAGTGAGTGGTTTAAATGTTATGGCTGATCAATGTATAGTCAGTTAGTATTATAAAACGTAATTTATTCTTTTATTCCTGAGAAGTAAAAAAGAGAATCAGGAGCGTGCAGCTGAACCTGCAGCTAGTTCTACGGTTAAAAAGATGAACTTCATAGTCTTACAATGCCATGCAACTTTTAGTTTACTACAAATAAATCAATGTTTGTCTTACTGCATGGATGCAATAATGTTTAAGTGATAGCTCAGTGGTTAAAGTACTGGACTAGTAATCAGAAGGTTGCAAGTTCAAGCCCCACCACCACCAAGTTGCCACTGTTTGGCCTCTGAGCAAGGCCCTTAACCCTCAATTGCTCACATTTGTGTTCAGTCATAACTGTAAGCCGCTTTGGATAAAAGTGTCTTATAAATGACAAATGTAAATGTAAATGCAATAGATTAAAATACTAATGCACTTATTATTATCAAATGAATAAATAAGCCTCCTTATCGAAATTATGAACTGTCATCCGTGGGATTGCTGCACTTTCTAGATAATAACAGCACCAGAGCCTCCGACAGAGCATCATTAAACTCGCTCACCCCTCCAAAACTTAATTGCCGTCTGTTAGAATCCATGCTGTATGATGTGGTGATTACTGCACCATCTGCTTTTTCAAAATACATTTTAGTCATCAATTTATTTGTCAGTAAAAAAACACACATAGACATGTGGAAGGATCGTGGTGATTGTTTTATTTTTTTTATTCAAGTCAAATGGCCTGGTGAGAAGAACAAAATAGCTGTTTACTCATGTTTTTTATTTTAGAATCATACACCGATCAGCCATAACATTAAAACCACCTCCTCGTTTCTGCACTCACTGTCCATTTTATCAGCTCCACTTACCATATATGAGCACTTTGTAGTTCTACAATTACTGACTGTAGTCCATCTGTTTCTCTGCATGCTTTGTTAGCCCCATTTAATGCTGTTCTTTAATGGTCAGGACCCCCACAGGACCACCACAGAGCAGGTATTATTTGGGTGGTGGATCATTCTCAGCACTGCAGTGACACTGACATAGTGGTGGTGTGTTAGTGTGTGTTGTGCTGGTATGAGTAGATAAGACACAGCAGTGCTGATGGAGTTTTTAAACACCTCACTGACACTGCTGGACTGAGAATAGTCCACCAACCAAAAATATCCAGCCAACAGCGCCCCATGAGCAGTGTCCTGTGACCACTGATGAAGGTCTAGAAGATGACGAACTCAAAAAGCAGCAATAGATGAGCGATCGTCTCTGACTTTACATCTACAAGGTGGACGAACTAGTTGGGAGTGTCTAATAGAGTGGACAGTGAGTGGACACGGTATTTAAAAACTCCAGCAGCGCTGCTGTGTCTGATCCACTCATACCAGCACAACACACACTAACACACCACCACCATGTCAGTGTCACTGCAGTGCTGAGAATGATCCACCACCTAAATAATACCTGCTCTGTGGTGGTCCTGTGGGGGTCCTGACCATTAAAGAACAGCATGAAAGGGGGCTAACAAAGCATGCAGAGAAACAGATGGACTACAGTCAGTAATTGTAGAACTACAAAGTGCTTCTATATGGTAAGTGGGGCTGATAAAATGCACAGTGAGTATCGAAACAAGGAGGTGGTTTTAATGTTATGGCTGATCGGTGTATAACTCATAATTAATCTTACACTGCTAACATATCACTGCTATTTATCATGTCATGCCTGACTTCCTATAAATAAACCCAGCTTTATATTAGAGGTTGTTCATTTTGTTTTCGTTCGTCTGCAATAATGTGAGCGATGCCGTTTGCGTTCCACATCAGAAGCAGTCAGCATGTTGCTTTTACTCTAATTACTCTAATGTACTAATGGCAAATTGTAGCATAATTTTTCGATGCTTAGTAAAATGCTATCATGGAATAAAATAGCAGAATTGGGGCAGCATGGTGGCACAGCAGGTAGCGTTTGTCTTGTGCAGCTCCAAAATTGTAGTGACCAAGGTTTTATACCCATGACTCCAGTCACCATCAGTGAAGAGGTTAGTACGTTCTCACCATGGGTTTTCTTCAGGCGTTCCAGTTTCCTCCCACCAAATACATTGTTGTTAAATGGAAGTATTGTGATGCGTATCAGGAAGCATTACAATTCCATATCACAACAACAGTTGAGCTGTTTGAGAGTTTGCTTGGTCATTGAGGTCAGGGTTTTCACTTGGCTTTGCAGGAATACACACTGAAGAGGGTGACAGTTTGTTACGAGGCAACGTCATTGATCCATTCATCCACCCACTTAGACGTAGGGTAATTTAAAGCCACCAGTCTATGGAGACACTGAAATAACATGCCAAATTTTAGGTTGCCTAGCGGTTAAGGTACTGGACTAGTAATCAAAAGGTTGCTGGTTCAAGCCCCACTACTGCCAGGTTGCTGCTGTTGGGCCCTCGAGCAAGGCCCTTAATCCTCAAGTGCTCAGAATGCATACTGTCACACTACTGTAAGTCGCTTTGGATAAAGGCGTAAATGTAAAATGTAAATGTATAGCAGGTAGCGTGGATGCTGCAAAGCATTAGAGTACTGGGGTGCTGAGTTCAAATCTCTTTTGCATGTTCTATTCAGTGCCTGCACAGACTGACTGATCTAAATCCATTTCAGTACACCCACTTGCCTATTTTCTGGTGTCACTGTTTAGGTCAAAGTCAGCTGGCTCTGTTTCTGCTTGTATTTTTGAGAAACCTAGTATAGGCAAATACTCAGTTATGCAAGTGTGTCTGTGTGTGTATGTGTGTGTGCGCTTGCGTGCCTGAGCGAGGGCTTGCACAGTCAAACCAGCACAGGAAGGGAGGGACCTGCTTTAGTAGGCTAGTTCAGAAATGACTGCCTCTCAATTGGCCGGGCGAGGCGCCAGTCAGATCAAGTGTCCCTGTGGTTGGGTGACATTGTCCTGGCCCGGCGCCAGACCTCCAGCGGGGATTTTACCTTTTTCTCAGGAAAGAGATGTGTCGACAGGGGTTTCCGGAGAGTCAGCCTGTACGTGAAACAAACATTTGCAGGTCTGTAAGTCACTCAAATGCATGGCAACTTTCAGATTAAGAAAACGTATAAAATCTAAATCAGAAATAGCTTTTTTTGAATTTTTTTATATGATGAAAAATAGTGACGATGTCATAAATGATGCAAATTTGTGTTAAAGATGAATTTAAAAGCATGAGCAGCCAGAGATTAATCGGAGACAGAGAAAAAAAAAGATAGACAACTAGATTACACAGAGATGAACAGAAAAAAACTGCAACACAGCTGCAAGATAGATAAGATAATAGGTGGTTTACAGGCCACTGAGAAGGACAGAAGATAATACTTAAAGAAAAAAAGAGCTAAAATGAGAGTGATAAAAAGGAAGCAGAAAAAAGAGGAAAGGAACCGAGAGCACTGTTCCACTGAGCTTAAAAGTACATTCTTTGGCAGGGTAGATAGCTGTCGTAAAAAGGAACGGTAGAACACAATGTTCACCTCTGCCCATGCCAAGAGACACCTCGAAAATAAACAAGAACCTGAACATGTCACGGTAACCATTTAGAACGGTGTCTGATTTAAAAAAAATATATATTCTAACTGATCTTGTCGATGTTTGGTTGGTACGTAAATGCAGCACTATCAGGATAAATGTGGTTTTCTTATAGCCAAGCTAAGGTGTCCAGCCAATGTGTTTTTATACCAGTCCATGTTATATCTGCTACTGACTACCTTCATTTATGCTTTAACGACTATGCTGACCTCAATTTAGTCAACTTTCATGCATTTAGATTTGGAAGCCAGTTTCGCTTCAAATGTTCAGCCCTTGACAATGTTCCCCAAAAAAATCTTAAGCAGATCTAAGAGTAAATCCCACCACCAAACACAAGGTGGCAGTTTAGAACCTGTGTCTAATAATATACTGTAAATACAGATTGGAACAACTTTTGTTTTTGTTTAATCTACTTTTAATCCTTTGATGCACAACCTGGGTCAAAAGTGACCCAACTGAGTTTTTATTTTCTACATCTTTGCAATAAATTAATTTCGTCATTCAAGCTTCCATGTATTCCTCAATTAACTTGTTTTTGATCATCACAAATCCTTATTTCAGTTTTATATTTTTTACTTCTTGAATTTTTGTATCACTACCCTTCTAATGCACAACATGGGTCAAAAATGACCCTTATGTATTTACTATGGAATTTGACAGAAACTACTGACAGTTGTAAGTGTTTGTAGTCAAAAACATATTTCTGATCTTTTGAAAGACAACCAAAGATTAGGCTCTTGAATCTTGAATATGTCCAATACTATTTGCTTGCTAGCTGTTTACATATTCTAGTATAGATAGCTTTTATTAGCTAAGACAGCAAATACATGAATAACTGACAAATGTGCATATGAAAATATTCTTGAATGGATGAATATGGGTCATTTTTGACCCATGTTGTGCATTAGAAGGGGTTTGCTTAGCTTGTGCATCAAAGGGTTAATACAATCAGATAAACACATGTAATGATTTTAATTTTGTAATGCATCTTTACTTAGTGTAACTGTCGATTCTGCTGACAGACTTCTGTATTCTTGCTTAAAAATGCATGTTTATATGTAGTTTGAAGATATTATACAGTCTATCTAAATGTAAAGTAGATGCAGTGAAGGTATGTATGATAAAACAAAACAAATGCAAGTGAATACTTGTTTTCTCTACAGATGCACAAAATAGCATCAAGCTGTTACTAATATTAATGTGACAGAGATAATAGGTAGTACAGCCAGCCTTAGTTAGTCCTCTTTTTCCCGGACTTGTCCTTTTTCTTAGACCTAAAAAAATGCATCTGGTCAGGATTTCTAAATCACCAAAAATATCCGGGATTCAGGCTTTTGTAGTGATTTCACCTTTTTCTTTAGATCCCACCTTCTCACACTTCTCTTAAAAAATGCCTAAGCCTAAATAAGAATTCACAGAAGAGTTATAAAAAAAAATCTGCGTTTTTGTCTCGGTCGGGATCCTTGGGAAACAGAATGCATGACCTGCAATGCTGACATATACGTGTCAGTGTCAAATACAGGTGCCAGGCGTCAGGTAAAAAAACTATTTTGTGAGATCGGGTAACACAGAAGATGCTGTTACTGCTGCAGAGGGAGTTTTTGCATTGCACACCATGAAGCACCACAACGTCTACAGATCAATGGACTGCATGTCTGCCATGTTAAAAAGTCTTTCCCTGATTCTGAAACAGCGTAAACATTTCCAAGTGCACATACTAAGACTTTAACTTTTAACCTGGTGCAGGTGTTCGTCTGGCCCATGCTGCCATCCTGCCAAATGTCCTCTTTTTTGAAAACCAAAATATAGTCACCCTACCTTAGAACATAATACGAAGTACACCCACTCCTGAATGACTTGTGGTGGTATGATTTTTTTCAGGTTTATCCAGGTGTTAATTAAAAGCGTTCTAAACATTGTAGTAGTATGTATGGTGGCATTTTGTATATGTTTACATAACTAGACATAAGTACTTTGGGGTGAACCTGTTTGTTGGCTCTTATACAATCCAGCAAAAGCAATCATTAATCCTTACAGCTGCCCGTATCGTTATGGATCACACTTAATATTTGACAGGAGTTATTGTGGGTTAAGGAGATCCTTTGGCTTTCTCAAATAGAGGAAGCTATCACCAGCTGCCACCAGTTTCCGAGGAGGCAGGTGGTCAAAAACCCTCGACTGTCAAACACCTGCAGCAAGATTTGGTGGCAGCAAGCACAGATTTTAGTTTGCACAGTAAGGTACAGACTGAACGTTGAAGGTCTCTATGCATAAACTAAAAGCACAAGAATTTGTGACCACATCAATGAGCTACATAAGTTTTGGGATTCTGTTCTGTGAAGTGATGGAACTCCTTAGGCCTGTGATTCAGCAATATGTCTGGAGAAGGAAGAATAAAGCACACACTAAAAAGAACAATATTTCAATTGTTTGCTTGATTGGTTTATTGCAAACAACGGAAATAAACTAATAAACCCAAATTGCAATGGAGGGTGAATAATTTAGATTGCAGCTTTATAATTAGGGCCCTACTAAATTTACAGGAAAATGTGCTTAATTTCACAGATTTTTAAAGAAAAGAGCCACATTTCACAACAGTCAGTAAATAACACTCAAAATGTAATGATAGAATGAATGGAAGCTACAATACACAGCACATCCTACCTTAATAGTTTAATGTAAACCTAGAACATTCAGCGATGGTCTTATAGACGAAAATTTTGAGACGTCCACAGAATTGGTTGGGAGTTTTCCAAACTCAGTTATCCGAGTAGTGTTTTTAGCTGTTTTACACTTCGACATCTTGGACATTTAGTTTAACCGATTGCTAGTGTAACCGAGCGTCTTTAGAGTTTGTTGAGTTTATAAAGTAAGAAATAAACTGTACATAGAAAAATTATCGGAAGCATAATACTTTACTGGCTTGTTCTTTTGAGGTGCAGCACAGAGAGATGATCACGTGTGTAGAGAAGCATAATAATTTCCATTGATTATGGAATCCCCAAAGGGATAAAATGCACTCGATACGTAAACATAGACATCAAACATTGTCGGCACACCACACCACAGAAAAGTCTGTTACACTAACTTATTTGCCGTATGTTAGGACAGCCTCATATTGCATATCGAGCCTTCATGAGGCGATTTTCACGGCTGTGATTTAGGTAGGGCCTTACTTACACTATAATATGCCACAATTTTCACTGTTTCTTTTCGACATAGCATATGATCCACATTTTGCCATGACTTTTGCAAATGTTTTCCCTCAAAAATTAATTAATTTTACAGTTTTTGTTACTGATTTACATGCATTATGGAACTCAATATTTGGCCTATTTAAAACTGTTAGTTGTCTTTTGTGGCCTCACATACCAATTAGATAACTGCTAAATAACTTATACTATGTAATCTTCATTGTATATAGACAGAGTTATTTTTGGAGAATAAGAGGTGAAGCATTGAATATAATACTGCCTACTGCAGAATTTTACTCTTTGGCTGTTTTGCTGCCAGTGGAACTGGTGCATTGCAGAAACTTGTTGACTTTTATAAATCAATAAGAATTGATGGTGTGTGTGTGTGTGTGTGCGTGCATGGTGCACCAGTATTATTGTATTGAGCACAGGGACCACTTAGCAATGTGAGACCGATTAATGAGCCATTTAGAAATCCAGAAAAACCCAGGTCCTCATACATGAGGCATTATTAAATGGCGCAGCAGGTTTAAACTCCCAGGAAGGATTGTTGGTAGTAGCCAGAGAGTTAGAGCAGGTAGGTGGATGGATTACTGTGTGATAGAAGGAGCTTACAGTAGCTTTTACACATTCATGCCTGGTCAGGTTCTGTGTCCATGCCAGAGCTGCTAGAATGCACAAGTGTGCCATTTTACAGCTGCTAACAGAGGATGCTCTGCCCAGTTAACCACATCTCACACACACACACACACACACACACAGGACATGAAGTTCAAGTGTATTTCTACTACATTTGGCAAAGAGTTTCCTTAAACAGGCTTCAGATCATCCTGACCCTTACTAGGATAAAACAGTTACTGAATAGAAATAAATGAACCATTTCAAGAGATATGATTAGCCAACAGATGACTGCTGCAGCGGGGCATTATTCTAGAATGCATGCATGTTTTCTCAAGAAATTACACTGATATTTGACCATATATGGAATAAATGTTTGCTGATACATTTTAGAATCCATTTGTTCTTACTTTCCAAATTCTTCTAATGTTTCTGCTTGGATAACTTTGTTTGTGTACGGGTATGAGAGTCATGTACATTTAAGTATATAAAAAATATGCGTTTAAACACTGATGAATGCATGAATGATGAACAAAACAGAATTGTCACTGTATGCAAGAAAGGAAAAAAAGTCAACCTTTTTTACAGTAAAAAAAAATAAATGTAGTAACTGCAGTAAAAACTGAAAAAATAGCATATTAGGTTTTGATTTTTAGTAGCAGTAGTAGTAGTAGTAGAGGACATGTGGAGAATGTTTTTGCTTATATATACATAAACACAGGTGCAGGTAAAGTTAATTAAACAGTTGGTTAACATGTTAATTATTTTACAGAGCAATTGCACTTGTAGTTGTTACTATGATGCTGATACTGAATGCCCTGCTACAAATACATATCTTTGGTTCAGGTTACTTAATCTTAACAAGCATGCATCTAATCTAATCTAACAAGCAGTACAAATCTGCAATCAAAATTTTTGATAATCTTGCATTTTGCCGCTCAGGTGGCGCAGCGGTAAAAACACATGCTGGAACCAGAGCTGGGATCTCGAAAACATCGTATCGAGTCTCAGCTCTGCCTGCCGTCTGGGCTGAGCAGCCACATGGACGACGATTGGCCTGTTGTTTAGATAGGGGTGGGATTAAGCCGGATAGGGTCTCTCTCATAACTAATGCAATTACGACCTCTGCTGGCTGATTGATGGCGCCTGCACAGAGATGGGAAAAGAGTGCTGTCAGGGTGTGTCTCTTCGTACACAGTGCTGAGCTGCACTGCACTCGTCAAAAAAGTGTAGGTGATAAGATGCATATGGCATGCTGCCCACGTGTCGGAGGGGGCGTGAGTTAGCTTCGTTCTCCTTAATCAGAACGGGGATCGGCGTTGGTGGAGAGGAGGCATGACGCCATTGGGCAATTGGATGTGCTGATAATGGAGAAAAAAGGGGAGAAAATGCATAAATAAAAATATAAAAAAATCTATATATTTGCCTAATTTTTGACAATGTAAAAATTTATGATATTTCAGTCAAAGCATAGAAGTCATTTATGTCTGCTCTGTTAATACATAGATATTACAGCTCATTGGCTGTCTGAGTGAACTGTTCATTAGTTAATTGGCTGTTTTTTCATCTAATTGATTTATATTTCTTTAGGCTGATGTTGACTTTAGATGTGACCCAGTAGATTTTTGTAAGAAAAGTGCTTGGGAGGGAAGAAGGATTCTGATGATGAATCAGCTGTTCTAAATAATGACTGATAATATAATGTAATTATAATACAATAATAATTATGAACCTCTTGGGCTTTATGGGGAGAACGAATTTGGTTAATTTAATTAGAAAAGCTCTTAACATTTTCTTTTTTTTGTATTTTCAAGAGGTAAGCTTGTTTGTGTGTGTGTGTGTGTTGTGGTGGGGCTTTCATTCCCATGTGTTGCTAAGGCTTGGTTTGCTATACAAGGCATTCATGCATGTCAAAGTTAGATAGACATTTTTAATATTCTTCCCCTTTCACAAGAAAAGCAAGCTGAGATAAAACAAAAGGTTCTTGTTCATCTGATGACTTTAAAAATCAAGATTAAATAGTTAATATGCAGTCACAGTTATGGCCTACTTACAAATTATGTTCACATTGACCCAGAATCACATTTAAGATTTATAGATTGGTGTAAAAAGTGTTGTATTAGATTTATTAGTGATCTAATATGAATTCTGGACTGACATCCACACAGTAACAGAGCTGAGTTTTTGCCAAAAAGTTATGCCAATCAGCATTGCTTTAGGGTTGGAGTGGGAATTTGGGGTAGTGTTAGGTTTAGTGTTGGTCTTAGGATTTAGATGTAGGTTAGTGCTGGAGTGAAAGTAAGTTTTAGTGTTGGGATTAGGGTTAAGATATTTATTATATCTGCATGCTTTGTTAGCCCCCTTTCATGCTGTTCTTCAATAGTCAGGACCCCCACAGGACCACCACAGAGCAGTTATTATTTAGGTGGTGAATCATTCTCAGCACAGCAGTGACACTGACATGGTGGTGGTGTGTTAGTGTGTGTTGTGCTGGTATGAGTGGATCAGACACAGCAGCTGCTGGAGTTTTTAAATACCGTGCCCACTCACTGTCCACTCTTATTCCACTCTTATCCTACCTAGTTGGTCCACCTTGTAGATGTAAAGTCAGAGACGATCGCTCATCTATTGCTGCTGTTTGAGTTGGTCATCTTCTAGATTTTTATCACTGGTCACAGGACACTGCCCACAGGATAATAAAATAGACTGATAAAATAGACAGTGAGTGTAGAAACAAGGAGGTGGTATATATATATATATTTACTTTTGTAGAGTTTCTTTTTATCTCTTTTTTGGGCCCTAGATTGATGACAACCTCTCAATCATTTGTTTATCATTTTCCAGTCTTTGTTCTGAATATCTACCCATTACTGAATCATTTTCCTGTGATTTTGTTTCCAGAGAGGAGGTTGCAGTGTTCTTGTGGGAGAGAATTCAGTCTCGACCAATACATCTTTGAGGTCCTTGTTTTTATGGTAAGAAAAAATGACTTCAGTTTCTAAATGATGTTCTTCACTGCTGATATGTGTTCTTGTGTAAAGTTGTGTTTGATGCTGTTGTTCAGTTATGGTGCTTGAATTAAATGGGTGATTATTAAAGTAATGACGTTTATGGATTCTAGTAATCAATAGTTGTTTTGAATTACCATTAATTACTTTGTTGTAGCTTTGATGCTTGTAGTGTTTAGTGTTACAGCTGAGTTAATGAGCCTTAAAAAGATTTGGACTGAAAATCCTCACTTTTGGTACTAATGCAATAGAAATAAATTGTGTTTTGGGGACAAAGGCCACTGGATTCATGAAAAAGGCCTGTGTGTACATTTTCTATAAAAACATTTGTTTGAATAATCTTCAGGTTTAAATGTGATATAATACTGTGTTTTATGAAATGGTGTGTTAATATTAATATTGACATTAAATAATTAAACAAAATCCTTTGTGTTATGTTGCCAGACTCAGAATACAGCCCCCCCCCACACACACACACAATTATTAGTACCCCACTAAAGATTAAAGTAGAAGTGGTTATAAGAAATTCACCTTATGATAAATTAGCTTAATCCCACTATACAAATGAGACAACCCCAACCTTTAATCAAAATACATTTGTTAATAGTAAAAATTACAATAATTGGCAACCTTGTATTTAATACTTCTCTTCTCCTGTAACAACCTATAAGGTTGGAAAATACAGAGAATACTTATTCTTACAGAATCTCTCCAGACTGTCCAGGGTTCTAGGTCTTGTCATCATCTGCACTATGCGTAGGGGCAAAACAAACTTTGATTCTTGTCCAGGCAAGTTTGTCACAGTTAAAGTTGATTCAAACATTGTAATTATTGCCCCAACGTACGCCGATCAGCCATAACATTAAAACCACCTCCTTGTTTCTACACTCACTGTCCATTTTATCAGCTCCACTTACCATATAGAAGCACTTTGTAGTTCTACAATTACTGACTGTAGTCCATCTGTTTCTCTACATAATTTTTTAACCTCATTTTACTCTGTTCTTCAATGGACCCCCACAGGACCACCACAGAGCAGGTATTATTTAGGTGGTGAATCATTCTCAGCACTGCAGTAACACTGACATGGTGGTGGTGTGTTAGTGTGTGTTGTGCTGGTATGAGTGGATCAGACACAGCAGCGCTGATGGAGTTTTTAAATACTGTGTCCACTCACTGTCCACTCTTATTAGACACTCCTACCTAGTTGGTCCACCTTGTAGATGTAAAGTCAGAGACGATTGCTCATCTATTGCTGCTGTTTGAGTTGCTCATCTTCTATGACCATGGGGCGCTGTTGGCTGGATATTTTTGGTTGGTGGACTATTCTCAGTCCAGCAGTGACAGTGAGGTGTTTAAAAACTCCATCAGCACTGCTGTGTCTTATCAACTCATACCAGCACAACACACACTAACACACCACCACCATGTCAGTGTCACTGCAGTGCTGAGAATGATCCACCACCCAAATAATACCTGCTCTGTAGTGGTCCTGACTACTGAAGAACAGCATGAAATGGGGCTAACAAAGCATGCAGAGAAACAGATGAAGTACAGTCAGTAATTGTAGAACTACAAAGTGCTTCTATATGGTAAGTGGAGCTGATAAAATGGACAGTGAGTGTAGGAGGTGGTAATAATGTTATGGCTGATCGGTGTATTTGGCCATTGTAGTGAGTAGTCATTTTAAAGCAATTCACTGACTTATGAAGGTCAACACACTTTGATGTGTTGTCATCCTTTCCATGTTAGAAGAATTTGAATAAATATAATCTATTTTATTTCTTGAAGAATGTATTCATCAGGTCTCAATAGGTCTGACAGTTTTTAAACATTCTAACTGCTTTTAAACCAAATCCAGTTAATACATTACTGTACAGTCTCTTGATTTAAGGTTTATGGTTGGGATTAAGGTGTGGTTGAATTAGGGATTAAAGGTTATCTTATAAGAATGGGGTATGGTTACAGTTATGCTTGGGGATTAAGGTTAGTTTCAGAAGCAGGGTCAGACATATAGTGAAAAACCAAAAATTGAAAATCTAAGAAAATAAAGAATTAAATATAAATAATGTAACTCAATCCAAAATGCTTACACAATATTTGTGTTACTCATATTGCTAAATTATATCCTACATTTACAATCCCTCTTAAAGTATCAATAATGTCCCATGATTCTGTATTACTAAATTGTGTATGAAAGCATCCATATTCCCATGGTAACAGATGAATTAAACTTTGAAAGGAACGGATTATTAGAAGGGTTGTTCACAGTTTGGAGGCTGATTGTATGACTGTTATATAATCATAATCATGTTCCAGTGCTTCACAATGTTGTGTTGACATGCCAGAGTGAGAAGCTAAATGGATACGGCTGCGCAACTATGCTGAATAGATGTTGAGTTGTAATGTATTTTCTTAGATAAAGTATTCATAAAGGTTTACGTCATAAATTCAAATGAATGAAACTGTGGAACAAATAGTACCACACCTATGTATGTATGTCAACCTTTAGCGCCAATTCTGTTGTAGTGTTCCATTCACATTATCTGTTACTGTGAAGTGCACTATGTAGGGTATTCCACCATTTTAAATAGGGAGCGACGCTTCATCACTATGCCGGAAGCTGGCTGGAACATTGCCCAGACGGTCGGAGCGTTATTAGAGAGCAGAAATGACACCATCAGAATGATGTCGGATCATATATACAGTGGGGCCAAAAAGTACTTAGTCAGCCACTGATTGTGCAAGTTCTCCTACTTAGAAAGATGAGAGAGGTCTGTAATTTTCATCATAGGTACACTTCAACTATGAGAGACAAAATGAGAAAAAAAAATCCAGGAAATCACATTGTAGGATTTTTAAAGAATTTTTTTGTAAATTATGGTGGAAAATAAGTATTTGGTCAATAACAAAAGTTCAACTCAATACTTTGTAACATAAGAGGTCAAACGTTTCCTGTAAGTCTTCACCAGGTTTGCACACACTGTAGCTGGTATTTTGGCCCATTCTTCCATGCAGATGTTTTGGGGCTGTTGCTGGGCAACATGGACTTTCAACTCCCTCCACAAATTTTCTATGGGGTTGAGGTCTGGAGACTGGCTAGGCCACTCCAGGACCTTGAAATGCTTTTTACGGAGCCACTCCTTCATTGCCTGAGCGGTGTGTTTGGGATCATTGTCATGCTGGAAGACCCAGCCACGTTCCATCTTCAATGCTCCCACTGATGGAAGGAGGTTTTGGCTTAAAATCTCACGATACATGGCCCCGTTCATTCTTCCCTTAACACGGATCAGTCGTCCTGTCCCCTTTGCAGAAAAACAGCCCCAAAGCATGATGTTTCCACCCCCATGCTTCACAGTAGGTATGGTGTTCTTGGGATGCAACTCAGCCTCCAAACACGACGAGTTGAGTTTTTACCAAAAAGTTCCATTTTGGTTTCATCTGACCACATGATATTCTCCCAATCCTCTTCTGGATCATCCATATGCTCTCTGGCAAACTTCAGACGGGCCTGGACATGTACTGGCTTAAGCAGGGGGACACGCCTGGCACTGCAGGATTTGAGTCCCTCTCGGCGTAGTGTGTTACTGATGGTAGCCTTTGTTACTTTGGTCCCAGCTCTCTGCAGGTCATTCATCAGGTCCCTCCGTGTAGTTCTGGGATTTTTGCTCACCGTTCACATGATCATTTTGACCCCAGGGGATGAGATCTTGACCCCAAGGGAGATTATCAATGGTCTTGTATGTCTTCCATTTTCTTTCAATTGCTCCCACAGTTGATTTATTCACACCAACCTGCTTGCCTATTGTAGATTCACTCTTCCCAGCCTGGTGCAGGTCTACAATTTTCTTCCTGGTGTCCTTCGACAGCTCTTTGGTCTTGGCCATGGTTGAGTTTGGAGTCTGACTGTTTGAGGCTGTGGACAGGTGTCTTTTATACAGATAACGAGGTCAAACAGGTGCCATTAATACAGGTAACGAGTGGAGGACAGAAGAGCTTCTTAAAGAAGAAGTTACAGGTCTGTGAGAGCCAGAAATCTTGCTTGTTTGTTATTGACCAAATACTTATTTTCCACCATAATTTACAAATAAATTCTTTAAAAATCCTACAATGTGATTTCCTGGATTTCCTCATTTTGTCTCTCATAGTTGAAGTGTACCTATGATGAAAATTACAGACCTCTCTCATCTTTCTAAGTAGGAGAACCTGCACAATCAGTGGCTGACTAAATACTTTTTGGCCCCACTGTGTATATATATATAATTGTCACACGTAACTAATGTTAAAACATGCTGCTGACTTTTGTTGTGTTGAGTCACGAGTCGAGTCCGAGTCATTTGAAATGAGTCCGAGTCGAGTCTGAAGTCGCTGTGTGTGCGACTTAGGTGCAACTCAGACTCGAGACGCAGACTCGAGTCCCCATCTCTGGCGTGTAGCCACTGATGAACCGCTGCTTTCACATCATCATCACATGAAAATCTTCTTCCCCTTAAAGCTTTTTTGAGCGGTCCAAAAAGGTGGAAATCAGATGGCGCTAAATCCAGACTATAAGCTCTCTCAGTCTCTCAGACATGACCAATTACTACTCCTCCCACCCTCACCGTTTCCAACCAAAATATAAAAGTGCAGAAACTTTTTTAAGATCTCTTGTAATACTTATTTACTGGTGCCCAAAATTACACCAAGGGTTTTTCTCTTGCTATTGTTTTGTGGGTTGGTGACCTACACTATACACGTGAACACTGATTGTACGAAGTCTTGTCATTACTGGAATTTTAGCACCATTGATTTTACTGCACGTTTTCATGGTCATACCCTTGACCTCATATGTTCTTCTGCTCAAAACAAAATCTCAAATTGGTGTTTCTGACCATATCCTTTTAAATACTGCCAATAAGCTAATAAGCTGAGTCACACAGATACTGCCCTGTGCTATTGCAGCTTGAAAGACACTGACCTTTAGTCCTTTCCTGCTTCTATTCAAGCTTTCATTTCTACAGACAATAATGAACAATCCTTTTGTGTTTGAAATATTTGCAAATAACAAGCACACTATTTCTAAGCACAAGATTAACATGCCTCTACACCGATCAGCCATACCATTATGACCACCTTCCTAAGATTGCGTTGGTCCCCCTTTTTCTGCCAAAACACCCCTAACCCATTGAGGCATGGACTCCACTAGACCCCTGAAGGTGTGCTGTGGTATCTGGCACCAAGATGTTAGCAGCAGATCCTTTAACTCCTGTACGTTGCAAGGCGGGGCCTCTAAGGATCGGACTTGTTTGTCCAGCACATCCCACAGATGCTCGATTGGATTGAGATCTGGGGAATTTGGAGGCCGAGTCAATACCTCAACCTTCTTGTTGTGCTCCTCAAACCATTCCTGAACGTTTGCAGGGCGCATTATCCTGCTGAAAGAGGGACAGCGTTTCCATGAAAGTGTGTACATGGTCTGCAACAATGCTTAGGTAGGTGGTAAGTGTCAAAGTAACATCCACAAGGTTTCCCAGCAGAACATTGCCCAAAGCATCACACTACCTATGCCGGCTTGCCGCCTTCCCATAGTGCATCGTGGTGCCATGTGTTCCCTAGGTAAGCGACCCACACGCACCCGGCCATCCATGTGATGTAAAAGAAAATGTGATTTATCAGACCAGGCCACCTTCTTCCATTGGTCTGTGGTCCAGTTCCGATGCTCACGTGCCCATTGTTGGCGCTTTTGGTTTGGCTGACAGGGGTCAGCATGGGGTACCCTGACTGGTCTGTGGCTATGCAGCCCCATACGCAACAAACTGTGATGCACTGTGTATCCTGACACCTTTCTATCAGAACCAGCATTAACTTCTTCAGCACTTTGAGCTACAGTAGCTCGTTTGTTGGACCGGGCCAGCCTTTACTCCCCACGTGCATCAATGACCCTGTCGCTGGTTTACCACTGTTCCTTCCTTGGACCACTTTTGATCGATACTGACCACTGCAGACCGGGAACACCCCACAAGAGCTGCAGTTTTAAAGATGCTCTGACCCAGTCGTCTAGCTATCACAGTTTGGCCCTTGTCAAACTCGCTCAAACCCTTACGCTTGTCCATTTTTCCTGCTTCTAACACATCAACTAACAGGTGGCACCCACTAACAGGTGCTGTGATGAAGAGATATCAGTGTTATTCACTTCATCTGTCAGTGGTCATAATGTTATGCCTGGTCGGTGTATAAAAACGAGACATGTACCCTCAAATCATTCCTCAGCATGGTTTGATCAGAAACTCTAGGCTCCAAGGTGCCTTGAGCTTGACTACCTGATCAGATATAAGGCTGCTTAAAATACAGTGTTCAGCATTGTTAGCTGAAGGCCAAAGACACAGTTTGACGTGATAAACAAGCTGATTCACCCTCCTGTTTGTGCAGCTACAGGTTCTAAAGAGCTTTCTTAATTTCTCTACTACAGCTTATCCATCTGCTCTACATCAGGTGTCTCTAGAACCACCTGTTCACCTTTTGAACGTTTACTTTTACAAGCTTTTAAGCTGCCAACCATCAAGTATCAGCTATCAAGGAGATAATTACGAGGTCTAACTCATCCTACCCTTACTTTTCTCTTTAAAACATGTCTGCCTATAATTTCTCTCTATTTCCCATCTGAGTTATTGCTCTTTTGCCGCTTCAACTGTTCCACTGAGGATAAAATTGCCGCAGTCACTCCAATTCAGACAAAAAATCTGGTCTAGATCCAACTGTGCTGAACGACTACAGGCCGAGATCCAATTATTATTTTAAGACAAAGGTTTTGGAAAAGGTTGTTGCGTCTCGGTTGCAGGCAAATGCTACCAGTAACCTGTATGAGTCAGGTTTTCAGTCAGGTTTTTGTCTACCTCATTGCACTAAGATTGCTCTACTCAGGCTAGTCCGTGATCTATCTTCTGGCTTTGGTGGTCTCAATAATCCCGTCATGCTTGATCTCAGCTCGCCCCCCTCTTCGTAATAAGTATTACAGACATGGCTCACTACTGCTTCATCTCTTACGTTATGGCCAGACAATACTTCATCTCTATTCAAAAGCACAAATCATCCACTGTTCCTCTCTTTTCTTTTTTTTTGGTGAAATCATCTGACCTGACCACACGACCTCGGTTGTCCTAGTTATGCCGATAATATTCAGATCTAAATCAGTACTACCTGTGCTGTGCATATTCCCTCTTCTTCATTAGCATTATGTTTCCATGAAATAAAGAATGGATATGTAAAAATGTTCTCAAACTCAGCTCAAATTAGACTGAGATCCTATTAGTCAAAGGTAAAGGTCAAATACACAAGTGCTTAGAGTTGGCCTTTGATATTAATGAAATGCTACTCAAACCTCAACAAACAGTCCATAACCATGGTGGTGTTTTTTGACCTATGTCTGCTCTCATCAAAACTGCCTTTTTTTCATTTACGAAGCATTGCAAGACTTTGTCCTTCACTTGGTATAAAAAATGCAGACTCAAACTGCTTGAAGACTAGACTCCATTGTCCTGTTCATTGGCCCTCCTTCCACAACCAATGCTCAACAACAGTACATTCAAATCTCACCAGCTAGAGTTTTTACTCACACCAATATACTGTATGTTCCCATATCACCAACATTCTGTACAAGCTTCACTGGTAACCAATCAACGCCCATATTCAATACAAAATAATACTTTTAACCTACAAACCAAATATTGCCCCTTATTATGCCAAGTTCACACTACACGACTTTCCAAGTCGTCAGGTCTCTGTACAGTTCACACTACACGACTGGATCTCTTGTAATCGGGAGTCTTTCAAGTCAGTGTGGCTTTCACACTACACGACTGATCAGCGATAGGGGGTTTCACACTACACCATCTATCACCAACTGGAATCACAGGCGAGCTTCTCTGGTCTCACGAACTATGGTTTGTCACGAAAACAAGTGACGAGGGGTTTAATGATACCACGTCCAAAAATGCACGTCAACAAGTAGCGAGAGATCAAAGTTTGAACGCTGATGTGAAATCAAAGAGGAAAAATAAATGAATCTGAGTGGATTTGGCTACATGAACAGCATGGATTGTTCTATAGTGAGTTGGAGGTTAATAAATATTTTTTTACAATGCAGTGTTGGTGTTTTGTAGAGAATGATAAGGTCAGAAACACTGTATAAAACGTGTGTATGCTGATGTATTCGGATATAAACTATATTATGCCCGTCCCAACCTTTTTACACTCCTCCCCTGCGTTTCCCCCACCCGTATCTTGCGTTCTCATTGGCTGTTCGACATAGCACTCATTGCCAGTCAGGCAACTCAGATCCAGATATCTGACATGCCAGAAATCCCGCTTCAGTCCCCACTCTGATCGAGTTGTTGGGTAGTTCACACATAGTGATTGAAAGTTGAGTTTTGATTGCCGAGCGAACGCCGAGTTGCTCCCGAGCCGGCAAATCTAGCGCCTACCAGTCAGCGAGCGAAAATCAGGGCAAAAATCGTGTAGTGTGAACTAGGCATTACTTGTCTGAATTACTCTGGGATATGCTCTTAGATTCTCAAACCATAGGCCTCTATCCAATCCAAAGTTTCAGCTCTCCTCTTTGATGAGTAGGTGTTTGATGTTATGGCTCCCAAACTCTTAACTCTCAAACTGCAGCATCCTGAAGCTTGGTAAATATGCTATTTAAATCTAAATGTATTTTTATTATTTTATTTTTTATTATATGGAGACTAGTCTAGACCAATCAACCATTTATAAAGCATAATTATTAATAATTATTAATGATGAAGTCCTGGTGTATTTGTATGCCTTACATGTTTAAAGTTTGTTGCAGTAGGAAAGGGGTTTAAGGTATAATAACATTTATAAACTAACACCCAAACTCAGTGTGAAGACACAAAGCTACATATTAAAACACTTAAAGGCAGCAAGTGGTGCCAATAATTCTGAGTCTGACTGTATCTGAACTAGTGGTGGTAAATTCAGTTCATTTTATGGACTCTGGTTAATCCAAGTCACTCAGTAATGTGATCCGGTTCACTTAAGTCATTTGAGTTACTGATATCTTGATTGCGATTAATTTACTACATGAAAATGCATCCAAATATCACTTGTGCACTCATCTTCTGTAAATAAATCTTTCTCTTGGCACCTCACACTTCTCTTGTCAGTGACAAGTTGACACTTTGTTCTAAGTGGAATCTTGATCATGGGGGATAGGGACAAGGAGGGGGGAGAAGGGAGTGGACTCACCTACCAATCAGATGGGTATATTAAAGGATCAAGGTTCAAGGGGGATGGTCAACAACAAATTCCAATGGTAACTTGACCCAGTCAGGCAGCCACAGTGGCACCAAAACAAACAATCAATAAGTTACCATGAGGAAGGGCTATGATACTCCTTAAGTGGCACAGTCCTAAAGTAGCCTGTAAGCATTTGCATTTTAATAATAATATAACTATATTTTGTTCAGCCAAATCACAGTCTGCGGTGTTTCCGGTGAGTCTGCTCACTCGCCTTGTGTACTTAACAGCAGCCAGTCAGAGGACTCACAGGATCCGGGTTAATTGAGACCTCGGACTCGTGATTCCTGATTCAGTATGAAGATTCGAATCATTAACCCAGGTGATTCAGGAACCGCCCAGCTCTAATCTGACTCTAAACACCTTTCCTCTATAGACAGATGATCCTGCAGGCGGTGGTTATATAAATGTGGCCATACATTACTCAGTTGGTACATTACTCAGAACATTGATGGTATATAAGTTTGTCAGATGTTCATGCAGCTGGTGAATAACATATGCACACAAACCATGTAAAGGCATTGTTACATGTAGTACTTCATCATTTTTTAATCGCACAGTCGGATGGCGAAGTGTTAAAGCGAACATTGAAACACAGCTTCATTTATACTGATATTCCAAATATTAGCAAAACAAGATAAACTGTGACATTTTATCGAAAGCTAAGTCAGTTTGCAGTTTACTTGCATTAAATGTGTTGTGAAAACAGTGACCCTCGTGTACTTATGTCAGTCTGAATTAATTGAAAGCGCTTCCTTTACAAGAACGTTCTTCCGAATCACTGTAAGTCTGTGCAACCACACTCATTAAAATCAACCCACAAGCAAACTACACACTTCATGCCAACATGCCAACACTTCATGTGTCTTTTGACATGTAAAGTTGAACACAGAATATGCTTTGAGTGGTTAAAGCTATAAAAACATCATTGCTAGGGACATGTGCACTGCTTCCAGCAATTCGGCTACATAACTACATGCTATGGACTAAGGCTAACAATGTACAAGTACAAAACTAACCTAGACACATTAAGGCAGTGAGAGTGAATCAGAGCTATTGCAGCTGTATTAAATTAATATACCATTAGTACACTACACAGTAAGCGTTGAGTTCTAGGTAGATTTCATGAGTGCTGCCATCTCGAGATATAAACATGAAATTGCTAGTAATAGTAACGTCTTAGGACCGTTTAGATTTTTAAAGTTAGTGTTTAAACTTGACCCTGTTTGCACCATTTATTCTCTTAGACAAGCATAACAACTCTGGAGAATAGTTTTCTTCCTCTGATAAACTAGCCAAATAGCACTAGATATTCTGCAGGAGCGTTTTTGGCACAAACCAAAACCAGTATTGTCCCTGTGGAGACAAAAATTTTGAAAACTGCAAACAACAACAAAAAACTCAGTGTGTCTCGCATTTGCTTTGACTTTTTATTTTACTGCAGACAGTATGAACCCAAGATATTTCATGTTTTGTCTTGTCAACTTCATGTCATTTGTTAATATACAACCATTCCTGCATTTCAGGCCTGCAACACATAAAAAATAAGACTGT
This sequence comes from Trichomycterus rosablanca, assembly GCF_030014385.1. Classification (NCBI taxonomy): domain Eukaryota; kingdom Metazoa; phylum Chordata; class Actinopteri; order Siluriformes; family Trichomycteridae; genus Trichomycterus; species Trichomycterus rosablanca. The sequence continues at coordinate 62,017,951 of NC_085988.1, read as the reverse complement.
AAAGCATTATAATATGTAATATTTAAACGTAAAAGGTGTTTTGACAGCTTTGATACCAAGTAATGAAGAGCTTCAGGTGTTATTTTGTTCCATTTTCTCTGCAAATATGTCTTAAGGTGTTTTTTAATTCATCCCAAAGGTGTTCTATCAGGTTGAGGTCAGGCCAGTCAAGTTCTTCCACACCAGACATCGCTCATCCACGTCTTTATGGACCTCGCTTTGTGCAATGGTGCGTAGTCATGTTGGAACAGAAAGGGGCCATCCCCAAACTGTTCCCACAAAGTTGGGAGCATGAAATTGTCCAAAATCTCTTGGTAGATCTCAAGAGTTCCTTTCACTGGAACTAAGAGGCCGAGCCCAACTCCTGAAAAACAACCCCACATCAAAATCCCCCCTCCACCAAACTTTACACTTGGCACAATGCAGTCAGACAAGTACCGTTCTCCTGGCAACCACCAAACAAAGACTCGTCCATCAGATTGCCAGAGGGAGAAGCGTGATTCGTCACTCCAGAGAACACGTCTCCACTGCTCTAGAATCCAGTGGTGGCATGCTTTACACCACTGCATCTGACACTTTGCATTGCGCTTGGTGATGTAAGGCTTGGATGCAGCTGCTCGGCCATGGAAACCCATTCCATGAAGCTCTCTACACTGTTCCTGAGCTAATCTGAAGGTCACATGAAGTTTGGAGGACTGTAGCGATTGACTCTGCAGAAAGTTGGCGACCTCTGCGCACTATCCGCTGACCCCGCTCTGTCATTTTACATGGCCTACCACTTTGTGGCTGCGTTGCTGTCGTTCCCAATCACTTCCACTTTGTTATAATACCACTGACAGTTGACTGTGGAATATTTAGTAGCAAGAACATTTCACGACTGGACTTGTTGCACAGGTGGCATCCTATCACGGTACCACGCTGGAATTTACTGAGCTCCTGGGAACGACCCATTTTTTCACTAATGTTTGTAGAAGCAGTCTGCATGCCTAGGTGCTTGGTTTTATACACATGTGGTGGAAGTGATTGGAACACCTGAATTCAATGATTTGGATGGGTGAGTGAATACTTTTGGCAATATGGTGTATATATGATAAAGTTTATAAATATATTAATGCAAAATAAGAGATAAACAACAATAAATAATGATAAAATAGAACAATAAAAATAATATTATGGTGTTACATTATTTTAGAAACCCTTGCATACAACCTTCTTCTTACAAGTTAAGAATTTTTAACTTTTAGTTAACGCAAGCAATTCACTGTGTCTTTTTGGCTTAGCTGAATTCCACTGTTTCCTCTGCTGAATTCATACTGTTTTGAATAAAAAATTCCAGAAATCAATTCATATTTTTAAACTCTGTTAACTGCACTTTGTAGTACTATAATTACTGACTATAGTCCATCTATTTCTCTACATACTTTTTTAACCTGCTTTTACTCTGTTCTTCAATGATCAGGACCCTCAAAGGACCACTACAGAGCAGGTATTATTTGGGTGGTGGGTTATTCTCAGCACTGCAGTGACACTGACATGGTGGTGGTGTGTTAGTGTGTGTTGTGCTGGTATGAGTAGATCAGACACAGCAGTGCTGCTGGAGTTTTTAAATACTGTGTCCACTCACTGTCCACTCTATTAGACACTCCTACCTAGTTGGTCCACCTTGTAGGTGTAAAGTCAGAGACGATCGCTCATCTATTGCTGCTGTTTGAGTTGGTCATCTTCTAGACCTTCATCAGTGGTCACAGGACGCTGCCCACGTGGCACTGTTGGCTGGATATATTTTTGGTTGGTGGACTATTCTCAGTCCAGCAGTGACAGTGAGGTGTTTAAAAACTCCAGCAGCGCTGCTGTGTCTTAACCACTCATACCAGCACAACACACACTAACACACCACCACCATGTCAGTGTCACTGCAGTGCTGAGAATGATCCACCACCCAAATAATACCTACTCTGTGGTGGTCCTGTGGGGGTCCTGACCGGTGGCGGCTCCTGCCAAATCTCTCAGGGGGGGGGGGGGGGGGGGGGCAATTGTTGCGATGATGGCCAAGGTGACCCGTTCAATGGGTAAATTAAAGCTTAAATAATTAAACTCTTAAGTCATCTGTCAGTTTGCCCTTACAAATAACTTTGAACATGGAGACAGACCAGCTTTACCATTAATCATATAATGAAGTAAAGCCTTCACACTAACAATTTCATCAGATAGCATTTTATTTTAGGTGCAGCAGATCCAGAATAAAGATTGGCATCGGGGCTGATGTGCAATGAATAAAGAAGTACAATTAAACAATTGGGGAGATACAATACAAGATATACAATTAGGGAAATACACAATTCACAATTTAAAAATTACATTATTTGTATTGAAGTTTTGCTCGTCTCTCTTTCAAAGCAGCAAAGTGATCAATTACCCTCTCATTGAAGGCTAGGTAGCAAGGTAGCAAAATGTGCATGATTGTTCATCACTGATATTAACATCCGGGCTGTCTTATAGTTTACCCAGTAGCGCCACCCGAAGAACGAAGAGCCATTTTTTCGAACAGCTCTTTAAAAGATCCGACTCCCTTCAAGGAGCCATAATTCCCATCACTAGCTCCAATTATCGCTACACCAGGTTACGTGTGTGTGACGCAAGCACGTAAGTGCGAGCCCCTCCGGAAGTCATTCAAAATGCATTGCAGCGCCTGCAGTTAAAAAAAAAGAGCTTTAACATGAGTCTATGAGAGCGATCTGGGGCGATTTTCAGTTAGAGTGGAGTCGCCCCAAAAGGGGCGGTACTGTACGGAACACAACTCCACGCTGATTGGACTACGATATTCAGAGGCAAGACAGACTCCAGAACAGTCACAGCTAGTTTAACACTGGTTGAATGTGATAGAAAAATTTCTTCCCTTTCGCCCTTTGGTGGTGCGTCGCCCGATTGCCCGAGCCGCCCCTGGTCCTGACCATTGAAGAACAGCATGAAAGGGGGCTAACAAAGCATGCAGAGAAACAGATGGACTACAGTCAGTAATTGTAGAACTACAAAGTGCTTCTATATGGTAAGTGAAGCTAATAAAATGGACAGTGAGTGTAGAAACAAGGAGGTGGTTTTAATGTTATGGTTGATCGGTGTATATATATATTTGTTTCTCCCTTTTTCCTCCCGACTTGTAGCGTGTTCAATTGCCTGATTGCGTCATGCTTCCTCTCCACTAATGCCGGCCCTGGCTCCAATTGAGGAGAACAAAGCTAACCCACGCCCCCTCCGACACGTGGGCAGCAGCCGTATGCATTTTGTCACCTACACCAGACAAGATCAGCTGCGGATCAGCTCTTTGAACGGAGAGACACACCCTGATCCACACTCTCTCCCCGTCTCTGTGCAGGCGCCATCAATCAGCCAGCAGAGGTCGTAGTTGCATCAGTCATGAGACAGTCCCTATCCAGCTCAATACCCCATCCGTATATGAACAACAGACCAATCGTTGTTCAAGTGGCTGCTCAGCCCAGTCGGCAGGCAGAGCTAAGACTCGATACGATGTATCGATGTATCTCAACAAAACCAAAGGACGCTAAAAGAAATATAATGCATACATTTGCAGACCACACACAAATGAACCAAAGAAATCGAACTCAGGCCTCTCTTGCTGTGAGGTGAAAGCACTTGCCACTGCTCCACTGTGCCACCCTCTGCATCACTTCTCATTTGCATGAAGTGCAAACTTTGCTTTGTTTTGTCGCACCTCTGACTGTACCCACCATGCAGCGCTAAGTGTCGCTTCACATCCTGTCACAGTACACTGCCAGCTCTTATTAAGAAGAATAAATGACTTTCAGACTCTTGTTTTGTCACTGCTGGTTTGAATGCAGAAAAACATGACCTTAAGCATCCTACGTGTGTTAGGAGTGTATTTGTACGTGCCCTACTTTAACCATAAGAATGAAAGGAATTCGTGTATCAGTGAGCGTAGGCGAGTGTTTGCTTGATGGTACCTGTTGTGAAACCTGGGCATACACTACTCTTGGCCTGTGTCCCTGCCACACCTCACATTTGAACTTTGCCTTAAGCTGTGGTTAAAGAAGAACACTGGGAGCAGAGTTCCCCACCCCCGAGGGATAAGCAGCACTGATCTGAGATCAGCTTTGCCACTTTATACTAAGAATTTTGTTGTGCTTTAGATAAACTCAGGAAAAAAAACTTGGGCTATCTGACGATGATATCAGATTTTTTAAGACTTGACAGTGATGGTATATACACTGACCAGGCATAACATTATGAACACTGACAGGTGAAGTGAATAACACTGATTATCTCTTCATCAGGGCACCTGTTAGTAGGTGGGATATATTTGGCAGCAAGTGAACATTTTATCCTTAAAGTTGATGTGTTAGAAGCAGGAAAAATGGGCGAGCGTAAGGATTTGAGCGAATGTGACAAGGGCCAAACTGTGATGGCTTAACAACTAGGTCAGAGCATCTCCAAAACTGCAGCTCTTGTGGGGTGTTCCTGGCCTGCGGTGGTCAGTATCTATGAAAAGTGGTCCAAGGAGGGAACAGTGGTAAACCGGTGACAGGGTCATGGGCGGCCAAGGCTCACTGATGCACATGGGGAACAAAGGCTGGCCCTTGTGGTCCGATCCAACAGACGAGCTACTGTAGCTCAGACTGACTGCTGAAGAAGTTAATGCTGGTTCTGATAGAAATGTGTCAGAATACACAGTGCATCACAGTTTTTTGCGTATGGGGCAGCAAAAGGGCGACCAACACAATTTTATCGGTGTATATACCATATGCTGTATATACCAGGTGATAACCAATGTTTGAATGTGTGAATTCATGTGGCACAAGCTTAGCTTTGCTTTTTGAACTCGCTTTGAGATTTTATTAAAAAAGAAAGTGTGGCAACAAAGGGGCGCTTAGGTGGTGCAGTGGTAAAACACGCTAGCACACCAGAGCTGACATCTCAAACTCGTGGGTTCGAATATCATCTCAGGACACATACATGGACAATGATTTGCCATTATTGGTTGGATGCCTGAAGCAATTACGACCACTGCTGGCTGACTGATGGCACTTCAGAAGCGAGAAATAATGGAGATCAGTGCGTGACTCTCTGTAAGCATGACTAAGCCCCATATGAACTTGTTTCGTGCAGGTGAAAAGATGCAGTTGGCTACTACACACATGTCGGAGGGGGCGTGTGTTAGTCACGACTCTCCTCAGTCAGGAGTGGAGTTTAGCAGCAGTAGAGTGGAAGCTAAATAATAGGGTAATTGAACTAGATTGGGAGGGAAATTGGGGAAAATGCAAAAAAGGTAGGGGAACACAGTCAAATCTCTATTAGAGACAAGACACAATTCGAGCAACTGGGGTTAAGTGCTCAGCAGCCACCACTACCCCATCAACATTGGTTAATCAACATTGCTTGTTGTGCATCAATACCTGCCACTGTAAGGTATTGCTGTGAGGGACAGTGGTAGCCTAGTGGGTAGAGCTTTGGGCTATCAACTGAACAGCTCTGCCATGTAGCCACTGTTGGACCCTTGAGCAAGGCCTTTAACCCTGTTTGCTCCAGTGCTGTACGATGGCTGACCCTCCGCTCAGACCCCAGCTTTTCGTTGTACTGTACACCTGTAGATGTGTATATGACTAATAAAGGCATTCTGTTCACTGTCAAAACATACAACCAAACAGCTTCATGTGACATCATCACTCAGTAACCCTTACTCAACACCACTTCTCAATGCGCCCATAGGGGTCCCAGGCAAATTTTGGATATCTAACCAATCACAAGGAACCCAAGCCGAATAACAATTAAGAGTCACTTATAGCACACTCATATCTAATGCAGACTGTGATTCTGAAAAGCTCTTCAAAGAACTGAAGTCTGATCTGAAGTCTGTGTTCTGTCTGAAGTTCAGATCTACTGTAGGTACTTTTTTTTATAAGAATGGTAACCTGATCAGTGAGGGAGAGTGATGTATTTACGGCAGGAGAAGAACAGACAGATGGATTGACCGAGGAAAGGAAGAGAGGAAGGAAGTGGAGTTGGGATTGCTGGTCGATTCCTACACAGCTGGAGGGGTTTGAACTGTGAATGACGAATGTGAGTGAGAAAGAGTGAGCGAGTGTGTAAAAATGAGAGAGATTTGTGGATTGTGAGGCCATGAACTGGGTAAAGGGTCATTGGGACAGATAGTAGGTTTTGCACACACACTCACACACACACACACACACATACAGATGGCTTTCAATCAAGCCAATAAGTGGGGAAAATCGGAGACCACAGAGGTACAACCCCTGCAGTGGTCATGTGACTCAGTCCACAGGAATGTAATGGTCAGTTACTACTAAGTGTATGTGTGTGTGCGAGGTGAACCACTGGATTCCTGTAACGTGACTTGAAGAGGCACCTGTTACAATAGCTATTTTGTCTTTATTGGATCCATATGGCGGCAAAAATGAGCATGGGTGTTTATTTACAAAGTAAATTGCTCTTTGTGGGACATTCAGTTGGTCTTCATAAACAACAGCTTTTATTTGAATAAACAGAAGAACCTAACCAGAGTACTACGGTCAATATAAGAATTGGTGGCGTGTGGGATAAGTACCCTTTCCCTGCCAGCTGCATACTCATGTCCTTACCAAAAAGAGCCACAGGCACACATGCAGTCACCAGATGCTGCTTTCACCCGCCAGTGGTTTCACAGGACATCCAGAGAGTCAATCACTGCTGTCTGTGAATCATCCTCCTCATACAGGTGCCTTCAACCAGCCGACAGAGGCCGCAATTGCAGCAGCATTGAGGAACCTTGAGATCTTTAGCACATTAGACCACTACGCCACCTCATGTGGATGTATTTTGGATCAATTGCAGAGGTTTGATAGTGAACGTTGGCAGACATGCCTGGAAAAAGAAATAATAAGAGACTGGATGAGAATCTGAGGGACTTTCGTAGTGAGTAATTGCCAAATCTTTCTGATGTTGTAAAAGCAGTGGTTCTCTCCTTGACCCCCTTTTTTTCTTTTAGACCCCTCTGTGTTGAAAAAGAAATTCTGGGACTCTCTTGATGTGGGTTATGATGTTATTCGTATGCTTTAAGCAAGGATGACGAATGGTATTGTGTCCTTGCTCATGGGAAATTCGATGAATCCATAATGAAAGTATGTTATTTTGGTACTTTCTGGAGCTTCCTCACCTTAGTCTACTTCAGCGTGATCTGCATCAACAACTGAATCAAGCACAACACACACTAACACACCACCACCAGTGTCACTGCAGTGCTGAGAATGATCCACCACCCAAATAATACCTACTCTGTAGTGGTCCTGGGAGAGTCCTGACCATTGAAGAACAGCATGAAAGGGGGCTAACTAAGTATGCAGAGAAACAGATGGACTACAGTCAGTAATTGTAGAAGTACCACAGCTTTTACATGGGTTCTCTAGGGACTGGGCCATGGCACTAAAATAATTCTGTCAAATATTTTTTGAATTTGGATAATTCACCCGCTGAAAATATTCAACCATGACCCTGCTTTAGCTTTTTGGCACAGGCTGACAGATTTTTGTTTAAAATTTTTTTCAATTCTGTTACCGCCCAGACGTGTCCACACAATAGCAGTAATATAAAACTATGTGTGTATGAGTGTGTGTGCTTGGGTGAGTGAGTGGAATTTTTTTTCTTTTAACCTGGCATTGGTACATAGTGTAGGTGTGTAAGCAAAGTCCAAAAGGTGTTCTTTTCTGGAATGTGCCTTTATGGTGAAGAACAAACACACATTTTCTTTTTTTAGGTGATTTCACACTGATAAACGGCTCGAACCCATGTTACATTTGAACTATCAGATCTTCCAACTTATTTTTATAGAACACAAAATGCAAATTTTAAATGATTATTCCATTTACTCAAGATAATGAATTATTCAAAACTATATCACCCATATGAAAAAGTAAATGCCCCCTAAATGTAATAACTGGCAGTACCACCCCTGGCAGTAACAACCGCATTCAAATGTTTGCAGTAACTTGTCATGAGTGTTTTACGTCACAGTGGAGGAATTTTGGCCTACTCTTCTTTGCAGAATTGTTTTAATTTGGCCACACTGAAGGATTTTTTCAAACTCCTGTTTAAGATCGTTTCACAGCATCTTAATAGATAGATAGATTAGATAGATAGATTCAACTTTATTGTCATTTCTCAGTACAGGTACAAGGCAACGAAATGCAGTGCGGTAGAGGGTGTGGCCCTCTGCACTCGTCAAGTGTAGGTGATAAGTTGTTCGATTGCTGTGCACGTGTCGGAGGGGGCATGGAGCAGCCTCGTCCTCCCCAATCAGGAGCAGGGACCAGCATTATTGAGAGAATGATTGATGGGTAGAAATTGGATGCACTAAAGTGGGAGAAAAAGAAGTAAAAAAAAAAAAAAAAAATTATATATATGTATATATGTATATATATATATATATACTAAAAAAAAGTACAAATAGTATCACTGTGCAAAGAAAAATAGAGAATATCAGTAAACATATATCTATGATTAGTATGAATATGAATATACTGTATAGTTATAACTATAGCTATTTACATATATGTAATTATATCTGTATACGTAGTACTATATACATAATAGCAATAATAACAATAAGCATATGAATAAAAAATGGGTATATATCATATTAATAACAGTAATAATAATAAAGATTAGTTAGGTATCTATTATAATAATAACAGTAATAATAAAAGATGTGTAAATAATTATACAACTGTAACTATAACTATATATGGACGGTGCTAAATAACTATAACTATACATATATATGTAAAACAGTTGTGTAAAGTGCAGGTGCAAATGATAAATCATAATAACAGTCCAGTGTGTAGTCCGGTGTGTTGATGGTATTATCAGTGCAAATAATAAATAATAGGTCCAGTATATAGTCCAGGGTGTTGGTGGAGTTAGCAGCGTAATGTAGTGTTCAGTAAAGTAATTGAGGTGGGGAAAAAACTGTTTCTGAGCCGACTGGTCCTGGCACGTATGCTTCTGTATCTTTTCCCAGATGGCAGAAGGTTATACAGTGTGTGGCTGGATTAATGGATTTTAAGTTAGGACTTTGCCACTTCAAAACCTTAATTTGGATTCTTTTGAAGCTAAAAAACCTCTCGCACACACCAAAGGATATGGGTGATAACAGAACTTTTAGGAGCTGCTAACTGAGCTACTAAGCTAACTGTTCGCGTCACAAACACATTAATGTGTACTACAAGATAATAGATTTATGTTCACTACATAGTGCACTAGATAGTGCATTACATAATTAATTATGTTCCCTACATAGTGCACTAAATTGTATATCAGATAATGGATTTATGTTCCCTACTTAGTGCACTAGACAGTATATTAGACAATTGATTTATGTTCCCTACACAGTGCGCTAGATTCTATATCAGATAACGGATTTAATACGCGATCGGGAATAAAGTCTGTGTCGCCTGCGTGCGTGTGTGTGTGTGCGCTCTTGGCCGCTCGTTCTAGATTCCGGGAGATTTTATCTGACTTGCGGGCATCAGGGAGCCGCTATGTACAGTGTATCACAAAAGTGAGTACACCCCTCACATTTCTGCAAATATTTTATTATATCTTTTCATGGGACAACACTATAGAAATAAAACTTGGATATAACTTAGAGTAGTCAGTGTACAACTTGTATAGCAGTGTAGATTTACTGTCTTCTGAAAATAACTCAACACACAGCCATTAATGTCTAAATGGCTGGCAACATAAGTAAGTACACCCCACAGTGAACATGTCCAAATTGTGCCCAAAGTGTCAATATTTTGTGTGACCACCATTATTATCCAGCACTGCCTTAACCCTCCTGGGCATGGAATTCACCAGAGCTGCACAGGTTGCTACTGGAATCCTCTTCCACTCCTCCATGATGACATCACGGAGCTGGTGGATGTTAGACACCTTGAACTCCTCCACCTTCCACTTGAGGATGCGCCACAGGTGCTCAATTGGGTTTAGTCCATCACCTTTACCTTCAGCTTCCTCAGCAAGGCAGTTGTCATCTTGGAGGTTGTGTTTGGGGTCGTTATCCTGTTGGAAAACTGCCATGAGGCCCAGTTTTCGAAGGGAGGGGATCATGCTCTGTTTCAGAATGTCACAGTACATGTTGGAATTCATGTTTCCCTCAATGAACTGCAGCTCCCCAGTGCCAGCAACACTCATGCAGCCCAAGATCATGATGCTACCACCACCATGCTTGACTGTAGGCAAGATACAGTTGTCTTGGTACTTCTCACCAGGGCGCCGCCACACATGCTGGACACCATCTGAGCCAAACAAGTTTATCTTGGTCTCGTCAGATTCTCGGCATTCCAGTAATCCATGTTCTTGGACTGCTTGTCTTCAGCAAACTGTTTGCGGGCTTTCTTGTGCGTCAGCTTCCTTCTGGGATGACGACCATGCAGACCGAGTTGATGCAGTGTGCGGCGTATGGTCTGAGCACTGACAGGCTGACCTCCCACGTCTTCAACCTCTGCAGCAATGCTGGCAGCACTCATGTGTCTATTTTTTAAAGCCAACCTCTGGATATGACGCCGAACACGTGGACTCGACTTCTTTGGTCGACCCTGGCGAAACCTGTTCCGAGTGGAACCTGTCCTGGAAAACCGCTGTATGACCTTGGCCACCATGCTGTAGCTCAGTTTCAGGGTGTTAGCAATCTTCTTATAGCCCAGGCTATCTTTGTGGAGAGCAACAATTCTATTTCTCACATCCTCAGAGAGTTCTTTGCCATGAGGTGCCATGTTGAATATCCAGTGGCCAGTATGAGAGAATTGTACCCAAAACACCAAATTTAACAGCCCTGCTCCCCATTTACACCTGGGACCTTGACACATGACACCAGGGAGGGACAACGACACATTTGGGCACAATTTGGACATGTTCACTGTGGGGTGTACTCACTTATGTTGCCAGCTATTTAGACATTAATGGCTGTGTGTTGAGTTATTTTCAGAAGACAGTAAATCTACACTGCTGTACAAGCTGTACACTGACTACTCTAAGTTATATCCAAGTTTCATGTCTATAGTGTTGTCCCATGAAAATACAGTGTATCACAAAAGTGAGTACACCCCTCACATTTCTGCAGATATTGAAGTATATCTTTTCATGGGACAACACTGACAAAATGACACTTTGACACAATGAAAAGTAGTCTGTGTGCAGCTTATATAAGAGTGTAAATTTATTCTTTTCTCAAAATAACTCAATATACAGCCATTAATGTCTAAACCACCGGCAACAAAAGTGAGTACACCCCTAAGAGACTACACCCCTAAATGTCCAAATTGAGCACTGCTTGTCATTTTCCCTCCAAAATGTCATGTGATTTGTTAGTGTTACTAGGTCTCAGGTGTGCATAGGGAGCAGGTGTGTTCAATTTAGTAGTACAGCTCTCACACTCTCTCATACTGGTCACTGAAAGTTCCAACATGGCACCTCATGGCAAAGAACTCTCTGAGGATCTTAAAAGACGAATTGTTGCGCTACATGAAGATGGCCAAGGCTACAAGAAGATTGCCAACACCCTGAAACTGAGCTGCAGCACAGTGGCCAAGATCATCCAGCGTTTTAAAAGAGCAGGGTCCACTCAGAACAGACCTCGTGTTGGTCGTCCAAAGAAGCTGAGTGCACGTGCTCAGCGTCACATCCAACTGCTGTCTTTGAAAGATAGGCGCAGGAGTGCTGTCAGCATTGCTGCAGAGATTGAAAAGGTGGGGGGTCAGCCTGTCAGTGCTCAGACCATACGCCGCACACTACATCAAATTGGTCTGCATGGCTGTCACCCCAGAAGGAAGCCTCTTCTGAAGTCTCTACACAAGAAAGCCCGCAAACAGTTTGCTGAAGACGTCAACAAAGGACATGGATTACTGGAACCATGTCCTATGGTCTGATGAGACCAAGATTAATTTGTTTGGTTCAGATGGTCTCAAGCATGTGTGGCAGCAATCAGGTGAGGAGTACAAAGATAAGTGTGTCATGCCTACAGTCAAGCATGGTGGTGGGAATGCCATGGTCTGGGGCTGCATGAGTGCAGCAGGTGTTGGGGAGTTACATTTCATTGAGGGACACATGAACTCCAATATGTACTGTGAAATACTGAAGCAGAGCATGATCCCCTCCCTCCGGAAACTGGGTCGCAGGGCAGTGTTCCAGCATGATAATGACCCCAAACACACCTCTAAGACGACCACTGCTTTATTGAAGAGGCTGAGGGTAAAGGTGATGGACTGGCCAAGCATGTCTCCAGACCTAAACCCAATAGAACATCTTTGGGGCATCCTCAAGTGGAAGGTGGAGGAGCGCAAAGTCTCGAATATCCGCCAGCTCCGTGATGTCGTCATGGAGGAGTGGAAAAGCATTCCAGTGGCAACCTGTGAAGCTCTGGTAAACTCCATGCCCAGGAGAGTTAAGGCAGTTCTGGGAAATAATGGTGGCCACACAAAATATTGACACTTCAGGAACTTTCACTAAGGGGTGTACTCACTTTTGTTGCCGGTGGTTTAGACATTAATGGCTGTATATTGAGTTATTTTGAGGGAAGAATAAATTTACACTGTTATATAAGCTGCACACAGACTACTTTTCATTGTGTCAAAGTGTCATTTTGTCAGTGTTGTCCCATGAAAAGATATACTTAAATATCTGCAGAAATGTAAGGGGTGTACTCACTTTTGTGATACACTGTATATAATGAAATATTTGCAGAAATGTGAGGGGTGTACTCACTTTTGTGATACACTGTATATGCGGGAGACTCCCTGAACTTCTGAGAGACTTGGGACGTCTGGGTTAGTAAATTGAACCCAATTGTCAATGGTTAACTTTGTAATGGTTAATTTGGTAGCTAATAAGGCAATTTTTTACATAGGACAAGGCAGGGCTGAACAGGATTTTTCCTTCAGTAGATAAAATCAGAATTAAAAAATGATTTGAAACATAACAGTGCACCAAATATGCATAAATAGAATAAAATGGAAGGGGACAAATACTGTTTCTCAGTATATGGGTGCAGTGGTTTTTCTTCTGTTTGTATGTCTGAAAGATGTGAGCCTATTTGGTTTTACCTAAGCAGACATGTTTATTTATCTAGTTCGGGCAAAAGTCTGCTTTGCAGATGATTATAAAGTTCAATCTGCTGCAGAAAACAACAACAAAAAACCCACACATTTATCAGTTGTTATGATTCGACTTCCTCATAAAACATCCCCTCTGACCGACTCCTGGCACCAGTGTGCGGCCTCTACAGAACAGCAAAACAGCTACATGACCTAAACGGCGTGATCGGAGTTGCGCGGTGGTGTAAAACAGTGCGCCCGGTGTTTGGAGGCATGCTCTGTGACTATCGATGAGTCAGGCATGATGGATGAGGCCGTAAGCGTTTCCTGAAAGAGGGAGAGGGGTGGAGGGGTGGGGGGAGCAGGGAGAGAGAAGGCGAGATGAAGAGAAAGCGAGATTGATTACTTGTTGACTCACTTGGTAAAAATTAAATCGACTGAATGTGTCATGTATGACTGTGCAGTTTACACACTATGAGCGCACACACACACACACACACACACACACACACACACACACACACAGAGACAGAGAGAGAGAGAGAGAGAGAGGGACAGTAAAGAAGGGCCGCTCAGACTCTCAGTCTCATTATGCTGCTGGAAACAGCCAGACCATTCTGGAGCTCAGTGGATAACTTTCTCTTTCACTCTCTCTTCCCCACTCCACCTCTTTCTCTGCAGACTTCACTGAGGCTGGGTGCGAAATTACCATCACACACGCCGAGAGATTTGAGCCGAGTGTTTCACCGGACACTGTTCTGTACGGTAAGTGTTTATGTTGTCTGGCTGTGTGGGTGTGTTGGATTCTCTAGAGGTCTTAGCTCTATTTCTACCTGACAGCACAGCTAACAGTTACACCTTCTAGAATATTCTTCTCTGGGACTTTCTTTTTAGATTTATGTGTCCAGTTCTTTTTAATGCTGACTGAACTTCTCAAATTTTAGGAACTAGCACCTCTAAACAGTATTTAAAACAGTCATAACACTAACAGTGCTGTAACATAATTAGTATAGTAGAATGTGGATTGAGACACAGCTATAGATAATTGTCTAGCTCCAGCTTTTTCAAATGCTTGATTAAACAAAACAACAACAAAAAAGGTCTTAAAATTGATTACACATGGGCGTAAAGTACCCATAGATATTAAATAGTGGTTAATACTCTATTAACCTGTTATATTGTTTAGTCTTAGTTGTGTACAGACAGTAAATCACTAATATGAATGACTAAAGGACTGACTGGCTAAATCATTACTCTATTCAGGCAAATTACGTCAAAGGTTTAAAAGTGGTGAATGTCTCAATGCATGACAGAGCATCTTATCTTACACATCAGCATGGTTTGATGCGCATGCCCTGTCAAAACAGCACTCACAATGAAATCAATGCGATTAGAATGAGTGCCTATGTAAACGGGGTGGAAAAAGACTTCTGACAAATGTGTAAATTTAATGTAAGTTTAGAAGAAGGACAAGAATGCCCTGTAGTTCTACAATTACTGACTGTAGTCCATCTGTTTCTCTACATACTTTTTTAGCCTGCTTTCACCCTGTTCTTCAATGGTCAGGACCCCCACAGGACCACTACAAAGTAGGTACTATTTGGGTGGTGGATCATTCTCAGCACTGCAGTGACAATGACATGGTGGTGGTCATTGCGCTGCTGGAGTTTTTAAATACCGTGTCCACTCACTGTCCACTCTATTAGACACTCCTACCTAGTTGGTCCACCTTGTAGATGTAAAGTCAGAGACGATCGCTCATCTATTGCTGCTGTCTGAGTTGGTCATCTTCTAGACCTTCGTCAGTGGTCACAGGACGCTGTCCACGGGGCGCTGTTGGCTGGATATGTTTGGTTGGTGGACTATTCTCAGTCCAGCAGTGACAGTGAGGTGTTTAAAAACTCCAGCAGCGCTGCTGTGTCTTTTCCACTTATACCAGCACAACACACACTAACACACCACCACCATGTCAGTGTCACTGCAGTGCTGAGAATCATCCACCACCCAAATAATACCTGCTCTGTGGTGGTCCTGTGTGAGTCCTGACCATTGAAGAACAGCATGAAAGGAGGCTAACAACCATTGTATGGTGCCCCTGAAGCAGAGAGGGTTCGGGCCTTGCTCAAGAGCCCAACAGTGGCTGCAAAGCAGAGCCTGGATTTAAACCAACAATCTCCTGACTAATAGCCCAAAGCTCTATCCTTTAGGCTACAAGTTTATATGGGATTAAAACTGTAAGGCTGCGAAGTGAATACCAGTTAATATAGTATACAATTCATGCAACTGAGGAAAAAGGACCTTGCTCAAGGAGCAGCTCGGCAGTGGTGGGACTTGAACCCACAACCTTCTCTTCCATAGTGTAGTCTTTTTTTTCTCCCCATTTTCCTCTCGAGCGCACTCAATTTGTCTTCCGCTGCTGAAGGATACCCGATTGCATCCGAGGAGAGCATGCCGCTGTACACGACTCTTCCGACTCGTGCACAGCCCTCCTCTTCTCGACCCCGCACAGGCATCTCTTCCACCAATCAGGGTCCTTACACAGCGTATGACGATCCCATCCCACACATAGTCCGGCCCCCACCATGCATATACGGTGGCCAATTAGTGTCTGCTGCATGCACTGGCAATTATGCCCGCCAGATGGCGCCCAGTTCTGAATCTCGGCGTTGGTGTGCTAACGGAATATCCCGCTGCGCCACCTGGGCGCGCCTTCATAGTGTAGTCTTTTAATCACTGAGCTACCACTTGCGTCAGCCTTGATAGTGGAATAGTGGTAGACAATAATGAGCATGCTGCATCTTGTCTGTCCTTATGCCCAAATGAAACTTCTTCACACCCAGCTAGGGTGAGTAGGGATGCTAATTCAGGATAACTATTCAGATCCCAATTTTCAAAATCACCTGTGTCTAAGGGAGGAAAGGTTGTATGGGTTTTTTTTCTTTGCTGTCTGGCTAAGGCACTGGTACGAATGGTGGAAAATGCAAAGAGGGCATAGCGTGAATCCCTATGAGAATCTATTGGTGGCTGGTGTGAAGAAGTACATATGGGAGGGGCAGGTGCAAAGCTGCCAGAGTAGTTGTATTATGGAATTTGATATGACTAGAAGAAAAATGGGATGTTATAAAGGGCATTCTTATAACCAGGATATTAATGTTGAATGTAATATCTTTGTGTGAATATATATATATATATATACACGTATATACAGTATATATATATATACATATATATATATATATACAGTGTATCACGAAAGTGAGTACACCCCTCACATTTCTGCAAATATTTCATTATATATTTTCATGGGACAACACTATAGACATGAAACTTGGATATAACTTAGAGTAGTCAGTGTACAACTTGTATAGCAGTGTAGATTTACTGTCTTCTGAAAATAACTCAACACACAGCCATTAATGTCTAAATAGCTGGCAACATAAGTGAGTACACCCCACAGTGAACATGTCCAAATTGTGCCCAAATGTGTCGTTGTCCCTCCCTGGTGTCATGTGTCAAGGTCCCAGGTGTAAATGGGGAGCAGGGCTGTTAAATTTGGTGTTTTGGGTACAATTCTCTCATACTGGCCACTGGATATTCAACATGGCACCTCATGGCAAAGAACTCTCTGAGGATGTGAGAAATAGAATTGTTGCTCTCCACAAAGATGGCCTGGGCTATAAGAAGATTGCTAACACCCTGAAACTGAGCTACAGCATGATGCCCAAGGTCATACAGCGGTTTTCCAGGACAGGTTCCACTCGGAACAGGCTTCGCCAGGGTCGACCAAAGAAGTTGAGTCCCCGTGTTCGGCGTCATATCCAGAGGTTGGCTTTAAAAAATAGACACATGAGTGCTGCCAGCATTGCTACAGAGGTTGAAGACGTGGGAGGTCAGCCTGTCAGTGCTCAGACCATACGCCGCACACTGCATCAACTCGGTCTGCATGGTCGTCATCCCAGAAGGAAGCTGACGCACAAGAAAGCCAGCAAACAGTTTGCTGAAGACAAGCAGTCCAAGAACATGGATTACTGGAATGCCCTGTGGTCTGACGAGACCAAGATAAACTTGTTTGGCTCAGATGGTGTCCAGCATGTGTGGCGGCACCCTGGTGAGAAGTACCAAGACAACTGTATCTTGCCTACAGTCAAGCATGGTGGTGGTAGCATCATGGTCTTGGGCTGCATGAGTGTTGCTGGCACTGGGGAGCTGCAGTTCATTGAGGGAAACATGAATTCCAACATGTACTGTGACATTCTGAAACAGAGCATGATCCCCTCCCTTCGAAAACTGGGCCTCATTGCAGTTTTCCAACAGGATAATGACCCCAAACACAACCTCCAAGATGACAACTGCCTTGCTGAGGAAGCTGAAGGTAAAGGTGATGGACTAAACCCAATTGAGCACCTGTGGCGCATCCTCAAGTGGAAGGTGGATGAGTTCAAGGTGTCTAACATCCACCAGCTCCGTGATGTCATCATGGAGGAGTGGAAGAGGATTCCAGTAGCAACCTGTGCAGCTCTGGTGAATTCCATGCCCAGGAGGGTTAAGGCAGTGATAATAATGGTGGTCACACAAAATATTGACACTTTAGGCACAATTTGGACATGTTCACTGTGGGGTGTACTCACTTATGTTGCCAGCCATTTAGACATTAATGGCTGTGTGTTGAGTTATTTTCAGAAGACAGTAAATCTACACTGCTATACAAGTTGTACACTGACTACTCTAAGTTATATCCAAGTTTCATGTCTATAGTGTCGTCCCATGAAAAGATATAATAAAATATTTGCAGAAATGTGAGGGGTGTACTCACTTTTGTGATACACTGTATATACACACACACACATATATATACAGTGTATCACAAAAGTGAGTACACCCCTCACATTTCTGCAAATATTTTATTATATCTTTTAATGGGACAACACTATAGAAATAAAACTTGGATATAACTTAGAGTAGTCAGTGTACAACTTGTATAGCAGTGTAGATTTACTGTCTTCTGAAAATAACTCAACACACAGCCATTAATGTCTAAATAGCTGGCAACATAAGTGAGTACACCCCACAGTGAACATGTCCAAATTGTGCCCAAAGTGTCAATATTTTGTGTGACCACCATTATTATCCAGCACTGCCTTAACCCTCCTGGGCATGGAATTCACCAGAGCTGCACAGGTTGCTACTGGAATCCTCTTCCACTCCTCCATGATGACATCACGGAGCTGGTGGATGTTAGACACCTTGAACTCCTCCACTTTCCACTTGAGGATGCGCCACAGGTGCTCAATTGGGTTTAGTCCATCACCTTTACCTTCAGCTTCCTCAGCAAGGCAGTTGTCATCTTGGAGGTTGTGTTTGGGGTCGTTATCCTGTTGGAAAACTGCCATGAGGCCCAGTTTTCGAAGGGAGGGGATCATGCTCTGTTTCAGAATGTCACAGTACATGTTGGAATTCATGTTTCCCTCAATGAACTGCAGCTCCCCAGTGCCAGCAACACTCATGCAGCCCAAGACCATGATGCTACCACCACCATGCTTGACTGTAGGCAAGATACAGTTGTCTTGGTACTTCTCACCATGGCGCCGCCACACATGCTGGACACCATCTGAGCCAAACAAGTTTATCTTGGTCTCGTCAGACCACAGGGCATTCCAGTAATCCATGTTCTTGGACTGCTTGTCTTCAGCAAACTGTTTGCGGGCTTTCTTGTGCGTCAGCTTCCTTCTGGGATGACGACCATGCAGACCGAGTTGATGCAGTGTGCGGCGTATGGTCTGAGCACTGACAGGCTGACCTCCCACGTCTTCAACCTCTGCAGCATTGCTGGCAGCACTCATGTGTCTATTTTTTAAAGCCAACCTCTGGATATGACGCCGAACACGTGGACTCAACTTCTTTGGTCGACCCTGGCGAAGCCTGTTCCGAGTGGAACCTGTCCTGGAAAACCGCTGTATGACCTTGGCCACCATGCTGTAGCTCAGTTTCAGGGTGTTAGCAATCTTCTTATAGCCCAGGCCATCTTTGTGGAGAGTAACAATTCTATTTCTCACATCCTCAGAGAGTTCTTTGCCATGAGGTGCCATGTTGAATATCCAGTGGCCAGTATGAGAGAATTGTACCCAAAACACCAAATTTAACAGCCCTGCTCCCCATTTACACCTGGGACCTTGACACATGACACCAGGGAGGGACAACGACACATTTGGGCACAATTTGGACATGTTCACTGTGGGGTGTACTCACTTATGTTGCCAGCTATTTAGACATTAATGGCTGTGTATTGAGTTATTTTCAGAAGACAGTAAATCTACACTGCTATACAAGTTGTACACTGACTACTCTAAGTTATATCCAAGTTTCATGTCTATAGTGTTGTCCCATGAAAAGATATAATGAAATATTTGCAGAAATGTGAGGGGTGTACTCACTTTTGTGATACACTGTATATATATATATATATATATATATATATATATATATATATATATATATATATTATATATATATACCTGTATATGCACAGGCTGAGAGTGGTTGCAGTGTGTTGCTATCGGCTTGAGGCAGTACTGAGATTTTTCTCAATGGATTTAGATTAGATTTTCTGAATGAAGCAATTACCTTCTGTGTGCTTTATGTAGCGCACATCACACACAGTGTGGTTGAACTCAGTTGTGTGTTATGGGTATGCCTACTCTACCTTACTACAGAAATGAGTGTATCTGTGTTACTGTGGGATGGGTGGGGCAAGGATAATAATAAAAAAAATAATAAACCAAACATGTGGCACAGTTCTGAGTCAGCTGGAAAAGATGTTTTGAGGGTTTTGAACACTGCTGCAGATGAGCTTTCCGTACTTCTGGTGGGTGGAGCCTAGCATCACTTTGGCAACCTCACGGCGTTGCAGTGACCAGAGTGAGGGAATGTTGCTGTTAGCATGCTGTTGGTAAACAAAAGTCCGACCTGAGGCTCGGTGGGAATATTTAGGCCTTTGCAAAATACCAAGGTCGCGGTGGAGCAGTAAAGATGTTGGAGGTTTATACCGTGAATGTCCCAGAGCATAGAGTTGAAAGAGCACTCCATCGTCATGATGAGACCGCAGACGTTGTCTAGACCAGAAAAGTTGCAGAGACTCCAGCCATCCAATCCCAGCAGCCAAAGGAGCAATTCAAAACCATCCACATTGACAGAGAAAGGAGTTAGACACAATAGCAGATGTTACACAGAGCAGCGGACACAGAACACAGTTAATCCGCTAACTCTCACTGCTCCGGATACACCGCTCCACATCATAGAAGCATCAGCAGCACAAGCACAGTAAAAAAGATCCCAAATCCAGTGCATAAAATCCAGTAAAATGTTTCGTGCAATGTTTTTGTTCAAACTGTTTCACCGGGGGAGAAGCGGCATCTAAACGCACCAGCGTAACTCTCACGACCCAAAAAATGCACGAATGGCTAGTGACCACAGTGTGCGAAAAGATGAAAATGAAAGAAAATAAAATACGGCAACGGTAGCGGCAGCCAAATGCGCCAGCGTTCACCATCACCATGACAACATGACAATCATGTTTTTTTCAGGATGCACCCTGCCCTAACCATCACCATTGTCATAAATGTTTCTTCACACATCTGGTACTTTCCCTGTTAATGTACACCTCTGTGTGTGTGTATGGGTGTGTGTGTGAGCAGTGCAGGGCTCTCCATTTATTAGAGGGGCAGTGCAGGTAGGATGTTTTGGAGACAGAGAGGAAAGTCTGAGATGATTTGGGCATGTGCAATGGAGGAATGGAACTTATATCAGTAGAAGGGTTCTGAGTATGGAGACACCAGGCAGAAGAAGGAGAGAAAGGCCAAAGCGGAGCCTAGTGGTTAAGGTACTGGACCAGTAATCAGAAGATTGCTGGTTCAAGTCCCACCACTAACAGTTTGCCATTGTTAGGTCCTTAAGAAAGTCCCTTAACCCTCAATTTCTTAGATTGGCATGGATAAGCTTTGGCAAGTTGCTTTGGATAAAAGCGTTTGCTAAATGCAGAAAATGTGAAGGAGGAGGAGGATGTTCAGGGAAGGGCAAGATGGAGACGAATGATCTGCTGTGGCGACCTGTAATGGGAGCAGCCAACAGAAGATAAAGAGTAAATAATCTAGGGTAGATGGAATTCCTTTATTTCTCATATATAAATATACATGTGTACAGTAAAACGTTTCCAGCTTATTCGGAGGTTTGGGTCAGATCATAGTATAGGGTCAGCCATTGTACCATGCCTGTGAAGCCGAAAGGGTTAAGAGGCTTACTCAATTTGGATTCTAACCCACAACTTTCTGATTGATGGCCCAGAGTTTTACCCACTAGGCTACCACTGTCCCTGAAAAAGAAATACATATTCAACCAACTGCTAACGTGCAGTGTTTTGATCATTAAATCGTAGGAATGATGTGTTTTTTTATTTAGAGGTGACATTGTTATATGCACAGATAAATAAAAATATAAGTAAGACAGCACTGTAAAACTCCCACCTGCTGTGAGTTAATTTCCTTAGCATTACACTGCCCAGCGTGGTCTTAATCACGCTTTCTGTAGTAAGCTTGTAAACTATGAATAGAAAGCTAACTTTATATTATGGATGTGATGTTTCAGTTTTAAGGATGTACATTATTGCATTTTAGAGGTGACTTTTAGTGTTAGAAAGATGATTTTAATGAAATAACATTTTGTGACATGAAGGTGACATTTGGCGTTATAGAACTGACAGTTATGATATAGAGGTGTCTATCATGGAGCTGACTGCATTAGTTGATATATTTGTAACATTGTGTTATGGAGTGACTGTATTATAAAGGTGATTTTTGTGGTATGAAGGAAAAACAGTTCCCTTTTGTTGTATATTTTTTAGTTTATAGAGGTTTTATTATATTGTTTTTTGTTCTATGATATGTTTGTTATTAAAGTGACATAAAAGGTCATGGTAATAATGTTCTTGTCAGAGTTAATTTAGGGGGTTACCAGTGTGATCATAATGTAACTTACCAGTCCGTGGTGGGAATAATGTGGGAAGAAGCAAAAAAAATAATAATAGTGCTTTTATAATGCAAACAAAATATTGAATCATTTACTGATCTATTATTCTCAATAAGAAAAACAACAAAAGGTTCCCAGGTTGTGCAGCGGGATATTCCGCTACCACACCAGCGCCGAGATTCTGAACTCCTCTGTGTTGCCACCAGTCGGCCGAGCGCCATCTAGCGGGCATAATTAGCAGTGCCTGCTGGGCGGGATGACCGGAATATGTGGGTGGGGTCTTCAAACGCCGTGTAAGGACCCTGACTGGTAGATAGTGAGGCTCCTGTGCAAAATGCATGGGTGAAAAAGGGTTCCGTTAAGGGCTGTCGGAGGAGTCGTGAGTGGCAATATACCCACCTCGACTGCAATCAGGGATCCTTCAGCAGCGGAAGCCAAATTGACTACACTAAATTAGGAGAAAATGGGAGAAAATGCATAAATATAATAGAAAAAAAAAGAATGTTGTTTTGTGTTTAAATTCTTCAAACATTTAAACATTATTTTATAGTTTGTTGTGCATATATATAAAACTAAATCTGAATTTTTTGATTAATTATTATTGATACCACACATTATCAAACAGCTTTACCAGACCTCATCAATATCAGTATATACTGCACATGCACAACAGTAGTGCTCAACTTATCTATTGTGCCAGTTATATGTTTTGTGATTTTAATTATCAATGCTGTCAGAGCTATTTATGACCAGCAGTCCAGAGAAGTAGAATTAGTCTGATTACTAGGGTTAAAGGGATGGTATTTCTTTCTTCCCGATCGAACACAGAGACACAAGCCATAGACTCGATCTGTAAGTTCATACTAGATGGAAAGAGAAATTTAGTGCTCTCCTCAATAAGTGTTCAGCTGCCCGATGACATAGCATCACTGGCAGTTGATAGCCCTCACTCTTTTAGGCTTATAGCTGTTGAGTCTAATAATGAGAAATGCGCTGTGGTAGGAAAAGATGTGGACAAGATATGTTAGCCAAAGGTTTACTTGTACATCACACTTCAGACGCAATGGCTGTGTTCGAAAACCTAGGGAGCTCTCTACATAGACAGCATTTTACGTCATCCTATGCGTGCTCCAGAGAAGTGGGCTGTTTGAAATCCTAGATGCCTTAATATCCTCCCTAGTAAGGTATCTTAAAATTTCAACAGTATTTTGAGTGGAGAACGAGGGCGGTGAAGGCAATCCCAGCATCAGTGTGGCACAACTTTTCTCACAAAAAATAAATATGGCGGACGATGCGGGGCAAAGAGCAGAGTTATTTTCGAATGTAAATAAATTATCATTGATTTTTATTTGGTATAAACTTGCACAAGTGTTTTTATTTGCAAGTTTGGGCTTGTCAGAGACAGTTTTACTGTTTTCGGTACACGGAGGGAGATGTTATTTGACATGCTAGCACGTTGTGCCAACTTATCCCATTGGTTTAAATGGCATGATGCTAACTGTGTTAGCTTAGTAAACGAAACTCGATGTTATCGCTGTCTAAGTAGTGTGTTCGAATAATCTGACTTATAAGTCAATGACTTATTAGAATCCTCTCTACTTAGGCAGCTGCCTGTGTAGACAGTAAGACAGCAAGGCAGCTCCCTAGGTTTTTGAACACATCCAATATGTACTGAACTGGGATGTACTTTTAGAAAAAAAGATTAAAGACTGGAACCACTTTTAAATGGACTGATAATGTATTTTTATGAGACAGTTTAAGTAATTGATGTCTCTGGTCTCTGGCAGTGCTTACTGGAATATTAAGTGAGTGAAGGACAGTGGGAGTTTGAGTGGAGTTTTATTTCACTTTGTGTGTGTGTGTGTGTGTGTGTGTGTGTGTGTTCAGTCAGGACCAGGACACCCATCTCACCCATGGAATAGGAGAACTATACTTCCAACAACATTGCTTATTACACTCATATAAAGTCCACTTTTCCACTGGACAGCACCCCTAAGAAACAATTTTAAATCCTGCTTAAAATTCTTGATCCTGCTTTAGTGGTTGTTTCAGTTGTCAAGTGACCAATACTGTACCTAAGTACTCGGGCTACATGTGGTTACTCTTCTTGGCCAGGGACCAAGCACCAAAGGGGGCTGTGTGGGTGCAGTGAGAAAGATTTTTTTCATTTTCATCAACCTGTTACATGTCTGATTCCATCACAAAACAATGGCGTAAGGCAGGTACACCGTCAAGAGGGTGCCAATCCATCACAGGGCTTCAGCCCTGCAACCCAACCCCCATATTCAAAATGGGCATCCACAAAAGCTTCACTAAGGTTTGTTGCTGATCACGTGGCTAATCCGGGGCAGAAGCTTTTTATTAGCCGTGTATGTAAAAGCTGTTTTTAGGCTGGTGTTCTAACGCAGTGGTCCCCAACCACTGGGCCGCGGACCGCTTCCGGGGCATTTATTACCGGGCCGCACAGAAAGAATAAATAATTAGAGATTGATACATCAGCAATGAAACCACTACTTTTTACGGGTGTTATTGTTTCTAGTCACCCCTAGGTTGGAGCAGCGTCTCGTTGCAGCAAAAAAGCTCATTTGTGAGCAGTATAGTTATTCTATTTTAAATCCTCCTGCCCCCGCCGGTCCGTGAAATTATATATTATATGAAACCGGTCCGTGGTGCAAAAAAGATTGGGGAGCGCTGTTTTAACGTACTGTAGGGTCTATTTTTTGTTCTATTTATTTATGCTTTTTTAGCTTTAGCTTTTTATTTAGCGTAGCCAATTAGTCCTCTGCGTTCGAGTATGTGCTTACCAGGGTCCTTGCGCACTGTTTGAAGACTCCACTTAGTCCGGTCTTTTCCCACACAGCAAACTCGGTAGCCAATTTTGTCTGCTGTAGGCACTGCCAATTGCGCCCTCTAGATGGCACCCTGTTGATCAGTAGCAGAGCCATGATTCGAACCAGCGTGTTCAGAATCTCAGCACTGGTGTGCTAGCGGAATATCCCACTGCACCACCTGTTCACCTATTTTTTTCTATTCGATCCTTCTTACTCAGAGAGCAAATTGGACCGGAATGTCATTATCATAATTTGTTAAGCAGTAAACTTCTAGCCTGAGGCACTATATTTACTCTTCATTTCACAATCCTTTGCCTTTCCCCTACCGGCTACATTGATCCACAATTCAGAGGAAGTGATGCTTTGTTGTATTTCAATTTCAAGGCTCAAACTCACAATTATTGGAATGCTTTACAGTTTTCCACTCAAAAGCCCCTGTGGGTTTTAAATAATAAATAATGTTATGTTTACATTAACATTCCAAACACTAATCTCATGCATTATCAAAGTCCTCTAAGGAAAGTCAGTTCTGTAATTAGACTATGCTTTTTGATTGGGATGAAGTACGCGTCCACATTTCTGAGGAGAACATATTTTTGTTATACGGCCCAACAGTGGCAACTTGATGGTGGTGGGGTTTAAACCAGCAGCACTTTGCTCACTAGTCCAGTATCTCAACCACTGAGCTACCACTGACCTTCATATATATTATAAGAAGTACTTTAGGGAAGTGGTAAACCTAAAAAAAAAAAAAAGCTTTGACATTTCATTTGGTTTGTCGTTTATTTACTTAAAAGTGTATTCTAATGTCATAGAGCTCTTGGGTAGCTTAACCTCTAGTGTGCAGTCCCAGCACTGCTAGTGTTCAGCACAACATAATATGCCAAGAAGAGGTGGAGTTAAAGTTAGTCCCTCTATTGACATCAGTGCCATGTTTCTCTAACTCTCTGGATGGGTGTGTGGGTGTGTGCTTCCTTTCTTTTTTTATGGCCATAAGTGTTTGTGAACGCTCATGATGGCTTAAATTGACACACCCATTTATAGAATGTCTCTCTCTCTCTCTTTCTCTGGGTAGAGTGTAATTGGCAGGCTTGGTGCAGGTGCTCCGCTACTGACAGTGAAGGATCCTGGGCAGGACGGTCGAATCATCGAGCCACAGGAACTCACAAAGAAGTCCCGCAGTGAGCCGTGTTGTAATAGGTCTTTGAAACTCGCTTTACAAATGGCCTTGGTGTCTTACTGAATCCATCAGATTAGTCCTGCATGAGGTATGTAATAAATTATCAGGTTTACTTGAATTCTAGACACATTGTTTGCTTCTAGATAAGCCAGTGGTTGAAAAGTATTGAATGAACATAGTGTGTACCTGTCCAATTTCAAGCCATGTATCTGTGTATGTGCGTCTGGATGAAACCGAGAGCCGAAACTACGTCAGGCGGAAGGTAACTCAATCTGGCCGGCTCAAGCCCAACCTACTACCTGATTGGCAGAGGTGGAAAAAGTAAACGCAACTTGCTCAAGTAAACGTTCAAATACCCATACAAACATACTGTAATAAAAGCTAAAATATGATTTTTATTTTTTACTCAAGAAAAGTAAAAAATGGTATGCTCCTAAATGGATTAATAATCTTAAATAAAATTGTTCCTTTATTTTATTTTATTTTAAAACAGAGTGTTTTGTTAGCATAAAGGAAATAAGCAAAAATCGCTCTGTGACTTGAATAATAATATTAGTTTTAGTTCAAATGCATCAGTGAAACTATAGTATGTTCATTAGCTTTTATCTCTAGGCATTTAGGCTGAATTTGGTTTTAAGGTCATTTTTGCAACCCCTTATGAGAAAAAGTTTGAAGTGTGGAGCATTTCCTCAAATAAAGACCTGAAATACTCAATTTCTGAATGCTGCTTTTGTACCATCCCAGTCATACAATGTTGGCATCACCTTTTTCAAATTACCTTACAAAATTTAATTTTGTAATTGACCCAGCTTTATTTTGGAATGGATGTACACTGATCAGCCATAACATTAAAACCACCTCCTTGTTTCTACACTCACTGTTCATTTTATTAGCTCCACTTACCATATAGAAGCACTTTCTAGTTCTACAATTACTGACTGTAGTCCATCAGTTTCTCTGCATAATTTTTTTAACCTGCTTTCACCCTGGTCTTCAATGCAATGGTCAGGACCACCACAGAGTAGGTATTATTTAGGTGGTGGATCATTCTCAGCACTGCAGTGACACTGACATGGTGGTGGTGTGTTAGTGTGTGTTGTGCTGGTATGAGTGTATCAGACACAGCAATGCTGCTTGAGTTTTTAAATACCGTGTCCACTCACTGTCCACTCTATTAGACACTCCTACCTAGTTGGTCCACCTTGTAGATGTAAAGTCAGAGACGATCGCTCATCTATTGCTGCTGTTTGAGTTGGTCGTCTTCTAGACATTCATCAGTGGTCAGCGTGCTGTTGGCTGGATATTTTTGGTTGGTGGACTATTCTCAGTCCAGCAGTGACAGTAAGGTGTTTAAAAACTTCATCAGCATTGCTGTGTCTGATCCACTCACACCAGCACAACACACACTAACACACCACTACCATGTCAGTGTCACTGCAGTGCTGAGAATGATCCACCACCCAAATAATACCTACTCTGTACTGGTCCTGACCATTGAAGAAAAGCATGAAAGGGGGCTAACAAAGCATGCAGAGAAACAGATGGACTACAGTCAGTAATTGGAGCTGATAAAATGGACAGTGAGTTTAGAAACAAGGAGGTGGTTTTAATGTTATGGTTGATCGCTGTATATTTACAAATAAAATGAACCTAAACAGACAAAACATATGTAAAAACATTTATTTAGGTCTGCAAATTCTATATCTTTACTGTCTATTGTATGTACTTTTATTATATAAATTAAAATAGCTTTGTTAGCAACACTACTGCCTTACTATGTTTGTAGTTATGTAGCTTAACACTAATATGATAGCCTTTGCAGTTTAGCCTTGGATGTTTATCTTTTAAATCTTGTGTTAACATTTGATGTCATATTTGTTAAACCACTATATCGTTTCACCCTACATTGTTCATCAAAGTTGGATCAGAAACAGGTTTGCTTTGTTTGGTCTTTTCTTCAGAGTGGGCAGTCATGCCATTGCATGACATCACTGTTCTTAGACCTTTGGTCAACATGCCAGGTTCTGCTGTTTCACTTGGTTAGTAAAGCATACCCTAAAACCATCAGCCTCCCCCCGAAACACTATGTTCTGGTTGTGAATGTTAATTCGGGCCTAGAAATGTTGCCTAATTACGGAATGTTCTTTCTGGTTTGTGAGTTCTAAGCCCTTAACGTTAAGCATAATTGTAGCATTCATATTTCTCACTCTGTGTCTGGTGTTTGATGACTAAATGTTCATCAAAAGGTGTTTGATATGTAATGTGTTGCAACAGACTGGACAATGAACTGTGTGTGTGTGTGTGTGTGTGTGTGCGTGTGTGATGCCATTGTGGTTGGGCATCATGCCCAGGTGTTGTTATGAAGGCTTTATTTACTGTTTTGCACCAACGGTGGATGATGGATAGTGTCTCATTTTCTCTGGAAAGTGATGTGGGTGGCAAAATGTCACACAGCCTCATTTATAAAGAGTTGTGTAAATAATCCTAACTGTGGACATATGATTATATCCTAGAGGCTTTTTGCAATTTCCCTTTTCCTCCCAATCACCTTGTATCCAATTTTCTAATTGTGACTTCCTTTGCTGCTTGCACCACCCCCACCTTGACCACGAAGAGCTACAGATTAACTTGTGCCACCTCCGATACGCCGAGCGAGACTTCGAGGTTTAGTTCATTTCACCACCTGAGTAACAGTTCAATCAAGAGCCTGTATGCTTTCCATTCTTATGTTCTGATGGGGTGGGTTGAGTCAAGTCAGGCTTGTGGCTGAAAGCGTACAGGTTACAGGTTGGGGTTTAAGTGCTTTCAGATTAGTGTGGTCTGGTCAATTTGTGGTTTTGTAGACAAGTGTGTGATGTGTGTAGTGCAGGAAGCCAGTAGAGGAAGCACAGCAGTGGGATGATGTGGGAGTGCTTGTGTAGATTGAAGACTAGACACGCAGGTGTAATTTCAAGTATTGTGTTTATATACACCAATAAGACATAACATTAAAACCACCTCCTTGTTTCTACACTCACTGTCCATTTTATCAGCTCCACTTACTATATACTGTAGAAGCACTTTGTAGTTCTACAATTACTGACTGTACTTCATCTGTTTTTCTGCATGCTTTGTTAGCCCCGTTTCATGCTGTTCTTCAATGGTCAGGACTCACACAGGACCACTACAGAGCAGGTATCATTTGGGTGGTGGAGCATTCTCAGCACTGCAGTGACACTGACATGGTGGTGGTGTGTTGTGCTGGTATGAGTGGATAAGACACAGCAGCGCTGCTGGAGTTTTTAAACACCTCACTGTCACTGCTGGACTGAGAATAGTCCACCAACCAAAAATATCCAGCCAACAGCGCCCCGTGGGCAGCGTCCTGTGACCACTGATAAAGGTCTAGAAGATGACCAACACAAACAGCAGCAATAGATGAGCGATCGTCTCGGACTTTATATCTACAAGGTGCACCAACTAGGTAGGAGTGTCTAATAGTGGACAGTCTGAGACTGAAGAAGTCATTCGGATTGAGTGACGAAACGTATCTCTACAAACTTGTGTCCAGATGAACTGATTCAACTTTGTGGATTTGTGTACCTGGATTATTGAGCATGCATCAACAGATGGTGAAAGCAGGCTAAAAAAGTATGACCTGCCTTGGGGTTGTATATGAATAGCAAAAAGAGTGAAAATGCTCATCCCTACTACAGAGAACATGGTCAGGCCTGTTGGTCCGCAGTCTGTGGTTGCTGTATAGACTGCCATTATTGATTTTTTTGGAGAGGGAAAGAAATACCGGATCTGTTGTTCATAGCTATTGATTTTAAAACTCAATCCATGCTTTCACAGTGTGTTATTGACATGAGACATTATAGGGCGGGAATTCACAGGGGATCATTGTGTCTTCAAGAGGAACTAATCACTCTAAGCAATGTATAGTAATGGGAGGACAATTACAGAACACAGGGGAGTCATTACTCTAATAAACAAGAGACTCTTTGGCATTAATTTGAAGTAGAGGGCACTTTCGTGGCACTGTACTGAAGGGCATGTGTGAAACCTTGTACTTTTAGATGCTGTGTTGTATTTGGCAAAAACATAAATACACAGAAGGTTTGGGTGCACACCATGTCATTATCTTGTTGTTTATTATAATGGTAGGATATACTGTTCCTTACATTTCATAGACAAAATTCCTCCAGTTGCCGCCTGTGGTTTAGTGTTTTTAGCATACTAAAGTAGCAATTGATTGGGTTGTTAAAACTATTTACACGACAAGACCAAAACTATGTGGGGAAAAAAATTACACTTGAGCATCACATCCAAAGCAAGCACTATTAGTATGGACTCGGTGCTCCTTTGTCACTATGACAGCCTTAATTTGCCTGGGAGGGCTTTTCACCAGATTTCAGTGTATCACTGCATGGATCCATCCATCCAAAAGAGCATTACTGAGGTAGGTCTACTGATATTAGGCTTGGCGTGCAGTCACAGTTTTGATTTTCGATAATGTCATTGTGTGCTGTAGCATTAAGATTTCTCTTCACTGGTGTGGTCAAGCTGAAAGTATTAAGAAACACCCCCAGACAGGTATTCCTGTCATGTTGGCATTATCCTGATATTTACCAAAACCAAATTCATCAATCAGACTGCCAAACAGTAAAGTCTGCTGACTTACAGCTTGGTAGCATTCAGTGGCAGTGTACTTTTTACTTCGGCTAACACTTGGCATTGCACGTGTTGATCTTAGGATTGTGTGCAGCTGCTCATCCATTAAGCTCCAAATGAACGTTTTTTGTGCCAATCAATGGCAGTTTGAAACTCAGATGATTTTACATTGTGAACTCCTGTGGATTCCCACTTTAGAGCTGAGGAGTAGTTGTCGTTCCTAAATTTTCTCTTTTTAATTTTAATTTTAATTTTTTTATGCATTTTCTCCCCATTTTCCTCCCGATTTAGCGCACTCAATTTGTCTTCCGCTGCTGAGGGATACCCGATTGCATCCGAGGAGAGCATGTCGCTGTACACGCCCTTTTCCGACATGTGCACAGCCCTCTTCTTCTCGCCCCTGCATTCTGCACAGGCGTCTCTTCCGCCAATCAGGGTCCTTACACAGCGTATGAAGATCCCACCCCACACATAGTCCGGCCCCCACCCTGCAGATACGGTGGCCAATTAGTATCTGCTGCAGGCACTGCCAATTGTGCCCGTCAGATGTAGTAGTAGTAGTAGTAGTAGTAGTAGTAGTAGTAGTGATGGTGTCCAGCTGACCGGTGGCAACTCCGAGTTTCGAACCGAGGAGTTCAGAATCTCTGTGTTGGTGTGCTAGCGGAATATCCCGCTGTGCTACCTGTGCGTCTTTATATTTTTTACTTCAAAATAACAGTACTTACAGCTGACCGAGGCAGCTCTATCTATCTTCTATCTATCTGACCTTAACACAACAACTCATTTTACTGCCTGTTTTTCTGGCTGTATTCTTAAATGTATGCACCTGTAATCAATAAATGTACTTAAAATAGCTAAACCCACTAGTCTATTTTTGGTCATACGGTTCATTTGCATGGATATAAAGAACATGCTGTTCCTTATTCTGATGGTATTTCAATTCCAAATTCCCCTTAACAGTGTGTGAAATAAACTTAAATCATTAACCATTAAACACACACAGACTCACACATACACACACTCGTACGATGCTATTAAAGCTGTGATGCCGCGAACGTCCAGGTTATTATTCTTCAGTACAGTCATCCAGCTTACCATGTGGTAAGTCAGGGTTCCAGGAAGAAGTGTTTACTGTAAACCCTTTTTTTTCATGGCTCCTTCCATTTTTGGGAAGTTGTCCTGGCTCTGTGCCATAGGGGCGAGGACTGATGGATTTCTTCTGTATGAGTCGCCTCGCGGTTAGCTGGAGCGTAAGAGTGAAACTCTTTACTCTGCAGCTTCAAGGCTGTCCGCTACACATAGGCAATTGAAGCTTCCCGCCCTTTGCTCCCTTTTTTTTTTTTACAGATGGTTTGAAGCACAATTTAGGAACTACTTGTTGCCTGACTCAGAGGAAGTAAGGCATCGTGTTAAAACAAGAAGCAAATGGGGTTAAACCAAAACAATTTAAGAAAGAGAGATCAAGAAGCCAGGAGCCAAATGGACTATGGTCTCGTGATGAAGAAGTTGGCTGCAATGCATTAGTCATAAAGAGTCATATACACCGATCAGCCATAACATTCAAACCACCTCCTTGTTTCTACACTTACTGTCCATTTTATCAGCTCCACTTACAATATAGAAGCACTTTGTAGTTCTACAATAACTTACTGTAGTCTATCAGTTTCTCTGCATGCTTTGTTAGCCCCCTTTCATGCTGTTCTTCAATGGTCAGGACCCCCACAGGATCACTACAGAGTAGGTATTATTTAGGTGGTGGATCATTCTCAGCACTGCAGTGACACTGACATGGTGGTGGTGTGTTAGTGTGTGTTGTGCTGGTATGAGTGGATCAGACACAGCAGCGCTGATGAAGTTTTTAAACACCTCACTGTCACTGCTGGACTGAGAATAGTTCACCAACCAAAAATTTCCAGCCAACAGCGCCCAGTGGGCAGCATCCTGTGAGCACTGATGAAGGTCTAGAAGATGACCAACTCAAACAGCAGCAATAGATGTGCGATCGTCTCTGACTTTACATCTACAAGGTGGACCAACTAGGTAGGAGTGTCTGATAGAGTGGACACGATATTTAAAAACTCCAGCAGCGCTGCTGTGTCTGATCCACTCATACCAGCACAACACACACTAACACACCACCACCATGTCAGTGTCACTGCAGTGCTGAGAATGATCCACCACCCAAATAATACCTGCTCTGTGGTGGTCCTGTGGTGGTCCTGCTAATTGAAGAACAAGGTGAAAGCAGGCTAAAAAAAGTATGTAGAGAAACAGATGGACTACAGTCAGTAATTGTAGAACTACAAAGTGCTTCTATATGGTCAGTGGAGCTGATAAAATAGTGAGTGTAGAAACAAGGAGGTGGTTTTAATGTTATGGCTGATCAGTGTATTTGACCACTTCATAGTCAGTTTTAGCACCTGCCTTATGTAACACAGGCTTCAGACTTTTCCAAGGAAACAGCAATAAGGATTTAGTATTGTCTTTTACGGGTCTGCTGATTAAATGTCTCTTTTACTGTGACGAACAAAGTTGGGAATTTCCGGGAGGTGAGTGAGATCCCTGGAGTATGTAATAGATATTTAGATAGGCACTGATGCAAATTTTCTCTAAATAGGAACTGAATGGGTTCACTTGTCAGTCACCTTGCAAATAACCGTGTAATCTCCACACACACATACACTGAATAGGATGACTCAGCCCGCATCATATACCCTTTATCACTGGATTCATGTCATACTGAAACCTTGCCCTCAGGAACATTTTGCATGTATGTGTTATTGGGTGTGCTATACAAAGAGTGCACATTTTAAAAACACTGCTAGTCCATCTTTATGTAATCCTGTACAACTTTAAACCCAACACAACATAACATGCTTTTTAGACCTAGTGAACACTACATGACTTTCAATATATTGAAACATCTGTAGCGCTCACTCTACGGGTCTTTTTTGTATATGGAAGTACAATCTACTGATACAGATGCAAATTTTCAGCAGATGAGTTCTGTATGGGGTGTAGAAAGAGAAAACTGCACTGCAGTGTATAGGTTATTGTTCTCTGTGTTCTCTGTGTTGTTCCTGCTGCTTTTAGGTCAATCTGCAACGTTTATTAATAATTGCTTCTCATTTATCTTATCATAAGTCTGATCACACATTGTAAGGCATCTGCTTGGACAGATTTGCTTTAATATCTAAAATTGAACCACTATTTCACTGAGGATGGTTTCATGCTGTGAAACTTTGGTTCTTCACAACCCAATAATGTTCTGCTGCAGGGTTGCGAGCCTTGGGTGGATCGTGAGCCACACAAAATGGATAGCAGAGAAAAATAATAATAATTGAATAGACGAATTTGAACAGGCACATAAACACAGAAGGAATGAGGCTTTACGTTACATCTTGTAAACCACAGTGGGACCACATTGCCACCATTTTGTTCTACTGGATTCAGATCTGGTGAGTGTGGAGGTGATTAGGGTACACTAAACTCACTCTCATGTTCATGTTACCAGTAATATAACACATCATCATGCTAAAAAGTAGCCAGTAGATGGGGCTATAGAAGGATCAACACTGGCAGCAATAGTACTCCGAGGCTGTGGCATTATAACAATACTTGATTGGTATTGGGGGGCCCAACATGTCCCAAGACAGCATTTCTTATATCATTACTCAGCTCCACTTACTATATAGAAGCACTTTGTAGTTTTACAATTACTGACTGTAGTTCATCTATTCCTCTGCATGCTTTGTTAGCCCCCTTTCATGCTGTTCTTTAATGGTCAGGACCCCCCACAGGACCACTACAGAGCAGGTATTATTTGGGTGGTGGATCATTCTCAGCACTGCAGTGACACTGACATGGTGGTCGTGTGTTAATGTGTGTTGTGCTGGTTTGAGTGGATTAGACACAGCAATGCTGCTGGAGTTTTTAAACACCTCACTGTCACTTCTGGACTGAGAATAGTCCACCAACCAAAAATATCTAGCCAACAGCGCCCCATAGGCAGCATCCTGTGACCACTGATGAAGGTCTAAATGATGACCAACTCAAACAGCAGCAATAGATGAGCGATCGTCTCTGACTTTACATCTACAAGGTGGACTAACTAGGTAGGAGTGTCTAATAGAGTGGACAGTGAATGGACATGGTATTTAAAAACTCCATCAGCGCTGCTGTGTCTGATCCACTCATACCAGCACAACACACACTAACACACCACCACCATGTCAGTGTCACTGCAGTGCTGAGAATCATCCACCACCTAAATAATACCTACTCTGTAGTGGTCCTGTGGGGGTCCTGATCATTGAAGACCAGGGTGAAAACAGGCTAAAAAAGTATGTAGAGAAGATGGACTACAGTCAGTAATTGTAGAACTACAAAGTGCTTCTATATGGTAAGTGGAGCTGATAAAATAGACAGTGAGTGTAGAAACAAGGCGGTGGTTTTAATGTTATGGCTGATCGGTGTAGATACATATATACAGTGTATCACAAAAGTGAGTACACCCCTCACATTTCTGCAGATATTTAAGTATATCTTTTCATGGGACAACACTGACAAAATGACACTTTGACACAATGAAAAGTAGTCTGTGTGCAGCTTATATAACAGTGTAAATTTATTCTTCCCTCAAAATAACTCAATATACAGCCATTAATGTCTAAACCACCGGCAACAAAAGTGAGTACACCCCTTAGTGAAAGTTCCTGAAGTGTCAATATTTTGTGTGGCCACCATTATTTCCCAGAACTGCCTTAACTCTCCTGGGCATGGAGTTTACCAGAGCTTCACAGGTTGCCACTGGAATGCTTTTCCACTCCTCCATGACGACATCACGGAGCTGGCGGATATTCGAGACTTTGCGCTCCTCCACCTTCCGCTTGAGGATGCCCCAAAGATGTTCTATTGGGTTTAGGTCTGGAGACATGCTTGGCTAGTCCATCACCTTTACCTTCAGCCTCTTCAATAAAGCAGTGGTCGTCTTAGAGGTGTGTTTGGGGTCATTATCATGCTGGAACACTGCCCTGCGACCCAGTTTCCGGAGGGAGGGGATCATGCTCTGCTTCAGTATTTCACAGTACATATTGGAGTTCATGTGTCCCTCAATGAAATGTAACTCCCCAACACCTGCTGCACCCATGCAGCCCCAGACCATGGCATTCCCACCACCATGCTTGACTGTAGGCATGACACACTTATCTTTGTACTCCTCACCTGATTGCCGCCACACATGCTTGAGACCATCTGAACCAAACAAATTAATCTTGGTCTCATCAGACCATAGGACATGGTTCCAGTAATCCATGTCCTTTGTTGACATGTCTTCAGCAAACTGTTTGCAGGCTTTCTTGTGTAGAGACTTCAGAAGAGGCTTCCTTCTGGGGTGACAGCCATGCAGACCAATTTGATGTAGTGTGCGGCGTATGGTCTGAGCACTGACAGGCTGACCCCCCACCTTTTCAATCTCTGCAGCAATGCTGACAGCACTCCTGCGCCTATCTTTCAAAGACAGCAGTTGGATGTGATGCTGAGCACGTGCACTCAGCTTCTTTGGACGACCAACGCGAGGTCTGTTCTGAGTGGACCCTGCTCTTTTAAAACGCTGGATGATCTTGGCCACTGTGCTGCAGCTCAGTTTCAGGGTGTTGGCAATCTTCTTGTAGCCTTGGCCATCTTCATGTAGCGCAACAATTCGTCTTTTAAGATCCTCAGAGAGTTCTTTGCCATGAGGTGCCATGTTGGAACTTTCAGTGACCAGTATGAGAGAGTGTGAGAGCTGTATTACTAAATTGAACACACCTGCTCCCTATGCACACCTGAGACCTAGTAACACTAACAAATCACATGACATTTTGGAGGGAAAATGACAAGCAGTGCTCAATTTGGACATTTAGGGGTGTAGTCTCTTAGGGGTGTACTCACTTTTGTTGCCGGTGGTTTAGACATTAATGGCTGTATATTGAGTTATTTTGAGGGAAGAATAAATTTACACTGTTATATAAGCTGCACACAGACTACTTTTCATTGTGTCAAAGTGTCATTTTGTCAGTGTTGTTCCATGAAAAGACATACTTAAATATCTGCAGAAATGTGAGGGGTGTACTCACTTTTGTGATACACTGTATAACAAGTTAAGTAAATAAAGAAGTTGTAAAATCGATGGTCAAAAGGTGATAATTTTTAAAAACAGCAATCAGTTGTAAAATACATATGTAAATAAATAACATTACAGATGTAATAGTTAATGTAATACTTCTATATTGGATTTTATATTAAGTAATGAATTCACATTCATTCAAAACCTAAAAGAATTACTAGTGTAGTACACTTGTAGACAAGTCTGTTGTTAAATGAATAATTTGTAATGCTGAATTTGTTAAATTTAAGAGCTCTTTCTCGCTCTATTTTCCTCTCACAGCTTTTTCCAGTACTGCTTTGATTTCCTGGTTGTTTTCTCTGCCTCTAATTTTGGAATTCTGCTCTAGTAGGATTGTTAAGGCTGTTTATTTGTTTTTTTTGCCATGGAAAGGTTTGCCTTTTCGTGTCCGTTTCCTGTCGCACAAGCAGAAGTGCTCCTAAGGTCAACCACTTCTTGTAAATACATCAAAAAGACCGACCAGATGTTTCAAATTCCCTGAAAGATCGCCAAAGACTTCTAGAGAGAAGGCTTACTGACGGTATGCTTTGGATCAAGTGAAAACATTATTTAGCTGGAGGTGTGGAGGTGGAGGAAAGGAGATGCAGGATTTGTACAGCTCTTGGTGAAATCTGGTATGCGTGTGCAGGAGTGGACAATTATAAATTCATTAAGTAGCCCAGCGGGCAGGTAAATGCTCTACTGTCTTTGCCCAAATGGATTGACTGGAGCAAATATTTACACAATCCACCTAAATTAAAAGAATATTAACACTAGTTAAGGAGTGTCACAGTGGGTAGCACTGTTACCTCACAACAAGAAGGTCCCGGGTTTGAATTCCAGTTGGAGTGGTCTGGGTCCTTTTTGTGTGGAGTTTGCATGTTCTCCCTGAATCTGTGTGGGTTTCTTCTGGGTGCTCTGGCTTCCTCCCACAGTCCAAAGACATGCAGTCAGGTTAACTGGAGCTGCTACTAAAGCCCCACTACGTATAAGTGTGTGTGAATGTGTATATGTGTGTTTGCCTTATAATGGACTGGCAACCTGTCCAGGGTGTTTCCTTTATTTCTCCTAGTGAATTGCCCCCACCGCGACCCTAAGTACAATTCTTCTTTGCTTAATATATAGGACATTCAACAACATTACTGCAAAGCATCTTTATAGAAATACAGCCCAGAAATGAGTCAGAGGTGATTATTGCAAGACAAAAATACTTGCTTAACACAGGAACACATCCTTATCTATATGACAACAAAAAGATGATTTAAGTAATAGTTCACAGATATTACCATGGTAAACGTTTGTTAGATAAAGTTAAAAAAGCCAAGTTTTATTACAAGTTCAGAATCCAAAAGTAGCTTTTCCTTGACAAGATTTTGGCTCATGATTTTTAATCCGCAAATGGCGGGGCAGTAGATGATCCTGTGTTCCAACCATTTTTTTGTAGATGGAGGTGTCAGCCATATATATATACTCAAAATACAGTGCTTCAGAACTACAGCAGACACATGAGAAACTGGCAGCAGATGACTACCTGCAGTACAGCTAACTTAGATTTAGACAAATACAACTCAGAGCTTTATTGCACACTGCAAGCAATTATTTGTTTGTTTGTTTATTAGGATTTTAATGTCATGTTTTACACTTTGGTTACATTCATGACAGAATTGGTAGAATTACAGTTCATTATAATACCTAATATAAAAATGTACATAAAAAAATTTATTCAATGACCTATTTTCCAAAAAGGCCTGTCATTAATTAGAATCTGCTAAAACACTAATAACACTATCCATAATAAGTGAGCTTTTATATTGCTATATTAATATATGAAGCAATTAATAGCTGCCATGCAAGCTTGAAGTTCTTACACCTGTTGTTGATGAGTCTCTGTATAAGCATTTAACATTGTTTAATTACATTTCTTTGAAATTGACAGTCCTTTGAAATTGCAAGTCTTGGGGCTATACAGGCAAAATCATTCACTGTTAAAGTACGTCCAAATGGCACCATGTCAAAGAAGTTGGATAAATGGGAACTTGGAAAATGGATCATAATCATAGACTTATTCATGCCAAATAATGGTTTGTTAGGCAGAAAAGCCAATAAAGTAGCAGGGTTGATGGGTGGCTGAAAATAATGGTAGTGACATCAAACAAGACGTCAGAAAAAAAAAACCAATACTGAGTCACTGAGTGTCTGCAGTGTTGAATAATAAACTGATAACCAGGACACATAATCTGCCTGACCATGACGAGCGTTAAATGGAGAGACAGAAAAAAACATCATCTGTGGACTATCTACAAGCTTCTCACTCTAGTGTACAATTAAAAATAATAAATAGGATAATGAAAAGTTTGGAGTGAAAAAATACCTAAATTGTCATACCTTTCATATTGAAAAAAACCTGGAACTACTCTCCGGTCAAATCAGGTACATTAAAGGAACTGAATACAGTAGACCCATGACTTATGAATTTTATTGGTTCTGAAGGGCTGTTCTTAAGTCAAAATGTTTGTTAGTTAAACCTATTTTTCCCATAAGAAATAATGTAAATTTTTACATTTATTAGCTACGAATTAATTCCCAAACCACCCCCTTACCTAACATTTCTAATGTCTTAAATGGTCTTTTTTTTGTTATAAATTCAAGTATATTTTCTCTAAATCTTAAATTATAGAATAGACATTCCTGTAATAAACAATAATAAACAACAATACACAGTAGTACTGTACATAAAACAACACACATCACATTTCAGAACAGTACGTGTGCTGTACCATACACAACAATAAATTTCCTTCTCTTTTTTAATAAAATGTATCTACCAGAAACAACAATAACTCATATTTCTCTATTATTTCCTAAATTTATTTCAATAGTGTTGTATCTTGTAGGTGTAATTGCACGAAAGAAAGAATACTTCACTCAGGCGATTTCCTTCTTCTCTCTCACTCACTGTCCCCTCTGTCTGATACACAGTGACAGCTACTGGCAGGAGTAATTATACAACAACAAATAGTTGTTAAATGCCAGAGCTTTTGGAAAAAGCCACTGTTTACCACCTAAGCTATTTCCAAGGAATGCAAGCCTGTGATGTCATGATTTCTGTTTCAAGGCTACTCCAGCCTCATTCATCCAGGAACTGTCACATTATCATAAACAATGAACTAGACCACCTGCTGAGCTGATGTGGCAGCCTATTTTACAAGTTGTCTTTAAATATCTAATGTAAAGGAGAAGAAGCATGCAATTAGGTTTTTGTGCTTTGCTAATCTGAAATGTTATGAATAATCAATTAGTTAATTGCAGATTTAATGGAAACATTGCCTCCAAGCAGCTGGAAAGTAAAATGGTGTTTTCATCTGCTTCATAGATTAGCAAGAGTTATTCTACTGTAGTGAGGAACAGTTCATGTTTGCTTGGTACAGAATTACTGCAGACTTACCTCAACTCAGGATTCTTAACGTAGTGCTGAGGTCTCTGCCCATAATGTTGCTAAAAATCCACAAACATGTCTAGAGGATGCTGGTGCCTGTAAGTCATTTTTGAATCTTTGGGTTTGAAGGTTATAGTCAGGCTTGTAGTTAATAGGCAGTGGTAGCTCTGTGGTTAGGGTACTGAAATAGTGATTAGAAGGTTGCTGGTTTAAGCCCCACCACCAGCAGGTTGCGTATACAATTGTATAAAATTGTCATTTTGGATAAAAGTGACTTATAAATGTGATGACAAATTTTACAAGTGACATTGCAGATCCCCAAACTTTTACAAACATATTGTTTCTGGTCATTTTTAAACTCAGTCACCCCTTACAGAACAGTAAACTCATTATTTACACAAGATCAAGATCCACACCCTTTCAGTTGAGGAAAAAAGATGTTGTGTTGTTATAAATCTCTGCCATTCTGTAATAAAACATAGCAGGGCAAGTGAGCCTGGAAAATATAGCTAGTAATCTGTTAGGGTGCTTGTTGTATAAACGTACAACCCCAAATCAGAAAAAGTTGAGACAGTATGGAAAATGCAAATAATAAAAAAAAAAACACAGAATTTCTTACATTTACTTTGACTTTTATTTCATTGCAGACAGGATGAACCTGATATATTTCATGTTTGTTTGTTCAACTTCATTTCATTTATTAATAAACATCCATTCCAGCATTTCAGGTCTGCAACACATTCCAAAAAAATTTGGCACAGTAAAGCATTTACCACTTTGTGTTGCCATTCCTTTTCACCACACTTAAAAGACGTTTTGGCACTGAGGATACCAAGTGATTTAGTGTTTCAGCTTTTATTTTGTCCTATTCTTCCTGCAAACACGTCTTAAGATGTGCAACAGTACGGGGTCGTCGCTGTCACATTTTTCGGTTTAAAATTCTCCACACATTCTCTATTGGGGACAGATCAGGACTGCAGGCAGGCCAGTCCAGTACCCGTACCCTCTTCTTCCGCAGCCATGCCTTTGTAATGTGTGCAGCATGTGGTTTTGCATCATCTTGTAGAAAAATGCATGGATGTCCCTGGAAAAGTTGGTGTCTTGAAGGCAGCATATGTTGCTCTAAGATCTCAATGTACTTTTCAGCATTAATGCTGCCATCACAGAAGTGTAAATGACCTTTGCCAAGGGCACTGACACAGCCCCATACCATGACAGACCCTGGCTTTTGGACTTGTTGCTGTTAACAGTCTGGATGGTCCTTTTTGTCTTTGGTCCGGAGCACACGGCGTCCATTTTTTCCAAAAAAGACCTGGAATGCTGATTCATCTGACCACAATACACATTTCCACTGTATGATTGTCCATCCTAGATGCCTCCGAGCCCAGA
Source organism: Trichomycterus rosablanca (assembly GCF_030014385.1). Classification (NCBI taxonomy): domain Eukaryota; kingdom Metazoa; phylum Chordata; class Actinopteri; order Siluriformes; family Trichomycteridae; genus Trichomycterus; species Trichomycterus rosablanca. The sequence goes on along the minus strand of NC_085988.1, from coordinate 61,976,181 downwards.
GAAGTCGACGCCGCTTCTGGACATGGTTAACACAAGGCTTCTTTTTTTTGCACAGTAAAGTTTTAAGTGGTATTTGTGCATGTAACTCTGTATTGTAGTGCTTGACAAAGGTTTGCCAAAGTAATCCCTCACCCATGTGGTTATATCAGCTATTGTTGAGTGGCGGTTCTTGATGCAGTGCTGTCTGAGGGATCGAAGATCACGGGCATTGAGCTTAAGCTTGCACCCTTGGCCTTTACACACACTGAAATTCCTCCCAATTCCTTGAATCCTTTAATGCTATTCTGCACTGTAGGGGGAGAAATATGCAAATCCCTTCCCATCTTTCTTTGAGGTACATTGGTTTTAAACATTTCAATCATTTTCTTACACATTTGTTGACAAACTGGAGATCCTCTGATCATCTTTGCTCATCAAAGACTCAGCCTTTCCTGGATGCTGCTTTTGTACCAAACCATGATTACAATCACCTGTTTGGAATCGCATCATTATTTAGTTTTTTCACCTCATTACTATCCCTAATCCCTAAATTGCACCCGTCCCAATAAATGAAATGAAGTTGAGCAGATGAAACATGAAATATTTCGGGTTCGAACTGTCTGCAATCAAATAAAAGTCAAAGTAAACGTAAGGAACACTGCATTTTTATTTTATTTGCATGTTGCATATTGTCCCAACTTTTTCTGATTTGGGGTTGTACATTATCTTTATAATACCACAAAAGTGATTGAAAAGGTTGATAATAAAAATGATGTCTCTTGGTTTACAGCTCAGTTTTGATTTAAAGTAAAGCACCGCAGGGACAGGACTTGTTACATGCATGTCATTTGTGCACTCATACGTTTCATTTTCATTTAGCAGGCTGACAGATTCATTTTCAAAAACACTGCTGTAGGAGAACTATTAGACTTAGATATACCTGCTTAAGGCATCTGTTCTGGACATGTAGCCTGTGGTTTGCTTTTACTAGTTCTATTTGTAATAGTGAGTTTGTTTTTATTTTATTCTGTTATTTGTTTTATTCAAATCATTAAATTCAGGTGTTCCAATCACTTCCATGGCCACAGGTGTATAAAACCAAGCTTCATGTGGCCTTCAGATTAGCTCAAGAACAGTGTGTAGGGAGCTTCATGGAATGGGTTTCCATGGCTGAGCAGCTGCATCCAAGCCTTACATCACCAAGCGCAATGCAAAGCGTCGGATGCAGTGGTGTAAAGCACGCCGCCACTGGACTCTGGAGTGACGAACCATGCTTTTCCGTCTGGCAATCTGATGGCCACTTATGTGCCAGGTGTAAAGTTTGGTGAGGGGGGGATTATGGTGTGGGTTGTTTGTCAGGAGTTGGGCTCGACCCTTTAGTTCCAGTGAAAGGAACTCTTGATGCTTCAGCATACCAAGAGATCTTGGACAATTTCATGCTCTTTGTGGGAACAGTTTGGGGTTGGCCCCTTCCTGTTTCAACATGACTGCGCACCAGTACACAAAGCAAGAATGGGATGTCACTTAAGTTCATATGCGTGTGAAGGCAGACGAGCGAATACTTTTGGCAATATGGTGTATTTTGCTCCGGTCATTTCAGATGAGTCATTGTGTATCACTGGAAACAGTGTTATATCATGCTTAAAGAGTTCTGTCTGTGTGTGTGTGTGTGTGTGTGTGTGTGTGTGTGTGTGTGTGTGTGTGCTTTATAAAAACACAGATAATGTACAGAGGCAATGGCTGAGTGGTGCTGGATTTTATTAAGCATAACCTGCTAACCCGGCTGCTTTGCCGTAAACCTTTAGTCATGCCTGCTTCACTGGAGCCTATGTGTTTAATGACTTCTCACATTACCATCATTTACAGTAATAACAGAATGCATAGGGATCATGGTGGTGTGGTAGAAAGGAAAAACAGGCTCAGTACTGCTGTGCGTCACACTCTCATATCTCACTGTCAGCTAAAGGCTAATGAGTTCCTTGTTAAATAATAATTGAAAAATCCAGTTCACTTCACCTTCTTTATTTTATTGGTGTAAAAGATTTAGCTTTGCAGCTCGGTGGCATTTTTATGTCAGGATGTTTTTCTGAAATGAGGTGTGATTCATTGTTTTGTGCTACTGTGTGTGGGGGAGCAATAAGCGGCATTATAAAAAGGTAAGTGTTCAGGGTAAGACCAGAATTCGGTGGCTAATGTAATTTATTCAGCCACACAGAACAATCGGATGACTCACTTTTTCTTACTGCAGTAGGAAAACTACCTTGCAGGTGGGTAATTGGCTTTGTAGCAGTAAGTTTGTGGGTTTCTGTGTTTAACTCAACTACCTGTAGTGTTGAGTAACTAATGCTTCCTATTCTCTGGTAAGCACATCCTTTTTACCCTGATTTGTCTTTTATATGGAAATTTGTTTGTTTGTTTGTTTGTTTATTAGGATTTTACCGTCATGTTTTAATATTTGGTTACATTCATGACAGGAACGGTAGTCACTCATTACTTAAGGTTCATCAGTTCACAAGGTTATATCAAACACAATCCTGGACAATCTGGTATCTCCAATTCACCTCACTTGCATGTCTTTGGACTGTGGGAGGAAACCAGAGCTCCCGGAGGAAACCCACACAGACACGAAGAGAACATGCAAACTCCACACAGAAAGGAGCCGGACCTCCCCACCTGGGGATCGAACACAGGACCTTCTTGCTGTGAGGCGACAGTGCTACCCACCGAGCCGCCAACATAGACTATTTAATAATACTCTCTATTAATATATGTCCTTCTTTTTATTTAACATCTATCTGTTTCAAATAGAGAACACCTCTCTAGCACAATAAGCATCTGACTACTACTGTACAGATCCTGAAACTTAAGTCTTCTACCCAGTTAATGTCTCTTGAAGAGGAGCTGTCACATTTGCCAGTTTTTATTTTGAAGAGACTGTTGGGGTAAGCTAGAGTTTTAATGATGATGATGATGCTGATGATGGCATCCCCTCATCATCCGAGGATAGATCTCCAGTGCGATGCTTGGTTCTCCGTCAGTGTTTGGCTCTCTGATGGCTGGTGAGGCCAGTTCTTGAGGCGCAAACATTGTTGTACATCCCAGTTGATGTTGAGGATGGCTCGCAGCTTCTGTTGGTGGAACTGCTCCAGCTTCTTCCGATCTGCTTGGTAGAGGGTCCAGGTTTCACATCCATACAGAAAGAGTGGGTGCGATGACGCCATTGTAGACCATAAGTTTTGTTCGATGGGTCAGATCCTTGTTACGGAAGACACGGCTGGTGATAATGTGACGGCATAAACATTAATTAATGGAACAGGCCATAACCTTTTACTTAGTTTGTTTATTTGTTTTATATTTCAAAATGGGGTGTGTGCTAGTCTGTTGTCCTCAGTCAGCATGGATGTTGTGCATGAATGAGGCAGTGTTTGTTAATACAGTAGTGGGAAATCGGACATCTCTGAATTATTATTATTATTATTATTATTATTATTATTATTATTAAAATTACCAGACATTTGACCAGAATATTTGGTTGTTGGACAATTGACCGTAACATTATTTTACCACAACCATTGGGCGGCACGGTGGCTGAGTGGGTAGCACTGTCGCCTCACAGCAAGAAGGTCCTGGGTTGTAGTCAGGTGAATTGGAGATGCTAAATTGTCCATGACTGTGTTTAATATAACCTTGTGAACTGATGAACCTTGTGTGATGAGTAACTACCGTTCCTGTCATGAATGTAACCAAAGTGTAAAACATGACGTTAAAATCCTAATAAATAAACCACAACCATTTTTTTTTCTAAAACCTGTTCCTCCAGCTTCTGAGCCACCTGAAAACTGATTTCAGCAAAATGATGAAACGTTTCATTTAAATTACCAAACTAAATCATTTATAGATCCCTGGTGCCTGTCATTTCAGTAAGTAGGCCATGTTCTAGCGTCCAACATTTTCAGTGTAAAAGCACAAAGAAAACCAGGCAAGATCCTCTGAGTGCCTCGTCATTCTAGCACTTGTTCTGAGAAATGGAAAATTGTGCTTACTCAGACGTTGGCTTTTGTACAGTTTGCTGATTACAGTCTGGATGGTCCTTTTCATCTTTGGAACGTTTGTTTTCCTGAAAATAAGCTTAGATGTTTTCACTTTCCATTGTATTTTAGTCTACCTGACATGAGAACTCAAAAGAATTTATGCATAGAATTGAAACTGTTTTTTCCTTGAGTTGCAGGTTGCATTTCTTGATGCAGTGGTGACGACTCCTGATCACACGGGCCTTTGTCGGATTCTCATGCAACACCAGCTGAGGGCTTGAACGTCATGCTGATTCAACAATGGTATCTAAGCTTGCCCTACATGGATTGAGATTTGGATTCCCTGATTCTTTTCACAATGTTAAGTACAGTAGATGGTGAAAGATCACAAAGCGGTAAGGCCACAACTCATCTTTGCTTGCAAAGACTGAGCATTTAGTGGGTTCTCCCTGTACACCTAGTACATACCCTGTGTTACCCTCACCTGGTACTAACTCACCTGCTTATTGTGGAATGTTTTAAAATAGTGTATCAAATTTTCAATCTTATTTTGCCCCATGCCAACTTTTTTTTCTGGCAGGCATCAAATTTGAAATTTGCATATATTTACAAAATACAGTGAAGTTAGTCAGTCAAAACGTTAACCATTATTCCTTTCTACGTTTGGCTGCTCCTGTATTTAAGGATTGGCACAGTGGATTGTCCTGGTGTGCATACCTGATTTGGCTCAGTTTTTACTCTAGATGCCCTTCCTGACACAGCCCTCCTTAGTTTCATTTGGGTTGGGACTGGCACTAAGGGTGAACTACAAGTGTACCTCCCAATGGCTAGGCTGTTGGCCCCATCCTTAGACATAGCCAATAATGTCTGTGTAGATGCCCATCCGGCTGATAGCACCACTGAGATTTGGACCCTGTATCTCAGCAGTAGTACTCAGAGAGCGAGTGTGTTTTACCACTGTGTTTTTAATTGACTTTCAGGTTTTTAATAAATAATAGATATTGAGTTTATTAACTTTTAATAACATCATGTTGGATGAGAAGGCCTAGTTTGCAATCAGCATTCCAATTCTTCCTCAAGGTGTGGGGTTGAGGTCATAGCTCTGTGTAGGTTGTTGACACCAGACTTGTCAAATCATGTCTCTATGCACCTTGTGCTCTGCACAGAGGCATAGACATGCTGGAGAAAAAGGGTCATTCCCAAACTGTTACCTTAAAGTTGAAAGCATATCATTTATTTATATAATTGATTACACTTGCTAGAATGTGTGTGACTGAAACACCTAAACTTAATAATTAGGAGGGGCGTCCACATACTTATCATCTTTTTATAAATGTTACCCCCTTTTTCTCACAATTTAGTGTAGCCAATCCACTGCTGGGGACCCCAACGGCGTCCAAAGAGGGTGTATATTCGCCTGACATATACTCTGTTCGACATCTGCACAGTCCACCAATCCCCTTTTATTTACTCATACCTCAGTGGATTTGCATGTGGATTGTGCCTGCTAAAGGGTGCCTAGCCAACTGTTAGCAGAGCCGAGATTTGAAGGGTGCTCAGAATTTCGGCTCTGGTGTGCAACGCAGCACTTCCCAACCTTTTTTGCACCACAGACCAGTTTCATATAAAATATAGTTCCACTGACCGGCGGAGGTGGACGGACTTAAAATAGAATCTCTGCAACGAGACACTGCTTCCACATGGGGGTGATATGAGATGATAAACACCCATGAGTTGGAAATAAAAGCAGTGTTTGCATGGCTGATGTAGCGATCTCTAAGTATTTATTCTTTCTGTGTGGCCTGGTAATAAATGACCCATGGACCAGTACCGGTCCCCGGCCCGGTGGTTGGGGACCTCTGTGCTAGCGGATTATCCCTCTGCGCCACCTGGGTGCCCCTTGCCCACATACTTTTAAGCATATTGTGTATACTGTAATATCCTTCAAGGAGGATGTTATTAGTCACTGACTCCTATGTCAGCGCCTATGCCCATGGGCCCATGTGGGTATCATCTGGCCATGCATGCACATTGTCATAGTGTAACATGTTTTTACACTAATGGAAAGGTCCGACATTAACCTTAGTCAAGTATAAACTCAAACAAATGTCCATTCACAATGCTACAGAGCTTAGAGATGACCAGCTGTTCATGTTATACAACCATGAATGTATATATTTGTTTAAAAAGCATTTCATTTTTGCGCCCAGACATTCCGCTAGCACACCAGCACAGAGATTCTGAACTCCTCGGTTCGAAACTCGGCATTGCCACCGGTCGGCAGGGCGCCATCTGGCGGGCATAATTGGCAGTGCCTGCAGCAGATACTAATTGGCCAGACTGTGTGGGTGGGTGGGTGGGTGTTCATACGCTGTGTAAGGACCCTGATTGGTGGAAGAGATGCCTGTGCAGAGTGCAGGGGTGAGAAGAGGAGGGTGTACAGCGACGTGCTCTCCTCAGATGCAATCGGGTATCCCTCAGCAGCGGAAGACTGAAAAATTGAGTGCGCTAAATCGGGAGGAAAACGGGGAGAAAATGCATTAAAAAAGCATTTTATTTTTAATATTTTACCCTTTTTGTTATTTAATAACCTGGTTTTGGAGGATTTCTGTAAACAAGCATGATGGCTTATCATGTAAAAAATGATACAGACACTGGAATCTGGTCGGTCAAGTCACAGTTAAGAGGTTGTGATCTGCCTGGTGCTGACCAGTGTTGAGGTAAGTACTCAAACATGTTTGCATTTTAAATAATGCCATTGTGTAAAGAATCTGTGGTGCATATTTTCCGACTCCAGCACTCTAACAGATGTTGACGTCAACCTCCCCCGACTGTAACTCATGCAGCAAATCATCAGAGCGATGATAAGCTTGGACGCAGATAAACCCACCGCTGGCGGAGGGTGCCCGTCGGCTAATCAAGCATATTAAAGATAAAGCGCCTCTGCATCATTGTTACTGAACTGACCCGTCATTCCGTCGGAAACTAAAACCTGTTTGGTGGTTGTAAGCACCGACGGGCTTGCTGCCATGGTCACTGGGATGGAGACATTTGTTTTATCAGATACAGCCATTTCCTGTTAAATTGAGCCACCTGCTATCTTAACCTTTCTCCCTTTCCTGTTGTGCTCCTTTTCAAGCTGGACGCTTGAACAATACAGCACGACTGGTGACGAGTCTTGTTCCGGATGCTGGTTTCACATGGTGGTTTAGATGTGTTCTACCCAGTGTCTAGCACCATATGAAATCAGTGTTCCTGAAGAAGAATGACAGCCAGCTTACAGCTGTGGAGCAGCAAAGAGAGACGGAAGAAACTGAGCAACACGACTGACCACATGGGCTGTGAGAACAGAGTACACTATTGTTTAAATTATGACCTACTGTACATATAGGGTCTGTTTGAAAATCTAGTGAGCTGCCTTGCTGCCTACTGGCTAACTAGGCAGCTGCCTAAGTAGAGATAATTTTAATAAGACATCGAACCTATAAGGCAGGTTATTCAGACTCACTACACAACAGCGATTATGTCATCGTGGTTTTGCTTACTAAGCTACAGTGTATCACAAAAGTGAGTACACCCCTCACATTTCTGCAGATATTTAAGTATATCTTTTCATGGGACAACACTGACAAAATGACACTTTGACACAATGAAAAGTAGTCTGTGTGCAGCTTATATAACAGTGTAAATTTATTCTTCCCTCAAAATAACTCAATATACAGCCAATAATGTCTAAACCACCGGCAACAAAAGTGAGTACACCCCTTAGTGAAAGTTCCTGAAGTGTCAATATTTTGTGTGGCCACAATTATTTCCCAGAACTGCCTTAACTCTCCTGGGCATGGAGTTTACCAGAGCTTCACAGGTTGCCACTGGAATGCTTTTCCACTCCTCCATGACGACATCACGGAGCTGGCGGATATTCGAGACTTTGCGCTCCTCCACCTTCCGCTTGAGGATGCCCCAAAGATGTTCTATTGGGTTTAGGTCTGGAGACATGCTTGGCCAGTCCATCATCTTTACCCTCAGCCTCTTCAATAAAGCAGTGGTCGTCTTAGAGGTGTGTTTGGGGTCATTATCATGCTGGAACACTGCCCTGCGACCCAGTTTCCGGAGGGAGGGGATCATGCTCTGCTTCAGTATTTCACAGTACATATTGGAGTTCATGTGTCTCTCAATGAAATGTAACTCCCCAACACCTGCTGCACTCATGCAGCCCCAGACCATGGCATTCCCACCACCATGCTTGACTGTAGGCATGACACACTTATCTTTGTACTCCTCACCTGATTGCCGCCACACATGCTTGAGACCATCTGAACCAAACAAATTAATCTTGGTCTCATCAGACCATAGGACATGGTTCCAGTAATCCATGTCCTTTGTTGACATGTCTTCAGCAAACTGTTTGCGGGCTTTCTTGTGTAGAGACTTCAGAAGAGGCTTCCTTCTGGGGTGACAGCCATGCAGACCAATTTGATGTAGTGTGCGGCGTATGGTCTGAGCACTGACAGGCTGACCCCCCACCTTTTCAATCTCTGCAGCAATGCTGACAGCACTCCTGCGCCTATCTTTCAAAGACAGCAGTTGGATGTGACGCTGAGCACGTGCACTCAGCTTCTTTGGACGACCAACGCGAGGTCTGTGCTGAGTGGACCCTGCTCTTTTAAAACGCTGGATGATCTTGGCCACTGTGCTGCAGCTCAGTTTCAGGGTGTTGGCAATCTTCTTGTAGCCTTGGCCATCTTCATGTAGCGCAACAATTCGTCTTTTAAGATCCTCAGAGAGTTCTTTGCCATGAGGTGCCATGTTGGAACTTTCAGTGACCAGTATGAGAGAGTGTGAGAGCTGTACTACTAAATTGAACACACCTGCTCCCTATGCACACCTGAGACCTAGTAACACTAACAAATCACATGACATTTTGGAGGGAAAATGACAAGCAGTGCTCAATTTGGACATTTAGGGGTGTAGTCTCTTAGGGGTGTACTCACTTTTGTTGCCGGTGGTTTAGACATTAATGGCTGTATATTGAGTTATTTTGAGGGAAGAATAAATTTACACTGTTATATAAGCTGCACACAGACTACTTTTCATTGTGTCAAAGTGTCATTTTGTCAGTGTTGTCCCATGAAAAGATATACTTAAATATCTGCAGAAATGTGAGGGGTGTACTCACTTTTGTGATACACTGTAGCACAGTTTGCCTCAAGCCATTCAAACCAATGGGCTGAGGCCGCACAACCTTCTAGCATGCCAGCTAACATACCCGAAAACGGGAATGTTACTGTCACTGAAAAATCCGAATTTGCAAATAAATGACACTTGTGCACCTTTATGCAAATTAAAAATCAATGAGAATTCATTTACATTTGAAAAGAACTTTGTTGCTCCGCATTCGTCCGCCATATTTGTAATTTTTTTGTGAGAAAAGTTGTGCCGCACTGAATGCTGGTTTACCTTCACTGCTAAGGAAGCATCGGATGCTCCCTCATTATTCAGTCAGTTTGTAGCTTTGAAATACTTTGATCAGCCATAACATTAAAACCTCCTCCTTGTTTCTACACACATTGTCTATTTTATCTTCTCCACTTGCCATATAGAATCACTTTGTAGTTCTACAATTACTGACTGTAGTCCATCTGATTCTCTGCATGCTTAGTTAGCCCCCTTTCATGCTGTTCTTCAATAGTCAGGACTCTCCCAGGACCACCACAGAGCAGGTATTATTTGGGCGGTGGATCATTCTCAGCACTGCAGTGACACTGACATGGTGGTGGTGTGTTAGTGTGTGTTGTGCTGGTATGAGTGGATCAGACACAGCAATGCTGATGGAGTTTTTAAACACCTCACTGTCACTGCTGGACTGAGAATAGTCCACTAACCAAAAATATCCAGCCAACAGCACCCCGTGGGCAGCGTCCTGTGACCACTGATGAAGTTCTAGAAGATGACCAACTCAAACAGCAGCAATAGATGGGCGATCGTCTCTGACTTTACACCTACAAGTGGGACCAACTAGGTACGAGTGTCTAAAAGAGTGGACACAGTATTTAAAAACTCCAGTAGCGCTGCTGTGTCTGATCCTCTCACACAACACACACTAACACACCACCACCATGTCAGTGTCACTGCAGTGCTGAGAATGATCCACCACCCAAATAATACCTGTTCTGTGGTGGTACTGTGGGGGTCCTGACCATTAAAGAACAGCATGAAAGGGGGGTAACAAAGCATGCAGAGAAACAGATGGACTACAGTCAGTAATTGTAAAACTACAATGTGCTCCAATATGGTAAGTGGAGCTGATAAAATGGACAGTGAGTGCAGAAACAAATAGGTGGTTTTAATGTTATGGCTGATCAGTGTAAGGCACCATAGTAGGCAGCATTTTAAGGCATTTCAGAATTTGAACAATCTTCTTCTCCGGAGCACACTTAGGATGATGTAAAATTCTGTCTACGTAGAGAGCTCACTAGGTTTCAGACAGACTCATAAAATCAACCCCAAACATGTGTCTGTACTATGTCACCAGTGTAAACAGATGCTCAAAATATGTTACCAGCATAAACACGTTTGTATTGTTAGCATCCTGAACAAATAAGCAACACGACTGACCATATGGGCTATGAGAACAGAGTATAATATTGTTTAAATCAGGACCTACACATAAAAGTCAACCTAAACATGTGTCACTCTGTCACCAGTGTAAACAGATGTTCAAAATATGTTACCAGCATAAACATGTTTGTATTGTTAGCAAGCTGAACAAATACCAGTGCTTCACTGATGAGCCAAATCATTAGGACCACACACCTAATATGCTGACATCTGAAGCAGTCCTGTGGTTATCTGATACCCGGACATCACCAGCAGGTTCTTTAACTTCTGTAGTTTGTGAGGTGTATTGTCTTACAATGCATCCTGGAGCCATGTTCCATGTGTAAACGATGCACACTTGCTGTCTGTCCACAGGATCTTGGAGAAAACAGGATTTGTCTGACCATTTTACCATTGCTCTGATGTCCATTTGTGATGCATGTGTGCTTTTGACAATGGACAGGCACTCTGATCTTCGACCATGCAAATCTATACAAAGAACGGTTCGATGCACGGTTCATCAACGTTATTAAAAATATCTGCAATTTCAGCCACAGTAGCCCTTTTATTGGTATGTACCATTGGCGTCAATGAGTCTCGGCTTAGACTCTTTTGCTTCCAATGTAATCGTCCCTCCTTTTGAATCTTGCTCAACCCCTAACCCTTTACCCATACACACATAAAAACACATATACACACAAACGCACACAGTCGCTGACTGCAGCTTTTCACCTGACAGTGGTGGGGTCTCACAACGAGCCATATCACATATTGAGACAGGCTATGCCCTCCAGATCACCCATCAGTAACGCAGACACCTCAGCCAGACAGCGGCAGTGAATTAGACCTTTTCCTCTCCCTCAGTCACAGCTAACTGACTGCTGCACCACCCGAGTGCCCAGTAACTACTAATGTTTCAAATGTTTTTTGTGTCGAGATGGTTTGGGGCATCTATTTATTTGATAAGGTCTTTAAAACAGCTTATGCCAAGTTCAAAGTCAGGTCGCTGTACAGTTCACACTACACAACTTTCCAAGTCGTCAGGTCGCTGTACAGTTCACACTACACGACTGGATCTCTTGTAATCGGGAGTCTTTCAAGTCGGTGTGTTTCACACTACACGACTGATCAGCGATAGGGGGTTTCACACTACACCATCTATCACCAACTGGAATCGCAGGCGAGCTTCTCTGGTCTCCCAAACTACGTTTTGTCACGAAAACAAACGCTAGAAGTGATGAAAGGTTTAATGATACCACCTCCTAGAATGCACATCAACAAGTAGTGCACTGATGTGCAGCGTAAAAACAATGAGGAAAAATAAATGAATCTGAGTGGATTTTGCTTGGATTGTTCTGTAGTAAGTTGGAGGTTAATAAATATTTTTTGCAATGCAGCGTTGGTGTTGTGTAGAGAACGATAAGGTCAGAAATACTGTAAAACTTGTGTGTGTGCCAGTGTATTCTATATTAACTATATTAAGCCCCTGTACCACCTTTTACACTCCTCCCCTGCGTTTACCCTCACACCGTATCTTGTGTTCTCATTGGCTGTTCGACATAGCACTCATTGCCAGTCGGCCAACTTAGATCAGATATCTGACATGCTAGAAATCTTGATTCAGTCGGCGAGCCGCTCGGATCGAGTTGTTAAGTAGTTCACACATAGCGATCAAGAGCAGAGTTTCGATCGCCGAGCAAACGCCGAGTTGCTCCCGAGCCGGCAAATCTAGCGCCGACCAGCCGCAGAGCGAAAATCAGGGCAAAAATCGTGTAGTGTGAGCTAGAGGAATAGACAGGCTGTCAGATAGACTTGTTGCTTGCTGTGGTAGCATAAGGCATTAACTGGAGAAAGCATGAGGCCACCGATAGCATGAGGTCAACGGCTCAGGTTCCTTACATGATGACTTACATTCGTTTTTAAGCTCATGGATTATACAACATTATTCCCTAATAAAACCAGCCAAACTGTTGTTATCTGTGTGTAAAACTCAACTGTCAAAAGTATCTTTGATTTCCCTCAAGTTTACTGCATGGACAAGTGATGGGACACTTTGCTCTCATAGAAACATGGACCCAAGCTACTGCTGTCCACTCTCTCCCCACTAAAGGATGACTGATTTCCTCTGGTGCTTAGAGTTCGTCCATTCTTCTAGCACCATTTGAAATCGGTTATAATGCCTGGGGATCTATTCTTCAGTTTCCCATACAACCAAAGCAGTGGTGTCATTTTTCTGTGAATTGTTTCATCCAGTCTGCATGTTCTTGTTTATATCATGTTGGTAATAAATTAATTGTGTGTATTACTGCATTCTGCCATGTACTGTGTCATGAGCTCCTCAATCTAAATGTTTGATTTCTTTCTTAATACTGAAGGATTTCACCAGTCTGCAAACATAGTTCCCATCACTAACTGGGTGTGCAATTCAGCTAGAATCTGAGGGTGTCTACTTCGGCATTTCATATAAACAAACGATCTTACAAGTATTTGATGGGATTAAGGTCTGGTCATTCTATCACTCTTGCTGAACCAGTCATACACAGATGCTGATACAACATGATACATGTGTTACTGTAAAACCTGTAGTCTGCACGATGTCCTCTGTGTGGACATAAAGCCCGAAAGTCAACATGTCTACCCTGAATCAACATGTATATAAGGGAATTCTGGATGGCAACAGTGCCAAACATCGAATCTTAGTAAAAGAGCCCAGGAACATGAGCTTTTTGCTGCTTCTGGCAAACACATTTGGCATATTCTGAACAGAAAACTTAAGTGGACCCATAAGTGGACCTTGCATCATTAGAATACAGCAGCCATGTCCAAAATCTGACCTGCGGCCCTTGGACAGAGTTCAACTGCCCTGTGGCTGCTGTTTTTAAATACATTTACTTTTTTAAACTGTCAATTCTTATAGGTTCAATGGTTTAAAACAGTCTGTTTTAAATAGTTTAAAGATAGTGCTATGGTAATTAACATATTATTTAGACCATTAAACAGTGGTGTTCAGTTGCAGGTACTTTTGTAGTCTTAATTGATGTGAATGAAAATCATTGTTTAAAGACATGTTAAACTTTATTGTGACATCAAAATACTATTTTTGAAACTATCTTTGATCAAAAATGCTTTTACCATTGTGATGTTCTTCTTCTAACCTATTTTACTGCTTGACCAACAACTGACCAGTAACAACAGGGCAGTAATAGCTCAGTGGTTAAGGTACTGGACTAGTAATCAAAAGGTTGCCGGTTCAAACCCCACCACCGCCAAGTTGCCACTGTTGGGTCCCTGAGCGAGGCCCTTGACCCTCAATTGCTCAAAATTGTGTTCAGTCATAACTGTAAGTCGCTTTGCTAAATGCTGAAAATGTAATGTAAATGACCATTATGTTTTTCATTCATTGATTGCCTGTTGCTATATGCTATTTAGTGTTGAGGTGGGTCCAGTTCACTGGGCAAAAGGTAGGAAACACCCCGGACAGGTCACCAGTCCATCGCATGGCAAACACACAGACACACAAAGCATGTGTGCTTCAGTTAACCTGGGAATTGAACCCAGGACCTGCTTGCTGTGAGGCTGTGCTACCCACTGAGCCACCGTGCTACCTACATGATTTTTTGTATTTAATTATTATTCTCACAGATGAACACAAAGTTCTTACAAACAAATTAGGATGATATAAAAAGGAAAGAAAAAACATCTATTCATAGTAATTTAAATGATAGTGCCAAACCTCGAAATGAATTAGTTCAGTCAGGTGTGTTCGATCTTTTTTCATTTCCACAAAGTCACAACCGTGCTAAGCTTTTACCCACAGCTAAAGGATTGTAAGATTTTCTGAAGGTAAGTGCTGTAGCTATGTATTTCATTACCAATGGTAATTTTGGGCACCATAATCGGGCATTATTTAGGTTGTAATTCCCTCTGCTGGATTAGGACAGACATAACATCTTGTTAACGCCTATCTTTATATAGAAGCTGTGTCGTTTACTCTCAGAAGCCGCTTTATCCTGAGCAGATTGGCAGTGAACTCGCCAGAAACTCTGGCTGCAGGTGGGAGTATATCATGGACAGTGCGCCAGTCCATTATAGGTTATCACACACTCACTTATTCATGTATAGCTGGACCCAGAGTGGTAGAGAGAACTCTATCTACGGCTCTGGGTACACCCAGGCGCTGTCATGTTCTCATATGGGACAGGCAGCAGTGAATGAAATATTAAATGGTAAATAATAAACATTTGTACAATTTCTGGGTATTTTCAACTGCCTTTACATTTACTGCATCTGCTTTTATGTCAGTTTGGTATATGAAGTGGAAGATTGATGTTTATAATGACTTGTTAATAGGTCGTTCTTGTTAACACACAGTACATAATATTACCATACATTACATAATGTGATATCATTAAGTAGTAGAGACAATATATAGTACAGAGATTAAAGAGTTTTTTATGTTTTGTTTTTTACATAAACTAACCTCCCTTCACTTTCCTGAGGATTCATAATAATAATCATTTTGGTTAAACACTAAGCCATGTGGCTGGATTCATAAGGTTTACCTGCACTGAATGAACATTTTCATAAACATACTGTACCTTTTACATTATAGTGCAGGTACATGAAATAGCTTCATTCATGTCTTATTTCATGAGTGATTAATCATTGATTCCTACATGTAATACATTAATGAATTAATTATGAATATGCAGTTCATTTTGTCTAATGTGAGTGATGGACAAGGTACACAAACCATGTAGTGGAATTAACGTAGAGATATCCAAGGTAAAATATTACTCCAGTAAAAGTAGTAGTAAAAGTAAAAATACTCTTTACCTCCACTTGAGTAAAAGTACTAAAGTATTTACCTTCAAATGTACTTAAGTATGAAAGTAAAAGTAGCATGATTTATTATGGCTCTAATGTTTTATTACCATTTCTGTAACAAGACTCTTGATTAATCAACTCATTTTAGGTGAAAAGACTCTAATGTTTATTAAAATTATCAACAGAACAAAAAAGAACAAAACACTTATTGGTGTGATCACTTCACGCTTCTTTAATTTTGACAATGTTACGTTTTTATTCACACATAAGCCAAAAGGAACCTCAGATTGTTCATAATGTAGTGGAGAAAAAAGTAAGACATTTGACTACCAAATGTGGTGGAGTTAAAGTAAAAACTCACCCAAAATGGAAATACAGATACACAAAAAAACTACTTAAGTATAGTATTTAATTACATTTACTTAGTTACTGTCCACCACTGCTAATGTATGCCTTAATGCAGGAGCAATATATTAATTATTTTAGTAATTAAGGTACAAATGTCATCAGTTATTCATGAGATTCATACAGGTCATCAGGATAACAGTCACAAAAATAGTGAAAGGGAGTGTTGTGCTATTTATCTTTGCTAAATATTACCTCATGTCATGTTTGTGGTGCTTAAACTGAAAAGTGAAATATTCCTCATTTAATAATGTTATGTTGCGGATTAAATAACTGAAGATTTGTCATGAAATCACTGAAAATGCTTGCTAAGTAGTGGAAATGAATGTGGCTCTATGAGTTGAAAATGAATGTTTGGAACTATTCACTAGCCCCACAAACCGGAAGCTGCACAGAAAAATGTCCCGCCCCCGTTACAACGGTTCCCTATGGAAGTGTCGCCACTCTGTTCTCTCTACCACTCTGGGTCCAGCTATATACAGTATTTTCAGGGGGCCAAGCAACAGGTTTTTAATGAAAGAACAATTTTAAATGACAGTAAAATTAACACATTTTTGCATAGAACCAAGATTTTTATGACTTTGAGTCTTTGCTGTTATTGAAATGGGCCATGACCATGGGTAATGGTAAAATTTGGGGTGTTAAAGAAATATTTTTCAACCAAAAAGCATGTAAGACATACAGTGTATTTTTATCTGGGTTGGCACCATCAAATAGAAGATAGAAATGAGGCTTTAAAAGATTTATGTGTCCAGACAATAAAATTGTTATAAAGTGAATACAACAATAACTTTCAAGAATAAGGTTTGTAGTGTGATGTGTGCATATAAAGGTTGGTTTTACATCAATAAATTAAATTATATTTAAGCAATAGAACACAAGAGGGAGTGTGTTATCGCGAATAACATCACAGCTGTGATTTGGTCGCAGACACGAACCGAAGGCGAGTGCCATAGATCATTACAGCTGTGATGTTATTCGCGATAACACACGGCCTCGAGTGTTCTATTGCTTTTATACAACAGTTTTTACAAAATGAAGAAAGAAAATAAATCAAAGAAGCCCTGAATTTCATAATAAATATGCTTTAATATTGACAATACCTTCCACCAAAAAGTAGTTCCACAACGAATATAAAGTTTAACACTACAAAGCAGACATCCCAAGTTGCAAAAACTCATTTCAGGGAGGTAAGAACAAGAAGAAGAGGGCAAGAACCACCAAAGGGAAAAAAAGAAATAAAAAACCTCTCGCACACACCAAAATATATGGATGATAACAGAACTTCTAGGAGCTGCTAACTGGGCTATTAAGCTAACTGTTCGCTTTACAAACACATTAATGTTCCCTACATAGTGCACTAGATTGTGTATCAGATCACGGATATATGTTCCCTACATAGTGCACTAGATAGTGAATTAGACAATTGATTTATGTTCCCTACACAGTGCGCTAGATTGTATATCAGATAACGGATTTAAAACGCGATCGGGAAAAAAGGCTGTGTCGCCTGCGTGCGCGTTTGTGTGCATGAAGCTTGTCGTTAATGGCAACGCGTCAGCGGAGTAATACCATTGTGGTGTGAAAAGACCGTGCTGTTATCACGAATATCAGCACAGCTAGAACGCTTCTCAACCAATCAGATTGTAAGGTCGGAACTACCTGTTGTATAAGAGATTTTAATTGCTTCATCTGCATTATAAAATTATTATACATTTTATCTTAATTATAAAAGTATTATAGATGAATAAAATCATACGAGATTAAATATGCTTATTTATGTCATTTAAGTGCACTGTAAATGTTATACTTCTACGTTTACGTCCGTTAGTTTTATGACGGTCCCTAACTTGTTAGGGGCAGTGGGAGCCTAAGCAGTTTTGATTTTGCTTTAAATAAATCTTGAATTTTAAAATGTAATCCTTAACTTAACACAGCATTGTAATTTTAGTTCGTTGTCTATTTTATTTGCCTATGAAATTGTAAAATAAATAGGTATTATGTGTTATTTCTACCGCTGAGGTAAACAGAAATGCCGAATGTCAATTGTTGAATATTAAACTCTCTTTACCGCAGTCTCCAGTCACTGTAAGGACTTTCACAAATTTATAACAATAAATAAAACATGTAGGTGATGTTTCTGCGATAAAACGTTTAAAGTTCTAATTGAATGTTCAGGATATGATGCATATATCAACTCGGTAAAGGCTGAGCAAGCTAGTAAGTTGCGTTTTTAACCAGAAGGTGGAATCACCGAGCTTTTCTAAACAAAAGTTCTTTCATTTAACATACAATTACAGAAACTGGCACCATGTAAATACAACCAACTATGAGCCACAAACAGCTAAACAGACGGTTAAAACAACAGCGTTCTACACAAGTCCTTACATAACCCCGCCTGTTCTACCCTATTCTTATCAACCGTGCCCCAATCTCTGCTCTTCTATTGGTTACAATTCAAGTTTCCGCCATATTCAAACCCGTCTCTGTCCGTTTGAATTCATTCACCTCCCCCCGTTTACATCTCACTAATATCATATATCGTTTATTACTAACTAAACAACCCGCTTTAGTTTATATAGTTCATAGTTTTCAAATGGAGGAACCTGAGCAGAAACAGGCAGAGAAGGAGGAATGTACAGAGGAGAAACCGAAGAGAAGACTGAGCTGCAGGAGAAAGTGTAGAGTGGACGCTTCTTCTCCAGAGAACGACTCACGACGGTAAGAAACAACACAATGGCGGCTAGCCAGCGCTAGCACAGCTCACTACGCTCGTATTGATATTACACAGCTAGTTTCTGTAACATTCAGGCAGCGTTATATTCACATTATTTACCTGTATTCCTTTAGAATTTATTTGACGTGTGAGTTAAGTCATTATGACTTCTGGCTACGAATTAACATAATGGCGCAATTAGTAGTAAAAGTGTTGTGCACTGCATTAAAACAGCCTGCTGGCTAACCCGCTAGCCAGAGTGCTAGCCCGTTTTCCAGCTTGCATGTTTATTTCCGAAGTACCAGAGGTTTTAATATAAACGTCCTTGGGCAATTGTAGCTCTACCCAAGTCACTGTAGTAGTAATTGGAACGTCGCTGGTTCAAGTCCCACATCTGCCAGACTGTCACTGTTTTGCCTTTGCTAATTGTGGCAAATGTAAATGTATCGCGACACTGACATGCTATAATAATGAATATAATTAACTGCTTTCTCTATGAACAGTTGATTTATTAAAGCAATAAGCCACGAGAGACTGTGCGTTACTGAGATTTTATCACGGGGAAGGTCCCCTAAAACGTCTTTCCCCGTGATCAAATCATAGCAGTAACGCACGGTCTCGAGTGGCTTATTGCTTTTATAAAACGGCGGTCAACATAAAATATAATAAAATACAACAATGTTCAATAAATAAATGTTTTTATTTACAAAAACACTTACAAAAAGCATTCTTCCGCGAAATCAGGTAGTCCGTTAACAGTGTTGCTAGGCAACATGAGGGCGAACATAACATTCACTTTTTCTTTTCAGTGGCGTATTAATATGGAATGATGTGAGGTGGTCATAGGTGTGCGTTTATCGGGGATTTTACAACGGCTTCGAACGCGGCTCAGCCAATCAGATTTTAGGACCGGAACTATCCGTTTTATAATACGTTATTAATAACTATTATAAAACGGATATTATAAAACGGATAGTTCCGGTCCTAAAATCTGATTGGCCGCGTTCGAAGCCGTTGTAAAATCCCCGATAAACGCACACCTAGGACCACCTCACATCATTCCATATTAATACGCCACTGAAAATAAAAATTTAATGTTATTTTCGCCCTCATGTTGCCTAGCAACACTGTTAATCGAACTATTTTGCGTTGCGGAAGAATGCTTTATTGTAAGTTTATACACAATAAATACATTTATGAATTAAACATTGTTGTATTTATTATATTTTATGTTGACCGCCGTTTTATAAAAGCAATAAGCCACTCGAGACTCCGCTTCGCGTCGTGCCATAAACGTCATCCCCGTGCTAAAATCACAGTAATGCACGGCCTCTCGTGGCTTATTGCTTTATTAACATTTGTTGCATTAGCAGAGTTTAAGAGAGGATTTGTTGTTAAGAGAGGATTTTATTATCCCACAGAGGGACATTTGTAACGTTACAGCAGCTTTCAAGAATATAAAGATATAAAAGTGTTTATACATATATTAAAAATAGAAATGTTAGCATATATGATATTAAAAAAAGCAGAATAAATATTGCACTGTTTTATAAAATGTATTTCACAAAGTATAACGTGTATTGCACAGATTTTAAATATTGAAAACTACACTGCAGATTAAAAGAACAGTACAATAAGTACAGAAGACATTTTTAATCTAAAGTAATTGAGGGAGACAAGACTAGAGAAGAGTAGTGTTGGTCAGTACATGGTACTGAGTACTGAGACACTTTTATCCAAAGTGACTTACAATTATGTCTGAGTACAATTTAAGCAAATGAGGTTAAAGGTCTTGCTCAAGGGCCTATCAGCAGCAAGTTGGCTGTGGTGGGACTCGAATCGGCAACCTTGTGATTACTAGTGCAGTTCCTGCTGCACTGAGTTACCACTGCAGTTAAGCTTTAGTGAGGTGCAGTACACTTTAGATATTTTATTGTTGCACAGACGTGGTATAAATAATATAATTAAAAGCTTTCTATATAAACCATTGTTTTATTATGTTATTAATAAATATTTACATTTGCAGCATTTAGCAGACACTTTTATCCAAAGTGACTTACAATTATGACTGAGTACAATTCACGCAAATGAGGATAACGGCCTTGCTCAGAGGCCCAACAGCAGCAACTTGGCTGTGGTGGGACTCAAACCGGCAACCTTGTGATTACTAGTGCAGTAACTGCTGAGTTACCACTGCAGTTTAGCTTTAGTGGTGTGCAGTAGTAGTACACATTAGATATCTTATCGTTACACAGACATGGTATAAAAATATAATTAACTGCTTTCTATATAAACCTTTGTTTTATTATTCTATTAATAAATATTTACATTTGCAGCATTTAGCAGACACTTTTATCCAAAGTGACTTACAATTATGACTGAATATAATTTAAGCAATTGAAGGTTAAGGGCCGTGCTCAAGGGCCTAACAGTGGCATCTTGGTAGTGGTGGGGCTTGAACCTTTACACTTTAGATGTCTTATTGTTGCACATACTGAGGTAATTGTACAGAAGATTCCAGTCTGCATTTAGTACCCATGAGTGCTTATGTACTAAAATAATTTTTAACCCTTCTTGAATTTTCTGTTTTGAAGTTGTACACACACAACAAACAATGGGTGATGTATGAGCTCCTGACCAAACACACTCCTCACAGAATGTAGAACCTGTGATTCATACAAGATATTTGTACACTATAAAAATGAATCTCCACTGCATTGTCATTGACTTACGATTTAAATAAATTTGCCTTTACCATTAAACTTGCCATTAGCCTGAATCATCTTTTACTTGTCCTATTTTCCCTCCATTAATATATTCAAACTTTTTTATAATGGGGTAATTTTGCATACGCATACTTGTCAGATGTAAACAACCTCCCTCATGCTCCCAACAGTGCAAATGTGAATTGTCTTTTTCTCATGTAGATAAAGAAAGACAAGTTAAACAAATAAGACCAAATATTGTACTTGCTTTTTATTTTATTGAGAAGCATAGTCTAATATTCCATATCGGTGAGGGGTAAGTTTGTGAACCCTTGCTTTTTATTATCTGGTGTGACCTCCTTGTGCAGCAATAACTGCAGCTACACATTCTTAGTGTTGCACCGCAGTCTGTGACTGCAGAGGTTGCTGTTGCACACTGGACCTGTGTGTTGTGTGCTGTGTGATGCAGCGTTGGTCGATCATACTTACCACCCCAGGCATAATCTCTTTCAGTAGAAATTACATCAATTAAAAAAAAAAAGTTTTATTACTTTATTTAAGATAAAAGAGTTTTTTTTAAATTATTTTTATGAAATTAACTATAAACTGTTCAAAAAATATATATATGTTTATTTGTGCCTGCATGCATGAGTGACCTTTGCATGGCTTAATCTTTTAGAATAGGCCTACATTAACCTGCTCTTAAACTGTTAACCTACACAAGCACCCATATGCAGTCATCAGAATATGTGACCCCATTGTACCTTCTCCAGAATAGAGTCAAACACAAAACAAATTGTTTTTCTGTTTTGTGTCATCACAATTATTTACACAGTGGGGTAGCCCGCTTGGTGGCTAAGTCGCCTCACAGAAAGAAGGTCCTGGGATTGATCCCCATGCGGTCCAGGTCCTTTCTGTGTGAAGTTTGCATGTTCTCCCCGTGTCTGCGTGGTTTTCATCCGGGTGTTCTGGTTTCCTCCCACAGTCCAAAGACATGCAAGTGAGGTGAATTGGAGATCCTATTACAAAAAAGCACATCCTAATAGAATGCCCCAAATACACATGCCTAAAACAAGAACAGTTTTAACCTATCTCGCAGCCATAAAATATAAATGAAAATATAAAATGGACCCATAATATTAAGACAAGATACAATAAGAAGACTCTAACATAATACCGTTCATGCCATTAAATGACACAAATGTGTTAAGCATGGCGTTAAAATCCAAACAAACATCTCATTCATTTTCACATGGGTATTCGTGTCTCTGATCAGCAGAGAGCCAGCAGTTTTGACAGCTGTTGTCAGAACATTTGACAGAAAACACTCGAAAACATGTGTTTTAATCTTTCCAAAAAATGGCACAAATGCCAAACATCAAAAACAGTCAAGTAAACCAAAGAACACCAAAATATTAGGGCTAACTGAAATATAAAACAATATGTATAGGACAGAATTTCTCAATAAACTATTTACAATTAATCATTAATGTTGCATAGCAACAAGGCTGGATACTTAGTGATTTGTGTATGCAGGACAGCTGTAGAACTTCTCTCTGTCTGGTCTCCCAATACACTCATGGTGGTTCCACTTGTCACAGTGGTCACACTGGATCTAAATTTAGAGTCATGTTGATTAGGATAAAGGTTCTATCAATATTTCTATGAAAATTCTCTTTAATAATTTCTTTAATTGGAGTTGGCATAACAAGGGCTATAAATAGACAGTTAAAACAGTAACAGTATTGTTGAATTGACCGTTGTTAAACTGCACCATTGCTTTTGACCTTGTACACCTGTTTAATATGAAGCCTGATTGTTTTACATATATTTGTTATGCAGTGACACTACAAGACAAAATGTAAGACTTGTATTATCAAAATTGTACAGTACATCTGATGTTCAGCTGCTGTTTAACATTGACCACTGACACCCACAGTCCATGTGAATTTGGACAGCTCATCCTGCCCTCTACCAACATCTGGCTGAGCTCTCAGTGCAAAAAAACCCCAAAACAGTTGTGTTTTGTGTTTTTACTAATACATTACCCAGACACTGGTGAGACATGTTGAGCCAGCTTCACTCTGTGTTCCCTTGGCTGTCTTGTTCTTTTTCCCTTTACGCAATAGTGACAGGTCATCTGCTTAAGATATTATATTGTTCATATACGTATTATGACTTATAGTTTTTACACACACAAGCGGTGTCAATTGGCCACTGACTTTGAAAGACTTTAATATATATTTGTGCATCTATAAAATACCTTGCCTAAAGCCTTTCACTTCTCTACTTACTTTACTAACAGTTACTTACAGCTATCTTTGGATAAAAAATGTAACATGAATACTAGGGTTGGGCGGTATGACGATATTACCGTATACCGCGGTATTCAAAAATGGTGACGGTATTTTTTAAATGTGAAGCGCCGAATTTCTGCTTCAGGTTTACCTTGAAAACTGAGACTTTAGGACATGCGCGCATCGACAGTGAGGGAGGGGTGGGAGGGGTAGGCGGTTGGAGCTCGCTGATTGGCTGTGGGGTGCTCACACAGAGAGATGAGTGAAGAGCCACACTGGCTAGCATTAGCTGTGAGCTAACAAGCAGAAACTGAATAACGGCTCGTCTTTAAATTTTTCAAAATCAAAATTTTTTATCAGTTCAACCGGAAATGAACACAAGCGCGTGCATGCGCGGACATGTGCTCGATTTACACTGAAGATATATTTAGTAAATAAGTACAAGTGTTGAGAAAAAGGAGCAAACAGTAATAATAACGTTACGCCCAATCCGCTGTTCTGACTCTTGTCTGCCATAGATTTTCCTGCCTATGTAAGAACTATTTTTTCCTAAATAAAAGCGCTATATTAAGAAAAAAGAATGTCTCACCTGTCGTGTAATTTGAATTATAAAATATATTGTCTGGCCCTTTAAGAAAGTGAAGCGCACTATAGGGCGTAGGGAGCGAGTGTGTAGGGAAGAGATCGGATTTGTACCGTTTCTGTGCTCGTGTTTTGCACTGAGCTTGTGTGACATGTAAAGTAGCGTTCTCGTTAACCACTCAAATGTTTGGACTTTGAATTATTTTTACATTATTTTACATCACCGTCATCGCAACATGAACATTTACATTCATATTTTTTGTTACGGTATAGAACTTAATTCTGGATTACAGGCATAACTAATCGTACACGTTCATACACTTTTATCTGTAACTATAAAGTAAGCAGTTAACTTTTGAAATATATTGAAGTGTGTAGCCTGCTATTATTCTGTTTTGTGTGGGCAGAGAGAGATTACAATGCCAAAATGTTATGTGTTAATGTTTGTGTTAAAGTGTAATTGATACACATGCATTTATACTGTGGCGCCGGCGAGTAGGAAGGCGAGCGTCGGGGCTGCGAGTGAGCTGCCCTTGGCAGTTCACTCAGTGGATTAGGACAGACACTCATTCATACACACAGACATTCATACAACAGACAAACATAAAAGCTGCCTATCCAGCCCTCACCGTAGCCACCCCAGCCCCAACACTGGGCTACACGGCCACGGTAAGTACGGACAGCATGGCCGCAAGGGCTTCTGGGTAAAGCCCGTGGCGGCCCCCTAGCGGTGACGCTACAATACTTATGCGTATTTATTATAGATCAGATAAGATAAGCAATGTTTGACGTTCAGATTGTTAAATCTTTTTATAATAAAACATTGAAATATTGTAATTACACTCAAGTGTGTACACTGTAAAGTTTGTCCGCCGACACAACAAAACCCCAACCCTCCCCTCCCGCCGCGGTAATACCGTATACCGCGGTATTTCCTGAAGACGGTATAACGGTATGAAAATCGGCAATATCGCCCAACCCTAATGAATACCACATACTTTCTTCACCTCCTTAGTATGTTCATAATAATATAACATTTCTTTAGGATACTTCAGATCTTCATGCTGTTAACAGAAATAGAAGTTTAAAAAGTGTAAACATACTCTCATTCAGTACTGGGACATTAAAATGTGCAATTTTAAATCATGTAGTTTAAATCATATATTTGAATGTATTCTTTTTAGAAGCTCACAAGTTGTGATCCACTAATTTTTTATTTTTTTTATGTGCACATTCCTTTGAGAAAAAAACCAAAATAAAGTAAATGAAATCACGCAAAAATGAACAACAATTAAAAAAGTTTAAACGAAGCAATTCGCAAACTACAATATACTGGTTACATACAACATTGGGTAATCACAAAGAAAAGTTCTTCCTGTAACCACACGGTGGCACTCAGTTCATACCGATACTTTGCCATTAAGGAAGCGCTTCAGTTCAGTACGTTTTGATAAGACCAAACATTTGGTCAACTAAACTCCAAAACGTCATTTTGTTATAAACCTAGATTCAAATAGGTATTTTACTGACAAAGACTTTACATGAAAGTACGGCCATGTACCCTTTCTTTTTACTGGGGATGACATTTTACAGTTAATTTTACAACATGTCCTCCTAAATTATTGAAAGTAATTACGATTAATAGAATAGAATATCTTTATTTGTCATATATACATATACAGGTGTAGAGCACAACAAAATTCTTTCCTCACATACCAGCTTGTTTGGAAGCTGGGGTCAGAGTGCAGGGTCAGCCATCGTAAGGTGCCCCTGGAACAGAGAGGGTTAAGGGCCTTGCTCAAGGGCTCAAAAGTGGCTACATGGCAGAGCTGGGATTCGAACTCTCAACCTTTCAGTTGATAGCCCAAAGCTCTACCCACTAGGCTACCACAGTACATAAAACAGTGGTTTCTTTCCCAGGTTAGAAACACCAACTGGCAGCTTACACCCTCAGAAATGGAAGCAGTAAAATGTATCCATTCTGGCCGCTTCTTTGGTACCCTTAGGAGTGGCTATTTTGTAATTTTACACACAAAAACACACACCTCACGGCAAGAAGGTCCTGGGTTCGATCCCCAGGTGGGGCGGTCCAGGTCTTTTCTGTGTGTGGTTTGCATGTTCTCCCGTGTCTGCGTGGGTTTACTCCGGGTGCTCCGGTTTCCTCCCGCAGTCCAAAGACATGCAAGTGAGGTGAATTGGAGATACAAAAATTGTCCATGACTGTGTTCGATATAACCTTGTGTACACTGATGAATCTTGTGTAATGAGTAACTACCGTTCCTGTCATGAATGTAACCAAAGTGTAAAACGTGACGTTACAATCCTAATAAACAAACAAACACACAAAAACACGTATAAAATATAGGCCTAAAATCAGTTCAAAATAAAGTGAACAGCAGCTCAGAACGTGAAATACAAGCACTCATTTTAACACGCTTAGGGATAATTTATCTAGGATGATGTCTATATGATCCTCCTCTTGACAACTGTTAAGAAAAGTGATATGGTGTTAGGGATTTTTGAGTTCTCTTATGTCTTGTTACATAGCTTCGTTACATAGTTAGCAGGTTGTAGCAACATCGATATAGAAGGCAGTAAAAGGGTGTGAACTGAATAACAGAGAAAATCACAGTTAGTGTAGTTGGACTATATTTTTGTTCAGACATAAGAGTCAAGAGAGGTTTATTGTCATTTCAGCTATATACAAGTACATATTGAAACGAAACAACGTTCCTCCAGGCCCAAGGTGCAACACAGTAAGACAGTACAGTGCAGTGCAGGTAGACAACATTACAATAATACGAGAATGCTTAAAATAAATAAAGGAAGACAAGACTAGAGACAAGTGTTGGTTAGTACATGGTACTAAGTAAATAATGGTGAGGTAGATTATACACAAGTTATGTGTATCAGTCAAGTTAGGTCAGACTCATTTATATAACGCTTCTTACTATGAACATTGTCTCACATCAACTTTACCCCAACTTTACATAAGCAAGGTAAATAAAAATAGCCAACGCTAAACTGCCGTTACACTTTGTAGTGCTAAGTTGGGCTGCACGGTGACTGAGTGGGTAGCACTGTCGCCTCACAGCAAGAAGGTACTGGGTGCGATCCCCAGGTGGGCCAGTCCGAGCTTCTGCGTGGGTTTCCTCCGGGAGTTCCGGTTTCTTTCCACAGTCCAAAGACATGCAAGTGAGGTGAATTGGAGATACAAAATTGTCCATGACTGTGCTTGACATTAAACTTGTGAACTGATGAACCTTGTGTAATGAGTAGCTACCGTTTCTGTTCTGAATGTAACAAAAGTGTTTAAAACATGACGTTAAAATCCTAATAAACAATTGTGGTGCTAAGTTAGGTGAACAGGTGAACAGTTCTTTGATAATAAGCAGTCCGAACCAAAGTTTTGCTTGCTTGCCTTTTTTTCGTGATCAGAAGGCGGAATCCAACGATCATGTTCGAATTCCTCTGAGCCTTAAGGCAATTACCATTCAGTCTTTAGTTTTTCTCACCCCTATCATGTTCTACATTACAGATTTGCTATTCTGCTATGGCGACATGATCTTCACATCACACCTGCATTTCTCAACCACCCGCTTAGATTTTCAGCTAAACAAGGTTTAGGTCTAAGATGTTTATTCGCTGGAAATTATAAGACAGGTAGTCACTCCTCTGCAGTTTAGGCTGAAGCTACAGTAGTCAGGAATGTCCAAAATTCCTCTACTCGCATGTCTCAGTGTATTTTGGTCCTCAGTATTTTCTTTGACATACTTTCTTGAGCACTCACTAGATGGATTGTTTTGTGGTAGGGTGTCTCACCTTTTTCATTATACTAGTATCACACGCACAATGATGCAATCTTTAACTGTCGGAGGACACCTTTAGGGCATCCTCTAATCCCACTCACATTAGTAATATGTAATTAAATCTGATTTTCTTTTTTGGTGCTTGTTTGGATCGTGTGGATTACAGTAACAGTTCCCTTTATCATAGGCAGGAAGTTTGCAACAAAGTTCCCAGGCTGATTGTGGCACTAGTGCAAAGCCATCCTTTTTTTTTTTTTTACCTGCCTGTTCCATCATTTTTAATATACTGGACTCCACATTTATGGACCTTCCATATAAATGTACTTGTGGGTATACAATTATTGACTGCAGCTAGGGCTGGGCGATTTTCACGATTAATTCGGTTAATTCGAATTAACGTTTTCACCCGATGTTAGAATGTGACAATCGCGATTGTTTACATACTTTATATTTTAATTAAAATACCAACATGTCACGAAGCAAAAACTGAGCAGACGCTCGCGGAATATAAATCAAGTAAAGTTTAATATAAAAAGGGCGAAAACAGTGTACAAAATCAGGTAGAGTCCAAAACCAGCGAAAACCAAAACAGTAAACGGAAGACAACAAGGATTATACACGGTAACGGTTAGATTCAGAAATAAGGAGCGCAAACACGATCTGCAAAACAAAACACAAACAGAAGAGTTTAATTAAGATTCACTGAATCAAAATACGGAGCCGATGAGCGTGATCAGGATTGGCTGGAAAGTAACGAATTACATTTACTCGCGTTACTGTAATTGAGTCGTTTTTTTTGTGTACTTGTACTTTTTAAAGTAGATTTTACAGCCTGTAATTGTACTTTTACTTAAGTAAGTTTTGTACTAAGAATTGTAATTCGCTACATTTTAAATCACATCCGTTACTGAGTAAAAAAATCGCGTCTGGGAAACTGCTGCAGTGAATTCTGCGATAGGGAGTCGGATCTTTTGTCTCGGTTCCTTTTAAAGAGCCGTATGTATGTAACGACTCCCAAATGCGCGAATCGGTTCCTTTATTTTGGCTTAAAGGGCCGTTCAATAGAATCGAATCATTCTACGACACATAATAGTGGTTAATACAGTTTGAAAGTTTTATGGGACTAAAATGACACATTACACATCCTTAAATGTTTAAAATGTTGTATCCACCCCCCAAATCACAAGAGGACAAAATCAAAGCTGAGCTGAGTGATTACTTGATGCCCCCCAGTGTACTGATACTGATGATTCAGTGGTGGAAACAGCACAGTACAGGCTCGTGTTCCTTTTAAGAAACCTGTAAAGAACTTTTTGTAGTTTTTTCCTAATGTAAGGAGGTTCTGCTGAACATTATTTAAAATAAAAGTTGTTTGTGAGCTATTCTTAGATATAGATAGATAAGGATATAGATAATTTAGATCTATTTTGTTTTAATTATTGTTACTTATTGTGATATCGTTATTGTTATAAAGTTTGAGTCCCTTAAAAGGATAATTATAGGTGGTGTTGTTACTATTTTTGCACTTCTGCAGCCTTTAATTACAATGCAAAAAAATAAATTTGAGTCTTATTTTAATTGCATTATACAAGAACAAAAAAAATCGAAATCGTAATCAACAATCGGGTATAATTTTAAAATAATCGAGATTTTTTTTTTTTTTTGCAAAATCGCCCAGCCCTAACTGCAGCCAACCTGTTGCTTTGTATACAGTACCATGTTCGTAAATAGGAAATAAACTTGCACGAACGCCCCCCTTGTTGAGGCATTATGTTAGACCTTGTAAACCACAGTGGGACCAGATTGGCACCAATTATATTAGTATATAAGTATATTTGGTTTTGTGTTTTGTTCTGATGCATTGCTTGTGTTGCCTGAGTTGCGGTAAAAATCATGGGCAAAATGTGAATCGCTTGGAAAAAAGTTTTAACATAATCAATATAGGCCTATAACATAATCAATATGTTTTTGTACTCCATAGGTGCTCAGTGAGTGCATTTTCTGTGTTTTGCTCAGTTGTAGCTCTACTCATTCCTGAATATTTATTAAACCTTATATCACCTGTGTGGAAAACGTAATTGCCGCCCAAACCTAATAATTGGTAGTAAATTATGACCAATATGCAAATTTCTTCACAGCACTAAATATATGTTTATCCTTCTTTTAAATACCTCCCTTATTCTAGTCCTGCTCTAGTCCTTTCCTATTTTTGATTGCAACTCCTTGGCCACTTGCACCACCCTTGTGCCTACCTAGCAGAGCTTCAGACTATCACATGCCCCCTCCAAAATGTGTCAAGTTGCTGGCTGCTTTTCTTTCCGGTCTAGGCTGGAATCTACATGGAGAGCCATTTCCCTTTTGTGAATCTGCCACCACTTATGGAGGCACCTTGAGCAAAGAAGAACCCTGTTGACCTTTCACCTCCAGACATCGCCAGTCATGACAGTCAGATGCCTGGCCAGGTCGATAGCACCACTGAGATTCAAGGTCATACTGGAGAGTGGGCTAATGGGTAGACATCAGACATCAAGGGTTAGGGATGTAACGATGCACCACAAGATGATTTGAATCGGTTATTTATTTAAGATGAATCAATATTCACTTTAAACAGCTATACCACTGGCGCTATTTTTTTATTTTTTAACACAAAGAGTAAAACCAGCATTGTTTGGCATAGTTTGCACCTACCTCAAAAATAAAAGGGCATTCATTATTTAAATCAATAAAAGATAAGCACAAATACAATATATAATTTTATTTTAAAGATAAATAATAAAAGGAAACTTTGTCATAATTTGTCTTCAATTTCATTTTGTTTAAAAAATCGTATCGTTAACCCAGTATTGTGAATCGTATCACATCTTTGGTAGGGTGTTTCGTTACATCCCTATCAAGGGTCCTTTCACCAATATGTGAGGGGTAAAATAACCCAAAATGTTTTAATAGACTGGCGTTAAGATAGATGAAAGTTATATTTTATGAAATACATACATTGTTTTAAAACCTACACAAGATTTAAAGATTGAACTTTATTCTGGCTAGCCTAATTTGTAAGCAGACACATTCCTGACCTTAATCAGATCTTTTTCTTTATTTATCACTTTGGAGCCAAACAGATCAGGGAACATCTGAGACAGGTCTCAAGCTCTTGCTGTCATATGATCCATGATAAAAATCAGTTCTTGCATTGTGTCTTTTAATGATCCACTCAGATTATCGGTCAGTGGTGAGCTAATCCCCGGACCCAGATTAGCTGATGAATGCGAGAATGTTTACTGTGTTGGGACGGGGGTTCCCACCTGTGCCCCCGTAAAATGCTTTTTGTTGGCTGTGCACACGTGACCCTGCAGCCCAGTTGTTACAAGGCCCCCAAATAAAGAAAGAAGTGGAAGGGTTTATTGGGAGTCTGAGAGAGAGGAATTTAGGAGGAGTGAGAAGTGAAGAGGCAAAAGAAAGAACTGAGGATTGAAACTGGGTTTAGGTTTTGTCCCCTACGGTGAGATGCAGCATCATAGAAAGCAGTGCTACACCAGGCTTGGAGTCTGGTATGTATTTTGTGTATATGTTTTTACACTTACAGGCCCCTTACATTCTGATGATGTTTAAATTGTGCCCATGGCACTGCTAGTGTTTCCTTTACCCCAGAAATGTATAACTTTACAGCAGGCTTTAAAAAAAAAATTTGTTCTTTTAATTACAAATTTTAGGCTTTTAGAAGCAGCCCTGAGATGTATTTTTTTTTATGTATGACTTATATAGTTTGTGTATATATGTGTATTTGTGTGTGCACATTATATATAGACAAACGTACTTTTATATACACACATGCTTATCACTGTTCTTCAGTAAATAGATATAAGGTAAACAAAGACACTTATTCTGTTTTTTTGTTTACGTAAGACTATAAGAGAACAGGATAAAACAACGGGTGCGGTGTACAGTACGCAGAACTTGTGTGGTAAAGCAATTATTTGTAAAAAGGATTTGCATTTTGCTGTTTGCATTTCTAAGGTTTGACTATTGTCTTCATTTTTGTTTCTTTACTTTTATCAGTACTTTAATAGAGGACATTAGAACAGCGTTTTAGGGCCACTGTTAGGTTTTTAATTATATGACCTAATTGTCTGAAATCCCTCTTTCGGTCTGTCACCTGTATTAAAAAAGATTAGTTCTTTGGTTGATATTCTCTGAATTTCACTAACTAGTAGTTGTGGTGGTCATCTAAAATCACAGCACATCAATACACATCCTCAAAAAATGTGAACATATATAGACATTTCTATGGCGATATTTCTGGCATTTAAATTATGGATGCAAATTTTGCTCATTTCTTTAGACCAGCAAGTGTATAGAGTGATGTTACAGTATGAAACACATTACAGAGTTTAATATCAAATCATGTTTATGCATTATTTATTAACAAACAGTGTAATATAGTGAACATGGCAGTGATGTAGAACTGTTCAAATGAACAGCAAAATCAGTTCAGCTTTCAAAATTTAGATTTTATACCATCAGTAGTGAACACTTCATTACAAGCAGTAACTAAACATGCTAATTAGTTGCTGTATTAAATCTCTTTCTGACATTAGTGTAGTTATTATATAATTAAAAACAACTCTTTCTTTATACTTAAAACAGTTTAGTCTAAAAACAGTTTAACATGCAGTCAGTATCTACACTGACACAAAATCCCTTCATTACTTTCGATTGTAATGCTTTATGGTTCTGCTGTTTATTAGTTAAGTAATATAAATGCATGAAAAAGTTTTCCTATTCAGATTGGGATCTGTGAATGCAGTATGTACACAGAACTGGCGCATGCACACCGAAGGTAGATCGGGCTGTGTTTCAAATCAGTTTTTTTTGGAGCTATGCTCTAAATTGAAATCAAGCATCAGCATTTTTAATCAACAGCAGTGATCAAACAACAACTTCTTTCAGTTAACTTTGTAATCATTGACATCCATAATTGAAATCAGTCTGTCTATTTATGTTATCCATTTTATAGGGTCCTAACGCAGGGTCACATTGTTACGGAAGTTATCGACAGTTAACTGGACAGGGCTCCATTTCATCTGGAGAGTTTCACACAAACACACTACTCTTTAATCTTTAATCACAGCAGAGCAATTTTACTTGTTGTTTTTATTTGTACAATAAGCTTTTCAAATGAAAATATCAAATGGACCAAAATATCAAGATAAGATAATATAAACAGAAACATAATACCTATTTTTGCCATTAAATGACACGTGTTGGATGTGGTGTTAAAACCTAAATAAATAAGTACAATATATTACTTTGTACTATATATAATATTGTACTATCAGTGGAACACTACATAACTTCATAGTTTGATCTATGGTTTTGTTTGCACCACAATTCTATACGATTTTCTATACATGTGAAGAGTATACAGACCCACTGGCCAATTAATACGAATATAAGGACCCCCACTTTAAGACAGCATCAGTTATTCGTTGCATTGGTTTCACAAGGTGTTAATGACATTTTTTTATATTTTAACATGACCACGTTTATGCTGCAAATCATTTGTTTAACCACATCTCAAAGATCTTTAGGATTTAGATCTAGCTACTGGTAAGGCTAGTGAAGTACATGAAAATTGTTGCCATGTTTATAGAATCAGTTGAAGATGACTTGTGCTTTGTGATATGGTGCATTACCATGCTGGGAGCAGCCAGTAAATAGTGCTAAATTGTGAAGCTGTGGCATTCAAATGATTCTCTAAACTGTGAAACATTTTCAGTCTTTGTACTTTCGCTTGCATATCCAAGTTTCTCACCTCAGTGGGGGTTTGTTTTAATTATTTAAATTCATGCCTCTTGTGGTCTCACATTTTCTCTTGTAGGCCTTCTTTGAGAAGAGGAAGTTCTTTCAGCTTTCGTACACCTGGTCCTCAGTGGGACTTCACTTTGGTGAGTACTATGCACCTTCATTTTTATTATTATTTTTTTTTCCTCAGAGACATGCTCTGCATCAACATGTCAGGAACATGAATCCTACATTTCAAACACTGTCCCTCCATTGATTTTCATTTTCACCTTTAGCCAGGAATTTAGTTTAGTCTAGTGGTTGTAAATGTGATCTAGTGTGACTTAATGATAAGAGCTCTGGAAGTGCCTGAGTTCTGGGGTTCGAATCCCAGGTTGGGGTCACAAATACAAAAGGTGCATTGCATTACGTGAACCTAGCCAGTAAAACACATATCAATGCACCATTAGTCCCAGGCCTGAATAATTAGGAAACAGGACAGGTTTCATGTAGTTGTATGTGTTTCATTCTGACATTTTTACCTAAGTAAGAATACAACTAGAGAAACGCATTGATCAGGTGGTCTATACCAGATACTGCATTGGACCACAAACATTTAACACACTCATATCTCGTAAGGGGGGAAGCTACTCTGTGATATCTGCCAAATACCTATTTCTATTAAACATATACTGACTGAATGTCAAACCAAACCAAAATAGAAACAATCCTCAATTTCTAGGAAAAAAAACTGGTCTAAAAGAATGCATCTCAAAAACAAGATACTAAAACAACACTGGACAAGGGCAATAGACTGATATAAACATTACCCACCCTTCCTGCTGTGAATATCAGACTCAGACTCAGCTTTATCATATCAGCTTTAGAATATATCCATTGTGTAAGCATGGCGTAAAACATCTAAATAAATACTTTAAACCGAATAAATAGGAGGGGTGCATCAGGAGGGTTGCATCAGGAAGGATGTTTGGCATAAAAACTGTACCAAATTACAGTACAGCCTCAGTGGAATAGTTCATTCAGCCATTAACTGATCATAATGGACAAACTAATGTCAGTTTTGTGGGTTAAATTAACCATATCTGTTTTATTGGTTATCTTGTTTTTTTTAGGCAATAGCAAAACCTGACTGAGTACCCAGTCATGTTTAAATAATGTAAACATTGTCATTGTGTGCCTGTAGGTGCACTTGGGAGGGTGTCATGAGCTCAAAGTGCTTTCCCTGTTCGTAAGGTTTCACCTTGAGCACACCCATAGTACAAGCCTGTTCTGTGTTCGCTCTGGTACTTCATTAACTTCAGTGCTGATAACGTCATTGTTTTGTTTAGTTTCTAACTCGTTCACATGGTTTTCTTTCCGGCTATGTCCACTGCTAACTGTGGTGCGTATCAGCCGGACAGCAGCGGTGACCAAAAAACACACACCACGTTTATCAACTGATAGGTTTCCCCTAGTCTGCTGTGGTAATAATTAGATTTGTGTTTAGCAATGTTTTTCTATTTATTCATTTATTTAAAGATTTAAAGACTTTGACTTGAGTTGCTAATCCTCCACTGTTTATTCACCAGTTAAATTTAACTGCCTATAAGCTGGTAATTGGGGCATTGAATGACCAATAAAAAATAAAAGCTTTTAAAGTTCTTGAATAGCTTTGTTTTTAAAAGTTTGTCGATACAAAATGACAAACTTGGCTTAATTATGTGTATATTTTACATCAGAGCTACATGCTGGGCTAAATCCAGTGAGGTTTTTTTGTTATTTTTCCATTTTTCCCCTTTTTTTTTACTCAGTCCAGTCAATCAAATCTAATTACAACCTTGCTGCTGCCATTAGGGCTGTACACTGTCATGTATGCTGCCACTGACCGCTTCTTTTCACTTGCTTGAGACGTATGGAGAGCCACGTATTGCCATCTGTGATCAAACACCCCTTGTGTAGAAGCCTTGACCGGCCATAATTGTAGCAGGCACACAGCCAATCGTGTGTCCATGTAGGCTGATACACGTGTGTCCGGTTAGTTCTCTGGTTAGTTGATAGCACAGCTGAAATTCAAAAACCTGATCTTAGCTGTGGT
Source organism: Trichomycterus rosablanca (assembly GCF_030014385.1). Lineage (NCBI taxonomy): Eukaryota > Metazoa > Chordata > Actinopteri > Siluriformes > Trichomycteridae > Trichomycterus > Trichomycterus rosablanca. Next base: position 61,940,357 of record NC_085988.1, on the reverse strand, counting down.
GGGCTTTTTGTAATGCATTAGCGCCATGTGTAGTGTATTCCTACCTTTGCGCCCATTGTTTCCCAGTGAGACCAGACCTGCCACAACCCTGACTAGGATAAAGTGGTTGAAAATTAGGAAAATAAAAAATCAGAACTGATCTGTCTCAGTTCTATGCTAGACGATTGTTCTGGCCTGAAATGATGATGATAATGACCATAGGCAAGTTTAATACTTAAATAGGTTCTCATTTTGCCTTGCGTGACTCGCTCAGCTGGTGCTGATAAACATCTGAATCTCCGATACGTCAAGTCTGCCCTTGTCCACCCCTCTGTCTCGGAGCAGAGTACAACACCCCCTAACCCCCTCAGTTCAATGCCATTTAAAGTAAATCTGAACTGCTGCTTGATTAAGAACAGAGAGCAACAGGCTCCATTAAAGAGGGAATAAAAGGCCTGGAGAGTTCCGCAGTGGATGAAGGCCAAATGAAACTCTAGCTATTGTAGCTCTGAGGTAAATGATGGAGGAAGAGAAAAGGCATTCTTTATCCTGTGCCAAATGATTGCTTTGATATGTGTGTTTTTTTCTCATCACTGGAACACATGGAACTCATTAAGCATCCAATTATGCTATCACCATTTCTAAATCATGTTTGGGTAAATAAAGGATCTTTCTCATATGCCCCATTCACTGCTTTTTTTATGTCTGTGCCAAAGTCCTTCAAGGTGAAAGAGTCTTTGATGCAGGTGTAATCTTATGGTGTAAGTTAGGGCAAGTTGTTAGTGTGTGTTTGAATAAATGAGTAAATGTTTGAATGCGGTGAACTGCAGTGGATGGAACCCACCATGCTCCGGATGAAACGGTTATTAATTAACTCTCGGCTGTTTATTTGTTTGGGTATTTGTGTAAATGGTCTAGAAAAGCATGCCAGCTGTACAATATACACATACAGACAAAAAAAAGATATATACATGGAGATGATTCAGCCTTTTGATGGGGCTTGCTAAATGATCTATTGATCTCTTGGTGGCTCAGTGGGTAAGGGTCCAGCATGGGGTCCTTTCTGTATGGAGTTTGCATGTTCTCTTTGTGTCTGCATGGGTTTTCTCTGGAAGCTCGGTTTCCTCCCACAGTCCAAAGACATGCAGTCAAGTAAACTGGAGATACAAAATTGTCCATGAACTGATAAACTGATGTGATCCTGAGTAACCAGTAACTACCTGTCCTGCCATGAATGTAACCAAAGTGTGTAAAACATGACATTAATAAATAAATACTAATAAATAAATACATTATTGATATCTTGGACATAACATTATTAGTTGAGTCGCTAATCTTGTAATTTACCATGCTAGAATCATATGACTAGTTGATAGCACCATGTATTTTTTTTTTTATTAACCGCTTTATTTTGCTCAGGGCAATGGTGGGTCTGTTTGCTTGCTGTCTGCTTGTTCTCATCAGTTCCAGCGTTTAATGTATTTTACATATTTTGTTAAGTTTAACAGTGTGGACAGTTATAAACAAACCAGTGCCTTTTCCACTTTGGAAAATACAGCAGTTGTGAAATGGAAATAGTTATCGGCAGATGTTCCTGTGAAAATGCCTATCAGGCAGGTTGTGTATTCAGGTTTCTGAGTGCTTTGCATTACTGTTTTTCTTTCCATTTTAGTCTGGCGGCTCATAACGATGAACTGCCTCTGGTTTCTGTCATGATTAGGTTCTCGGCATCTGTTTATTTTGATTAAAATACCAGTTACTATGTATCGCCATGCCCATTTGAGATCCTCCAATAGCAGGCAGTCTAGCTTTTCATATATTATTATATAAACTATGTTTATTCTTAGTTATATTTAAAGTCCTTAATTTTTTAATCTTGTTTGCCATGACAATCTTTAAAGCTGCGTATTAAATGCTCTTCTAAAATCCTAATAAAATACATTTTGCTTGTTGTACTTGAAAGACTTACCTAGATTTAATTACCTTATCCCGGAAGCTGCTCTTTACCTTTATCTGAGTAGTGAACCAGTGGTTTAGTACATTATGCAATTTGGGACTAATCCTTTTATCACTAGTCAGTTTGCTGACTCCTAGTCTGACGCTGGTCACATGTAGAAACAAGTGAGATTGCAGGACCAGTGTCTGGATTTGCTGATTTTCACTGATCTCAGCACAGCCAAATGTTATTGCTAATATATGCTTACAACTGTAAGAGGGACGGATTGATGGGTGGAAGGATGCATGTGTGTATGGATTGGATGGAGGATAGGCAGAGCTGCGTTCATTACTGTAGAATTTTACTGTTTATATGGTGTGTGAGTCGAGGATCACTCCGGTTTACAAAACAATAACTCTTAATCCGAGTATGAAAACTTTAGGACCATAACATACAGCTTTTACGAGTTCATGTGTTACAAGACTGAACGACATCTCCGTATCAAGCACTCTGATTGGCTTAGTTATGTAACCGAGCCTGGTAGTGATGCACTTGCTTAATAAAGAAATAAATACACGCTATATTCACAAATTGTCGGGAGCAAAACACTTTATTAACTTCTTCTGTTACGGTACCGAATAGCGGACAGCTAGAGCCAAGCAGGCTATTTTGCACTATGGAAGCCCCAAAGGGTCAAAACACACTCACTTCGCATAGAAACGTCCATCAAACCATTGTCACAATACAAGCACTTTAAGAACTGGCTTTCCTTCATAACAAAAGAGTGACTTTCCATTTTATTTTGGTATTCAGGTTTTACTGTAATGCTGTTAAGTAACTTATTTGTTTTTTTTTTATATTCAAGTTAAGCTGCTACACCACTTGTGAGTGGAGATTTCTGTTCATTTTAGTGTATCACTGCATTAAACAGAATTATGTTCTTTGAATGTAAAGTTTAAAGTGAAACTGGTATTATCTCACTCATTTTGAGTGTTCTAGTTTTACTACTACAATGCTGCACTAAGTTTGTTTACTTCTATTTTGTAAAAATAAAAGAACATTAAGCAATAGCTTGGATGCAGGAAATTCTTTTCCTATTCAGTTGTTAAACATATACACTGGATTAATTAGAATAACTGTAATGTACTTGAAGTGTGCACTGTGTGAACAGTATTATCTAGTTCTTATCTAGAAAATACAAGTATCGGTTAAAGAATCGGTATCGGGACAATTAATGATCGGGAACAAAAAAATGTGATCGGGACATCCCTAATTGATACCTGATAGAAATTATTTTGTCGCAGCAGCATACAGTGTATGTTAGGTTGCAAAAACAGTGGCATATACACCGATTAGGCATAACATTATGACCACCTTCCTTTTGCTGCCCCATACGCAACAAACTGTGATGCACTGTGTATTCTGACACCTTTCTATCAGAACCAGCATTAACGTCTTCTGCAATTTGAGCTACAGTAGCTCGTCTGTTGGATCAGACCACACGGGCCAGCCTTCACTCCCCACGTGCATCGATGAGCCTTGGCCGCCCATGACCCTGTCACCGGTTTACCACTGTTCCTTATTTAAACCACTTTTGATAGATACTGACCACTGCAGACCGGGAACACCTCACAAAAGCTGCAGTTTAGGAGATGCTCTGACCCAGTCGTCTAGCCATCACAGTTTGTCCCTTGTCAAACTCACTCAAATCCTTACGCTTGCCCATTTTTCTGCACCTAACACATCAACTTTGAGGATAAAATGTTCACTTGCTGCCTAATATATCCCACCCACTAACAGACGCCGTGATGAAGAGATAATCAGTGTTATTCACTTCACCTGTCAGTGGTCATAATGTTATGCCTGGTCAGTGTAATTTCTATATAGAATAATAGCATGGTGTTTTACATTTTTTTCAAAAATTTGCCCTTGAATCAGTCATGTAACATGTCGTTATTTGTCTCTAAATCTGGACCGGATTATGAGCAGGGTGGAATGAGCAATTGAAGAGAGTGTAGGGTTGGATGAGTGGTACATGAATCAGAAAGTTGTGTGGGGGCTTCTAATCTATTCAGATTAGATGTTAAGATGAGTTAAAATTGGGTGGTGGTCAGAAATGGTAATGGTAATTAGGGATGGTTACAATTAACCAGTTAACTGACAGACATTGTTCAATTACTACGGTCGGTTAAACATGTCTTACCAGAGTCAAGATCTCTGCAAAGAAAAAACACCAAAACATACCCCACCCACTCCAGCTCTGCTTACAGACGCATTCAGGGTATTTAATCAGAACAATGCATTTTACTGAAGCAGTTCATGTTCTGTGAATATAAACTGTGGTGTTTCCTACAGTAATCAGAACTGATGACCTCTGTTTTACTTTGTAGTGCTCATTGCATTTGTACTAAAAATAAAGGGACACTGCTTTGTGAAGGCAGTGACTAAATTACACATATGAAGTGTGGAGTGGATGATTGATCACAAATCTGTTTGTGTGACCTTATATCATTTTTAAAAGTGAACTATAGATGCCAGACCTGTTTTCTGCTAGCCCGGACAGACATGTGGCTCAGTGTTACCTACCATGGCAAATGTGCACGTTATACGCCTGTCCATCTGTGTTACGACCCAACTTGAAGATGAGCTCCTGCCTGCTTTGTAGGATTATAAAGTTTTAATTGGGCCACCTTTGTCCTCACAGGTGTGTGTAGGGATTTCCTGTTGTGATCCAGGATTGCGCTTACATTTCAGATTACGCATTTTACCTGCTAAGGCTTTCAACACACACAGCCCCCCTCCCCTTCTCCAAACACACATGCACACACACAATGTTAAAATCTCCTGGGGGTAATGATGGCCTTCCTGGATTTGATGGGCCCACCTTGGGGTACATTGTAAAACACTAGAATGTGTGCTTTTAACAGCCACCCAACCTTCAGGCCACAGCGTCTGCAGCAGCAGGCAGCAAATTAATGGGAACATTTTTTTCTCTCAACAGTAGTTGTGTATTAGAAGAATGTTGTTTGGTGTCTAGTGAGACTCTTGTAAGATTGCTTTTTTTTTTTTTTTACTAAGAATGGTTAACAGTTATTAACTAATTATGTGAATCTTAAATGAATCAGATCATACTTATAATTTGACTTACATTTGCCACTGAAATCTTCTTATAAGTTAATTTTACAATAAATGGGATTAAAAGAAATCAGCAATGCATATTAGATACTGTGGTGTCTGGGGACATTAGGAAACATTTTTGCTCTTTTAACTGTTGGAGGCAGCATTCTTTATTTTAAACAGAACAGACAGGTCACGAAACACAACACACTTAAAGAAAATGTTAACTCACCATTTCCACAAATTTTGCCATTAATCACATAATAACAAACACAACTATTTACATAAACGCTCCCCCACACAATTCCAACTATAAAACCCATTTTAACCCTTATTAATGTTCCAGCCATGGGCACATGACACAAGCAGGGGGAACACCCCCGCCTGTCTATAATGATGAGCCGGGCGCTAATCACAATACGATAAATCAACGTGTGTGTCTCATATATGATATAAAATGCAAAAAGATTATGTAGATATCCAGCATCAGCATCTTGTCTTCAAGGATGTCTTCCAGTTTGTATGTAACTTCTGTTAGGTTATCATACAATAACTTGATGGCACAAACTAAATTAAAAAAAAATGTAAATAAACTTTAAATAAAAGTGGCTGTAAATGTGAATGCCTATAGAAAAAAGGAGACAAAATTGCTTTGCGTTGACTGTTCTATTCCACAAAGTTGAATCAGTTCATCTGGACACTGTTGTAGAGATATGTTTCGTCACTCAATCCGAATAACTTCTTCAGTCTGAATGGCCCAATGACCGAAGAAGTCATTCGGATTGAGTGACGAAACGTATCTCTACAACAAACTTGTGTCCAGATGAACTGATTCAACTTTGTGGATTTGTGTACCTGGATTATTGAGCATGCATCAACAGTGACTGTTCTTTTGTTTTACTATAGGGTAAAACGGTACCGCTGTTTGTGTTCAGTATAGGGACTAATAATCAGAAGGTTGCCGTTTTATGCCTTAAATCCACAAGATGCCATATTGGACACACCAAACTTACTCATAACTACCTGCTAAAGGGAGACCAGGTCCATACTCACCCCCTCTGTGGAGCAAGAACCTCTGTTAAACACATTCTATACACATGCCAAAAAATGAATAACACCAGAACAGAATTTTACAATACAAACAAATACATACTTCTACATCTACACCTCAGCCTCCCCCCCCCCAAAAAACTGGTAAAATTCTTAAAGCAATAGGACACCATATAAGATATGAAAAAAAAAAAATCAATTAAACTCTGCCCCCTTACAGTTACTCAAACAACCCCCTAATCCATGTAAAGTCTTTTAATGAATTCCTATGAAGAAACATATCGACCCCCACTTTGTCTTTTTAAAGATGGAACCTTTTATTCAGCCATGATAATAGCCATAGCAGCTGACATGCTTTAAGAATCAATCAAACAAATAGCACTGTTGGGCCCTTGAGCAAAGTCCTTAACCTCAATGCTTGGATTGTACAGTATACAGCCACAATTGTAGATTGCTTGAGATTAAAGCATCTGCTAAATGCTGAAAATGTTAGTGTTTCTTGATGGAACCAAACCTGTCATGTAACCTGTTTAGAATAAAGCGGTTGATGCACCAATATTATTGTGATGGACCATTCTCGGTGTACTGTTTGTTATACTGCTATTATTGTATCGAAAAACAGCCCTTTTGTATAATACTGTTTACCCTTTCAAAGTGGGTCATGGGTAGAGATGGAACGATCGATCGGCTATGAATCGGTATCGGCCGATTTTTAATCAAAATATGCTATCGGCGATCGGCCGATATTTCCCAAATGTAGCCAATCCGATCGTGTGATATATAAAGATCACGTTAAGCTTAACAGCTCAGTGGATTGATCCAGACTTTGAGCTACGAAGCACCAACCATCACATCACCATTCATCAACAATCGTACAGAAACCATCGTGAAAGCTCTTCATGACCTAAAATAACATCATTAATGTTGTGCATCATACATACGATGTAATTTTGCTGATTGTAATATTTACTTTAAAAAGATAATTCAACACGGTCACATCTGAGTCGATTCTATCAGCACGTTATATAAACTCCTGGTTCACTTTGGTAAATCGTAAGCGGTTCTTACTTGTGATGTAGATGAGAACAGAAAACGTTACAGAGCCAATCAGAGGAAAAAATTAATTCATTACCAAATTCATTAGTTCAGGATCATCTGCTGAACTTTTAGGATCATCAGAAAACTTTTAGCTGCTTAGACGGAACGAGTCTGTTTAATTAAGCTTTTTAATTAAGCTTTTTAATGTAAGAGAGTCAAACAAAATGTTCTGTATTAGTTGGTGTTTATTTAAAACCACAACATTAAATTAATAACAGTAAACACGAAGAGATAACTGAGAAAAGAAACTTACGCTTCGCGAAAAATGAATCGACTCGTGAATCACTTTAAGCGATACAGTGAACAGATCATTTCTCTTAAAGGCACAAACAAACACACACACACACACACACACACGCTGCTCCGGTTTATCTTCACTGTGAGGCTCTTTTTAAGGTTTTTTCAGACTGAACTGGATAACATTAAACCTGCGTGTGTGTGTGGTCAGTTAGACTAATGAAATATGTCTCCTGTGGGTAAAAAAAATAATTGTTTGATGTACTTTATTTACTGCTAAATTTGCAACACCATCGGAATCGGCTATCGGCCGATATCCCTGAAAGGAGATCGGAATCGGTGCCAAAAACCCCGATCGGTACATCTCTAGTCATGGGCTATAATGTGCACGTCACAGATAAGTGAATGAAATTAATAAGAAAATAGTTTGTACAAGAGAATTGTATGATGAAAATTCAATCATAACAAAAACATAGCTGTTGTTCTGGATAAGACGCCGGGCCAAATACTGTTTATTAAAAATGTATTCAGTCAGCACTAAAACTTAAAACAATCCTGACATTTACAGACCAATCCCCATCTCTATTGATTATTTCTAATGACTCTTAAAGTGTATGCTGTGATTAAATTGTATGGAACTATAACAGCCTTCTGTCTCTCTACAGAAACGGAAGCGCAGAAGCAAGGACGATGATGTGGTCAGTCTGTGCAGCTTTGAATTTAAGGTGAGTGCAGCATGTGGTTAACTCTCAGCTTCCTATCAAAACAAACAACAAAGAGCATGCCACAGAGGCCAGTTCCCCAGAAGAAGCCCAGAGGAAATGGCCTATAAGTGCGTGATAATATTAAAGCAGCAATCAGGGCAAGCCATTCTAAACATTTTGACTTTTAGTCTGTAGATTTTCTATATTTAGTTCTGACTTCACCGGAGCAGAACTATCACCAGTTTACCAGCAGCCATTGCTCTATTTTTAGAACGATCCTGCACTTTGTTTTTAATTTCAGTCTGTCATCTATTTTTAAAATCACTCCTAAAAACATACGTTTATAAGCTGGCATTTGAACAGTGAGGAGCCGTGGTAATTATAATTGTTTAGTCTATTTTTATCTGTTTTATTTTGTCTCTTACTCTGTATTTTTATTTGGTTTTACTTTTTTAACATAATGTTGTCTTATGTATGCTTGTTCGATGTACAGCACTTTGGTCAACGTAAGTTGTTTTAAGAGTGCTTTATAAATAAAATGTACTTACTTACTTACTTTTTTCTTTTTCTCAGCATTTTGGTGTGGGAGGGTGGATTGGCTTTTCCCCTCCCATAGCAACCATAAGTGTTGTGGTTGGTTTAGACGCGGGTGCTATCAGCACACCCAGTCATACAGACAGCAGCAAAACAGCATTATCTCTTTATCACATCGACACCAACACACTACACAGTGATGTCAGTTTTCAATGGCGTATGTTCCTTATTTGATTGGCATATTTGTCCTTCAGGATTATGAGCTTTGACATTCTTTCATGTTTTGCTTTTTTTGTTCCAAGCCGACTTCATCGTACTATGCCTCACACTCGGTTTTAACTTATTTATTTACACAAGATTAGATTTATTATATTGCAGTTAATCTACAGTAGATAAAGTTCTCACTAAGATATTCCTGGAATCTGGAACCTTTTTAGATTTTTCCAATGAAAAATTATTTTGGTTCCAGCGCCAAATTGCTGCCTGTCTAGAACAGAGAAACAATCATGTCAGGGGTTTGGGGCAGCATTGTGTTCTTCCATCTTCACTTGATTGGTGTTAAAATGAAATGTAAAGGTATTGGAATTTTTTTAAGCATGGTGAACTTCTACCAGTAGTTATTCAAACTTGGCAGGAGCTACACTACTAATGCCACCAAAGTCTCACTTAATTAAATGAGTCATAAGATTTGTTATTGTTTTTAGCTCTTTCAGTACATTTGTGTTCACAATCATCTAACCACCAAGATTTCACCAGGCACTGTATTAAAGTGGTTATGTAAGATCCATAATCTAGAGAATAAGAGTTCAGAGAACAGAATTCCTATATAATCCTGATATACTTTCAGTATGTGGTTTGAAATGCAGCCTCACTCATTAACATTTCATTAACATGTTTTGCCAATGCTTTATCTTGGTCAAAATGGGTCTGGCTTCCCCAGAATGACAACACAGTAACAATGCAGGGCCTCTGTCAGCCCCTTTAACAAAGCCAATCATGTCTGTATGTAGACACCCAACTGCTGGGGATTTAGACCCTAGAGCCCAGCAGAAGTGATTTACCGCTGCATCACTTAAGAATCCCCAAAACACAGTGATGCAAAAAGTAATGCAACATCATTTACTGTTTTAATACCATACCTTCTTATACATCTAATTTTGCCATTTTAGCTCTCCTATGAATAAAAATCCTGCACAGACATTAAATGAATATCTTGTCTACCCAAAACTCATAAGAATGAATAATCCAACAGCTTCTGGTCATGTTTTATCATTTCCTACTCAAGTACATGCTTGAAGATGTCAGAATATCTTTTTCACTGTTGTAACTCTGATTCTAAAAGATACATTTGCTTTTTCATGTTCGAAGCAGAATGACTCAGACATCTCTTCTGCAGTATTGCTGTAAAGCAATAACCGTGTGACTAATTTGCAGTATTGCTTCAAAGCACACACATATGCTCACGGAGCACTTTATTATGTGCATTTTATGAACTACTCCCACCATATAGATGCACTTTGTGGGTAGACAGTTACTGAGTGTAGGTTGTTTGTTGCTCTGTTCACAACTCTAATATGTGGTCATTTTACATTAATAAATATTGTGATGGACCATTCTCATTGTACTGTTTGTTGTACTGCTGTTAATGTATCAAAAAGCAACATATTTTGTTTTTGTAATACTGGTTACCCTTAGAAAGTGTGTCACGAGCTATTACAGTGCCTTGCAAAAGTATTCAGCCCCCTTGAACTTTTCAACCTTTTGCCACATTTCAGGCTTTAAACATAAAGATATGAAATTGTAATTTTTTGTGAAGAATCAATAACAAGTGGGACACAATCGTGAAGTGGAACGAAATTTATTGGATATTTTAAACTTTTTTTTAGAAATAAAAACCTGAAAAGTGGGGCGTGCAATATTATTCAGCCCCTTTACTTTCAGTGCAGCAAACTCACTCCAGAAGTTCAGTGAGGATCTCTGAATGATCCAATGTTGACCTAAATGACTGATGGTGATAAATAGAATCCACCTGTGTGTAATCAAGTCTCCGTATAAATGCACCTGCTCTGTGATAGTCTCAGAGTTCTGTTTAAAGCGCAGAGAGCATCATGAAGACCAAGAAACACACCAGGCAGGTCCGAGATACTGTTGTGGAGAAGTTTAAAGCCGAATTTGGATACAAAGAGATTTCCCAAGCTTTAAACATCTCAAGGAGCACTGTGCAAGCGATCATATTGAAATGAAGGGAGTATCAGACCACTGCAAATCTACCAAGACCCGGCCGTCCCTCTAAACTTTCAGCTCAAACAAGGAGAAGACTGATCAGAGATGCAGCCAAGAGGCCCATGATCACTCTGAATGAACTGCAGAGATCTACAGCTGAGGTGGGAGAATCTGTCCATAGGACAACAATCAGTCGTACACTGCACAAATCTGGCCTTTATGGAAGAGTGGCAAGAAGAAAGCCATTTCTCAAAGATATCTATAAAAAGTCACCTGGGAGACACACCAAACATGTGGAAGAAGGTGCTCTGGTCAGATGAAACCAAAATCGAACTTTTTGGCCACAACGCAAAACGTTATGTTTCGCATAAAAGCAACACAGCTCATCACCCTGAACACACCATCCCCACTGTCAAACATGGTGGTGGCAGCATCATGGTTTGGGCCTGCTTTTCTTCAACAGGGACAGGGAAGATGGTTAAAATTGATGGGAAGATGGATGGAGCCAAATACAGGACCATTCTGGAAGAAAACCTGTTGCAGTCTGCAAAAGACCTGAGACTGGGACGGAGATTTATCTTCCAACAAGACAATGATCCAAAACATAAAGCAAAATCTACAATGGAATGGTTCACAAATAAACGTATCCAGGTGTTAGAATGGCCAAGTCAAAGTCCAGACCTGAATCCCATCGAGAATCTGTGGAAAGAGCTGAAAACTGCTGTTCACAAACGCTCTCCATCCAACCTCACTGAGCTCGAGCTGTTTTGCAAGGAAGAATGGGCAAAAATTTCTGTCTCTCGATGTGCAAAACTAATAGAGACATACCCCAAGCGACTTGCAGCTGTAATCGCAGCAAAAGGTGGCGCTACAAAGTATTAACGCAAGGGGGCTGAATAATATTGCACGCCCCACTTTTCAGTTTTTTATTTCTAAAAAAAGTTTAAAATATCCAATAAATTTCGTTCCACTTCACGATTGTGTCCCACTTGTTGTTGATTCTTCACAAAAAATTACAATTTCATATCGTTATGTTTGAAGCCTGAACTGGGCAAAAGGTTGAAAAGTTCAAGGGGGCTGAATACTTTTGCAAGGCACTGTATGTGCACATCAGCATAGAAAAAATTTGACTGACCGTGCCGTGTTTTTGGTGCCACATTCGAAGTGGCCACAAGCTAAGCTCAACTGAATAACTCCTGCTGCAAAACATAAATAAATGGGTCAGAAATTGGCATAAATAAAATTCCCCGTAGTTGACCTCTAAATAATAGAGATTACCTCATGAAAATACATACTTTTTATGAAAATCTCTAAACTGAGATCAACAGTTATACTTTTATTGGCATATACACACACTGAGCTCTTTAATATGTACACCTACATATATCCGTTAATTCATTTATAAGCTACACCTCCACCCCAACCCCACCCACATGAAAGGAACTTTCATAAGACCCCCACTGATCAGATTTGGGCGGTGGACCCTTTTAGCCTAGCAATGACACTAACATGGTAATGACCTGGTAGTTTGTGTTGTATAATTGTACATGGTGCAGCAGTGTTGTTGGGATTTTTAAACACCTTAGTGTCAATAACTATAAAGCCAACAGTGTCCACTGATTAAAGACAGAGCATAAAAAAGTGAATAGCTCTAGTCTTAAACTGTACACCCATAATGAGTGCTAACAGGGTATGTGGTCCTAATTAAGAAGCCTGTAGGTTTAAAGCGTATTTCAAAATCCCAACATTGCAGTACTGAAAATGTTCCACCGCTCACATCACCTGGTCAGTCGGTCCCTTTTGATTGATAAATGGACTATAGACAGGTGACAAGAAGTACAGAGCAACAGATGGGCTACAGTCAATAGTTGTAAACCCACAAAGTCTATCTATGTAATTGATGTACCTTATGAAACCCAAAAAGTCTATCTATATAATAGATGTAGCTTATAAAATAAGCCAGATAGGTGTGTATAATAAAGTGCTCTGTGAGTGTACTCCTGTTGGACATTTCATATTAAAATTATGGGCAATTACCATTAAGTCTGTACACAATGGATTAGTCATGATGGAAAAGAGGCCACGCAGCTACAGCCATTTTTGTTTCGTGCAGTTTATTTTTTACTTCTGTCAGCAATTGCTGTGGCTGAAAATCTGAATTTCGAAATTAGATAGATGTCCATATCATTTTGTCTTTTTTTGTATTTGAATATGTGTCGGAAACATAATGAAACTGTGCAGGTGCCAGCATGCCCATCCATCCGTCTGTTCCATCACTATATCTTTAAATCCTTTGGCGTATCCCAGGGGGTACGTGTACGTCAGTTTTAAAGTAATCATCATCCTGGTAATTCATATACATTTACGCAGTCACAGAGCAATTCTCTTTTCAATCTGGTGCACTTAATTTTTTTTTTTTTTTTTTTTTTTTTTTTCTTCTTTTTTTTTTTTTTTATACAGTTGAGTACATGACTGCCAAGTGCCATTAGTCTTTCAAGTGTTGACATTAGTAAGAATATCTGTAAGAGACTGTTCTGAAATGTCTTTGGGGGTTTTTTGTGTGTGCTTATGTAGTCAGGTGTGATGGTGTTGGTTACCTGTTCTGTTTTGTGGCAACCAGCTCTGTTGGAGGGTGTGCTCTCTTATTCACTGCATGGAAACTATTAAGAAATAAATCGAACAACTGTAAAGGTTTTATAAGTGAAAGACAAAAACAGATTTAGACAATAAAGCAAACTCTCTCCTACAGGCGTGAATCCAGGGATTACATGTAGCCACAAAACAAATAACCAACATGAAAATAACTTGTACCTTTAAGATCACAGGTAAATAAATTGTTTTAACCGACAAGCTTATACCGACTGGTGTCAATTTAAAACACATTACTCATTTTCATATCAAGTCTTTATGCTTTCCTTAATACAGTGTAATATAGTGAACATGGCGGTAATGTAGAACGGTAAGAGGAACATAAACACTGTGAGCAAAACCAGTACGGGTTTCAGAATGAAGATTTTATAGTCAGTAGTAAACACTTCATTACAAGTATTAACTAAACATGCTAACTCACTTTATTAAAGCTGACGATCATAGTTGTGCCTTTATGTTGGAGCATAATGCAAAAAAGCACAACATGTGCAGAGTCTAACATGCATTCTGACTCCATACTGACACTACACAGCTCCCATATGATTCTAAGTGTAATCATTGGTGGCGTTCATGTTTTAAGTAGTATAAACGCATAAAATAAGTTTTTCTCTGCTGGATTAGAACAGCACAACGTGCCCCGATGGAGGGTCTCAACTGAGCTCTTGAGTACTGAGTAAAGATCTGTTCCTCTACTCTCAGTTCAAATCAAGGATTAGCCATTGAAAATGGCGCAGCGGTAAAAACACATGCTGGAACCAGAGCTGGGATCTCGAATACATCGAATCTTAGCTCTGCCTGCCGGCTAGGCTGAGCAGCCACATGAACAACGATTGGCCTGTTGTTCAGATATGGGTGGGATTAAGCCGGATACGGTCTCTCTCTCATAACTAATGCAATTACGACCTCTGCTGGCTGATTGATGGCGCCTGCACAGAGATGAGAAAAGAGTGCTCTCAGGGTGTGTCTCTCCGTACACAGTACTGAGCTGCACTGCACTCATCAAAGTGTAGGTGATGAGATGCATACGGCTGCTGCCCACGTGTCGGAGAGGGCGCGGGTTAGCTTCGTTCTCCTCAATCAGAGCGGGGATCGGCATTGGTGAGGAGGAAGCATGACACAATCGGGCAATTGGACACTCTAAAAGGGAGAAAAAGGGGAGAAAATGCATAAACAAAATATTTTAAATAATAATTTAAAGAGCTCCAGCTGACAGCATTAATCAAACTGACTTTTTTGTCGATTGACTGAGTAATCGTTGACATCTCTTTCGTTCATTTGATGTTGTGCATTCTGTTTAATTAAAGCCTCGGTTTTGAAATGTACAGTTGCAAGCCAAACCAACTAAAAATGGTAACATTTTTAAAATACCATGGTTTGGAAATTGGAAAATTGGATTGGAGCTCAATTTTCTCTCCTTTTATCTGATCTTATCCACAACAAGAAGTGTCTATTGGTTAAAAATATAAAGAACTTCTCAATTCCACGAACGTCGGCTATAAAAATGAACACGATCTGTCTAATCTATGAACACAGTGTCATTGTTGGTTTTAATGTATTCAGTGAAAACGTTCCATCACTGTTCACTATCCAGGCTGGAAAAATGTATCTTAAGTAGAGGTCTGCATACATGTAGTTATAAATGTAGGCCACAACACAGGGCCTCTGTCAGGGTCAAAATGGGTCTGGCTTCCCCAGAATGACACAACACAGTTGTGGCCTTTCTGTCTGTCTGTGCACTCAGGGAACTCCTTGCATGAAGTAATCCAATTTTTGAACGCACACCACCTGTTAGGTCTACGTGATGCAAACGTGAAGCTCCACTCCCTTATGAGTACTGGAGAGTGATGACTAGCTTGTTGTTCACAGTTTGCGTTGGGGGTGTGTGGGTATGATGCAATTATTCCACCTCCACATTCTAAACATTCTGATTGTTCGGAAGGTCTGTGTGGGTAAAGCAAAACTAAGCACAGTAGTTGCATATTAATATCCACTAAGAATATTAATAATAATCAGCATTATAATGACATAATAGGCCTTCTGTGCCTAAGCCTCCAGAAGAGGGGGGTGGTGAGTTTGACTGAGCTGAGGTTAGGCTCTTGGCTCCTCTAAAATCTTGAAGCTGTCGTCTAGATTCATTTAACAGAATTGTTTGGTTTAGAACAGAATCAGCTTGACTAAACATTGTAATTTTTAATGAATGATATTTACTTGGGTGAAGAAGTGTGTCGAAGAGTTTTGCCTAATAGTGTATCATCCTTTAACGCTAGACATGTTTTAAAAGAATAATTTTATTATTTTATTGTTGCAGCTTTAAAGTGCATGCTGTTTGTTTGTTTATTAGGATTTTAATGTCATGTTTTACACTTTGGTTACATTCATGGCAGGAACGGTACTTACTTATTACACAAGATTCATCACTTCTCAAGGTTATATCAAACACAGTCATGGACAATTTTGTATCTCCAATTCACCTCACTTGTATGTCTTTGGCATGTGGGAGGAAACCGGAGCACCCGGAGGAAACCCACACAGACACGAGCAGAACATGCAAACTCCACACAGAAAGGACCTGGACCGCCCCACCTGGGGATTGGACCCAGGACCTTCTTGCAAAGTGCATGTTCTAAAGTGTGAAATAATATACTCTGTTAACTGTTAACATACTTCATCTACGTGCATCTATCAACGTTGCCAATTCCTATTTTGCAATTCTCCTGCCACTCCTACCACCCCTGCACTGGAGCATATTACCCATTGGCACAGGTCAGAAGTCTTTATCATTATGAAGTCATGATATTATGATAACCACAGTTGACGCTTATGCCTATATTTATCTGTTAAATATTGTCTTGATTTTGGTAAAGGCTGACTGTGCATTAATTGTAAAATAAATACTTGAATCTCTCTCTCCTGCTATCAGTTATCATTTTCCTTTTGATTTCATACACTCTTTTTTTTTTTAGGCGAGTACAGGAAACGAAAACGTCCTTATTGTGTAAGGTGTGTTCATGTTTCTTTTAGTTTGTGACCGGATGTTATAGGTGGAAAGAATTAAATAAACAAACAATTGCAACTGACTGCTAAACAAGATGTGCCACTCAGTTTCTCTGCTTAGATTTTTTAAAAATAATATTTTACATCTAACAATTCTAGCTCTTTGTTAAAACTATTGTGGCTTCTATTCCGATTTCAACTCATATTACATTTAAAGCATTTGGCAGTTGCTTTTACCCAAAGGGCCTTACAACTGGCATGGAATACAATCCAAGCAACTGATGGCTAAGAGCCTTGCTCAACTGACCAACAGTGGGAGCTTAACAATAGTGTAGCTTAAACACAGCAACTGAGCCACTTGTGATTCATTTATTTATTCTGTTAAAGTATTTTTGACTTTCTCTCCCAAACTATTCACTGACACAAATCCCTTTCATGAGCGAGAAGGGCCATACCCAACACCCCACCTTTACCCAACACTCATATAGAGACTCAAGCACTGCTCTTCATTATTCATTTACATGTACATTTTGGCATTTAGCAGTCGCTTTTATCCAAAGCAACTTACAGTCGTGACAGTATGCAGTCTAAGCAATTAAGGGTTAAGGGCCTTGCTCAAGGGCCCAACAGTGGTGAGGTTCATAATCACATCTGTGTAGGCACCCAGCTGGCCGAAATTCGAGCTCAGGATCTTGATAGTGGTGGTGTAACAGAACTAACGCACTAGCCCACCAAAGTATCCAACTGTTAGACATTTTATATAAATATACAGTCCCTTCCACAGATAATAGCACACCTAGAAAACGGTCCCCTCAACTTTCTAATTAGCAGCCCAGATGTCTGTCCACTGTTCTTTCACCGCTCTTATGTAACACATCGTCACATGTACCATTTAAATTCATCCAACAATTTAGCCTGTTTCTGTCATTTTAGTGTGGGTAAGACGTACACAGAGTCTACATGTTTGTCTTTCACACCTATTAATCCAGCTGTCTGGGAGTTACCCTGGTGGAGACTTAGGAAAGTCAGCATGGACGTCAAAAATGCCTTTAACAGCCTAATCAAAACAAAGCATGGCATTATATTTTTTTCCATGCGATGAGTAAAGTGGGTGTAGCGTCCATGTGACATGTAGAGTAAAACTGTTTTGGTGGAACAGTTTCCATTGATCTTAATCACTCCTGTCTTATGGGTTTTTTGCTCTACAGAGTTTTTATGCTTCTAACCCACCTGATCTATCTTATTAAAGGCTTAAGAGTTAGTTCATGAGCTAAAACTGGCATTTTGGAAGCAAGGTAAGCTTGAAAACTAAGCAGTGAGGGAGTACTGGAGGTGTGATTTAAACAAACAAAAGCAAACCGAGCCAAAAATGTCCTAATAACTGCTCTCCATTGAAGGTACTAAAACATGGGGCAAATTCCCTTGCAAACACTTCACTATTTACTCAGCAGGGTGAGCAGACAGCCACTAAACTACTCTCCATTTGCCTAGCACACACTCCCAAGCCTTATTTACACCATTTTACACCTTGCATTTACCCACACGACACACCAGTCCATTTGCACAGCTGAAGTTCTTATTTTGGGAAAGCAGCAGTAAATACTCCAACTTTACACATGCCGAACACCTCAGGGGTCATTTTCATCCTCCATACAGATGTAGATTAACTGCTTGTGTAGTTTCGCGTACACCATTTAGTTTAAAAAGAAAAGTCGCATTAACTTCTTGTTTCTGTAGCGTGAAACTCATTGTTACCTTTGGACCTGAATCCCCCTCCTTTAATCAGTATACAAAGACCAATGAGCTGGCACGCTGGAGCCCTTGCCTTTGTTTGGTATTTCTATTGATCATCTTAGACCGAACCACCCCCCACTCCCCCACACACTCCGATGATAATGACTCTCAACCCCCCCCCCCCCCCCCTCCCCGGCCACACTTTCACTATAATGCTTTAGCACTTCTCGGGTCTCACTAGTCTGCAAAATAAAAGCTGTGGTAAAACCTGTTGATGTGGAGGTGTTATTAGGATCTTGATAAAAGTGCTAACAGAGTAATGATTTTATTGAGAAAGTAATAGGTCGTACGTACCAGATGGTGTATTAGAGGGTGTGGTGATTGAAACCCTCGGTTTTTGCTGTCGGCTTAGAAAAGTTTTGATTGCTCTTATTTAAATTAGTTTTGATCTAAAAGCTAAACGCTCCTTAAGTTAGGGTGGGAGGTGTACCCATATTAAAGTCAATAATGGTGCGATACCCAGTGATCTAGATTTTGACATCATTGTGAATACCCTGTAACCCTCAAAATAGAAAACATAAACCAGCCCTGATTATATAGCAGATAAAACATAAGTAAATCGTTCTTAGCAATAATAAAAATGTGCTCAAAAATGTTGGGGCATAACTTCTTGGCGTTGCCTTTTATTGTGGTTTGCACACCTGTCCTGTTCATGCACACAATGTTTATAGACGTTTAGCTAAGTATTGTTAAAAAACAATTTGCTATAGTATTTTAAAAGCATGCATTTATTTAGTTAAATTATATTATTACCATGGTTTGAATCTCACTGGTGCTATCAGCCAGCCAAGCATCTACACAGACAAGAATAGCTTTATAGTGGGTTTGGGAGGTGTTAGTGCCAAAGCCCTGTGATGGATTGGCACCCTGACCAGAGTATTTTTGCTGTGTGCCTAGTGTTTCTTGATGGAGCCGAACCTGCTGTGACCCTTACCTTATTAAGGCAGATGATGGAACGGAAATATTATTGTCATTATTTTACATATGTTCTAAGAGATGATGAAGTACTTGCATATTTTGTATATAGTACTATGTACGTATATCTAAGCAACTACATTTTTTCATGTCTGTGCAGACAGATAAGAAAATTCCACTAAACTTTAGTTAAGTTATTTATGTGTTGAGTGCTCTGCTTTTCACCCCATTTCTCCAACAATTATTTATATATTCTATTTATTTTTTATCACAGTAAGTAGACATAAAGGCATTTTGGACCACAAAAAAGGGCCACATTGTAAATTAGGTCAGTTTTACTCTAGATTCTATAACAAAATGTATTATTATTATGATTATTAAAATAACAGATTGTCTGTAGGGCACAGCAGTAACTTACTCTAGCCCACTACTGCTGGGATCCAGGGTTCGAAGTGGTGCTATCAGCCGGTCGAAAATCTAAGTGCAAACATGATTGACTATGTCTGAGGCAGAAGGGTGCCAGGGTCCGACATGGTTTGGCATTCTGTTCTGCGTGTTTGCATTGCTCCCAGTGATTCCAGGGAAGCTGGACCCACTGTAATCCTGACCAGTTCAAAGCATTAGCAAAACCTGAAAATGAAAGGAAATTGCCCACAAAGCTAACCGTATGCTCCTAATTGCACTAAATGAAGAGAGTCTTTTATTTTTTATTAATATGTATAGAAAAGTAATTTGCTGTTAAATGCTGATAATAGAAAGCCATCTGTAGGCTTTGTAGTGTCTGAACTTCTGGTGCCTGCCAGACATCAAAGTGTCTTTAAAAATTCCTATTAACCAGGTAGTTCTCTTACCAGGCTCTGTAAAACTGTGGATACAGAAGGGCCGATCTGTTTCAGGGTGTTTTGCGTATTCCCACCTCTTGCTGCAAAAATGGGCGAGGTTAACTCTCAGGTCCCTCCCTCATCCAAACTCTGAGTATTTGAGTTTTTCCCCCCTCCCACCTCTACAGAACAAAGTTTGAGACTGTCAAAGCACACTACGTGTGCGCCTGTAGAAGTCAGTCTGTTCCGCTGAGGCGGACAAAGAAGAATCAGGGGGACACAGGATTGTTTTTATACCCCCTTTTACTTTCTTTATTTTTATATATATATATATGTATTTATTTATTATTTATTATCCGTGGATTATCACTTACTCCTGGGAATAGCAGAACCTTATTAGTGGAATTTATTGAAAGAAATGGTGGCTTACGATGAACCTGGTTTGGTGCCTATCAAACGGACTCTACAGAACATAGACTACCAGAACCAAGCTTGTAAAGAACTTGAGGTGAGGTTTGATCTTAAGAACGATAATGCTTCATTTATTTATTTTTTAATATTAGCACTAAAGTCAGGACTTTGCCCTGGTCTTATCTCCTTAAGACATCAGTGCTACTCCTGTTATTCTAAGGTGTGTGTATCACTGAGTCAGGCTTCCAACAGACGTCTACCTGCAATCACACAGTTTAAGGATTTGATGCCTAGTTATAAGACTTGAGCTGAGGTGTTTGAGCGTTAAGATTTAATGGTCAGTATTGACAAACTAGATGTGTCTGAACAGGCACTTACTTATGAATGACTGTAGACCTGAAAATCAGGTCAAACAAATCCAGCCTTTCCAGCTTCCAGGGCTGCAGGGATGAACCCCTATTTCAATTCAAAGCATTCCATTAACTGCACAGCAATGATAGAATATTGCAGCCTAAAGCCAAGGTGTGCTAGCCCCAGGCCAACTTTGTCAGAAAGAAATGGTCAATTGAAGACTGACCGCACTTTAAGAGTCCATTTCCTATTTGTGGTTAAAGTTTTATAGATTGGGAAGTTGAAATGCAGAAGTGCTCGGGCTTTGTGGAAAACAGAACAAGAAGTTAACAGGAATTGTGAATGAGTTTAGCAACAGTAAGGAACCAGTGACCCCCACTTCTTGTTTGATCACTATGATAGGTTTGTATGGTCTACATTGCAAGTCAATGGTCTGTCAGCAGGGGACACTCAAGATACCCCCATCATTCAGCTCCAGCCCCCACAATCACACAGTGGTGTAAATCTTTTGGAGGGGAGGGGAGGGGGGGGTGTCCTGAGACTGGTTAAGCTCCCTCTGTTGGGAGTTCTGTCCTACTCAACATTCTGCACTAACTTAAATGTTGCTTTTTTATTAAATGCTAGACTGTTTTAACTGTTCAGTGTTATGGTGATGCTATCTAAAAGAACAGGACCATCTGTGTTCAGTGTTTGATTTACAGTGTTCATTAGTAAGTGAAATCAGGGTCAGTTAGCTAGTCTTATCCAGATCCCCATTCTTTAGACATCCTACATACTAAATCCAGATGAACCTCAATTTGTTCCTGCTAATGTAAACGTGCCGGTCTGCTCTGCAGCTGTTTGAACCGGTCCAAGCCTGAATAGCGGGTCTGTCCGGCTGCCTCGCTCTGGCAAGCTGAACACAGTGCGCCTGTCTCCCTGTCACCGAAAGCACGCCAAGTATACATATTTAATAGCGCCCTTCAAAGAGTATACACAGTAATTTTTCAGTCGGACAGTGTTGCTTTTTAAACAGTCTGGCCGGCTGAGGACTGTGATTATAGCGCAATGTAATCCTGCTGTGCACAGCAATTTGAAATCATCATGTCCTGGTTTGTTTTGCTTTGATTTTTTTTTGTCCTCCCCTTGCTGATTTGTTAAGCTTGGCTCAGTGCCCAGTCGTTATGGCTTTGGGGCTGTAAAGTTGTTTGTAGAGGAGGTCAGGTGTGCTTCTCCCTCTCACGCAAGAGGCCTCCAGGGCTTGTCTGAACACGAGCCTGTGAGCCTCGCTCGAGGTTTGCAAGAGAGAAGCTGAGAAAAGTTAGGAGGTCGATGTGGGGGGTGGGGTGGGACGTGCTTTTTTTTTTTTCTCTTTTTTTGCAGACCCAGGTCTTTTCCTTGTCCTGAATGAGTAGTGAACCCACTCACAGTCCAATCACTCAAAAAGTGAATCAAGCCAGAAAATGAAGTGATTTATAAAGTGCACTGAATGTACAAGGGGCAGCTGAGAACGCCTGTAGACCTACTTAAAATGCCTGTAGACCCCCTAAACTATTTGGCTGAGGGCAGAAGGAGGCCACTGAGCACATGTTATTCCACTATCATGCTGAGGGGTTTTCCTCGTGTGATGTGTCCAACAGCTGCTGCCTTTAGAGACTCCAACGTCTGCCTGGATGTCTGCAGCCCTGGAAATGCCTGAGCCAAAATCCCTCCAGCAGCACTTTTCCCTCTTTTCTCCCCTCTATCCAATACTTCCATCACGCTCCCCTGTCGTGACCTGCTCACATGCAGCCTGAGGAGTCTAAAGCGAGAGCATATCCTGTGACTAGTCATGCATTACCCTTCTTTTCATAAAAGACTTTTCCTCATCTATCCTCTGGCTGTTTTTCTCAGCCCTTTATTGTGTAATTCAACAGCGAAAATAAAAATCTCCAGTCTACTGTATTCATTCTATTGTTCGTCTGTTCTGTGCAGGAACCCAGTACAAAGCGTGTGCGGCCGTTGGGCCGAGTCACCTCGCTGGCGAACCTCATCTCCCCCGCGAAGAATGGGGCCGTCCGGCGCTTCGGTCAGACCCTGCAGGCCTCGCTGCGGGGCGAGGGGCGCTCACCGGGCGTGCCCCAGCACAAGACCAGCAAGACAGCTGCACCCACGCCACCCAAACGACGGAACAGCACGCTGTGGTCCGAGACGTTGGACGTGCACCAGAAAGGAACCTTCTCGACAAAGGAAATCAAGAGGCAAGAGGTGAGTACAGCAGGAGTTTATGAAAACAGATGGTCACGTATAGCCCAGACTAGTAAATTCTCCTAGCCAGACACTACTGAATCAGGCTGTGCTGACTTATTAAGCCCTAAGGGCCTGGCTTGAACGCTTTCCTGTTCCTCCTTGCTTTTATTTCACTTGCGTGTGCTGGCTGAGTGGAACCGGATCGTCTTGCCTGAGTTTTTTTTCTACTGGAAAACCCTAATTTAAAAAGGCTTTGTTGACTAGATTTCCAGTCCTTCCAGTCACCCAGCACAGCAGTGAACTATCACAACACAACATATGTTATTCTGTCCATATTGCTCTTTTGTATAAAAAATGCATCAGACTTATAAAGAACATATTTGTGGTTTTCATTCAGGCAATCTTTGAGCTGTCTCGTGGAGAACAGGACCTGATCGAAGACCTTCAGCTTGCTCGCAAGGTTAGTATTTACAAAAGCCCCAGTCACACCAGTATTTGTCAATACTGCGACACACTGTGTTCCTGTACATATGATTCTTGGTGGTCCATAAAGGAGGCCATAACATTGGGGAATAATTGGGGAGCTGGAATAGATGGTGTAGCCTTTACGTTTGAGCTGTTCATTATTTGTTGCACCAATCCTATCATTGGCACAAAGTACACGGGTCTCTCAAATTTTAAACACTCCCTTGACAAGAACTCCAAATTTATGGAGTGACTGCACCTTTTAGCTTTTCTAAGTCTGGGTAACATCTTATGTATTGCTATAAACTGATTCTTTGCTTACAGGCGTACCACGACCCAATGTTAAAGCTATCGATCATGTCCGAAGAGGAGCTGACAGCCATTTTTGGGGATCTGGATGCTTACATCCCGCTCCATGAAGGTCAGCATAAATCTCCAGTAGCATCTCATGTCTGTATTTGTGTTTGATGTAAGTATCATCATGTAATGCGTAATCGTTTTCTTTTTACCAAACCAGATCTTTTGGAACAGCTGGCCAAAGCTACAGGCCCTGACGGCACTGTCGGAGAGATCGGCCAAATTGTAGTGGATTGGGTAAGGAGCAGCCACTCTATTATTTATTAAAAAAAAAATTTAAATCAAAGCTAAAAAGATTACAGATTTAAATAGAATTCAGTGAAAATTAACCCATCCAATCTTCTCTAGCTACCAAGACTGAACGCGTACCGGGCATACTGCAGCAACCAGCTAGCCGCCAAGGCTCTGCTAGACCAGAAAAAGCAAGACCCCAGAGTGCAGGACTTTCTGCAGCGCTGCCTCGAGTCGCCCTTCAGCAGGAAGCTGGACCTGTGGAGCTTCCTGGACATCCCCCGGTCGAGGCTGGTCAAATACCCACTGTTGCTGCGAGAGATCTTGAGGCACACACCTGCCGACCATCCAGACAGTGCCAACCTTGAAAAAGCTGTGAGTATGCGCATTAAGTGTGCACACACAAGAGTTTCATGACAAATGGAATTTGAAATAATAGTGTGTGTGTTTGTGCTCGTGCAGGTCGGCATTATTCAGGGAGTCTTGGCAGACATCAACATGAAGAAGGGCGAGTCCGAGTGCCAATACTACATCGATAAGCTGGAGTACCTGGATGACAGACAGAAAGATCCACGCATAGAGCAGTGCAAGAGTCTGCTCTGCCACGGCGAGCTGCGCAACAAAAGTGGCACAGTGAGTCTCACGCTTTGTAAAAATCAATAATACAGCTATCACCTGATATTCAAACCCATAGACTCAACGGTTATATAGGGGGAAGTGTTTCCCTGACCCAGAAAAATAAATCATAATACATAAAAGCAGTAGTGATATGGACAAGAATATAACAATATAAATGTGATTTGAATAATAACAGTGGGACCAGTTTCACTATAATTAAGCAATAGAACACGAGAGGGAGTGTGTTATCGCGAATAACATCACGGCCGCAGGCACGAACCGAAGGCGAGTGCCGTAGATCATCACAGCCGTGATGTTATTCGAGATAACACACGGCCTCGAGTGTTCTATTGCTTTTATACAACAGTTTTTACAAAATAAAGAAAGAAAATAAATCAAAGAAGCCCTGAATTTCATAATAAATATGCTTTAATATTGACAATACCTTCCACCAAAAAGTAGTTCCACAACGAATATAAAGTTTAACACTACAAAGCAGACATCCCAAGTTGCAAAAACTCATTTCAGGGAGGTAAGAACAAGAACAAGAAAAAGTCAAGAACTTCCGAAGGGAAAAAAAAGAAATAAAAAAACCTCCCAAAAAAACACCAAAGGATATGGGTGAGAACAGAACTTCTAGATACTGCTAACAGGGCTATTAAGCTAACTGTTCGCGTTACAAACACATTAATGTTCCCTACATAGTGCACTAGATTGTGTATCAGATCACGGATATATGTTCCCTACATAGTGCACTAGATAGTGAATTAGACAATTGGTTATGTTCCCTACACAGTGCGCTAGATTGTATATCAGATCACGGATTTAAAACGTGACCGGGAAAAAAAAGTCTGTGTCGCCTGCGTGCGCGTTAGTGTGCATGAAGCTTGTCGTTAATGGCAACGCGTCAGCGGAGTAATACCATTGTGGTGTGAAAAGACCGTGCTGTTATCACGAATATCAGCACAGCTAGAACGCTTCTCAACCAATCAGATTGTAAGGTCGGAACTACCTGTTGTATAAAAGCAGGAATACCCTAGGCAGGGCACCAATCCATTGCAGTTCCCCCTCTACTAGCCAATCATGTCTGTGTAGAAGCCTGGCCGGCCGGTAACACTGCTGATCTTCAAACCTGTTGGTGGGCTAGCATGATAGAGCACCTTACACAGCCTATATAAAATAGAAATAATGTACATATACAGTGTACTTTCACTGATCTGAATCCCTGCCTTGTAGCTATAAAGGCTTTTTCTGTTTTCAGTTTTTGCTCTATGGAAAACAATGTAAGGAAATTTTGTAAAGCAGTTGGGAAGTTCCTATAACCAAAACCACCACTTTGCCTAATAGTCTCTTTAATGGTGTAACTAACTCTTAAATAATTAGCATTGAATCATGTAACCAATCCATTAACTCATTACTCTTTGTCCCTTGGCAGAAGCTGCACGTCTTCCTGTTTACCGAAGTCCTCGTCCTGACGCGTTCCGTGATACGAAATGAGCGCCAGTGTTTCCAGGTTTTCCGCCAGCCCATCCCAGTGCAGGACCTTGTCCTGGAGGACCTACAGGATGGAGACGTGCGCATGGGTGGCTCATTCAGAGGGGCCTTCAGCAACTCAGACAAAGGTAAGAACCATACTTAATCATAGGTAATCCAGCATATATGATATTCATGCCATATGTTAAGCTGTCATAGTGTTTGCTGTAAGATAGAACCAGAAGCACACATAGGCAACATTACTAATGCCTCAAAACATCATTTGCCTTAGGTGGCATTCACAGAATGCACATCAAAGCTGCTTTTGTCCTGGCTGTGCCATTGTTTCCTATGAAGTGAGGCAGACCACACTGTTTTTGTAACAGACCTTATGTAAAAGCCACCCTACACAGTTTTTCAGTTGTAGGTATTCAAGGAAATCCGTGCATATTATGGGGTTACTGGACTGTTAATGGAAAACCTGACCTAAAACCTCACCTGTTGTCACTGGTATGTGTCACAGCTTTGGGGCCATGATGCTGTATTTATTTGCAGTGCAGTTAAAATGGTCACAGAACTGAACCATGTGCAGATTTTTACTCAGCAGTCATCAAAATGTATTTCACAGGTTGGGTCAGTGTGCAAAAGTAATCAATTCCACCCCCCCCCCCCCTCCAAAATCAATACATAGCAATTATTAGTATCCTCAACCTGTTTGTACCATCCTTTGTCCTCACAAACACTTCTTAACTTTTTCTCTCTCCTCTCACAGCCAAGAATATCTTCCGCGTGCGCTTCCAGGACCAGTCACAAGGCCAGTCACACACATTACAAGTGAACGACATCTTCCACAAGCAGCAGTGGCTCAACTGTCTGCGCAGCGCCATATCCGTCTTCCAGAACGATCCGTCCCTCGAAGTCAGCTCCATCCGCCGCTCCTCCACAGCCTCCAGCGTCGTCCACATGGAGGAGGCCGACGAGAACCAGCCGGAGCGCAGCGAGCCCCCCAGCCCCACTCCCTCTACCGCCTCCACGGCTTCATCCTCCTCCTTCTCCTCCTCGTCATCCTCCTCGTCATCCACCTCTCCAAGGAAAACCAAAAAGGACAAGCGCATGCTGTGTTCACTGGGCAAGCGAAAGGAGACCATGGTGTAGAGAGTCATTCTCTCACTCGACTGGACTCTTGTATTTAAGTGTGTTAGAGCCATGCACATCAGCAGTGTTTGTGTTACTGTCCTTAATGGCAGCTATCTTACCCCTGGACACGCCTTTCCTAACCCCACAGGGGCAAATCGAACCAGAGAGACGCAGTACTTAAAGGGCAGACTGCTTGGATCTCGAGGCATCGGCCTCCGAAGTGTTTTACGTGCTCTTACACACTTTCAATCAGTGACTGCTGTGCTTGTGTGTAAGAATGAGCAGCAGATCACACATCTAGCCCTGTTTACTGTTTGTTTGGTGGTGTATTATTGATCGTTTGTAATGAAAAAGGTTTTATATATACATATATATAAATATCTTCTCAATTGTTTACTGTAGCTCTTTGTTTAACGTGGAAACAGCACTGTAGCTTTCAGCTAAAAATTCAAGAAATGTTAAGTAAAATATAAAAACCAATAAGGGAAGATCCACAATTGAAATCCTGGAATACATTCCTAGCAAATCTGCTGTTTCATCAACCCGTTCTATGGTTGCATGTGATTTGTAAGTCAAGCGCAATAATTGAAATCCAACGTTGTTCTCTTTTTAAAAAAACCAAAAGAAATCACAGTCAGCTTGTGATGGAAATTACACTGTCGAAAGAACCGAATGTGCTATTTTATTTGACTTTATTTTACTCATGTAAAATTGAAACTGAGCCATGTTGGCTTTTTTTTTTTTTTTAAAGAAAAGAAAGCGAACTCCCAACAGGAAATGGATATATCTTTCAATGTAGCATCTTGCATAGAGCTTTACTTGGAAATCCCATCTTGCGTAAGCAGGATATAACCTTGCATGTAAATGCTTGTTTAAGTGGAGGAGTGTAGTGACAGCAGTCACTGATGATTAGACTGGAATTAGAATGTTGTATGAAGGATTATGAGATGTTGACACAAGAAACTGATGGAAATAGAGATTGTGATGGTTAAGTAGACTGAATTTGGTTTTAAGCACTGCACATCATCAGAGCATTTGGTCCAAATGTTTGTTTTATTGCAGTGCCTTGAACAAAGCATGTATGTGGGATTTAGAGCACGATTTTAGAAGGTAAAGCAAGTGGAATATAATATGAGATGAAATTACTGAAGGTTAAAGAATGTCAAAGAAACTTTGTATCAGTTTGTAAAAAAAGAAAAAAATGCCAAGAATATGTTGATGTGTGAGGGATGAAGTGGACGTGTAAATCTGTCTGTAAAAACAGTTATTGGAACAATAAAGGTCTGTGTAAGATATGCATCTGAAAACTGACTTTGTGTTCTTTGTTCTTGTTGCTACTAAGTTTCTTGATTGTGCTTCAAAGGAAAACTTTAAGCTCATTGAAACCATCATAATAAGACAAGATTCCTACTTGGTACTGAGATACAGGTAGTCTCATGGTACACCTGACCATGAGATTGTCTGACCTCCATTCCAAAACCATAACCACATGTCTAAAATAGACTTTGATAAGCTTAAAACAAGATTCTAAAAGGCATCTGTCAAGCTTTGTGTTTGGGAAAGCCTGGCTCACAGTTGATGTTCCAATTCATCCCAAATGTGTTCAATTGGGACGAGGCCAGGGCTTTGTGAAGTCCAGATCACACAAAACTCATCAACCCATGTCTTAATAGACCCTGCTTTGTGCAGAGGGGGGCAGTCCTGCTAGAGAGGAAAGGGGATTTCCAAACTGCAGCCACCAAGTATATAATGGTTGTACATGAGGGCAGTGGTAGCTCAGCAGTTAAGGCCGGTGGCTAAGTGGGTAGCACTGTCGCCTCACAGCAAGAAGGTCCTGGGTTCGATCCCTAGGTGTGGCGGTCTGGGTCCTTTCTGTGTGGAGTTTGCATGTTCTCCCTGTGTCTGCGTGGGTTTCCTCCCACAGTCCAAAGACATGCAAGTGAGGTGAATTGAAGATACTAAATTGTCCATGACAGTGTTTGATATAACCTTGTGAACTGATGAACCTTGTGTGATGAGTAACTACCATGTCTGTCATGAATGTAACCAAAGTGTAAAACATGACGTTAAAATCCTAATAAACAAACTGGACTAATAATAAGAAGGTTGTCTGGTCAAGCCATACTACCACCAATTTGCCCTTGAGCAAGGCCCTTAACCTTTCATTGCTTTAACTGTTTTCAGTCATAATTGTAAGGGCGCATTTACATGAGAAGCAGCAAAACCGCGAGCCTTCAGTGCAAACCACCGCTTGGCTTCAGCGGTGCAGTAAAACGTCATCAAAGTGCACCACAACAAGAATATGCATTTGTGTGGAAAAAAAAAACGTCAAATCCACTCTGTAGGCATCCACATACATCGATATTTAGTTGTATTTTCCTTAGTTTCACTTTTAAACTTGTGTTATAGCTCGCAGTGCTGAGAAATTACGAGAATCAGCTTCTCCTTGAGAGTCTAAAATGCTTAACATGGCTTAATGTACAAAAAAAACTGACATAGAAACACTAAACTTCTCTTAATTATTACTGTTCATAAGTTCTCTCCACTAATTGAATTCCTCTTTATAGTTGTTTAAATACAATAAGTCATTTTATGTTTTGTTCATGTTAAACGTTGTTCGCTTTTACTACGTCATATCAAACAGCTCGTCTCATTGGAGGCGCATTGAAACTGGGTCAAAGTTCAATCAGGTGAACTTTGAGTGGTGCGGCAAGAACAAAACTCGTGAGTCCAATGCTGCAGAAGTCCAACTCCATAGGAAACAATGGCACAGCCGATGCAAAGACGGTTTTGTTGCTTCTCATGTGAATGCACCATAAGCTGCTTTGAATTAAAACGTCTACTTAATGCTGCAACAGTAACTGATTTGTAAGTTGACAGCAATAATTAAAACCCACTATAATATTTAATACATCCATTCATCAACTTATTTTCTTATTATTAGGGCAGCACGGTGGCTAAGTGGGTAGCACTGTCGCCTCACAGCAAGAAGGTCCTGAGTTCGATCCCCAGGTGGGGCGGTCCGGATCCTTTCTGTGTGGAGTTTGCATGTTCTCCCCATGTCCGCGTGGGTTTCCTCCGGGTGCTCCGGTTTCCTCCCACAGTCCAAATACATGCAAGTGAGGTGAATTTGAGATACTAAATTGTCCAAGACTGTGTTTGATATAACCTTGTGTGAACTGATGAACCTTGTGTAATGAGTAAGTACCGTTCCTGTCATGAATGTAACCAAAGTGTAAAACATGACGTTAAAATCCTAATAAACAAAACAAACCTTATTATTAATTATTTTTTACCTTATTACCTTATTAATAATTATTAATTATTTTTAGTATTAATTTTTTGCATGCCTTGAACCTACATGTCCCCTTGGATGGAAGGTTCACAGCAAATCATTTCAAAATTACTGTAATTTATATAAAAGCATAAAAGATTTTTGTCCTGATTGGGCTAGTATTACATTTGCCATGGCTACAAAACATAAGTGGTTAATTAGTAGTATGATAAATATGCAAATGAGATTTTGGACTGATAGTAGCCTAAAGCCTTAAGATTGACTGTTGTTTTCCCTTAGTTTCCCTCTGTCTGTATATATCATTACCCTGCCTAACCCTTACATTCTACATTTAGAACGGTATGTACCAGCATCCACACCTTGATATGCTACACTGCACTCTTATGCTTTTGTTTTTATTTTATTTTTTCAAAGCAAAATATAAAATTCATTGTGTTGGCACGGTGGATGAAAAATGTGTTCGGGAGACACTCCAAACATTCTGCTATCCACCTTCATCTATTTCCAGTATACTTCAAAACACCAGCTGGCAGCTGTTTAAAGAAAGTATCCATTAAATGCATTCTTCTGTTCACCTCTTGTTCCAGGACTTTGCTCCTTGATGCTTTGTGACTTAGTAATGATCTTTTTATGTTCTTCAACCTAAACAATGTGATCTGCTCTAGCTCAGGCACAACTATCACACAGTGAGCTCAGGAATAGTGCTCGGAAGCATTTGCTGTAAACAGTGTCCTGTTTATGTCACTGACTTGACTGTAATCGGTGTATGCTTGGCTGCGAGACGTGGGTTATCTGAGCCTTAGTTTTTTTTTTAGTGATTTTAGTAATTTACATCAGTTGTGTATGGGTAAGAGAATTCCTTTACTGTTTGCTCATTTTGGCCACATTGCATGCCTGCTGTTTGCTTATTTACATAATTACACAATAAAATTAATGTATGCTGGCATTACGGAGGTGCCAGGTCAACCAGTGGCCAAGTCTCAATAATGACGGTTATAAACAAACACACGAGCTATTGTGGTTTATTGCATAGAAGAAAACACTGTGTATTTGTTCTGGAAGTCGTCTAGTAGGAAGTCAAACCCAATGGAATGTTTGTGATTGTCACTTTACAATAGAGAACAGATTACATTTCATTTACAACATTACACGAGTGTCTATAAAAGAAATGTTACAAAACTCATCTTAATCAAAATCAAGTCTTTTTGTCACTGGTATGTAAAAACCAAGAATGTTATGTTATAATGGGATGTACTGGAGAGTCAAACACTCTTTTAAAGTAATGAATCACTTGAACACATGCCCAAGCATTTGCTGTTTGCTTCATGCTCTTGGCATCTCTCTGCACCCCACGCGTCCTGGCTCCAAGACAGGCAAGAGTTTGATGTTGAACAAGACAAATCAGTTAGTTGTCTCACTGACATGTACATCCCTACTGATATAATGTTTGCATGATGCAATTTTCAAATGTCTGTAGCTGTGCAACATTACAAAAACAGGCAGGTACAACTGTTTACTCGAAACACTCATCAAAGCAAACCATATTTTTGTGGAATATTATGTTTCTTAATTCCAAAAAAGTAAGGGCAGTGGTAACTCAGTGGTTTAAGGTAATGGATTAGTCCCTCAGGCACTTAAGCAAGACCCTTAACTAGGGATGTAACGATGCACCACAAGACAGTCAATAATCGATGCAAATATGCCACGACTCAAATATTCATATATTCAATATTGAATCAATATTCATTTTAAACAGCAGAGTGCACTGGCGCTATCCACCTCGCCTGGTTGACGTCACTACACAGAGTTGCCAGGTTCGGGGTTTTCCAGCCAAATTGGGCTTAATTCAATGAATTCAGTCTGATCTGGCAACCCTGTCACTACACTGTTTTAGTAAAATTGCGACGGCAGGTGAAGATGTGGAACTTGAGGATGCCTCCTCCTCTTTCAAATCAGAAGTGTGGCAGCTTTTTGGCCTCTTCAAGACTGAAAATGAAAAAGGTGAGAAAATAATGGACAAAACAAAAACAGTGTACTTTCTTTATTTGTATTATTAATTTATTTATATAATGTGGGATTTGTTTTAAAATTTAATTTCAGTTTTTTTACACAAAAAGGGAAATGTGCAGCATTGTTTTGCATAGTTTGTACCTACCTCAGGAATAAAAGGGCATTCATTATTTAGATAAATGAAAGATAAGCACAAATGCAGTATTTTATTTTATTTTTTAAAAGAGAAATAATAAAAGGAAACTATTTATTTAACATACTTTGTCTTCAGTTTCATTTTGTTTAAAAAAATAGGGGGAAAAAAACGTAGTGTACATCCCTACCCCTAACCCTTAATTGTTCATAACTGTAAGTTGCTTTGGATGCATACAAGCATTTGATAACTGTCTTTTAAAAATGCTTTGGGAAAAAAGAAAGAAACATTAGTGAAAAGCTTAATAGTGTACAAGTAAGTATGAGGAAAACAGCATAGATCAATAGTCCAACAGTTTAAAAACAACCTTTCTTAATGCATGATTGCCAGCAATCGATACTTTACCTTCTACAGCCAATAACATAATCAAAAGATTCAAATAGAGCAAAACCAAAAACTAGAAAGAAATACCTCAAACATTCGATTTCTCCGACAGCACTGCATCAAATCATCTTGATTCTGTAATTATTATAACTTCTATTGTTGTTGTTTTTTTTAAAATGCAAGTAAAGACTCTACTATGCAATGAGGACGCCACATATAAGCAACACCTAGGAAGGATGTTGACTGTTTTGGGCTCAAGTTTATCTGTAATAGACTAATGCAAGGTTAAAATGTGCTTAGAGTAGGTGTAAGACATTCCTACTTGTAGTCCTCTCCAGATGTCCATCTAGCAATTAGACAACCAGGTGTTGGACCAGGCTGAAAATTCAACTCATCAGACAAGATGACCTTGCTCCACGGTTCTATGGTCCAATTTTTATAATATTTTACAAACCTGGTTGTCACTAGAAAACCTTGTCAATCTGACCTTGCCATGCACTTTAGTCCAGCTGCTGTTGCCATTCTTTGTGTAGGTCATGTAATGTCATCCTACAGTTGTTGTGTGACATAAACACGAGTTGTCATCCCAGTCAGTTTAGATTTGTTTATGCCTGTAGCTTTGTAGTGTAGAATGAAACAACCTGACTATGACTGTATCCCTCTACAAGTGATGTCAGTTGTCTTCCTTTCCTCACTCAAAAGTTTCTTTGCCAAAGGAAAATGATGACCACTGCAGTAGTTTGTATACTTTTTATTGCTAAATTAGATTAGATGATTATTTAATCAGTGCCTCATTAAATAGAATGAAAGATGCCTGTGTTGAAATTCAACAGAGCCTGCAATGAAATGACTGACATAAGTGTAGAGATGCTTTGTAGTTGTACAATTACTGACTGTAGTCCATCTGTTTCTCTGCATGCTTTGTTAGCCCCCTTTCGTGCTGTTCTTCAATGGTCAGGACTCTCCCAGGACCACCACAGAGTAGGTATTATTTGGGTGGTGGATCATTCTCAGCACTGCAGTGACACTGACATGGTCTTGTTGTGTTAGTGTGTGTTGTGCTGGTATGAGTGGATCAGACACAGCAATGCTGATGGAGTTTTTAAACACTTCATTGTCACTGCTGGACTGAGAATAGTCCACCAACCAAAAATATCCAGCCAACAGCGCCCCGTGGGCAGCGCCCTGTGACCACTGATGAAGGTCTAGAAGATGACCAACTCAAACAGCAGCAATAGATGAGCGATCGTCTCTGACTTTACATCTACAAGGTGGACCAACTAGTTAGGAGTGTCTAATAGAGTGGACAGTGAGTGGACACAGTATTTAAAAACTCCAGCAGCGCTGCTGTGTCTTATCCACTCATACCAGCACAACACACACTAACACACCACCACCATGTCAGTGTCACTGCAGTACTGAGAATGATCCACCACCCAAATAATACCTGCTCTGTGGTGGTCCTGTGAGGGTCCTGACCATTGAAGAACATGGTGAAAGCAGGCTAAAATGTATGTAGAGAAACAGATGGACTGCAGTCAGTAATTGTAGAACTACAAAGTGCTTCTATATGGTAAGTGGAGCTGATAAAATGGACAGTGAGTGTAGAAACAAGGAGGTGGTTTTAATGTTATGCCTGATCGATGAACATATAGAAAGTCTATTTCCAAAAAAGTTGGGACATTGTTATAAAAAAAACCCATGTAATAAAAACGAAGCTAGAATTTGTTAATTCTATTAAACACTTATTCAGCTGACAAAAGTACAAAGAAAGAGCTTTCTGATGTTAACACTGTATATTTTTAGAATTTGAAATATTACACTGTTGCAGGCAGCACATTATTTAATTACTTAATTAATGGATTGATTTATATACATGTTTTTACAAAATACAGTCAAGCTGGTTAGCCAAAACACTAAAAGTAATTCCTCTGGACTTTTGCCAGTTTAAGGTTCATGAGACCAAACAAATCACAGATTCTTGTTTTATTGCATTTTGCAAAATGTCACCACTTTTCCAGAAATATAGTTATTAAATTTCAATTCTCATTTCTATCATGTTGGTTTGTTAACCAGGTGGTACAAAAGTGCATCATTACTAAACATAAATAAAAAACTGACTAACAAACAACTGGACCTATAGAATGATTCACTGATGACCCTGAGGTGACACAGATGATACATGAATCAGCTTCATCGGGGAACTGGTGTGGATTTCTCTTTTATTCAGTGACTTACACAAATAGAAAGCGTAGATAATGGATGTGCAGTTTCATTTACTTAATAAATGAGTCAGTGGATAGTTTTACATATAGCTCAAGATTCAAAACACGCAAAGTAAACTGAGAAGGTACGGTTAAAGTCATGATTTACACTCACTTGTAAGAGACATGGCTCAGTCCTTGCAAGCAAGCAGATTGTGACTCACCTTTTGTGGCAAATTTGTGACAAATTTACCATCTAGATATTATTATAAAAAGACTGCTGAAATCTGGAGAAATCTAGTCCATATAGGGCAAATCCAGAATATGTGCGGCTTTCTGATGCCATTGTGTGAGAAACTGCCATGCTACTGTGATAAATCAAGGCATATCATATACTGGAATTTTAAAGAAACATGTTGCCATCAAGGCAACATCTTTTCCCATCTAGTCCATGGGTATTTAAGAAAGACAATGCCAGGCCTCATTCTGCATGTGCTACAACAACAAGGCTTTAAAATGGCTGAATAATAGGATGTGATGTAGCACAGTGGTAAGCACGTCTCTGTCCCAACTTTTCTGAGTGTGCTGCAGGCTTCAAACTTCAAATTCTGTACATTGCATGATGCAGGAACCAACAGTGCATTCTGGAGCCATCTCTTCAACTGGTAAACAATGCACATGTGCCCGGCCAACCATATGATCTTGGATTCGTCAGACCAGTCGATCTTCTTTCATTGCTCCAATATTCATCTGTAATGGTCAAAACAGACAGGAGTTAACATGGACACGACTATGCAGCCCTATATACTTAGGGGTTCAATGCACTGTGTGTTGTGACACATACAATTTATATGGCACGGTGGCTAAGTGGGTAGCATGGTCGCCTCACAGCAAGGAGGTCCTGGGTTCAATCCCCAGGTGGGGAGGTCTGGGTCCTTTTTGTGTGGAGTTTGCATGTTCTCCCCATGTCTGTGTGGGTTTCCTCTGGGTGCTCCTGTTTCCTCCCACAGTCCAAAGACATGCAAGTGAGGTGAACTGGGGACACTAAATGGTCCAAGACTGCAATATAACCTTGTGAACTGATGAACCTTGTGTGATGAGTAACTACCGTTCCTGTCATGAATGTAACCAAAGTGTAAAACATGACATTAAAATCCTAATAAACATTCAATTCATAACCGGTATTAAAATTATCTGTAATACCATGGTAGCCTTCTGTTGGTCCATACCAGACTCCAAAATCATGAATCTTGGCAACCCAACAACCTGTTTACATTTGTTAATTCCCTGACCGTCACATGCACAACTGTTACAAAACAGTCATTGCCATGCACATTTTTGGGGGTTGTTCCTAATATTTTGCCTCAACAGAGTGAAACCTTTTCATCTGATTTCATGTACAGAGATTAGTGCAGTCAGTTATTGGGAAAGTTTAAATGTTTGTGATGTAATAAATTATTTGCTGTTAGTTAGGCTAACGTATGATAAAAAGAATGGTATGTGTATCATGTGCAAAGTCTAGATTTTTTTATTTTTGTGTTTTGAAATATGCTTTGTTGTTAGAATTATTGTTTTAATATAAACTATAAATGTGGAAATGTCCTGGAATATCCCATCTTTCCTGTCTCCTGTTACGAACTATAGTTTACAAGATGTCAGTAAATGATATTTGTTAAATTGGGTTTTTCTTACTTTCAGTTCATTCATATTTACTGGACAAATCAACACATTGGAGAGGCTCTCTGCAGGCTTGTTCTTTTTCTTAGCCCAAGGAGACTAAATGACGCATACTTGCAGTTGTAGACCTTTGCGCAATACTTATTGTGTCACTTGAACTTTTTAACGTGTTTGTAAGTACACAAAACATATAAAATCTAAAATAAAACAGATGGGCATTTAAGTACATGATAATGAAATTTTTTAGGTTACATAAAACTGTACATAAAACTAGTTATGTACTATGAGGAAAGCAGGTATTTAACCATCCAGATTAATTTCAGGGTTTGATTTTCTCAGCTGGGTAGCCAGGGTCTTTCCTGCGTGGAGTTTGCATGTTCTCCTTTTGTCCACATGGGTTTCCTCTGGGTGTTTGTTTATTAGGATTTTAACGTCATGTTTTACACTTTGGTTACATTCATGACAGGAAACGGTAGTTACTCATTACACAAGATTCATCAGTTCACAAGGCTATATTGAACACTTAGCCACTGTGCCACCCCTTCCTCTGGGTGCTCCAAAGACATGCAGTCAGGCAAAAATTTGCTACAAAAAATTTTGTGAATGTGTGTGTTGTATGCTGCCCTGTGATGGACTGGCAACCAATCTGGGGTGTTTCCTACCTTTTGCCCAATTAATTAGACCTACCACAACACTGAACATGATAAAGCGGATGTAAAACAGACAATGAATGAGCTTAAAATATACAGCCAAAATAACTTGACTGGTTTCTTTAAAATAAGGTACAAGTGCTCCTAAAGTATTGATGACAATTTGCTGAGATGAGCAGGTTAAAACTAAACTATAACAATGCCAAAACAAATAATATTTAGAGGCTGTAATTACTTTGTAATGTAATTAATTTAAAAAAGTAATTGAAAATTTTAAAGAAATGTAATAAATGAATTTAAAATTATATTTTCAGCTATTTGCAGACAAATAAATGTAAATACATACTTTAATAACAGATACATTTCACCCATCAGCTAAGCCAAATACTCATTTGTTCATTTTTTATTTTTTAACAACTGTTTTTTTTTTTACCCAGGCACAAGCGCTTACACTACCGCTAAAATCCAGGGTTTGAATCTCAACAGTGTTATCAGGTGGTCAGGCATTTACACAGACACAAATGCCTAGTCATTGGAAGGTGCATTTGTTATTACGATCTGAGTGCCAGACTAAAGCCTGGATAATAATATAGAGGGTTGCGTAAGGAAGGACATTTGCTATAAAATTAATGTATGTAAACCAGAATGATCTGCTTTGGCAACTCCTAACACAGGAGCTGTCAGGGCCATAGCTGGTCTAGAGCTTATCCCACACACAGTGGGAACAAGGAAGGAATATACCCTGTACTGTGGAAATAATTGTAGTATTGAGAATACGTACTGTATATGGAAAAAAATTGCAAACATTTACCAGAATTAAATATGAAACCTGGATTCATGAAGCTTTGTGTGTTTTGATTTTTAGAACTTTGTTACCTGCTGCACTACTTCCTTCCATCAGCCTTATATTTATTTATTTATTTATTTTTATGATACATTTCATCCCAGTTAGGGGCAATTGAGCACAATTGATTAACCTTCTGTATGTTTTGGGGAGGTGGGAGGAAATTGATGTACCCAGTAGAAACACTGCGTACATATGAGACCATTCATAGAGAGTGAATAAATGCAAAGCTCAAACCCAGGTTGCTGTGCAGCACCCACACTACCAGTTGTACTTTGCTGCCAGTCAGCTAAATATCAAGTCAATTTTAAAATTACTTTAATATACACTTAAACCTGACCTGTGGCATACCAGTAAAGCACAAAAGTCATAAATCTTGTTTGGCTTACTCTGGTTTTATGATATGCTGTTTCTCCAGCTCTGCACTAAACGTGCTGTTCTGCACGTCCCATAACTTCTGTTGGGCACATCATCTTTTTAATAACCCAAAGCAT
Organism: Trichomycterus rosablanca; assembly: GCF_030014385.1. Lineage (NCBI taxonomy): Eukaryota > Metazoa > Chordata > Actinopteri > Siluriformes > Trichomycteridae > Trichomycterus > Trichomycterus rosablanca. The sequence continues at coordinate 61,901,364 of NC_085988.1, read as the reverse complement.
TGCTTTCATTTCCTGTCTGAAAGCTTGAGGTCTTTGGGGGTCTAAGAGCCTCTCAGTAAGTGATTGAGGTTTGGTGATGAAAAGTGTCTGGAACATGTACTCATTTAGTGGATCTAGAACAACACATGCACGTCTGGCTGTTTGTCTCTCCTAATAGTTCCGTTTGCTGATTATTAATTAACCTAAAATGTGATAAGCAGACATGTCGGATACAAAGTGGTATTTTACTCCCTCCTGCTGAGTCGGATTTTCCACTGTGTGTTCCAGAATGTCTCGGTGTAGCCAAATGTCTTTTAAATAACCAGTCATCTGAGAAAACCGTTTTGGCTCCAAATCTTAACAAACACCTGGACTCATCTATATAACATTTATAACCATACTTATAGCTTGAGTAAAGGGATGAAAATAGTAAAGCCTTAAAGCCATAATTTAATGTACACTTAACTTAAATCACCTAGTTTAAATGTCCATGTGCACTATTTTTCAATCCCCAGACTCAGTACTTGGTGGAACATCATTTTACCTTGATAGCCTCTAATACGCAATTCAGAAAGTACTAATAATCTTCTGACACTTTTCTTGTGGAACCCGTTCTTCTAGTGCAAAAACTTCCAGCTTATTAAGGTTTGATGGCTTTCATGTTGCAACTGCTATTATTAAATCCCACCAAAGATTTTCTATTCTATAGAACTCAAATCCAGAGACTAGAAATGCCACTTCAGGATGTTCCAGGACGGATTCCTTAACCAAGCTTTGGTTGAATTGGTTTTTGTGATCATTGTCTTGTTGGAAAGTTTAATTAGCACCGAGGTACAGTTTCACCACAAAAGGCAGAACATTCCTTCTCAAAATGCCTTAATATTTCTGTGCTAGTCACACGGTCAAGATTCCTGCTGCAAAAACATCCCCACATCATTACTGGATATTGTAAAGTTGCTTTGAGACAATGTCCATTGTAAAAAGCGCTATACAAATAAATTTGACTTGACTTGACTACTTACCCACCTCTATGCTTGACTGTAGGAAGAGTATTTGTCTGGTCATAAGCCTCACCTTTCTTGTACCAGACAAAGAGTTATAAATTCTCATTTTCTTTGGGTGGGACGAATATATCCTATTGCAACTGTAAATATATTAATTACATATTATAACACAACATCTCCTATTTGACTGTGTTTAGCTACTGCCTGTAAAGTTCATCATATAGTCTTTAATAAAACAGAATGGCTTTTTAATACATAGTTACATAAGAAAGTAATTAGTAAGGAACTAGTTACACGAGCACACACAATTAAAACACAAAATTAATTATCTTCGTGTCTGTGTGAAATAGTTTTAAGTGAAATGTAAAATTGTTAAGTAATATTGAACAACATGTAAGTCATGATGTATTTAGATCATTTGTCTCTGCACTAATGTGGATCTGAAAATGATGGCAGTCTATTGATGAACAGGCAGTCTTTTGAACTTATTTTCTTTAGTGTTCATTTTTATTGTCTTTTATGTCCCAGAAAAACTAACATGACCTAGTAAACTTCTACATACTTAATCCTTCATGAAATGCCAGGATGTATTAATACAAAACGGAAATGTCAAGAAGTCCTCCCGCCATGCTAAGACAACCACTCCCTATCACTACCCTTGTTAGAGTATTTACAGGGTTTCCAGGCCTAGAGGTTCAATGCCTTGAAAGGTTTCAAGTTTTTCCTGCTTTGAACACACCTGTTTTAGTGATTATAAGTACTCCATAAAGGTGTGTTGGGACCGGGGAACACTTTAGAACAGGGTTTCATAAACATGACAGAGGTCAGGACTCTCGGTGTGAAGCTGCAAAACTAGCATTTACATAAGGGCAACAGGCTACACTGGGGAAAATATTTCATAGATATTTATGTTGTGTTAAACAGTGGTGTGATTTGAGGAAGCTCTGAAGTGAGCTTTTGATTGTGGCTGCCAGATAAGTGGTCTGGACTATACTACAATGTTGTCACACCATGTTGTTTTGCATAAAAATAACATGATTAAGCTCTGTTCTCCTCTGGAGTGTGTTCTTCGTTATCTCTTTGTGAATCTTAACAGTGACTTGTTGTAATGTGTTGTTTGCCTGCTGATTAAGATGGAGCCGAATGGTTCTGATAAGGCAGGGACTTAGGTCTGTGTTACTCTGTGCCTGTAAAATCAATCAGGAGTGTTCTGCTGGTGTTGAAGGTAAAGCTATGACATTGTTACAGAGCTAATTTTAAACAAATAGGTTGTATTAAATAGGATTAAGTGTGAATGTGTGTATATGCAATATGTGTCTGAGTACTTGCATGTGTAAAGTACATTCCATTGTACTTGGATGCGAGTATTACTAATCTATATATTGTTCAGTGTAATGTGGCTCATCTGCTGAATGAGTGTTACTTCACTCCTGATCAAAATTTTATATCATGGTTTCTCTTTCGGTTTCGTTTTCTCCTTGGTTTGGCAAACCTGATTTTCTTTGAAACCATGCATTTACAGGTTGGGTCCGCTCAGGAAGAGGTACGTCACGTTGCCTCTGGGGCAGTCTACTCTCCTAGGGCGGTTCCATTGTGAGGCCTAAAATGCTGCAACACTGGGGTGAGTTCCCAGAAAGATACAGAATGCTGGCATCACACATCAGCAGAAAACCAGATTGGACCAAGCAGCCCAGCACCATGGTTTCCGAGAAAATCAGTGCTTCATTATAGTAAAACTTGGAGGCCGGCAGCAAACAGATGTTTGTCTGATATGTGTTTTCTTATTAACTGCACGATTCTGTTCCTTTCTGATTTGAATGTTACAAAGCATATGAGCAGGCTAGAAACAAGAACTTCTAGTATTGTTTAGTAAAAATCAGCCAAGACACTACAAATAATACAATTTTTTTATGAACTAGCTTATTTTACTATAACAATTATATCAGAACAGTGTTATTTGAATTTGTTTGTTTGAATGTAACTGGGCTGATCAACACATCTGGAGAACAACTGTATAACTACAGGGTGAGTCAAAAGTCGCAGGACACGCTTTTATTTCAGAAACGAAAGGGGAAATTACATATCTGAATACCCCAGCAAGTAATGGGTGAGGGGGCCTATCTTTTAGGCTATGTCCAGAACATGGCCGCCATCTTGAAAGTCGCCATATTGGATCAAGGGCAAGTTTTTCCAATGGGAAGGTGGTCATGTAGCATATCAAAAAAGACCAAGAATTTCCTCAGAAATCGATTGCCACAATCAGATTTGCAATATCGCTTGTGGTTCAAAAGTTATAATTTCTAAGAAAATTCTGGTCTTGTTTGATATGCTACATGACCACCTTCCCGTAGGAAAAATTTGCCCTTGATCCAATATGGCGGCTTTCAAGATGGCGGCCATGTTCCGGGCATAGCCTAAAAGATAGGCCCCCCTCACCCATTACTTGCTGGGGTATTCAGATATGTAATTTTCCCTTTCGTTTCTGAAATAAAAGAGTGTCCTGCAAATTTTGACCCACCCTGTATTAGGGAAACAGGATTGCTATCCCCATCATCAAGAGACATTTAGGTTCAAACAAGCAACACCTATATTTAAACTGTTCATAATGCAGTCTGAGGACAGGAACTTCTTATGTAAATTTGAAAGTGTATTAAAGACAGATAAAGGTCAAATGGATCTTCATTTCTCTGAATTATTCACCAGCTGTGTACTGCTGAACGAGATCCAACGAGATTTATACTCTGAGTGTCAACTGAACTGTTGTGTGTAGGGAGGAACCAGGTTTAGAACAGGGTCTCATAAACAAGACAGGATCGGCACTCTGATGTACAGCTGCAAGCATTTATACCCCAATCTTTATATATACAGCTCTGTCCTAATGCACTTCTGGCTCATAGATCACACACACCGTCATACACCCACATACAAACAGGGCTATGTGGTCTAAAAAGGCATGTGGGCTGATTCAATCAGCGTGATGGGTTCAGACCACCCAGCCTTGTTCCTGAATGGATTCTCTTTTTGGCCAATTATTCTACAACACCTTTTGCATCGTTTTGCAATTTTCTCTAAAAATAGTCAGAAGGAAAATCTCAAGAAACAGACAAATAAACCTAGAGGGCCAGATTTAGTGTAAAAAGTACTGGAACTTATGATTTCTACCAAGATAAAACAGAAGGGGGAATTAAGACCCGCAGTTGGGTGTAGTAGCAAAGGAGCTGTTGATTGGCTGGGGTCCAAGAAATACATACACCCTGGGAGATATTTTCCCTCTAAGGAAGTTTCAGTCCTATGCTTTTCTAGCTAAACCAGATTTAGAGTTTCACAGGGCGACAGTGAGGCTTCTATTCCATTGTTTGTCTGTGACCCCAACTGACCTTAGCGTCTGTCGACACCAATGTGTCTGCTCTCTGTGAGGAATCAGCATCTTTATACAATGCCAGAGGCAGAGGTTGAAAGACACATTTCACTATATTTAGACCATTATATTGTAATATGAAGTTATTCCTGTCCATAATCGTTTTATATTATAGACATGGATTCAGGTAGTCCTCAAGATAAAATCTCATGCCTCGAAGTTGGAAAACTTTTAAATTAATAAAGGTGTTTCCCCTGCCTTAGAAGAAAGCAGTTCAAATTTTTCCAAGCATATCTGAGGGCTTGACATGCTCTACTGGAGTTATAAAAAAGGTTACATAAAAAGATCTGAAACTTTTCCAGACCATTGCCCTTGTCTAACATGTATCAAAGAGTGAAGATTATGTCCTGACACTCCAATTACATGTTCCTGATCTGACTGCAGCACAGTCAGGCAAGTCTTAACAGCTCTAAATTCACTTCAGCAGGTCATAACCCTCGCTTTGTTTAGTTTTAGACACCCTACTGTTTCTTTCCCTGTGTTCTACCTAATGTTTCTACAACAGTTACAGCAGATCAGCTTATCTGCTTGTACTAGAGTAAGGTAGTTTACTAGTAAGAAACATTTGTAAATCACTGTAGATGAAAGAATCTGGTAAATGCAGTTATGTCAAATATACAGTGGGGCCAAAAAGTATTTAGTCAGCCACTGATTGTGCAAGTTCTCCTACTTAGAAAGATGAGAGAGGTCTGTAATTTTCATCATAGGTACACTTCAACTATGAGAGACAAAATGAGAAAAAAAAATCCAGGAAATCACATTGTAGGATTTTTAAAGAATTCATTTGTAAATTATGGAGTAAAATAAGTATTTGGTCAACAAAAGTTCAACTCAATACTTTGTAACATAACCTTTGTTGGCAGTGATAGAGGTCAAACGTTTCCTGTAAGTCTTCACCAGGTTTGCACACACTGTAGCTGGTATTTTGGCCCATTCCTCCATGCAGATCTCCTCTAGAGCAGTGATGTTTTGGGGCTGTTGCTGGGCAACATGGACTTTCAACTCCCTCCACAAATTTTCTATGGGGTTGAGGTCTGGAGACTGGCTAGGCCACTCCAGGACCTTGAAATGCTTTTTACGGAGCCACTCCTTCGTTGCCCGAGCGGTGTGTTTGGGATCATTGTCAAGCTGGAAGACCCAGCCACGTTCCATCTTCAATGCTCTCACTGATGGAAGGAGGTTTTGGCTTAAAATCTCACGATACATTCTTCCCTTAACACGGATCAGTCGTCCTGTCCCCTTTGCAGAAAAACAGCCCCAAAGCATGATGTTTCCACCCCCATGCTTCACAGTAGGTATGGTGTTCTTGGGTTTTTCTTCTTCCTCCAAACACGACGAGTTGAGTTTTTACCAAAAAGTTCCATTTTGGTTTCATCTGACCACATGATATTCTCCCAATCCTCTTCTGGATCATCCATATGCTCTCTGGCAAACTTCAGACGGGCCTGGACATGTACTGGCTTAAGCAGGGGGACACGCCTGGCACTGCAGGATTTGAGTCCCTCTCGGCGTAGTGTGTTACTGATGGTAGCCTTTGTTACTTTGGTCCCAGCTCTCTGCAGGTCATTCATCAGGTCCCTCTGTGTAGTTCTGGGATTTTTGCTCACCGTTCTCATGATCATTTTGACCCCACGGGATGAGATCTTGCGTGGGGCCCCAGATCGAGGGAGATTATCAATGGTCTTGTATGTCTTCCATTTTCTTACAATTGCTCCCACAGTTGATTTATTCACACCAACCTGCTTGCCTATTGTAGATTCACTCTTCCCAGCCTGGTGCAGGTCTACAATTTTCTTCCTGGTGTCCTTCGACAGCTCTTTGGTCTTGGCCATGGTTGAGTTTGGAGTCTGACTGTTTGAGGCTGTGGACAGGTGTCTTTTATACAGATAACGAGGTCAAACAGGTGCCATTAATACAGGTAACGAGTGGAGGACAGAAGAGCTTCTTAAAGAAGAAGTTACAGGTCTGTGAGAGCCTGAAATCTTGCTTGTTTGTGGGTGACCAAATACTTATTTTCCACCATAATTTACAAATAAATTCTTTAAAAATCCTACAATGTGATTTCCTGGATTTTTTTTTCTCATTTTGTCTCTCATAGTTGAAGTGTACCTATGATGAAAATTACAGACCTCTCTCATCTTTCTAAGTAGGAGAACCTGCACAATCAGTGGCTGACTAAATACTTTTTGGCCCCACTGTAAATGTAGCTCAGAGGTTAGAGTTTAACTCTTAGTTGATTTACCAATTTATTTTATAGACTTAGATGGGGCTTAGGTCAGGGCTTTGTACAGACCAAACTATTTTTATAAACCCATCTTGTGTATGCTGACATTATTAGAAACAGAAATGGGCCTTCCCTAAAATGTTGCCACCAGGTTGGAAATGTGCAGTACTGTAGAATGTCATTGTATAATGTATCAAAAACAAAAGAATCCCAAAAACTGCCACAGACCAGTAGTGTTCTTCAAAACTTTGCAATTAGCACCATGTTACCTAAGTGTAACATTCTCCTGTCCTTTGTTGAACTGGGAAAAAGTGAAGCCTGATTTATCACTTCAAATAAATCATTTCCAATGCTCCAGAGTCTGATAGCTGTGTACTTTTACACTACTCTAGTAAATGCATGCCATTAAGTATGCAGATCTTAGGCTTGTGTGGGGGCTACTTAAACACTGAAACCCAATCCTTGCAGCTTGTAACTATTTTATTTCACACATAGATAGTTTAAGTTTCTTTCTTTTAGAGATAGTTTGGAACTTGGTAGTGAACAGATGCTATACTCTTGTGTGGCCTACCACTTCATAGTTATGATTGTTGGACCAGGACATTGTCACATCCAATAACAGCACTTACAGTTGATCAGGGCAACTCTAGCCAGATAGAGTTGTCAAACTTGTTAAAATGTATGCATTATATGACAATGGTGTCCTAATAAACAAGCACATTCTAATGTTGGGATGTATGCCACAATATGTGGCAACTGCCATATAAAACACACCGTTTGTGGAGGACGTTAGCAGTTATACAGTCAAGTTGGAAAGTCTGCACACCCCTTCACCTTCTCCATATTTTATTACATTACAGACTCATTCTATAATAGATTAAGTTCTTTTTTTTTGCCTCAAACATCTACACACAATCAACAATAATTAAGTGAAAACAGGATTTAGAAAATACAGTGGTCCCTCGCTACTTCGTGGTTCGCTTTTCACGGGTTTTCACTTAAACATTAGTGTAAAATATTCATCACGGTATTTTCGCTGTTTTGCTGGTTTTTGCAGTACTCGTTCTTCACATGCGTAGGATGAATACTGTACACACCAAAAACGCAAAGTAGGACCTACCCAGCGGCCGCTTGAGACGCTACTTGCCGACGTGAGATTGTAAACAACACATGATTGGTTGACTGATGGAAAGCAACCAACCAGAGAATGCTGCTCTGTATACCAGTCGCTGATCAAATTTTAAAAATTACGTATCTAGGTTTAAGAGTTTAAAACACTTTTAGTGTACAGTATGTATGAACATTTAAGGAGTGTTTTAAAAGAAACAGGTACAGTGGGAAAGGTTATTAAGGGAATGGGAAAGTGTTATGTAGTGTATAAGTGAGTGGGGAGGGTTTATAAAAACTTAAAATAGTGTATAACTACTAAAATAATGTATAAATATTAAAATAGATATAGCGTCGCTACTTCGCGGATTTTCACTTATCGCGGGTGGTCCTGGAACGTAACACCCGCGATAAGTGAGGGATCACTGTATGCAATTTTATTTTACTGACAAAAATGGCTTATTTAGGGGTTACATATCTGTACACACCCTTAGCCTAATTCTTGGTTAATGCACCTTTGGAATCAATTACAGCTTCAAGGCACCTTGGAAAAGAGGCTACAAGCTTGGCGCACTTGTTTCTGGACATTTTTGCCCATTCCTCATGGCATATCCTTGCAAGCTCCGTCAGGTTTGATGGGGAGCATCGGCCATTTTCAGCTCCTTCCACAGATGTTCGATTGGATTCAGGTCTGGGCTCTGGCTGGGTCACTCAAGAACATTCACAGACTTTCTCCAAAGCCACTCCTTTGTTCTCTTGGCTGTGTGCTTCAGGTCGTTGTCATGTTGGAAGGTAAACCTTCACCCCAGTCTGAGCTCCAGAGCGCTCTGGGGCGGGTTTTCTTCAAGGACCTTGGTGTACTTAGCTGCATTCATCTTTGCCTCTATCAGGACTAGTCGCCCTGGTCCTGCTGCTGAAAAACATCCCCACATCATGATGCTGCCACCACCATGCTTCACTGTAGAGATGGTGTTAACCAGGTGATGAGCGATGTGACAAAAAATGAACTCAATCTATTATAGAATGAGTCTGTAATGTAATAAAATGTGGAGATTCTGAAAGAAGTGTGCAGACTTTCCGGCTTGACTGTAGCTATCATAACAAGTCAACAAGTTAGAATTTCAGAAAGTTAAAAGGTTTAGTAGGTAAATATGTTTGAATGTTAACTACGTAGCACAGGCAGGGTAAATATAAGCATCAAGTCATGAAGATAAAATCTGGAGCTTTTTGCAACCAAATCAGACAATTTGGTTAATTAATCTGGTTCATTTAGTCTTAAAACATCACTAACATCACTCACTAACATTTGGTCTTTTATTTAATGCATACTAAATTAGTGTAGTATTACAAAATAATGTTTTATGTTCATAAAACACACCTGCACTAATTCAGAATTATTTCTAAACACACAGATTGAATCACAAATGTATTTTTCAGCACATGTGCATCAAATATTAAACAATAAAAAAATTCTAGCGGATTTAGCATGTCATGGTCAAGCAATGGTTAGGCCAGACATATTTTTTTGGGCAGAGTGGTGGACAGGAACAGTCATTAATTGTCATTAATTGGTTAGGGTTGTGGTGGGTCTGAGTCATTGGGTGAAAAGCAGGAAACACTCTGCCAGTCCATCACAAGGCAGACACACACACACACACACACACACGCACACACACGCACACACACATTAACACTTATTAGCTCCAATTGGCCTGACTGAATGTTTTTGTACTTGTGGGAGAAAAACCTGAACCATGGGAGTGCCTAAAAGAAATCCACATGAGCACAGGGAGAACATGCAACCTCCACACAAGACCCTGTCCACAGTATGGGGAATTTTACCTTGTATGTCAGGCTTTTATTTGCTTGTACTGTGGTTGTCTAACAGAGCTTCCTAAATCATTTGCCCTGCAAGAGCTTTAGCATTTTAGTGTTTTTTTAAGGCTGCAAGTCAAATTAATCTGTGTTATAATATTACAGTGCTTATTTATGAGCTTTTGTGTATTAGGGATACTTTGTTTCTCAACAGGGAAAATATCTCCCAGGGTGTATTTATTTTTTGGACAACAGATTCTCAACAGCCCTTGGCCACAGACTCACATGCCTAATCATGATTATACAAATAAAATCCTGTGTACTGTGCTAAAACATAAATTTCTGTTGTGCGTGTGTGTGTGTATGCACTGTATTTTTTGGGAGATAAATTTAGCCAAAAAGAATTCTTTGTCTGTAATTGTACTTGTGTGTATGTATGTGTGCCTGTTTTTGTTAAGTAGAAATGATGGACATTGTCAGCATTTATTTGGGTGGGCAGTCAGACAGGGGTGTGGGAATGTGGGTGGTTTTGTATGTGGTGTGTGTGTAAGTGTGTGAGTGTATGAGAGTGTGTGTCATGGTTGTGGTTAGGTGTAGCCTTTTCCGCTATACTAGAGGTTTAGGACCTTAGGAGACTTTTTTTAGAAACCCTCCCTTCCACCACGCCCTGCTGTAACCCAGTGCTGGACACACTGAGAGGTTTATGACTTCTGATCCTGGATTGATATGTCTCCAGGATTAGTAAAGCAATGCAAATACATGAGAAACAGATAGATTTATTTAAAAACTAAACAAATATGAGAGAAAAAGTAAAGCATCCAAACACATTACAGATTCATATAAAAAGTCAGATTTAAATTAAAAGTACAGTATTTGTATAGGTTTGGCCCTGCAGGTTACAATAAGTAAGTAATGCAGAGGCTGCTTTAAGTTTCGTGTGGGAGCTGTACAGTGCTGAGCCATGGCCTTTAGGCAGCCTTTGCCTTCTTCAACTTTCTGAGTCACCATTATATCATACCTAAAACCAGTAGAACCCAAACTCTAACATCCACCATACTTACCTACAGTGTAAATTAAAAAAGAAAAGAAAGAAAGAAGTAAGGGGGAAAAGAAAGGAAGGAAGGAAGGAAGGAAGGAAGGAAGGAAGGAAAAGAGTAATAGGAAAAACAGAAATACATGAATAAATTGCCATGGTAAAGGAAAGAGACTGGAACACATGACAAATAGAAAGCAAAACAAAAAAGTATACATACATACATATATAATGTACACACATACAGTACATACTGCACATGCATACATACATACATACATACATAAAAACACAGACATAATGTACACACATACATACTGTACATACATACATACATACATAAATACACACATACATACTGTGCATACATACATATATACATAAATACACACATACATATTGTGCATACATACATAAATACACACATACATACTGCACATGCATACATACATACATAAAAACACAGACATAATGTACACACATACATACTGTACATACATACATAAATACACACATACATACTGTGCATACATACATACATACATACACACATACATACTGTGCATACATACATTACATAAATACACACATACATATTGTGCATACATACATAAATACACACATACATATTGCACATGCATACATACATACATAAAAACACAGACATAATGTACACACATACATACTGTACATACATACATACATAAATACACACATACATACTGTGCATACATACATACATACATACATAAATACACACATACATACTGTGCATACATACGTAAATACACACATATATACTGTGCATACATACATACATAAATACACACATACATACTGAGCATACATACATAAATACACACATACATACTGTGCGTACATACATACATACATAAATACACACATACATACTGCACATGCATACATACATACATAAAAACACATACATAATGTACACACATACATACTGTACAGTACATACATACATACATAAATACACACATACATACTGTGCATACATACAGTGTATCACAAAAGTGAGTACACCCCTCACATTTTTGCAAATATTTGATTATATCTTTTCATGGGACAACACTATAGAAATAAAACTTGGATATAACTTAGAGTAGTTAGTGTACAACTTGTATAGCAGTGTAGATTTACTGTCTTCTGAAAATAACTCAACACACAGCCATTAATGTCTAAATGGCTGGCAACATAAGTGAGTACACCCCACAGTGAACATGTCCAAATTGTGCCCAAATGTGTCGTTGTCCCTCTCTGGTGTCATGTGTCAAGGTCCCAGGTGTAAATGGGGAGCAGGGCTGTTAAATTTGGTGTTTTGGGTACAATTCTCTCATACTGGCCACTGGATATTCAACATGGCACCTCATGGCAAAGAACTCTCTGAGGATGTGAGAAATAGAATTGTTGCTCTCCACAAAGATGGCCTGGGCTATAAGAAGATTGCTAACACCCTGAAACTGAGCTACAGCATGGTGGCCAAGGTCATACAGCGGTTTTCCAGGACAGGTTCCACTCGGAACAGGCTTCGCCAGGGTCGACCAAAGAAGTTGAGTCCACGTGTTCGGCGTCGTATCCAGAGGTTGGCTTTAAAAAATAGACACATGAGTGCTGCCAGCATTGCTGCAGAGGTTGAAGACGTGGGAGGTCAGCCTGTCAGTGCTCAGACCATACGCCGCACACTGCATCAACTCGGTCTGCATGGTCGTCATCCCAGAAGGAAGCTGACGCACAAGAAAGCCAGCAAACAGTTTGCTGAAGACAAGCAGTCCAAGAACATGGATTACTGGAATGCCCTGTGGTCTGACGAGACCAAGATAAACTTGTTTGGCTCAGATGGTGTCCAGCATGTGTGGCGGCGCCCTGGTGAGAAGTACCAAGACAACTGTATCTTGCCTACAGTCAAGCATGGTGGTGGTAGCATCATGGTCTTGGGCTGCATGAGTGTTGCTGGCACTGGGGAGCTGCAGTTCAATGAGGGAAACATGAATTCCAACATGTACTGTGACATTCTGAAACAGAGCATGATCCCCTCCCTTCAAAAACTGGGCCTCATGGCAGTTTTCCAACAGGATAACGACCCCAAACACAACCTCCAAGATGACAACTGCCTTGCTGAGGAAGCTGAAGGTAAAGGTGATGGACTAAACCCAATTGAGCACCTGTGGCGCATCCTCAAGTGGAAGGTGGAGGAGTTCAAGGTGTCTAACATCCACCAGCTCCGTGATGTCATCATGGAGGAGTGGAAGAGGATTCCAGTAGCAACCTGTGCAGCTCTGGTGAATTCCATGCCCAGGAGGGTTAAGGCAGTGCTGGATAATAATGGTGGTCACACAAAATATTGACACTTTGGGCACAATTTGGACATGTTCACTGCGGGGTGTACTCACTTATGTTGCCAGCCATTTAGACATTAATGGCTGTGTGTTGAGTTATTTTCAGAAGACAGTAAATCTACACTGCTATACAAGTTGTACACTGACTACTCTAAGTTATATCCAAGTTTTATTTCTATAGTGTTGTCCCATGAAAAGATATAATGAAATATTTGCAGAAATGTGAGGGGTGTACTCATTTTTGTGATACACTGTAAGTACACACGTACATAATGTACACACATACAGTGTATCACAAAAGTGAGTACACCCCTCACATTTCTGCAGATATTTAAGTATATCTTTTCATGGGACAACACTGACAAAATGACACTTTGACACAATTAAAAGTAGTCTGTGTGCAGCTTATATAACAGTGTAAATTTATTCTTCCCTCAAAATAACTCAATATACAGCCATTAATGTCTAAACCACCGGCAACAAAAGTAAGTACACCCCTAAGAGACTACACCCCTAAATGTCCAAATTGAGCACTGCTTGTCATTTTCCCTCCAAAATGTCATGTGACTCGTTAGTGTTACTAGGTCTCAGGTGTGCATAGGGAGCGTGTGTTCATGTGTTCAATTTAGTAGTACAGCTCTCACACTCTCTCATACTGGTCACTGAAAGTTCCAACATGGCACCTCATGGCAAAGAACTCTCTGAGGATCTTAAAAGACGAATTGTTGCGCTACATGAAGATGGCCAAGGCTACAAGAAGATTGCCAACACCCTGAAACTGAGCTGCAGCACAGTGGCCAAGATCATCCAGCGTTTTAAAAGAGCAGGGTCCACTCAGAACAGACCTCGCGTTGGTCGTCCAAAGAAGCTGAGTGCACGTGCTCAGCGTCACATCCAACTGCTGTCTTTGAAAGATAGGCGCAGGAGTGCTGTCAGCATTGCTACAGAGATTGAAAAGGTGGGGGGTCAGCCTGTCAGTGCTCAGACCATACGCCGCACACTACATCAAATTGGTCTGCATGGCTGTCACCCCAGAAGGAAGCCTCTTCTGAAGTCTCTACACAAGAAAGCCCGCAAACAGTTTGCTGAAGACATGTCAACAAAGGACATGGATTACTGGAACCATGTCCTATGGTCTGATGAGACCAAGATTAATTTGTTTGGTTCAGATGGTCTCAAGCATGTGTGGCGGCAATCAGGTGAGGAGTACAAAGATAAGTGTGTCATGCCTACAGTCAAGCATGGTGGTGGGAATGCCATGGTCTGGGGCTGCATGAGTGCAGCAGGTGTTGGGGAGTTACATTTCATTGAGGGACACATGAACTCCAATATGTACTGTGAAATACTGAAGCAGAGCATGATCCCCTCCCTCCGGAAACTGGGTAGCAGGGCAGTGTTCCTGCATGATAATGACCCCAAACACACCTCTAAGACGACCACTGCTTTATTGAAGAGGCTGAGGGTAAAGGTGATGGACTGGCCAAGCATGTCTCCAGACCTAAACCCAATAGAACAACTTTGGGGCATCCTCAAGCGGAAGGTGGAGGAGCGCAAAGTCTCGAATATCCGCCAGCTCCGTGATGTCGTCATGGAGGAGTGGAAAAGCATTCCAGTGGCAACCTGTGAAGCTCTGGTAAACTCCATGCCCAGGAGAGTTAAGGCAGTTCTGGGAAATAATGGTGGCCACACAAAATATTGACACTTCAGGAACTTTCACTAAGGGGTGTACTCACTTTTGTTGCCGGTGGTTTAGACATTAATGGCTGTATATTGAGTTATTTTGAGGGAAGAATAAATTTACACTGTTATATAAGCTGCACACAGACTACTTTTCATTGTGTCAAAGTGTCATTTTGTCAGTGTTGTCCCATGAAAAGATATACTTAAATATCTGCAGAAATGTGAGGGGTGTACTCACTTTTGTGATACACTGTACATACATACTGTACATACATACATAAAACATACATAATGTACACACATACATACTATACATACATACTGTACAAACATACATACATAAAAACACACATACATACATAAAAACACATACATACATACACACACACATACATACTGTACATACATACAGACATACATACATACTGTACATGTATACATACATAAAACATACATACATACTGTACATAAATACACACATACATACTGTACATACATACATACATAAATACACACATACATACTGTACATACAGTGGGGCCAAAAAGTACTTAGTCAGCCACTGATTGTGCAAGTTCTTCTACTTAGAAAGATGAGAGAGGTCTGTAATTTTCATCATAGGTAAACTTCAACTATGAGAGACAAAATGAGAAAAAAAATCCAGGAAATCACATTGTAGGATTTTTAAAGAATTTATTTGTAAATTATGGTGGAAAATAAGTATTTGGTCAATAACAAAAGTTCAACTCAATACTTTGTAACATAAGCTTTGTTGGCAATGACAGAGGTCAAACGTTTCCTGTAAGTCTTCACCAGGTTTGCACACACTGTAGCTGGTATTTTGGCCCATTCCTCCATGCAGATCTCCTCTAGAGCAGTGATGTTTTGGGGCTGTCGCTGGGCAACACGGACTGCACAAATTTTCTATGGGGTTGAAGTCTGGAGACTGGCTAGGCCACTCCAGGACCTTCAAATGCTTTTTACGGAGCCACTCCTTCGTTGCCCGAGCGGTGTGTTTGGGATCATTGTCATGCTGGAAGACCCAGCCACGTTCCATCTTCAATGCTCTCACTGATGGAAGGAGGTTTTGGCTTAAAATCTCACGATACATGGCCCTGTTCATTCTTCCCTTAACACGGATCAGTCGTCCTGTCCCCTTTGCAGAAAAACAGCCCCAAAGCATGATGTTTCCACCCCCATGCTTCACAGTAGGTATGGTGTTCTTGGGATGCAACTCAGCATTCTTCTTCCTCCAAACACGACGAGTTGAGTTTTTACCAAAAAGTTACATTTTGGTTTCATCTGACCACATGATATTCTCCCAATCCTTTTCTGGATCATCCATATGCTCTCTGGCAAACTTCAGACGGGCCTGGACATGTACTGGCTTAAGCAGGGGGACACGCCTGGCACTGCAGGATTTGAGTCCCTCTCGGCGTAGTGTGTATACTGATGGTAGTCTTTGTTACTTTGGTCCCAGCTCTCTGCAGGTCATTCATCAGGTCCCTCCGTGTAGTTCGGGGATTTTTGCTCACCGTTCTCATGATCATTTTGACCCCACGGGATGAGATCTTGACCCCAAGGGTCAATGGTCTTGTATGTCTTCCATTTTCTTACAATTGCTCCCACAGTTGATTTATTCACACCAACCTGCTTTCCTGTTGTAGATTCACTCTTCCCAGCCTGGTGCAGGTCTACAATTTTCTTCCTGGTGTCCTTCGACAGCTCTTTGGTCTTGGCCATGGTTGAGTTTGGAGTCTGACTGTTTGAGGCTGTGGACAGGTGTCTTTTATACAGATAACGAGGTCAAACAGGTGCCATTAATACAGGTAACGAGTGGAGGACAGAAGAGCTTCTTAAAGAAGAAGTTACAGGTCTGTGAGAGCCAGAAATCTTGCTTGTTTGTTATTGACCAAATACTTATTTCCTGGATTCTTTTTTCTCATTTTGTCTGTCATAGTTGAAGTGTACCTATGATGAAAATTACAGACCTCTCTCATCTTTCTAAGTAGGAGAACTTTCACAATCAGTGGCTGACTAAATACTTTTTGACCCCACTGTACATACGTACATACATACATACATACTGTACATACATACATACGTACATACATACATACTGTACATACATACATGCTGTACATACATACATCAATACACACGTACATACTGTACATACATACATAAAACACACATGTATACTGTACATACATAAATACACACATACATGCATACACACATATATACATAAAAACACACATACGTACAAACGTACACACATACATACTGAATATACATACATACTGTACATACATACATACATAAATACACACATACATACTGTACATACATACATGAATACATACAGTGGCTGAGTCAGAATACTGACTTGAATCCCAATCAGATGCTGTAGCAAGACAATAATTGGGCAGTTCATGCTCAACAACCCTCCACTGTAGCTCAATTCAAACAACTCTGCAAAGAAGAGTGGGCCAAAATTCTGAATAAATCTTTATCTTCAATGAATGGAATGATCATCAGAAGAGGTAGATTTTATACTCCATCCCACCCCTGTCCAAACCTTGAATCTGTGGGTCATTACGGATAGCAGTAGCCATCAAAAGTATGCGCAGAGGCGGAGATGTATAAAGTAATTTAATTCATGAGATAAACTTCACTTAATCCAAATTTGTGCAGTGTGTAAAAAAAGATAGAGCCACTCAATCAAATGACTACTCATCATTTAGTAATAGCAGAATTTTGGGTAAGCAAAAGTCAGAACAAAAGTACATAATGTTCATTGCCTTCAAAGACTGTCTGCCTTTAATAAAACCAGTTTGATCTGGATGGATTATTTTTATACTGCAAGTACACGTAACCTGTGTTGCAATATTACAGGGCTTATTTATGAGCTCTTGAGTATTAGAGAGACTGTTAAAGTAAAATAAAACCGGATTGATCTGGATGCATTATTTTAGGGAGTACAGACTCAGGGCGTCTGTCCAGGATCCTGGCTAGTATTATCACATCTGCATTTAGACACACTCGAGTGAGTCCTTGTCTGTGTCTGAAATTATAGTGCAAGAATGAATATGGGATAGAAAGAGCCTCTCAATGAAAAAATAGTCAACACGGGTGTAGGAGTGGTGAACAGCAAAGAAATATAAGTATTGCCTAGTAGAAGGATGCAGGAACAATCAGCGTCTGCTTGGCTATAGATATCTAGAAATAACTGGTTGGTGAGTGAGTGTGGAGAGGGTTTAATAGAAGAGTGGGCTAAATTAGAGTTGAAGTTGCCCACTTTGGGTTGTCCTATTTAGGTGCATAAATGTTAGCTGGCCCACACATCTCCTAAGAAGTTGTGTGGGGTCAATTTAAGGTCCTTAAATAGATTTCTTCTATAAAATCGATATGTGGTTGTAGACCAAATGAGAAAAATGCATTGTTTAGTGCATTATTTATTCCCTTGAAGTTCCATATTATTAAATTATTAAAACTCTCCTTTAAAACAGTCATAGGAAGAGCATAGATGCTGGACTGGCCAAATTAAAAATAGAAATTTTGCCACTGTTATTGTGGACTCAAACATAAATGTGGAAATGAATAACTACTCAGCTGGAGTATCGACCAAAGTAAATAAGAGCTATAGAAAAAGAAAAAAATCTGGACAGGACCAGACATCTCTTTGTCACAGAGGAACCACCCAGCACAGAGATAAGTCAGTTTTCTGGGGACAGTAATGAGTGAGATAAGACGACATGGGCGATGACTTATCTCTGTGTTGTTTTGGTAATGCAGGGCGGATCACACCCTGGAGACCTCGTGGACTGCCCCGTTGTGAGTCAGCTTAATGAAGCAGCAACTTCAGTGATTTACATTCCTCTCTGTGCCTTTGGAGGTCATCCGAGAAATTCTGGAAAACGTACACCTTCCTGTTAATATAAAAAAGCAAGTCCCTATAGAAGTCCCATATAGAAGCATTCTGTAGTTCTACAATTACTGACTGTAGTCCATCTGTTTCTCTACATGCCTTTTTAGCCTGCTTTCACTCTGTTCTTCAATGGGCAGGACCCCCACAGAGTAGATATTATTTAGGTGGTGGATGATTCTCAGCACTGTAGTGACAATGACATGGTGGTGGTGTGTTATTGTGTGTTGTGCTGGTATGAGTGGATCAGACACAGCAGCGCTGCTGGAGTTTTTAAATACCGTGTCCACTCACTGTCCACTCTATTAGACACTCCTACCTAGTTGGTCCACCTTGTAGATGTAAAGTCAGAGACGATCGCTCTATTGCTGCTGTTTGAGTTGGTCATCTTCTAGACCTTCATCAGTGGTCACAGGACGCTGCCCACGGGGTGCTGTTGGATGGATGTTTTTGGTTGGTGGAATATTCTCAGTCCAGCAGTGACAGTGAGGTGTTTAAAAACTGAATCAGCGCTGCTGTGTCTTATCCACTCTTACCAGCACAACACACACTAACACACCACCACCATGTCAGTGTCACTGCAGTGCTGGGAATCATCCACCTAAATAATACCTACTCTGTAGTGGTCCTGACCATTGAAGAACAGGGTGAAAGCAGGCTAAAAAAGTATGTAGAGAAACAGATGGACTACGGTCAGTAATTGTAGAACTTCAAAGTGCTTCTATAAGTGGAGCTGATAAAATGGACAGTGAGTGTAGGAACAAGGTGGTGGAGGTGGTTTTAATGTTATGGCTGATCAGTGTATTTGCGTGCACATATGCAGACACCCACCTTCATATATCATGTATAGTTCAGTCCAACTTCTGTTTAACTTTGTATTTAGGAGACCTTTGGAAGACCCTGTTACCTTACCCTTTCAGCACCTTATAAAAACAACCCCCTCCATCACAAACTCTGACAGGTTAATGCAACAGTTCAGCCTTGCAGTTGGAGCCAAAACACTCATGTGGAAAAGGACAGCATTCATCTAGCTGTCATTCTGCAAATAAACATACATGACAGAGCGTTTATCTGTCAGCACAGCTGATTCCAGTTCAGCTAAGTTTTAATAGCACTGTTTTTGTGGCTAACAAGGCTTCAACACCTGACCTATGGTGAGGGTGGGCAACAAATGGCACTAGTGTGGTGAGGGGCTTAAAGAGGCTATTTCAAAAGTAAGAGGTTGGGTAAATCTAAGGGAATCAAAAAATCTGTTCGATTACCAGTCATTTTAGTGGTGAACTTTACAGTGCTTGTCATCAAATGAAAGTGTGTGTATTATTCAGTTTCAGGAAAAAATACTTTTAAAAGAACCAACTTCTCATAAAATGTGGTCCTTGGCAATAATAACCAAGAGCGCATTCTCAACAGTTGAGGCATGGAGGCATACCCAATCCCTCTTGATTGACAGCCACCTGTGCCTTATGAATGTTAATTCGTTCCAGGTGGAAGGTTTCCTATATGTCACAGCTTCTCTCTTTATTTTTCACCAGACTTGCATTTCCTATGAAGCTGTAATGCCAAATCACTTGGTTCAGTTTACTTTTCTACTGACTAGGATGTCAGCACTTTTTTGGATTGGTTTCTGGGAACTGTCCCCAGTCTTGCAGTGTCGCAAGGAAAACACATTGGGAGCTCAGATTGCCCCAGTAGTGTCGTAATGTCCCTGTTTCCGGACCAGAAACACCCATAAAACGTCTGTATGCACTGGAGGTTCCTCTCATTCATAGCCAAGCTGGATGGTTCTGATACTGGTTCCCTGTCTGTTCTGGTTCCGAGACCTGACTTGGAGCAGATGGCTGGAGTTGCTGTATCTTGAGGATAATAATATAATACAGTAGTTTATTTGCAGTTGTCACACCTATTTAGTTTTTGGCAACAGTATCAGTCTATCTAGATTAAATATTTGCAAATGGCTTCTATTTCCTAACTAGTATGTGTGTGGGGATTGTGTCTCATTATCTCTAATCCAGTCTTTTTATTTTGTTCAGTCTTCTTTTGCTTACAAATACAAAAAAATGTAGCAAGTTAT
Source organism: Trichomycterus rosablanca (assembly GCF_030014385.1). Lineage (NCBI taxonomy): Eukaryota > Metazoa > Chordata > Actinopteri > Siluriformes > Trichomycteridae > Trichomycterus > Trichomycterus rosablanca. Next base: position 61,880,745 of record NC_085988.1, on the reverse strand, counting down.
GGCGATTATTGCAGGTATTTTGCTGGTACACTTGGGTTTATTTTTACCAACTTAAACATTTATGCTTTTAGACAGTATACAACTTAATACTCAGCTGGTCCATGCTTTGAGCTTGCAAGGCTTGCTTCCAGACACTACATGTTTGTAAACTTACATACAAATCTATAGCTTGTTTTGGAAGGTGGTATTCTGTGTCTGTGCACCATTCCTAGTTCTGCTTCCAGTGTTCTTGTCTATAAAGAATGTGTTGCATTATGCAACTTAAATGCAACTGATTGCAATATAAAAATTAGAAGGGATGTCCATGTATCATTGGTCAGGTAGCAGCATGTTGGCTGAAGTCTAGGGTGTGGTAGCTCAGCAGGTAAGGTACTGGACAATTAATCAGAAACGTTGCTGGTTTAAGACTGATCGCTGCGAGCTTGCCACTGTTGGGCCCCTGAGCATAGACCTCAGCCCTCAATTGCTTGTATTATATATGATTAAAAGAGTTAGTTATTTTGGTTAAATGCGTCTGCTAAATGCTGTAAATGTAATTATACAGGTAGCATGGAGTAATGCTAGTGAAAGTTTATTGTAGTGAATGTCATTCTATCCAAATAAACCATTATTGCATGATGCCATCCATTAGCAGAAACAATCTAACAAATAAAGTGTGCTCCGGGAGCTATTATCTGGCATTTCCTGTGGGGTATGTCTATAAAACCAAATGATTTTAAGTAAATAATTTAATTTTACTACATTGGTAATTATATGAAGTCATAGCAATTAGATTGCATTAATTCATTTTTAAGAGGGAGTTGCATATTTCCTCTGGCATTTGTTTCTTCTAGCAATTAGTTTCCTACGTTCCTACACTGACATGTCAACACCTTGAGCAGAGTACATTCTTTTACCTACACTTACAGGCCAGCTCGTAAAAAAGCCAGTATACCTTCTTCTAACTGCAGTACACACAAAAAAAAAAATCCTACATGGGGAAGACATGCCAACTCTTACAGACAGTGATTGAAGGTAAGATTGTGTGGCACAGTTCCACCCTGTTTGTGGAACATAGCAAACAATAGGGCTAACAGGATGACTAACACAAAGCCGTCAGTATATCAGTTACAGTGTGTTCCTGACACCCTACCTATTTGCAGAGATAAATGAAGATTGTGTAATATGACATGAAAAATGATAAAAGTAATTCTCAGCTGTTGCTAAAAATGATTCTGAAACAAAGCCAGTGAAAGAAGTTTAATTATTATGTTATGTCTAATCTTCGATCATTGTCACAGTGGGTGTAGGACCACCTGGAAACACTGGGCTTTAATTTATTTTAGGGTACCACAAAGTCACTCATTCACTCCCTCATTCACAATTTTACACAATATTATATTAAAATATGATATTAAAATGTATTTCATTATAAACACTGAATAATAATCACAGTTCAGGCAGAGAAAGCGATGTAAACCTTAATATTTAAATATAAAATTAGAAGAGATTTTTCATTCATTCATTGCCCGTTTTACTACCACTTTACCCCTGTCAGTATTACGGTGTGTCTGATTCACAGGGCAAAAGGTAGGTCAGCAGTCCATCACAGGGCAGACACACACACACACACACACACATATTTTCAAGTAGCACCAGTTAACCTGATTGCAGGTCTTTGGACTTGTGTGAGGAAAGCAGAGCACCCAGAGGAAACCTACAGACAAAGGGAGAACAAGCAAACTCAACACAAGAAGGACCCTGGTCACCCAGATGGAGAAACAATCTCAGGCCCTTTTCGGTGTGAGGTGACAGAGCTACCCACTGTGCCACCATGCCACCGTAGAAGTGATTTTGTATTGCTTTTTTGCTTATACAAGACAATTCCCTATTGAAATATTACTCTTATATGTTCTCCCTAAATAAATAATATCATAAAGGTATTGTAGAAGTTGCTATTTGCCTCAATATATGTTCAATTGAGATATGTAATTAGAAAACACATAGCCAAATTTAACATAATATGATAAAGATTGTGGTGATAAATTGTACATGCACTACCAGTAAAGAGATTTGAAACCCCCTCATATTCACATATTTTTATATTTGAGCAGTTAATATTTGAGTAGTCCACAGACCAACCTGAAATGTTCAAAGTTAAGGTTAAAAGATTTAGGTTAGCTCCCACAAACAAACAAAAAAATAATGTTAATGTTAGAGTTATAGCAAAAAAGCTAAATTGGCTAACAAGTCACTAAACCTACAGATGTTCTGCAGAAATGAAAGCAAAAACTATCCCTACATGTGTTCAAAATTGTGTGTGATTACTCACAAACCCCCTAGGATGCTCAGGTGGTGCAGCGGTAACTTACGCTTACCCATTACTGCTGTTATCCAGGGTTTGAATCTCCAGCAGTGTCCACATACAGACCTGATTGGCTGTGTCTGAGGGGACACCCGAGGCCCAGCAATGCCGTCCTGTCTGGTGTGTGTTATTGCATTGAGCCCAGTGATTCTGGTGAAATAGGACTCACTGTGACCCCTAACCAGGATAAAGCGGTTGTAAAACATGAAAATGAATGAATGAATACACCCAGTCTGTATAAAAGGAAAGGTGGACCAGACTGTGTTACTACACCTTATAATCAATCAATCAAACTCAATACTGCACTGTCATGCTGTGCCTTGTCGTCCATGGGTGCACTGGTTTTCACTGTAATACTAAACAGACATGGTGCTGCTATGGAAACATAACCAACCCTAATAACATGACCTACAATTATATAACCTTCCTAAGCGTTATGTGCAAAGTAAACGTGGCTTGTATTATTATATATAGGAATCATAGACAAGACATGCTTTTGTGTGTCAAGGCTATTTTACAAAATATTATAAACATATGCTATTTATCTTACTTTCTGTAGCCATTTTTGAAAGTTTGACTAAGCATTGTGGTCTAAACAGCCACATGTAAATCTGGATTTAAATCAAAAGCATCTTTCTATAGTATTTTTTTTTGCTATTGTAATGCTAAAAAGGCAGTTGACAAAAAGAGAGAGAGAGAGAGAGAGAGAGAGAGAGAGAGAGAGACTATTCTAGTCTGGTAGGCCCAAAACCACAACAGCTTTAAAGAAGTCCACGGCTAGTGTGATATGCTCACATTACAACAACTTTAAGCACAGCTTGAAGCATAACTGTTCAAAGAAAGCAAGTCTAAGTTTTAACTGTAATGAGAACACTATAAGCTTTAGGTTCAACAAAAGAAATAGGGCCATGCATAACCACTAGTGGACTCACATCTGACGTCTTATTGCCCCAAGAATCAATAGATTATCATGTAGAGTTATTGTAGGCACCAACTGGCTACGTCAAAGAGAACATGATGACATGGAACTCTTTTGTTGGGTCCAGTATCAGAGTCTTACACAGAGTGTCTGGAACAACAATCAAAGTGGCTACCACAGCATATTGCACCATCCTGCTATACACTCTGGTCAACGTTTAGTTGGTCAGAGGTTCATCTTACAGCAATACAATGATCTAACACATAACAACAGGGTTCAAACAAAGCAACCTGCAAGTACAGCACATTTGTAGCAAGTTTTGCAACAAGGTTAGGAGAAACATTCTAAATTTATTCTTTTTTTTTATTGTAGAAAGAATGCCTCGTGTGCTCAGCTGTTATATCTACAAAAGGTGGTGACTTTAATGACTCAGAAATTAAGATATTTTCTTTATAAAGTGATTTCCATTATTGCTTTTCTCTGTTTCTTAAAATACAATTCTATGCTTTCAATTCCAAGAACATTTAGGTATTGTATTTTCCTGGACATCGGTAAAAAATTTGAAAATGAACATGTTCTGAAACTTTTGACAGGTAGTGTAGGTAAAAGTAAAAATACCCTGAATTATATAGAATTCCAAATATACCAAAAATTATTTTAAAGAATCGGAGTATATGTAGTGTTACCCACTTCTACTAACTGCCAGGTACAAGGGTGAAATGGTGAATTTAAACCTAATGCTCTGTTTTTTTTTTTTTTTTTTTTTTTTAATTACTATGGTGTCCAGGGTCTAGTTTTTTCAGGTAAGCTCTGACACCTGGCAACTGGCTGAAGCTGGAATTTAAAAGGAAATTTAAAAGGAAAAGGAAACATTATGGTAATACACCGATCAGTCATAACATTAAAACCACCTTGTTTCTACTCTTACTGTCCATTTTATTAGCTCCACTTACCACATAGAAGCACTTTGTAGTTCTACATTTACTGACTGTAGTCCATCTATTTCTCTACATACTTTTTAACCTGCTTTCACCCTGTTCTTTAATGGTCAGGACCCCTACAGGCCACCTGCACCACAGAGCAGATCATTCTTATTCTCAGCACTGCAGTTACAATGACATGGTGGTTGTGTGTTAGTGAGTGTTGTGCTTGTGTCAGTGGATCAGACACAGCATTGCCGCTGGAGTTTTTAAATACCGTGTCCACTCACTGTTGACTCTATTAGACACTCCTACCTAGTTGGTCCACCTTGTAGATGTAAAGTCAGAGACGATCGCTCATCTATTGCTGCTGTTTAAGTTGGTCATCTTCTAGACCTTCATCAATAGTCACAAGGCACTGCCTACGGGGCACTGTTGGCTGGATGTTTTTGGTTGGTGGACTATTCTCAGTCCAGCAAAGACAGTGAGGTGTTTAAAAACTCATACCAGCACAAAACACACTAGCACACCACCACCATGTCATTGTCACTGCAGTGCTGAGAATGATCCACCACCCAAATAATACCTACTCTGTGGTGGTCCTGGGAGAGTCCTGACCACTGAAGAACAGCATGAAAGGGGGCTAACAAAGCATGCAGAGAAACAGATGGGCTACAGTCAGTAATTGTAGAACTACAAAGTGCTTCTATATGGTAAGTGGAGTTGATCAAATGGACAGTGAGTGTAGAAACAAGGAGGTGGTTTTAATGTTATGGTTGATCATCGTATTTTATAAATAAGATAATTCAAAGTCCCTTAGTGTAAGCAGCATTTATGTGCAGAGGTTCTTGCAGCTAAATGTAACAGAAACAGAATTTTAATCAGCGTTTAATCTAGTTTTGTTTAACAATAGCCACACACAGACAGAAGCTTCTGATTTAAATCCAGATTAACAGGTGACTGTTTAATCAAGGTCTACAATACTGAGTCAGACTTTCAAAACCAGATACAGAAAATGAGATGGAACTTATGTGATAGCATTCGTCCAGTCGTATCACATGTATGTGGCCCGCACTAAACTGTAGTTTCTGTGTGTTCAGACTTTTAGGATCATGGCTGAACTCAAACAGAAATAATGTTCTACTGTGCCTTTGTTTGCCCTGTAATACTAAAAAAAACATGCTGCTATGAAATCATAGCCAAAAGTAATAATTGTATTCAACATTTCTATACTGCCAATTTTGCATTACTGTAAACTGTTACAGTGGGGTCAAAAAGTATTTAGTCAGCCACTGATTGTGCAAGTTCTCCTACTTAGAAAGATGAGAGAGGTCTGTAATTTTCATCATAGCTACACTTCAACTATGAGAGACAAAATGAGAAAAAAAAATCCAGGAAATCACATTGTAGGATTTTTAAAGAATTTTTTTGTAAATTATGGTGGAAAATAAGTATTTGGTCAATAACAAAAGTTCAACTCAATACTTTGTAACATAACCTTTGTTGGCAATGACAGAGGTCAAACGTTTCCTGTAAGTCTTCACCAGGTTTGCACACACTGTAGCTGGTATTTTGGCCCATTCCTGCATGCAGATCTCCTCTAGAGCAGTGATGTTTTGGAGCTGTCGCTGGGCAACACGGACTCCACAAATTTTCTATGGGGTTGAGGTCTAAAGACTGGCTAGGCCACTCCAGGACCTTGAAATGCTTTTTACGGAGCCACTCCTTCATTGCCTGAGCGGTGTGTTTGGGATCATTGTCATGCTGGAAGACCCAGCCACGTTCCATCTTCAATGCTCTCACTGATGGAAGGAGGTTTTGGCTTAAAATCTCACGATTCATTCTTCCCTTAACATGGATCAGTCGTTTTGTCCCCTTTGCAGAAAAACAGCCCCAAAGCATGATGTTTCCACCCCCATGCTTCACAGTACGTATGGTGTTCTTGGGTTCTTCTTCTTCCTCCAAACACGACGAGTTGAGTTTTTACCAAAAAGTTCCATTTTGGTTTCATCTGACCACATGATATTCTCCCAATCCTCTTCTGGATCATCCATATGCTCTCTGGCAAACTTCAGACGGGCCTGGACATGTACTGGCTTAAGCAGGGGGACACGCCTGGCACTGCAGGATTTGAGTCCTTCTCGGCGTAGTGTGTTACTGATGGTAGCCTTTGTTACTTTGGTCCCAGCTCTCTGCAGGTCATTCATCAGGTCCCTCCGTGTAGTTCTGGGATTTTTGCTCACCGTTCTCATGATCATTTTGACCCCACGGGATGAGATCTTGACCCCAAGGAAGATTATCAATGGTCTTGTATGTCTTCCATTTTCTTACAATTGTTCCCACAGTTGATTTATTCACACCAACCTGCTTGCCTATTGTAGATTTACTCTTCCCAGCCTGGTGCAGGTCTACAATTTTCTTCCTGGTGTCCTTCGACAGCTCTTTGGTCTTGGCCATGGTTGAGTTTGGAGTCTGACTGTTTGAGGCTGTGGACAGGTGTCTTTTATACAGATAACGAGGTCAAACAGGTGCCATTAATACAGGTAACGAGTGGAGGACAGAAGAGCTTCTTAAAGAAGAAGTTACAGGTCTGTGAGAGCCAGAAATCTTGCTTGTTTGTTATTGACCAAATACTTATTTTCCACCATAATTTACAAATAAATTCTTTAAAAATCCTACGATGTGATTTTTTTTTCTCATTTTGTCTCTCATAGTTGAAGTGTACCTATGATGAAAATTACAGACCTCTCTCATTTTTCTAAATAGGAGAACCTGCACAATCAGTGGCTGACTAAATACTTTTTGACCCCACTGTATGTGCAAAGTTAATGTAGCTTGTGTCATTATACAGAAATCGAAGACACAACCTGTTTTTATGTCCCAAGGCAATGTACAAAACATTATAAAACAACTAAACTAAACAACTAGAACATCACTGACCCATAATATATATATATATATATATATATATATATTGACTTAAACCTAAATATAATGGAACCCTAATAAATGTCAATGCTAACACCTGTATTTGTTTAACTATTTGATATGTACTTTACATACATTCAATGGTACACTACATTTACTTGTTAAACAAGACATAACCTTGAGGGTAAGTGACAAGAAATATATACTGACAGGCAGTTTTTTACATTTTTACTAAAACACTTTACAAAAGAACATAATTTAAAAGTATATTGGACCTAAACATTATGTGCATAGAAATAATATAAAACTGTATAGGAGTGTAGAGAGATTTTTGGATAAGACAAGTTAGACAATAGACAGTGTGATGTTTTCACTGTTATCAGCTGTGGAACAAGTTAGTCTGGTACCGTTACGTAGACTGGAAAATTTGTCTAATTTTGGTGTCTGTACAAAACAGTGTACGTGCTAAAGTAAATTTGTATGTTTAAGATTTTGTTTACGCCATAATCTTAAGAAAATGTTTTTTTTAATTTCCCACAAAAGTCTAGAGTTTGAAAGGAAGGCAACAACACAGTTTTTTTAAAATTTCCAATTAAAGTGTATTATGGATTATGTAAACATCTGTTAATAAACAAACATATATATTTAAGTAATTATCCATTTTTCTTTTGTTATGGTTGACCACAGATGGTGATAATATACTGTATATAAAAAGGCAAGTTAGACTGTACCTATTAAGAAGTACATAAAACTACACCGATAAGGCGTAACATTATGACCATCTCCTTGTTTCTACACTCACTGTCCATTTTCAGCTCCACTTAACATATTGAAGCACTTTGTAGTTCTACAATTACTGACTGTAGTCCATCTATTTCTCTACATACTTTTTTGCTTGCTTTCACCCTGTTCTTCAATGGTCAGGACTTCCACAGGACCACTACAGAGCAGGTATTATTTGGGTGGCGGATCATTCTCAGCACTGCAGGGACACTGACATGGTGGTGGTGTGTTAGTGTGTGTTGTGCTGGTATGAGTGGATCAGACACAGCAATGCTGATTGAGTTTTTAAACACCTTACTGTCACTGCTGGACTGAGAATAGTCCACCAACCAAAAATATCCATCCAACGGCTCCATGTTGGCAGCATCCTGTGACCACTGATGAAGGTCTATAAGATGACCAACTCAAACAGCAGCAATAGATGAGCAATCGTCTCTACAAGGTGGACCAACTAGATTGAAGTGTCTACTAGAGTGGACAGTGAGTGGACACTGTATTTAAAAACTCCAGCAGTGCTGCTTTGTCTGATCCACCCATACCAGCACAACACACACTAACACACCACCAGCATGTCATTGTCACTGCAGTGCTGAGAATCATCCACCACCTAAATAATACCTGTTCTGTAGTGGTCCTGTGGGGGTCCTGACCATTGAAGAACAGGGTAAAAGCAGGTTAAAAAGGTATGAACTACAGTCAGTAATTGTAGACTACATAGTGCCCCTATATGGTAAGTGAAGCTGATAAAATGGACAGAGTGTGTAGAAACAAGAAGGTGGTTTTAATGTTATGGCTGATCGGTGTACAATGTCTTGCTAAGGTTGGGAGTGACACCTAGAATGTCAACATATAGTGCTTAAAATGTCTAAATATTCTCTTGTTTTCTAAGAATTACCATAAACAGGTCTGCCATAAATAAAAAGCAGTTAGAGCTTGAGTAAAACTGACTTCAATCAAGTGAGCTTTACTTTATCCTGGCTTAAATGCTACTGTGCAGAAAAGATCAAACAAACATGATTTGAATTTTGGCCAAGATGTACTGTATATGTGTTCCACCAGACAATAAAGGAAAAATAATAGATGCCTAAGAAGCGTATGTAAACATCTGACATTGACTGTATTAGTTTCTAGACATCCGAAACATAAACGGCTTTTATCAGAGGGATGATCTTGAGAGTGCAGACATAACAGTCTATAGGAAGCACTTGGAGTACTATCTCATCTAGAAATATACTGTACTGTTTAAACACACACATGCACATACACAGGGCATACAGTCTCTCTGGGGATACAGCTGTAGTGGTAACAGCTGGAGAGTGTGTTACTGTGCCCACAGACAAAACAAGCTTCTTGGAGTAAGCCTAACAGGAAGCCTATGATTAAAGCACTTCCTGTCTGGCTAAGCAGTCTGCAGATTGTGTTCATTTGTGGTACTGGTTGTCTGCTGCTGATATGTAGACACTTTGTCTTTTTACCCCCTTGATATTGTGTCTGTGTTTGATACTGTACTCTGATTCTAGACTTAAAAAAGTGACCAATGGTCCAACTGTGCTCTATTGTGGTTGTGCAAACAGTGTTTACTATAAATAATTGTGAACAAATTTCACTAAGACTATTTTAGTGGTTACTTTGTGGCTTTTCCAACAGCACAAACTACTGGACTTTGGAATACAAGGAAACAGGAGTTGTGTTTTTCTAGCCACAGAATTAGCACCAAAGTTTCCAGTAACCTAGGTACCTGAGGCCCAGGATGAGGCTAGCATCATTATTCATTGGTGATATGTTACATATACCATGTCAGAAACTATACACACATATACCAAGTGAATAAACAGAGTAGTCTGCCTCGTAGCTACTGTCTTTCCACTATTAACAGCAACAATGTGCTTTAAGAATAGGGATGGCACAGTGGCTCAGTGGGTAGCACTGTCGCCTCACAGCAAGAAGGTCCTGGGTCTGATCCCCAGGTGGGGCGGTCCGGGTCCTTTCTGTGTGGAATTTGCATGTTCTCCCCTTGTCTGCGTGGGTTTTCTCCTGGAGCTCCGATTTCTTTCCACAGTCCAAAGACATCCAAGTGAGGTGAATTGTCCATGACTGTGTTTGACATTAAACTTGTGAACTGATTAATCTTGTGTAACAAGTGTTTACCGTTTCTGTCACGAATGTAACCAAAGGGTGTAAAACATGATGTTAAAATCCTAATAAATAAACTTTAAGAATATGGAGTGCCAAGTTACAGTTACTTTACCTTTGATAAATAAATAATTTTAAAAAAACTTTACAATACCACTACAAATAAACTAAAAGCACAGTAAATAAACAAAGGTAACAATGTTAGACCATAAACTTACAGATGATATTTCACCGAGCTATTTTTCTAAAATGTCAGTGAAGTGTCAGGTAAACTCATGGTTGAGTAAACTAGAACTTCGGTTACATCTCTACAGACTTGTTAGGATCACAGACTTAATCTTCCTATTTGTTGTTCTCCAGTTGAAGTCAAAAGTTTACATATACTTGTAAGAAAGATATATGTCATGGTAGTCTTGAAATCTCAAATATTTCTGCAATTGTATTGAGAACAGAACAAGGGATGATGTCTTTACAGTTTACACAACAAAGTATATGGATTCATGGATAATACATTTATCCTATTTATACACAAATTATTTTTTGTGTGTTGGGGTAGAAAATTCATAACACTTTTGATATAAAGACTATATTAATTACAACCATCTTTTGTTTGCGATAGTACTACAGCTACAGGAAAAGTCCCTGTGTGTGTAGGGTTGTCTATATTCAGATTTTTATGATCTGCTGGAAAAGTGGCTGCTTTTGTTTTTGAGAGGCTGCTTGCTTTTAGTTAAGATAGCTATATGTGAACAGTTTAATTTGACTTAATTTAAAATTAGGGACATATGCTCCAAAGTACTCAAAGACACATGACTATGGATTTACAAAAAACACTGATTTATGTTTTTTATTGTTTATTGTTTTAAAAATAATTTTAAAATATAATTTCATTCATTTATTTATTATTAATGTTTTTATATTCATATGCTTGTACAGATTTTATAATAGTTGGGCAGCATGGTGGCGCAGACAATGTTGTTGCCACCAAGCTCCAGGGCATTGGTTTTGATCTTTAGTTTATACCATACTATGTACATCTACTATACAAATACCTACTTTGACCCAGAGCAGGGCAATGCTCTGGATCTGAATCTTAATATTTATTTATTAGGACTTAAACGTCATGTTTTACACACTTTACATTCATGACAGAAACGGTAGTTACTGGTTACACAGGATTCATCAGTTCACAAGTTTAATGTCAAACACAGTCATGGGCAATCTCTAATTCACTTCACTTACATGTCTTTGGACTGTGTGTGGAAACCCACACAGAAAGGACCCAGACCGGCCCACCTGGGGATCAAACCCAGGACCTTCTAGCTGTGAGGCAACATTGCTGAGCCACCTTGCCACCCCTGAATCTTAAGAAGGATTTACTAATAAATAAATGATAGGTTATCCTCAAATAACTACTTAAACCCATAAAACAATAAATCAGCATAAACATACACAGAATAAAGCAGCAATAAAGCAAATGAACCAAGGAATTAGTGAAATAGATTGCTCCAAGATTTAAGTCACTACATGTGGGTAAGTGTGTAATACCCTGTATTGAACTAGATCCTTTATATGGTATATTTCTTAGAATAAACTCTGGACCAGCCTTGGTAGCCAGTGTATAATGGTAACTGAACATAAATAAATGAATTAAGGAAGAATTCAAGAAACAAAAAAAGAAAGATGAAAGAAAGGAAGGAAAGATAGATTGAATGAATAAATAAGTAATATTTTTGCTAGATGTTAGTGTAAGTGTATGTGGTGTCCAGCCAAAAACTAGTGTCTTGTCTACAATTGCCATGTCTTTACTGTCACCACATGCTCACTGTTTCCAGTGTAGAACCCATCATGACCCTGATAAAGCCAAAATAAAGCTGTTTCTAAGAAAGTCAATACATTAATTCATTCTTTTTAAATTGTTTTGGATAAAATAATCATCACATAAAAAGTTATGCTTTAATGGCTGTGGAATCAGCACTTAAGAAAAGAACCTAATGTCAGCACAACCGCCTTGTCATGACCTTATAAATAACTACTCCACTCTGTAGTTAGCCGCTTAAGAAAAGGGAACATAGAGGAGAAAATAAAAGAGCAGAGAGAGGAAAAGAGAAATAGCTTTAGCGGTGGAATCTGTAATTAGCCGAACTTGGCTTTTGCTTTGTATGGTCCTGTGGGCTCTCACGAAGTACATCAAAGTCTTTCTGTCAAAGCAAGATGGTACTAGTCACTACTTAGCCAGCATTTTCCCATGCTTGTAAATTCATAACAATAAGCATGACCCAAGCTGGATGAAAAAGTAGGTTGTTAGAGATGATGTTGGATTGTATTTCCACTTATCTAATTTTTATTGGGACAAAAGCCCTTTTACCAGAAGCTAAAGGGTCATATACGTATATGCTATGCTTCTTCAAATATTGGGCCAAACAGGGACATTGGATGTTGTCGGGCAGAGATTGTGGAGAAGAGCTACAACAGTTTAGTTAGACACTTAGTCCCAAAAGTACCTATAATCTCAAATCTTGATCCTATATCCTGGCCTTCACAATTTGTGTTTTTTTTACATTAACTTACATGCTAATTCAGTGTCTAATATGTCAGGTCATCAGGAAATGTCAAGCTACACTTTATCAATTATATTAATATTATTAGTGATTCCAACTCCTGGCAATTCCATGGTTAGTGTTTCTTCAGATCATACTGTTTTCTGTTTGGGTCATTTGGCTTCTTAATGGCTCGTTCATTGTTTCACTAATTGTATCTATCCATTTTGTTGCACACAGTGAATTGGTTATTTTACAAATAATAATAAAATGGGTTTCTGAAGTGAGAGGTTAGGTTTGATTTGGTAGAGGATCAATTGGTTGTCTTCTTTACCATCCAAGGTACTCTCAAAAGTTTTTGCCAGCACCAAAATTCAAAGACATCAATGTTCTTCATGTCCTGACTTTTACTGTCCACCTCTTACATCCATAAAGATATTTTTTAGTTCCTTTATTATTGTTCTGCCAATTGTCAGTCTGTGTTGTATTGCCTTACTGCTGAATTTTGGCTATTAATAATTGATTCAAGCAGGTAAAAGCAGTCAACCAATTAAAAATCTTCTACATCAGTGGTAGATGACCAAAAATATTTGGACAATTGAACATCAATTAATACTTCCTTTATCAACATCTAATATTATAACCATGGGCATTAATATAGTTTTTGTATGTCTTTACTGCTGCAACTTTTCTATGAAGGCTTTCTACTACAATGAAACATTGGTCTAAATTTACTTCAATTTGCCCACAACTGTTAATGTTAACATATACAGTAAGTCCTGTTCATAGTGTGTAAATATTTAAGCAGAGAAGTTCTTTTACACCAAATTCAGCAAACAAAAAAAATTCAGAAAATGTTTTCCACTGCTCTAAATGTAATTCATTGGCAATGTGCTTTACACCACACAGTGTAAATCTTATGTGTGTATTCAATTGCTAATATATGAAAACTCATCCTGTGAGGCTTCTGATAAACAATTCTTGTGTTAAAGTAGCCGTCAAAAGCCAACCATTTCTACAGTGTTTTGTGCTTTAAACTCTAATTATCCCATTCTGTCAATAACTTGTTTCTTTGAGGATGAGCAGTTGTCACTCCAAGATATTTTGGCTTTACAGTCACAGCACTTTAGCTGGCTGGAGCCTCACTAGCAGGGCAGGAATTTAAAGGTATTAAATTTCTTCTATAAAATTTTTTTAATATTTGCACCACTTATTATAGTGGTGTCCAAATATTAATGGATATAAAGTGTATTTAGGCATTTGTTAAACAGTATGTTATTTCAGCTACTACAGAAAGTCAGACTGTAATGTTTTTAGATTAGTAATATCTTTTTTTAGTCTGCTTGGAGAGAAAAATAAGAAGTTTACTTCTCATGAACTGGCTCCAAGACATTGAGAAACCACATACAGCCTGTTTCTGTGGAAAGCAAGCCTCTAAAAAAGCTGGTTATATCATTGTCTTTATTAGAAACTAACAGTGAACAAGACGCACAGAGGGATATTTAGAGTGTAGCCGTATCAGTGTCGCCATGACATACATCATAGCCTGAAAATTTGTCCTCTGGTTACCTGACTGTTTATTTTAATCTCTCTATCTCTCTCACCCACACACTATATAATCACTTCATCTTTACCCTGTCTGAGTTACAACAATCAGTGGTTTTTGTGTTGGGTTTTCGATACATGCTCAAGTGCACAGTTGCTTTCAGAGTTCACCACCATTAGTGCGTCAAAAGATGGAACAGGCTATTGTCAGCTTTGATCATCTGAGAGACATAACATTCCCCTAAAAAAGAACCGTTTATTAAATACAGGCGACTCAGATCTGCCTGCAACACTCCCTGCGAGTTGAGTTTATTTTGCAGTTCAACTGATTACCCCTTTGTTTCTGAAGACAAGACGCTCAGAATCTGTTTTTTTTTTTTGTCTTGATCTTGATTTTAACTACAATGGGTCTTTGTGTTACACTGTTCAAACATAACAGAATCATTTGGCTTTGGGTAAAATGTAGCATCAGTGTTACAAATGAACTCATTTATGTGCATTTGGTTCAACTACATTGAAGGTTTTTAATTTTTAATTTCTTAAAAAAACCAAAAACTTCATATATATCATTTAAATAATTTAAATCTGTAGTAAACAACTTTTTGAGATTTAAAGAGCTCTTATATAATTTACATATACAGTGTATCACAAAAGTGAGTACACCCCTCACATTTCTGCAGATATTTAAGTATATCTTTTCATGGGACAACACTGACAAAATGACACTTTGACACAATGAAAAGTAGTCTGTGTGCAGCTTACATAACAGTGTAAATTTATTCTTCCCTCCAAATAACTCAATATACAGCCATTAATGTCTAAACCACCGGCAACAAAAGTGAGTACACCCCTTAGTGAAAGTTCCTGAAGTGTCAATATTTTGTGTGGCCACCATTATTTCCCAGAACTGCCTTAACTCTCCTGGGCATGGAGTTTACCAGAGCTTCACAGGTTGCCACTGGAATGCTTTTCCACTCCTCCATGACGACATCACGGAGCTGGCGGATATTCGAGACTTTGCGCTCCTCCACCTTCCGCTTGAGGATGCCCCAAAGATGTTCTATTGGGTTTAGGTCTGGAGAAATGCTTGGCCAGTCCATCACCTTTACCCTCAGCCTCTTCAATAAAGCAGTGGTCGTCTTAGAGGTGTGTTTGGGGTCATTATCATGCTGGAACACTGCCCTGCGACCCAGTTTCCGGAGGGAGGGGATCATGCTCTGCTTCAGTATTTCACAGTACATATTGGAGTTAATGTGTCCCTCAATGAAATGTAACTCCCCAACACCTGCTGCACTCATGCAGCCCCAGACCATGGCATTCCCACCACCATGCTTGACTGTAGGCATGACACACTTATCTTTGTACTCCTCACCTGATTGCCGCCACACATGCTTGAGACCATCTGAACCAAACAAATTAATCTTGGTCTCATCAGACCATAGGACATGGTTCCAGTAATCCATGTCCTTTGTTGACATGTCTTCAGCAAACTGTTTGCGGGCTTTCTTGTGTAGAGACTTCAGAAGAGGCTTCCTTCTGGGGTGACAGCCATGCAGACCAATTTGATGTAGTGTGCGACGTATGGTCTGAGCACTGACAGGCTGACCCCCCACCTTTTCAATCTCTGCAGCAATGCTGACAGCACTCCTGCGCCTATCTTTCAGAGACAGCAGTTGGATGTGACGCTGAGCACGTGCACTCAGCTTCTTTGGACGACCAACGCGAGGTCTGTTCTGAGTGGACCCTGCTCTTTTAAAACGCTGGATGATCTTGGCCACTGTGCTGCAGCTCAGTTTCAGGGTGTTGGCAATCTTCTTGTAGCCTTGGCCATCTTCATGTAGCGCAACAATTCGTCTTTTAAGATCCTCAGAGAGTTCTTTGCCATGAGATGCCATGTTGGAACTTTCAGTGACCAGTATGAGAGAGTGTGAGAGCTGTACTACTAAATTGAACACACCTGCTCCCTATGCACACCTGAGACCTAGTAACACTAACAAATCCCATGATATTTTGGAGGGAAAATGACAAGCAGTGCTCAATTTGGACATTTAGGGGTGTAGTCTCTTAGGGGTGTACTCACTTTTGTTGCCGGTGGTTTAGACATTAATGGCTGTATATTGAGTTATTTTGAGGGAAGAATAAATTTACACTGTTATATAAGCTGCACACAGACTACCTTTCATTGTGTTAAAGTGTCATTTTGTCAGTGTTGTCCCATGAAAAGATATACTTAAATATCTGCAGAAATGTGAGGGGTGTACTCACTTTTGTGATACACTGTATATGATATAATTCACAAATATATAAATAATGTGGACACCTATCAAGAACAGCTTGTTGGAGATCCCATTTCAAAACCATGAAGTTGAATAGCCAAAAAAACCACCCCCACCTTCTTTGATCTAGAATGCTGTGAAAAACTTTTTGCGTTTTCCAACTTTCTTTTTTTGTGTAAACCTCATTTTCACAAAAGGGACACAGGTCAGGACTCTCCCAGGACCACTACAGAGCAGGTATTATTTGGGTGGTGGGTCATTCTCAGCACTGCAGTGACACTGACATGGTGTGTTAGCGTGTGTTGTGCTGGTATGAGTGGTTAAGACACAGCAGCGCTGCTGGAGTTTTTAAAAACACGTCACTGTCATTGCTGGATTGTATAGTCCACCAACCAAAAATATATCCAGCCAACAGCGCCCTATGGGCAGCTTCCTGTGACCACTGATGAAGGTCTAGAAGATGACCAACTCAAACAGCAGCAATAGATGAGCGATCGTCTCTGACTTTACATCTACAAGGTGAATAAACTAGGTGGGAGTGTCTACTAGAGTGGACAGTGAGTGGACACGGTATTCAAAAACTCCAGCAGTGCTGCTGTGTCTGATCCACTCATACCAGCACAACACACACTAACACACCACCACCATGACAGTGTCACTGCAGGGCTGAGAATGACCCAACACCCAAATAATACCTGCTCAAATAATACCTGGTCCTGTGGGGGTCCTGACCATTGAAGAACAGGGTGAAAGCAGTCTAAAAAAAGTATATAGAGAAATAGATGGACTACAGTCAGTAATTGGAGAACTTCTTGTAATGGTTCTGTGGCGTTTGTGGGACTTACCACTCTTCCCTGACGTCACAGGCCTTACAGAGCAGTACAGAGCTAGGCCTTTAATAAGAGGCCAGCTCGTTAGGGTGAACGACCTGCAGCTGCGGCTCCCTTATTTAAGGGCACGCCGCCTGGCTGCAGGTGTCGCACCTTTTGTCTTGTTTGTTCCTTTTGTTTTGGGCACTGCGGTGTCCGTGGGGACTGCTGACGGCTCCCCCACGCTTCTTTTGTAGTTTTAGAGGTACCCCCGGTGGCATTAGGCCATCAGGGTGTGTAGACTGCAAGGTTGAGGTAATTAGCTTTTCTTTTACCTTCTTAGAAGTAGCGTGGTGCGATGTCGTGCAGTCCTCGTACTGTTTTTATTTTGCCCGTTAGCATTTAGCATTAGCGGGTGAAGCCAGCCCCGTGATACGGCGCTGGTCCTCTCCCCGCTAATGTCTACCTAGCTATTCTAGTTGTGGTATTCGGCAACCGGTGGGTGGCGACTCGGTAGAACACTCGGTTGATCTGCCAGCACCCCCGGTTCGAATCCGCACTAGGAGCTTTACTCAGTTTGCATAACAGAGTGGCTCTAGCTGCGGCTGATGACGGAGCCCTCTGTTTCCCCCGAACTTCGCCAGTGGCGATTTCGGGGTTTTCGGTAGCTTAAAAATAATTATTCTGGGATTCAGCAACCGCTGGGTGGCGACACCGCTAAGTGCGCGGCTGTCCTGCCAGCCTTCCCGGTTCGAATCCGCACCCTTTTGTGTGCTTTAACAGATTGGCTCTAGCTGCGGCTGATGAAGGAGCCGTCTGTTACCCCGAACTGCGCCTGAGGCGATTTCGGGGCTTTGTAGCGTAAAACATGTAGGCTGGGATTCTGCAACCGCTGGGTGGCGACACCGCCAAGCGCGTGGCCGTACTGCCAGCTCACCCGGTTCGAATCTGCACCCTCTTCGTAGGCTTTAACAGATTGGCTCTAGCTGCGGCTGATAACGGAGCCGTCTGTTACCTCGAACTGCGCCTGAGGCGATTTCGAGGCATTGTAGCCAAAAATAATTGTAGCGCCTTAAGCGCATGAAGTCATCTGCTTTCCCCCGCTGCAGCAGCGCGCTGGTTACGCGCCCGGCTCTCACCCGAGCGGCCGGGGTTCGCGCCCAGCGTCTTTTAGTTTTCTTCTTTTCTTTTTGTTGCTGCCTGCATTCCCCAGCTGAAGTCCATCGGGGTTCCTTATGTTTGTTTTTGAGTTCTGTCTTGTGTGTGATGTTCTGTGTTTTTCTGTTTATAAATAAACTTTTATTTACTTTAACTCCGCGCTTGAGTCCTTTCTCTCCCACGTGACAGAAAGGTGCGACCATTTCTGGACTCAGTGGAGGACCCCCATTCTCTCCCAATAATTTTTTTGGGGGGGCACTCCCTGGTTGCTTATAGCAACCTGGGGGAATCCCCCGGTTGCCAGTAGCAACCTGGGGGAACTGGACCGCTGTCTAGGGACCTCAGGAGAGGTCCCTTTAAGGAGGGGGTACTGTAATGGTTCTGTGGCGTTTGTGGGACTTACCACTCTTCCCTGACGTCACAGGCCTTACAGAGCAGTACAGAGCTAGGCCTTTAATAAGAGGCCAGCTCGTTAGGGTGAACGACCTGCAGCTGCGGCTCCCTTATTTAAGGGCACGCCGCCTGGCTGCAGGTGTCGCACCTTTTGTCTTGTTTGTTCCTTTTGTTTTGGGCACTGCGGTGTCCGTGGGGACTGCTGACGGCTCCCCCACGCTTCTTTTGTAGTTTTAGAGGTACCCCCGGTGGCATTAGGCCATCAGGGTGTGTAGACTGCAAGGTTGAGGTAATTAGCTTTTCTTTTACCTTCTTAGAAGTAGCGTGGTGCGATGTCGTGCAGTCCTCGTACTGTTTTTATTTTGCCCGTTAGCATTTAGCATTAGCGGGTGAAGCCAGCCCCGTGATACGGCGCTGGTCCTCTCCCCGCTAATGTCTACCTAGCTATTCTAGTTGTGGTATTCGGCAACCGGTGGGTGGCGACTCGGTAGAACACTCGGTTGATCTGCCAGCACCCCCGGTTCGAATCCGCACTAGGAGCTTTACTCAGTTTGCATAACAGAGTGGCTCTAGCTGCGGCTGATGACGGAGCCCTCTGTTTCCCCCGAACTTCGCCAGTGGCGATTTCGGGGTTTTCGGTAGCTTAAAAATAATTATTCTGGGATTCAGCAACCGCTGGGTGGCGACACCGCTAAGTGCGCGGCTGTCCTGCCAGCCTTCCCGGTTCGAATCTGCACCCTTTTGTGTGCTTTAACAGATTGGCTCTAGCTGCGGCTGATGAAGGAGCCGTCTGTTACCCCGAACTGCGCCTGAGGCGATTTCGGGGCTTTGTAGCGTAAAACATGTAGGCTGGGATTCTGCAACCGCTGGGTGGCGACACCGCCAAGCGCGTGGCCGTACTGCCAGCTCACCCGGTTCGAATCTGCACCCTCTTCGTAGGCTTTAACAGATTGGCTCTAGCTGCGGCTGATAACGGAGCCGTCTGTTACCTCGAACTGCGCCTGAGGCGATTTCGAGGCATTGTAGCCAAAAATAATTGTAGCGCCTTAAGCGCATGAAGTCATCTGCTTTCCCCCGCTGCAGCAGCGCGCTGGTTACGCGCCCGGCTCTCACCTGAGCGGCCGGGGTTCGCGCCCAGCGTCTTTTAGTTTTCTTCTTTTCTTTTTGTTGCTGC
Source organism: Trichomycterus rosablanca (assembly GCF_030014385.1). Taxonomy (NCBI): domain Eukaryota; kingdom Metazoa; phylum Chordata; class Actinopteri; order Siluriformes; family Trichomycteridae; genus Trichomycterus; species Trichomycterus rosablanca. The sequence goes on along the minus strand of NC_085988.1, from coordinate 61,860,823 downwards.
CTGCATTCCCCAGCTGAAGTCCATCGGGGTTCCTTATGTTTGTTTTTGAGTTCTGTCTTGTGTGTGATGTTCTGTGTTTTTCTGTTTATAAATAAACTTTTATTTACTTTAACTCCGCGCTTGAGTCCTTTCTCTCCCACGTGACACTTCTAAGTGCTTCTATATCTTAAGTGGAGCTGATAAAATGGACAGTGAGTGTAGAAACAAGGAGGTGGTTTTAATGTTATGACTGACCAGTGTACATGGCTTGAACTGCTTAACAGTATGTGGTCGCTGTTGTTTGATTCTCCTCCTTATGGAGTGCCATAAATTGCAATAGGAGACAGATCTGGACTGCATGCAGACCAGTCAAGCACATGCACTTGTAACTCATGCAGAATGAGGCCTGGTATTGTCCAACTGAAATAGACATAGAGTTCTTGGAAAACGTATAGTATAGTACTTCAAAGCACTCCTAACAAACACTAAAGACTAAGGCTGCGTCCGGAATCGCATACTTCCATACTCAATAGTACGCGAAATGAGGACGCGAGAGCGGTTAGTATGTCCGAATACATAGTATACACAAAGAGGTACGCGAGAAGTACCCGGATGACCTACTTATTGGGCAGCCATGTTTGAGTATGCAAGCAATGCACACTTGCGGTCCGTTAATGTATCCCATTATGCAACTGGAGCTGCGAAGGCGTTCGAAGCGTAATAAGAAACAAGAAAGATAGCGGTCCTCTGTTTACAAGTGTAAGTAAGATAAATAAAATAAAACATTTTAAAGACGAATTAATAACAAAAACACGATAAATATCCAAAAATTTGGCGAGTGGGGTTTGTAATGAGTCTGTAACCATGGTGATATTACGTCATCACGTCATCACGTCCCACGTCACCACTTGACGTTGGAAAGATGGCGGATGTAGTGCGTAGCAGTGTTGTGTGCATACTGCATACTTCTGTACTGGAAGTATGTACTTTTTTACCGGCAGAGTAGTGCATACTTCCTCCAATCTAGTACATACTCTCTAAGTATGCGATTCCGGACGCAGCTTAAGCCTGGATGTCCTTTTTATACTCAGTCTTGATGACCTCACCTGTTGCTAGTTAAGCTGCTAATAGTAGAAGCTTCCAGAACAGTGTTACTTGTACATAACCGTAGTCTTATTTTGCCTCTTGTGTTACAGGTGTCACATACTACTGATTTTTTAATTAACAAAATACAATTAGGTTTATCATTTAAGACACTTTGTACTTTTTTATTGTATTAAAGTTCAAGCAATTTAAAAAATACAGCTTTTATTTTATACTGCATTTTAGTGTCCCAAACTTTCTCGAAATGGGGTTTGTATATTTGTAACACTTATTAAATCATCCAAGTACTTTTAATATCACACAAAGATAACTTGTCTAGCAATGTGAAGCAAGCTAGAAAGTATCAAAAGTCAGTAGAGGATGCCACATTCTCAAGAGATTCTAAGCCAGATACGAAACATGTAATTAAATTCTACCAGTCTACCAGAGTTACAAAGCCATTACTAAGGCTCTGGGACATTATCCTAAAAAAACCTAAAGAACTGCAGACCTCACTTGCCTCAGTGGCATCCATGGGAGGGTTTTTCTTAGTACTGTATAACTATAGATGTGCCACGTTGCTTTGTAATGTGTGCAGTTAAACCAGCCATATTTATATGGACACAGATAAGTCACAAGCTGTAGTCAGGAAAAACCTTACTTAAAATAAAAAGACATCAAATTTAAATGACATAATAAGTTAAATTATATATAGTTTTTACAACAATATATTAATAAAAGTTAAAGGTTTTTGGACAAAGAGTCATGCCTTTCTATCACTTAGTCAAAAAAAAGTACAGTTGCATATCTTTCTCTGCGAGTTCTTTGTTGTTATTTCTTTAAAGGGCCAAAGTACTTTGTATCATAAAGACATAATACAGTTAGTCAGGGAGTTTAAAAATAGCCTTCATTTATTTATTTACTGATGCATTGTACCCCTGGAACAACTGATCCTGGGTGTTGCCATCTCCAGTTAATAAAGCTATTACTTCTATGGAACATAATTTAAGCCAATTACTTAACTTGTTAATATTGACTACACAGGAAATGTTGTTCAGATAATAATGCTACATAAACAAAAGGACTAAATCTTTTGTTCTCATTTTAACTGCCAGGTTAAGGTCTTGGTAATGACACAGCCTATTGAGTAGTAGCAGTAATGACACTGGGAATTAGGCCCTTCCACTAAAGGGCAGTTTAGAGTAGCCCTTTGTTCACATGAAAAACTCACACAAACACAGGACTGAACTATTTTTAACACATTTGTTGTGATAGAAAAGACCAAATATTTTTAAAGGAATTCTATAGAGAAACATCGCTGTTCCCAGTTTATTTAATATAAAGAAAATAATACATTGGTCTACCAACTCTGCCAAGGTCATTGGCCAGGGCCAAGGCAGTTGTAGCCTAGTGGTTAAGGTACTGGACTAGCAATCAGAAGGTTGCTGGTTCAAGCCCCACCACTGCCAGGTTGCTGCTGTCGGGCCCCTGAGCAAGGCCCTTAACCTTCAATTGCTCAAACTGTATACCGTCACTATACTGTAAGTCGATTTGGAAAAAGGCGTCTGCTAAATCCCAAAAATGTAAATGTCATTGGTCAAAAAGGTTGTGTCAGAAGCCTGTTGATGCTTATCATACGTGTTTAAGATAGACTGGCAAATAAACAATATATCAGGTGTGCATTTTTTGTCATATTTTAAGCCTCACAATAAGTTTTTTAAGCTAAACTTCTTCAGACAAAGAAGTAGGTGATTTAAAAAAAAAAATTTATGCATTTTTCTCCCCATTTTTTCTCCCGATTTAGCGCATCCAATTTGTCTTCCGCTGCTGACAGACTCCAGATTTGCATCCAAGGAGAGCACGCTGCTGCCCACGCCTTCTTTACACATGTACAGCCCTCCTCTTCTCATCCACGCTTCCTGCACGGGCGTCTCTTCTGCCAATCATGGTTCTTACACAGCGTATGAAGACCCACCCACCCACCCACACATAGTCCGGTCCCCACCCTGCAGATACGGTGGCCAATTAGTATCTGCTACAGGCACTGCCAATTATGCCCGCCGAGAAGTAGGTGATTTAAACCAGTCAAGAAACATACAAGTTGTATAAATTAATCAAATCCCAATTACAGGTGTATGTAAACATTTGACTTCAGCTGTAAATGAATAAACAGAAAGAAGCCTGCAATATTAGCACACAGTTGTAGCCTAGCGGCAGTTGTAGCCTAGCAGTTAGGGTATTGGATTAGTAATCGTAAGGTCGCTGGTTCAAACGCCACCACTGCCAGTTTACCACTGTTGGGCCCTTGAGCAAGGCCCTTAACCCTCATTTGCGTAAAAGGTGTCTACTGTAAGTCGCTTTGGATTAAATGCGTCTGCCAAAATGCAGAAAATGTAAATGTAAACCTGCTACTGTATGCCTGGACATATGTACAAAAACACATAATGAAAGTGAACATTTGCATGAGCCTGCAATGAACAACAAACATTTACTGAAATATTTTATGCAGAGTGATTGAACTTCCTCTAATATCAGGTAACAAAGCCTCTTCAGTACAGCGCTGCATTAAAGTGTGTTTTGATGTCACATGACCATGTCAGAAACACAATAACTTCTAGGCACAAAGTTTACATCTGCTGTGCAGCTTTTATCACTAAACCATTACTAATGTACTTCCAGCAAACACTGCTCATGTCTAAATGTTTGTCTTTAGTAGCGTGTGTGTGTGGGGGGGGGGAGAGAGAGAGAGAGAGAGAGAGAGAGAGAGTGAGTGAGAGAGAGATTAAAAAATAGAACTAGTCAAATAAGAACTGATCTTTGTCCCATTCTTCCTGCAAACGTGTCTTAAGATGTGCAACAGTACGGGGTCGTAGTTGTTGCATTTTTCGTCTCAAAATTCTCCACACGTTCTCTATTGGGGACAGGTCAGGACTGCAGGCAGGCCAGTCCAGTACCCAGTACCTTCTTCCACAGCCATGCCTTTGTAATGTGTGCAGCATGTGGCTTAAGCTTAAGTTTGCATCCTTGGCTTTAACGCACTGAAATTCATTCAGATTCCTTGAATCGTTTAATGACATTTTGCGCAGTAAAGGGAGAAATATGGAAATTCATTCCAATCTTTCTTTGAGGTACATTGTTTTTAAACATTTCATTCATTTTCTCATGCATTTGTTGACAAACTGGAGATCCTCTGATCATCTTTGCTTATCAAAGACTCAGCCTTTCCTGGATGCTGCTTTTGTACCAAACCATGATTACAATCACCTGTTGACATCACCTGATCACATAATTATTTAGTTTTTTCACCTCATTACTAGCCCTAAATTGCCCCCGTCCCAACTTTTTTTGGAATGTTTTGCAGGCCTGAAATGCAGGAATGGACGTATATTAACAAATGAAATTAAGTTGAGCAGATAAAACATGAAATATCTTGGGGTCTGCAATCAAATAAAAGTCAAAGTAAATGTAAGGAACACTGCATTTATATTTCATTTGCATTTTCCATACTGTCCCAACTTTTTCTGATTTGGGGTTGTAAAAGGAGTGTTTGTGGGGGCCTGCCACCTTACTTAGACAATTTATGTTGGCTTTTCTTTTAATATTGCATTGTGGATTCAATTTTAAATGGATTATTATAAAATTGAACTTGTGAATGCTTACACTCCACAATTGTGTGTTAGCATGTTAGACTGCTGCGCCACCCAAGCACCATGAAATGCGGTCTTATCTTCATCCAGTAAATAGACAAATACCCTCACCATTTAAAAGCTTTTATAAAAATTTAACATTTTATTCAGTGGGGCCAACGGGGCAGCCAATGTTAATAATGTTTTAATAATCTAAGATTATTCAATGTGACAATTATTTAACAAAACAGCTGGAAAGGAGGCACTCTGTTTTTACACTCATATATGTTTTTGACTTATACAGTACATAGGTGTAACTGATTCTACTTTGGGACAGGCTAACCACAGTGATATATGGGTGTGGATTTGTTTGTGTCTGCGGGTTAGGGAGAGGCAGAAATCGTGTACCTGTGTGAGTGGGTATGTTGTTGTGTTCTGTTCAGTCAACACTGCATATGACTGGAGAAATTTGTGAAAAAAAATTAAAAGATATGGGCACGCTAGCGTGATGAGATGGAATTTTCCCATTCCTGTGGGAGCAACTGATACCCACTGAGGCATGGCTCTAATCAGTGAGCTCACCCACCCAGACAAAGAACCTAATCCCCATTTAAGCATTCACACACAATGATGATGTCACTCACCTGGCGAGTGTTTGCTCACACAAAACGCCTTTGTGTTTTTGCCAACACTCACTCTTTCTAAGCTCATGTGAGGTTTTGAGGTCAATAGGCCTGTGTTTAAATCCTTCTTTATTCTTTAATAAGCTCTTTAGTGTACCTTACACTGATCAGTATTGGCCCTAATGCAATAATGTCATTTAAACAGAGAGACTTTGGCATGAGCATGTCTTGGCTTCATAAACCTTACCTGATCCCTACATCCTGTTTTTGTGCTCTGTTGCATGACAGGCCATGTATTTTCTCAGCTAGCAGAATTCATAAAGTTGCATTAAAACTAGTAAACACTTTGGAAATCCTGCTTAATTAACTTAATAATACGCTCAAAACACATTAAACAAAGCTGTTAGTCCCCACATTTCCTCTAGTCTTGTATATTTGTTTACCAGTGGGGGCTGCTGGTCTTTCAAAGAGGGGAAGCTCATTGTCGGCTTACATCATAAAATTTGTCAATTTATTTATACATAAATTCTGTCCTCCGTTTCTTTTCAAGAAAATGGCCTGAAATGGGTTGCAGTGTAACACCTCCTGCGGATTCTAAAGATACCACTGACTATCAGAATGCACAGGACTGCATTTCCCAGGAGTCAGTGGGTGAACAGGTGACGCAATCGGCCAATTGGACAGCGCCGAGGGACTCTACGTCACCTGTGTATTGATTAGCACCTGAAGCTAATTTAGTAAGACTATATAAGTGTTTGGAGAACTGTGAAACTTTGCGAGGTATTGCCGTGTTTATCCTGCATACTGAGCGTTTTTGTATATCGATTGCAATTTTGTGTATGACCCATTTAGCCTGTTTCTGACTACGACTTCGGTTTTACCCTTGGACTGTTATTGTTGATGATTTACGTGCCGAACTTCTGCCTGTTTTTGACTCTGCTTTGGATCGTCCTTCTGTACTGTAAACTGATTATTAAAAGGTCTCTGAGTGTAAGGGACATCTCAGATCATGCAGGGGTATATTTAACACTACACTTAGACAATAAACCCAAAGAGACCTTATGGAGACTTAATACTAGTCTTCTGAATGATCCTCAATGTCTAAAAGATATAAAAAGTGAATTTAAAGACTATATGTTTAATAATAATAATGGAATGGTAACTCCTAATATATTGTGGGATGCGGCGAAAGCTGTTATTAGAGGCAAACTAATAATGTGGACGGCTCACAGGAAAAAGGAAAAAGAAAAACAAATTAGAGACTTGACTGAAAAATTAAAAGACCTCGAAAATAAACATATGATACATAGTGAAACCAGCATTTTAAACCAGATTCTAAATACAAATAAACTTTTAAATGATTTATATGACAATCAAATTGAAAGGAAATTGAAATTAATTAAACAAAATTTTTATGATAACGGACCCAAATTTAAAAAATTGTTGGCATGGAGACTACGTAAACAAGAAGCAGATAGATTTATACTCAAAATAAAAGATCCCCAGACTAATAAAATTAGTGACAAATTGGAAGACATACAAAACTCCTTTGAAACATACTACACAAGACTATACACTCAACCTCCAGCAGCTAAATTAGAAGACACATCTCAATTTTTGATATCTCTAGATTTACCATCGATAGGAACAGAACAAACTAGAACATTAACTCACGAGATAACAGAAGAAGAAATAAATAATGCTATATCTAGATTGAAAACTAACAAAATGCCGGGGGCTGATGGCTACCCATCAGAGTGGTATAAGACTTTCAGAAAAATATTAATACCATTACTTAAAGACTGTTTTAATTATGTTCTCAGGGGAGGAGTCCCCCCTCTGTCATGGAGACAGGCAATAATCTCAGTAATCCCTAAAACGGGTAAAGATAAAACAGATTGTGGTTCATATAGACCCATCTCTGTTCTAAATATGGATTACAGGTTATTTGCTTCAATATTAGTAAAAAGATTGGAGGATATAGTTCCTGACCTGATAGACACAGATCAAACTGGTTTTGTTAAAAATAGGCGCACCCAGGACAATGTAAGACGAACTCTTCACCTTATTGATCATATGAAAAACAGTAACCTAGACTCGTTGGTTCTCGGTTTGGATGCTGAGAAGGCATTTGATTCTGTCCGATGGGAATATCTATATTTAGTTCTTAAACAATTTGGTTTTAATGATCAGTTGATTAATTGTCTGAAATCCTTGTACTATTCTCCAACAGCCAGGATTAAAATAAATGGAAATTTATCCAAAACTATATCCCTCGAAAGAGGATGCAGACAAGGATGCCCGCTTAGTCCCACACTTTTTGCCCTCTTTATTGAACCCCTAGCGCAGGCAATTAGAGAGGATAAAGATATAACAGGTGTGTTAATCAAGAAAACAGAATATAAGATATGCTTATACGCAGATGACATACTTTTGACCCTGACTAAACCTGATTCAAGTCTACCTAAAATTTGATCTTTGCTTAAAAAATTCGGAACCTATTCAGGCTACAAGCTAAATTTACACAAAACCCAAATTCTTACTTTTGACTATAAAAAGGTAAAAAGTAATAAAAGACAAATATTTAAATGGGAAAGTACTACAATTAAATACCTAGGGGTGCAGATACCGAGGGACTTATCTGACATCTACAAACAAAACTACATCCCAATAACAGCCGGAATTAAAACAGACCTAAGTCGTTGGTCCCTGTTACCAATGAGTATGTCCAACAGAATAGATGTTATAAAAATGAATATATTACCTAGGCTGCTTTTTCTTTTTCAATCATTGCCTGTGGAAGTACCTCTTAAACAATTTCATGAGTGGAAAAGAATGATCTCAACTTTTGTTTGGGGAAAACAAAAACCAAGAATTAGATTACAGACATTACAGTTATCCAGGGAACAGGGTGGATTGGCCTTGCCCTGTTTAGAAGATTATTACAGAGCGGCCCAATTAAGTTTCTTGGTATGCTGGTGTGACCCAGAACATGAGGCAAAATGGAAAGCCTTAGAACAAAGTCAAATAAATATCCCCCTACCATCTATATTAGGTGACAAATATCTCATAAAGAAACATTTGGATAAAATGAATATATGGATTGCAGTCTCCTTAAGTATTTGGTACAAAGAAATCAAAGACCCAGAATTTGAAAGAAATGCACGAACTTTACGCTGGGCAGCGTTTGATTCAGAATTTACACCAGCTAAAATAGATAGTAGATTCAAGCATTGGATAAATGAGGGTATTACATCATACTGTACAATATCTTCCAAAAGGGGTATAGATAGTTATCAACAATTTACAATAAAATACAACTTGGAAAAACAAGATTTTTTTAGATATCTTCAACTTAGACATTACTTTGATAAAAACATTAAAACGGTGTGAGAAAGGGGAATGACTTTAATTAAGATATTTACTGACTCATATAAAGGGAGCACTAATCGAGGATTGATCTCTAGGATATATTCATCTCTACAGTTTGAAAAGGGTATTTCCACAATGTATGTTAAATCAAAATGGGAGAAAGAGGCTAATATAAAGTTAACTGAGGATGACTGGTTAAATATATGCAAAACACTGTCCTCTACCTCTAGCTCAGGTCTTTGGAGGGAATTTACTTGGAAAAATACTTTAAGGTTCTTTATAACCCCCAAAATTAAAAAACTACAAAGTAAGAACCCCATACATGGACAGTGCTGGAGAATGTGTGGTAATAGGTCAGCCAATCATTTTCATATCTTCTGGGAATGCCCAAACATTTCTACTTATTGGGAAAATGTGGTAAAGGAGATAAGATTAATAATCAATTTCGAATTAGATTTTAATTTCAGTGTCATTTACCTGGGAAACGTGCCTGTTGAATTGAGACAACAAGATAGATACCTGTTACAAATATTATTAGCAGGTAGCAAAAAAGCCATAACTAGGAAATGGCTAAGCAAAGATTCCCCAACAATTTCAGAATGGGTTGAAATAGTTCAGGAGATTTATGTCATGGAACGAATGACGTTTTCGTTGAGACACGCTGCTAAAAGATTTGAAAAATACTGGGGAAACTGGAAATCATACATTGCTCTGAACTGATTTATTTACTCCTTTATAATAATAATTTGTACATTATTTATCTGTGTATAAAGGCCTATGCTTTGTCTGACTTAAAATGGGAACTGTATATCTTTCTGTAATGTCAAAGATCCATCCCTGTTATAACCTCAAGGACTATTAATATCAATGATAAGGACATTTAAGGAAATGTAACTTAACAGTAATCCCTGACAGTTCAAGATCTGCCTTCTCTGTATTTTTTGTTATTGTTTTGTTTTTTCTCTCATTGTCTTCACTGTTAAATCCCAATAAAAATAGAGTTAAAAAAAAAAAAAAAAAAAAAGGTCTCTGAGTATCTGCAAGCGTCTGCCGGTTTTGTTCACGCTCGTGACAGAATACCTCGCCAGTCGAGACGGTTTCCCGCTATGGAAGTTGAACTGCCTAAGCGTTCGGACATTGGTCAGAGTGTACACATGCAGTGTGATGCGACCAGAATCTTAGAGCAAGAACGCATGCGACGTTTGAGACAGAGGCTGTGTTTCTGCTGTGGAGCACCTGACCATGTATTTCGTGACTGTGCTGTGAGACGGTCCGAGCAACCACAAGCTCGTCCCGAGACTCCCAAAGACACTGGACTTGAGCAGTACACGGTGAGGAATATGATCTCTAAATCTGTTATTAGGCATGTAATGGTTGGTTTTGCCAGCGATTTTGTGGTCTTTCCTGCACTTATAGATTCCGGCGCGGAGGGCAACTTCATCCACGAAGAGGTTATCAAACGGCTCCAGATTCCGTTGAGAAAACTCTCAAAACCAATTCGCCTGTCTGCTCTGGATGGGCGTCCTCTTGAGGATGGACTAGTGACTCAAGTCAGTGCATTGCACTGTGAGGAAATTGACTTCCTAGTCCTTAATTCTTCTGACTTTCATATAATATTAGGACTACCATGGTTAAAATGTCATGACCCTGTCAATTTCCTGGGCTAAGTCGGAGATTATTTCATGGTCACCATATTGTTATGAGCACTGCTTACAGTGCCCTCAGATTCCTGTTTGTGCTAGTTCTGTTACAGAGGTGGACTTCCCGTCTGAATATCTGGACTTAAAGGAGGTGTTCAGCGAAACCAAAGCCACGAAGTTGCCACCTCATAGAAGTTCTGACTGTGCCATTGAACTCTTAGAAGGGGCAGTGTTGCCCAAGTCACGTGTTTACCCCTTAACGCAGCAAGAAAACCAGGCCATGGAGGACTACATTAAAGAAGCACTACATAATGGATTCATCCATCCGTCCAGATCGCCGGTATCTGCAGGCTTCTTTTTTGTGGACAAGAAGGATGGTGGACTACGACCATGCATTGATTACCGTGGACTTTATCAAATTATCAAACGTTACCCGTACCCTCTTCCTTTGGTACCTGCTGCATTGGAGCAACTTAGAGGAGCTAAATATTTCACAAAACTTGATTTGCGTAATGCTTATAACTTGATCAGAATAAGACAAGGTGATGAATGGAAAACTGCGTTCAGTACTGTAAATGGGCATTATGAATATTTGGTCATGCCCTTTGGGTTATCTATAGCGCCCTCTGTCTTTCAGTCATTTATTAATGACATATTTAGAGACATGCTAGGAAAGATCGTTATTACGTACATTGATGATATCTTAGTTTATTCCCCAGATAAGGAGAGTCATGTAAGGCACGTAAGGCAAGTGCTTAAAAGACTGCTGGACAACCAACTGTTTGTCAAAAAGGAAAAATGTGAGTTTCATATACAGAGAGTATCCTTTTTGGGATATGTCATAAGTGCACAAGGTGTGATCATGGATGATCAGAAGGTGGAAGCAGTGGTAAACTGGCCTCAACCGTCATCAATTAAGGCATTACAGCAATTTCTTGGCTTTGCTAATTTCTATCGCCGTTTTATTAGGAATTTTAGTACCTTGGCAGCCCCACTCACTTCTTTGTTGAAAGGTAACGCAAGACGCCTATCTTGGAATCCCCAGGCAGAGGAAGCATTTAATAAACTCAAACAGGCTTTTACATCCGCACCCATTTTGGTGCACCCTGACCCCAGCAAGCCATTCATTGTGGAAGTGGACGCGTCAGAAACAGGGGTCGGTGCGGTGTTATCGCAGCATTCGGGTAGCCCTGCAAAGTTGCATCCGATTGCATTCTTTTCACACAAGCTCAGTCCAGCAGAGAGAAATTATAGTGTGGGAGAAAGGGAACTGTTGGCCATTAAACTAGCCTTGGAAGAATGGCGCCATTTGGCTTGAGGGAGGCAATTATCCTTTTACTGTATTTACAGACCACAGAAACCTGGAGTATTTACGTAATGCTAAACGTTTAAACTCCAGACAGGCACGATGGTCATTGTTCTTTTCCAGATTCGAGTTCAAGATCACATATCGACCAGGGTCACGAAACACTAAAGCAGATGCCCTATCGCGAAAGTTTGACAATGCTGAGACTAAGGAGGGGAACTCATCTCCAGAAGGTATATTGCCGGCAAATTGTCTCTTAGCATCCATACGCTGGGAAATCGATGATGAGATTGATGAGGAAAATGCTAACAGGTCAGTCCCATCTGAATGCCCCGGGGACAAGAAGTATGTGCCGCAAAAATGCTGAAGTAGGATTATTTCATGGGCTCATTCTTCTCTTACTTCTGGTCATCCTGGGGAGGCACGCACTTGTTCACTAATTGCTTGCAAATATTGGTGGGAGACCATGCGAAGTGACATTCACAAGTTTATAGCATCATGTTCTTTGTGTTCACAGTGCAAAACTCCTAGAACGTTGCCAGCTGGTAAGCTTGTTCCTCTTCCTGTTCCAGCGCATCCGTGGTCACATGTTGCGGTTGATTTTGTAACTGATTTGCCCCCGTCACAGGGGTTTACAACTATATTAACAGTTGTCGATAGATTTTCACGTGGAGTGCGGTTCATCCCGTTAAAACAGATTCCATCTGCATGGGAAACCGCAGAAGTGTTATTTAATTATGTGTTTAGACTATATGGTGTACCTGAGGAGATATTGTCAGACCGAGGGTCGCAGTTTACCTCAAGAGTTTGGCAGGCATTTTTTGAGCATCTTGGTGTGAATATTAATTTAACTTCTGGTTATCACCCACAGACTAATGGACAATGCGAACGGGTAAATCAGGAGTTAGGGAAATTTTTACGAATGTACTGCCATGACAACCAGCAAGACTGGGTTCGTTACGTGCCCTGGGCAGAAATTGCGCAAAACTCTTTAACTTGCTCAGCCACTGGTATAACACCATTTCAGTGTATACTAGGGTATCAGCCCCCGCTTGCACCATGGACTGGAGGGGTGACCGAGGTACCAGCTGTGGATGAGTGGATGCAAAGAAGTGAAGAGGTCTGGGAGGCCACCCATCAACGTATAGAGAGGGTTTTACAGAGGAACAAAAAAACAGGCCGACAAGCATAGAGGTGACAACCCATCTTATCAACCTGGAGATCGGGTATGGCTTTCAACTAAGGACTTCAGGTTTGCGGAAAGAAGTAGAAAACTCTTGCCTAAATTTATTGGACCATTTAAAATCATGGAGGTTATTAATGAAGTCACTTATAAACTTGATCTACCTAAGCAGTATCGAGTCTCAAGAGTGTTTCATGTGTCTCTCCTCAGACCGGTTGTTCCGGGCCCATTGGACGAGGCTACGCCAGACGATTCACCACCTCCTCCAGTAAGTCTTGAGGGATCACCAGTGTATGCAGTGCACAGATTGCTGGACTCCAGAAGGAGGGCAAATCGACTGCAGTACCTGGTTAATTGGGAAGGCTATGGACCTGAGGAGAGGAGTTGGGTCTCGGCTCAAGATATCTTGGATCCAAGTCTTTTCAGTGAATTTCACCACAGGTTCCCAAATAAGCCAGGCCCACGTCGAGGATCTTGAGGTCAGTCTGGAAGGAGGTTTGGTGGTCGTCGCGGTCGTCCTCGGGTCTCGGCCGTACCGGACTCTTTGCAGGGGGGTACTGTAACACCTCCTGCGGATTCTAAAGATACCACTGACTATCAAAATGCACAGGACTGCATTTCCCAGGAGTCAGTGGGTGAACAGGTGACGCAATCGGCCAATTGGACAGCGCCGAGGGACTCTACGTCACCTGTGTATTGATTAGCACCTGAAGCTAATTTAGTAAGACTATATAAGTGTTTGGAGAACTGTGAAACTTTGCGAGGTATTGCCGTGTTTATCCTGCATACTGAGCGTTTTTGTATATCGATTGCAATTTTGTGTATGACCCATTTAGCCTGTTTCTGACTACGACTTCGGTTTTACCCTTGGACTGTTATTGTTGATGATTTACGTGCCGAACTTCTGCCTGTTTTTGACTCTGCTTTGGATCGTCCTTCTGTACTGTAAACTGATTATTAAAAGGTCTCTGAGTATCTGCAAGCGTCTGCCGGTTTTGTTCACGCTCGTGACATGCAGTTTGTCTTTCGACTTCACTCGCAAAATCCGCGATGGGACTGAAGCTCCCAGTGATGGTGTAGATCTCAAAATAGCTGTCAATCAAAACGGGATTCAGCCTTTCGACTGATCCTCCAATCATCTTGCAGAAGCTCAGCGTCCAGACCCGCCCACAGCTCCATTCACCCCCAGAGACGCTTAGCGTCCGGGGACGGGACAAAATCGTGGCATTTATCCAATGACCGGTGAGTTTCGAAGCAATGAAAAAAACTTTTCCATGCAGTCCCGTTGAAGTGAATAGACGCTCAGCTTCTATGGGCAAATACATTGATGCTGCAGGAAAGTATGAGAAGTTAACAAAATCGAGTCAGTCGATTTGTGATAAGTAGCTGATTCTGAATGAACTCGTCTTCGAGATGAACGTGTTCTAACGCATTTGTAGTCAATGAAATGTTAACACAACTGTACATATTTGACCATTTAATTTTTGACATTTTAGGGGAAGCTGAGCCTCCCTTGCAGTCTTAGAAAAATCACCACTGTTGTTTACATAGTTTCAGATCCTGATGCAAATGTAATATTAAGGAACAGAAAGGTGCATTTCCTGAAGAAAATGTGAGTGTGATTGCAGCTTATCAGGTGATTTTGTGTGTGTGTGTGTGTGTTCAAGCACATATTTAGTGGGGGTGTGAATACATTTGCTCAGACAGGTGCTTATGTGTGTGCAATTATGTAGTTGGTGGCAGAGATGGGGACTCGATTCAGACTTGTTTCAAATTACTCGGACTTGACTCATGACTCGCTCATAAACAACAAGAGTCCCTAGTGTCTGCATGTGTTAACATTAGTTATCAGTGATATATATACAGTATATATATAATTGTAATTATTATAAATATTCTGCTCTCTAATAACGCTCCGGCTGTCTTAACCTGCAACCCACGCAATGGGTAAATGTTACAGCCAGCTTCCGGCGTAGTGATGAAGCGTCGCTCCCCAATCCCTACACAGTTTGAAGTTCACTTCATTTGAACATTTTCATTACCTTTGGATTGAAATCTCACTTAAAATGGTGGAATACCCTTCACAGGAACAACTGGGGTGAATGGAATGCTCCTACAGAATTGGCGCTAATGGTTAGAAGAACTGCTTTCTCAACCAATCAGACCTTCTGATTAAAATTTTTAGTGAGAAATGCTGTTATTTGCATTTATTCATTTTGCCTCACACAGATGATGTGTCAATGAAATGCTTGATTGGCTTTCTAACGAGTTTGTGTTTTACTTTACAACCGGGAAAAGTTTGGAGGTTTCTAATTATAAGGTTTTTATATTCCTAATGGCACAACACACGGTTATACATTTAATAGCATCTGGAAGAACATAAGCTAAGGTAAGCAGTGGTTATGATTTTTTTTTTGCTGTGTTTTGGATTTTGGCCACTGTGACGTGATTTATCACGCGTCTCTGTTTTGCAATGAAAACAAAACGTATCAGTTTAAGCTTTTAACTGGTACCTTCTTGTTACGGAAATTACATTCATTTGCACAATGACTAGGAAAGTAAAGGCACTAAGTAAAATGGCAAAATACAGTTGCTAGTCTGTTGTTGTTTTTTTATCTGAACTTACATATTATTTGTTTATTTCTACGCTCCATTTCCAATATCTGTTTTGTGTATATCATATTGACTTGTGACTTGACTCGAACTCTAGCCTAAAGACTTGTGACTTGACTCGGACTTGTATTTTGTGACTTGTGAACATCTCTGGTTGGTGGGGGTTTAAATACTTTTAAACCAGGCAGGTGACTGTATGTGTGCAAGCACATAGTTGGTGGGGGTGTAAATATTTTTTCCTAGACAGGTGACTAATACAATTAATTGTACAAATGGCAATGTGTTCAACATAAACATCACCTGATGGCATTGGGCAAGATTTGAAACACACCTAATTATATAGGAACTCAGTGAACTTTGACCCCAGCAGGTGAAAATGATGAACTGTCTGCCAACCCTTTCTTAAGTCACTTAAATCACTGATGGATTTTTTTCACCATTGTGGATCAGTTTTCTGGTGCTATTAAGAGCAAGGCTTCTTTTGCACACTTTTTAACACTTCACATTGTTGTTGGCGCTTAAATCCACACAAACCCCTATCTATCACGACTGAGCTGTGTTTACCCAACATACCCCTAGCACATTCAAAATTTGTTTACCCTCAAACAGGCCAGCCTGACCAAGACTCAAAGACATGCCAAATGCAGGCATAACCGAGGAAGGGTAAAGAATAAAACTGGATATGTGAATAAGCAGATTAGAATTTATGTTGTTATACTGTGGTCAGCATTGGGAATTTCCTCCCTTTATGGCCAACATAATCAGTGTTGTAGAAAATACCAAGTACACATAGTTCATTAAAAGTAACCATAGCTTTCTGAGAAATCCAGTATATGTTATAGTTAAACTCATCTTACTTACAATTAATGAAATATAATTTATTTTATACATGTTAGGACCGGGTGTGGCTAAAACACCTGAACTTAATAATTAGGAGGGGTGTCAACATACACCAATGAGACATAACATTATGACCACCTTCCTAATATTGTGTTGGTCCCCCTTTTGCTGCCAAAACAGCCCTGACCCGTCGAGGCATGGACTCCACTAGACCCCTGAAGGTGTGCTGTGATAACTGGCACCAAATAGTTAGCAGCAGATCCTTTAACTCCTGTAAGTTGTGAGGTGGGGCCTCAATAGATCGGACTTGTTTGTCCAGCACATCCCACAGATGCTTGATTGGATTGAGATCTGGGGAATTTGGAGGTCAAGTCAACACCACAGACTCGTTGCTGTGCTCCTCAAACCATTCCTGAACCATTTTTGCTTTGTGGCAGGGCGCATTATCCTGCTGAAAGATGCCACAGCCATCAGGGAATACCGTTTCCATAAAAGGGTGTACATGGTCTGCAACAATGCTTAGGTAGGTGGTACGTGTCAAAGTAACATCCACATTGATGGCAGGACCCAAGGTTTTCCAGCAGAACATTGCCCAAAGCATCACACTGCCTATGCGAGCTTGCTTTCTTCCCATAGTGCATCCTGGTGCCATGTGTTCCCCAGGTAAGCGACTGCAGTACCTGGTTGATTGGGAAGGCTATGGACCTGAGGAGAGGAGTTGTGTCCCGGCTCAAGATATCTTGGATCCAAGTCTTATCAGTGAATTTCACCACAGGTTCCCAAATAAGCCAGGCCCACGCCCTCGGGGGCGGCCCCATCGAGGATCTGGAGGTCAGTCTGGAAGGAGGTTTGGTGGTCGTCGCGGTCGTCCTCGGGTCTCGGCCGTACCGGACTCTTTGGATGGGGGTACTGTAACACCTCCTGCGGATTCTAAAGATACCACTGACTATCAGAATGCACAGGACTGCATTTCCCAGGAGTCAGTGGGTGAACAGGTGACGCAATCGGCCAATTGGACAGCGCCGAGGGACTCTACGTCACCTGTGTATTGATTAGCACCTGAAGCTAATTTAGTAAGACTATATAAGTGTTTGGAGAACTGTGAAACTTTGCCGTGTTTATCCTGCATACTGAGCATTTTTGTATATCGATTGCAATTTTGTGTATGACCCATTTAGCCTGTTTCTGACTACGACTTCGGTTTTACCCTTGGACTGTTATTGTTGATGATTTACGTGCCGAACTTCTGCCTGTTTTTGACTCTGCTTTGGATCGTCCTTCTGTACTGTAAACTGATTATTAAAAGGTCTCTGAGTATCTGCAAGCGTCTGCCGGTTTTGTTCACGCTCGTGACATGCAGTTTGTCTTTCGACTTCACTCGCAAAATCCGCGATGGGACTGAAGCTCCCAGTGATGGTGTAGATCTCAAAATAGCTGTCAATCAAAACGGGATTCAGCCTTTCGACTGATCCTCCAATCATCTTGCAGAAGCTCAGCGTCCAGACCCGCCCACAGCTCCATTCACCCCCAGAGACGCTCAGCGTCCGGGGACGGGACAAAATCGTGGCATTTATCCAATGACCGGTGAGTTTCGAAGCAATGAAAAAAACTTTTCCATGCAGTCCCGTTGAAGTGAATAGACGCTCAGCTTCTACGGGCAAATACATTGATGCTGCAGGAAAGTATGAGAAGTTAACAAAATCGAGTCAGTCGATTTGTGATAAGTAGCTGATTCTGAATGAACTCGTCTTCGAGATGAACGTGTTCTAACGCATTTGTAGTCAATGAAATGTTAACACAACTAGAGATTGACCGATCAGGGTTTTTGGCATCGATGTCGATCTCCGATCTCCTTTGAGGGCGATCGACCGATAGCCGATTTCGATCGGGGGGGGGGCAACATGCCCACACACGCCCACACACACACACACACACACACACACACACACGCACGCAGGTTTAATGTTATCCAGTTCAGTCTGAAAAAAAACTTAAAAAGAGCCTCACAGTGAAGATAAACCGGAGACAAACGCAACACGCAAAACGCGTGTGTGTGTGTGCGTGTGCGCCTTTAAGAGAGACGCTTTGTTCAGTGTCGCTAAGTTTTTCGAATTCATGATTCGATTCGTTTTCATGCAAAGTGTAAGTTTCTCTTCTCAGTTATCTCTCTGTGTTTACTGTTATTAATTAAATGTCGTTGTATTAATAAAATGTAGTTTTAAATAAACAGCAGATACTTCAAAACAGTTTGTGTGACTCTTTTACATTAAAAAGCTTAATTATAAAGCTTAATTAAACTGCTATTACCACAGATCTGTAACCGAGTCAGACTCGTTCCGGCTAAGTAAGCTAAAAGTTCAGCAGATGATCCTGAACTAACAAATTTAGTAATGAATAAACTTTTGCCTCTGATTGGCTCTGTAACGTTTTCTGTTCTCATCTACATCACAAGTAAGAACCGCTTACGATTTACCAAAGTGAACCAGGAGTTTATACCTGTATAACGTGCTGATAGAATCGACTCAGATGTGACCGGGTTGAATTATCTTTTTAAAGTAAATATTTCAATCAGCAAAATTGCATCGTATGTATGATGCACAAAGTTAATGACGTTATTTTAGGTCGTGAAGAGCTTTCACTGTGGTTTCTGTGTGATGGTTAATTAATTTTGATGCAATGGTTGGTGCGTCGTAGCTCAAAGTCTGGATCAATCCACTGAGCTGTTAAGCTTAACGTGATCTTTATATATCACACAATCGGATCGGCTACATTTGGGAAATATCGACCGATCGTCGATAGCATATTTTGATTAAAAATCGGCCGATACCGATTCATAGCCGATCGATCGTCCCATCTCTAAACACAACTGTACATATTTGACCATTTAATTTTTGACATTTTAGGGGAAGCTGAGCCTCCCTTGCAGTCTTAGAAAAATCACCACTGTTGTTTACATAGTTTCAGATCCTGATGCAAATGTAATATTAAGGAACAGAAAGGTGCATTTCCTGAAGAAAATGTGAGTGTGATTGCAGCTTATCAGGTGATTTTGTGTGTGTGTGTGTGTGTTCAAGCACATATTTAGTGGGGGTGTGAATACATTTGCTCAGACAGGTGCTTATGTGTGTGCAATTATGTAGTTGGTGGCAGAGATGGGGACTCGATTCAGACTTGTTTCAAATTACTCGGACTTGACTCATGACTCGCTCATAAACAACAAGAGTCCCTAGTGTCTGCATGTGTTAACATTAGTTATCAGTGATATATATACAGTATATATATAATTGTAATTATTATAAATATTCTGCTCTCTAATAACGCTCCGGCTGTCTTAACCTGCAACCCACGCAATGGGTAAATGTTACAGCCAGCTTCCGGCGTAGTGATGAAGCGTCGCTCCCTACTCCCTACACACTTTGAAGTTCACTTCATTTGAACATTTTCATTACCTTTGGATTGAAATCTCACTTAAAATGGTGGAATACCCTTCACAGGAACAACTGGGGTGAATGGAATGCTCCTACAGAATTGGCGCTAATGGTTAGAAGAACTGCTTTCTCAACCAATCAGACCTTCTGATTAAAATTTTTAGTGAGAAATGCTGTTATTTGCATTTATTCATTTTGCCTCACACAGATGATGTGTCAATGAAACGCTTGATTGGCTTTCTAACGAGTTTGTGTTTTACTTCACAACCGGGAAAAGTTTGGAGGTTTCTAATTATAAGGTTTTTATATTCCTAATGGCACAACACACGGTTATACATTTAATAGCATCTGGAAGAACATAAGCTAAGGTAAGCAGTGGTTATGATTTTTTTTTTGCTGTGTTTTGGATTTTGGCCACTGTGACGTGATTTATCACGCGTCTCTGTTTTGCAATGAAAACAAAACGTATCAGTTTAAGCTTTTAACTGGTACCTTCTTGTTACGGAAATTACATTCATTTGCACAATGACTAGGAAAGTAAAGGCACTAAGTAAAATGGCAAAATACAGTTGCTAGTCTGTTGTTGTTTTTTTATCTGAACTTACATATTATTTGTTTATTTCTACGCTCCATTTCCAATATCTGTTTTGTGTATATCATATTGACTTGTGACTTGACTCGAACTCTAGCCTAAAGACTTGTGACTTGACTCGGACTTGTATTTTGTGACTTGTGAACATCTCTGGTTGGTGGAGGTCTAAATACTTTTAAACCAGGCAGGTGACTGTATGTGTGCAAGCACATAGTTGGTGGGGGTGTAAATATTTTTTCCTAGTCAGGTGACTAATACAATTAATTGTACAAATGGCAATGTGTTCAACATAAACATCACCTGATGGCATTGGGCAAGATTTGAAACACACCTAATTATATAGGAACTCAGTGAACTTTGACCCCAGCAGGTGAAAATGATGAACTGTCTGCCAACCCTTTCTTAAGTCACTTAAATCACTGATGGATTTTTTTCACCATTGTGGATCAGTTTCCTGGTTCTATTAAGAGCAAGGCTTCTTTTGCACACTTTTTAACACTTCACATTGTTGTTGGCGCTTAAATCCACACAAACCCCTATCTATCACGACTGAGCTGTGTTTACCCAACATACCCCTAGCACATTCAAAATTTGTTTACCCTCAAACAGGCCAGCCTGACCAAGACTCAAAGACATGCCAAATGCAGGCATAACCGAGGAAGGGTAAAGAATAAAACTGGATATGTGAATAAGCAGATTAGAATTTATGTTGTTATACTGTGGTCAGCATTGGGAATTTCCTCCCTTTATGGCCAACATAATCAGTGTTGTAGAAAATACCAAGTACACATAGTTCATTAAAAGTAACCATAGCTTTCTGAGAAATCCAGTATATGTTATAGTTAAACTCATCTTACTTACAATTAATGAAATATAATTTATTTTATACATGTTAGGACCGGGTGTGGCTAAAACACCTGAACTTAATAATTAGGAGGGGTGTCAACATACACCAATGAGACATAACATTATGACCACCTTCCTAATATTGTGTTGGTCCCCCTTTTGCTGCCAAAACAGCCCTGACCCGTCGAGGCATGGACTCCACTAGACCCCTGAAGGTGTGCTGTGATAACTGGCACCAAATAGTTAGCAGCAGATCCTTTAACTCCTGTAAGTTGTGAGGTGGGGCCTCAATAGATCGGACTTGTTTGTCCAGCACATCCCACAGATGCTTGATTGGATTGAGATCTGGGGAATTTGGAGGTCAAGTCAACACCTCAGACTCGTTGCTGTGCTCCTCAAACCATTCCTGAACCATTTTTGCTTTGTGGCAGGGCGCATTATCCTGCTGAAAGATGCCACAGCCATCAGGGAATACCATTTCCATAAAAGGGTGTACATGGTCTTCAACAATGCTTAGGTAGGTGGTACGTGTCAAAGTAACATCCACATTGATGGCAGGACCCAAGGTTTTCCAGCAGAACATTGCCCAAAGCATCACACTGCCTATGCCAGCTTGCTTTCTTCCCATAGTGCATCCTGGTGCCATGTGTTCCCCAGGTAAGCGACGCACACGCACCCGGCCATCTACGTGATGTAAAAGCGCTTGGCGCTTTCGGCAGTGGACAGGGGTCAGCATGGGCACCCTGCCTGGTCTGCGGCTATGCTGCCCCATACACAACAAACTGGGATGCACTGTGTATCCTGACACCTTTCTATCAGAACCAGCATTAACTTCTTCAACAATTTGAGCTACAGTAGCTCATCTGTTGGATCAGACTACACGGGCCAGCCTTCGCTCCCCACGTGCATAATTGAGCCTTGGCCGCCCATGACCCTGTCGCCGGTTTACCACTGTTCCTTCCTTGGACCACTTTTGATAGATACTGACCACTGCAGACTGGGAACACCCCACAAGAACTGCAGTTTTGGAGATGCTCTGACCCAGTCTTCTAGCCATCACAATTTGGCCCTTGTCAAACTTGATCAAATCCTTATGCTTGTCAATTTTTCCTGCTTCTAACACATCAACTTTGAGGATAAAATGTTCACTTGCTGTCTAATATATCCCACCCACTAACAGGTGCCGTGATGAAGAGATAATCAGTGTTATTCACTTCACCTGTCAGTGGTCATAATTTTATGCCTGGTCGGTGTATGCTTGGGCATGTAGAGTAAATGTAAGTATGATGTTTTCAAGCTATATATGAAATGAAACATATGGTAAATAAGCATTTTGACTTTGTAACACTTTCTTTTATGTATTTTTGCATATATGTCATTCTTACATGTTTTAGATAATTAAACCTTGAATATTTGTCAGATATAACCCAAGTTAACACTAATCTCCGTTTGAATGGGGATTTCATTTATGTGAAGAAGTAATTGCCCTTGTAGCTACTATATCAACAATTTATCCAAATTCAGTTTGGGTCAATTTCACTAGCCACATCCAGGCATGATTACCTCCAGACCTGTTGAATCTAAACATCACTTAAGGGGAAACTGTTTGGCAATGTGAAGCAGGCTAGAAGGTCTTATAAGGCAGCACATGATGCTACATTTTAAAAATATCAAAATACAGAACCAAAACAAAATCTATCAGTCTGGAAAGAGCCATTGCTCCTACAAAGCCATTGCTAAGGTTCTGGGATTCCAGTAAACCATGGTGAGAACCATTATTTAATGAAGAAAACTCAGAACAGTTGCAAACCTTTCTGGGATTGACTGGCCTACCAAAATTTAACAACCATCAACCACTAATAACATCTGAAAAACTGCAGACCTCACTTGCCTTAGTTGAGGTCAATGCACCCGATTCCACACTAAGAAAGACACTAGGCAAAAAAAAAACTCTATAGGAGAGTTGCAAGGTGTAAACCACTGCTGATCACTAAGATCTCTCACACATTAAAAAAACATATAGATGACCTCCAAGACTTTTGTGATAATATTCTGTGGTGATGACATCTGACTGATGAGTCAAACTGGAACCTTTTAAAGACATGGGTCCTGTTACAGCTGGTGTATAACTAACACCATATTCCACCATAAGCACATACCAACAGTCAAACAAGGTGGTGGTTGTGTGAGGGTCTGGGGCTGCTTTGTATTAACAGAAAGATGTGAAACATTTAAATGTGACATTTTCAAAAAACAGAAGAAATTGGGGATTAGGAAATTCTTTTTACATAACCATATATTGCTTTTTTGGCCATTATAGTGTGGCGTTTATAAGCCGTAGCCTAGTGGTTAAGGTACTGGACTAGTAATCAGAAGGTCGCTGGTTCAAGCCCCACTACTGCCAGGTTGCTGCTGTTGGGCCCTTGAGCAAGGCCGTTAACTCTCAATTGCTCAGACTGTATACTGTAACTGTAATGTAAGTCGCTTTGGATAAAGGCGTCTCCCAAATGCCGAAAATGTAAATGTAATAGGTACCCCTGAATAACCAGAAAGAGTTAGTCAACTATAGTGAGTTGTTTGTTTCATGTTGGTCCTAAACAAAAAAACAGAGCTTGCCAATACAGAACTTGAAAATAATCCTGAACCTCAACATATGATTTTTTGGACTTTGCAGCTATTTCAAAAAGAAGTGCGGTTATTCAAATTCAGTCATTCAGATCATCTGGATCAGGGAATGAGTAAAAGAAAATATGACTTTCACCTCTATTCAAATATATTTCTGTAACAAAAACAACTGAAATTTCAGGAAACCCTTAGTGTTCTGTCTTTCACTGCTTCTATGTCTTTGCAAAACCTTTGCCATATGTTTGTAGTCCTCCAGGTTCATTAGCTTTGAATGACGATCTGAGCCTCTGGCTTTAAAAGCTGCTATTGTCTGGCAAAAGCAGAAAGAGCGTCTGTACTCAGAAAAGCTTTGAAGGGGAGTCCAGAGGCAAAGCAGCCCCTTCTGTCAGTCATCTGTCATATGCACTGTTAACACTTCAGCTATGTCATCCAACCTCATTTTCTCACTCCCTCATTTCCTTCTGCTCTAATTGGAGCTGTTTCCTGAGGAAGGGAGGGGCTGGGTATAGGTTTGTTCTCATTTCAGCACTGGCACATGTTAATGAGGCATTTTCAGGTTCAAAGCTACTCTTAGATTACTCAGTTTCAGACATCCATGCCATGTCTGACATGTTCAAAACAAAGTATATATTTACTATTTTTTAACTGTGAACACATTTATACATACACTGTATTGCTGTATTTGGACACCCCCCTGTTTATGGAGTGTAGGTGTTTCAGCCACATCCACTGATAACAGGTGTATAAAATAAATTATATAAATGATATAAAGTGGCTTGTGCCACATGCAAATTGATGCTGCTTTAAGTAAATTTTAAGTTTGTTTGTTTTTTTAAATCCCTGATATTTTATTGCTGCCGTGTTATGGTACTTTATCTCAAAACTATTTTATTTAATAATAATTAACCGTTAAATTTGAATCCTCACTGGTGCTACATACAGACATTAATGGAGTGTTCCTGCATTGCGCCCAGTGATTCTGCACAAACTGGACCCACCACAACCCTGAACAGGATAAAGGATAAAGCCAATTTGTATACATTAGCTAACCAATGCCTATCATAAGCAAGTGTTACTTGATTGATATGCAAGAATGACTTACCATTCTACTCATCTGAAATGGAGCCAGTTATACCCTCTTAGATCTTTGACCGCATTTGGGATCCACAATTACAATTCTCATAATATGTCATTTTTTATCATATCTGTACATTGATGCACTATACGTGAAGCACTTGATCATGGTGTGCCGTTTTGTCTGTGAACGACACACACACTCACAGCAGCTGTAGTAGGACAGAGGAAAGGGACACACTTTTATACCTGTGGGTCCAGTGGACATGAATACTACATGTGTAATATAAATGTGTGAGGGGGGTGTACAGTGTGCACGTGTTATTTTATATGTTCTTCACACAAAATGAGCCAAAGCCAAAGGAATCTGAGGTTAAAATAATAATAAATAGCATCCTTTTTCTTTTGGTAAACATAGAAAATGGGTCCCACAGACCCAAACACCACACAAGGGTTAAATAATATGCTGAGCCTGGCTGTGACTCCTAGTACATAACAGACCTAAATTATTTCAGTTATCATACAACCCCAAATAAGAAAAAGTTGGGACAGTATGGAAAATGCAAATAAAGGTTACAATGTTTCTTACATCACCTGTTTGAAATCACATTATTTACTAATGTCATTACTAGTTCTAAACTGTCCTATTTTATTTGCATTTCCAATACTGTCCCAACTTTGTATGTATTAAGGTTGTATTATCACTATCTTAAAGTCTGTCTATTTATCCTTTTTTCTTTGTTAAATAATATTGTTCCATTGTGTCTAACAAAAAAGTGAAGCAAATTCCTCTTTACTGTTTTGCAGTTGAGCTCTTCATTATTAAAAACTTTCCATCAGTAAAGTCCTTGCTTACACTGGCCATATGCCTATGCTCTGTGCTGCTTATGGAAAAATCAAAACTGCGTGACGTCTCTCTTGTTCCATTTGTATTTCTCCCCTTTTTTCTCTTGCTGTCTGCTGGAACCCAATGCTACTGTAGCATACGTTAAATCTAGCTCTCTGTTGATTACTGCTGTACTGCCAGAAGTCATACCCTCCTGTCGAGCTATCATTAATGCTAATGACCAGGCTATTAAGGTGTAAAATTCATACTTTAACCTTTTGCATGCATGAATGATTCAATGCTCGATTTAATAGCTGCATTGAAAGACACAGTGAGCATTGTATGAATGTGTGCGGGAAAAAACTGCATATACACTGCAAATCCAGAACCCTAAATTAACTCTGACTGCAGTCAAAGGCTGTAAATCACATTTTAATTCGAAACACACACATAACCCCGCACACAAACACACACACTCACACACAAGCAGAATCACTGGCCTTGCTACTGCGGTTGGCGGGGTTGGCACCCTGCCTGCCTGATGCACTGGCAGCAGTGCTGATCACTGCTTTTTTCCTGCCTTCCCTCTGTTTACTTTAGGCCTCCATCAGTCGCTGTACAAACAGCACACCCTAATTACTCATTTCCCCTGCAGCACCCACAGAATTGATGATTGAGCACTCATTCTCTCAGGTCATGATTAACTAAGATCCTAAATAAACAGTCCTAATTAGCTTATGCAATCGAATAGAATGCTAGCGTGGACATATAGAATGCTTACAGAAATGTTGATGAAAATGTTAATTGTTATTAAAATGGATAGAGAAGTGACACAACAATTATAAAAATGGATACTAAAGCCACAAACACTTAAACTAGAGATGCCAAAAGTGTTAGCTAAATTGACACATACTAGAGCTGGGCGGTTCCTGAATCACCCAGGTAAATGATTCGAATCTTTGTACTGAATCAGGAATCACGAGTCCGAAATCTCAATTAACCCGGATCCTATGAGTCCTCTGACTGGCTGTTGCCAAGTAAACAAGGCGAGTGAGCAGACTCACTGACAACACCGTGGACTCAGATGATTTGGCTGAACCAGCTTCACTCCAGTCCGTGAATATAAGTAATAAGTTAAATATTCCAATAAACAAGTGGTTAAACACACTGGTGTTTGTTATGTGGCTGATTTTATGCACATGCTATTATTATTATTATTATTATCAGTAGTAGTGGTATAGATTAGTAATGCTGTATATTTTCTTGTAAGCAAAACAACAACATAATATAGTTATTATTATTATTAAAATGCAAATGTTTACAGGCTACTTTAGGACTACACCACTTAAGGAGTATCATAGCCTAGGTAATTTAGTGACTGTTTTGGTGCCACTGTGGCTGCCTGACTGGGTGAAGTTACCATGGCAATTTGTTGTTGACCATCCCCCTTGAATCCTTGACCCATTACTAGAGAAGTGTGGGGTGCCAAGAGAATTAAGAAAGAAGCATTTATTTACAGAAGTGCACGGAAGACAAGTGATATTTGGATGCATTTTCATGCAGTAAATCAATCGCAATCAAGATGTCAGTACAAGAATTTACCAGAATTTACCACCACTAACACATACTCATAATAAAGACATACACACACAAACACAAAACATTTAACAAAAAGAAGTTGACATAAATGTGACTTTTTAAACGGTTTAACTCATATTGGAATGTTCAAATATGGTATACCTGTAAGCTTACATCTATATACAATAAAAAAAACAAGGACATCATTTGACTTCAGAACAGTTTTATTTCATCCTTTTTATGCCAGATCAATTACACATCAAGTGCTAGATTAAGTACTCTGCACCCTCTAGGTAGAAAATTCAAAACTGCATTGAAGCCAACATGCAAAACTGACATATTGATAATCTGCAGACCCTGTTAGTAAGTACACTGTCGGCTAGTACAAATTTGTGTAGATGTTATCAAGTTTGCAGGTTTATACACAGTAAATAAGAGCCTTGGAGTCTTACAGTCTCCATAAACCATTCTAGTTAATAATGCCATGATGGCTCTGGGATTTGGTCAAAGCCTAATGTTTCGAGCAGATGTGTTTGAATTGCATGTGTGGCAGCACGTGGTTAGGGCTTTCGGGGCAGACATTAAAGGGAGGATTTTTTTTCAGTTTGGCTTTTTGGTTTCCGTCTGCTAGAGTGCTACATTAAAGCAAGTTAGACTTCTGACGCACCCGTAAGCTTTTTGCATTGGCTCTTTGAACAGTGACCAACTACAGCTCCTTACACTGGTCATTACACACGTGCACCGTCTCACTGCATCATTTCCCAGAAGTGTTGATTCCCAGTCTGCTAAACCTAAAGACTTTCTTTGTTTTCAGATCTGCACAGATGTGGACCTGCAAAATATTATGTGCCCATACTACAGATAATCACTCTCTAAAGTCCTTTCTCACATGCACATTTAACTCTGTATTGACCAGCAGTGTATTGACCCAGTGGTAAGGTAAATATTGTCTTATTGCCCAGGTCATGGAGACAATTTGTCCAGATTGTCAGATTTATACCATGAACTACCAAAACAGGTCAACTATGAATAAGCAGCTGCTGGAACATTGTTGACAGTCAACAGGCAAGTGAGCTTTACCATCGCTGTAGGCTGAGAAGCTGCTGTGCACAAAATAAGCAACCTCTCATTACTTAAATAAAGTTCATTGCATAGCTTACACTGATCAGCCATAACATTAAAACCACCTCCTTGTTTCTACACTCACTGTCCATTTTATCAGCTCCACTTACCATATAAGAGCACTTTGTAGTTCTACAATTATTGACTGTAGTCCATCTGTTCTCTGCATGCTTTGTTAGCCCCCTTTCATGCTGTTCTTCAATGGTCAGGACTCTCCCAGGACCACTACAGAGTAGATATTATTTGGGTGGTGGATCATTCTCAGCACTGCAGTGACACTGACATGGTGGTGGTGTGTTAGTGTGTGTTGTGCTGGCATGAGTGGATAAGACACAGCAATGCTGATGGAGTTTTTAAACACCTCACTGTCACTGCTAGACTGAGAATAGTCCAACAACCAAAAATTTCCAGCCAACAGCGCCCCATGGGCAGCATCCCTTGACCACTGATGAAGGTCTAGAAGATGACCAACTCAAACGGCAGCAATAGATGAGCGATTGTCTCTGACTTTACATCTACAAGGTGCACCAACTAGGTAAGAGAGTCTAATAGAGTGGACAGTAAGTGGACACACTATTTAGAAACTCCAGCAGCGCTGCTGTGTCTGATCCACTAATACCAGCACAACACACACTAACACACCACCACCATGTCATTGTCACTGCAATGCTGAGAATGATCCACCACCTAAATAATACCTGTTCTGTGGTGGTCCTTTGGGGGTCCTGACCATTGAAGAACAGGGTGAAAGCAGGCTAAAAAAGTATGTAGAGAAACATATGGACTACAGCCAGTAATTGTAGAACTACAAAGTGCTTCTATATGGTAAGTGGAGCTGATAAAATGGGCAGTGAGTGTAGAAACAAGGAGGTGGTTTTAATGTTATGGCTGATCAGTGTATAAACAAAGAAAAATCCCTCTGTAGGAAAGTGTTTAATGAATAAGGTATTTAGTCTTAACACTATATGTTCTGTTAGGCATGGTAAAGAAAGTATTATACATGTCAACAATGGTAATAGCTTTGAGGAGAAGCTAACAGAGCCTGTCATTTTAACCTACATGTGTATGACAGGTGGCACATTGGTGTTTTGCTGAACATTTCCAGGGTTGTATCCTTACCTCAGGTTAATATAAAATCTGTCTTGTTCTCACTGTGAATACTCACAATGATTAACACAGAGTAATTATAGTTACAGTTTGAATTTTACTGGGTCATAGAATAACATCAGTTATAAAACAAAAAGCTCTAGTTCATTCCATTGGCTTGCTGCTTACATAGAGCTGGGATCTTGAATACATCGTTACGAATCTTGGCTCTGCCTGCCGGCTATTGGCAATTGGCCTATTGTTCAGATATGGGCGGGATTAAGCCGGATAAGGTCTCTCTCTCATGACTGTTGCAATTACAACCTCTGCTGGCTGATTGATGGCGCCTGCACAGAGATGAGAAAAGAGTACTTTCAGAATGTGTCTCTCTGTACACAGGGCTGAGCTGCACTGCACTCGTCAAAGTGTAAGTGATAAGATGCATTGACATGCTGCCCACGTGTTGGAGGGGGCGTGGGTTAGTTTCGTTCTCCTTAATCAGAGCAGTGACCGGCATTGGTGGAGAGGAAGCATGACGCAATCGGGCAATTGGACGTGCTAAAAGGGGAGAAAATGCATAAATAAAAATAATTTAAAAAAAAAAGACTAAATGTGAGAGACATCTGGTGTACCATTTTTGGACGTTTTCATTTGTCCCACAATGCCCTCTTACCACCTCAGCCCACACCAAAAGTTTTCTAAACTGGTAAAATGCACCAGATTTGATCCTCTATGTTTCCCTGTATGAGCTAGACTTTTGTTATGTGTTAGCCTTGCTTTATTGGCTGCTGAGAGAACTTTCACACCCTGGCCACTTCCCAAACTCTGAAAGGCCTGTTGACTTCATTTTATGGCGCAAATGATCGTCTGGGTTGCAGAGGTGGCACAGCCAAGAGCCAACGTCACCGTGAAAGCCTTCTTTGTTTGAAAGCTGTACAGTTAAAACCACCAGCATATGTTTTTAATAGTTATGCCGACGTGTGCGTGTGTTTGACATAACAGAATAAATTGTATGTCTGGCCAAAGCAGAGGAGAATGAGGGCAGACTAAACATACTTTAAACAAATGAGAGCGTAACAACACAGCCTGACTGAAGTCGGTCCTTTCGCTGTGGGCACGGCAGTTCACATGTGTCTGTGTAAAGTGTTGACATTAGCAGCCTAATTGTATAATCTCCTAAGCTGTAGTTACATGTGTGCATTGTTTTTACCTCAACTGTAACAGGACTGCTTAGAATGGAGGCATTCTGTACATTGTGTACCACATAACAAATCAGTTAACTCGGCACGCTATATCCAAATATGGACTTGTATTTGTTTTCAGTCTTTGGCCACATTATTGTTCCATTATAGATGATCTTACAATGTTTACTGTAAATGTCTTACATTAGCATGACAATGGTTCTTAATAAAGACAATGGAAGCACCAACACAATTAGTGAATTACATTGGTTCCTTCTTTAACAAGTTCAATATAAGTTAATTAATCAGATGAGCTTCATGCAAGAGTGTAGGGACTGAAGGGATGGGGGTGAGTAGGATGTGTCCTCCCCAATATTTAAATGTTGGGTTATAATGTCCTCCCCAATCACTGAATTTGCACAGGGTTTTAACATGATTTAAATACATTATTCTTATGTATATCAAATAATGCTTATTAAATTTGATATGATAACAGGTACTACATCAGTCCAAAGCTTCAGAATTTTCACCTCTCTTCAGAGAACTGAGGTTTAGAGTCTGATATATGCACAAATGGTATATTTGTTTGTTTGTAACTTTATTACAATTTTAACATGTTTGAATATGGGCACCATGGTGGCTCGATGGGTAGCACTGTCGCATCACAGCAAGAAGGTCCTGGGTTTAATTGCCAGGTGGAGTGGTCTGGGTCCTTTTTTTGTGTTTGCATGTTCTACTCGTGTTTGTGTGGGTCAAGGTCAGGTTAGTTGGAGCTACTAAACTGCCTTAGGTGTGTGTGTGTGTGTGTGTGTGTATTTGCCCTGTGATGGACTGGTGACCTGTCCAGTGTGGTTCCAGCATTTCACCCAGTGAATTGTACCCATTGTGACCCTAAATCGGACAAAGCGGTGGTAAAACAGATAATAATAATGATTGAATGTTTGAAACATGGTTGTTTGGAATCCTTGTTCATACGTACCATATTTATTACAACCCCAAATCAGAAAAAGATGGGACAGCACGGAAAATGCAAATAACAAAAAAACACAGAGTTTCTTACATTTACTTTGACTTTTATTTGATTGCAGACAGGATGAACCTGAAATATTTCATTTTTTGTTTGCTCAACTTAATTTCATTTATTAATAAACATCCATTCCTGCATTTCAGGCCTGCAACACATTCCAAAAAAAGTTGGGACAGTAAAGCGTTTACCACTTCATAATGTTGCCATTCCTTTTCACCACACTTAAAAGACGTTTTGGCACCGAGGATACCAAGTGATTTAGTGTTTCAGCTTTTATTTTGTCCCATTCTTCCTGCAAACACGTCTTAAGATGTACAACGGTACGGGGTCGTCGCTGTCGCATTTTCTGTTTAAAAATTCTCCACACATTCTCTATTGGGGACAGGTCAGGACTGCAGGCAGGCATGTTCAGTAACCGTACCCTCTTCTTCCGCAGCCATGCCTTTGTAATGTGTGCAGCATGTGGTTTTGCATTGTCTTGTTGAAAAATGCATGAACGTCCCTGGAAAAGACAACGTCTTGAAGGCAGCATATGTTGCTCTAAGGTCTCAGTGTACATTTCTGCATTAATGCTGCCATCACAGAAGTGTAAATGACCTATGCCAATGGCACTGACACAGCCCCATACCATGACAGACCCTGGCTTTTGGACTTGTTGCTGTTAACAGTCTGGATGGTCCTTTCCGTCTTTGGTCCGGAGTACACGGTGTCCATTTTTTCCAAAAAAGATCTGGAATGCTGATTCATCACACAACAATACACATTTTCACTGTGTGATGGCCCATCCTAGGTGCCTTCAAGCCCAGAGAAGTCGATGCCACTGGACATGGTTAACATAAAGCTTCTTTTTTGCACAGTAAAGTTTTAAGTAGCATTTGTGCATGTAAATCTGTATTGTAGTACTTGACAAAGGTTTGCCAAAGTAATCCCTCACCATGTGGTTATATCAGCTATTGAGTGGCGGTTCTTGATGCAGTTCCGTCTGGAATCGAAGATCACCACATGCGTTCAGCTTAAGCTTGCGCCCCTTGGCCTTTACACACTGAAATTCCTCCCGATTCCTTGACTCATTTAATAATATTATGCACTGTAGAGGGAGAAATATGCAAATCCCTTCCAATCTTTCTCTGAGATTCATTGTTTGTAAACATTTCAATCATTTTCTCACACATTTGTTGACAAACTGGAGATCCTCTGATCATCTTTGCTCATCAAAGACTCAGCCTTTCCTGGATGCTGTTTTTGTACCAAACCATGATTACAATCACCTGTTGACATCACCTGTTTGGAATCACATCATTATTTAGTTTTTTCACCTCATTACTAGCCGTAATGGCCCCGTCCCAACTTTTTTTGGAACATGTTGCAAACTTGAAATGCAGGAATGGAGGTATATTAACAAATGATATGAAGTTGAGCAGACAAAACATGAAATATCTTGGGTTCAAACTGTCTGCAATCAAATAAAAGTCAAAGTGAATGTAAGGAACACTATTTTTATTTCATTTGTATTTTCCATACTGTCCCAACTTTTTTCTGATTTGGGGTTGTAAATCACAGTATGTGTTTATATACACATGTTTTTTTTTTAACATTTAGACATATTTTCTTAATTATAACATCTTGAATTATTATTTGCTCCACATGCACAATGAATAACACAAATTTCAAACAACACCGACAGCCATGGTTTTGTGGTGGCACAGCAGTTAGAGGCACAGCAAGGTTCTAGAGACCTAGACTTGACACTGGCCTCTGGTTAATGTCTGTGCAGGGTTTGGAGCGACACCCCTCCCCCATGTCTGAATGTACTGTTTCTTTTGAAATGAATATGGATTACATTAATGTGTAATTTGGTTCACATTCAGAAAGCTTAAAAGTGCCCTTTAAACGTAATCATTTCCATGTGTCTAGGTTCAGCGTGCATGTGTTTTGGGAGAAATGAGGGAGTGCTTGACTGACAGCAAACAATTGAAGGTAGTGTCTTTGTGCCAGCTAACCAGCTGCTGACTTTTTACTGATCTCTTTACTATCTTTAAAGCAACAGGTAAAATGGTAAATTACTGGGCTGAAAATTCAGATAGAGAGAGAGAATCATTTGGGAAAAAAGAGGTTAGTAAATTGGCCGAAAAAGTTGCAGGCTAGTTTTAAAGGTCTGATCGTCTTACTTCACTGTCTGAATATAAATTAGAGTTACATAATCAGAGGAATTAGTCATGAGGAACAGACGTTTTGGAGAGGAAACTATGTGCCATTTGATCTGGACAATCAAATATACTCACTTTAAAAAGCCATTATAACCCTTATAGAGCAAAAACCGCAATGCTTAATAGGTAAAACAGTCCACACACTATGATCTAATAATGTACAATATGTGCTAAATAGGAGTACTACTGTCTGGTCTGGATTTACTAAGATTCCAAAAAATATGTAAAACTTGTTTATGCAACCTAACAGATGTCTGCAAAAGAACAGGCCATGATGTGGGTGATTTGAAAAAATAATAATATTAATAAATTGCAAATGTAATGATTTGCATAGAATGTGGGGAAAACCACAGAAAAAAATATGTAAATAAGATTTATATATATATATTTGTTTATGCTTTTTCTCCCCTTTTAGCGTGTCCGGTTGCCCGATTGCGTCATGCTTCCTCTCCACCAATGCTGATCCCTGCTCTGATGGAGGAGAATGAATCAGCCAGCAGAGGTGGTAAATGCACCAGTCATGGGAAAGAGACCCCATCCGGCTTAGTCCCGCCCATATCTGAACAACAGGCCAATCGTTGTTTATGTGGCTGCTCAGCCTAGACGCGCAGGCAGGCAGAGCTAAATTCCGATAGGATGTATTCGAGATCCCAGCTCTGGTTCCAGGGTGTGTTTTTTTACCGCTGCGCCACCTGAGCGGCCTCAACTTTTTTGTTTTTAAATGTTTTTGATTTAATGTTTGTATAATGATTAAAAAATATATAAAGTATAAATAACTTTTTCAGTAAACTATTTTTAAAATATCATCCACGCACTGATACATATTTCATAATCTGCAAGAGGATTGTGAGGGCCATTTGGAAAGTTTTAGCTTAATTAATTGGGATTTTAAAGTATAATTTGAGTTAATGTCTCATTTTAGTTGCCAGTGTCTTCTGGAAGGCTTGTTTCCTGTGCCACTGTCTTCCACACAACTATCTAGTTGATCTACTCCATGCCTATTTTCTAGCAGTTAGTTTATTTATTTCCCTTCCAATCATACCTTTGGTAATGTGTAGGGCCCCACTACATTCACGGAAAAATGTGCTTAATTTCACGGACCTCGTTTTTTCCTTTCGCTTGGGAGTTTGGAGTTTGCTGAGTTTATAAAGAAAGAAATAAACTCTACATAGACAAACTATCAGGAGCATAATACTTTACTGGCTTGTTCTTTTGAGGCGCAGCTCAGAGATGATCACGTGTGTAGATAAGCACACTTTTCCATTGATTAGGGAATCCCCAAAGTTGCAAAATGCACTCAATATGTAAACACATACATTAAACATTGTTAGCACACTAGACCACAGAAAGGTCTGTTACACTAACTTAATTGCTGTATGATTGCTAGGCTGTGTTGCAATTGCTCATATTGCAATTTGCGCCTCATATTTCATACACTAAGCTAGTGAAAAAGGTTAAATCACACAAACACATATTTCATTCTAAACAACTAATTTCACCGGAAACGTCTCATTATTCAAAAGCATTGTTCTCATAAATGCCCTTTGGCTTATGAAAAGACAGAATGTGGCCAAATCTGTCTCTTTGGCCATAAACTCTTGCATACCTTGCTAGTCTCCCATGCTTAATCACTTGCATCTTATGAGATATTGTTTGCGGCTAAAAACATGATATGTTGCCATAGTTTATCTTGTAACAACAGGAGCCAAAATATGTATCTTTCTGATTGCAACAGTATATATACTGCTAGCATATCTGTCACAAATCCTGACCTTTACATTCAAAACACAACCTCTGGCTTGTCAGTCATCATTTTCTTTAAAAGCCTGAAGGTCCACCTGGCTCAAAAGCAATGACCCTGACACACTGGCTCTGTCTAAAACACCGTTGTCATCAGTATCATTGTGTGAATGTGTTTGCATTACACATTCGTACCCAGTCACAAAGAAACAGTAAACAATGCACTCATTCAGCATCAACATGCTCAGATACTAGTGTTTAGCAGCAGTCAGGTCGCTGCCTCCCCTGAAAATTGCACGGAATCATAAAACTTACATGGCTTAAGGCTGCCTGCTGGCTGTTCTACAACTATAAAATTGCAGGAAAAACACTTCCCGCACATAGATCTCCTTTAACACTGTCTGGCTTTGATAATTCATGGACACCTTTAGCAGACCCCCAGCTCTGAGCCCAGAAAATAGAAAATCCCAAGCCATTACTTCAGACATCTTCAGAGACTCCAGTTTTTTCCACTTTGACAAGTCCATTACCAGTGGATTCATATGTATATAGATTATCCCCATATCCAAGTACTCCAGACATTACGCAAACCCCTGCAAAGCATCCAAAAGAGTCATGTGGTAATGATTCAGCTAGGGATTCTTGGGCCATGGTGAAGTGTACAAGGTGTGTACAGTTTATTGATTTGGAGCGAGTCACTAATGCACTGTGAAACGAGCCAATACCTAGTAAAACTTCTCAGTACAGTGCACCTTGAGATTTTAAGGTATTTAATTACAACCTCAAACAAGAAAAAGTTGGGACAGTACGTAAAATGCAAATAAAAGATCAGCAGTGTTTCTTAGATTTACTTTGATGTTTCATTGCATTGCCGACAGTATGAAATTAAGACGTTTTATGTTTTGTCTGGTCAAATTCATTTTGTTAATATACATCAATTCAATGCATTTCAGGTCTGCAACACATTACAAAAAAGTTGGGACGGTAAAGAATATACCAATTTGTAATCCTGCCATTTCTTCAACCAAAACTTAAAAGATGTTTTGGCACCAAGGATACCAAATGATGAAATATTTTAGGTGTTAATTTGTCCCATTCTTCCTGCAAACACGTCTTAAATCATCCAACAGTACATGGTTGTCATTGTCACATTTTTTTGGTTAAAAATTCTCTACACATTCTCTATTGGGGAAGTAAGGACTGCAGGCAGGCCAGTCCGTACCTGTACCCTCTTCTTCCGCAGCCTTTGTAATGTCTGCAGCACCTTGCCTATGTGGCTATATCAGCTATTGTTGAGTGGTGGTTCTTGATGCAGTGCCATCTGAGGGATCGAAGATCACAGGCGTTCAGATTAAGCTTGCGCCCTTGGCCTTTAAGCACTGAAATTGCTCCCAATTCCTTGAATCGTTTCATAATATTATGCACTGTAGAGGGAGAAATATGCAAATCCCTTCCAATCATTCTTTGAGGTTCATTGTTTTTAAACATTTCAATAATTATCTCACACATTTGTTGACAAACTGGAGATCATCTGGCCATCTTTGCTCATCAAAGACTCAGCCTTTCCTGGATGCTGCTTTTGTACCAAACCATGATTACAATCACCTGTTGACATCACCTGTTTGGAATCACATCATTATTTAGTTTTTTCACCTCATTACTAGCCGTAATTGCCCCCGTCCCAACTTTTTTTTGGAATGTGTTGTAGGCCTGAAATGCAGGAATGGAGGTATATTAACAAATGAACAGAAGTTGACCAGACAAAAGATGAAATGTCTTGTGTTTAAACTGTCTTCAATCAGATAAAAATCAAAGTAAATGTAAAGAACACTGCATTTTTATTTTATTTTTGTTTTCATTTTGCATTTAACTTTTTCTGATTTGGGGTTGTACTTTTCTGCATTAATGCTGCCATCACAGAAGTGTAAATGACCTTTGCCAAGGGCACTGACACTGCACCATACCATGACAGACCCTGGCTTCTGGATGGTCCTTTTCGTCTTTGGTCTGGAGCACACAGCATCCATTTCTGTTTGGCCACAATACATGTTTCCACTGTGTGATGGTCCATCAATGATGCCTTTGAGCCCAGAGAACTTGACAGCACTTCTGGACATGGTCCATGGCTTCTTTTTGGCAGTTTTAAGTGGTGTTTTTCAGTGTAACTGCATATTGGTGTGCTTGACAAAGGTTTGGCAAAGTAATCCCTTGTCCATATGGTTATATCCATTATTGATGAATGACAGTGCCCTTGCTCTTTACTCACTGAAATTCCTTCAGATTCCTCAAATCGTTTAATAATATTATGCACTGTAGAGGGAGAAATATGTAAATCCCCTCCAATCTTTCTTTAAGGAACATGTATAAATAAATTTACCAGTGGATTTACTTCTTTAAGATGTGTCAGAAAACTGCTTTACTTTTTATCGTTTGAAATGGGTAAATATACAATAATCAAAATCCTAGTATTTCAAAACTTTAACTATTTATTTTTCTAGCATATACAGTATTTGATCTGATTGTATGGTTGTTTGTTGGCGCTCTTCGGTTTTGTTGGTGTTGTTCAGTTTCCGGGAACACAGCTGGTGGTATGACACTCTTTTTTTAATATGGTTACCATGAGGTAACAAGCGAGGGGGTGTGAAACCGTTTCTTGCATATGGCTACCAAAAGAGGTCAAGAGGTCAATCACATGGAGTGTTGTGAACTCTGCTCTGAAAAACACATTGATTATTTGTTTTTACCTCTCATACCACCTCGGGCTGCATCTTATGATTTGGTTTCTTTTTGTTTCTATTTATTGTACAGTACTTTTAGCCATTTATAAATGTAGTTATTATTTTTTGCAATTGGGTTCATTTTTGTACCATTGTGATTAGCAGAGACACTGTATGACCAGTATAAAATGTATTTAAACACTACAGCAGCTGAAAAGTGTGTCTTACAATAGACGTTCTTACTGCATCCAATGTTTCCTCCACTCAAAAAGCACGACTTTTCACTTTACATGACCCCTTGCAGACATTATATTTCATTTTTATGTTTAAACACTGCCTGGTGGGTCTGGTTTCTCAGAATCATTGGATGTAATGCAGCAACACACAGGAAGACAGGAAGCCAATCCATCACTAGGCCTCAGTCATCCCCCTCAGACATTGCCAGTAATATATGTTTGTAAATGCCTGACAGGTTCAATACATAGTTCTAACAGGTAGACATTGTTTCCAAGGCACATTGTGGTTTCATGGTGATTTCCAAACCCCATTCTTAATGCAACATATTGTGTAACTATACAATTGATTGTGTATTAATTAGACATATTTAGCACAGCAAAGAGCCATTTGGGACACAGTCCATTCAGCACTGTAAGCCTGTGTGGCCAAGATATTTATACTTTACAGTGACAACACTTGAGGTTGACTGGTGTAGCCCTAGTGAGCCCTAGAAAGAATTTTACTTGTTGTTCTTTATGATTAAATGTCATGCTTGGTATGTGTCATTGTGGGCATCTGTTAGAAATAGGAGTGGCTAAAATAGTCAAATCCACAAGTTAGAACAGGTGTCTACATACGTTTGGCCACAGGTTGTATTCATATGACATGGTTTATAAATTTAATCAGGATTCAGCTGGGATTGACTGAAAATTATTAAACACTGGGTGTTTGTATAGGCTTTAGTATTAGTATCCCAACTTTAATGACTGCTATGGTCGGCTGTTGTACACAGGATGATGATGAATATACACCTTGTAAGAACGCTTTAGTCACAAAGATCAAGATCTAATACAAATTTTAGACATCACAGATTGAAGCCCTGAGCACCAACAAGGGCAACAGCAAACATGTTGATAGATTTAATCAATTTAGAATTCTAGCATTAGGAATCTGATTAAGAGTCTTGGCTGTTGCTCTCTGGCAGTCCTGTTATTAAAACTCACAGTTGTGTTCATTGGTGAGCTTTCTTTGCAGTCTTTTATAATCATTTTTAAACCAATTAAAGGTAGCCTAATGCTAAATACATGGGTAGTTATGTAAGAATGTTGACCTTTTTGGCACGTATACAAAATGTGTTCAATAATCCACTGGATGTGTGTATGTGATAAAGAGGGGGTCTGGAATGTAAGTAATGTGGGCAGATGCTCCTCTCTCCTGCAGCTCATTGGGGCCGATGGGTGAAGCAGCTGGGAAAGTTGGGTAGAGTGGCAGTTGCCACACACAGACATGTTAAAGGCACTACCAGCTATTATTATGCTTAAATAGTCTTACTAATAGTCTTAATAAAATCACATGAACAACACAGTAATGGCACAGAAATAAAGCAAATCAATAATAAGCATAGTTTCCTATAACTCAAAACACAAAGATTTACACAAATATACCATATATATACACTGATCAACCATAACATTAAAACCACCCCCTTGTTTCTACTCTCACTGTCCATGTTATCAGCTCCACTTACCATATAGGA
The DNA here is from genome assembly GCF_030014385.1 of Trichomycterus rosablanca. Taxonomy (NCBI): domain Eukaryota; kingdom Metazoa; phylum Chordata; class Actinopteri; order Siluriformes; family Trichomycteridae; genus Trichomycterus; species Trichomycterus rosablanca. The sequence goes on along the minus strand of NC_085988.1, from coordinate 61,820,756 downwards.
GCACTTTGTAATTCTACAATTACTGATTGTAGTCCATCTATTTCTCAGCATGCTTTGTAAGCCCCATTTCATGCTGTTCTTCAATGGTCAGGACTCTCCCAGGACCACTACAGAGTAGGTATTATTTAAGTGGTGGATCATTCTCAGCACTGCAGTGACACTGACATGGTGGTGGTGTGTTAGTGTGTGTTGTGCTGATATGAGTGTATAAGACACAGCAATGCTGATTGAGTTTTTAAACACCTCACTGTCACTGCTGGACTGAGAATAGTCCAACAACTAAAAATATATCCAGCCAACAGTGCCCTGTGGGCAGTGTCCTGTGACCACTAATGAAGCTCTAGAAGATGACCAACTCAAACAGCAGCAATAGATGAGCGATCGTCTCTGACTTTACATCTACAAGGTGGACCAACAGGAGTGTCTAATAGAGTGGACAGTGAGTGGACACGGTATTTAAAAACTCCAGCAGTGCTGCTGTGTCTGATCCACTCATACCATAACAACACACACTAACACACCAACACCATGTCAGTGTTACTGCACTGCTGAGAAATAAAATTTTTTTTTCTTTTTTTTTTTCTTTAAGACACGTGAGTATTTTAATGGCAATATGGTAGCTGCAATTGTGTTCTGATTGCATCAGCTAAACGTATAATCATTCGACAACCAGTCAGAGGAAGAAGTTTAATTTATTAATTCAGAGAACACATTTCACTGCTCCAGAGTCTAATGATGGTGTTCTTTAAACAACGCCTGTCAGTGCACATAGAGATTTCATGCTCAGCCCTAAAACCAACTTTTGATGCTTTTAAAATTAAAGTCACATGACTTCTAATGAGATAATGTCTGGAGAATGACTTTACAAAAAAAAGACACACAACAGCATCACTTCTCTATGTATAAAATGTATTTTGATGTTAAAGTAACTAAGCAGTGTATTCATTGCAAGAAGATAATATGGGAAACATTGTAATGAAAAAATAAAGTGGGGTAATTTTTTTCCCCAAAGAAGTGGCATGCAAACTTGTTTTTGGCTAAGTCGAACAGCTCATTAACTGAGATTTATTTTTTAGAACACTGTATATGTGAGAAATATAAGTTTATAGAAATCTAAAAATAAAACAATAAAAAAGCCCAAAATAAATCCAATGTAAATTTCAATTGTCATTCCCTTTAGCCTTTTCTGTGTATGTAAGGGGGTTCAAATGTAAGGGGTTCAATTGTTTTAAACTAGCTTTAAACGCAAAACATGGTCAAGGTGGAACTGGCAACCCAGACATTAGATTTTCCACTCTTTGTGCCACCACAAATTTTCTACACTAGCAACTGTGTTTTTTTTTTTTTTAAATTATTTTATTGTTTAATTTGCATCCTGGAACTAGAAATATACTCCTATAATACTGTGGGACAATATACTTTGCAAAATTAATTACAAATAAATGCATGAAGTTGTAATTTCAAATAGATCATATTTACCCTCATTGCTGTAAAACCTTTTAATCAGTTCTGTTTAGACCACCTGCCATCAAAAGTGTTCATTTAAAATGTCACATGAACTTAGTATGAACACAGTTAGTCCCTGAAGGCCCAAGAGTATGTAGGTGAGCTTACCTTAGCATCTAAAATGGCATACTGGAGACTACACGAATGTGGAAAAGGAATTCTTTTCATCTCTTTAGAACCTTATACATAGCTTAAGTTTGGTGAAAACCCAACACTTCTAATCATCCTAATAGCATCATCTGAAGAGTAAAGTAGGCACATGGCAGCATTATGTTGTGAGAATGTCATTCATTAGCAGGTTTGTCCATTTTTTCCAAAAACAAGCTAAAATTTTAACTCGTCTCACCACAGAACATGTTTCCACTGTCTTTCTGTCCATCTTAGATGACAAACCCTTAATTTAAAGCCCAGATAGCTGAACTAAAGCTCATTATTTTGGACACATTATCAGAAGAACAGTTCCCCGGAAAAGAAAATTATTCTTGGAAGAGTTGAAGGTAAATGAGAAAGAGGACGGTCAGCAACTAGACGGATAGATACAATTACAGCATCAATGAACAAGCCATTAAGAAGCCTAAAGATAGGATAGGATGTTCTGGAGAAACACTATCTAAATGGTCACCAGGAGTCAGAAAAGTTTTGATGGCACTTACTACCACTACTACTAATAATAATAACAATAATAAATGTTGAGTACAATGGTACCTTGTAACTCAACGTCCCCTAAACTTGAAATCTTTGAAACTCAATGCCTTTTCTCGAGAAATTTGTACCCTTAAACTCGATGTTTCCCTTAAACTCGTCACTTTGTTCAGCAGTCGGCCTGAGCGGTGCGGTAAAACGTAAAAATATTTATATCAAACAAACCAGCAGAATCTCACAATCACATTTATGCTATGATAATGCTTTGCTATCATTGCAAAATGAAAACAGCAGCACTGCAACCCAGCATAAAATCATAACCACTGCTTACCTGAGCTTATCTTCTTTAAATTGAGACCAGATTTATATCCGTGTGTTGTTCCATTGTGGATAAAATCCACTTGTTTTTCTTCCAGGCGGCCATCTCTTATGTTTCCAGAATATTTCCAGATTAATTCCAAAATATATAAAACCATATTCAACTGTATTTGTCTATCTAACTAACGAAAACCAAACAAATGCACTAATTCATTACGTTGTTTACGCACAACACCATAATGAAATAGAGCGAGCAAAACAAATGAATCTTTACCATTTTTGTTTTTATTGCAATTTACAAAATTTCCAGTACCTTGCTGTACTCTGCTGTTTTGACAGCAAAGTTTATCAGGTGAATTGGATTCAAGTATGCAATGATTTTACACACAGATATTTTACACACCATGAACCCAGTGCCCTCCGGTATATAATTAAATAATGTTTAATATAATGAGGCCTGTATGAGTGCTGGAAACCATGAAATAGTAAGCTAAGAAGTGTGGAATGCATTTAATAAAACCTGGAATTTTTAATTCAGAGTGCTTTTGGCATAGGCCAACTGTACAATCCTAGATAAAAACAAACATACACACTAACATATCACACAGAACAGGCCAGTTAGCATCAAATAAAGAGCTCATGAGAAATGTCTTTGCTAACTGCATAATCGATCATGCATGGAAATAAAACTGTCAGGATTATTACACCATCATAACTTTTATGGGGTGCATTTTTAACACAGAGTCATTAGTGAAACTAAACTGAACTGAAATTAACTGTTGTATGCTGGATATTATTATTATTATTATTATATATAAATATTTATTTATTTATGCATTTTCTCCCAATTTAGCATAGTCAATTTGTCTTCCGATGCTGGGGGATCCCTGATTGCAGTCGAGGTGGGTATATTGCTGTTCACGCCTCCTCCAACCCGCGTGCAGCCCTCTTTTTTTACACAATGATGTGATCAAGTGGTGTCACAAATGCACTCAGGATGCTAGCCCACCACTTCTTAAATTCGGATTCAAATTGCCTTCAGCCGGCCGGGCGTCTATGTACAATTGGCTGTGCCTGAGGGGGAGATGGCTGAAGTCCTGCAATAGATTGGCGCCCTGTCCAGAGTATTTCTTCCTTGTGGCCAGTGTTTTCCGGTGAAACCAGACACACCACAACTCTTACCAGGATAAAGCAGTCGATGAATGTGATTTTTTCTTTACAAATAAAAGGCACAATAATTATCTTGACAGAAAAACACAGTGCTAATCGTTAAAATAAGAAAAACAACAAATGTGCGCCCCACATTATTTGAGTCATCTAAAATGATTCGGAAAATTAAATAAGATAGCAAATAACAACAACTCAAATAGCTACGTGGAAAAATAGATTATTAATATAGCTGAGGGGTCTATGTTTGTTGTACACAAACCAAAAAAGCCTCCAAAGACATAAATAAACAAAAGGTAAAGTTATGAATTTAAATTAGCACAAGATACCACAATTACATTTCTACAAAGCTCTGAAGAAACTGTGTGAAATGTTGAAGTAAAAACTGCTGACCCTGCTGAGTGAGTGATAGTAAATTACTTACTTTGGGGAGGGGAGAACACCACACATGGTATAATCATTAATATATGTGAATGAGAGAAAATAAGTTTAAGCCTGGCATAAGATTGGCTAGACCTCGCCAGTGAATTTTTCCATCGCCTGAGTTTGCTGACAGCATCAAAGCAGACAAAATAAGTTTAAACTGCAAAACCAAATGCAAAATCTTAAAAACAAAAGATGCTGTAAATGGGCTGAATTGGCTTTGATGCATCAATCACAGAGTAGGTTTATATGTATATAAATGTAATAAAAAAGTCATGCCAAACTCCACAAAAACAATCACCACAGATGAGGGTCAAATACCAAGGCCCAGGGCTGAGCGTCCACATGAACAACGATTGGCCTGTTGTTCAGATATGGGCGGGACTAAGCCGGATGGGGTCTCTCTCTCATGACTGGTGCATTTATGACCTCTGCTGGCTGATTGATGGTGCCTGCACAGAGATGAGAGGGTGTGTCTCAGGGTGTGTCTCTCTATACACAGTGCTGAGCTGCACTGCACTCGTCAAAGTGTAGGTGATAAGATGCATACGGCATGCTGCCCACGTGTCGGGGGGGGGGCGTGGATTAGCTTTGTTCTCCTCAATCAGAGCAGAGATCGGCATTGGTGGAGAGGAAGCATGACGCAATCAGGCAATTGGACACTCTAAAGGGGAGAAAAAGGGAGAAGATGCATAAATAAAATATATTTTTAAAAAAAACAAGGCCCAGACCCTGTTATGGTTCATCACCAACACTACCTCCAGCTTTACCACACCACCCAATAATTAAGAACATGCACAATTTATTGTGCTGCTTACATCCATTAGTCCTCCTTATGCACAAATATATATTCTTTTTTGTAATTAAGTTGCAATTAGCATACTTTTTTACAATTAGTGCTTCTTGTTTGCAAGTACAAACGCATTTCTGGAAAAGATATTGCAATAAATAAAATGCAATGCAGGCAGGCCAGTCAAGCACACCGCTTTGTGTCAACAAAGATTGGCCATCATAGCAAATGCATTCTCTTTGCATTTAAAAGTGCACTTACTACTTAAATTAAATGTAATTAAATGACGTTTTCTGTAGTATACCAGAGCCCATCATGACAGTTTCCTATGTAATGACATCTGTTGGCTCAAAAGTCAGTCACATTCAACAGTGGTTTCCAGCCTTGCCCTACACAGACTGAGATTTCTTTGGATTCCCTAATTTTTTTTTGTATTTATTTATGCATTCTTTCCCATTTTCTCCCGATTTAGCGTAGTCAATCTGTCTTCCGCTGCTGGGGATCCCTGATTGCATTCTGAGGAAGTTATGTTGCTCCTCCGACCTGTGAGCAGTCCTAGCGGACCCCTTCTTTTCGCCCAAGCATTCGCCCATGCATTCGCTGGGGATCCCTGATTGCATTCTGAGGAAGTTATGTTGCTCCTCCGACCTGTGAGCAGTCCTAGTGGACCCCTTCTTTTCGCCCATGCATTCGCCCATGCATTCGCCTTTATCTGCTAATCAGGGTCCTTACACAGCATTTGAAGACCCCACCCACATAGTCTGGTCATCCCGCCCCCTAGCAGACACGGTGTCCATTCAGTGTCTGCTGCAGGCACTGCCAGTTATACCCGCAAGATGGCGCCTAGCCGATCGGTGGTAACGCCGAATTTCGAACCGAGGAGTTCAGAATCTTGGCGCTGGTGTGCTAGCGAATTATCCCGCTGCGCCACCTGGGCACCTCCCTAATTTTTTTTACAATATTATGTACGATAGATATTGAAACACCTGCAATCTTGCATTGAGAAATATTTTTTTTGAACTTACTGACAAGTCGTGACCACTTGATACTCTCACCTGTTAACAATTCACCTGCTTATTGTGGAATGTTTCAGCTCTTATTGTTCTCTGTCCCAACTTTTTTAAGTGTGCTGCAGACATCAGATTTATTTATATTTACAATTTATATTTACATCTTTTATTTGTATTTTTGTCAGTCAAATGGTTCAAGACTCCTACCAAATCATTTAACAATAAAACCATAGTTTGTGTATAGTTCTGCAAGTGCTGAACACTGCAGCAAACTCTCTGTATCTAGCTTCAAATATCACAGCAGTTAAAAACATCTGTTTTTCATTGTGTGGATTGGAGGTGATTGGTGCTGGAGAGTCATTTGGCACTAAAGCCAAAGTGCAGAGCAAATCAAAACTGCAATATGCTTTTTCTTAGCTTTCAGCAAAGTCTCATACTCTCTTTTTCAATCTCACTTGACCTAAGAAATCTCAGCTTACTCAAAATACCTGAAGACAGTCCTTCCCTCCTTCCTTCCTTCCCTCCTTCCTTCCTTCCTTCCTTCCTTCCCTCCTTCCTTGCTTCCTTCCTTCCTTCATCATTGAAGTGTAGAGACTGTAGAGATGTTTTTCTACAGAAGAAAAAGTTATGAATCTTTTTAAGGTTAAGCTCCTGGTACATTTTGTGCACAGCTTACTTGACACATCCAAAATTGCATCCAAATCCATAGGAATTATTGGATGGTTTTTCACTGGAATGTTTGGAACATGGATATTTGCTTCTATTTTATTCACTTGGCACCAATACTTGGTAATAAGGCCTGGCTCACTGTTTGTATTCCAGTTCATTCTAAATCTGTGCAGTTTAGTTAAGTTCTTCCATGCCAAACAATGTATTTCTAAATCTTGCTGCATGCACATTTTTGTTCAATGTAATTGTTATGCTAAAACAAAAATTGATTAGCATAAATGTTTTAGACCAAGTACCAACTTTGATCAAATGAATGTACCACTCACAGAAGAAAGAAAAAGTGTATGAAGCATTTTCTATTACAGTAATAGGGTTGGCATTTTTTTAAATATTGGTAAAACACAACACAGAGAGCACTGTTAGTGTTATGAAAATTAACACCAGATGTTGCATGACCAGCCATCTTCCTGTCTGATTCATCACAGCTGGCATTATTCTCCCTGCCATCTGATCCCTTTCACCATGACATAACATCAAGATTATTGGGAGATGGTGTGTGCTGTATGAATATACAGCCCCAAATCAGAAAAAGTTGGGACAGTATGAAAAATGCAAATAATAAAAAACCACAGAGTTTCTTACATTTACTTTGACCGATAACAGTCTGGATGGTCCTTTTCGTCTTTGGTCCGACGCACACGGCGTCCATTATTTCCGAAGACCTCGAATGCTGATTCATCTGACCACAATACATGTTTCCACTGTGTGATGGTCCATCCTAGATGCCTCCGAGCCCAGAGAAGTCGACGCCGCTTCTGGACATGGTTAACATAAGGCTTCTTTTCTGAACAGTAAAGTTTTAAGTGGCATTTGTGCATGTAACTCCGTATTGTAGTACTTGACAAAGGTTTGCCAAAGTAATCCCTTGCCCATGTGGTTATATCAGCTATTGTTGAGCGGTGGTTCTTGATGCAGTGCCGTCTGAGGGATCGAAGATCACGGGCGTTTAGCTTAAGCTTGCACCTTTGGCCTTTACGCACTGAAATTCCTCCCGATTTCTTGAATCATTTAATGATATCATGCACTGTACAAACAAAACAAAACAATGATCAAAACATTGATTAAGGTAATTAGTTGCCTTCAATGTACTGTAGTTGTAGTACATTAGAAGACCATTAATGATCACTGTAATTTAATAGTTTGTCCACAGGGTTCTATTAACTGATCACTTAGCTGGTTTTTATATGTAAGAAATATTATACATAGTAAAGGAGAAGCCAACAGTCACTCAAAAATTGCTGCAGTACAACCAAAAGCAGCTGTAACACTTACTAAATACTATTTCCTTCTATCAGTTTTTAAGCACATCTTTGTTTGAGCTTATAAATAAATAACTTGTTATGTTTATATGTAGAAATACAAAGTCAAAAGATATTATTTGTGGATATTTAAAGTAGCACCAGAAATTTATGAAAGAATTAAATACAACTTTGCCCTCACAATATACAATTCCTAGCTTTGTCCTGGTTTATCAGTGTTTATTCATTAACTAAAGAAAGTGACCTTTCGGTTTAACATATACAAATGTGTCCAAATGTAACTGGCATTATTAATATTATGGAACTAGTAATAATCAGATGATTAAAATGACTACACAGGATAAACCTGTGCATAAATGCAGGATTTTTTTCAGTATTGTACCCCATTTCCACATTAAACATGTGATTTGTTAATTTTCTTGGACCTTTTTAAAGTGACAGAAGTACAAAGAAAATATTCACATTGTTTTCACTTACCAATTTAAATGCATGTTGTAAATAGCTGTAAAAACTCCATTTTGTTGCCCATGGTTTTGGAATTAAATGTCTAACTGGCTCATTGTTAGGTATCCATATACTTTTACACAATACACCTAATACACAGTACACTGACAATCAGGGATGGACTGGCCATCGGGAGGGTCGGGAGTTTTCCCGGTGGGCCGCTCTGTATGTGGGCCGCTGAGAGAGTGAAAAATAAATTCTGTTTTAAATATTCCTGAATAATAATCCTGAAGTGTGCATTGGCCCACCACAGTATCCTCACTGCTTGTCCATTGGCCAATCACAGAAATGTCCCTCCCCCAGGATAAACCGTAATCACAATCACCAGTACAAAAACTATGAATGAGTGCGAGATGGAGAAAGGGTCGAAAAAGCGTAAAGGAGGCGCAGAAAAAGCCCGTGATAAAAAACAGAAAAAGCTGCAAGCAGATGCAGAAAAGTGCAGGAAAAAGTAAACACTATCTTGTCCTCTATATAATACAGAACGGAAAATGCAGTTGTTCAGGACATTTTTTAGAGTGATTATGTGCATAGCTCACATGGTTAATTTCCCATGTCAACATGTAAAGTATTTACACATGCGATTTATTTCTTTGCTCATCGGAGCAATGCACTAATTTGGAACAAACGTGAATCACGTGTGAATAAAAGTGCGAAAAAAGCATATTTACCAGTGTTAAAGGTTAAATGAAAGAAAGGTTTAATTTTATTTCTTGCGGTTTAATGAGACAGGATGGGGAAATCCAATAGAACCATTTAAGAAATTGTAAATTTTATGTGTGTGATAGATGGATAGAACTATTAATCCCAGAGGAAAGTGTTGGAAATATATATATTTGTTTGTAGTTATTTTTTATTATTTATATTTTTATTATAGTGAGTTATTAACTTTAGTGGTAAAATAGATGAAAACTATTAATATCAATCATCTAACATTTGATTAGGGGGTGATATCTGTGGCGCGATGTGCTTGTAGTGGGCTGGTCAAGAAAAAAGTCCAGGGCTGAATTTTGTTCCCAGTCCAGCCCTGCTGACAATCAATATAAAGTTGTTCTAAACTGATCACTTAACCAGTATGGTTAAACATTTCATAATGGACAGACATAGCTTTTTTATGATAACAGGATTTCATGATAACAGGTAGCGCAGCAGTAAAATCATGCTAGTCCACCATTGCTGAAATCCGGGGTGCATATCCCAGGAAAGCTATCACCTATAGCCAAACAGCGTAGTCACTGAGAGGTGCACTTGTCAAGGTGCTCTCAGTGCAGGTCCATCTGGCTGGGCTGAGCGGCCACATTGGCCTGTTGTTCATATAGGGGTGGGGTATTAAGCCGGATAGGGACTCCTCGTAACTGATCCACTACGACCTCTGCTGGCTGATTGATGGCGCCTGCACAGGCGGGGAAAGAGTGCGGATCAGGGTGTGTCTCTCCATACACAAGGCTGATTCGCATATATGCACTTGCCTAGTGTGGGTGACAAAATGCATACAGCTGCGGCCCACGTGTCGGAGGGGGCGTGGGTTAGCTTCGTTCTCCTCAAATCAGAGTGGGGGTCGGCATTAGTGGAGCGGAAGCATGACGCAATCGGGCAATTGGACGCGTTAAAAAGTTAGGGGAAAGAGGGGAGAAAATGCATAAACAAAATATTTTTAAAAAATGACCATAAAAGATTATAGGCAGAGGTGCTAAAGAACACTTACTGCTACAGTACAGTTCCAGGGAGTTGAGAAAGCTATGCTTATGTGCACTAAAGCTGTTTTGCTTCTTTGTGGTGTGTTTATTCCTTGTGTCATCCATCTGTAGTTAATAACCAACAATCCCTAAGTTAACTAAGCTCTACCCACAAGGCTAATTTTTTAACTAATTACTATAACAACTGTTCCACAACAAAATCAAAGCTAACATTTCTAAAAGAACACTGTGCTATTTTTGCCTTTTAAGAAAACATATCAGTCCTTTAAAGGTTTCTCTAAAAGAGGGAAAAAGAAAAATAGTGCATTCCGCCAATGACTGCCATCCAGTCTGGTAAAAGCAGTTCCAAAAGAGAGTTGCTTGTGCCAGAACAACTGCATTCTTTTGCCGGTTCTCAGCTCTGTTTAATAATGTGCTCCAGCCCTCATAATCCTCCGGGTCAGTGCAGAAAAGGAAAAACATTATTTTGCCCAAATGCCCACTGAAAACAAGCAGTTAAACAGAAGAGCTATTTCTGACCTGCCAGTTATTTATAAACTGTTTTATAAGAGAATAGTTTATAAGAGGTATGTGGAGGTGCCAGTGTAGGGTAAAAAGAGCATTCCACGTCAACTATTTAATTACATTTACCTTATTAAGTCAAATAAACCACAACCCACTAAATATCTAAGTGACTAAAAGAACAAATACCTACATGATATTAGTGGTCTTGCACAGCTCCAGCAACCTGTGTTTTGATTTTCTTTTCTGGTTTCTGTCTGTATGATGTTTTACCTTAGCACCATTTATCCTGGGGGTTCTCTGGTTTAAAAAAAAAACAAAAAACATACTAGAAGGTTATTCTACAAGCCCAAATCAAAAAAAGTTGAGACAGTATTGGAAAATGGTACATACAAAATGCATTGTTTCTTACATTTGCTTTGACTTGTATGTCATTGCAGACAGTATAAACCCATGTTTTGCCTGGTTATTGTCATTTAATTTGTTAAAATACATCCATTCCGGCCGCTCAGGCGGCGCAGCGGTAAAAACACATGCTGCAACCAGGCTGGGATCTCAAATACATCTTATCATTTTACATTTTTAGCATTTAGCAGACGCTTTTATCCAAAGCGACTTACACAGTGAGCAGAACACGATGAGCAATTGATGGTTAAGGGCCTTGCTCAGGGACCCAACAGTGGCAACTTGGTGGTGGCGGGGCTTGAACCGGCAACCTTCTATTTACTAGTCCAGTACCTTAACCACTGAGCTATCACTGGCCCAGTATCGAATCTCAGCTCTGCCTTGCCGACTGAAGGCTGAGCGGTTGTTCAGGTGGGCGGGACTAAGCCGGATATGGGTCTCTCTCCGTCGACTGGTGCAATTAAGACCTCTACGGCGCCTGCACAGAGATGAGGAAGGAGTGCTCTTAGGGTGTGTTTCTCCGTACACAACGCTAGGTGGCTCAACACTCGTCAATGTGTGGGTGATAAGATGCATGCGGCTTGCTGCTCATGTGTCGGAGGGGGGATCAGGGATCGGCATAGGCAGAGAGGAAGCATGATGCAATTGGGCAATTGGACGCGCTAAAGGGGGAGAAAAAGGGGAGAAAATGCATTAAAAAAAATACATCCATTCCTGTATTTCAGACCTGCAACACATTTAAGATGCTTAAATGATCCTTAAAGGAAGACTGGAAGCGATTTGCATATTTCTCTACAGTACATTATATCATTAAACAATTCAAGAAATGTCGAAGACTTGTAGTGCATAAAGGGCAAGGGCTCAAGCCTAGGCTGAATTATGGTTCTCCCACGGCTCTGTGTCGAGAACCATAATTTAACAATAGCTAATATAACCACATGGGCAAGGAATTACTTTGGCAAACCTTTGTCAAGCACTACAATATAGAGTTAAATTCACAAATACCACTGAAAACTTTACCTACTGTAACAAAAGAAAACTTCTTTAGGCTTTGAGGGAGCTATGATGGACCATCTCACAGTGGAAATGAATCTGTACAGACAAATCAGTATCCAGACTGTTATCAGCAACTAGTCCAAAAGCCAGGGTCTGTCATGGTATGGGGCTGTGGGCCCTTGACAAAGACAATTTACACTTCTGTGATTGTAACATTAATGCAGAAAAGTACATTGAGATTTTAAGGGACGTCCATCAACAAGACAATGCAAAACCACATGCTGCACACAATACAAAGCCATAACTGTACAGGTACTGGACTGGCCTGCCTGCATTCCTGACCTGTCCCTATCCGAGAAATTTGAAATGAAAAATGAGACAACAACAACCCTGTACTGTTACTGTATATAACTTATGTGCTTGCAGAAAGAATGGGACAAAGTAGCACCTGAAACACTTAATCGCTTGGTATCCTTGGTGCCAAAACATCCTTTAGGTGTTGTAAAAAGGAATGGCAACCTTACAAAGTGGTAAATGTTTCTGGGATGTTTTGCAGGCCTAAAATACAGAAAATACAGACTAGCTGTACAGCATATTAACAAAATGAAATAAAGTTGATCAGACAAAACAATAAATGTAATAAACGCTGTGTTTGATTTGGGTTTGTAAACTGGCAACCAGAGATGGGGACTCGAGTCGCACGTAAGTCGCACACACAGCGACTCGACTCGTTTTAAATTACTCTGACTCAACTCGTGACTCGCAAACAATGACTCGTGCACAACAAGAGTCCCTAGCATCAGCATGTGTTAACATTAGTTACCTGTGACAATTAATTATATATTATATTCTGATCGTGTCATTTTCTGCTCTCTAATAACGCTCCGGCTGTTTTAACACGCAATGGGTAAATGTTCCAGCCAGCTTCCGGCGTAGTGATGAAGCGTCGCTCCCTACCTTTGGAATCTCACTTAAAATGGTGGAATTCACTGGAACAGCTGGTGTGAATGAAATGCTCCTACAGAATTGGCGCTAATGGTTGAAAGAAGCGCTTTCGAACCAATCAGACCCTCTGATTTTAATTTTTAGTAAGAAATGCTGTTATTTTTATTTATTTAGTTTGCAGCGTCACGCAGATGATTGTCAATGAAACGCTTGATTGGCTTTCTAACGAGTTCGTGTTTTACTTTACAACCAGGAAAAGTTTGGAGGTTTTTAATTATAAGCACATTTACAAAATAACAGATTATATTCATAATGGGACAACACACGGGTATAAATTTAATAGCATCTGGAAGTACAGAAGTTAAGGTAAGCGGTGGTTATGGATTTTTTGCTGTGTTTTGGATTTTGGCCGCTGTGCCTGATTTATCGCTCACTTCTGTTTTGTAATGAAAACAAGTTTAAGCTTAAGCTGGTACCTAGGAAAGTAAAGGCACAAAGTTAAACGGCTAATCTGTTGTTGTTTTTTATCTGAACTTACATATTATTTATTTCTACGCTACATTTCCAATATATGTTTTGTGTATATTATATTGACTCGTGACTTGACTCGAACTCTAGCCTAAAGACTCGTGACGTGACTCGTATTTTGTGACTTGTGAACATCTCTGCTGGCAACAGTTTTAGTGTGAATGAATGAATGAACTGATAAAATTGATTTGATTGTAATTTGAAGGAAACTGCTTCTTAAAAAAGCTTACAATTTAGTCCTGGGATTAAAGCCCAATATAGCCCTGGACAAACAAATAAGTGTGATAAATAAGTTCTGTTATAACTGAAAGTGACATGCTTAAGCTTTTTACATGACAGGTAAGCTAAACTGACCCTGGTCCAGAGTGGCCCTAAACTTGATAAAGAAGGAAGGAATTAATGCAGGAAGGAAGAAATAAATGAGTGAATGGATGAACGAATGAGCCAAAGCAGTTTAAGTAATTGTTTTTGTGTAACAGGTAAGCTACCCTTAAGGTATAATGAAAGTCCTGTCTCTGGTATAAGAAGCATCAGACATTTCTCTATGTGTTTTATTTCTGGTCACACATGGCACCACTCATCATGTCAATATTGAGCTCTGTTTCTAATAAGTTTAAAACCCTACCATGGACCTTTTTGGCCTGTAATTGGGGATAGAAGAGCAGAAGAACTATTTTTTACCAATGCCCATATATAGCCAACAGAAGTTATTTCTGTCTTCCCAGTTATTGATAGACTGTTTTATAAGAGTGCATCAGAGAAGATTTGAAGAAGTGCAGGCATTAAAAAGAAAACTGATATTTATCAATCTGTTCAAATACACAAAACCAGTTGACAAAAAGAAGAAATAGGTAATAGACTTATATAGACATCTCTGCTATATCAAATACCAGTCTGTAATAGTGAGGGTTAGCATGTGCTTCCTTCTAGACATGTGAAGCTAGTCTTTGTAACTTTGCTTATAGAATGTTATTTATGTTATATGTTATTTATCTAATTACCCTGAGTGCATTACGCTTCCTCTGTATCTATACTACCCTCCATTGCTGACTGAGGAGCGTCACAACTGACACACACCCCCTCCGACACGTGTGCAGTAACGACTGCATCTTTTCACCTAGCGAGTTCATATGCAGGCCAGCATTGTGTATGGAGAGCCACACCCTGTCCACATTATTCCTCGACTCTGCGCAGGCGGCATCAATCAGCCTGCAGAGGTCGTAGCTGCATCAGTTATGAGGAACCCTGGTCCGGCTTTCCCACCCTGTGTGAACAACAGCCAATCGTTGTTCATGTAGCTGTCCAGCCCAGCCGAATGGCAGAGCTGAGATTTGAAACGATGTGTTCGAAATCTCAGCTCTGGTGTGCTAGCATGTTTTACCACCGCGCCACCTGAGCAGCTAAATTGAATTATTTTTGCTTTTCAAACTATTAATAATAATAATACATTTTATTTATATAGCGCTTTTCAGGACACTCAAAGACGCTTTACATAAAAACTAGTCATGAAAACAATCAAAACAATAGGAATCATAATACAAAATTAACACACACACCAATCATCAACAAAATAATGACAAGGAAAACAGAAGAAAAAACAACAAGACAGTTCATTAAAACAAAGAGATACAGAACAAACAGCAATAAAACATACTCTAAACATATAAAAAGTAGACAAAACAGGACAGATTCACGTACTGAGGTCACTGTGATGAGTGGGGAGGTCACTAAAAAAACTATACAAGTTTAGAATCCAAGCATAAAATCTATAAAAAAAAAAAAAAAAAAAAAAAAACTATTAAATACAGTTTAGAGTTGTTAGTACAGAAAAGATTTGTTGAAGGTTTGTTAAGCTCTGTTAAGTAATAAAAAGGTACATTTTACAATGGGACATGGAGTCCTAACTCTAAACACATAGCATGCTGTTTTAAAGCCAGGTGTAATTTCTAATTCTGAAAGCCCGACATCCAGACATCCACGTGTTCTCTGTGCTGTATTACAATCAGGTGTTTATGAGCTGAGTCATGCGTTTTAATACATAGACATAAAACAGATGTGCTTTCATTGTGAAACACCAAAATGAAGACCACAACCTTGTTTAAGAAAACATCTCACCATTTATAATCTAATATATACATGTGTTCTATCAGAAGTGTATCTGCCAATTGTGATGTTTCCCTATAGTAAAAACATTGCAGATAAGCATTATTTGATTCTAAATATTATTACTTAGAAGTGTATGTAAACTTTTGTCTTCCAATTATGGCACTGTTACCTCATTATTACCTTCATAGCTGTATTGCCCATTCCTAATAATAACAGTAATGGTGAGTAAAGACTTTCTTGCTTTCCACTTTCATTCCTTAATCTTCTTTATTCTGGTCAGAGTTGCTATGGGTTCTGAGACTATCTTGGGAACTCTGGTTGCGAGGCGGTATACACAACAGGTGGCCCTGTCTGTTACATTACATCACATGCTTACTCATTCATATATACCTATGGGCAATATACAGTATATTGTTAGTGGATTACTTACTTCAAAATTTACTTACATGTAAATGGGTAAGTGAATTATACAGTATGTGGGTGTCCAATGCTTTGTATTGCACTTTTACTCACTTATGTCAAAGAGCAACATAAAGTAAACCAACCAACTAGCATAATTTCTGTGAGGTAAAGGAAACAGCAGCATCTAAAAAACCCTCACATAGACATAAGTAGAATACTAACACAGGGATCTACCTGTTATGCCTCTGTGCTGCTGCTGAATTAAGTATGTCACAAACAGATAATCTGTTTTATATTCTGGATAGTGATTCAGGCCTGTTAAGTGTTGTGTACAATGCACAGCTGTAGTTAAGGTGACTAATATATTGTCATGTCTAATTCTCTGGCATCTGACTCAAACAGCTGGCAGAGAGTATAAAGTGTTTCCCAACTGAACATCTTACAGTACATCATAAAGGAATAGTTCAAGGAAAAATAAATTTACAATATTGAAAACCTACTTAAAATAATGCTGTTCAACCAGAATATAGAATTTTTACACAAAAAAAAAATCAAATTTTTGTAAATATCAAACTTGTCTAATTTTTTTGGAAATTGGGTTTGTAAGTCCAACAATACGTTATAAAACCTTTAAAAACATGACTACAAATAACAATAAAGTTATTAATAATTAACCTAGTAATTAGTAATACATACATGTAGGATTTTAGGAAATTACTATTAAGTGTGGTATCTTAAATATAACATTAAATGATAATAATATAATGTAATAATTGTGACAAACCTATTATGAGTATATGAAAAACTTTAATTATTTTATTTATTTGCTAAACCATGCAATGCTAAACAATTTGTACAATTTGTTTACAACAATAACAACTTTCACAAATTTTAAAGTCAAAGCGCAGTGCAAGACATGTTCAATGTGCTTAAAAATAACATTTACTTAATAATACAATAAATAACGTAATAAAACAGTTAACTGTTTACATAGCACAGTACTGGTTGGATAAATGTATTGATCAGCCTACCTGACTTAATTATTAATAATTCAATTCAAACAATTCGTTTGTTGTCAGGTATGGGCCCGTCTTTTCAGCAGAGTCCATATATACTATATGGACAAACGTTTTGGGACAACCTTTTTAATTACTAAATTCATGTGTAATAAATTAATTATTTAAAGGACATTATATGCTTCCACTTTTGCAGCAACAGTTTAGGAATGGCACTTCTCAGCTTCAGCATTATTGTGCCCTGTGCACAAAGCAAGGTCTATAAAGACACGAAGAAGAGCCTGGTCTTAATGAAGCCCTAGTGGCCTGCACAGGGTCTTGACCTCAGCCCCACTGAACAGCTTTGAAGTGAGCTGGAACATCAGTTAATGCTTTCTTGACCAACATCAGTGTTGAGCCATACAAATGCTCTTTGACTGAATGGACACTAATTCGCACAGACATACTTTCAAGTCTTGCGAGAAGACCTCTCAGGGGAGTGGCCAAATACTGATTGTTCAAACACTTTTGGCCATACAGTGTATTCTGGATAGAGCTAAGGTCAGGACATTGGGAATGCCATTCCAAAAGCTTAATTTTAGACTGATTTGTACAGTCAAAATTAAAACTAAAAAGTTCCTAAATGGATTTAAGTGACTTGAAAATCTATGATCTGCTTTCTAAGCTCTTTCCCATTGTAACACCTGTGGGTCAGTCTAATAGGTGCAGATAGACTAGACCTATTTACAGTGGAAACAGAAAGTGCTTAGCTTTTTGCAAAGCTTGTTGTGTTGTTGATTAGATTTTAAATGGATATATTTTCTTACCAATTCAATGATTCAACCAATTTAAAACCCAACAATCTACATTTAACCATCCATAGTGACAAAGCTGTAAAAATTCAGAAACATATTTTATTCACAAATGTATTCAGATTCTTTATTCAATACTTTGTAGAAGCCCATTTGGTAGCAATTAAAGCTGAAATTCTTATTGGATATACAGTGTATCACAAAAGTGAGTACACCCCTCACATTTCTGCAAATATTTTATTATATCTTTTCATGGGACAACACTATAGACATGAAACTTGGATATAACTTAGAGTAGTCAGTGTACAACTTGTATAGCAGTGTAGATTTACTGTCTTCTGAAAATAACTCAACACACAGCCATTAATGTCTAAATGGCTGGCAACATAAGTGAGTACACCCCACAGTGAACATGTCCAAATTGTGCCCAAAGTGTCAATATTTTGTGTGACCACCATTATTATCCAGCACTGCCTTAACCCTCCTGGGCATGGAATTCACCAGAGCTGCACAGGTTGCTACTGGAATCCTCTTCCACTCCTCCATGATGACATCACGGAGCTGGTGGATGTTAGACACCTTGAACTCCTCCACCTTCCACTTGAGGATGCGCCACAGGTGCTCAATTGGGTTTAGTCCATCACCTTTACCTTCAGCTTCCTCAGCAAGGCAGTTGTCATCTTGGAGGTTGTGTTTGGGGTCGTTATCCTGTTGGAAAACTGCCATGAGGCCAAGTTTTCGAAGGGAGGGGATCATGCTCTGTTTCAGAATGTCACAGTACATGTTGGAATTCATGTTTCCCTCAATGAACTGCAGCTCCCCAGTGCCAGCAGCACTCATGCAGCCCAAGACCATGATGCTACCACCACCATGCTTGACTGTAGGCAAGATACAGTTGTCTTGGTACTTCTCACCAGGGCGCCGCCACACATGCTGGACACCATCTGAGCCAAACAAGTTTATCTTGGTCTCGTCAGACCACAGGGCATTCCAGTAATTCATGTTCTTGGACTGCTTGTCTTCAGCAAACTGTTTGCGAGCTTTCTTGTGCGTCAGCTTCCTTCTGGGATGACGACCATGCAGACCGAGTTGATGCAGTGTGCGGCGTATGGTCTGAGCACTGACAGGCTGACCTCCCACGTCTTCAACCTCTGCAGCAATGCTGGCAGCACTCATGTGTCTATTTTTTAAAGCCAACCTCTGGATATGACGCCGAACACGTGGACTCAACTTCTTTGGTCGACCCTGGCGAAGCCTGTTCCGAGTGGAACCTGTCCTGGAAAACCGCTGTATGACCTTGGCCACCATGCTGTAGCTCAGTTTCAGGGTGTTAGCAATCTTCTTATAGCCCAGGCCATCTTTGTGGAGAGTAACAATTCTATTTCTCACATCCTCAGAGAGCTCTTTGCCATGAGGTGCCATGTTGAATATCCAGTGGCCAGTATGAGAGAATTGTACCCAAAACACCAAATTTAACAGCCCTGCTCCCCATTTACACCTGGGACCTTGACACACGACACCAGGGAGGGACAACGACACATTTGGGCACAATTTGGACATGTTCACTGTGGGGTGTACTCACTTATGTTGCCAGCTATTTAGACATTAATGGCTGTGTGTTGAGTTATTTTCAGAAGACAGTAAATCTACACTGCTATACAAGATGTACACTGACTACTCTAAGTTATATCCAAGTTTCATGTCTATAGTGTTGTCCCATGAAAAGATATAATGAAATATTTGCAGAAATGTGAGGGGTGTACTCACTTTTGTGATACACTGTATATCTAGAAGGTTTACATACCTTAAATTTTGTAGTTTTAACATTCTACAGATTCTCTTAGATTCTGTCAAATTGGTTGGCGAGCATCTCTGAACTTACATCTTCAGGTCTCTATTTGATGGAATTCAAGTCTGTGCTTTGGTTGGGCCTCTTAAGGACATTCAGAGCCATATGTGTTATGTGCGTTTTAGTCATAAATGACTGACTTAATGAGTGCTGCAGAGATAAATGTTCATCAAACAGGTTCTCTTATCTCTGCACATGACTTTTCAGCCTTGGTAAGAGTGAATGTTAGGTTCTTTCTTATCTCCCTGACTTAAGTCCCTCCTGCCCAGATGCCAAATGTGGCCAGATTACCAACTCTAGAAAGTATCTAAGTTGTGCTGTGGCCCTGGAAACACATAAAGCCAAAGATGTTGTTTTATATCTGGGGTGTCAAACTCATTTTCACAGAGGGCCACATCAGCATTATGGTGGCCTTCAAAGTGTCGATTGTAACGTATCCTGCTGCGATTGCAGTCTGCCTTTCAAGTCTTGGACAATTTGTTGTTTTTCTTTTCTTAAATGCCAAATTTATACTGCATATTTATATATTGTATATTTATATGTGTATCTACAGAGGTTGGACAAAATAACTGAAACACCTGGTTTTAGACCACAATAATTTATTAGTATGGTGTAGGGCCTCCTTTTGCGGCCAATACAGCGTCAATTCGTCTTGGAAATGACATATACAAGTCCTGCACAGTGGTCAGAGGGATTTTAAGCCATTCTTCTTGCAGGATAGTGGCCAGGTCACTACGTGATGCTGGTGGAGGAAAACGTTTCCTGACTCGCTTCTCCAAAACACCCCAAAGTGGCTCAATAATATTTAGATCTGGTGACTGTGCAGGCCATGGGAGATGTTCAACTTCACTTTCATGTTCATCAAACCAATCTTTCACCAGTCTTGCTGTGTGTATTGGTGCATCGTCATCCTGATACACGGCACCGCCTTCAGGATACAATGTTTGAACCATTGGATGCACATGGTCCTCCAGAATGGTTCGGTAGTCCTTGGCAGTGACGCGCCCATCTAGCACAAGTATTGGGCCAAGGGAATGCCATGATATGGCAGCCCAAACCATCACTGATCCACCCCCATGCTTCACTCTGGGCATGCAACAGTCTGGGTGGTACGCTTCTTTGGGGCTTCTCCACACCGTAACTCTCCCGGATGTGGGGAAAACAGTAAAGGTGGACTCATCAGAGAACAATGTTTCACATTGTCCACAGCCCAAGATTTGTGCTCCTTGCACCATTGAAACCGACGTTTGGCATTGGCACGAGTGACCAAAGATTTGGCTATAGCAGCCCGGCCGTGTATATTGACCCTGTGGAGCTCCCGACGGACAGTTCTGGTGGAAACAGGAGAGTTGAGGTGCACATTTAATTCTGCTGTGATTTGGGCAGCCGTGGTTTTATGTTTTTTGGATACAATCCGGGTTAGCACCCGAACATCCCTTTCAGACAGCTTCCTCTTGCGTCCACAGTTAATCCTGTTGGATGTGGTTTGTCCTTCTTGGTGGTATGCTGACATTACCCTGGATACCGTGGCTCTTGATACATCACAAAGACTTGCTGTCTTGGTCACAGATGCGCCAGCAAGACGTGCACCAACAATTTGTCCTCTTTTGAACTCTGGTATGTCACCCATAATGTTGTGTGCATTGCAATATTTTGAGCAAAACTGTGCTCTTACCCTGCTAATTGAACCTTCACACTCTGCTCTTACTGGTGCAATGTGCAATTAATGAAGATTGGCCACCAGACTGGTCCAATTTAGCCATGAAACCTCCCACACTAAAATGACAGGTGTTTCAGTTATTTTGTCCAACACCTGTACATTTATATTGTACTCCTTTACCACAGACACGGCCTCATAACACAAGAGACGTACCGGTTTTTCTTCTTGAAGCACAAACTTGTATGCACTTTCCCATCTTTTATTAAATTACCTTCCTTCTGCATCAATTTTCTCTTCTTCTACATTTTGGGATTCTTTGTAAATATTTCTCAACTTCACTTGTTGGAAAACTGCCTCAATTAAACGCTGATGTGGAAACACTGCCATCTAGTGGCGGGATGCAGTCACTTTGTGGGTCACAAAATCAGCATGCATTGTAGGAGATGCAGTTTATGTACATTTCTTTTCTTTTAAGCTCTCGCGGGCCACATAAAATGACGTGGCGGGCCGGATTTGGCCAGTGGGCCTTCAGTTTGACACATGTATTTTATATCCTTGCCCTGATCTTTGCCCTGCCACATTTTATTGCAGAGATCCACAGACAGTTTCTTGGACTTTATGGCTAGTTTTTTGTCCTCACAATGCAGTAAATTATGAGCCTTTATGGACCTCAGGTGTGTGCTTTTTTAAACAATGTCCTATCAATTTATATACAACAAAGATTCAGTTCTAAACACTTCTCAAGCCTAATTAAAGCAAATGCAATGCTCATGACTACAGTTTGTAGTGCCACAGCAAAGAGCCGGAATAACTTATTTAAGTAAGAGAGTTCTAAAAGATTTACATTTAAGAATTTCTGTATGAATATGTTTTTACGTCATCATTATGTGCTTAAGTGTAGATTGAGGAGTAAAAATACTGTTATAATAATTCAATATAAAGTGTGATTTAAAATTCCAAGAATGTACTTTCAAGTGTTTGTAAACTTGCATTCTGCTATTGTAGCTCTTAGTGGCACCAGCCCTGAATGTGTGTGTGGACGGTTGGAGGTGTTACTGGTAGGACAAGTAGTAAATGATGAGGTTTGGAAGGTTCAGTTTGGTGATGACCTGCAGTGCTCGGGTACCCAGCACAGTCCTAAGCACGATACGGCTCAGCTGCTGTAGAGACAGAGGAGAGCCTATAGAAACACAAAATACAGCTAAGTACCTCCTGGTTATAAATCGGAGCATATACACTGATCAGCCATAACATTAAAACCACCTCTTTGTTTCTACACTCACTGTCCATTTTATCAGCTCCATTTACCATATAGAAGCACTTTGTAGTTCTACAATTACTGCCTGTATAAATAATAACCACCTGTTTCTCTGCATGCTTTGTTAGCCCCATTTCATGCTGTTCTTCAATGGTCAGGACTCTCCCAGGACCACTACAGAGTAGGTATTATTTGGGTGGTGGGTCATTCTCAGCACTGCAGTGACACTGACATGGTGGTGGTGTGTTAGTGTGTGCTGTGCTGGTATGAGTGGATAAGACACAGCAATGCTGATGGAGTTTTGGACCTCACTGTCACTGCTGGACTGAGAATAGTCCACCAGCCAAAAATATCCAGCCAACAGCGCCCCATAAGCAGCGTCCTGTGACCACTGATGAAGGTCTAGAACAGCGCTCCCCAACCTTTTTTGCACCACGGACCGGTTTCATATAAAATAACATTTTACGGATCGGTGGCGGGGAGGGATTTAAAATAGAATAACTATATTGCTCACAAATGAGCTTTTTTCGCTGCAACAAGATGCTGCTTTCATCTGGGGGTGATATGAGTTGATAAACACCCGTGTGTTGAAAATGGAAGCAGTGTTTTCATTGCTGATGTAGCAATCTCTAATTATTTATTCTTTCTGTGCGGCCCAGTAATAAATGAGCCACAAGACCGGGACAGGTCCGCGGCGCGATGGTTGGGGACCACTGGTCTAGAAGATGACCAACTTAAACAGCAGATGAGCGATCGTCTCTGACTTTACATCTACAAGGTGAACCAACTAGGATGGAGTGTCTAATAGAGTGGACAGTGAGTACTGTATTTAAAAACTCCAGCAGCACTGCTGTCTGATCCACTCATACCAGTACAACACACACTAACACACCACTGTGCTGAGAATGATCCACCACCTAAATAATACCTGCTCTGTGGTGGTCCTGTGGGGGTCCTGACCATTGAAGAACAGGGTGAAAACAGACTAAAAAGGTATATAGAGAAACGGATGGACTACAGTCAGTAATTGTAGAACTACAACATGCTTCTATATGGTAAGTGGAGCTGATAAAATAGACAGTAAGTGTTAAAACAAGGAGGTGGTTTTAATGTTATGGTTGATCAGTGTATATTTAATAATTAATAATAATAATAATAATAATAATAGACTAATACAAAAAAATCATGGCCTAAGCAGGTTGCCAGATTTATGACAGCATTTTATCTGCAACCCAGGTGTTTTTGTGCTGTTTACTTATTATTTATTTAGGTTCATACAGTGATTTAAAACTTGTGAAGCACTATGATCCACTTTGGATGCATTGACTGTTCATTTATTCAGAACCTTTAACAGCCGCCAGAAAAACATTAATGCTTGTAACATTGATGCCACCCAGTTACTGTTTGTTTAGCTTATTTTGTTCAGTAGCTGTGTGTGCACTGCAGACATTTCCATTTTCTTTAAATCAGTGCAACTTTTAAAAAATGTATTCTGTGTTTTAACACTGCAGAGAAAGCTAAACACTTCAGAATTAAAACAGTCGGAAAGACACTTCTACTGCTAATGTTTCCCCTAGCTGAGTGCACAAGTAAGGGTCATCAACACATTTTCCAGGTCAGTATTAACTCTCCTGGCAACTGAATACGGAAATAATTAAAAAAGCAAAAAACATTAAGCACATACTTTGGCCCAGAGAATTTGGCAAACAAAAAATCTGGGCAGTCAAGACCACAGTCTGAGACTCATCCATCACACAATATTACCTTCAACTCCATTAGCAACCACTAAATTAAAATACCTCTGATGGTTATATGAGTTAATATCAACATTAGCAGAGCAGAGATCCTCAAACAGTTTACATTCTTTTATAATGTCCTGCTGGCATGTGGTGCTTATACATGGTTGCCACAGCATATCACTGGACAGACCTGCTACATACTCCAAGTTATTTTTCATACTTTAATTCACATTACATTTACATTTAGCCGACGCTTTTGTCCAAAGCGACTTACAATAAATGGAGTACATCTCTAAAAACAACATAAATAATATAAAAATAAGAAAAGAAAAAATAAATAAACGAAATGATTTGCTAGATTACCAGGCCAGAAAGGTGGCATAGACAAAGAGGAAGAAGAACTAGAGGAGGAAGAGTGGAGGAGAGGGAATGAGAATGAGGTTAGAGGTGTTAGTGTGTTAGAGGTGTTAGGAGAGAAGGTGTTCCTTGAAGAGCTCGGTCTTCAGGAGTTTCTTTACCGTAGCGAGGGACGCCCCTGCCCCTGCTTAATTCACCTTCTTCCTTTCTCATCTCAATCAGCAATCCGACTAAATAGCATGTTGCCATAAATAGAAAGTATTACTGCTGCTGTAAACACTTGATCCGACGATGTTTTCTGTAGATTATTGCTTTTCATAAGTCTTTTCAATTTCTGTAAATATACAACATTGCCAAAAGTTTGTACAGAACCCTTCTTACTTTTAAACCAATGCTTTCCATATAATCAAAACCTTATTTACAGATATATTCAGAGCCTTTGTTTTTTTTCCACTTTAGATTATAGTTACGTGAAACTTGTTTGCTTTAATTATCCTAAAGATGTACCTATAACTTAATTGTTGTCCACCTGTTGCAATATGAATTGCCTAGATACACTGATCAGCCATAACATTAAAACCACCTTCTTGTTTTTACACTCACTGTCCATTTTATCAGCTCTACCTATCATATAAAAGCACTTTGTAGTTCTACAATTACTGACTGTAGTCCATCCGTTTCTCTGCATGCTTTGTTAGCCCCCTTTCATGCTGTTCTTCGATGGTCGGGACTCTCCCAGGACCACTACAGAGTAGGTATTATTTGGGTGGTGGGTCATTTTCAGCACTGCAGTGACACTGACATGTCACTGCTGGACTGAGAATAGTCCACCAACCAAAAATATCCAGCCAACAGAGCCCTGTGGGCAGCGTCCTGTGACCATTGATGAAGGTCTAGAAGATGACCAACTCAAACAGCAGCAATAGATGAGCGATCGTCTCTGACTTTACATCTACAAGGTGTACTAGGTAGGAGTGTCTACTCTAGGAGTGGACAGTGAGTGGACACGGTATTTAAAACCTCAGCAGCTCTGCTGTGTCTGATCCACTCATACCAGCACAACACACACTAACACACCACCACCATGTCATTGCTGAGAATGATCCACCACCTAAATAATACCTGCTCTGTAGTGGTCCTGACCATTGAAGGACAGGGTGAAAGCCGGTTACAAAAATATGTAGAGAAACAGATGGACTACAGTCAGTAATTGTAGAACTACAAAGTGCTTCTATGTAGTAAGTGGAGCTGATAAAATAGACAGTGAGTGTAGAAACAAGGAGATGGTTTTAATGTTATCGCTGATCAGTGTATGTAGGGCTTTTAAATTGTATTTGATGGTATGAAGTTGTACTTAACACAATATCACCTACACTATGATATGCTTTTGACTTTGTGGCAAGAGTTTGGGGGAAATCTTTAAAAACAGTTAATTTATTAGCAACACTCACCACTAAGTTAACAACTGTCTATAGAATCAACATCAACACAATAACTGTTGATCTGGAGCATTATGGGCTGAGTTTTTACAATAATGGATACAAGGAACCCCTTGACAAAACTACCTGGACTAAAAGTTGATGTCAATATAAATACTTGTAGACCAAGTTTTTTTTTCTCTCAGCTAAATGCAACTTTGCATATATTGCACTACACCATAAGTAGAGTTGAATGCTGGTTGGGGTCATGAATGTTCTTTTTATATACATAAAACACTTACTTAATTCACTCTGGATTACAGTAATGCTTTGGCATACACATTATTTGCACTGGTACAACACAAAAACACTGATCTGAAATTATTTAAATGATGGATAAAGAACCTCCAAACAAATTCAAGCTGACTTGCAAACACAGCGTAGAATAGTGTCAGTGCACACTATCTGTCATGAAATGATTGAAAAGAAACGCTGTAAAAGAAGACCAAGGGGGACCCCACTGCTGACACAAACATAAAAAGCCAGACTGGAGCTGGCCTGAACTTGCCTGAGGAAGCCACAGTTTTCTGGAAGAACATTCTGTAAGCAGATGTTTACCATAACAGAGCTTTTTGGTAAAGAACATCATTGTACCGTTTACAGAAAATGAAATGATGCTTTCAAAGAAAAGAACATAGTCCCTACGGTCAAACATGACGAAGGTTCACAGATGTTTTGTTGGCTTTAATGCTTCTGGCACTGGATACCTTCACTGTGTACACAGCATGATGAAATCTGAAGACTACCAAAGGCTTTTGGAGTGCAATGTAGGGCCCAATGTCAGAAAGCTGGGTCTCTGTCAGAGGTCATAGCTCTTCTAGCAGATCAATTACCTGAAGCACACTGAATGATTTAAGAAAAAGTGCTGCAGAATTATGAATTGGCCAGCAATGGGTCCAGATCTAAATCCTATCTAACACCTGTGGAGAGATCTTAAACCAGCAGTTGGAAGAAGGCACCCTTTAAATCTGAGAGAACCGCGGCAGTTGGCAAAGGAGTGGTAACAAGATGAGAATAATTTCAGTTGTTGTTTCCAAAGAGTGTGCTGGCAAATATTAAGTTATGGTTGTAATTATTTTTGTCCAGTCAATTTCTGTGTGGAATAATGTCAGATTTGACTTGTTCTCTTATTTTTCGTGTTGTTCCAATGCAAACTACAGAAATGTTTGTTTGTTTGTTTTATTAGGATTTTAACGTCATGTTTTACACTTTGGTTACATTCATGACAGGAACGGTAGTTACTCATCACACAAGATTCATCACTTCACAAGATTATATCAAACACAGTCATGGACAATTTTGTATCTCCAATTCACCTCACTTGCATGCCTTTGGACTGTGGGAGGAAACCGGAGCACCCGGAGGAAACCCATGCGGACACGGGGAGAACATGCAAACTCCACACAAAAAAGGACCAAGACCACCCCGAACCCAGGACCTTCTTGCTGTGAGGTGACAGTGCTACCCACTTAGCCACCGTGTCGCCCAAACTACAGAAATGAACATGAAAATAACTGACTTCTGGGAGAAGTTGTGCATTTTCTTAAAGAAGAGCAGTGGTAACAGATAGATTTCGACCATAACTGTAAAAAGTTAGACTGAAAATGTAGTTCCATCTTGACAAGTTTGGCTACTGTTAATTTAATAATAGATAATATGAACATAAATTAAGAATCCACCATATTGTACCACATTTGTGAAACAATTGTTCTGCTTAAATAGTTTTTATGTTTTAAGATATAATGTGAGGTAGTATTGTGATAAACAGATTAAATGTGTAAAACTTGTTTGATTAAATGTATTATACTAATCTTTCTTGTAGTTTTGTACATTGTTTATTAGTGACCTTAAATAAAATAAATAGCTGTTATGCAGCAGCACTAGTGAAGTAAACCATGAACGATTAGTGTTACAAAAAGAAAAAAACTAAAAATTAACTTATAATAGGCAGAGTAACAAATTAAACGGCAGGTTGTGGCTAGGAAAAAAAAAGTCAAGAGTGCCACCTGGTGGCACATTTCCGAATTACAAATTTGCACAAAGGCGGTTAGTATCTACAATTTAACAAATGGAATACATTTAATTTAATGAATTGATTTATTAATTCAGTCATTTCATCAGTGTCATATTAAATATCCAAACAACACTATGCACAGTACAGACTACTACCAACCCTCCCTTTATGCTAATATATACACTAATCAGCCATAACATTAAAACCACCTCCTTGTTTCTACACATGCTGTCCATTTTATCAGCTCCACTTACCATATAGAAGCACTTTGTAGTTCTACAATTACTGAATGTAGTACATCTGTTTTTCTGCATGCTTTGTTAGCCCCCTTTCATGCTGTTCTTTAATGGTCAGGACTCTCATTCTCAGCACTGCAGTGACACCGACATGGTGGTGGTGTGTTAGTGTGTGTTGTGCTGGTATGAGTGGATAAGACACAGCAGTGCTGCTGGAGTTAAACACCTCACTGTCACTGCTGGACTGAGAATAGTCCACCAACCAAAACATCCAGCCAACAGCGCCCCGTAGGCAGCGTCCAGTGAGCACTGATGTCTAGAAGATGACCAACTCAAACAGCAGCAATAGATGAGCGATCGTCTCTGACTTTACATCTACAAGGTGAACCAACTAAAGAGGAATATCTAATAGAGTGGACAGTGAGTGTGCATGGTATTTAAAAACTCCAGCAGCATTGCTGTGTCTCATCAACTCATACCAGCACAACACACACTAACATACCACCAACATGTCAGTGTCACTGCAGTGCTGAGAATGATCCAACACCCAAATAATACCTGCTCTGTAGTGGTCCTGTGGGGGTCCTGATCATTGAAGAACAGAGTGAAAGCAGAGTGAAAGCAGAGTGAAGTGGAGCTGATAAAAAGGACAGTGAGTGTATAAACAAGGAGTTGGTTTTAATGTTATGGCTGATCAGTGTAAATGCATGCATGTTACTATGCTAATAGTAACATAATATTATTATGATTAGCATGTATAGCAAGCGCTTGTAATGAACTGTTCGCTACTTACCTTGTGTAAAATCTACATTTACTTTGTGTAAAATCTTTCCTCGTTGTTTTGCTTCAACATTTGTTTCTATGATTATTATTAATATTATTATTATCATTATTGTTACTATTATTATTATTACATTCAGAATTTTAGGCCAGGGAGCACCAACAGTGTACTGACGTCTTGTACTTATGGATGACTACTTTGATGAGTCAGGCATGGGTGAGATTTGAGCTCTGACAAGCAGAAGCCTTGTGCTCTGAGGCACCCACCTTTCTGACGCACTACTGCTTTGCCAAATATAATGTCCTATATAGTACAA
The DNA here is from genome assembly GCF_030014385.1 of Trichomycterus rosablanca. Classification (NCBI taxonomy): domain Eukaryota; kingdom Metazoa; phylum Chordata; class Actinopteri; order Siluriformes; family Trichomycteridae; genus Trichomycterus; species Trichomycterus rosablanca. The sequence goes on along the minus strand of NC_085988.1, from coordinate 61,791,333 downwards.
TTAACTGCAATATAAAATCCAGTTAATAACAAGTCAATGTGATTAATTCTTTATAGTGTTACTTACTCTCATAAAGCTGTAGACAAAGAGCTGCAGGTGTATCAGGTCTGGTGTAGTCGATGGGCTTCTTCTCATGCTTGTCTCTGGCATACACATTTCCCCCAAACTCCACCAGCAGTTTGATCATTTCCACATTATTAGCCTTTGCTGCATGGTGCAATGCTGTCTCGTGCAGTCGAACCACATTCACTTTAGCTCCTTACAAAAACACAACAGATTCAATTCCTGAAATCTGATGCAGACAACTGGGTGAGACTTAATTTTATGTCCTGCTCCCATCCACTCCCATAACATCTAATCCTGCTCTTACCAGCACCCACAACATAACAGGTTTTGTTTGTCTTGCTTTCAGCTGCAGAGTCAAACAAATATACATTTAATACACTTACCAATGTCAGCTTATACTGTATCCACCTTTAGATAAACCTACTTTAAATGATTTGTATTTAAGTTTTATCTAATTTTTATTATTAGTTTTAAATATTATATATTAGTTTTAGCTAATATTTTGCAACGTTGCAATTTAATGAAAGCCGTACTTGTGATGTTGGTGATGTTAACCTTATCAGGATACATCAAGGATTTTAGTTTGTATGAAGTACCAGGTACTTTTACACAAAGAATCAAAAAAGGCTGTACAGGGCCCCATGGGTAGCACAGCAGTCTAACACAGTGGTGTCACCAGCTGGTCAGGTGTTTAAAACACATGCTTGGTCATGTCTGAGACATTTGGTATGACCTGCATGTTGCTCCAACAGCTACAACTTCTACTGTCTGACCAAGATGCTGGCAAAAATGGCTGAGAAATACAGAGAGTATGATGTAATCCCTTGAATATCTTAGGGCTCTCTGTAAAAGTCCACTGCAGGGTGGTGTTGGGTCCCTCCTAAGCCAACAACCTTTGGACACCTTTAAGATCAAGTGGCACATTGAGTGCAAGCCAGGCCCTCTCGTTCAACATCGGTGCCTGACTAAATGGGCACAAATTCCAACAGGCACACTAAATACCTGCATTGAGTAGCACTTTGACACACTCCAGGTGCTGGTTAGCGCAGGCTACGTGTAGTGGAGTCCCATGGTAGAGATCATAGGCTTCTAGACTGGCTCCATTTGCAATCACTAGCTTTATACATTCAGCATTACCTGCAAATACACAATACACACATACATATACTTACTCACTCACTCTCTTAACCACTCATCCAATCAGTGTCGCAGGAAGTAGGGGGGGTGCTGGAGCCGATCCCAGCTTTTCAATGGGCGCAAGGCACACAGTTTTTGGACTGTGGGAAACCGGAGCTCCCAGAGGCAAGGGGAGAACATGCAAACTCCACACAGAAAGGACCTAGACCGCCCCGCCTGGGGTTTGAACCCAGGACCTTCTTGCTGTGAGGTGACAGTGCTACCCACTTAGCCACCGTGCCGCCCACATACATATACTTATAAAATAAAATTTCTATGTCACTCTGTGTATTACAATCACTCTGATCCTCACCACCTATGCAGGCCTCATGAAGCGGGGAGGTAGTGCGTGAGGTAAGGGCAGGGTTAACCTTTGCTCCGTACTCAAGCAGAAGCCGCACACAATCTGAGCTCCCAGCAGAACATGCTTCACACAAAGGAGTACTCCCATCCACATTTCTTGCATCCACCTGCAAACCAGCACAACCAGGAAGAGGCAATTAGATTTCCTACAGATCAACTGTGTCCTCAGTTCAAATAAGGATATATTTCTCTCTTTTTTATAATCTAACTGAAGAAGTTATAACTTTAAAAGCAAGGGTTCTAAACCTTTTAACAATGCAAACTACACTGCCACCTACAATAAATAGTGTGCATACTATTTTAAAGCAACATATGCTGCCATCTAGACAACTTCTTCATAGGAATGTCTCAACAAAAAATTGGGTCCACAGCACGTTTCCACTTTCAGTCCATCTCAGGTAAGCTCGAGCCAATAAAAAGTCGGTGGCATTTATAGATGTTGTTGCAGTATGGCTTCTGCTTTGTCTTAAGGTCTAAACTTGCCTTTATAGATGATTTATAGATGACAGAAACAAACCATTAGAACCCACAAGCATTTTTCAATTTCTCAGCTCATACAATTAAATCTTTTAAATGTATGAACTGTTTTATGAAATTCAAAGAGACTTTGTTCTTAAACCGTTGAACTATGTCGATTGTTGCAGATATACACTGATTAGCCATAACATTAAAACCACCTCCTTGTTTCTACACTCACTGTCCATTATTTACATTTACATTTTCAGCATTTAGCAGACGCTTTTATTCAAAGCGACTTACACAATGAGCAGAACACGATGAGCAATTGAGGGTTAAGGGCCTTGCTCAGGGACCCAACAGTGGCAACTTGGTGGTGGCGGGGCTTGAAACGGCAATCTTCTGTTTACTAGTCCAGTACCTTAACCACTGAGTTATCATTATATCAGCGCCACTTACCATATAGAAGCACTTTTTACACTTTCTACAGTTACTGACTGTAATCCATCTATTTCTCTACATACTTTTTTTTTTTTACCTTGCTTTCACCCTGTTCTTCAATGGTCAGGACCACCACAGAGCAGGTATTATTTAGGCGGTGGATGATTCTCAGCACTGCAGTGACACTGACATGGTGGTGGTGTGTTAGTGTGTGTTGTGCTGGTATGAGAGGATCAGACACAGCAGCGCTGCTGGAGTTTTTGAATACCGTGTCCACTCACTGTCCACTCTATTAGACACTCCTACCTAGTTGGTCCACCTTGTAGATGTAAAGTCAGAGATGATTGCACATCTATTACTGCTGTTTGAGTTGGTCATCTTCTAGACCTTCATCAGTGGTCACAGGACACTTCCCACATGGTGCTGTTGGCTGGATATGTTTTTGGTTGGTGGACTATTCTCAGTACAGCAGTGACAGTGAGGTGTTTAAAAACTCCATCAGCATTGCTGTGTCTGATCCACTCATACCAGCACAACATACACTAACACACCACCACCATGTCAGTGTCACTGCAGTGCTGAGAATGATCCAACACTGGATCCTGGGTCCTGGGAGGGTCCTGACCATTGAAAAACAGTTGGAAAGGGGGCTAACAAAGCATGCAGAGAAATAGATGGACTACAATCAGTAATTATAAAACTACAAAGTGCTTCTATATGGTAATTGGAGCTGATAAAATGGACAGTGTGTGTAGAAACAAGAAGGTGGTTTTAATGTTATGGCTGATCGGTGTAAGGGTTTACAACCAATAACATTGTGCCCACAGTGTGTGGGTGTGTGAGTGTGTGTTGCTAACCTGTGCTCCAGCGTCTAGTAGCAGCCTCACACATTGTGTCTGTCCACGGACAGCAGCTTCATGGAGAGGAGTGATGGAGTCTACAGCAACTATATTCACCGAAGCTCCACTCTGAATTAGACTTTGAAGATGTGACACATGGCCATGATAAGCAGCCTTATGGACCTCGGTCCGTTCAGACCAAAAGCCTAACACACAGACACAAGCACACAAACGGATTAGCTTTTATTACCATCATTATAAGTTTGCAATTTTATGACATGGTCACATTAGACTTAAACTGTTATTTGTATTAAATGTTTGTCATTTAAAGATTTTGCTGAATAACTAGTTATGCATTTGAGATGTCTATGTAAATATTAAAACAGGTGTATGAAAGGATCTGTTCCCCTTTACCAAAATACACCAATTGCTATCCAATAACTGCAGGTGCTGGGCTGCTTGAAGAGACAACAACCATTTTGGTTCCGTTCTAAACCATATACAAATATACATATTATATATTACATATTATAGGCAGTTGTAGCCTAGTGGTTAAGGTACTGGTCCAGTAATCAGAAGGTTGCCGGTTCAAGCCTCACTACTGCCAGGTTGCCACTGTTGGGCCCTTGAGCAAGGCCCTTAACCCTCAATTGCTTAGACTGTCACAGTACTGTAAGTCGCTTTGGATAAAAGCGTCTGCTAAATGCTGTAAATGTAAATAACCATAATACACTACTGTTCCGCCGGTTTCTGGTTATTTACCGCTATTTAAATCTTTATCTTCTTATACTTACCTATATCACCAAAGAAATACGGCTTTGCTGTTTCCACCTCCATCTTTCAGCGTTTACAAATAAGCACTTACTTCGATGCGCTTCAGCGTTTTAATCAAGAAAACAGCATTACCACAGACTGTTTACAAACGTGGTGAGTCACGTGGTTGCTTCCTTTTTTGCAGGGCATTATGGGGGTTGTAGTAAAGTTAGTGCACGTTTAATGACGCATAGAATCCGCTTGTTAAGTGGTGACGTGTCGACCTTATGATACGTCACATCCGGGTCCAAGTTGGCCGAGTCCCTCGTATTTTCAATATGCCACAGTGCTGTGTGCCGTACTGCTTCAACAGGTCCGAGTCGAAAAAAAACTACCCAACTGTCTTTTTACCGCTTTCCTTGCGATTAGATGTCATGAAGTAATATTTTTGTTCATAATTCAATGTAAAAAGATAAACTGTCATTGTATATTCATTACACGTGTTTCAAGCTTTTTTTTTTTATTTCATATTATAATGTGAGATTCTGGATTTTTACTATATAAGCTATAAGCTATACTGATTAAAAGTAAAACCAAAAAGTTAGAAATGTCAGTTTTCATGTAATGAATTAAAAATATGACCGCGACATGAAATGAATTAATGACATGAACTTTTCATGATATTCAGATTACCTGAAGTGCACTAGTGTACTGCACATCTTGTCTTATTTGTATCTTAATGTATGTTTCTAATATATATATAATATATGTACAGTGTATCACAAAAGTAAGTACACCCCTCACATTTCTGCAGATATTTAAGTATATCTTTTCATGGGACAACACTGACAAAATTACACTTTGACACAATGAAAAGTAGTCTGTGTGCAGCTTATATAACAGTGTAAATTTATTCTTCCCTCAAAATAACTCAATATACAGCCATTAATGTCTAAACCACCTGCAACAAAAGTGAGTACACCCCTAAGAGACTACACCCCTAAATGTCCAAATTGAGCACTGCTTGTCATTTTCCCTCCAAAATGTCATGTGATTTGTTAGTGTTACTAGGTCTCAGGTGTGCATAGGGAGCAGGTGTGTTCAATTTAGTAGTACAGCTCTCACACTCTCTCATACTGGTCACTGAAAGTTCCAACATGGCACCTCATGGCAAAGAACTCTCTGAGGATCTTAAAAGACGAATTGTTGCGCTACATGAAGATGGCCAAGGCTACAAGAAGATTGCCAACACCCTGAAACTGAGCTGCAGCACAGTGGCCAAGATCATCCAGCGTTTTAAAAGAGCAGGGTCCACTCAGAACAGACCTCGCGTTGGTCGTCCAAAGAAGCTGAGTGCACGTGCTCAGCGTCACATCCAACTGCTGTCTTTGAAAGATAGGCGCAGGAGTGCTGTCAGCATTGCTGCAGAGATTGAAAAGGTGGGGGGTCAGCCTGTCAGTGCTCAGACCATACGCTGCACACTACATCAAATTGGTCTGCATGGCTGTCACCCCAGAAGGAAGCCTCTTCTGAAGTCTCTACACAAGAAAGCCCGCAAACAGTTTGCTGAAGACATGTCAACAAAGGACATGGATTACTGGAACCATGTCCTATGGTCTGATGAGACCAAGATTAATTTGTTTGGTTCAGATGGTCTCAAGCATGTGTGACGGCAATCAGGTGAGGAGTACAAAGATAAGTGTGTCATGCCTACAGTCAAGCATGGTAGTGGGAATGCCATGGTCTGGGGCTGCATGAGTGCAGCAGGTGTTGGGGAGTTACATTTCATTGAGGGACACATGAACTCCAATATGTACTGTGAAATACTGAAGCAGAGCATGATCCCCTCCCTCCGGAAACTGGGTCGCAGGGCAGTGTTCCAGCATGATAATGACCCCAAACACACCTCTAAGACGACCACTGCTTTATTGAAGAGGCTGAGGGTAAAGGTGATGGACTGGCCAAGCATGTCTCCAGACCTAAACCCAATAGAACATCTTTGGGGCATCCTCAAGCGGAAGGTGGAGGAGCGCAAAGTCTCGAATATCCGCCAGCTCCGTGATGTCGTCATGGAGGAGTGGAAAAGCATTCCAGTGGCAACCTGTGAAGCTCTGGTAAACTCCATGCCCAGGAGAGTTAAGGCAGTTCTGGGAAATAATGGTGGCCACACAAAATATTGACACTTCAGGAACTTTCACTAAGGGGTGTACTCACTTTTGTTGCCGGTGGTTTAGACATTAATGGCTGTATATTGAGTTATTTTGAGGGAAGAATAAATTTACACTGTTATATAAGCTGCACACAGACTACTTTTCATTGTGTCAAAGTGTCATTTTGTCAGTGTTGTCCCATGAAAAGATATACTTAAATATCTGCAGAAATGTGAGGGGTGTACTCACTTTTGTGATACACTGTATATAATAAGACCTTTTCTCGTCCAGACAGCTATTGAGAAGGACTAGACATTTATGTCTCGGGTAATGTTTGTAAATCCAATTTCCAACGACAGCAACACGAGTTCCTTAAGTTTTCCACAAACAGAATTTATTTTAACTTTCTTCTTACATTGACTTATCCGTTAATCCAAGTTTCTTATAAAAACTCACTATGTTCGCAATTGGCGTATAACAAACAAAACTACGATCATAAATCTGTTGCTCCATGTCCTCTTTCTTTCCGTATATTTGATAAATATTGTCAGAATATAGAGTCAGTACAATTCTGCCCCCCGCAGGCTCCACCGAAGAGGACTAATGAATAACAGCATACACTGATTACCAGGAAAAATCATCAATAGCTGAAATACCAAGTCACCTCAAATAAGTATTCTTTAACCAAACAGAAAATATTTATGACAATAAACATAGATCATTACAATTAGTGCAATATGGATCTTACAATATATATATAAAAAGGTTCACAGGTTTAGCCATAGTTGTTTGCGTTTGCGATTAGGTTCGTTTGGCCCCGGAAATGACGCGTGACGTCACACTTAACAAGCGAATAGACCACTGAAGTCGTGTCGTCATTTTGTAGGCCACGCCATGTTGTTATGCCCATATTTGGTAACCCGGGTCTAAGAGAAATTTTGAATGGGAAATATGAATGGAGATTTCGCAAATTGCCTCTCTCGCATCCTGTAGTCATAAAAAATGTTCCAAAGCTGTTACGTTTTGTTTTATGGAGATTCTTCTGTCTATTATCACTGGATCCTCTAAATTATGAAGTCGTTAAAGAGTCAAAATATGAATATTGCTACATGTAAGCTAATGCTACTGCGCACTGAATTGACGTCACTAGACTGGAAGCCTCTTAATGTTTTCTTTTTTCTTTTCTTTTATAAGCCTCTTAAATAAGCGCACGAAGCAGCGCGATTCGCCAGTGTAACAGTGGAGTGATATTCACAAGTTTTACTTTATATTTTTAGTAGGTAGCTACATTAAAGTAGAAAGCAAGGATGGTTGGGTGTTACGCCTTTGGTTGTACTTACCAAAATCGAGCTGCTCGTTCCGTTGATTTGATTGGTGTAGTTCAGTGACGTCTAATTAATGTGCAGTAGCATTAGCTTTCGTGTAGCATTATTAGTATTACGACCCTTTAACAACCTCGTAATTCAGAGGATCCAGTGATGTACAGGAGAAAAATGTACACAGGACAAAACGTACAGGGTTCTGAAAATGTTTATTTAGCACAGGATGCGTTAGAGTCGATTTTTTAAAAACCCCGTTCATTTGTCCCATAGGAAATCTGAGTTAGACCCGGGTCTCCAAATATGGGCATAACGAGGACTACAGAATAACGCACGACTTAATGGCTACTTTATTTAAAAAAGTATTTAAATACTTGCTTTGACCACCCAACTTGTTCTCGGAACATAAATTCTTTGCAGCTCGGATTTTACAACATGTTTCAAAAATGTCAATAATTTTTATCTTGGGTCCAAGCTAACATGATGACGTCACAAATCCCCTAACTAATTGTGATTTGTTGGATTCAGATCTGGTAACTGGCAGAGGCCTGTGAAATACAGTGAACCTAATGTCATGTTTATAAAACCAGTTTGAGATGGTGCATTATGAAGCTAAAAGTAGCTGTTATATGATGGAAAGTTGTGGACATTAAGGGATGCACATGGCAGCAACAATTCTCAAATAGACATGGGTCGGTTGGCTTTAGGGGTGCACGGTGTACAAAGAGGTAGGTTGGGTTACAACTGTTTAGGACTGTTTACATTAAATTCTGACTCATTTGCATGCCGCAGCAGGACTGAAAAAATTTAATTTATGAAATTAGGTGATATTTTTCCAATTTTCAACTGTCCAGTTTTGCTAAGTTTTTAAAATGCAAATAAATAATTAAATAATCCAAACAGCTTTAACATGCGATTTTACAAAAATCAACAATCAAATTTAATAAGGTGATCAGTTAGTATAACTATGTATAGTTATAAAAGGAGACCAAACTATGCCACTATAATGCCCTCTAAAGCATGAAACAGCCACAGACCACCATAATAGACGGGTTGAGCATTTAGACCAATCTTTTGGTGTATACAACATAAGCAAGTACATATAAGAACGAGGTAATGGATCACTCATTCTGATGTATTTTACAGGACACAGTATGTATTGAAATGTTTATAGCTTATTGCATTATGCAGTACACAGCTAGATGTACAGTTAGATGTCAACTTGTGTATTCACTTTCCTTCTCCTAGTATATATACACAGATCAGGCATAACATTAAAACCACCTCCTTGTTTCTACACTCACTGTCCATTTTATCAGCTCCACTTACCATATAGAAGCACTTTGCAGTTCTACAATTACTGACTGTAGTCCATCTGTTTCTCTGCATGCTTTGTTAGCTCCCTTTCATGCTGTTATTCAATGGTCAGGACTCTCCCTGAGAATAGTCCACCAACCAAAAATATCCAGCCAACAGCACCCCGTGGGCAGCGTCCTGTGCCAACTGATGAAGGTCTAGAAGATGACCAACTCAAACAGCAGCAATAGATGAGCGATCGCCTCTGACTTTACATCTACAAGGTGAACCAACTAGATAGGAGTGTCAGAGTGGACAGTGAGTGGTATTTAAAAACTCCAGCAGCGCTGCTGTGTCTGATCCACTCATACCAGCACAACACACACTAACACACCACCCCCATGCCAGTGTCACTGCAGTGCTGAGAATGATCCACCACTTAAATAATACCTGCTCTGTGGTGGTCCTGACCATTGAAGAACAGGGTGAAAGCAGGTAAAAAAAATTGTAGAGAAACAGATGGACTACAATCAGTAATTGTAGAACTACAAAGTGGTTCTATATGGTAAGTGGAGCTGATAAAATGAACAGTGAGTGTAAAAATAAGGAGGTGGTTTTAATGTTATGGCTGATCAGTGTATATACTGTATGTATTAACTAAATAATATGATCACAATTTTCACACTTAGATGTTGACAATATAACATGCAAATCTGTTTTAGTGATCTAGCATGGTCACATTCTCGTCCAGGTTGTTTCTGTTGTTGAACCCACCACCTTAAATGTCCAAATAATGTTAAAATTAGGGTTTAACACTAGTTTTCTGCTTTTGCAATTATTTAATTTTTATGTTTTGTCATCTGTAACAGAGGTAACTGATGAGGCGTTGTGAGATGTTCAGTTTGGTGATGACTTGCAGTGCTCTGGTACCCAGCACAGTTCTCAGGGCAATACGGCTCAGCTGCTGCAGAGACAGAGGACAACCTACAAGAACACAGAATTACTTACTGGAAGTAATATAAATACTGTTACCCAATAAAACACATCTCCAATGTGAATGCACAGGTCTTTCAAACAGTAATTGGTTGAACCAGTTTAAAATGCAGCAGCTCGAGTGCTAACCAGAACTAGCAAATTTGATCATATTAGTCCTGTTCTATTATCTCTACGGAAACCTGTTTACCCTCAAGTCGAGACTGCAGTGCCAACAATGCTGCACCCACTAGAAGGGATGGGAACCTGGCCTGTTTGCACCAAAATGTCCAGAACTTACAATGGACTTTATCACAGACTGGACTGAACAATGAAGAACTCCAATAATTTTTTTGCTAGTTACAACTTTCAGTTCAATTTAATTTTGTGTTTGTATGATTTGTGTAAATCCTATTTATTTAAAGTATCCTCCAGGCCACCCAAAGAGGATGGGTCTGGTTCCTCTCAAGGTTTCTTCCTGTAATTTTAAGGGAGTTTTTCCTTGCCACTGTCGCCCTCGGCTTGCTCAATAGGGTTTTTTTGTCTGTTGGTCCTGCATTCTGTAAAGTTGCTTTGAGACAATGTCCATTGTAAAAAGCGCTATATACATAAATTTGACTTGACTTGACTAATTGAAATAGGTACATACTTGTCACGTTCAAGATTATTCTTGATAATTCATCGCCATGTTTGACTTACTATGGAATGCTGAATTTGCTTTTCACTAAACACTTTCCTAATGAGACCCTTGTTATATAAAAAGTTAACATGTTGAATGATCTATTTTTGAACAATATCCTGAAAGATTACTTTTAGGGATGTAATGATACACTCTACCTGTTATGCGATTCACGATACTGGGTTCACTATACGATTTTTAAACAAAATTAAATGGAAGACAAATTATGACAAAGTTTCCTTTTATTATTTCTCTAAAAAAAAAGAAAAGAAAATACTGTATTTGTGCTTATCTTTTATTTATCTAATTAATGAATGCCCTTTTATTTTTGAGGTAGGTACAAACTGCAATACAATGCTGCACATTTCCCTTTTTGTGTAAAAAAACTAAAATAAATCCCACATTAAATAAATAAATGAATAATACAAATAAAGAAAGTATCCTTGCATAAATAAATTTGGCTAGAATATTCTGAACCTGGCAACCCTGTAGTGACGCCAACTAGACGAGGTGAATAGCACCAGTGCCCTCTGCTTTTTAAAGTGAATATCGATTCATTATACATGTAAACCGATTTGAATCGTTACATGTGAATCGATTTTTAACTGTCTTGTGGTGCATCGTTACATCCCTACCAATAACGGTGGTGGGCTGGTGCAAAAGAACACTGCATCACCCAGGCACCCATCAAAATCAGTCATATAAAATAAATTACATGCTTTCAACTTTGTGGAAATAGTTTGGTGAAGGTTTTTGCCAATACCAGCATGACTGTGTCAATGTACAGGAAGTGAAGTAAAACCATGTCTTCATGGACTATTTGGTGTAGAAACTCCAGTGGTTTGCACAAACCGCTGACCTCTGTCCTATTAAAATATTTTGACTGAACTGGAAAGTCAGTTGCAAGCCCGGCATTCTCGTTAAACATCAGTGCTTGACTTCACAAACATTTTTGTTTTTTTGTAATGAATGGTTTTAAAATCCCACAGACACTTTTTATAACTTAGCCTACTAGAATAGTGAAAAAAAACCTTCCCAGAAGAATGGAAGCTGGGTAGTTATTGAAATGTCTGTGGTTTTGGATTGGGATTTCCAGCTCATCGTCATACAAACAGCTTCCTGTTTCAAGTTCTATTTCTCCAATTTGGAAGTGCACATTGTTTATGATGAGTTAGGTGTGTACATTACAATAGCTGGTGTTTCTGAGTCAGTTAAGCAACATTGATTTTTCCCCATTTTAAAATGTACATTATTGAGCTTGGCTGGCACAGCTGTCTCGTACACTAACCCAGCCACTGCTGAGATCAGAGTTTGAATTTCAGCTGTGCCATCAACCTGATGGGTACCTACATAAATGATTGGAAAGAATTACTGCTGTAATTGCTGGCTGCTAAAAGGTGCTAGCACAGAGATGGTGAATAAGGCGGGAGAGGTGTCCAACTTATTGTTGTGAACTTATCAAGTACAAATTAATGAGTAAAAATGGCAGTAAAACTCAAAGCAGTATCCACAGCATTCTTACTCTCATATTGTTGTAGACAGAGGTATGATGAGGAACCGGGTATAGTGTAGTCTATGGGTTTATGTCCCAGGTTGTCTCTGACATTAATGTCTCCCCCAAACTCCACCAGCAGCTCAATCAGGTCCGGTTCTCCCATTCTTGCTGCATGGTGCAGAGCTGTCTCGTGGAACTTTGTGGCATTCACTCTGGCACCTTTTAAATAAAAAAGTGCAAATGTTTTAGTGCAAATGTCTTGTTACTTTCTTGTGGTTTTTAGACATTTGTGCTCATTTACAGTGGGGCCAAAAAGTATTTAGTCAGCCACTGATTGTGCAGGTTCTCCTACTTAGAAAGATGAGAGAGGTCTGTAATTTTCATCTCAGGTAAACTTCAACTATGAGAGACAAAATGAGAAAAAAAAATACAGGAAATCACATTGTAGGATTTTTAAAGAATTTATTTGTAAATTATGGTGGAAAATAAGTATTTGGTCACCCACAAACAAGCAAGATTTCTGGCTCTCACAGACCTGTAACTTCTTCTTTAAGAAGCTTTTCTGTCCTCCACTCGTTACCTGTATTAATGGCACCTGTTTGACCTTGTTATCTGTATAAAAGACACCTGTCCACAGCCTCAAACAGTCAGACTCCAAACTCAACCATGGCCAAGACCAAAGAGCTGTCGAAGGACACCAGGAAGAAAATTGTAGACCTGCACCAGGCTGGGAAGAGTGAATCTACAATAGGCAAGCAGGTTGGTGTGAATAAATCAACTGTGGGAGCAATTGTAAGAAAATGGAAGACATACAAGACCATTGATAATCTCCCTCGATCTGGTGCCCCACGCAAGATCTCATCCCGTGGGGTCAAAATGATCATGAGAACGGTGAGCAAAAATCCCAGAACTACACGGAGGGACCTGATGAATGACCTGCAGAGAGCTGGGACCAAAGTAACAAAGGCTACCATCAGTAACACACTACGCCGAGAGGGACTCAAATCCTGCAGTGCCAGGCGTGTCCCCCTGCTTAAGCCAGTACATGTCCAGGCCCATCTGAAGTTTGCCAGAGAGCATATGGATGATCCAGAAGAGGATTGGGAGAATATCATGTGGTCAGATGAAACCAAAATGGAACTTTTTGGTAAAAACTCAACTCGTCGTGTTTGGAGGAGTTGCATCCCAAGAACACCATACCTACTGTGAAGCATGGTGGTGGAAACATCATGCTTTGGGGCTGTTTGTCTGCAAAGGGGACAGGACGACTGATCCGTGTTAAGGGAAGAATGAACGGGGCCATGTATCGTGAGATTTTAAGCCAAAACCTCCTTCCATCAGTGAGAGCATTGAAGATGGAACGTGGCTGGGTCTTCCAGCATGACAATGATCCCAAACACACCGCTCGGGCAACGAAGGAGTGGCTCCGTAAAAAGCATTTCAAGGTTCTGGAGTGGCCTAGCCAGTCTCCAGACCTCAACCCCATAGAAAATTTGTGGAGTCCGTGTTGCCCAGCGACAGCCCCAAAACATCACTGCTCTAGAGGAGATCTGCATGGAGGAATGGGCCAAAATACCAGCTACAGTGTGTGCAAACCTGGTGAAGACTTACAGGAAACGTTTGACCTCTGTCATTGCCAACAAAGGTTATGTTACAAAGTATTGAGTTGAACTTTTGTTATTGACCAAATACTTATTTTCCACCATAATTTACAAATAAATTCTTGAAAAATCCTACAATGTGATTTCCTGGATTTTTTTTTCTCATTTTGTCTCTCATAGTTGAAGTGTACCTATGATGAAAATTACAGACCTCTCTCATCTTTCTAAGTAGGAGAACTTGCACAATCAGTGGCTGACTAAATACTTTTTGGCCCCACTGTATTAAAAATCAAAATGTAAAATATCATATGTATACAAGTGTGCACACCCTTTGATATGACACCCAAAAGTGAGCTGAGGTGCATTTTGTTTTCACTGATACGGCTTCGGATGTTATTACAATATAATTGGAGTCCACTTGTGGTAAATTCAAGTAATTGGACATGATTGGGGATTGCCAACACCTGCCTATATAAAGTCCCACAGTCGACAGTGTATATCAGAGCAAACTCCAAGCCATGGGGTCAAAGGAATTATCTGCAGACCTCAGAAACAGGATTGTGTCAAGGCATAGATCTGGAGAAGGGTACAGAAAAATTGCTGCAGCTTTACAGGTTCCAAAGAGCACAGTGGCCACCATCATTCGTAGATGAAAGAAGTTTTGAACCACCAAAAATCTTCCTAGACCTGGCCACCGGCCAAACTGAGCAGTTGGGGAAGACGGGCCTTGACCAAAGAGGTAAGCAGGAACCCGGGGGTTACTCTGACAGAGCTGGAGATGGGAGAGCCTATCAGAAGATTATTCAAACTGGGACAGTTTGAAAAATGCAAACAAAAATGCATTGTCTCCTACATTGACTTATTTACTTATTTCATTTCAGACAGAAGAAAATATATTTCATGTTTAGTTATTTTTCATTTATTAATATGCATTCATTTCTACATTTCAGGCCTGCAAAACATTCCAAAAAAGTTGGGACAGTAAAGCATTTACCACTTTGTAATGTTGCCTTTTTCTTTCCACTCACGACACTTTGCACCAAGGATACCAAGAGATTTAATGTTTCAGGTGGGTTTTTTTTTCTCCAATTCTTCCTGCAGACGTGTCGTAAGATGTGCAACAGTATGTACGGGTTATCACTTTCATGTTTTTCATTTCAAAATACTCCACACATTCTCCACTGAGGACAGATCAGGACTGCAGGCAAGCCAGTTCAGTCAGAGCGGTAGAGAGAGGTATAGAGTGGCGACACTCCCATAGGGAACCATTGTAACGGGGGTGGGACATTTTATTGCGCAGCTTCCGGGTTGTGGAGCTCTGAAAAGTTCCAAACATCCCATAGAGCCCCATTCACTTCCACTACTTAGCAAGCATTTTCAGCTGTTTGTTGCTCTGTTTAAAAAAAATAATGAATTTGATGTCATTAATATCCTTAATACTGTTATTGTTTAGCATTTGCTCAGCACTAAATGTTACATGTTTATCTTAATTAATAGGTATAACCGAATTTAGCTTAGTCAGTAAAGCTTAATTAATGACACACGAGTCTTTTCACCTAAAATGAGTTGATTAATCAAGAGTCTTGTTACAGAAATGGTAATAAAACATTAGAGCCATAACAAATCATGCTACTTTTACTTTCATACTTAAGTACATTTGAAGGTAAATACTTTAGTACTTTTACTCAAGTGGAGGTAGAGTATTTTTACTTTTACTACTACTTTTACTGGAGTAATATTTTACCTTGGATATCTCTACATTAATTCCACTACATGGTTTGTGTACCTTGTCCACCACTCACATTAGACAAAATGAACTGCATATTCATAATGAATTCATTAATGTATTACATGTAGGAATCAATGATTAATCACTCATGAAATAAGACATGAATGAAGCTATTTCATGTACCTGCACTATAATGTAAAAGGTACAGTATGTTTATGAAAATGTTCATTCAGTGCAGGTAAACCTTATGAATCCAGCACATGGCTTAGTGTTTAACCAAAATGATTATTATTATGAATCCTCAGGAAAGTGAAGGGAGGTTAGTTTACAGGTATGTAAAAAACAAAACATAAAAAACTCTTTAATCTCTGTACTGTATATTGCCTCTACTACTTAATGATATCACATTATGTAATGTATGGTAATATTATGTACTGTGTGTTAACAAGAACGTCCTATTAACAAGTCATTATAAACATCAATCTTCCACTTCATATACCAAACTGACATAAAAGCAGATGCAGTAAATGTAAAGGCAGATGAAAATACCCAGAAATTGTAAAAATGTTTATTATTTACCATTTAATATTTCATTCACTGCTGCCTGTCCCATATGAGAACATGACAGCGCCGGGTTTGTTTGGAACTATTGGAGGGGCACATGAACCACGTGACCGCGTGGCGGCGAGATCAAGGAGTGTCGCAACTCTCTCTCTCTATGGCTCTGAGTTCAGTACCCTACCCTCTTCTTCCACAGACATTCCTTTGTAATGTGTGCAGCAGGTGGTTTTGCAATGACTTTTTGAAAAATGCATGGACGTCCCTGGAAAGGATGATGTCTTGAAGGCAGAATATATATGCCATTCCCTTATGTTGCCCTAATGTTTTGGCTGAATGGTGTATACTATATGGCCAAACCTATGTGGAGCTTGCTAAACACCCCCTAAAACCATGGGATTTAATAGGGAGTTTAATATATAGATTTAATATAGGACCTTGCTATGTGTTTAGGGATAAAGTTATGCTGGAACAGGAAATTGCCAAACTGTTGCTACAATGTTCAAAGCATATAGTTTATTCTTCAGGTTTATTTTACACCACTAATAGCAAAGGGTGTGTTAGAAGAGCCTAAACCCATGAATCAGGAGGGGTGTCCACATACCTGTGGCCAAACAGAGTAACATTGGTGTCTATTCTTGCATTTTTACCTCTCACCTGCATTGAGCAACAGCAGGGCACACTCTAGATGAGCCTTAGAGCAGGCCGCATGCAGTGGCGTCCCAAAATGAATGTCAAAAGCCTCCAGCAGTGCTCCCTTTGATAAGACCAACTTTACACACTCTGAATTACCTGCATCAAAGACACAAAATAATGTGGAAATCCCTAAATTAACTGTGTTGTACAATCATTGATCTGTTTGTGTTGTATGCTAACAGCAACACTTTCTGTGCAAAACACTTTTCTGGTCATTTTGATACCATATGGTACAGGTTTAATATCTGATTTTAATTGTATGATTTTATTTTTGTTTGTAAGTTCAGAGAAGAATGGGGTTTAAATTTTAAAACTTATAATTAACCACAATAAAAAAAACAGACCCCTTGTAGCCAGTTTCAGCACTTACTTACACCAATCAGCCATAACATTAAAACCTGGTTTCCACACTCACTGTCCATTTTATCAGCTCCACTTACCATATAGAAGCACTTTGTAGTTCTACAATTACTGACTGTAGTTCATGTGTTTCTCTACACACCTTTTTAGCCTGTTTTCACCCTGTTCTTCAATGGTCAGGACCCCCACAGGACCACCACAGAGCAGGTATTACTTGGGTGGTGGATCATTCTCAGCACTGCAGTGACACTGACATGGTGGTGGTGTGTTAGTGTGTGTTGTGCTGGTATGAGTGGATTAGGCGCTGTTGGCTGGATATTTTTGGTTGGTGGACTATTGTCAGTCCAGCAGTGACAGTGAGGTGTTTAAAAACTCCAGCAGCGCTGCTGTGTCTTATCCACTCTTACCAGCACAACACACACTAACACACCACCACCATGTCAGTGTCACTGCAGTGCTGAGAATGATCCACCACCCAAATAATACCTACTCTGTAGTGGTCCTGTGGGGGTCCTGACCATTGAAGAACAGCATTAAAGGGGGCTAACAAAGCATGCTGGGAAACAGATGGACTACAGTCAGTAATTGTAGAACTACAAAGTACTTCTATATGGTAAGTGGAGCAGATAAAATGGACAGTGAGTGTAGAAACAAGGAGGTCAAATCAAAATCAAATCAAGGTTTATTTGTCACATACATAGTCATACACAGTACAACTGGCAATGAAATGCTTTAGTGGCTGCTCAGCCACATTAGTTACAAATTATGTGGTCATAATGTTCTGGCTGATTGGTGTATATTCAATTAAAAGAGTTTATTTACTTTCAAACATTTTAGATGCTTTAATGATTTTTCTTTAGCAGTTTTCCACAACACTATAAGCTAACCTATTTCTTATTTAAACTGTAAGCTAGATTTCTTCATGCAATTTCAGGCAACAAATCAATAAAGTATATTTGGGGGTTTAATAACTAATGACTACTGTATCACATTTCTGGAGACATGCTTGACCACAAATGTGCACCCATGGGTCTCAGGCCCTGTGCCAGTCTTACCACATATGCAGGCCTCATGAAGTGGGGAAGCAGTAAGGGCTGTGAGCGAGGGATTCACAGAAGCCCCACGCTCCAAAAGCAGCTTTACACTCTCCACACTCCCAGCTGCACAGGCATGGCACAAAGGGGTGCTACCATGAATATTTCGTACATCCACCTTAAACACATAACAACTAAGTAAATTTAGAACTGCCGTAGTGCAGGAATGCTAAACTATTGAGGTTTGAAGTCATCTTATCAAAAAAAGTTCTAGTTTTTGTACATTTTAAAGTAAAAATAATAATAAATTGAACTAGAACCCCAGGATTCAGTTTTCATTTTTTGCTTAGTGTTCTAATTTTAAGAGTTTAAAATGTTCATGACCCTACCACAACCCAACCCCCAGCCCAATTACTTGTTCATTTCAGTGCATTGCTGTAAAAAGGTATGAATTAACAGAATGTATGCTTGGTAATGTTCTCATTTATAGATAAATTTGAAATGAAAATTAATCAATGGCATTGTCACATCAATGGTGTTGTAATGGTTATAAAAGGAGCTTCACAATAAATTGATAGCCTAAAATAAAACTTATATTAGAAAATGCTAAAATAACTTTAAATAAATGCTGAATTTTTTAGTTGAATTAATTAGCGTAAAACTCCAGAACTGAATGCCTGGAGAGGAAAAACCTAACCTGTGCACCAGCATCCAAAAGCACGCAAACGCACTGTGGGTGATCCTGGATGCAGGCATCGTGCAGTGGGGTGATGTTGTCCACTGTGGAAGCATTTACCGAGGCACCGCCATCAATCAGCTGCTGGAGCTGCGCAAGTTGCCCCAAAGATGCAGCGTCATGCAGCGGCGTCCGCTCAGACCAAAAGCCTGTAAAAAATGAGGTACATATTGCCAAAAGTATTCACTCACCCATCCAAATCACTGAATGAATTCAGGTGTTCCATTCACTTCCATGGCCACAGGTGTATAAAAACCAAGCACCTAGGCATGCAGACTGCTTCTACAAACATTAGTGAAAGAATGGGTCGCTTTTAGGAGCTCAGTGAATTCCAGCGTGAAATTTCCTCGCTACTAAATATTCCACAGTCAACTGTCAGTGGTATTATAACAAAGTGGAAGCGATTGGGAACAACAGCAACTCAGCCACGAAGTGCAGCAAAGCCTTACATCACCAAGCGCAATGCAAAGCGTCGGATGCAGTGGTTTAAAGCACACCGTCAATGGACTCTAGAGCAATGGAGACGTGTTCTCTGAAGTGACGAATCACGCTTCTCCGTCTGGCAATCCGATGGACGAGTCTGGGTTTGGTGGTTGCCAGGAGAACGGTACTTGTCTGACTGCATTGTGCCAAGTGTAAAGTTTGGTGGAGAGGGGATTATGGTGTGGGGATGTTTTTCAGGAGTTGGGCTCAGCCTCTTAGTTCCAGTAAAAGGAACTCTTAATGCTTCAGCATACCAAGAGATTCTGTTCCAACATGACTGCGCACCAGTGCACAAGGCAAGGTCCATAAAGACATGGATGAGCGAGTTCGGTGTGAAAGAACTTGACTGGCCTGCACCTCCAGTCCTGACCTCAACCTGAGAGAACACCTTTGGGATGAATTAGAGCAGAGACTGCAAGCCAGGCCAACATTAGTGTCTGACCTCACAACGTGCTTCTGGAAGAATGGTCAAAAATTCCCATAAACACACTCCTTAACCTTGTGGAAGAGTTGAAGCTGTTATAGCTGCAAAGCGTGGGCCGACATAATATTAAACCCTATATATACAGTGTATCACAAAAGTGAGTACACCCCTCACATTTCTGCAAATATTTCATTATATCTTTTCATGGGACAACACTATAGACATGAAACTTGGATATAACTTAGAGTAGTCAGTGTACAGCTTGTATAGCAGTGTAGATTTACTGTCTCCTGAAAATAACTCAACACACAGCCATTAATGTCTAAATAGCTGGCAACATAAGTGAGTACACCCCACAGTGAACATGTCCAAATTGTGCCCAAATGTGTCGTTGTCCCTCCCTGGTGTCATGTGTCAAGGTCCCAGGTGTAAATGGGGAGCAGGGCTGTTAAATTTGGTGTTTTGGGTACAATTCTCTGATACTGGCCACTGGATATTCAACATGGCACCTCATGGCAAAGAACTCTCTGAGGATGTGAGAAATAGAATTGTTGCTCTCCACAAAGATGGCCTGGGCTATAAGAAGATTGCTAACACCCTGAAACTGAGCTACAGCATGGTGGCCAAGGTCATACAGCGGTTTTCCAGGACAGGTTCCACTCGGAACAGGCTTCGCCAGGGTCGACCAAAGAAGTTGAGTCCACGTGTTCGGCGTCATATCCAGAGGTTGGCTTTAAAAAATAGACACATGAGTGCTGCCAGCATTGCTGCAGAGGTTGAAGACATGGGAGGTCAGCCTGTCAGTGCTCAGACCATACGCCGCACACTGCATCAACTCGGTCTGCATGGTCGTCATCCCAGAAGGAAGCTGACGCACAAGAAAGCCCGCAAACAGTTTGCTGAAGACAAGCAGTCCAAGAACATGGATTACTGGAATGCCCTGTGGTCTGACGAGACCAAGATGAACTTGTTTGGCTCAGATGGTGTCCAGCATGTGTGGCGGCGCCCTGGTGGGAAGTACCAAGACAACTCTATCTTGCCTACAGTCAAGCATGGTGGTGGTAGCATCATGGTCTTGGGCTGCATGAGTGTTGCTGGCACTGGAGAGCTGCAGTTCATTGAGGGAAACATGAATTCCAACATGTACTGTGACATTCTGAAACAGAGCATGATCCCCTCCCTTCGAAAACTGGGCCTCTTGGCAGTTTTCCAACAGGATAACGACCCCAAACACAACCTCCTAGATGACAACTGCCTTGCTGAGGAAGCTGAAGGTAAAGGTGATGGACTAAACCCAATTGAGCACCTGTGGCGCATCCTCAAGTGGAAGGTGGAGGAGTTCAAGGTGTCTAACATCCACCAGCTCCGTGATGTCATCATGAAGGAGTGGAAGAGGATTCCAGTAGCAACCTGTGCAGCTCTGGTGAATTCCATGCCCAGGAGGGTTAAGGCAGTGCTGGATAATAATGGTGGTCACACAAAATATTGACACTTTGGGCACAATTTGGACATGTTCACTGTGGGGTGTACTCACTTATGTTGCCAGCCATTTAGACATTAATGGCTGTGTGTTGAGTTATTTTCAGAAGACAGTAAATCTACACTGCTATACAAGTTGTACACTGACTACTCTAAGTTATATCCAAGTTTCATGTCTATAGTGTTGTCCCATGAAAAGATATAATAAAATATTTGCAGAAATGTGAGGGGTGTACTCACTTTTGTGATACACTGTATATACAGTATATATATATATATATATATATATATATGTTTGTTTATTGGGATTTTAATGTCATGTTTTACACTTTGGTTACATTCATGACAGGAACGGTAGTTACTCATCACAAAAGGCCCATCAGTTCACAAGGTTATATCAAACACAGTCATGGACAATTTAGTGTCTCCAGTTCACCTCACTTGCATGCCTTTGGACTGTGGGAGGAAACCGGAGCACCCGGAGGAAAACCATGCGGACACGGAGAACATGCAAACTCCACACAGAAAGGACCCGGACCACCCCACCTGGGGATCGAACCCAGGACCTTCTTGCTGTGAGGCGACAGTGCTACCCACTTAGCCACCGTGAACCGCCCAGAACGAATTGAATCATTGATTAGTGTCTAATCTTACAAATGTTCTTTGTAAATGTCACAAATTCCAACAGTCGTACTCCAAAATCTTGCAAAAAGCCTCCTGAAATAGGTAAAAGCTGTTATAGCTGCAAACATGCACTAGGTGCACTGACTATTTAAAACAGTCCTTAGGTTTACGTGAATGAGTGAATGGTCGAGTATATGGTGTTATGGATTGGCGCCAAGGGTGTATTCCTGCCTTGCGTCAGGTGTTTCACGGTTGCTGGGGAATCCATAATGGTATGGGCAGACACTGAATTAAAAAGTAAGCTAATAATTACTTTTCATGGTTGTATGAGGCAACTTCACAAGCCCTTTACAAATCCCCATACATTATGTTTGAATCATAAAAAAAGTGCTTTGATGAACTGCAAGATGATACAAAGGGCCTTTCACGTCCTTTACAATCTCTAGATTTATACCTCAGTAAAGTTTTATGGGAAGTTCTAAAGTACAGACTGCAAAGTAGATCTGCGCCTGCCTTCATCCCTTTAAAAACTGATAGATTACACTAGACCCTTGAGTTATGAACGGTTTACCATACAAACATTTTGGGTTACGAACGATCTTTTTCAACTTAACATACAAACAAATTTTGGATTACGAACAGAAATTCGCGAAACACGTGATGTCACGATCAAGTTGACTCCAACCGTCTCTTAAAATGTCCCCAAAGAAGGTGCAGAGGAAGTGCAAAGGTGAGAAAAAAAAAATCACTATTTGTTGTTGCCACTACCTGCCAGTAGGTGTCACGGTGTATCAGACAGAAGGGACAGTGAGTGAGAGAGAAGGAATTCAGCTCAGTAAAGTATTCTTTCTTTCATGCAATTACACCTACAAAATACAACACTATTAAAATAAAGTAGGAAATAATAGAGAAATATGAGAGTTATTGTTGTTTCTGGTAGATACATTTCATTAAAAAAAGGAGGAAATTTATTATGGTGTATGGTACAGCACACGTACTGTACTGAAATGTGATGTGTGTTGTTTTATGTACAGTACTATGTGTATTGTTGTTTATTATTGTTTATTACAGGAATGTCTATTCTATAATTTAAGATTTAAGGGAAAATATACACAAAAAAGACCATGTAAGACATTAGAAAGGTTAGGTAAGGGGGTGGTTTGGGAGGTCTGGCACGGATTAATTCTATTTACATGATTTCTTATGGGAAAAATAGGTTTAACTAACAAACATTTTGACTTAAGAACAGCCCTTTGGAACCAATTAAATTAATAAGTCAAGGGTCTACTGTATTTCTTTGGAGACTGTCACCACAAACCAGTAGGAGCTGTGACCCTGCACCTCAATAACTCTATAAATAATACAGTATATTGTTGGCAGTTCCTAGTATTTTGTCTGTGACAAACTACACTAAATGTTTCATAGGCGCCCAAGTATTACTAAACCTTTTCTACATGATCTCCCTTTTCATTTTAAATACCCACTTACCAGTATCTTCAAAATAAGTCGATCTACCAGCAAGTGTATGATCCATATTATTAGTGCACCTCTACCACTGTATAAATGCAAAACATGAAAATGGTACAGTCCACAACTACCCCCTAGTGGTTCAGTCCACAGACTCGAGCTTCGTCAATGCCTTCGAAGAGTAATCAGGATTATCTCATGCAACTATGCATTAAACTCATAGTTGTTTTGAAATTGGTCTCCGTTTTCCTGTTTTAAACAAAGAGGCAATAAACAAATAGATATTTTATACTTTATTTAATTCAGACTAGTATGCTTATGAAGAAGTCAACACACTTCATGCTTGTGCTGTTCTGAAATGGGAGACTCGTGACAGGACAGGCTTACTAGGCATTCTGGGAGATGTAGTTTCATGTGTTGTAGCATGCTTAGCAATACTGCTTCCATGCTTCTTTTACTTTTTTTAAATGTATTTTTTTCCCCTCATGGCATACAATTAAGATAACCCCATAATAAAATAAACAAAATAAAATAAACAAAAACCTCCGATATTACAATTTCAGCCACTGATATTTTTTTGCAATATGTTTTTAGACTACACGCTGGCCTGTACAGGAAACCAATTCATTACAGGGAATCAAACACTGCACTGCAATTTAGAATGACCAATCTACCCACTGCATACCTTGAGAAACTTTGAGAACCTGTGTTTGTTTGTTTATTAAGGTCATGTTTTACACTTTGGTTACATTCATGACAGGAACGGTAGTTACTCATTACACAAGATTCATCAGTTCACAAGGTTATATCGAACACAGCCATGGACAATTTTGTATCTCCAATTCACCTCACTTGCATGTCTTCGGACTATGGGAGGAAACCGGAGCACCCGGAGTAAACCCATGCAGACACTGGGAGAACATGCAAACTACACACAGAAAGGACCCAGACCGCCCCACCTGGGGATCAAACCCAGGACCTTCTTGCTGTGAGGTGACAGTGCTACCCACTGAGCCACCGTGCTGCCCCTTGAGAACCTGTGTAAACACTTATTAAATGTAAAGGTTTTGTGAAGAACCTGGTGCTGGGCATCACCCACACTATCTGATCTGCCATGTTTTCCCTGTGGTAATTTTGAATATACAAAAAGTACATTTCCAGCCATACTGTTTCTGTAGATATGAGCCATTACTACTTACTTAGACAGCCTTTTAATGTTGTATATCTGTACTGAAACAATTTTACTACAAATAACACACGTATAATGCAAATTATGGAATTTAATTAAGCTCTAGGCACTTTTCAGGGATGACTAAAGTCAACAGGATGCACCTGACCACAATGTGGAGCTCCACAGCAAAGGATCTGAACACTTTTGTGATTAGGAGATTTTTAATTAATTGATTTCTGCAATGCATATGTTTAATGGTGAAATAAATCAGCCCCAGTGTACAATTCTACCAACACTATACTCAACAGTAGGCACAATGTTGTTTGGCTTAAATGCCTTTCCTTTTCTTCTCCAACACTTCTTGGTACTGTTAAATTACATTGTATTAAACACTCCTCCAAAACACCCTTTGTTGTAGACGGCACTCCATTGAAGATGCAAAGCTCAATTGACTGGACAATAACACTTGTATTTCAACATCCATGGCAGATCAATTTACAGTGTTTCCTGGATTAGATCTGACGGTTTTTGGACAGATATTAGAGACAACAACATTTGAAAAAAATCTATGATCCACCAAATGAATAATATAAGTTTGATCCTGACCTGAGAGTGTTTGGATTCTAAGTGTTAAAGTACAGTACTTTTCAGGCTAGTTTTGAGGTTATTCAAGTGAGCTTAGATGTGAACAACACCATATGCAAATGTGATCTATTTCCAAAGCGTAATGAGCTTAGTTTGGGTTCAACTGAAGACTTTCTTGGTATTCCTCCTTGGTACTTTAGACATCTAAACTACTTACAGTGATGGAAGATGCTGTGGTTATGAGTTATTAACAATGCAAATACCAACCAACACAACATGTTTCTCAACCAATAACTACATATTTAAAATAGCTGTTCAGTGCATTACTTCAGTGTTGTTATTTATTCATTTATTATTTATTAGGATTTTAACGTCATGTTTACTTTGGTTACATTCATGACACAACATGTAGTTAGTTACCTGTTACACAAGATTCATCAGTTCACAAGTTTATTGTCAAACACAGTCATGGGCATCTTTGGACTGTGGGAGGAAACCAGAGCTCCCGGAGGAAACCCACACAAACACGGGGAGAACATGCAAACTCCACACAAAAAGGACCCATATCGCTCCAGCTGGGGATCAAACCCAGGACCTTCTTGCTGTAAGGCAACAGTGCTACCCACCATCCCAGTTTTGTTAAACTTAATTTAATCACAACAGCTTCAGGACTTTTAATTGTTACACATTACTATTAGTGTATACACACAGATTCAAACATTTTGGTGAAAACTGCCTGTTTTAAGGTTTGAAATTGGCACAAATTTTACTAAATGTGCATAAATAGTAAATACAACAGCTAATGGCTTATTTTCATGTTCTTGGTTTCTGTTACTACAGCATTCTAATTTTGGACATTTATTTAGGACTAACTTGATTTGACCTTTTTATCAGTGATAACCACGGCTTTAAAATCTATTATTTTTTTATATGAATATTTAAACAATTGTAATGCTTTAATCGTGTAACCAAACCTATTTTAATGAATTGTTTAAAGGATTGACTACCTTGGAAATCCAGTTTGGTGATTGGTGTTAACAGTAGTTTAACTTATTTTCTTCAAGATCAATTAAGTATCTATCTATCTGTCTATCTATCGCTCTATAAAATGTGTACAATTATACTGTAATTTACTTTACAAAATATTGTAGCAGATAATTGTATAGTTAAAGTTGAATTACTTTGTAAAATGATTAACTAGCCTTCTCTAGTTCCATAGATCAGATTTACGTTTCATGTTAATAAAACACAGCTAGCTGAATAATCAAATGCCATGTGTAGGTCTCTAAGATCTGTTATATATTTTCTAAAGAGACAATATTATGTCAAGCATTCTACATTTAATTGTTTATACTGATGTGGTGGTTCAGTAAAACTACTGAAAATGTGAAAGTGGAAGTGTATTTCTCCTTAATAATGAGTTAATTATCCCCCATCATTTACCTTCACAAGTACTGTATACATATTGGTTACTGGGGAAGCCTCGTAGTCCAAAACCATCCCAAAAGTTATGAACATTTGTTCTTTCAGAAGAAAGAAAGACGACTAAAACAATAGTTTTACAAGTTAACATTTTACTTAGCAGTACAGAAATCATGTGAGCCCTATCTGCTCAGCACAGTTCTCCCGTTCTTTAAAACACTGATGACGATTTGCACAGGGCCCCTGTCATGTCAATACTGCAGCAGACATTTGGTCCTTTCTAATTCAGAGATATAAACAATTCTTTTAAGAGCTTCTTTCTGCTGCAGAAAGCAGAGTGTGTAAGCAGCTCCAAAAAAGTTACAGCACAATTCCTCAAAACATTTTCTGCACATTTTAGTTAAACGATGGTTGTGGGTTTATGTAAAACCAATATGAGTCCAATATGTGACATGAGAAAAATTACCTTTAGCAGCACCTTTTCACATGCCACAGACTGAGAGAATAGACATAACTAAACTGATAATGGCACCATTCAATGTTTTATATCGGTTGTGCTTTTAAATCTATTCAGTAAAAGGCGCTGACCAATCATACCCATCTAATTCATTAACCATCCTGTGCCGTTCATTGCTTAAACTGGGCGTAGATTTTATTCGACTTGTGAAAGCCTAGGATGTTTTACATTGTACAAAAATAGACTAAAATAGGCAGAAAATGTAAACATTTTAGGAATAAGTCTGAAATGAATGTTTCTTTAAGTAGCCTTTCCAGTAGCATGTGATGCAAGCGTGGCCAACAGCCCAAGAATCACACACTGCCCCTTACAACAGAAATGTATAGGCAGAAACTGCTGAACACTCAAAATTTCACCAGGCTGCAACACTAAATTAATGCAGAATCCTTATTTTTGATAAACCTGTATATTAATGGTTGCATGGGTGTCACTTTAGCATGACTAACAGATCAAATTAGTAATTTTAATTTTGAGTTTACAATTGCAAAGCGAGGCTTGTACATATTTGTTTGCTGGAGTTAAGTAACTTAGGCATCAATCTGTAGGAAAACACAATGCATTAATTGTACAACAAACTAAGCAACTCCGCTTACAGTTTTCTTTCCTAGACATTTCTGTTGAGTGGCCATAAACATTTGCACAAAATTATACAAAAAAATACTTCCGATCTTGTTTAAGTATAATCTTTAACTTGTGCCTTTATATCACTTGAATACATCTGATCATTTGGCATCTTTGGACTAAATGCCCTCCCTGTTTAAGCAGGGTGACAACAGGACAACATGATGGCAGTTGGATAAAGAACATCGACCAACAATCAGTGCAATATGAATCAACCTGATTATACAAAAGCAGACCACCTCACCTTTCTTCCCCCTAAATGCTATTTTTGTTACGATATACATGAAAGACCATATACTTGAAATAATCAGCTAGCCCATTTTGGTTACTTTTGTCTTTTTTAATTTTCTTTTTCCTTAAAGATTACCATTTTCCAGGTATCTGATAGTGAAATGTGCCATGAGCCAGATTACTGGTCGGCCCCGTCGCCAAAGATGTCGTTCTTTTTGCGCTCCATCTCAGCAAAGTCAAAGTCCGTGCCAGTCATGCGCTTGAAGATGTCTTTGATGTCATCGCAAGTGGTCTCAAAGTGGGTTGTGGCATCGTAGGAACGAGAAATGAACACCTAAGAGGTAAACAAAAGTCAAGTTCACTTAATAAATGCAGTGAATACGGTTAATAAACGAATAAAATATGTGTATATGTCTGTGTACACACACATTAGTTTATTATCACACATTAATGAGACAAAACATTAATGGTGTGTTTGAAAACCTAGTGAGCTCTCTACATAAACAGCATTTTAAGTCATCCTAAGCACACTCCCGAGAAGAAGGCTGTTCGAGTTCTTAGGTGCTATAAAATGCTGCCTAGTATGGTACCTTAAATTTAAACTGTATTTTGACAGAAGAACGAGGGGGCATCCGATGCTGCCTTAGCGGTGAAAGCAATCCCAGCATTCAGTGCAGAACAACTTTTCTCACAAAAAATTACAAATATGGCGGATGGATGTGGAGCAACAAACTGAGTTATTTTCAAACGTGAATAAATCATCATTGATTTTTAATTTGTAAAAACATGCACAAGTGTCGTCTATTTGCAAATTCGGGTTTGTCAGCAAAATGAACCATTTTCAGTACATGGGGGAAATGTTAGTTGACATGCTAGCGTGTTGTGCCACCTCATCCCATTGGTCTGAATGGCATGAGGCTAACTGTGTTAGCTTAGTAAGCGAAAACTGTCTAAGAAGTGCATTCAAATAACCTGACTTATAAGCAAATGACTTATTAGAATCCTCTCTACTTAGACAGATGCCTATGTAGGCAGTAAGACAGCTCACTAGGTTTCAAAGTCAAAGTTGCTTTATTGTCAAAACTGCAATATGTACAGGACATACAGAGGATTGAAATTGCGTTACTCTCTGACCCATGGTGCACCATTAAACATTAATTAATTAATTAATTAACAATAAACCTAGAATAAAAGAATATAAAAATACAATAAGAATAAACACACACGCAAATTTTCGAACAGACCCTAAGATTACCCGCCTAATATGCTGTTAAAAATGCTATGACCCTTCGAGACATGGTCTCCACAAGACTTCTTAGGGAGTCCTGTGGTATCTGGTACTAAGACAATAATAGCACAAAGTAGTACTTTGCATCCTGGTGCCACTGTTTCGACAGGGAAGTGATCCACAAATGCCCTGAGCCAGTTGACCTTCTTCCATTGCTCCACTGTCCTGTTCCAATGCCTGGGGGCCAACTATAAGTGCTTTTGATGGTGGGCAGGGGGTTAACATGAGCTCTTTGACATGAATGCGACTACATGGCCCAATACATAAAAAGGTGCACTGCACTAAATCTTTGGTTAAATAAAATCATGGTTATAATATATATATATATATATATATATATATATATATATATTCAAATAACCTGACTTATAAGCAAATGACTTATTAGAATCCTCTCTACTTAGACAGATGCCTATGTAGGCAGTAAGACAGCTCACTAGGTTTCAAAGTCAAAGTTGCTTTATTGTCAAAACTGCAATATGTACAGGACATACAGAGGATTGAAATTGCGTTACTCTCTGACCCATGGTGCACCATTAAACATTAATTAATTAATTAATTAACAATAAACCTAGAATAAAAGAATATAAAAATACAATAAGAATGTTGTATTTACACCTTTTTATTATATATATATATATATATATATATATATATATATATATAGTGTATCACAAAAGTGAGTACACCCCTCACATTTCTGCAGATATTTAAGTATATCTTTTCATGGGACAACACTGACAAAATGACACTTTGACACAATGAAAAGTAGTCTGTGTGCAGCTTATATAACAGTGTAAATTTATTCTTCCCTCAAAATAACTCAATATACAGCCATTAATGTCTAAACCACCGGCAACAAAAGTGAGTACACCCCTTAGTGAAAGTTCCTGAAGTGTCAATATTTTGTGTGGCCACCATTATTTCCCAGAACTGCCTTAACTCTCCTGGGCATGGAGTTTACCAGAGCTTCACAGGTTGCCACTGGAATGCTTTTCCACTCCTCCATGACGACATCACGGAGCTGGCGGATATTCGAGACTTTGCGCTCCTCCACCTTCCGCTTGAGGATGCCCCAAAGATGTTCTATTGGGTTTAGGTCTGGAGACATGCTTGGCCAGTCCATCACCTTTACCCTCAGCCTCTTCAATAAAGCAGTGGTCGTCTTAGAGGTGTGTTTGGGGTCATTATCATGCTGGAACACTGCCCTGCGAACCAGTTTCCAGAGGGAGGGGATCATGCTCTGCTTCAGTATTTCACAGTACATATTGGAGTTCATGTGTCCCTCAATGAAATGTAACTCCCCAACACCTGCTGCACTCATGCAGCCCCAGACCATGGCATTCCCACCACCATGCTTGACTGTAGGCATGAAACACTTATCTTTGTACTTCTCACCTGATTGCCACCACACATGCTTGAGACCATCTGAACCATACAAATTAATCTTGGTCTCATCAGACCATAGGACATGGTTCCAGTAATCCATGTCCTTTGTTGACATGTCTTCAGCAACTGTTTGCGGGCTTTCTTGTGTAGAGACTTCAGAAGAGGCTTCCTTCTGGGGTGACAGCCATGCAGACCAATTTGATGTAGTGTGCGGCGTATGGTCTGAGCACTGACAGGCTGACCCCCCACCTTTTCAATCTCTGCAGCAATGCTGACAGCACTCCTGCACCTATCTCTCAAAGACAGCAGTTGGATGTGACGCTGAGCACGTGCACTCAGCTTCTTTGGACGACCAACGCGAGGTCTGTTCTGAGTGGACCCTGCTCTTTTAAAACGCTGGATGATCTTGGCTACTGTGCTGCAGCTCAGTTTCAGGGTGTTGGCAATCTTCTTGTAGCCTTGGCCATCTTCATGTAGCGCAACAATTCGTCTTTTAAGATCCTCAGAGAGTTCTTTGCCATGAGGTGCCATGTTGGAACTTTCAGTGACCAGTATGAGAGAGTGTGAGAGCTGTACTACTAAATTGAACACACCTGCTCCCTATGCATACCTGAGACCTAGTAACACTAACAAATCACATGACATTTTGGAGGGAAAATGACAAGCAGTGCTCAATTTGGACATTTAGGGGTGTAGTCTCTTAGGGGTGTACTCACTTTTGTTGCCGGTGGTTTAGACATTAATGGCTGTATTTTGAGTTATTTTGAGGGAAGAATAAATGTACACTGTTATATAAGCTGCACACAGACTACTTTTCATTGTGTCAAATTTTCATTTTGTCAGTGTTGTCCCATGAAAAGATATACTTAAATATCTGCAGAAATGTGAGGGCTGTACTCACTTTTGTGATACACTGTATATATACACACACATATATATGTGTGTGTACTACTAAATACTTAATTGAAAACTAAAATTTTACTACTTTCTACCAATTACCATGAGTCATGTGTGCTGATTTGCTAGCTGTTGGCAAGATAGATGCGTGTGATTTTGCCTGTGTTTCAACTTGCATGCAGCCTACTACATAGTGCCTTACATTTATACTAACTATGTGTAGTACACTTGCTTGAGCTACTCTGTATGACTGCCCATGGTTTTTTGGAATGGGATGACCTACATAAAGTATGGCGGTAAATGCTCCATACGTTTTAACTTGCATGCTGCCTACTATGCAGTGCCTCACATTTATACTAACTATGGGTAGTAAGTATACTTACTTGAGCTACTATATATGACTGCCCATGTTTTTTTGGAATGGGATGACATACATAAAGTATGGCTGTATACTAGTATATTACATGTAATAAAACAATAACAAAGTCCATAATGTAGTAATTAAAAATACACAATTCACATTTTACAGGGGAAAAACTCTGTTAAAGACTAACCTGGCTTTCTGTTCCCAGATCAGTTGGAGCATACTGATCGCTGATGCTTACTAACCTGTGAAAAAAATCAAACCAGCATAAACAGGGAGCCAAACAACTAATACATTTTAATGACCATGCATTTTATCTCCAAAACGCACAAACACATATAAAGAAAAAACATACTTCTGCTCAATGGGCTCAAGCAGATCCAGCGCAGGTTTTATCTCTTTCTCAGGGTCGTTAGTCTCCACAGTGGTACTGACAATGGCAATGTATTTACCCTGGGCTGCCACGTTGTGTGCGTAAGAGATCATGCACACGTAGATATCTACAACAGAAAACCTCATTTAATAACTAATAAATATCTTTACAATTAGTATTCAATCACTATAGTAGGGCTGGCTCGTTACCACTTTTTTATGTCCAATACCGATACCGATCCGATACCGATTTCTCCTCTCAAACAACTAAACAATCTAAATAACAATGCTCAGACTGTGAAACAAATATTCTACATGAATAAATACAGAACCTACATCACACTTATGTAAAACTGCTGTTTTTATTTTAACTTTTACACACAGAACATTTAGCAGCATTTTACGCGATGGACCAATTAGAACTGACGCAGAGTTGAGATTTTCCGTTGAAGTTCTGTCACGTTTTGGCCGCTCAGGTGGCGCAGTGGTAAAAACACGCTGCAACCAGGCTGGGATCTCAAATACATCAAATCGAATCTCAGCTCTGCCTTGCCGGCAGAAGGCTGAGCAGCCACAGGAACAACGATTGGCCGGTTGTTCAGGTGGGTGGGACTAAGCCGGATATGGGTCTCTCTCTGTCAGAATGGTGCAATTACGACCTCTGCTGGCTGATTAGAGGCGCCTGCACAGAGATGGGGAAGGAGTGCTCTTAGGGTGTGTCTCTGCGTACACGAGGCTAGGTAGCACAACACTCGTCAATGTGTGGGTGATGAGATGCATGCAGCTTGCTGCCCACGTGTCGGAGGGGGCGTGGGTTAGCTTCGATCTCCTCGGTCAGAGCAGGGATCGGCATAGGCAGAGAGGAAGCATGATGCAATTGGACGCACTAAAGTGGGAGAAAAAAGGGGGAGAAAATGCATTAAAAAAAAAAGTTCTGTCACGTATTTATTAAACCCTGCTGGATTTTGAAGAGGACGTCTGCAGCTGAACGGAAAATTGTGTAGTTTTATTTAATAACACTAATGGATTAATCGTTGAGGATGTGAGAGATCTAGAAGCCGGGACAAGGTAGGTTTTCTTTATCTCAGGTGAGCAATTTTATCATTTATAAAGCGTTTTTTATTGTGTTTAAACAGTGTGTTTAGATGTGACAGTAGTAGATGATTTTTTTAAATGCTAAAAGTTTAAGTACATCAGTGTGTTTTAATTTCTGAGTGGCTGTTGCAGACAGGTTGTAGATCAGTGGCACATGTTAATGATGTCATCAAGATGCAAGGTGGCAATAAATGGCACTCTGCTGGAACGTATCTTCGTGTGTTATTTGCTTTACACACAAACAATGGACTTATTTACATTGTGTTATTTACATTTATCAACAGTATCGGATCGGATTACATGGTTTTTTTTCCTTCCGATATCCGATCCAGTGATTTGGGCCAATGCCAGCCCTAACCTGTAGTAGTAGTATTTGGTTTTAATGCCATAACAGCATCTATGGCTACATTCATGGCATACTTTTTTTTGGGGAATATGTTGTAATGCAAGCAGCAGGGTGTGGGCCTCTGTGAAAAAGCTCTGGTATAGTAGATGGATGGTGTGGTGGAAAATTAGACTTGATATTGCTGCTATGCGATTTCCTGTTTTGTGATGGGGGGGCTTCTATAGTCTAATTTCTGTTGGTATTTCATTGACCGCATCCTTAACATTTGGTTTTCAGCAAGGCTGATGATGATATTTGAATTCTTAAGGTCCCAGGGTGGATTTGGGCAATGATGCACCTTAGCTAGGATGTTTCTACACCTCCTCCCCCGACATACAGGTTGGTGTGTAAAAGACTGATGAGTGAACTGGGTTTTGTTTTGAGTATAACAATATATTGTAGTGCTAATTTATCACATCTGATGATTAGTGGTGGTTCAAACACCTACAGTATAGGCAACAAAACTCCATAAACTAAACACGCAAATGTAAATACAGTGTAATTTTACCACATCCTCTGTGCCTTACCATGCTTCCTGTTGACCTGGTTCTGGGGGATGATGATCTGGCAGGAGTTAGAGTCTGAGGTACTCTTAATGGGATGACTTAAGATGCAGATGACTCTGATCACCTTGCCTACAACCTTAGCCCGGTCCATTATGTAGCTGGGGTCGCAGATCAGCTGTTTACAGCGGGCAGTCTAAACACACACAATCAAACTCTTATTTAATCAGGACAATTTCAACATGAAAATGTTGCTCTTTGAGGGGTAATGGGAATTAAAACACCCTGTTTTGTGGCTGGAACAACTAAGTAATTATAGTCTTAACAGGTCCAGAATCTAAATTCCCTTTTCAGCAAAGTTCCAACCTATTTGTTGGATAGCTATGACATACAATGAGCAATGGGAATGTAATATTTTTAAACATTAATGAGGAGGCACCCAAAATGGTAAAATATGGTAGCCCACTATCATTGACACTCAAGGTTAAAATCTCAGCAGTGCACTCAAGTGGAGCAGCGATAAAACACACTAGCACACCAGAGCTGACATCTCACACTGGCTATGTCTGGTGGGGCTGGGGATGGCCGAACAGCCTAACCATTGGAAGATGCACTTGTCAGTGTGCTCTCTGTGCTGGTCCCAGGCCCAGACGATATGAGGAGGATTGCATCTGAAAGGGCATCCTGTGTAAAAATCAGATATGTGGACCAGAATGATCTGCTGTGGTAACTCCTAAATACAGGAGCAGCCAAAAAGAAATAAAAAATAAGTTCAACATGGCTCCTTAATCCAGTCAATACATAAATACACTAAATTCAAATCTATTTCATTCAGACTTTGTGTTTAATCCAGAATATTAAATGATCGAAAGTTGTCTGTGCAACAGAAGCATCAGACAGCAAAATATTTCAGTCTGCATAAGCTTACACAAGTTACCTCCTCACTTTATGTTGACTCATGTTTTCCATTGTCATCACTTTTAATTCATTAATGTTTGACAAAAATCTCAAGTCTCAAAAAAACAACACAACCCTACCTCTCCATCAGATTTGACGCCCACCACTTTGCCATTCTCAATGATGATCTCTTCAATTGGCTTGTTCAGCATGTAAGTTCCTCCATAAATGGCACTTAACCTGCAAACCAACATAAAAGTGTTAAAGCTGTATTGAAGATTAATATTTATAACATGTGTATGAGGTTTAAAAAAAAAAGAAAAAAAAAAGAAAAAAAAAAGCTAACCGGGCAAAGCCCTGAGGCAGTTCTCCCAATCCATACAGAGGGTAGAGATATGGGCTCTTGCCATATCTTGCCAAGGATTCACTGTACAGCTTAATCCTGTTTATCGACTCCAGGCAGGGCTGATCCAGATAACTACAGAAAGACAAGACAGTGAGGTGACACGCGAAGTTACTGAATGAATAACCAGCACTGGGTGTCTTGCACTCTATGTTTTTTTCTCTGTGGTTAAATAACTTACTCGTCTGTGCGGTAAAGTGCAATGGCGTGACCTGTAAAGTCAATGACATCTTGGCCAAGGTCAAACTTTTTGTAAACCTCACGCATGGTAGTCTTGTTGGGATCGACGCCTTCCATGGTTCGGGGGTCGTTCTCATCAAAGCTGGACACAAAAACCAAAAACTTCCGGAATCGCCTCTTTTCAAATAGTCCCATCAGGCCTAGAAGAAAAAAAATGAACCTTTTACAGTGCCAGATAACCGATAAAGATAATACACCTGAGGTTTCGTGTTTGTTTATTAGGATTTTAACGTCATGTTTTACACTTTGGTTACACGAATGACAGGAACGGTAGTTACTCATGACAGGAACGGTAGTTACTCATTACACAAGGTTCATCAGTTCACAAGGTTATATCGAACACAGTCTTGGACAATTTTTTTATCTCCAATTCACCTCACTTGCATGTCTTTGGACAGTGGGAGGAAACCAGAGCAGCCAGAGGAAATCCACACGGACACGGGGAGAACATGCAAACTCCACACAGAAAGGACCCGGACCGCCCAACCTGAGGACCGAACCCAGGACCTTCTTGCTGTGAGGTGACAGTGCTACCCACTTAGCCACCGTGCTGCCCACATGAGGTTCTAAATAATGTTAATTAATACTTTAGAATGGCAGAATTTTGTGTAACTAGCTGGTACAGGTGAGTTTGATGATATATTAAAGGTGCATCAAATTAAGATATACCTATTTATAAGTATCACAAGTATTGTCAGATTTGCTACAACACTAACCAACTCCACTGTTTACATCACCCGCTTTATCCTGGTCAGGGACATGGCAGGTCTGGTTCAACTAGGAAATACAAGGCGCAACATAGGAAAACACTGGTCAGGGAGCCAATCCATGGTCGAGCTTCGGCCATTTACCAACCCCTCACTGTACAATTGTTTTGATAATTTAGTAGATCTTAGCTCCAGCAACGTGTCTATATTTTTAACCTCTTAGCCAGAAAAAAAAAAAAAAAAAAAATGAACTCCACTGAAGGAGGTTAATTTATTATATCCTTTTAGTACCAAGTAAATGGAGCATAATACATATTTTACAACAAGAGCTTTCCTTAAGAATCAATAATCTTCTTTTAACCCACTGAACAAAAATATGGAGAAAGATTACCATTTCCCATATTTAAACTAAGAATACAATAAATAAATGTATTGGCTTTTTGGACTTTAAAAAGAATCAAATCAAAATAAAAAATATTTTTATTATTTTACCACTAACAATTCAAGACTACAAGAAAGATCTCAGCTCTGGAGGCGAAGGGTAGCCCTACCATTTACAAGCATCTTTAGCTCAAAAAAATTAAAAAGTGTATTTAAATCAGTGACAAAAATACAAAGTGCATTTTAATTCACATCTCTTCACCTCCTTGGTGAAGTGAAATGTTGGATGAAAATGCCTGGTTTTCAATCTATGCTTTTAGTTATCATAAAAGTGATACTGTAGGCCAAAAATCTTGAATAAAAAAAAAAAAAGAAAGAATATGTTTATGGACCTTGAATAAGCATTGGTATACAGTCATTCAGAGAAAAAAAAACCTTCTCTAAACTGTTGCCACAAGGTTGATAAATATCATTTATACTTAATTTACAATGGGTGTGACAAGCACCTGAACTAAATAGTTAGTGGCCATATAGAATGTGTGTATATAGGTCATATGTTTGCTAGCTTGCCCACAATGTAGCTTCTTATGGGTATAAGAGGAACTAAGGTACACCCAACAACGCCAAAACAATATTTTGATTCTAACTACACTGCTGTGTGATGCATAAAAAGGGAAGTAATACCAAAAACAAGCCCAGTACATACAGCTCTTACTTTAACAACCTTTAACAATACAAACTTAGATTGAAAAGGTGTAAAATGCAAATAAAAAACAATTACAGCTTATTACAGCTGTACAGGCGTATAAGAGAGCAAGTTCTAGACTTGCCTGCCGACAGTCAAGCCCTGTTTACCACTAAACGATGGCATATTAAACATTAAGCTATTAAAAAGCAAGCTAGGAATCCCACCTTCAAAACTTTTTTCAGAGCTAAACATTGACGGAGATTCTAAACTCCTTGGTTCGAAACTCGGCATTGGCACCGGGCGGCTGGGCACCATCTAGCGGGCATAATTCAGTGCCTGCAGCAGACACTAATTGGCTTCCGTGTCTGCTAGGGCAAGATGACCGGACTATGTGGGCGGGGTCTTCTAACGATGTGCAAAGACCCTGATTAGCAGATAGAGGTGCTTGTGCAAAGAAAGGGTCCGCTAAGGACTGCGCATGGGTCGGAGGAGGCGTGAGCAGGACATATACCTTCCTCGAATGCAATCGGGGATCCCCAGCAGCGAAAGACAAATTGACTACGCTGAATTGGGAGAAAAATGAGAGAAAATGTATAAACAATGACGGTCAGTTTCCAAATTATATGAATACTGTTTAAAGGAATGGTGAGGCAAACAGTGGTAAACATGCCCCACAAAAGCTATATCAGCTATATCAACAAATCCAAATACTTAAACCCTATTAGGCCTGACTGCACCGCTTCATTACCAAATGGTGTGTCAGGTACTTTCACTATCTGGACTCAAGCTGTCAAGGTTTTACCACGTTTGGCAGGCAAGGGAGGGTTCTGCCATCTATGGTAAATAACTCCAAAGTCTACTTACTGGAAGCCAGAGCCTCAGTTTCTGTGGAGGGCACTTTGTAAATGCCACCCTTCTTGTAGACAAAGCTGCCCTCAATCACTTTAAAGTCCAGGTATCGAGTCACCTGTGTAATCAGCAGCATACGCACCAGCTGACCTAAAACACACACATACACAAAGAGAGTAGGTAGGGGGAAAGTAAAAGAGAATTTAATCAAAGATGCCTCGTGACCTTTACAAAACACAAGATTCGCCGCCCCAATAACACTCGAATGTAAAGGGATGAAAGCCCAATGAGCTGGCACAAGTTCTGTGTTAGAACTGATTGCTAGGCAACAGGATCAGCGTAACTATTAAACTTGGCAGCACTGAGAACAAGATGTTCAAAATGTTTTGTCTGATTTTAACAGCAACACTCTTATTGCTGTTGACTAAACTGCCCTTGGTGTGTTCTCACCGTTCGCCATGAGAAACTTTGGGATGAGATCCACGTTCCAGTCACGACCTTTCCCCATTGACTCAGGAGGGCTACCAGGCAGACTGAAGCGCTTGTACAGCTGTAAGAAAAAGACAAATACATTTTAAACAGATCTCTCAACTCATTAACACATTCAAATAAAGATTACTTCTGCACTTTAGGAGCTACGTGCGGCATTTTGGACTAAGCCATACTATTAAAATGTCTTACATCCTCCAGAGGGGTGATTGAGGCGCTTTCTCCTCCATAGTAGGAGTTCCTGTCCATATGCAGGACCTTCTTTCCCTTTACGGACATGATCCCGGACAGGATGCATTCCTGCAGGAAACAAAAGTTGCAAAGCACAGCATGGTCATTCAAACTATCTAATTAGTCAAGACAATGTGTTTTGAGGTAGAAAGAAATGGGGGTGGGGTCAGTCTGCTCAGTAATGGATGGAGTCCCAAACATGGTAACTACACTCATTAATAAAAGTAATAAATATACACTGATCAGCCATAACATTAAAACCACCTCCTTGTTTCTACACTCACTGTCCATTTTATCAGCTCCAATTACCATATAGAAGCACTTTGTAGTTCTACAATAACTGACTGTAGTCCATCTGTTTCTCTGCATGTTTAGTTAGCCCCCTTTCATGCTGTTCTTCAATGGTCAGGACTCTCCCAGGACCACTAGAGAGCAGGTATTATTTGGGACAGATAATAACAATAATAAAAAATAAAATACTAATTACAAATAAAATGCTAGTGCTGCAGATACCTGTTTCATGGTTTTGGAACCGTCTAGGAAAAGAGTGAGTACTTTCCTATAATATTGAGGAATTTCCTATAATATGTGCTCGAGTGGGTGGTCTTGTCCGCAATATCTAGTATTATATTTGGTCTTTTGCAATTCTATGGTGGGATGAAACCTTGGTACTTTGCAGTGAGAAGTTATCTAGCCTATACTGATCAGCTGCTGTTGACAGGTTACACCTATCATTTACATTTACGGCAATTAGCAGACGGTTTTATCCAAAGCGACTTACAATTATCATTGAATGCAATTTGAGCAATTGAGGGTTGAGAGTCTTGCTCAAGGGCCCAACAGTGGCATCTTGGCGGTGATGGGGCTTGAACCGGCAACCTTTGGATTACTAGTCAAGTATCTCAACCACTAAACTACAACTGCACTATCACACCTATTACTTGAAGAAAAATGGAAATCTCTATTACACATTAAGTTAAATTGTGCTCCTATATTTCATCCTGTGCATCCACATGTATTTGTGTAATTTTGGAAAGTATGAGCACATGCTCTTACAAAAACCATTACCGTTAAACTCTGCCTCAGAAATAACAAACAAGGACATATAAAATGCCCTTAATAATCTGAATAAAACTCAAGTTATAGTGGTGGCAGAGCTCAGTGTCATGTGATAAAGCAGGCTTTATACAGAACATGCAGCATGTCAAGTTTACTACCTCGGGGACAACCTGAATTGTCACGTAGCTGTTACCTTTACACAACATTATCTTCTGGTTTGCTGCTGGCAAGCAAAACCAGTCACAGGATTCTCCTAAAAAGGAAGTAAGCCAAGCTGAAAGAATTAGAAATATGCAGCACAGGCAGCATGTCTGAAAGAATTATAGCCCACACAGTGTAAGGTGCTGCGGGGTAGGGATCAAACACTGCCAATTTTTCTAACCAATAAGAGTAGGTCATTGGTAGGTGGCTAACCAACAAGGCTAAAACAAGCCAGCTGCTATGTTTCTTCGTTTAAATAATCCAGTAAAAGCAGAAGTGGTAGCTCAGTGGTAAAGTGGAAACTTGATCATACAATGACCATCACACCAATTAGAAATTTGGGCCCCTGAGCAAGGACCTCAGCCCTCAATAGCCTGCATTGTATTAACTGTAATCCTCACTGAGATCCGAGGTTTAAATCTAAGCAGTGCTATAGACCGGTCAGGCATCTAAACAGACATGATTGGCTATATCTAAAACGGAGGGGGTAAAGAGAACAGCTCTGCTTTTGGAAGATACACTTGTTACTGTGCTGTCAGTGCAGATCCCAAACCTGGGTAAAATAATGAAGGTTGCATCAGGGAGGGCTTCCGATGTTTAAACAGAGCCAAATCAGGTATGCAGACCTTAATGATCTGCTGTGGCAAATGTGGAAACTTGGAAATGACAGGTAGGTGGAAGTCATGAGAAGCAACTTTACATATACCTGATTTTCAGTTTGAGTTTGGCTTAAATGCATATTTAAATAATTTAAATTTAAATAACTGGCTCAGATGCTGATTAGGACTGTATAGATACTTCACTGTTGCTGCTTCTTTTATGTTGGCATTTTAGGTCTATATTTTATTAGGAAAGCAAGCCTAGGGCTATTTTCACAGGATAAGAACCTTACGCTTTGATCACTGCTGTGTTCATGCCTTTTACGTGATTTGAGGATGCGGGCTGTGCCTTTGAACACAAAGCTTAAAACAACACAATACTGGCTGACCTCATTGACAGTTTATTGCTCTGCAACGGTTGTCACGTGGAAATGTGAGAAAATTAAAAAAGGAAATGGGTTTGTGAAACTTTATCACTTCAAAGTGTGCATTATTTTTTTAAAGAGCTGCAAAGCCACAACAAATCAGGATTGCAAACATGGAATTGCTATGTAAAAAGCGAAGCCGGTCTCACTATTTTGCAGCTCACTTGTCACCATGCTGCATTTTTTCCCCACAATGTTAAATTTAACAGTTCATGGTTTTGTGAATCAGTAAGAATCAGTTTCTCTCTAATGTCTGACCCAGTTTGCCAAGACATTGTTCAAATGTTGCCAAAACCATAGCACAAAGTTCAATCAGATTTAAGTTTGATCACAGCAGCGAGCTGTAAATACAGAGTAGAAATCTGCATAGTGTGCAATGTTTAAGGAAGCATAGCAGCAATGTAAGCAGCACCGCCCAACTTTGTAGGAAACAATGGAACAGCCAGTACAAAAGCAGTTTTGCCATGTATTACGTAAATGAAACCTTAGTGATAAAACATGTTAAGGGCTTACATATGCAAAAGTAAGATTTGCAACAAAAATTTGAGTAATACTTGAATGATGAGCCAGATCATTAGGATCACCAACCTAGTATGCTATCAAAACAGCTCTAACCTGCACAATAGTAGTACAGATGGAGTACAAACATGCATGATTATTACTGCAATTTCCTTCGAGATACTGCAATTTC
The DNA here is from genome assembly GCF_030014385.1 of Trichomycterus rosablanca. Classification (NCBI taxonomy): domain Eukaryota; kingdom Metazoa; phylum Chordata; class Actinopteri; order Siluriformes; family Trichomycteridae; genus Trichomycterus; species Trichomycterus rosablanca. The sequence goes on along the minus strand of NC_085988.1, from coordinate 61,749,437 downwards.
TTTCAGGATCAATATAGTTTTATCTTATCTAAAAAAAAAAGTAAGACACAGAAAAGTTAAAAAAATTGAAAATACTGGCTTAGTTTGTTAGAGTGCAGTTCTTGTGTATAGTGCTTACAGTAGTGCTTATGAAGTTATGGTAGCAGCATCCAGCAATTTAAATAAATAATTATTTTTTGGTGTGTAAACAGTTCAGTTTTAAACGCTGGTTTTTCTGCACTTTACTGTGACTGCAGAGAGTTTTAAAGTTAGATTAGTTATAGATCTACAAACGCAATCTCAAATAAAAGGGGAGATTAAAAATATTTGGTTTTTATAACGCCTTGTTTACTCTGGTGAGTTATTTTCAAGGCAGGACCGGTTTTTCGTATGAAAACTTTGTAGGGAGATTACATAAAAGTAAGTAAAAGTAAATAAAAAGTAATAATTAGTTTCGGCATTGTTACCGATCTGCGTGCAGCAGATACTAATTGGCCACCGTATCTGCTGGGGAGGCACGACTGGACTACGTGTGGGTGGGATCTTCATACGCTGTGTAAGGACCCTGATTGGTGGAAGACGCAGAATGCAGAGGCGAGAAGAGGAGGGCTATGCACGTCAGAAGGCGCGTGAGCAGCGACATGCTCTCCTCGGTTTGTTTATTGTTTATTAGGATTTTAGCGTCATGTTTTACACTTTGGTTACATTCATGACAGGAAGTGGGACTTATTCATTACATCAGTTCACAAGGCTATATCGAACACAGTCATGGACAATTTTGTATCTCCAATTTACCTCACTCATGTATTTGGACTGTGGGAGGAAACCGGAGCACCCGGAAGAAACCCAAGCATGCACGGGGAGAACATGCAAAGCTCTCCTCGGATGCAATCGGGTATCCCTCAGCAGCGGAAGACAAATTGACTGGGCAAAATTAGGAGAAAAATGAGGAAAAAAATGCATTAAAAAAGTAATACTTGGTATATATTTTAATAGAGCTACAAATTTTGCCAGTTTATTTAAACCGATAACCGACAAACTTACAGCTTTACTAACAGAGAGCAGAGCACATGTCAGTAATGTACAACAGTAAGAAGAACATAAACACTGTGAGCAGAATCAGTTCAGCTTTCAGGATGCATACTGTACACAAGACAGTAGTGAACACTTCCTAACAAGCACTAACCAAACATGCCAATTATAATTACATCAGCTGTTAAGAATTAATTCAATATTTTATAACCAACAGCATTAATCAAAAACAACTTCTTTGTTATCGGTTAACCAGTTAGTTATTAACATCGATATTACTTTACATTACTTCCATTTAAAACAGCACGAAGAAAATATTTAATGTTTTGCAATTATAAATTACTGGTTCCAGACTGAATTGTTACCATTCCTGTTCAACCTGTATACTATACATATAATGAGTGAACTGAGAAGGAGCTGAAGGAAGGGAATCAAGGATTAAAGATTTAAATCATTCACCTTTGATATATGGATGACAACATTCACAGCAGGAAATCAGAAAGGTATCAAGGCCCATATAAAGAAGGATAGCATAGTAAAAAGATGGCACTTCAGCTTAATATGAAGACAAAAGCCATGACAATAAGCAAGAATAACTGTGTGAGCAAATAGTCCAACAGTTTAAGTACTTCTCACAACCCACACTGACAAACTGTCTGCAAACTGAAATTGTACACATGACTAAAGCCTTCTTAGGCTTATTAGTCAGCCTGCTAGCTGGGTGTTAATATCACCTATCAGTCACAACTTATATTTTCTCCTGCTCAACATGACCATCCAGCATGCCTTGCCTTTATTTCCTTTCAAGATAAATGTCTTGCATTTAATACTGCTTCAGCAAAAACACAGTAATGAGACCGTTTCAGCTAATCCTGTACAAGGGTCACCACAGCGAATCATTCTGGTTCTCATACCTGATTTGGTTTTACAAGGAATGCCCTTCTTAATGCAACCCTGTTATTTTATACTGATGAGTCCATCTCCCAATAGCAAGGCTGCTCTGCTACCCCTGTCAATCCCTCCAAGTTACTTAGCCAATTTAAATACTGGAAGTCAAGTGTATAAAGTAATGGATAGTATGGTAAAGGGTTGACTGGGTTGACTGAGTAATATCTGATAGAAGGTAATCTGGCAGAGTGAAGGGAAAACGTTTACGAGACAGTAGTGAGGCCTGCTATATTACATGGTTTGGAGGTGGTGGCACTGAAAATATAAGAAAAGCGAGAGCCGGTGTTAGCAGAAATGAAAATGATGTAATTGTGGTTGGGAGTGACAAAAATAGAAAAGATTAGGAATGAGTACATTAGAGGTACAGTGTAAGTAGGATATTTTAGAGACAAAAGTAAAAGCAAGAATGAGATGGTTTGGGCATGTGCAAAGGAGAGATGAGAGTTCTATCAGTAGAAGGGTGATGATGGAGCTAGGAGCTAGGAGCTAGGAGGAGGAAAGGAAGGCCAAAGAGGAGGTTTATGAATGCGGTGAGGGAGGACATGCAGGGAGTTGGTGTGGTAGAGGAGCATGTTCAGGACAGGGAAACAAAGACAATTGATCTCCTGTGGCAACCACTAATGGGAGCGGCCAAAAGATGATATACAGGCAACGCATACAAGGGGTGGGTCTGAGTTTTGGTTTGGGGGCTGGCCAGTTTGTATTTCTTGGGAAATGGGTGGTGTCTGCCAGTTCTGTTTTGTTTTTACTGGGCGAGGTTTTTCTCTGTCTATGATAGGCTGAGATAATTGGGTAAGGGAAAAGGATGAGGGGCCTTCTACTAGCTTCTACGACCTTCTGTCTGTATGAAGTAGGAGACTAATACCAAGTTCATCCTACATGACCTTCCAAGCCGTCAGGTCGCTGTACAATTCACACTACATGACTGGATCTCTTGCAGTCGGGAGTCCTTAAAGTTGTTGTAATTTCACACTACACGACTGATCAGCGACAGGAGGTCACACACTACACGATCTATCACTGGGAGGAATCGCAGGCGAGTCTATCTGGTCTCCCAAACTACGTTTTGTCACGAAAACACATGCAAGAAATGATGAGGCTTAAAGCAAGTAGGAAAAATAAATCAATCAGAGTGGGTTGGGCTACGCAACCAGCAGGGATCATCTGTTTTGCAGAGAGAGTTGGAGGTAATAAATATTTTTTCAACACAGCGTTGGTATTATGATTTGGCGTGGACGATAAGATCACAAAATACTGTAAATCTTGTGTGTGCGCTGATGTATTCTGATAGAAATCATATTATGCCCTTGTCCCACGTTTTTACAACTCTTCTCCCGGGTTTTCCCTCACCCTGTATCTTGTGTTCTTATTGGCTGCAGTTCGACATAACACTTGCTGCCACTCGCAACCCGCTCGCAACGCCTTTCACACTACATGAGTCGGCGACAGATCCAGATATTTAACATGCTAGATATTCATTTTTTGAGTCACTCGGATTGAGAGCTGAGTTTCAATCCCCGAGCGAATGCCGAGTTGCCTCCGAGCTGCAACATCTAGCGGCAACCAATTGGCGAGGGAAAAATCTGGGCAAAAATCCTGTAGTGTGACCTAAGCATAAGTACTGTGTTGGGTCCCGACAGCCAAAGTTTGCCACTCCCCTAAAGTACCAGGATCTTTTCCTCCACAGGTCATACCTCACAGCCAACAGGGCATTTCAACTGTTCACCTCTTGCTAACAGCATAAGGGGGCTGAGGACCTACTCCACCCTGGGTCCACATGGGTAAGGAGGGATGTTCTGAGGTATAAATCTGGCTCTTCATTTAAGAAAGAGTCAGTCACATGACAAAGAAGTGCAGTCTCAGGTAAACTGACATCTCAGCTTTGAGAGCATTGGCTACCAACTGGGATCAGGCAATATTGGTCTGTCAGTCAGCCAGTCCCAAATGTCAGCATATAGTCACGGTCTTAAATTCCGCCAATGCTTGGTGCGTGGAAAAACTGGCTCTTTTTTGCGCTTCAGCTTTATTTGGTCATCTTCTTTGCCACCCATTGCCTATGCTCAGACATGGCCTTTTGTTTCAAATAATGACTCAATTCAACCAACTGAAATTACAGACAGCAGACATTCTGTGTAGTAAAAACAGGGAGCCTGTTCATGTTTCATAAAAAAAGCAAAAAGTGAACCAGCTGTCCAGTGTGGCGCTGGCACGATTGAACTATAAACATGAGGACAGCAGCACACATAATTATTAGGTGGGTTATAGAAAACTTTGCCAAAATAAAAGGCAAGTGCATCATTGTACCCTTTAAAGGAAATCCTTCATGTTTTTCTATTCTGGAGTTCGGGAATGGCCTTCGGTGTATTACATGTAAGGAATTTAGTACTCACTTTTTTTTATCCAAAGCAACCAAATACAATCCAAGCAACTGAGCGTTACTTGCCACACACCAGTGAGGCTTGAATGCAGCTTGAATGTTTTTCCACTTCCTACACCCCGTAACTTCCATGTCCGAAAAAACAAGGTTTGACAAATTTAAATAGGAGGAGGTTTGTTCACACCCCTGAACACCATTGGGATAAACTAGAATACAAAATGCTAACAAGGTCCTCTTGCCCAATCAAAGTCTCTTTTGATTGAAAACCACAAATTAAAAATAAAAAACTCCAAAACACATTCCGCTGTCTTGTGGAAAGCCTTGCCAGAAAAGTGAAGGAAGTGAAGGCTGTTAGAGACACAAAAAGGGAGGAAGGGGTCCCTCCATCCATGCCCATGGTTTTGAAATAGGGTGTATACTTACTACTTCATTACATGGTATTTAACTAACACTTCTGAAAAGTCACTGCAATTTGGCATATCTACAGCCTAGTGGAAAGTAATGTCTATGCCTATATAAAGCATTTTAAACATTAGTCCACCAGATTTCACACTTCCTCTTTCCTGTTTAATTGTGCTGCACCCTGCCATGCTTGACTAAAGACATTCAATTGTTTCCTGGATGTCAGACTAAATTGTATTTTCAGAATAGTACTATAGTAGTTGGCGCTCCTGCATCACAGCATTTAAGCTACCTGCACAAAAAAAAAATATACAATTAGCAGCGTGGAAGTAATTTGACGTTAAATGCCAGTCAACACAGAGATCTGTATGTCATATTAACTTGCCCACTATTTTGGTTGGTGTAAAAACAGCTAGGTCAATCATCCAATGTTTTAATGGCTCAGAAATGCCATGTCTCACATGTCGAATAGCCAAACTGTTATCCTAACTAACAAACAAACTGTTGTTAAAAATTTTGCACTTGACAGCAAAGATTTTTCTTCCATTTCTATTTTTATGTTTATCATCAAGCATTTTATCCCGGGCAGGGTGGCAACAAATCTGGATTCACCACGAAATGTTGGGAACACAGCATGAAAACCCTGGACAGGGTGCCAATCCATTGCAGTGCTTCGGTTGTAGTCAATCAAATCTGGTAAACGCACTTATTGGTGGTGGGCTAGTGTAATAGACTGCTGTGCCACATTACCGTGACAACAAGAACTGATCGATTAAAATCCATAATTTACATAGTGAGTACCTGTATCAGTTTCTTGCTCAGGGACCTAAAATGTTGGATCAGGATTGAAATAAATAGTGCATATTTTTATTCCAACACATGGCTGTATATCAAGCTGTATATATTCATGTAGTGGCCTTGCATATATGAGATGCATTTGTGACAAGACACAGGACTTTCACAAAAGCAAAGGACTCAAATGAACGGTGAATGCAACAGAATGGGCCACGGGCAAAATTGTTATGGCCAGACAACAGCAAAGGGTACTCACAGGCAGTGGTCGGGGGGGGTGGTCTGATGAGTGACAAGCAACCAACTGGTTGCTGGGCAGTAAAGACCCATCGATGCAAGTAATTTCGATACTGGTGATAAAGCGAATGTCACAACACACAGTACATTGAACCAATCTGTGTATGGGGCTATGTAGTCAAAGGCAAGTCAAAGTGCCCATGCTAACTCCTGTCCACCATCGAAAGCACCTACAATGGTGTTTATTTAAAACCCGCAGCAATCATTAATAACAGTAAAAACGGAGAGCTGACTGAGAAGAGAAACTTGCAGAACGTGCACACGATTCACTTCATACGAATCGACTCCTGAATCACTTATAGCGATATTGTGAACAGAGCATCTCCCACTGCTCATTGTTTTTGTCACTGATTTATCTTCACTGTTAGCCCTATTTTAAAAAAAAAATTTTATGTCGTGCCCCCCCTGGAAAGGTACTCGTGCCCCCCACAGGTTGAAAACCCCTGCATTAGAGTAATGTCAACTGGTTAGACAAATCCTGTTTTCTCCAAGATCATATAAACGGCAAGACACCTGCAGATTATTTACCTGTGTAATAACTAGCAGGATGTGGAAATTAAAGGACCTGCTGGTGTACTTGTACCAAATGGAATCTTGTCGAGTCCATGTCTTGGTGGGTCAGAGCTATTTTGACAGCATATAAGGTGGGTGGTCATGTGGTTTGGGCTTATCTGTGCATATAAAAGCTAGTAAACTGTATTTTAATGGCATTAGATTTGATGAATGATCGGACAACATGATGTATACTGTCTGTCAACAGAAATATCTACTGGTAGAGATTTGGCTGCAAATTTATACCACAGGCTGTAAACGGTCATTATTAAACAGTCTCGTTTCAGATCAGATGTGCTAAACTAGTTTGTGTATGAGCAGACTGAGGTTTTCTTCATACAAGACTTAATGATTGCCCTTCATTATCTCCAATTAAAAGTAAAGTGCCAAATCAAATAAGCTGTTGAATAATATGACGTGGCAACTCCTAAAGGGGAGCAGCAGAAAGAAATCAGTCATTCATATTAAAATGAAGGTTTTTTGGCAGACCCACCCAGTGCTACACTGTATATAAAATAAGTCTGTGGATTTATTCCATTGTTTGGTTTAATTACATCTATTATAAACAGATGTAACACCTATTTATTTAAAAGGTCCCTTTGTTCTATGTTGGCTAGATATGTTCAAAAGTCTTTGAAAACTGAATCATATGGACATGACAGGTCTGTTGCACTTCTTATTACATGTACATTTTCAGCAGACGCCTTTATCCAAAGTGACTTACAGTACAGTTACAGTATACAGTCTGAGCAATTGAGGGTTAAGGGCCTTGCTCAAGGGCCCAACAGTGGTAACCTGGCCGTGGTGGGGCTTGAACCAGCAACCTTCTGATTGCTAGTCCAGTACCATAACCACTAGGCTACGACTTGCCTTATTACCAATTTAAAACGTGTACATTTCAAAATATAATAACCTATTAAATATAAGGGGCGCAAAAATGCACACACTTGAATATGTGTTATCTATGGACTTTGTCAAAGTTGAATAGAATTACGGTAGCAATGTGTAGTATGAATTCATCCCTTAATATCTGTATAAATTTAGTATTACAACATAGTTTTATACAAGTTTTTCCTTTTGTTATAGCGTGTATATTTTGGCAGCCTCTGTATGTACGCATGCATGCATACATGTATTGGATCGGATCGAATCTCGGATCAACTCGGTTCAACTCATATTGAACTGTATAAAATGACAGCGCCCAGCACAGAGCTAACTTAGCACATTACAGTTGCTTACACACTCCCAATCCCGGAATTATTCTGCTAAAAAAAATCGTCTGGTTTTGTGTGATAAAATAATGATATATCAAAAATAATGATATATTATGTAGCAATTTGCTTTACATTAGCTTGTACAGACTGTGATCATTTGCAGGTTAACGTTCAACCAGCTGGCAGATCGAAAGCTAGCTTGTCATCTAGCTAAATCAGCTAATAGTGCCGCTTTGTCATAGCCATATTTCAGCTGACATGTAATGTTGCTGACATGTAACAGGATTGAACCCAAGTTTACTACCACTTGGGTGTCTGGTAAACATGGTAGCTACAAAGACTATTATCATTACATCATTAATAAGTCTATTGTGGTCTTGCTAGCTAGCTGGCATTCGTTAGCCGCCTGATATTTGGCGCTACATAGCAGGGCGAGTCAAGAAAACTTTTAGCATTCTTATGTACACGTAGACGTGAGCTAATTAATCACTCCTAATCGTTTTAAATCCCAACGAACTGAATAAGTGCACTTGTATTGGTGCACACAATCACAACATTTACCTTAAACAGTGCACATATATAGGGAGTCCAGAGTCATTTATAGTTGAGCACAGAACAGCTAACAGGCTAACGTTAGCAAGCTTATGCTGCTCTAACTGTTGCTTTTTATAAACACAGAAGTAAATGAAGCTACGTATAAAACAATAAATAAATAAAGCAGTACCGTGAGTCCGGTTCCCAACACGATAACGTCGTATTCTTCATTCATTGTGCTTGCTGAGTTTAATCCGCTTTTGCGTTGTGGAAGTGGGCCTGTAGAAAATGGAGCTGAGATGCAAAGCTGGAAATGAAAGAAGCGAATAGAAAGTCACACAGGCTGCTGGATTGACTGAGGAGGAGGAGGAGGAGGAGCTTCCTCCCTCGTTCGATTCGAGTGCCATCTAGCTGCAGTTACTTTCTTCATTTTACACTGACCGAGATTTCTCAGGTCTGAGACTCTGAGGTACGACGGCGTATTAGGGCCACTTTAATTCAAGAACTTATTTTTTTACATTTCGATTTCGAGATTAAAGTCGTATAAATTTTGATTTTGAGAATAAAGTCGAAATAATTATGAGATTAAAGTCAAAATAATTACGAGATTAAATTCGAAATATTATGGCCATGGTACGACAGCGTATCAGGGCCACTGTAAAAAAATAATTTTACGTTTTGATTTCGAGAATAAAGTCATATAAGTTTCGATTTCGAGATTAAAGTCAAAATATTATGAGAATAAAGTTGTATAAATTTAGATTTCGAGATTAAAGTCAAAATATTCTGAGAATAAGGTCAAAATATTTTAAGAATAAAGTCAAAATATTTTGAGAATAAAGTCGAAATATTATGAGAATAAAGTCAAAATATTATGAGAATGAAGTCAAAATATTATGAGAATAAAGTCGAAATGATTACGAGATTAAAGTCGAAATAATTATGAGATTAAATTCAAAATATTATGAGAATAAAGTCAAAATATTATGAGAATAAAGTCAAAATATTATGAGAATAAATTCGAAATATTATGAGAATAAATTCGAAATATGAGAATAAATTCGAAATATTATGAGAATAAAGTCGAAATATTTTGAGAGTAAAGTTTAAATATTATGAGGATAAAGTCGAAATTTAAAAGTTGAAGTACTTCTGACAACGCAGAAGCCGAGAGCACCAGTGGCGCACGTTCTAAATAAACCCAGTTTATTGCAAAGCCGTTTCAGCGTCCTTATACTAATAACAAACTCGTGCTGACGTTACAGGAGATTGGGGATTTCTTTATTTGTGAAACCAATATGAAAGTATAACAAATCATGAACAGCCCTCATTTTAACACAAGGAGGTTGCTATGGCCATAATATTTCCACTTTAATCTCATAATTATTTTGACGTTAAATCTCATAATATTTCAACTTTATTTTCATAATATTTCGACTTTAATCTTATAATATTTTGACTTTATTCTCATAATATTTTGACTTTAATCTCGAAATCAAAACTTATATGACTTTATTCTCAAAATCGAAACTTTAAAAAATACAACGGCATATTAGGGCCACTTTTTAAAGTTTTGATTTTGAGAATAAAGTCAAAATAATCACAAGAATAAAGTCGTATAAGTTTCGATTTCAAGATTAAATCGAAATGATTACGAGAATGAAGTCGAAATATTATGGCCATAGCAACCTCCTTGTGTTAAATGATTTGTTATACTTTCATATTGGTTTCACAAATAAAGAAATCCCCAATCTCCTGCACATCAGCAACAGTTTGTTATTAGTATAAGGACGCTGAAATGGCTTTGCTATAAACTGGGATTATTCAGAAGAACGTGCGCCAACTGTGCGCCCGACCCGTGCTTCTCTGAATTGACAAGCCTGCGATGGCTGCACACTCTTTGTCCATAATATTTCGACTTAATTCTCATAATCATTTCGACTTCAATCTCAAAATAATTTAGACTTTATTCTCATAATATTGTGACTTTAATCTCAAAATAATTTCGACTTTATTCTCATAATATTGTGACTTTAATCTCGAAATCGAAACTTATACGACTTTATTCTCGAAATCGAAACTTATACAACTTTATTCTCGAAATCAAAACGTAAAAATATTTTTTATAGTGGCCCTAATACGCTGTCATACTGAGGCCCACAGCATCACCATCGAAAAACACCTGGCAGCCCAGAGAAGAAAGCCTGTTCACACATAGCAATCGAGAGCCGAGTTTCGATCACCGATCGTACGAGTCCATAAGGCTCGGTTGAAGTACTGCTGACGACGCAGACGCGAGTGCGCCGGTTGCGCACGTTCTTCTAAATAAACCCAGTTTATTGCAAAGCCATCTCAGCATCCTTATGCTAATAACAAACTGGTGCTGATGTGCAGGAGATTGGGGATTACTTTATTTGTGAAACCAATATGAAAGTATAACAAATCATGAACAACGCTCATTTTAACACAAATGGAGGTTGCTATGGCCATAATATTTCAACTTTAATCTCGTAATTATTTTGACTGTTCAACACATAGCAATCGAGAGCCGAGTTTCGATCGCCGATCGAACGTCGAGTTGCTCCCGAGCTGGCAAATCTAGCGCCGACCAGTTGGCGGGTGAAAATCAGGACAAAAATCGTGTAGTGTGAACTAGGCATTAGCAGTTTATGCCTAAAAATCCAGGCAGTTTATGCCTTGAAGGCCACTGTGGCCAAATAAAAGCGAGTCTGCAAAGCAAAATAGGCCAAAAAGGCTCTACAGTAATCCCTCGCTATATCGCGCTTCGACTTTTGCGGCTTCACTCTATCGCGGATTTTATATGCAAGCATGTCTAAATATAAATCGCGGATTTTTCGCTGGTTCGCGGATTTCTGCAGACAAGGGGTGTGTTCGAAAAAGCTAGGGAGCTCTCTACATAGACGCATTTCACTTCATCCTGTGCGCTTCCGATAAGGAGGCTGTTCTAAATCCTTCAACATTTCAACGTTATTTTCACTCAAAAACGAGTGAGCATCCGACGCTGCCTTAGTGATCAAGGCAATCCCAGAATTCATTGCGGGTTGGGCACTCTTCTCTTACAGAAGAATAAACATGGCTGACGGTGCGGACAAACGAATGGAGTTCTTTTCAAACGTAAATAAAATATTACTGATTTTTAACTTGTATAAACTTGTACCGAGTGTTTTTATTTGGAAGTTCGGGCTTGTCAGGAAATGTAACCGTAATCGGTACCTGAAGGGAGATGTTATATTGACATGTTAGCGTGCTGTGCTACCTCAATTCATTGCTTTTAATGACAAGATGCTAAATGCTAAACCCGATGGAATCGGGTTATGAAAATAACCATATAAACACATTTTTACTTCGCAGATTTTCACCTTTCGCGGGGGGTTCTGGAACGCAACCCCCACGATCGAGGAGGGATTACTGTACAGCAATGTGAAAGACTAGTTTCCATTTATCAGAGGTTATTGGTAGCAGTTGTTGCTCTACACATTATTACTTTTAGAATTCTCCATTTTACAAGAGTAATAACCTCTAAATAACAAGTTCTCAAAATGTTTTACTAAAAATCTTAATCTTAATTGACATAAATGAGTTTTTTAAAAGATGTGCTTTATTAAAACATTTTTTACAGTTTATTCTGATAGCAGATATTTAAGTCTCTGGCTCATCAGGGGTCTTGAACACTTTGATTATATCTGGTTTCCTGGCATATTGCCTGGCCATAGTGCCTGTACTGTCCTCTTCATCCTTAAGTCCGAGTTGCAGTAGGGTCCTGGCTGTGATGGCATGCTGGCCAATGCATGCCATATGCAAGGCTAGAAATGACAAAACAGAGAGATCCACAGTTTTAGGATGACATTTTAGAATGCAATCCAGATAACCACTTGCACAGCTAGCGTTCAGCTTGTTCAAAACCACAAATTTCCAAAGGTTCTATTTAATTTTAAAATATCGATGAGCAAATTAATCAGACTTGGTCATTTCTTCCATTGATATATTTACATTTCTTGATAGCTGCTCAATAAGTTTACATAAAGTCATAAGTACCCAGCTGTCACCTCTTACCTGATCTTCCTTTCTTATCCCTTGCATGAAGATCAGCACCCAACTGTAGCAGGGCTTTTATGGTGCTTGTGTGACCCTCCTAAAAATAAACAACAAACAATGACTTTCCAAAAGCACTGTACCATAACCATACACATAGCCATCTTAGCCAACTTTTTAAAATGCATAATAAGGTACAATCACAGTTATGCTCAAATTTTTCATGCAGTGCCGACTGCATCTTTTTACTTGCATGAGGTGAGTTCCTATGCAGATCAGCTTACAGAGAGTGTACAGAGAGCCACACCCACTTGCAATCACAATCGCATATGTAATCACCTATGCTGTTTTTGCATGTTTTGTTGGTAATAGTCTGGATGGTGTTTTCATCTCTGGCACATAAGGTCTGACATCCGTTGTTCTCAAAAACAAGCTAAAATGTGAACTCATCTGACCACAGAAAAAGTTTCTACTGTCTTTTTGTCCATCTTAGATGACTTTGAGCCCAGAGAACTTGCTGGTGTTTCTGCACAAAATTAATATATGGCTTTCTCTTTGAACAATACAGTTTCAGTTTGAATTTCTTAATGCAGTGGTGGCCTGTGTAAAGTGACAATGATTTTCCAAAGTACTCCCATGCCCATGTGGCTGTGTCTACTATGGTAGTATAATGGTTTCTCAGACAATACCACCAGGGTATCAGCAACAGTTCCTGGCCTTTACGCACCAACATTTCCCCAACTCCATAAATATTTTTTGTTCATGACATTATGAAATGTAGATGGTGAAATACCTAAATTCTTTGCAATCTTGCATTAAAAAATATTGTCTTAGAACTGATTATCTTCCAATGTTTGGCACAAAGTGGTGAATCATTCTTGCTTGCAAAGACTAATCCCTTGGTGGATGCTCATAGAACCTTCTAGAATCTGTATAGCCCAAGTTTGTCAGTGAAAAAATCAAGCAATTTAACAAATCATATGTTTTTTAGTTTTTACTGAAACACATATTAAGAAATTGTCCCAGGTTTCAGATGATCAAACTACTTTTAACATCAGACAAAGATAATCCAAGTAAACACAAAATGTTTTCTACTATAGATGCAAAAAGTAATTGCAACATACCAGTTTGAAAAGGGTTACAAAGCCATTGCTAAGTCTCTCAGGAAGAGCCATTCTCAACAAATGGAACATGAAACATGATAAACTTTCACAAGAATGACTGGTCTACCAAAATTTCATCAAGAATGCATCAATGACTCAGTAAACATCCTAAGAACTGCAGGCTTCACTTGCTTAAGTTAAGGTCAGTGTACATGATTCACAATAAGAAAAACACTGGGCAAAAATGGCAGCCACGGAAGAGTTGCAAGGCTTAAAAACCTGCTGACCAAAAAGAACATAAAGGCTTGTCTTGCATTTCCTACAAAACATCAAGATGATGACCCCCAAGACTTTTTGGAAAATATTTTGTGGACTGATGAGTCAAAGGTGTAACTTCTTGAAAGGCATGTGTCCAGTTACATCTGGTGTTTAGCTAACACCGAATTCCACCATAAGAAAATTATATCAACAGTGAAACATGATGGTGGTAGTGTGGTGGTCTGGGGCTGCTTTGCTTTGACAGGACCCGGACAACTAATAACAACTAATACTAAATAAAATCATCAATTCTGTTCTCAGAAAATCCTAAAGAGAAATGTCCTGCTGTCAGTTTGTGACCTAAAACTTAAGTGCAGTTAGGTTATTCAGCAAGACAATGCTCTGAAGCACACAAGCATGTCCACTTTTGAATGGCTCAATAAATTGGCTCATTTTTTATTTTTAAGTGGCTGGCTTGAATCTTATTGTGATGCTATTGTAGTTAATGCTTAAAAAACCCTTAAATGAAGCCAAATTAAAATAGTTCTGCAAAGAAGTGTGGGTTAAAATTCCCCTACAGCGATGTTAAAAACTCTCTCAAGGGTGGTACTGCCAGTTATTACGTTTAGGGGGGCAATCACTTTTTTCTCAGGGGTGATATAGGTTTTAAATAAATGTTTATTGTATTTATGGAATGCTCATTAAAAGGCTGCATTTTGAGTTTTTAATCTTATATTAAAATGAGTTGGACATTTGAAACAGTAAATTCGTTTTCACAGCACTGTTCTCTCTTCATGCATTAGTTTAAAAAACACACTTACCTTAGCAGCATAATGTAGGGCCGTAAGCTCCAGTTTTGTGGCTTTTACATTCACGTCAACATGCAAATCCTGCACAAGAAAACGTAAAGCCTCTTCTTGTGCTGTGACAGAGGCCTGGTGTAAGGGCTGTGCTCCCAGAATATCCACAGCAGTGGGAGAGGCCTGTTTTGATCAGAACAAGCATAACCCTTATCTTGTTACATTATTAGTTAGCAATTGAGTTACCAGTAATATAAGATGTTATAAATGACTAACTTGGTGTTTCTCGAGCAAGAGCTTGGTAACAGCAAGATGTCCATTTCTTACTGCATCCATAAAAGGAGTCACTCCACAGCTGTCTTTCTCATCTGGCTTATAATTACACCTGGGGAAAAACACTGTTTTGTAAAACATAAAGCAATAATTTAAACATTTGAGGTTTTACACAATTTCATTACTTCACTTTTCATTACTTCAATCATTTATTTAAACTAACCACTTCATTCTGGTCAGAGTTTTAGTGGGTAAAATAGGGTGAGAGGAAAGTGTAGTACCCAGATAACACAGGAAGCTGTTCAGCACCTATTTTGTCCCACTCTGGGATTCTTTCACAGTATCAGAATTTTGACTAGTTATTTAAAGTATTTATTTATCTTGGTGCAGTCTGCACCATCATAGTGATGCATAATATTTTTCCTGTTAATTCCAAGTTTACATTATTTAATTTATGAAGAGATGTTAAATACCTTTCTAATTCATGCCATATATTTATTACATGCAAATAGTCTTTAGTCTTGGGTTGTGCTGCAGCCTAATACAAAACCTGACTGGGTGAAGGCACAAGTGATAGAAGACATGCTAGCCTTTGTACCTGCAGAAAGTCTTTATAAGTCTTAATGCTAAGTTTTAACGTGCAACCTTCCGAGGTCATCAAGGCAGATCTTACCAGAGTGCACAGGGAAATTGAGTGTCGGTATCGGTATCGGTCCGATATTGGCCCAAATCACTGGATCGGATATCGGAAGGAAAAAAAACATGTAATCCGATCCGATACTGTTGATTAATGTAAATAACACAATGTAAATAAGGCCATTGTTTGTGTGTAAAGCAAATAACACACAAAGATACGTTCCAACAGAGCGCAGTTTATTGGCATTCACTCTAGATGACATCATTAACATGTGCCACCGATCTACAACTCATCCGCAACAGCTATTCAGAGATTAAAACACACTGATCTACTTAAACTGTTAGCATTTTAAAAAATCATCTACTACTGCCACATCTAAAAACACTGTTTAAACACAATAAAAATCATCTACTACTGCCACATCTAAAAACACTGTTTAAACACAATAAAAATCGCTACATTATAAATCGCTCACCTGAGATAAAGAACCTGTCTTGTCCTGGCTTGGAGATTAATCCATTAGTGTTATGAAATAAAACAAACTACACCGTTTCCTGTTTTCCTCTTCAAAATCCAGCACGGTTTTTTAATAAATGTGCTTTGGTTTTTAATAATCTAAAAATGTGACAGAACTTTAACAGAAAATCTCAACTCTGCATTCTAATTGGTCCATCTTGTTTGAGTGACATCCACATCTTCCAATTGTAGACACTTTTGTAAAACAAGCCAAAAATGCTGCTAAATGTTGTGTGTAAAAGTTCAAATTAAAAACAGCAGTTTAGCATAAGTGTGATGTTGTAGGTTCTGTATTTATTCCTTTAGAATATTTATTTCACAGTCTGAGCATTGTTATTTAGATAGCTAGTTTAACAATGGTGCATTGAGACATGTATTATTACTGCTTAGTTGTTTGAGAGGAGAAATGACGATATCGGATTGGTATCAGTATCGGCAGATACTCCATTGGCAGTATCGTTATCGGACATTAAAAAAATGGTATCGAGCCAGCCCTAAACTATATTATGAAAATGTGCATCTAGTGGCAGAGGTGCATAATTTGGCATAACATTTGTATTGTGGTACATATTTAAGCAATAGAACACGAGAGGGAGTGTGTTATCGCGAATAACATACGGCTGTGATTTGGTCGCAGGCACGAACCGAAGGTTATGCAAATGTTATGCCAAATTATGCACCTCTGCCACTAGATGCACATTTTCATAATATAGTTTAGGGCTGGCTCAACAACAGTTTTTACAAAATAAAGAAAGAAAATAAATCAAAGAAGCCCTGAATTTCATAATAAATATGCTTTAATATTGACAATACCTTCCGCCAAAAAGTAGTTCCACAACGAATATAAAGTTTAACACTACAAAGCAGACATCCCAAGTTGCAAAAACTCATTTCAGGGAGGTAAGAACAAGAAGAAGAAGAAAGCAAGAACCACCGAAGGGAAAAAAAGAAATAAAAAAACCTCTCGCTATGGATGAAAACAGAACTACTAGGAGCTGCTAACTGGCTTAACTAACTGTTCGCGTTACAAACACATTAATGTTCCCTAAATAGTGCACTAGATTGTGTATCAGATCATGGATATATGTTCCCTACACAGTGCACTAGATAGTGAATTAGACAATTGGTTATGTTCCCTACACAGTGCGCTAGATTGTATATCAGATAACGGAATTAAAACGCGATCGGGGAAAAAAGGCTGTGTCGCCTGCGTGCGCGTTTGTGTGCATGAAGCTTGTCGTTAATGGCAATGCGTCAGCGGAGTAATACCATTGTGGTGTGAAAAGACCGTGCTGTTATCACGAATATCAGCACGTTTAGAACGCTTCTCAACCAATCAGATTGTAAGGTCGGAACTAACTGTTGTATAATACATGATATAACTGTTGTACTCATGTATAAGTGCTGAGGGTTTTGAATTTCTTTCATATTTCAGACCACCACCAGCTCTTTTTATAGCATCTATTGGGTGTATCATTTCTACAGCCCCACTTTTAATTCAAATAGCACCTGTTAGCTATGGAAATTAATTTAGTAACCTTTTTAACCAAAGTCTTAGGTTGACTTTTTGCCAGGTATTAGTTAATGGGTTACTCATTAACAGTAATAGTAAAAAGATGTTATCTGTATGCACCAAATAGGGGTGTAATATAACGGTTATATAATGTGATTAACTGTTAAACCATCACACTGTACCAAGCCTACTTACTTATCAAGAAGTATCCCGACAACTTCCAGACAGCCATGCATAGCTGGAAAGCAAGTTGAGAGTTCAATTAAGTATTTAATTTTGGTCAAATTGCACCTGAAATTGTCTTTATAATTCTTGTGTACAAAAAAACGCGGTCACCCAATGTTGCCTCTGCATTACCTGCAGTATGTAGTGGAGTTCGACGAGTCTTGCTTTCTGTCATCCAGACCTCAGGCCTAACGCACAGTAGGTGCTCGATCACAGCTGGATCACCCTCTCTGCATGCGATGTGAAACGAGTTCCAGCCATCTTTATTCTGAAGAGTTGGGTCAGCACCATGGTACAGAAGCACTTTGATAACCTCAAGGTTCCGACGGGTACAGGCCATCATGAGAGGAGTCCTATAAGGATCATAAATCAAATATAAAGTTACATATGGTTTTGTTAGGTGATAAAAAAAGCATTCAAACATGCTGTTATGCATAATGCAGTATATACCTGACCATTAAAATGTTGGACACCTCATAACATGGCAGTGACGCTAAAATAGGGCATTGATAGCTCAGTGGTTAAGGTACTGGACTAGTAATCAAAAAGTTGCCGGTTCAAGCCCCACCACCACCAACTTGCCACTGTTGGGCCCCTGAGCAAGGCCCTTAACCCTCAATTGCTCAAAATTGTGTTCAGTCATACCTGTGAGTCGCTTTGGATAAAAGAACAATTTCGTCAAAAGAACAATTGTAAAATCATCAGGGTGTGTCTCTCCGTACACAAAGCTGATCCTTATACCAACTTGCCTTGTGTAGGTATAGAATTGCAGTTGGCTACTGCACACATGTCGGAGGGGGCGTGTGTTAATCACGGCTCTCCTCAGTCAGGAGTGAAGGTCAACATCAATAGAGAAGAAGCTTATTCAATCAGGTTATTGGATACGACAGATTGGGAGAAATCAATAAGGTCAATAAATCATGGCCTGGCTAAGGTGTTCAGTTGGGTTAAAGTTAGGACTCTGTACAGGCCTTTGAAGTTCCTCCAAACTCAACCTTTTATTGTTTAATAAATTAATTTCATGTAAATAATGTTTTTATCTTATGAGGCATGTTTTAGATTTAGAACCACTCATTGGTCACCCATGTTGTGGACACTAATATATGATGACAGATGTTGGCTTTTGCACTTTTTCACTGACAACAGTCTGGATTGCCCTTTTGGTTTTTGGAATGGAGAACTTGACATCAAAGCTGAAACATCCTGAGCCCATCTGACCAGAGCACACATTTCTACTGTCTTTCAGTTTATCTAAGATGAAATTTGAAGAATTATTGCATTAAACAAAATGTCCCAAACTTTCAGAAGTAGAAGTTACATATTCACATAAGATTTTTCTTTAATTGAGTACAAAGTCAATGACATTATGTTTGTCCATTTGAAGTGGAATATTTCCTCACTATTTAATTTTAAAAAATGTGTTTATAAAGCTATATACACACTGATCAGCCATAACCAAACCACCTACTTGTTTTTACACTCACTGTCCATTGTATCAGCTCCACTTACCATATAGAAGCACTCTGTAGTTCTACAATTACTGACTGTAGTCCATCTATTTCTCTACATAATTTTTTAACCTGCTTTGTTCTTCAATGGTCAGGACCCCCACAGGACCACCAAAGAGTAGGTATTATTTAGGTGGTGGATTATTCTCAGCACTGCAGTGACAATGACATGGTGGTGGTGTGTTAGTGTGTGTTGTGCTGGTGTGAGTAGATCAGACACAATGTCCACTCACTCTATACTCTATTAGACACTCCTACCTAGTTGGTCCACCTTGTAGCTGTAACGTCAGAGACGATCGCTCATCTATTGCTGCTGTTTGAGTTAATCATCTTCTAGACCTTCATCAGTGGTCACAGGACGCTGCCTACGGCTGGATTTTTTTTGGTTGGTGGACTATTCTCAGTCCAGCAGTGACAGTGAGGTGTTTAAAAACTCCATCAACACTGCTGTGTCTTAACCACTTCATCCACTCATATTAGCACAACACACACTAACACACCACCAGTGTCACTGCTGATACTGACCCACCACCCAAATAATACCTGCTCTGTAGTGATCCTGTGAGAGTCCTGACCATTGAAGAACAGGGTAAACGGGGGCTAACAAAGCAAGTAGAGAAACAGATGGACTACAGTCAGTAATTGGAGAACTATATATATATATATATATATATATATATATATATATATACAGTGTATCACAAAAGTGAGTACACCCCTCACATTTCTGCAAATATTTTATTATATCTTTTCATGGGACAACACTATAGAAATAAAACTTGGATATAACTTAGAGTAGTCAGTGTACAGCTTGTATAGCAGTGTAGATTTACTGTCTTCTGAAAATAACTCAACACACAGCCATTAATGTCTAAATGGCTGGCAACATAAGTGAGTACACCCCACAGTGAACATGTCCAAATTGTGCCCAAAGTGTCAATATTTTGTGTGACCACCATTATTATCCAGCACTGCCTTAACCCTCCTGGGCATGGAATTCACCAGAGCTGCACAGGTTGCTACTGGAATCCTCTTCCACTCCTCCATGATGACATCACGGAGCTGGTGGATGTTAGACACCTTGAACTCCTCCACCTTCCACTTGAGGATGCGCCACAGGTGCTCAATTGGGTTTAGTCCATCACCTTTACCTTCAGCTTCCTCAGCAAGGCAGTTGTCATCTTGGAGGTTGTGTTTGGGGTCGTTATCCTGTTGGAAAACTGCCATGAGGCCAAGTTTTCGAAGGGAGGGGATCATGCTCTGTTTCAGAATGTCACAGTACATGTTGGAATTCATGTTTCCCTCAATGAACTGCAGCTCCCCAGTTCCAGCAACACTCATGCAGCCCAAGACCATGATGCTACCACCACCATGCTTGACTGTAGGCAAGATACAGTTGTCTTGGTACTTCTCACCAGGGCGCCGCCACACATGCTGGACACCATCTGAGCCAAACAAGTTTATCTTGGTCTCGTCAGACCACAGGGCATTCCAGTAATCCATGTTCTTGGACTGCTTGTCTTCAGCAAACTGTTTGCGGGCTTTCTTGTGCGTCAGCTTCCTTCTGGAATGACGACCATGCAGACCGAGTTGATGCAGTGTGCGGCGTATGGTCTGAGCACTGACAGGCTGACCTCCCACGTCTTCAACCTCTGCAGCAATGCTGGCAGCACTCATGTGTCTATTTTTTAAAGCCAACCTCTGGATATGACGCCGAACACGTGGACTCAACTTTTTTGGTCGACCCTGGCAAAGCCTGTTCCGAGTGGAACCTGTCCTGGAAAACTGCTGTATGACCTTGGCCACCATGCTGTAGCTCAGTTTCAGGGTGTTAGCAATCTTCTTATAGTCTAGGCCATCTTTGTGGAGAGCAACAATTCTATTTCTCACATCCTCAGAGAGTTCTTTGCCATGAGGTGCCATGTTGAATATCCAGTGGCCAGTATGAGAGAATTGTACCCAAAACACCAAATTTAACAGCCCTGCTCCCCATTTACACCTGGGACCTTGACACATGACACCAGGGAGGGACAACGACACATTTGGGCACAATTTGGACATGTTCACTGTGGGGTGTACTCACTTATGTTGCCAGCTATTTAGACATTAATGGCTGTGTGTTGAGTTATTTTCAGAAGACAGTAAATCTACACTGCTATACAAGCTGTACACTGACTACTCTAAATTATATCCAAGTTTCATGTCTATAGTGATGTCCCATGAAAAGATATAATGAAATATTTGCAGAAATGTGAGGGGTGTACTCATTTTTGTGATACACTGTATATATATATATATATATATATATATATATATATATATATACAGTGTATCACAAAAGTGAGTACACCCCTCACATTTCTGCAGATATTTAAGTATATCTTTTCATGGGACAACACTGACAAAATGACACTTTGACACAATGAAAAGTAGTCTGTGTGCAGCTTATATAACAGTGTAAATTTATTCTTCCCTCAAAATAACTCAATATACAGCCATTAATGTCTAAACCACCGGCAACAAAAGTGAGTACACCCCTTAGTGAAAGTTCCTGAAGTGTCAATATTTTGTGTGGCCACCATTATTTCCCAGAACTGCCTTAACTCTCCTGGGCATGGAGTTTACCAGAGCTTCACAGGTTGCCACTGGAATGCTTTTCCACTCCTCCATGACGACATCACGGAGCTGGCGGATATTCGAGACTTTGCGCTCCTCCACCTTCCGCTTGAGGATGCCCCAAAGATGTTCTATTGGGTTTAGGTCTGGAGACATGCTTGGCCAGTCCATCACCTTTACCCTCAGCCTCTTCAATAAAGCAGTGGTCGTCTTAGAGGTGTGTTTGGGGTCATTATCATGCTGGAACACTGCCCTGCGACCCAGTTTCCGGAGGGAGGGGATCATGCTCTGCTTTAGTATTTCACAGTACATATTGGAGTTCATGTGTCCCTCAATGAAATGTAACTCCCCAACACCTGCTGCACTCATGCAGCCCCAGACCATGGCATTCCCACCACCATGCTTGACTGTAGGCATGACACACTTATCTTTGTACTCCTCACCTGATTGCCACCACACATGCTTGAGACCATCTGAACCAAATAAATTAATCTTGGTCTCATCAGACCATAGGACATGGTTCCAGTAATCCATGTCCTTTGTTGACATGTCTTCAGCAAACTGTTTGCAGGCTTTCTTGTGTAGAGACTTCAGAAGAGGCTTCCTTCTGGGGTGACAGCCATGCAGACCAATTTAATGTAGTGTGCGGCGTATGGTCTGAGCACTGACAGGCTGACCCCCCACCCTTTCAATCTCTGCAGCAATGCTGACAGCACTCCTGCGCCTATCTTTCAAAGACAGCAGTTGGATGTGACGCTGAGCACGTGCACTCAGCTTCTTTGGACGACCAACGCGAGGTCTGTTCTGAGTGGACCCTGCTCTTTTAAAACGCTGGATGATCTTGACCACTGTGCTGCAGCTCAGTTTCAGGGTGTTGGCAATCTTCTTGTAGCCTTGGCCATCTTCATGTAGCGCAACAATTCGTCTTTTAAGATCCTCAGAGAGTTCTTTGCCATGAGGTGCCATGTTGGAACTTTCAGTGACCAGTATGAGAGAGTGTGAGAGCTGTACTACTAAATTGAACACACCTGCTCCCTATGCACACCTGAGACCTAGTAACACTAACAAATCACATGACATTTTGGAGGGAAAATGACAAGCAGTGCTCAATTTGGACATTTAGGGGTGTAGTCTCTTAGGGGTGTACTCACTTTTGTTGCCGGTGGTTTAGACATTAATGGCTGTATATTGAGTTATTTTGAGGGAAGAATAAATTTACACTGTCATATAAGCTGCACACAGACTACTTTTCATTGTGTCAAAGTGTCATTTTGTCAGTGTTGTCCCATGAAAAGATATACTTAAATATCTGCAGAAATGTGAGGGGTGTACTCACTTTTGTGATACACTGTATATATATATATATAAACCAATACAATCTCTTATGTTTTTATGACCAGAATACATTGGAAATTCAATGAATTGTTGCCTTTGGGCTAGTTCTATTGAAAATTGGTTTACTTTTAATATCACTCGTTGAAATCCCTAATTAACTCCAGAAAGAGTAAAACAGTAAAACAAAATTTAATAAGCCAGGAAGGAAGGATTCCTGGTTTAGGAAGGATGAACTTTGTCATCTGGCTTTCAGAGATTTGATAATTCTGTCAGTTGATAATTCTGTACATGCTAATAAGATGCAGTAAGTATAAAACACTACATAGTGTTAATTAACCATTTTTAAACAATACCAGCCACGATACCACATTTGATCTGTGTTTGTCTTGTTTTATTATTATTTAATATTGATATGTTGCTAATGTAATGTTAGCACTACACACTGAAGTTCTAGAGTGCAAAGCAAGACTGACTGTTTATATCAGAGATGTTCACAAGTCACAAAATATGAGTCAGAGTCGAGTCACGAGTCTTTAGGCTAGAGTCAGAGTCAAGTCATGAGTCAATATAATATACACAAAACATATATTGGAAATGTAGCGTAGAAATAAACAAATAATATGTAAGTTCAGATAAAAAACAACAACAGATTAGCGATTGTATTTTGCCATTTTACTTCGTGCCTTTACTTTTCTAGGTACCAGTTAAAAGCTTAAACTGACGTTTTGTTTTCATTGCAAAATACTGCACAGCGGGCCAAAATCCCAAACACAGCAAAAAAATCCATAATACTGCTTACCTTAGCTTATGTTGTTCCAGATGCTATTAAATTTATAACCATGTGTTGTCCCATTAGAAATAGAATCCATTATTTTTTACATGTGCTTATAATTAAAAACCTCCAAACTTTTCCGGTTGTACAGTAAAACCCTAACTCATAGAAAGCCAATCAAGCGTTTCATTGACATTATCTGTGTGACGATGGAAACTAAATAAATGCAAATTACAGCATTTCTTACTAAAAATTACAATCAGAAGGTCTGATTGGTTTAGAAAGCGCTCTTTCAGTCATTAGCGCCAATTCTGTAGGTGTGTTTCATTCACATTATCTGTTACTGTGGCGTGCACTACGTATTCCACCATTTTAAGTAGGGAGCGACGCTTTATCACTACGCCGGAAGCTGGCTGGAACATTTACCCATATATATATATATATATATATATATATATATATATATATATATATATATATATATACGTATATATAAACACTTACAGTATCGGAAAAATTTCAAACAATTCTGGGGGAAGGGCATACTGCCCCCCTCGCCGCACAGTATGTGTCAGTACCTGAGAGACTATAGGTGGGTGAGACACAGTGGGGGTGTATATTTACATATGTATATAAAATACATTTATATATCATCTGTATATCTGCCTGTAAATTTATATAAGTATGTTTATTGGTTTTTTTTGTATTACTATTGTTGTAATGCTTTGGCAATATCGTTTCCTACAGTCATGCCAATAAAGCTACTTTGAATCTTGAATATATATATATATATATATATAATTGTCACATGTAACTAATGTTGCTGACTTTTGTTGTATAAAAGTTATTTTTTGCGAGTCAGGAGTCGAGTCCGAGTCATTTGAAACGAGTCCGAGTCGAGTCTGAAGTCGCTGTGTGTGCGACCCGAATCTGTGGTTTAGATTCTCCCTCAAAGAAAATCAAATTTCATTTAATACAGTGAAAGTGACAAGTGATGTGTGTTTATTTAAATAAAATACCAAAAAATATCATAAATTTTATCTGTCCACAAAAAAGTAAACCAAAATAAAAGGCTCTTGGGCGGCGCAGCGGTCTCTTTATGCTAGCCCGCATGTATATTTGTTCTAGTATAGGTTTAATACATACAGTTTCTCAAACCCACCAGTCTGCCTTCTTTAAACAGTCGATTTTTGCTCCTCGGTTGATGAGATAACGAACACATTGCTCATGACTCATAGAAGCAGCTTCATGTAAAGCTCTCTTATAATCACTATTGTATAGCTCAATGTCCATGCACATTTCCTCAACGAAAAATCGTACAATGTCTATGTGACCATGTCTGGAAGCATAGTGCAACACAGTGTCTCCCGACTTCCCAAAATGTGCATTTATACACTGTTTCATTCCGCTTACTTCATCCAGCTGCTTTCTAATCTTACACAGCTGTCCATCCTGAATTAACTTCACTAAGGGCTTCAACATATCTTCGTCATCCATTGTATTCAATAATACGAAACACAACGCTTAGCGGTTACATTAAACACTACAAAACACGATTATCTGTTCTTTTACGCAACCGTTGACAAGACGCGTATGTGAGTGTGAAGCAAGCAGCAACAACATTACATTATTTGAATATGAAGACTACGAGTCGACACCGAAGAGTCAAATTACTGATTACCTGCATCATGATTCGGAGTCGAAATCCCAGGAATAAAATTGATGAGTCGAGTTCCAATAGTCGCTAAAGAGGTGCGTAAATTCACACCCATGTCAAAGCAATTGGTTTGTTAATGTGCAAGCGGATAGATCATGGAATGGAACCATCAGTGTTGACCATAAAACTAAAAAAGTCTCTCTTGTTTGATTAGTTGTTGAATGCTGAAGGGTGTTTTGAGAGTGAATGTTTTATGTTCAGCCGCTATATTTAACACGTTGCTGCGTAGCAAATGTAGACTAGTCATGTGAGAAAAGCAAATTCCTTCGAGCCGGATTCAAACCAGCGATCTAAGGATGCCAGCACTACCCACTACAGTCCTCCGCTCTACCAACTGAGCTATCGAAGGGGGCACTGATGATAGCGACCTGATCCAGATGCACCCAGTTAATAAACATAAAAATGTACTGTAGATTCAACCGTGAATCAAATCCAAATGGATTTCTAAGAAACTCACCAATAAATAAAATAAATGGTATTGGGCTTGGTCTAGTGACAAATTAGGGGTATTTTTTAGTAACACACTGGCAACCATACCAACCCCCGGAAAAGATGACAATGGTAAACCATTAACAAAAGCACATGATTCATGAAACACAAGCTAGACCTGGTCATGTGACTGGTTTAAGAGAGATGGACTGGGTGATTTAATTGGCTTTGTCTTGTCACTGGATGATTCTGTCCGTTTAATGACGGTAGACAGTAGAAACTGGTTGTTTTCAACACAAGTTCTGGATTTTTCTCTGATTGTTTATTTACTTTTCTTGTCTCTTTTGTTTGATTAGATGTTGAATGCTAAAGGGTCATTTGGAAGTGAGTGTTGTTCAGCCACTTTATTCAAGTTGTGGACTAGTGGTGTGAGAAAAGCAAACTCCTTCAAGCCGGATTCGAACCTGCAACCTAAGGATTCCAGCACTATCCACTACAGTCCTCCGCTCTACCAACTGAGCTATCAAAGGGGGCTCAAAAGAAAGCCACCCTATCCAGATGCACCCAGTTGCTTAACTAGAACTGTAAATACAAACAAAAATCAAATCCAAATTTCTAAGAAACTCACCAATAAATAAAAGAAATGGTTATTGGGCTTGATCTAGTGACAAATTGGTTTTTTTTTAGTAACACACTGGCAACCATACCAACTCCAGGAAAAGATGAAAGGATGGTAAACCATGAACAAAACCACGTGTTTCATTAAAAGCAAGCTGGACCTGGTCATGTGATTGGTTCAAGTAAGACGGACTGGGTGATTTAATTGGCTTTGTCTTGTCATTGGATGATTCTGTCTGTATAGTGATGGTCTGACAGTTTAAATCGGCTGTTTTCAACACAACGTCTGGATTTTTCTCTTTGTTTGATTGTTCAGTTTCTTTTCTTGTGTCTCTTGTTTGATTACTTGTTGAACACTGAAGGGTCTTTTGGAAGTGAGTGTTGTATGTTCAGTCAGTTTTTTCAACTTTTGATGCGTAGCCAATGTGGTCTATTGCTGTGAGAAAAGCAAATTCCTTCGAGCCAGATTCAAACCAGCAACCTAAGGATTTCAGCATTATCCACTACAGTCCTACGCTCTACCAACTGAGCTATCGAAGGAGACTAAGAAAGGTTATCTGATCCAGATGAACCAAGCTCATAAACATAGAAAAGTAAATTCATCCATGAATCAAATCCAAATTATTTTCTAAGAAACTCTCTAATAAATAAAATAAATGGTATTGGGCTTGGTCTAGTAACAAATTGGGGCTACTTTTTCAGTAACACATTGGCAACCATACAAACTCTGCAAAAGATGAATGAATTTTAAACCATTAACAAAAGCATATGATACATGAAATGCAAGCTGTCTGTATAGTGATGGTCTGACAGTAGAAACTGGTTGTTTTCAACACAAATTCTGAATTTTTCTCTTTGTTTGATTGTTTTGTAATTTTTCTTGTCTCTCTTGTTTGATTAGTTGTTGAATGCTCAAGGGTCTTTTGGAAGTGAGTGTTGTATGTTCAGCCACTTTATTGAAGCTGTTGGTGCGTAGCCAATGTGGACTAGTCATGTGAGAAAAGCAAACTCTTTCGAGCCGGATTCCAACCAGCGACCTAAGGATGCCAGCACTATCCACTACAGTCCTCCACTCTACCAACTGAGCTATCGAAAGGGAGGGGGTGCAAAAAGAACACAACTTGATCCGGATGCACCCAGTTCATAAACATAGAAATGTATATTTAACAATGAATCAAATCCAAAATAATTTCCAAATAAATAAAATAAATGGTATTGGGCTTGGTCTACTGACAAATTGGGGTTTTTTTAGAAACACACTGGCAACCATACCAACTCCGGAAAAGATGACAGAATGGTAAACCATTAACAAAAGCACATGATTCATGAAATGCAAGCTGGACCTGGTCATGTGATTGGTTTGAGAGATGGACTAGGTGATGTAATTGGCTTTGTCTTGTCACTGGATGACTGTCTGTATAGTGTCAGTAGACAGGAGAAACTGGTTGTTTTCAACACAAATTCTGGATTTTTCACTTTGTTTGATTGTTTATTTACTTTTCTTGTCTCTTTTGTTTGATTAGATGTTGAATGCTAAAGGGTCATTTGGAAGTAAGTGTTGTATGTTAGGCCACTTTATTCAAGTTCGAATAAATATTCGAACCATCGACCTAAGGATTCCAGCACTATCCACTACTGTCCTCCGCTCTACCAACTGAGCTATTGAAATGTGCGAGCATCCTGGTCTCTCTTGTTTGATTAGGTGTGGATTGCTGAAGGGTCTTTGGAAGCAAGAAGTAAGACTTTAATGTTCTGCCACTTTATTAAACATGTTGCTGCGTAGCCCGTGTGAACTAGTCATGTGAGAAAAGCAATTTCCTTCGAGCCAGAGACCTAAGGATGCCAGAACAACCGACTACAGTCCTCCGCTCTACCAACTGAGCTATCGAAGGGCGAAAGCAAGCTGGTCTCTCTTGTTTGATTAGGTGTGGATTGCTGAAGGGTCTTTGGAAGTAAGAGTTTAATGTTCAGCCAAAGAGGAAAGCAAGTTCCTTCGAGCCTGATTCGAACCAGCGATCTAAGGATGCCAGAACAATCAACTACAGTCCTCCGCTCTACCAGCTAAGCTATCGAGGGGGAAAAGCAAGCTGGTCTCTTTTGTTTGATTAGGTGTAGATTGCTGAAGGGTCTTTGGAAGTAAGAGTTTAATGTTCAGCCAAAAAGGAAAGCAAGTTCCTTCAAGCCGAATTCTAACCAGCGAAGGGTCTTTGGAAGCAAGAAGTAAGACTTTAATGTTCTGCCACTTTATAAAACATATTTCTGCGTAGGCCGTGTGAACTAGTCATGTGAGAAAAGCAAATTCCTTTGAGCCGAATTCGAACCAGCGACCTAAGAATGCCAGTACAATCCACTACAGTCCTCCTCTCTACCAAATAAGCTATCAAAGGCTGCGTTTGACCTGGCCTCTGTTGTTGGATTAGGTGTGGATTGCTGAAGGGACTTTGAAAGTAAAAGTTTAATGTTCAGCCAAACAGGAAAGCAAGCTCTTTCGACCTGGATTCGAACCAGCAACCAAGGATGCCAAAACAACCCACTACAGTCCTCCGCTCTACCAGCTAAGCTATCGAGGGGGAAAAGCAAGCTGGTCTCTTTTGTTTGATTAGGTGTAGATTGCTGAAGGGTCTTTGGAAGTAAGAGTTTAATGTTCAGCCAAAAAGGAAAGCAAGTTCCTTCAAGCCGGATTCTAACCAGCGAAGGGTCTTTGGAAGCAAGAAGTAAGACTTTAATGTTCTGCCACTTTATTAAACATGTTGCTGCGTAGCCCGTGTGAACTAGTCATGTGAGAAAAGCAAATTTCTTCGAGCCGGATTCGAACCAGCGACCTAAGGATGCCAGAACAACCCACTACAGTCCTCTGCTCTACCAACTGAGCTATCGAAGGGTGCAGTCAACCTGGTCTCTGTTGTTTGATTAGGTGTGGATTGCTGAAGGGTCTTTGGAAGCAAGAAGTAAGACTTTAATGTTCTGTCACTTTATTAAACATGTTGCTGCGTAGCCCGTGTGAACTAGTCATGTGAGAAAAGCAAATTCCTTCAAACCGAATTTGAAACAGCGACCTAAGAATGCCAGAACAATCCACTACAGTCCTCCACTCTACCAACTGAGCTATCGAAGGGCAAAAGCAAGCTGGTCTCTCTTGTTTGATTAGGTGTGGATTGCTGAAGGGTCTTTGGAAGCAAGAAGTAAGACTTTAATGTTCTGCCACTTTATTAAACATGTTGCTGCGTAGCCCGTGTGAACTAGTCATGTGAGAAAAGCAATTTCCTTCGAGCCAGAGACCTAAGGATGCCAGAACAACCGACTACAGTCCTCCGCTCTACCAACTGAGCTATCGAAGGGCAAAAGCAAGCTGGTCTCTCTTGTTTGATTAGGTGTAGATTGCTGAAGGGTCTTTGGAAGTAAGAGTTTAATGTTCAGCCAAAAAGGAAAGCAAGTTCCTTCAAGCCGGATTCTAACCAGCGAAGGGTCTTTGGAAGCAAGAAGTAAGACTTTATTGTTCTGCCACTTTATTAAACATATTGCTGCGTAGGCCGTGCGAACTAGTCATGTGAGAAAAGCAAATTCCTTTGAGCCGAATTCGAACCAGCGACCTAAGGATGCCAGTACAATCCACTACAGTCCTTCTCTTTACCAAATGAGCTATCTAAGGCTGAGTTTGACCTGGCCTCTGTTGTTGGATTAGGTGTGGATTGCTGAAGGGAATTTGAAAGTAGAAGTTTAATGTTCAGCCAAAAATGAAAGCAAGTTTTTTCGAGCTGGATTCGAACCAGCAGCCAAGGATGCCAGAACAACCCACTACAGTACCCTGCTCTACCAACTGAGCTATCAAAGGGTACAACCAACCGGGACTCGGTGGTTTGATTGGGTGTGGATTGCTGAAGGGTCTTTGCAAGCAAGAAGTAAGACTTTAATGTTCTGCCACTTTATTGTTTGATTAGGTGTGGATTGCTGAAGGGACTTTGAAAGTAGAAGTTTAATGTTCAGCCAAACAGGAAAGCAAGTTCTTTCGACTTGGATTTGAAGCAGCAACCAAGGATACCAGAACAAGCCACTACAGTCCGCCGCTCTACCAACTGAGCTATCGAAGGGTGCAATCAACCTGGTGTGGATTGCTGAAGGGTCTTTGGAAGTAAGAGTTTAATGTTCAGCATAAAAGGAAAGCAAGTTCTTTCGAGCCTGATTCGAACCACAGACCTAAGGATGTCAGAATTATCCACTACAGGTTTCCGATCTACCAACTGAGCTATCAAAGGGTGCAATAGACTAGGCCTCTGTTGTTTGATTAGGTGTGGATTGCCGAAGGGTCTTTGGAAGTAAGAGTTTAATGTTCAGCCAAAGAATGAAGCAAGTTTCTTCAAAGCTGATTCGAACCAGCGACCTAAGGATGCCGGGACAACCCACTACAGTTCTCCGCTCTGACAACTGAGCTATCTAAGAGCAAAAGCAAGCTGGTCTCTCTTGTTTGATTAGGTGTGGATTGCTGAAGGGTCTTTCGAAGTAAGAGTTTAATGTTCAGCCAAAGAGGAAAGCAAGTTCCTTCGAGCCGGATTCGAACCAGAGACCTAAGGATGCCTGAACAATCCACTACAGCCCTCCGCTCTACGATCTGAGCTATCAAAGGGTGCAATTGGCGTGGCCTCTGTTGTTTGATTAGGTGTGCATTGCTGAAGGGTCTTTGGAAGTAAGAGTTTAATGTTCAGCCAAACAGGAAAGCAAGTTCTTTCGAGCCGTATTCGAACCACAGACCTAAGGATGTCAGAATTATCCACTACAGGTTTCCGATCTACCAACTGTGCTATCGAAGGATGCAATCAACCTACTCTCTGTTGTTTGATTAGGTGTGGATTGCTGAAGGGTCTTTGCAAGCAAGAAGTAAGACTTTAATATTCTGCCACTTTATTAAACATGTTGCTGCGTAGGCCGTGTGAACTAGTCATGTGAGAAAAGCAAATTCCTTGGAGCAGGATTCGAAGCAGCAACCTAAGGATTCCAGAGCAATCCACTACAGTCCTCCGCTCTACCAACTGAGCTATCGAAGGGCGAAAGCAAGTTGGTCTCTCTTGTTTGATTTGGTGTGGATTGCTGAAGGGTCTTTGGAAGTAAAAGTTTAATGTTCAGCCAAAGAATGAAGCAAGTTCCTTCAAAGCAGATTCGAACCAGCGACCAAAGGACGCTGGAACAACCCACTACAGTTCTCCGCTCTACCAAATGTGCTATCTAAGGATGCAATCAACATGGTCTCTGTTGTTTGATTAGGTGTGGATTGCTGAAGGGTCTTTGGAAGCAAGAAGTAAGACTTTAATGTTCTGCCACTTTATTAAACATGTTGCTGCGTAGCCCGTGTGAACAAGTCATGTGAGAAAAGCAAATTCCTTCGAGCCGGATTTGAACCAGCGACCTAAGAACGCCAGAACAATCCACTACAGTCCTCCACTCTACCAACTGAGCTATCTAAGAGCAAAAGCAAGCTGGTCTCTCTTGTTTGATTAGGTGTGGATTGCTGAAGGGTCTTTGGAAGTAAGAGTTTAATGTTCAGCCAAACAGGAAAGCAAGTTCTTTCGAGCCGGATTCGAACCATCGACCTAAGGATGCCAGAACAACCTACTACAGTTCTCCGCTCTACCAACTGAGCTATCGAAGGGTGCAAACAATCTGGTCGCTGTTGTTTGATTAGGTGTGGATTGCTGAAGGGGCTTTGGAAGCAAGAAGTAAGACTTTAGTTTTCTGCCACTTTATTAAACATGTTGCTGCGCAGGCTGTGTGAACTAGTCATGTGAGAAAAGCGAATTCCTTCAAGCCGGATTCGAACCAGCGACCTAAGGATGCCAGAACAACCCACTACAGTCCTCCACTCTACCAACTGAGCTATCGAAGGGTGCAAACAAACTGGTCGCTGTTGTTTGATTAGGTGTGGATTGCTGAAGGGGCTTTGGAAGCAAGAAGTAAGACTTTAATGTTCTGCCACTTTATTAAACATGTTGCTGCGCAGGCCGTGTGAACTAGTCATGTGAGAAAAGCAAATTCCTTCGAGCCAGATTCGAACCAGCGACCTAAGGATGCCAGAACAACCCACTACAGTCCTCCGCTCTACCAACTGAGCTATCGAATGGCAAAAGCAAGCGGGACTCTCTTGTTTGATTAGGTGTGGATTGCTGAACGGTCTTTGAAAGTAAGAGTTTAATGTTCAGCCTAAGAATGAAGCAAGTTCCTTCGAGCCGGATTCAAACCAGCGATCTAAGGATGCCAGAACAACCAACTACAGTCCTCCGCTCTACCAACTGAGCTATTGAAGTGTGCAACCAACCTGGTCGCTGTTGTTTGATTAGGTGTGAATTGCTGAAGGGTCTTTGGAAGCAAGAAGTAAGACTTTAATGTTCTACCACTTTATTAAACATGTTGCTGTGTAGGACGTGTGAACTAGTCATGTGAGAAAAGCATATTCTTTCGAGTCTGATTCAAACCAGCGACCTAAGGATGCCAGAACAACCCACTACAGTCCTCCGCTCTACCAACTGAGCTATTGAAGTGTGCAACCAACCTGGTAGCTGTTGTTTGATTAGGTGTGGATTGCTGAAGGGTCTTTGGAAGCAAAAAGTAAGACTTTAATGTTCTGCCACTTCATTAAACATGTTGCTGCGTAGGCCATGTGAACTAGTCATGTGAGAAAAGCAAATTCCTTTGAGCCGGATTTGAACCAGCGACCTAAGGACGCCAGAACAACCCACTACAGTCCTCCACTCTACCAACTGAGCTATCGAAGGGCAAAAGCAAGCTGGTCTCTCTTGTTTGATTAGGTGTGGATTGCTGAAGGGTCTTTGGAAGTAAGAGTTTAATGTTCAGCCAAAGAATGAAGCAAGTTCCTTCGAACCGGATTTGAACCAGTGACCTAAGGATGCCAGAACAACCCACTACAGTCCTCCGCTCTACCAACTGAGCTATCGAAGGGTGCAATCAACTTGGTCTCTGTTGTTTGATTAGGTGTGGATTGCTGAAGGGTCTTTGGAAGCAAGAAGTAAGACTTTAATGTTCTGCCACTTTATTAAACATGTTGCTGCGTAGGCCGTGTGAACTAGTCATGTGAGAAAAGCAAATTCCTTCGAGCCGGATTCGGACCAGCGACCTAAGGATGCCAGAATAACCCACTAGCCCTTCGCTCTACCAACTGAGCTATCAAAGGGCAAAAGCAAGCTGGTCTCTCTTGTTTGATTAGGTGGGGATTGCTGAAGGGTCTTTGAAAGTAAGAGTTTAATGTTCAGCCAAAGAACGAAGCAAATTCCTTTGAGCCGGACTCGAACCAGCGACCTAAGGATGCCAGAACAACTCACTACGGTCCTCCGCTCTACCAACTAAACTATCAAAGGGCAAAAGCAAGCTGGTCTCTCTTGTTTGATTAGGTGTGGATTGCTGAAGAGTCTTTGTAAGTAAGAGTTTAATGTTCAGCCAAAGAACGATGCAAATTCCTTCGAGCCGGACTCGAACCAGCGACCTAAGGATGCCAGAACAACCTACTACAGTTCTCCGCTCTACCAACTGAGCTATCGAAGGGTGCAATCAACCTGGTCGCTGTTGTTTGATTAGGTGTGGATTGCTGAAGGGTCTTTGGAAGCAAGAAGTAAGACTTTAATGTTCTGCCACTTTATTAAACATGTTGCTGCGTAGGCCGTGTGAACTAGTTATGTGAGAAAAGCAAATTCCTTCGAGCCGGATTCGAACCAGCGACCTAAGGATGCCAGAACAACCCACTACAGTCCTCCGCTCTACCAACTGAGCTATCGAATGGCAAAAGCAAGCTGGTCTCTCTTGTTTGATTAGGTGTGGATTGCTGTAGGGTCTTTGGAAGCAAGAAGTAAGACTTTAATGTTCTGCCGCTTTATTAAACGTTGCTGCGTAGGCCGTGTGAACTAGTCATGTGAGAAAAGCAAACTCCTTCGAGCCGGATTCGAACCAGCGACCTAAGGACGCCATAATAACCCACTACAGTCCTTCGCTCTACCAACTGAGCTATCAAAGAGCGAAAGCAAGATGGTCCCTCTTGTTTGATTAGGTGTGGATTGCTGAAGGGTCTTTGAAAGTAAGAGTTTAATGTTCAGCCAAAGAATGAAGCATGTTCCTTCGAGCCGGATTCGGACCAGCGACCTAAGGATGCCAGAATAACCCACTAGCCCTTCGCTCTACCAACTGAGCTATCAAAGGGCAAAAGCAAGCTGGTCTCTCTTGTTTGATTAGGTGTGGATTGCTGAAGGGTCTTTGAAAGTAAGAGTTTAATGTTCAGCCAAAGAACGAAGCAAATTCCTTCGAGCCGGACTCGAACCAGTGACCTAAAGATGCCAGAACAACTCACTACAGTCCTCCGCTCTACCAACTAAACTATCAAAGGGCAAAAGCAAGCTGGTCTCTCTTGTTTGATTAGGTGTGGATTGCTGAAGAGTCTTTGTAAGTAAGAGTTTAATGTTCAGCCAAAGAACGAAGCAAATTCCTTCGAGCCGGACTCGAACCAGCGACCTAAGGATGCCAGAACAACTCACTACAGTCCTCCGCTCTACCAACTAAGCTATCAAAGGGCAAAAGCAAGCTGGTCTCTCTTGTTTGATTAGGTGTGGATTGCTGAAGAGTCTTTGTAAGTAAGAGTTTAATGTTCAGCCAAAGAACGAAGCAAATTCCTTCGAGCCGGAATCGAACCAGAGACCTAAGGATGCCGGAACAACCCACTACAGTCCTCCGGTCTACCAACTGAGCTATCGAAGGGTGCAATCGACCTGGTCCCTGTTGTTTGATTAGGTGTGGATTGCTGAAGAGTCTTTGGAAGCAAGAAGTAAGACTTTAATGTTCTTCCACTTTATTAAACATGTTGCTGCGTAGGCCGTGTGAACTAGTCATGTGAGAAAAGCAACTTCCTTCGAGCCGGATTCGAACCAGCGACCTAAGGATGCCAGAACAACCCACTACAGGCCTCCGCTCTACCAACTGAGCTATCGAAGGGTGCAATCGACTTGGTCCCTGTTGTTTGATTAGGTGTGGATTGCTGAAGAGTCTTTGGGAGCAAGAAGTAAGACTTTAATGTTCTGCCACTTTATTAAACATGTTGCTGCGTAGGCCGTGTGAACTAGTCATGTAAGAAAAGCTACTTCCTTCGAGCCGGATTCGAACCAGCGACCTAAGGATGCCAGAACAACTCACTACAGTCCTCCGCTCTACCAACTGAGCTATCGAAGGGTGCAATCAAAGTGGTTGCTGTTGTTTGATTAGGTGTGGATTGCTGAAGGGTCTTTGGAAGCAAGAAGTAAGACTTTAATGTTTTGCCACTTCATTAAACATGTTGCTGCGTAGGCCATGTGAACTAGTCATGTGAGAAAAGCAAATTCCTTCGAGCCGAATTCGAACCAGCGACCTAAGGATGCCAGAACAACACACTACAGTCCTTCACTCTAGCAACTGAGCTATCGAAGGGTGCAATCAACCTAGTCGCTGTTGTTTGATTAGGTGTGGATTGCTGAAGGGTCTTTGGAAGCAAGAAGTAAGACTTTAATGTTCTGCCACTTTATTAAACATGTTGCTGCGTAGGCCGTGTGAACTAGTCATGTGAGAAAAGCAACTTCCTTCGAGCCGGATTTGAACCAGCGACCTAAGGATGCCTGAACAACCCACTACAGTCCTCCGCTCTACCAACTGAGCTATCGAAGGGTGCAATCGGCTTGGTCCCTGTTGTTTGATTAGGTGTGGATTGCTGAAGAGTCTTTGGAAGCAAGAAGTAAGACTTTAATGTTTTGCCACTTCATTAAACATGTTGCTGCGTAGGCCGCGTGAACTATGCATGTGAGAAAAGCAAAATCCTTCGAGCCGGATTCGAACCAGCGACCTAAGGATGCCGGAACAACCCACAACAGTCCTCCACTCTACCAACTGAGCTATCACAGAGCAAAAGCAAGCTGGTCTCTCTTGTTTGATTAGGTGTGGATTGCTGAAGGTTCTTTGAAAGTAAGAATTTAATGTTCAGCCAAAGAATGAAACATGTTCCTTCGAGCCTGATTCGAACCATCGACCTAAGGATGCCAGAACAACCCACTACAGTCCTCCGCTCTACCAACTGAGCTATCGAAGGGTGCAAACAACCTGGTCGCTGTTGTTTGAGAAGGTGTGGATTGCTGAAGGGTCTTTGGAAGCAAGAAGTAAGACTTTAATGTTCTGCCACTTTATTAAACATGTTGCTGCGTAGGCCGTGTGAACTAGTCATGTGAGAAAAGCAACTTCCTTCGAGCCGGATTCGAACCAGCGACCTAAGGATGCCAGAACAACCCACTACAGTCCTCCGCTCTACCAACTGAGCTATCGAAGGGTGCAATCCACCTGGTCCCTGTTGTTTGATTAGGTGTGGATTGCTGAAGAGTCTTTGGAAGCAAGAAGTAAGACTTTAATGTTTTGCCACTTCATTAAACATGTTGCTGCGTAGGCCGCGTGAACTAGTCATGTGAGAAAAGCAAATTCCTTCGAGCCGGATTCGAACCAGCGACCTAAGGATGCCAGAACAACCCACTACAGTCCTCCGCTCCACCAACTGAGCTATCGAAGGGTGCAATCGATTTGGTCCCTTTTGTTTGATTAGGTGTGGATTGCTGAACAGTCTTTGGGAGCAAGAAGTAAGACTTTAATGTTCTGCCACTTTATTAAACATGTTGCTGCGTAGGCCGTGTGAACTAGTCATGTAAGAAAAGCAACTTCCTTCGAGCCGGATTCGAACCAGCGACCTAAGGATGCCAGAACAATTCACTACAGTCCTCCGCTCTACCAACTGAGCTATCGAAGGGTGCAATCGACCTGGTCCCTGTTGTTTGATTAGGTGTGGATTGCTGAAGGGTCTTTGGAAGCAAGAAGTAAGACTTTAATGTTCTGCCACTTTATTAAACATGTTGCTGCGTAGGCCGTGTGAACTAGTCATGTGAGAAAAGCAACTTCCTTCGAGCCGGATTCGAACCAGCGACCTAAGGATGCCAGAACAACTCACTACAGTCCTCCGCTCTACCAACTGAGCTATCGAAGGCTGCAATCAAACTGGTTGCTGTTGTTTGATTAGGTGTGGATTGCTGAAGGGTCTTTGGAAGCAAGAAGTAAGACTTTAATGTTCTGCCACTTTATTAAACATGTTGCTGCGTAGGCCGTGTGAACTAGTCATGTGAGAAAAGCAACTTCCTTCGAGCCGGATTTGAACCAGCGACCTAAGGATGCCAGAACAACCCACTACAGTCCTCCGCTCTACCAACTGAGCTATCGAAGGGTGCAATCGGTTTGGTCCCTGTTGTTTGATTAGGTGTGGATTGCTGAAGAGTCTTTGGAAGCAAGAAGTAAGACTTTAATGTTTTGCCACTTCATTAAACATGTTGCTGCGTAGGCCGCGTGAACTAGTCATGTGAGAAAAGCAACTTCCTTCGAGCCGGATTCGAACCAGCGACCTAAGGATGCCAGAACAACCCACTACAGTCCTCCGCTCTACCAACTGAGCTATCGAAGGGTGCAATCGACTTGGTCCCTGTTGTTTGATTAGGTGTGGATTGCTGAAGAGTCTTTGGGAGCAAGAAGTAAGACTTTAATGTTCTGCCACTTTATTAAACATGTTGCTGCGTAGGCCGTGTGAACTAGTCATGTAAGAAAAGCTACTTCCTTCGAGCCGGATTCGAACCAGCGACCTAAGGATGCCAGAACAACTCACTACAGTCCTCCGCTCTACCAACTGAGCTATCGAAGGGTGCAATCAAAGTGGTTGCTGTTGTTTGATTAGGTGTGGATTGCTGAAGGGTCTTTGGAAGCAAGAAGTAAGACTTTAATGTTTTGCCACTTCATTAAACATGTTGCTGCGTAGGCCATGTGAACTAGTCATGTGAGAAAAGCAAATTCCTTCGAGCCGAATTCGAACCAGCGACCTAAGGATGCCAGAACAACACACTACAGTCCTTCACTCTAGCAACTGAGCTATCGAAGGGTGCAATCAACCTAGTCGCTGTTGTTTGATTAGGTGTGGATTGCTGAAGGGTCTTTGGAAGCAAGAAGTAAGACTTTAATGTTCTGCCACTTTATTAAACATGTTGCTGCGTAGGCCGTGTGAACTAGTCATGTGAGAAAAGCAACTTCCTTCGAGCCGGATTTGAACCAGCGACCTAAGGATGCCTGAACAACCCACTACAGTCCTCCGCTCTACCAACTGAGCTATCGAAGGGTGCAATCGGCTTGGTCCCTGTTGTTTGATTAGGTGTGGATTGCTGAAGAGTCTTTGGAAGCAAGAAGTAAGACTTTAATGTTTTGCCACTTCATTAAACATGTTGCTGCGTAGGCCGCGTGAACTATGCATGTGAGAAAAGCAAAATCCTTCGAGCCGGATTCGAACCAGCGACCTAAGGATGCCGGAACAACCCACAACAGTCCTCCACTCTACCAACTGAGCTATCACAGAGCAAAAGCAAGCTGGTCTCTCTTGTTTGATTAGGTGTGGATTGCTGAAGGTTCTTTGAAAGTAAGAATTTAATGTTCAGCCAAAGAATGAAACATGTTCCTTCGAGCCTGATTCGAACCATCGACCTAAGGATGCCAGAACAACCCACTACAGTCCTCCGCTCTACCAACTGAGCTATCGAAGGGTGCAAACAACCTGGTCGCTGTTGTTTGAGAAGGTGTGGATTGCTGAAGGGTCTTTGGAAGCAAGAAGTAAGACTTTAATGTTCTGCCACTTTATTAAACATGTTGCTGCGTAGGCCGTGTGAACTAGTCATGTGAGAAAAGCAACTTCCTTCGAGCCGGATTCGAACCAGCGACCTAAGGATGCCAGAACAACCCACTACAGTCCTCCGCTCTACCAACTGAGCTATCGAAGGGTGCAATCCACCTGGTCCCTGTTGTTTGATTAGGTGTGGATTGCTGAAGAGTCTTTGGAAGCAAGAAGTAAGACTTTAATGTTTTGCCACTTCATTAAACATGTTGCTGCGTAGGCCGCGTGAACTAGTCATGTGAGAAAAGCAAATTCCTTCGAGCCGGATTCGAACCAGCGACCTAAGGATGCCAGAACAACCCACTACAGTCCTCCGCTCCACCAACTGAGCTATCGAAGGGTGCAATCGATTTGGTCCCTTTTGTTTGATTAGGTGTGGATTGCTGAACAGTCTTTGGGAGCAAGAAGTAAGACTTTAATGTTCTGCCACTTTATTAAACATGTTGCTGCGTAGGCCGTGTGAACTAGTCATGTAAGAAAAGCAACTTCCTTCGAGCCGGATTCGAACCAGCGACCTAAGGATGCCAGAACAATTCACTACAGTCCTCCGCTCTACCAACTGAGCTATCGAAGGGTGCAATCGACCTGGTCCCTGTTGTTTGATTAGGTGTGGATTGCTGAAGGGTCTTTGGAAGCAAGAAGTAAGACTTTAATGTTCTGCCACTTTATTAAACATGTTGCTGCGTAGGCCGTGTGAACTAGTCATGTGAGAAAAGCAACTTCCTTCGAGCCGGATTCGAACCAGCGACCTAAGGATGCCAGAACAACTCACTACAGTCCTCCGCTCTACCAACTGAGCTATCGAAGGCTGCAATCAAACTGGTTGCTGTTGTTTGATTAGGTGTGGATTGCTGAAGGGTCTTTGGAAGCAAGAAGTAAGACTTTAATGTTCTGCCACTTTATTAAACATGTTGCTGCGTAGGCCGTGTGAACTAGTCATGTGAGAAAAGCAACTTCCTTCGAGCCGGATTTGAACCAGCGACCTAAGGATGCCAGAACAACCCACTACAGTCCTCCGCTCTACCAACTGAGCTATCGAAGGGTGCAATCGGCTTGGTCCCTGTTGTTTGATTAGGTGTGGATTGCTGAAGAGTCTTTGGAAGCAAGAAGTAAGACTTTAATGTTTTGCCACTTCATTAAACATGTTGCTGCGTAGGCCGCGTGAACTAGTCATGTGAGAAAAGCAACTTCCTTCGAGCCGGATTCGAACCAGCGACCTAAGGATGCCAGAACAACCCACTACAGTCCTCCGCTCTACCAACTGAGCTATCGAAGGGTGCAATCGACTTGGTCCCTGTTGTTTGATTAGGTGTGGATTGCTGAAGAGTCTTTGGGAGCAAGAAGTAAGACTTTAATGTTCTGCCACTTTATTAAACATGTTGCTGCGTAGGCCGTGTGAACTAGTCATGTAAGAAAAGCTACTTCCTTCGAGCCGGATTCGAACCAGCGACCTAAGGATGCCAGAACAACTCACTACAGTCCTCCGCTCTACCAACTGAGCTATCGAAGGGTGCAATCAAAGTGGTTGCTGTTGTTTGATTAGGTGTGGATTGCTGAAGGGTCTTTGGAAGCAAGAAGTAAGACTTTAATGTTTTGCCACTTCATTAAACATGTTGCTGCGTAGGCCATGTGAACTAGTCATGTGAGAAAAGCAAATTCCTTCGAGCCGAATTCGAACCAGCGACCTAAGGATGCCAGAACAACACACTACAGTCCTTCACTCTAGCAACTGAGCTATCGAAGGGTGCAATCAACCTAGTCGCTGTTGTTTGATTAGGTGTGGATTGCTGAAGGGTCTTTGGAAGCAAGAAGTAAGACTTTAATGTTCTGCCACTTTATTAAACATGTTGCTGCGTAGGCCGTGTGAACTAGTCATGTGAGAAAAGCAACTTCCTTCGAGCCGGATTTGAACCAGCGACCTAAGGATGCCTGAACAACCCACTACAGTCCTCCGCTCTACCAACTGAGCTATCGAAGGGTGCAATCGGCTTGGTCCCTGTTGTTTGATTAGGTGTGGATTGCTGAAGAGTCTTTGGAAGCAAGAAGTAAGACTTTAATGTTTTGCCACTTCATTAAACATGTTGCTGCGTAGGCCGCGTGAACTATGCATGTGAGAAAAGCAAAATCCTTCGAGCCGGATTCGAACCAGCGACCTAAGGATGCCGGAACAACCCACAACAGTCCTCCACTCTACCAACTGAGCTATCACAGAGCAAAAGCAAGCTGGTCTCTCTTGTTTGATTAGGTGTGGATTGCTGAAGGTTCTTTGAAAGTAAGAATTTAATGTTCAGCCAAAGAATGAAACATGTTCCTTCGAGCCTGATTCGAACCA
This sequence comes from Trichomycterus rosablanca, assembly GCF_030014385.1. Taxonomy (NCBI): domain Eukaryota; kingdom Metazoa; phylum Chordata; class Actinopteri; order Siluriformes; family Trichomycteridae; genus Trichomycterus; species Trichomycterus rosablanca. The sequence goes on along the minus strand of NC_085988.1, from coordinate 61,707,854 downwards.
TCGACCTAAGGATGCCAGAACAACCCACTACAGTCCTCCGCTCTACCAACTGAGCTATCGAAGGGTGCAAACAACCTGGTCGCTGTTGTTTGAGAAGGTGTGGATTGCTGAAGGGTCTTTGGAAGCAAGAAGTAAGACTTTAATGTTCTGCCACTTTATTAAACATGTTGCTGCGTAGGCCGTGTGAACTAGTCATGTGAGAAAAGCAACTTCCTTCGAGCCGGATTCGAACCAGCGACCTAAGGATGCCAGAACAACCCACTACAGTCCTCCGCTCTACCAACTGAGCTATCGAAGGGTGCAATCCACCTGGTCCCTGTTGTTTGATTAGGTGTGGATTGCTGAAGAGTCTTTGGAAGCAAGAAGTAAGACTTTAATGTTTTGCCACTTCATTAAACATGTTGCTGCGTAGGCCGCGTGAACTAGTCATGTGAGAAAAGCAAATTCCTTCGAGCCGGATTCGAACCAGCGACCTAAGGATGCCAGAACAACCCACTACAGTCCTCCGCTCCACCAACTGAGCTATCGAAGGGTGCAATCGATTTGGTCCCTTTTGTTTGATTAGGTGTGGATTGCTGAACAGTCTTTGGGAGCAAGAAGTAAGACTTTAATGTTCTGCCACTTTATTAAACATGTTGCTGCGTAGGCCGTGTGAACTAGTCATGTAAGAAAAGCAACTTCCTTCGAGCCGGATTCGAACCAGCGACCTAAGGATGCCAGAACAATTCACTACAGTCCTCCGCTCTACCAACTGAGCTATCGAAGGGTGCAATCGACCTGGTCCCTGTTGTTTGATTAGGTGTGGATTGCTGAAGGGTCTTTGGAAGCAAGAAGTAAGACTTTAATGTTCTGCCACTTTATTAAACATGTTGCTGCGTAGGCCGTGTGAACTAGTCATGTGAGAAAAGCAACTTCCTTCGAGCCGGATTCGAACCAGCGACCTAAGGATGCCAGAACAACTCACTACAGTCCTCCGCTCTACCAACTGAGCTATCGAAGGCTGCAATCAAACTGGTTGCTGTTGTTTGATTAGGTGTGGATTGCTGAAGGGTCTTTGGAAGCAAGAAGTAAGACTTTAATGTTCTGCCACTTTATTAAACATGTTGCTGCGTAGGCCGTGTGAACTAGTCATGTGAGAAAAGCAACTTCCTTCGAGCCGGATTTGAACCAGCGACCTAAGGATGCCAGAACAACCCACTACAGTCCTCCGCTCTACCAACTGAGCTATCGAAGGGTGCAATCGGCTTGGTCCCTGTTGTTTGATTAGGTGTGGATTGCTGAAGAGTCTTTGGAAGCAAGAAGTAAGACTTTAATGTTTTGCCACTTCATTAAACATGTTGCTGCGTAGGCCGCGTGAACTAGTCATGTGAGAAAAGCAACTTCCTTCGAGCCGGATTCGAACCAGCGACCTAAGGATGCCAGAACAACCCACTACAGTCCTCCGCTCTACCAACTGAGCTATCGAAGGGTGCAATCGACTTGGTCCCTGTTGTTTGATTAGGTGTGGATTGCTGAAGAGTCTTTGGGAGCAAGAAGTAAGACTTTAATGTTCTGCCACTTTATTAAACATGTTGCTGCGTAGGCCGTGTGAACTAGTCATGTAAGAAAAGCTACTTCCTTCGAGCCGGATTCGAACCAGCGACCTAAGGATGCCAGAACAACTCACTACAGTCCTCCGCTCTACCAACTGAGCTATCGAAGGGTGCAATCAAAGTGGTTGCTGTTGTTTGATTAGGTGTGGATTGCTGAAGGGTCTTTGGAAGCAAGAAGTAAGACTTTAATGTTTTGCCACTTCATTAAACATGTTGCTGCGTAGGCCATGTGAACTAGTCATGTGAGAAAAGCAAATTCCTTCGAGCCGAATTCGAACCAGCGACCTAAGGATGCCAGAACAACACACTACAGTCCTTCACTCTAGCAACTGAGCTATCGAAGGGTGCAATCAACCTAGTCGCTGTTGTTTGATTAGGTGTGGATTGCTGAAGGGTCTTTGGAAGCAAGAAGTAAGACTTTAATGTTCTGCCACTTTATTAAACATGTTGCTGCGTAGGCCGTGTGAACTAGTCATGTGAGAAAAGCAACTTCCTTCGAGCCGGATTTGAACCAGCGACCTAAGGATGCCTGAACAACCCACTACAGTCCTCCGCTCTACCAACTGAGCTATCGAAGGGTGCAATCGGCTTGGTCCCTGTTGTTTGATTAGGTGTGGATTGCTGAAGAGTCTTTGGAAGCAAGAAGTAAGACTTTAATGTTTTGCCACTTCATTAAACATGTTGCTGCGTAGGCCGCGTGAACTATGCATGTGAGAAAAGCAAAATCCTTCGAGCCGGATTCGAACCAGCGACCTAAGGATGCCGGAACAACCCACAACAGTCCTCCACTCTACCAACTGAGCTATCACAGAGCAAAAGCAAGCTGGTCTCTCTTGTTTGATTAGGTGTGGATTGCTGAAGGTTCTTTGAAAGTAAGAATTTAATGTTCAGCCAAAGAATGAAACATGTTCCTTCGAGCCTGATTCGAACCATCGACCTAAGGATGCCAGAACAACCCACTACAGTCCTCCGCTCTACCAACTGAGCTATCGAAGGGTGCAAACAACCTGGTCGCTGTTGTTTGAGAAGGTGTGGATTGCTGAAGGGTCTTTGGAAGCAAGAAGTAAGACTTTAATGTTCTGCCACTTTATTAAACATGTTGCTGCGTAGGCCGTGTGAACTAGTCATGTGAGAAAAGCAACTTCCTTCGAGCCGGATTCGAACCAGCGACCTAAGGATGCCAGAACAACCCACTACAGTCCTCCGCTCTACCAACTGAGCTATCGAAGGGTGCAATCCACCTGGTCCCTGTTGTTTGATTAGGTGTGGATTGCTGAAGAGTCTTTGGAAGCAAGAAGTAAGACTTTAATGTTTTGCCACTTCATTAAACATGTTGCTGCGTAGGCCGCGTGAACTAGTCATGTGAGAAAAGCAAATTCCTTCGAGCCGGATTCGAACCAGCGACCTAAGGATGCCAGAACAACCCACTACAGTCCTCCGCTCCACCAACTGAGCTATCGAAGGGTGCAATCGATTTGGTCCCTTTTGTTTGATTAGGTGTGGATTGCTGAACAGTCTTTGGGAGCAAGAAGTAAGACTTTAATGTTCTGCCACTTTATTAAACATGTTGCTGCGTAGGCCGTGTGAACTAGTCATGTAAGAAAAGCAACTTCCTTCGAGCCGGATTCGAACCAGCGACCTAAGGATGCCAGAACAATTCACTACAGTCCTCCGCTCTACCAACTGAGCTATCGAAGGGTGCAATCGACCTGGTCCCTGTTGTTTGATTAGGTGTGGATTGCTGAAGGGTCTTTGGAAGCAAGAAGTAAGACTTTAATGTTCTGCCACTTTATTAAACATGTTGCTGCGTAGGCCGTGTGAACTAGTCATGTGAGAAAAGCAACTTCCTTCGAGCCGGATTCGAACCAGCGACCTAAGGATGCCAGAACAACTCACTACAGTCCTCCGCTCTACCAACTGAGCTATCGAAGGCTGCAATCAAACTGGTTGCTGTTGTTTGATTAGGTGTGGATTGCTGAAGGGTCTTTGGAAGCAAGAAGTAAGACTTTAATGTTCTGCCACTTTATTAAACATGTTGCTGCGTAGGCCGTGTGAACTAGTCATGTGAGAAAAGCAACTTCCTTCGAGCCGGATTTGAACCAGCGACCTAAGGATGCCAGAACAACCCACTACAGTCCTCCGCTCTACCAACTGAGCTATCGAAGGGTGCAATCGACCTGGTCCCTGTTGTTTGATTAGGTGTGGATTGCTGAACAGTCTTTGGGAGCAAGAAGTAAGACTTTAATGTTCTGCCACTTTATTAAACATGTTGCTGCGTAGGCCGTGTGAACTAGTCATGTAAGAAAAGCAACTTCTTTCGAGCCGGATTCGAACCAGCGACCTAAGGATGCCAGAACAATTCACTACAGTCCTCCGCTCTACCAACTGAGCTATCGAAGGGTGCAATCGACCTGGTCCCTGTTGTTTGATTAGGTGTGGATTGCTGAAGAGTCTTTGGAAGCAAGAAGTAAGACTTTAATGTTTTGCCACTTCATTAAACATGTTGCTGCGTAGGCCGCGTGAACTAGTCATGTGAGAAAAGCAAATTCCTTCGAGCCGGATTCGAACCAGCGACCTAAGGATGCCAGAACAACCCACTACAGTCCTCCGCTCTACCAACTGAGCTATCGAAGGGTGCAATCGACCTGGTCCCTGTTGTTTGATTAGGTGTGGATTGCTGAACAGTCTTTGGGAGCAAGAAGTAAGACTTTAATGTTCTGCCACTTTATTAAACATGTTGCTGCGTAGGCCGTGTGAACTAGTCATGTAAGAAAAGCAACTTCCTTCGAGCCGGATTCGAACCAGCGACCTAAGGATGCCAGAACAATTCACTACAGTCGTCCGCTCTACCAACTGAGCTATCGAAGGGTGCAATCGACCTGGTCCCTGTTGTTTGATTAGGTGTGGATTGCTGAAGAGTCTTTGGGAGCAAGAAGTAAGACTTTAATGTTCTGCCACTTTATTAAACATGTTGCTGCGTAGGCCGTGTGAACTAGTCATGTGAGAAAAGCAACTTCCTTCGAGCCGGATTCGAACCAGCGACCTAAGGATGCCAGAACAACCCACTACAGTCCTCCGCTCTACCAACTGAGCTATCGAAGGGTGCAATCCACCTGGTCCCTGTTGTTTGATTAGGTGTGGATTGCTGAAGAGTCTTTGGAAGCAAGAAGTAAGACTTTAATGTTTTGCCACTTCATTAAACATGTTGCTGCGTAGGCCGCGTGAACTAGTCATGTGAGAAAAGCAAATTCCTTCGAGCCGGATTCGAACCAGCGACCTAAGGATGCCAGAACAACCCACTACAGTCCTCCGCTCCACCAACTGAGCTATCGAAGGGTGCAATCGGTTTGGTCCCTTTTGTTTGATTAGGTGTGGATTGCTGAACAGTCTTTGGGAGCAAGAAGTAAGACTTTAATGTTCTGCCACTTTATTAAACATGTTGCTGCGTAGGCCGTGTGAACTAGTCATGTAAGAAAAGCAACTTCTTTCGAGCCGGATTCGAACCAGCGACCTAAGGATGCCAGAACAATTCACTACAGTCCTCCGCTCTACCAACTGAGCTATCGAAGGGTGCAATCGACCTGGTCCCTGTTGTTTGATTAGGTGTGGATTGCTGAAGAGTCTTTGGGAGCAAGAAGTAAGACTTTAATGTTCTGCCACTTTATTAAACATGTTGCTGCGTAGGCCGTGTGAACTAGTCATGTAAGAAAAGCAACTTCCTTCGAGCCGGCGACCTAAGGATGCCAGAAAGACACACTACAGTCCTCCACTCTAGCAACTGAGCTATCGAAAGGTGCAATCAACATGGTCGCTGTTGTTTGATTAGGTGTGGATTGCTGAAGGGTCTTTGGAAGCAAGAAGTAAGACTTTAATGTTCTGCCACTTTATTAAACATGTTGCTGCGTAGGCCGTGTGAACTAGTCATGTGAGAAAAGCAACTTCCTTCGAGCCGGATTCGAACCAGCGACCTAAGGATGCCTGAACAACCCACTACAGTCCTCCGCTCTACCAACTGAGCTATCGAAGGGTGCAATCGACTTGGTCCCTGTTGTTTGATTAGGTGTGGATTGCTGAAGAGTCTTTGGAAGCAAGAAGTAAGACTTTAATGTTTTGCCACTTCATTAAACATGTTGCTGCGTAGGCCGCGTGAACTATGCATGTGAGAAAAGCAAATTCCTTCGAGCCAGATTCGAACCAGCGACCTAAGGATGCCAGAACAACCCACTACAGTCCTCCGCTCTACCAACTGAGCTATCGAAGGGTGCAATCTACCTGGTCGCTGTTGTTTGATTAGGTGTGGATTGCTGAAGGGTCTTTGGAAGTAAGAATTTAATGTTCAGCCAAAGAATGAAGCATGATCCTTAGAGCCTGATTCGAACCATCGACCTAAGGATGCCAGAACAACCCACTACAGTCCTCCGCTCTACCAACTGAGCTATCGAAGGGTGCAATCAACCTGGTCGCTGTTGTTTGATTAGGTGTGGATTGCTGAAGGGTCTTTGGAAGCAAGAAGTAAGACTTTAATGTTCTGCCACTTTATTAAACATGTTGCTGCGTAGGCCGCGTGAACTAGTCATGTGAGAAAAGCAAATTCCTTCGAGCCGGATTCGAACCAGCGACCTAAGGACGCCAGAACAACCCACTACAGTCCTCCGCTCTACCAACTGAGCTATCGAAGGGTGCAATCGACCTGGTCCCTGTTGTTTGATTAGGTGTGGATTGCTGAAGAGTCTTTGGAAGCAAGAAGTAAGACTTTAATGTTTTGCCACTTCATTAAACATGTTGCTGCGTAGGCCGCGTGAACTAGTCATGTGAGAAAAGCAAATTCCTTCGAGCCGGATTCGAACCAGCGACCTAAGGATGCCAGAACAACCCACTACAGGCCTCCGCTCTACCAACTGAGCTATCGAAGGGTGCAATCGACCTGGTCCCTGTTGTTTGATTAGGTGTGGATTGCTGAAGAGTCTTTGGGAGCAAGAAGTAAGACTTTAATGTTCTGCCACTTTATTAAACATGTTGCTGCGTAGGCCGTGTGAACTAGTCATGTAAGAAAAGCAACTTCCTTCGAGCCGGATTCGAACCAGCGACCTAAGGATGCCAGAACAACCCACAACAGTCCTCTACTCTACCAACTGAGCTATCAAAGAGCAAAAGCAAGCTGGTCTCTCTTGTTTGATTAGGTGTGGATTGCTGAAGGGTCTTTGAAAGTAAGAATTTAATGTTCAGCCAAAGAATGAAGCATGTTCCTTCGAGCCTGATTCGAACCATCGACCTAAGGATGCCAGAACAACCCACTACAGTCCTCCGCTCTACCAACTGAGCTATCGAAGGGTGCAATCAACCTGGTCGCTGTTGTTTGATTAGGTGTGGATTGCTGAAGAGTCTTTGGAAGCAAGAAGTAAGACTTTAATGTTTTGCCACTTCATTAAACATGTTGCTGCGTAGGCCGTGTGAACTAGTCATGTGAGAAAAGCAAATTCCTTCGAGCCGGATTCGAACCAGCGACCTAAGGATGCCAGAACAACCCACTACAGTCCTCCGCTCTACCAACTGAGCTATCGAAGGGTGCAATCGAACTGGTCCCTGTTGTTTGATTAGGTGTGGATTGCTGAAGAGTCTTTGGAAGCAAGAAGTAAGACTTTAATGTTTTGCCACTTCATTAAACATGTTGCTGCGTAGGCCGCGTGAACTAGTCATGTGAGGAAAGCAACTTCCTTCGAGCCAGATTCGAACCAGCGACCTAAGGATGCCAGAACATCCCACTACAGTCCTCCGCTCTACCAACTGAGCTATCGAAGGGTTCAATCAACTTGATCTATCTTGTTTGATTAGGTGTGGATTGCTAAAGGGTCATTGAAAGTAAGAGTTTAATATTCAGCCAAAGAATGAAGCAAGTTCCTTCGAGCCGGATTCGAACCAGAGACCTAAGGATGCCGGAACAACCCACAACAGTCCTCTACTCTACCAACTGAGCTATCAAAGAGCAAAAGCAAGCTGGTCTCTCTTGTTTGATTAGGTGTGGATTGCTGAAGGGTCTTTGAAAGTAAGAATTTAATGTTCAGCCAAAGAATGAAGCATGTTCCTTCGAGCCTGATTCGAACCATCGACCTAAGGATGCCAGAACAACCCACTACAGTCCTCCGCTCTACCAACTGAGCTATCGAAGGGTGCAATCAACCTGGTCGCTGTTGTTTGATTAGGTGTGGATTGCTGAAGAGTCTTTGGAAGCAAGAAGTAAGACTTTAATGTTTTGCCACTTCATTAAACATGTTGCTGCGTAGGCCGTGTGAACTAGTCATGTGAGAAAAGCAACTTCCTTCGAGCCGGATTCGAACCAGCGACCTAAGGACGCCAGAACAACCCACTACAGTCCTCCGCTCTACCAACTGAGCTATCGAAGGGTGCAATCGACCTGGTCCCTGTTGTTTGATTAGGTGTGGATTGCTGAAGAGTCTTTGGAAGCAAGAAGTAAGACTTTAATGTTTTGCCACTTCATTAAACATGTTGCTGCGTAGGCCGCGTGAACTAGTCATGTGAGAAAAGCAAATTCCTTCGAGCCGGATTCGAACCAGCGACCTAAGGATGCCAGAACAACCCACTACAGTCCTCCGCTCCACCAACTGAGCTATCGAAGGGTGCAATCGATTTGGTCCCTTTTGTTTGATTAGGTGTGGATTGCTGAACAGTCTTTGGGAGCAAGAAGTAAGACTTTAATGTTCTGCCACTTTATTAAACATGTTGCTGCGTAGGCCGTGTGAACTAGTCATGTAAGAAAAGCAACTTCCTTCGAGCCGGATTCGAACCAGCGACCTAAGGATGCCAGAACAATTCACTACAGTCCTCCGCTCTACCAACTGAGCTATCGAAGGGTGCAATCGACCTGGTCCCTGTTGTTTGATTAGGTGTGGATTGCTGAACAGTCTTTGGGAGCAAGAAGTAAGACTTTAATGTTCTGCCACTTTATTAAACATGTTGCTGCGTAGGCCGCGTGAACTAGTCATGTGAGAAAAGCAAATTCCTTCGAGCCGGATTCGAACCAGCGACCTAAGGATGCCAGAACAACCCACTACAGTCCTCCGCTCTACCAACTGAGCTATCGAAGGGTGCAATCGACCTGGTCCCTGTTGTTTGATTAGGTGTGGATTGCTGAACAGTCTTTGGGAGCAAGAAGTAAGACTTTAATGTTCTGCCACTTTATTAAACATGTTGCTGCGTAGGCCGTGTGAACTAGTCATGTAAGAAAAGCAACTTCCTTCGAGCCGGATTCGAACCAGCGACCTAAGGATGCCAGAACAATTCACTACAGTCGTCCGCTCTACCAACTGAGCTATCGAAGGGCGCAATCGACCTGGTCCCTGTTGTTTGATTAGGTGTGGATTGCTGAAGAGTCTTTGGGAGCAAGAAGTAAGACTTTAATGTTCTGCCACTTTATTAAACATGTTGCTGCGTAGGCCGTGTGAACTAGTCATGTGAGAAAAGCAACTTCCTTCGAGCCGGATTCGAACCAGCGACCTAAGGATGCCAGAACAACCCACTACAGTCCTCCGCTCTACCAACTGAGCTATCGAAGGGTGCAATCCACCTGGTCCCTGTTGTTTGATTAGGTGTGGATTGCTGAAGAGTCTTTGGAAGCAAGAAGTAAGACTTTAATGTTTTGCCACTTCATTAAACATGTTGCTGCGTAGGCCGCGTGAACTAGTCATGTGAGAAAAGCAAATTCCTTCGAGCCGGATTCGAACCAGCGACCTAAGGATGCCAGAACAACCCACTACAGTCCTCCGCTCCACCAACTGAGCTATCGAAGGGTGCAATCGATTTGGTCCCTTTTGTTTGATTAGGTGTGGATTGCTGAACAGTCTTTGGGAGCAAGAAGTAAGACTTTAATGTTCTGCCACTTTATTAAACATGTTGCTGCGTAGGCCGTGTGAACTAGTCATGTAAGAAAAGCAACTTCCTTCGAGCCGGATTCGAACCAGCGACCTAAGGATGCCAGAACAATTCACTACAGTCCTCCGCTCTACCAACTGAGCTATCGAAGGGTGCAATCGACCTGGTCCCTGTTGTTTGATTAGGTGTGGATTGCTGAAGGGTCTTTGGAAGCAAGAAGTAAGACTTTAATGTTCTGCCACTTTATTAAACATGTTGCTGCGTAGGCCGTGTGAACTAGTCATGTGAGAAAAGCAACTTCCTTCGAGCCGGATTCGAACCAGCGACCTAAGGATGCCAGAACAACCCACTACAGTCCTCCGCTCTACCAACTGAGCTATCGAAGGGTGCAATCGACCTGGTCCCTGTTGTTTGATTAGGTGTGGATTGCTGATGGGTCTTTGGAAGCAAGAAGTAAGACTTTAATGTTCTGCCACTTTATTAAACATGTTGCTGCGTAGGCCGTGTGAACTAGTCATGTGAGAAAAGCAACTTCTTTCGAGCCGGATTCGAACCAGCGACCTAAGGATGCCAGAACAATTCACTACAGTCCTCCGCTCTACCAACTGAGCTATCGAAGGGTGCAATCGACCTGGTCCCTGTTGTTTGATTAGGTGTGGATTGCTGAAGAGTCTTTGGGAGCAAGAAGTAAGACTTTAATGTTCTGCCACTTTATTAAACATGTTGCTGCGTAGGCCGTGTGAACTAGTCATGTGAGAAAAGCAACTTCCTTCGAGCCGGATTCGAACCAGCGACCTAAGGACGCCAGAACAACCCACTACAGTCCTCCGCTCTACCAACTGAGCTATCGAAGGGTGCAATCTACCTGGTCGCTGTTGTTTGATTAGGTGTGGATTGCTGAACAGTCTTTGGGAGCAAGAAGTAAGACTTTAATGTTCTGCCACTTCATTAAACATGTTGCTGCGTAGGCCGTGTGAACTAGTCATGTGAGAAAAGCAAATTCCTTCGAGCCGGATTCGAGCCGGATTCGAACCAGCGACCTAAGGATGCCAGAACAACCCACTACAGTCCTCCGCTCTACCAACTGAGCTATCGAAGGGTGCAATCGAACTGGTCCCTGTTGTTTGATTAGGTGTGGATTGCTGAAGAGTCTTTGGAAGCAAGAAGTAAGACTTTAATGTTTTGCCACTTCATTAAACATGTTGCTGCGTAGGCCGCGTGAACTAGTCATGTGAGGAAAGCAACTTCCTTCGAGCCAGATTCGAACCAGCGACCTAAGGATGCCAGAACATCCCACTACAGTCCTCCGCTCTACCAACTGAGCTATCGAAGGGTTCAATCAACTTGATCTATCTTGTTTGATTAGGTGTGGATTGCTAAAGGGTCATTGAAAGTAAGAGTTTAATATTCAGCCAAAGAATGAAGCAAGTTCCTTCGAGCCGGATTCGAACCAGAGACCTAAGGATGCCGGAACAACCCACAACAGTCCTCTACTCTACCAACTGAGCTATCAAAGAGCAAAAGCAAGCTGGTCTCTCTTGTTTGATTAGGTGTGGATTGCTGAAGGGTCTTTGAAAGTAAGAATTTAATGTTCAGCCAAAGAATGAAGCATGTTCCTTCGAGCCTGATTCGAACCATCGACCTAAGGATGCCAGAACAACCCACTACAGTCCTCCGCTCTACCAACTGAGCTATCGAAGGGTGCAATCCACCTGGTCCCTGTTGTTTGATTAGGTGTGGATTGCTGAAGAGTCTTTGGAAGCAAGAAGTAAGACTTTAATGTTTTGCCACTTCATTAAACATGTTGCTGCGTAGGCCGCGTGAACTAGTCATGTGAGAAAAGCAAATTCCTTCGAGCCGGATTCGAACCAGCGACCTAAGGATGCCAGAACAACCCACTACAGTCCTCCGCTCCACCAACTGAGCTATCGAAGGGTGCAATCGATTTGGTCCCTTTTGTTTGATTAGGTGTGGATTGCTGAACAGTCTTTGGGAGCAAGAAGTAAGACTTTAATGTTCTGCCACTTTATTAAACATGTTGCTGCGTAGGCCGTGTGAACTAGTCATGTAAGAAAAGCAACTTCCTTCGAGCCGGATTCGAACCAGCGACCTAAGGATGCCAGAACAATTCACTACAGTCCTCCGCTCTACCAACTGAGCTATCGAAGGGTGCAATCGACCTGGTCCCTGTTGTTTGATTAGGTGTGGATTGCTGAAGGGTCTTTGGAAGCAAGAAGTAAGACTTTAATGTTCTGCCACTTTATTAAACATGTTGCTGCGTAGGCCGTGTGAACTAGTCATGTGAGAAAAGCAACTTCCTTCGAGCCGGATTCGAACCAGCGACCTAAGGATGCCAGAACAACCCACTACAGTCCTCCGCTCTACCAACTGAGCTATCGAAGGGTGCAATCGACCTGGTCCCTGTTGTTTGATTAGGTGTGGATTGCTGATGGGTCTTTGGAAGCAAGAAGTAAGACTTTAATGTTCTGCCACTTTATTAAACATGTTGCTGCGTAGGCCGTGTGAACTAGTCATGTGAGAAAAGCAACTTCTTTCGAGCCGGATTCGAACCAGCGACCTAAGGATGCCAGAACAATTCACTACAGTCCTCCGCTCTACCAACTGAGCTATCGAAGGGTGCAATCGACCTGGTCCCTGTTGTTTGATTAGGTGTGGATTGCTGAAGAGTCTTTGGGAGCAAGAAGTAAGACTTTAATGTTCTGCCACTTTATTAAACATGTTGCTGCGTAGGCCGTGTGAACTAGTCATGTGAGAAAAGCAACTTCCTTCGAGCCGGATTCGAACCAGCGACCTAAGGACGCCAGAACAACCCACTACAGTCCTCCGCTCTACCAACTGAGCTATCGAAGGGTGCAATCTACCTGGTCGCTGTTGTTTGATTAGGTGTGGATTGCTGAACAGTCTTTGGGAGCAAGAAGTAAGACTTTAATGTTCTGCCACTTCATTAAACATGTTGCTGCGTAGGCCGTGTGAACTAGTCATGTGAGAAAAGCAAATTCCTTCGAGCCGGATTCGAGCCGGATTCGAACCAGCGACCTAAGGATGCCAGAACAACCCACTACAGTCCTCCGCTCTACCAACTGAGCTATCGAAGGGTGCAATCGAACTGGTCCCTGTTGTTTGATTAGGTGTGGATTGCTGAAGAGTCTTTGGAAGCAAGAAGTAAGACTTTAATGTTTTGCCACTTCATTAAACATGTTGCTGCGTAGGCCGCGTGAACTAGTCATGTGAGGAAAGCAACTTCCTTCGAGCCAGATTCGAACCAGCGACCTAAGGATGCCAGAACATCCCACTACAGTCCTCCGCTCTACCAACTGAGCTATCGAAGGGTTCAATCAACTTGATCTATCTTGTTTGATTAGGTGTGGATTGCTAAAGGGTCATTGAAAGTAAGAGTTTAATATTCAGCCAAAGAATGAAGCAAGTTCCTTCGAGCCGGATTCGAACCAGAGACCTAAGGATGCCGGAACAACCCACAACAGTCCTCTACTCTACCAACTGAGCTATCAAAGAGCAAAAGCAAGCTGGTCTCTCTTGTTTGATTAGGTGTGGATTGCTGAAGGGTCTTTGAAAGTAAGAATTTAATGTTCAGCCAAAGAATGAAGCATGTTCCTTCGAGCCTGATTCGAACCATCGACCTAAGGATGCCAGAACAACCCACTACAGTCCTCCGCTCTACCAACTGAGCTATCGAAGGGTGCAATCAACCTGGTCGCTGTTGTTTGATTAGGTGTGGATTGCTGAAGAGTCTTTGGAAGCAAGAAGTAAGACTTTAATGTTTTGCCACTTCATTAAACATGTTGCTGCGTAGGCCGTGTGAACTAGTCATGTGAGAAAAGCAACTTCCTTCGAGCCGGATTCGAACCAGCGACCTAAGGACGCCAGAACAACCCACTACAGTCCTCCGCTCTACCAACTGAGCTATCGAAGGGTGCAATCGACCTGGTCCCTGTTGTTTGATTAGGTGTGGATTGCTGAAGAGTCTTTGGAAGCAAGAAGTAAGACTTTAATGTTTTGCCACTTCATTAAACATGTTGCTGCGTAGGCCGCGTGAACTAGTCATGTGAGAAAAGCAAATTCCTTCGAGCCGGATTCGAACCAGCGACCTAAGGATGCCAGAACAACCCACTACAGTCCTCCGCTCTACCAACTGAGCTATCGAAGGGTGCAATCGACCTGGTCCCTGTTGTTTGATTAGGTGTGGATTGCTGAAGAGTCTTTGGGAGCAAGAAGTAAGACTTTAATGTTCTGCCACTTTATTAAACATGTTGCTGCGTAGGCCGTGTGAACTAGTCATGTAAGAAAAGCAACTTCCTTCGAGCCGAATTCGAACCAGCGACCTAAGGATGCCAGAACAACCCACAACAGTCCTCTACTCTACCAACTGAGCTATCAAAGAGCAAAAGCAAGCTGGTCTCTCTTGTTTGATTAGGTGTGGATTGCTGAAGGGTCTTTGAAAGTAAGAGTTTAATATTCAGCCAAAGAATGAAGCAAGTTCCTTCGAGCCGGATTCGAACCAGAGACCTAAGGATGCCGGAACAACCCACAACAGTCCTCTACTCTACCAACTGAGCTATCAAAGAGCAAAAGCAAGCTGGTCTCTCTTGTTTGATTAGGTGTGGATTGCTGAAGGGTCTTTGAAAGTAAGAATTTAATGTTCAGCCAAAGAATGAAGCATGTTCCTTCGAGCCTGATTCGAACCATCGACCTAAGGATGCCAGAACAACCCACTACAGTCCTCCGCTCTACCAACTGAGCTATCGAAGGGTGCAATCAACCTGGTCGCTGTTGTTTGATTAGGTGTGGATTGCTGAAGAGTCTTTGGAAGCAAGAAGTAAGACTTTAATGTTTTGCCACTTCATTAAACATGTTGCTGCGTAGGCCGTGTGAACTAGTCATGTGAGAAAAGCAACTTCCTTCGAGCCGGATTCGAACCAGCGACCTAAGGACGCCAGAACAACCCACTACAGTCCTCCGCTCTACCAACTGAGCTATCGAAGGGTGCAATCGACCTGGTCCCTGTTGTTTGATTAGGTGTGGATTGCTGAAGAGTCTTTGGAAGCAAGAAGTAAGACTTTAATGTTTTGCCACTTCATTAAACATGTTGCTGCGTAGGCCGCGTGAACTAGTCATGTGAGAAAAGCAAATTCCTTCGAGCCGGATTCGAACCAGCGACCTAAGGATGCCAGAACAACCCACTACAGTCCTCCGCTCTACCAACTGAGCTATCGAAGGGTGCAATCGACCTGGTCCCTGTTGTTTGATTAGGTGTGGATTGCTGAAGAGTCTTTGGGAGCAAGAAGTAAGACTTTAATGTTCTGCCACTTTATTAAACATGTTGCTGCGTAGGCCGTGTGAACTAGTCATGTAAGAAAAGCAACTTCCTTCGAGCCGGATTCGAACCAGCGACCTAAGGATGCCAGAACAACCCACAACAGTCCTCTACTCTACCAACTGAGCTATCAAAGAGCAAAAGCAAGCTGGTCTCTCTTGTTTGATTAGGTGTGGATTGCTGAAGGGTCTTTGAAAGTAAGAATTTAATGTTCAGCCAAAGAATGAAGCATGTTCCTTCGAGCCTGATTCGAACCATCGACCTAAGGATGCCAGAACAACCCACTACAGTCCTCCGCTCTACCAACTGAGCTATCGAAGGGTGCAATCGACCTGGTCGCTGTTGTTTGATTAGGTGTGGATTGCTGAAGAGTCTTTGGAAGCAAGAAGTAAGACTTTAATGTTTTGCCACTTCATTAAACATGTTGCTGCGTAGGCCGTGTGAACTAGTCATGTGAGAAAAGCAAATTCCTTCGAGCCGGATTCGAACCAGCGACCTAAGGATGCCAGAACAACCCACTACAGTCCTCTGCTCTACCAACTGAGCTATCGAAGGGTGCAATCGAACTGGTCCCTGTTGTTTGATTAGGTGTGGATTGCTGAAGAGTCTTTGGAAGCAAGAAGTAAGACTTTAATGTTTTGCCACTTCATTAAACATGTTGCTGCGTAGGCCGCGTGAACTAGTCATGTGAGGAAAGCAACTTCCTTCGAGCCAGATTCGAACCAGCGACCTAAGGATGCCAGAACATCCCACTACAGTCCTCCGCTCTACCAACTGAGCTATCGAAGGGTTCAATCAACTTGATCTATCTTGTTTGATTAGGTGTGGATTGCTAAAGGGTCATTGAAAGTAAGAGTTTAATATTCAGCCAAAGAATGAAGCAAGTTCCTTCGAGCCGGATTCGAACGAGCGACCTAAGGATGCCAGAACAACTCACTACAGTCCTCCGCTCTACCAACTGAGCTATCGAAGGCTGCAATCAAACTGGTTGCTGTTGTTTGATTAGGTGTGGATTGCTGAAGGTTCTTTGAAAGTAAGAATTTAATGTTCAGCCAAAGAATGAAGCATGTTCCTTAGAGCCTGATTCGAACCATCGACCTAAGGATGCTTGAACAACCCACTACAGTCCTCCGCTATACCAACTGAGCTATCGAAGGGTGCAATCAACCTGGTCGCTGTTGTTTGATTAGGTGTGGATTGCTGAAGGGTCTTTGGAAGCAAGAAGTAAGACTTTAATGTTCTGCCACTTTATTAAACATGTTGCTGCGTAGGCCGTGTGAACTAGTCATGTGAGAAAAGCAATTTCCTTCGAGCCGGATTCGAACCAGCGACCTAAGGATGCCAGAACAACCCACTACAGTCCTCCGCTCTACCAACTGAGCTATCGAAGGGTGCAATCAACCTGGTCGCTGTTGTTTGATTAGGTGTGGAAGCAAGAAGTAAGACTTTAATGTTTGGCCACTTCATTAAACATGTTGCTGCGTAGGCCGCGTGAACTATGCATGTGAGAAAAGCAAATTCCTTAGAGCCGGATTCGAACCAGTGACCTAAGGATGCCAGAACAACCCACTACAGTCCTCCGCTCTACCAACTGAGCTATCGAAGGGTGCAATTGACCTGGTCCCTGTTGTTTGATTAGGTGTGGATTGCTGAAGGGTCATTGAAAGTAAGAGTTTAATATTCAGCCAAAGAATGAAGCAAGTTCCTTCGAGCCGGATTCGAACCAGAGACCTAAGGATGCCGGAACAACCCACAACAGTCCTCCACTCTACCAACTGAGCTATCACAGAGCAAAAGCAAGCTGGTCTCTCTTGTTTGATTAGGTGTGGATTGCTGAAGGTTCTTTGAAAGTAAGAATTTAATGTTCAGCCAAAGAATGAAGCATGATCCTTAGAGCCTGATTCGAACCATCGACCTAAGGATGCCAGAACAACCCACTACAGTCCTCCGCTCTACCAACTGAGCTATCGAAGGGTGCAATCAATCTGGTCGCTGTTGTTTGATTAGGTGTGGATTGCTGAAGGGTCTTTGGAAGCAAGAAGTAAGACTTTAATGTTCTGCCACTTTATTAAACATGTTGCTGCGTAGGCCGCGTGAACTAGTCATGTGAGAAAAGCAAATTCCTTCGAGCCGGATTCGAACCAGAGACCTAAGGATGCCGGAACAACCCACAACAGTCCTCCACTCTACCAACTGAGCTATCACAGAGCAAAAGCAAGCTGGTCTCTCTTGTTTGATTAGGTGTGGATTGCTGAAGGTTCTTTGAAAGTAAGAATTTAATGTTCAGCCAAAGAATGAAGCATGTTCCTTAGAGCCTGATTCGAACCATCGACCTAAGGATGCCAGAACAACCCACTACAGTCCTCCGCTCTCTTTGGGAGCAAGAAGTAAGACTTTAATGTTCTGCCACTTTATTAAACATGTTGCTGCGTAGGCCGTGTGAACTAGTCATGTAAGAAAAGCAACTTCCTTCGAGCCGGATTCGAACCAGCGACCTAAGGATGCCAGAACAACTCACTACAGTCCTCCGCTCTACCAACTGAGCTATCGAAGGGTGCAATCAAACTGGTTGCTGTTGTTTGATTAGGTGTGGATTGCTGAAGGGTCTTTGGAAGCAAGAAGTAAGACTTTAATGTTCTGCCACTTTATTAAACATGTTGCTGCGTAGGCCGTGTGAACTAGTCATGTGAGAAAAGCAACTTCCTTCGAGCCGGATTCGAACCAGCGACCTAAGGATGCCTGAACAACCCACTACAGTCCTCCGCTCTACCAACTGAGCTATCGAAGGGTGCAATCGATCTGGTCCCTGTTGTTTGATTAGGTGTGGATTGCTGAAGGGTCATTGAAAGTAAGAGTTTAATATTCAGCCAAAGAATGAAGCAAGTTCCTTCGAGCCGGATTCGAACCAGCGACCTAAGGTTGCCAGAATAACCCACTACAGTCCTCCGCTCTCTTTGGAAGCAAGAAGTAAGACTTTAATGTTCTGCCACTTTATTAAACATGTTGCTGCGTAGGCCGTGTGAACTAGTCATGTAAGAAAAGCAACTTCCTTCGAGCCGGATTCGAACCAGCGACCTAAGGATGCCAGAACAACTCACTACAGTCCTCCGCTCTACCAACTGAGCTATCGAAGGGTGCAATCAAACTGGTTGCTGTTGTTTGATTAGGTGTGGATTGCTGAAGGGTCTTTGGAAGCAAGAAGTAAGACTTTAATGTTCTGCCACTTTATTAAACATGTTGCTGCGTAGGCCGTGTGAACTAGTCATGTGAGAAAAGCAACTTCCTTCGAGCCGGATTCGAACCAGCGACCTAAGGATGCCTGAACAACCCACTACAGTCCTCCGCTCTACCAACTGAGCTATCGAAGGGTGCAATCGATCTGGTCCCTGTTGTTTGATTAGGTGTGGATTGCTGAAGGGTCATTGAAAGTAAGAGTTTAATATTCAGCCAAAGAATGAAGCAAGTTCCTTCGAGCCGGATTCGAACCAGCGACCTAAGGTTGCCAGAATAACCCACTACAGTCCTCCGCTCTCTTTGGGAGCAAGAAGTAAGACTTTAATGTTCTGCCACTTTATTAAACATGTTGCTGCGTAGGCCGTGTGAACTAGTCATGTGAGAAAAGCAACTTCCTTCGAGCCGGATTCGAACCAGCGACCTAAGGATGCCAGAACAACCCACTACAGTCCTCCGCTCTACCAACTGAGCTATCGAAGGGTTCAATCAACTTGATCTATCTTGTTTGATTAGGTGTGGATTGCTGAAGGGTCATTGAAAGTAAGAGTTTAATATTCAGCCAAAGAATGAAGCAAGTTCCTTCGAGCCGGATTCGAACCAGAGACCTAAGGATGCCGGAACAACCCACAACAGTCCTCCACTCTACCAACTGAGCTATCAAAGAGCGAAAGCAAGCTGGTCTCTCTTGTTTGATTAGGTGTGGATTGCTGAAGGGTCTTTGAAAGTAAGAATTTAATGTTCAGCCAAAGAATGAAGCATGTTCCTTCGAGCCTGATTCGAACCATCGACCTAAGGATGCCAGAACAACCCACTACAGTCCTCCGCTCTACCAACTGAGCTATCGAAGGGTGCAAACAACCTGGTCGCTGTTGTTTGATTAGGTGTGGATTGCTGAACGGTCTTTGGAAGCAAGAAGTAAGACTTTAATGTTCTGCCACTTTATTAAACACGTTGCTGCGTAGGCCGTGTGAACTAGTCATGTGAGAAAAGCAACTTCCTTCGAGCCGGATTCGAACCAGCGACCTAAGGATGCCAGAACAACCCACTACAGTCCTCCGCTCTACCAACTGAGCTATCGAAGGGTGCAATCAACCTGGTCGCTGTTGTTTGATTAGGTGTGGATTGCTGAAGGGTCTTTGGAAGCAAGAAGTAAGACTTTAATGTTTTGCCACTTCATTAAACATGTTGCTGCGTAGGCCGCGTGAACTATGCATGTGAGAAAAGCAAATTCTTTCGAGCCAGCGACCTAAGGATGCCAGAACAACCCACTACAGTCCTCCGCTCTACCAACTGAGCTATCGAATGGTGCAATCAACCTGGTCGCTGTTGTTTGATTAGGTGTGGATTGCTGAAG